>NC_057424.1:19253690-21653690 GCF_019457755.1 Venturia canescens | reverse complement strand
ATATGCACAATTTGTGCGTATTACGAATTAATCTTGTAACTAAAATTGCACGTTTACGAAACAGCGCCTTTGACGAATTTCCCAAACGGAATATTACACTCCGGCAAACTCTGTTCGTAACGTTACAACTCAATGCGCTGTAATATCGCGCGCTGCGTCATATAGATTCATTTGTTCGTTGATGCAGATTTGTTTAAATGTAAATATAATTCGTCGAGGCCAACGCGGATTTGCAAGCCCACATTTTCGCAGCGAGAGACCTGAGTAGATCAATCTGCAGGAGTATCGCAAAATTCCGCTGATTATTTCGTGAAGCGTAACGCGTCTGAAAGTTTTTCATTTCCAATTATCACGAGCAGATTTTATTAAGTTGATCGGCTTAACCGGAGCTGTTGGATTTGTTGTGTATTGAAAAAAGGCTTTCTCAAATGACGCTGAAGCTTGCAACGTTCCAACGAAATGAACGAAAAGAACATTCGTAATTGACCAATTATTTATTTCACCAAGCATCGGTGTGGGTTGAAAAACTGCGAATTACGAATTCGGCAGCGAACGAAATCGGAGAATTACTGGAATTATTGGAGAGTTTTTTCCATCGTTTCGTTGGACTCAAGCCGCGGATATGTTTTCATGAAAATGATTAACCTCGAGGCTCCGTCGTTTTTATATATTTAGACTGCATTATAAATTCACGATCGTCAAGATGGACGAGGTTCTCTCGACGCGTTGCATATTCATCAGGAATCAGGCGCGCTTGCTTAGTCGATTGTTATGCCAAAAAGAGGCGGTGAGAGGTGATCGCGCCTGCATGTACCAGCGGGCATGAATGCGTGTTTATTAATCGATGTATGCGTTATAACAGAACCCCACGTACGCGTAAATTCCAAACGTGACAGATTCAACACGGCTTTCCAACTGGCTATTATAATTTTCATCGAAATTTGTAAACGCATTAAAGCGTGAGGCAATGGGAATATTGCTCGCGCGGAGTATTGATGCGGGGATGAAATTTTCACGCCAAGTCGCGCATTTGCAAACAGTAAAATCATCGGCGAATGTGAAATCTCGTACGAAAATCATTGGATTGTGATGCTCGATTCCTAATCATACATGCGAGACTTTCATCCGCGAAAAAAAGTGTTTGTAGACTATAAAATCGGAATTTTATTGCTGTTCATCCACGTCGCTGTATATTTGTAAGTATTTGTAATACAAAACTGCGTAAGGAATAAAGACGATCAGTTTTTTCGATGTGTACATCCGTGGATTCGCGCATACGGTGCAATCTCGTGTGTGTGTGTGTGCGTGCGTGTGTGTGTGTGTGTGTGTACGCGAAGATAAGTTTTCACGTAAGTTGAGCAACTAGATCACGTCCACGTACTAATAAGCGTTGCTTGACCGTTGCAACAGTTTGCCAATTAGCGATCTCGTTCATTATAACGTGCGAAACGAGATGTGGAAAAATTGAGGAGGTCTCGGTGCGCGCGACGCGATGAGATTATCCTCGAAAACTCTCTTTTATATTTTCCCAGTGAGATCAGAAATGCTGGAGGAATCGTCGGACAATTCGCTCGCGTTTTTCGCCTGGGATCGCTCCACTCGCAATCAGTCGGTCACGTTTTTTAATTGGGACAATTTATCGTAATGCATTTTGGTTTTTTCGATTTTTTTTTGTGGCACCATTTTTTGTGTTACCAGCAATCGAAAGCAGTTTTAAGGGAATCGATGTTTCGGTAGATCGTTTTCTTTCATTTCGTGTCATTTGTTCGAAGAAAAGGGTTGAAAAATGATCGACGAATCTCCACTTTTCAGCGTCATATTTCAACGGAAATTTGTATTTTTCACACCCGTTGCATGTGTTTTTAAAGATTGCACACGAAACGCACGTTATCGAGGTTTTATCGGAACGTTGTTTAACCATGAAGAGCTCTGATTGCTAGCGAAAATACTCGCAGCACTGCACTCTTGTCCATTGAGGAATAAAATGTTCAACCGAATCCGGAAAATTGGTTGAGCTTTTACGAAAGCGAATGGAAATATCGGTAATTGAAGCTGCAGCGATCGCGTGTAGATTATTTATCGAAATACTTTGGGGCCTTTGTGAGCTCGATACGAGAATTATTCACGTCATTAACTTCTCTTCAGCAATCTCGTTCCTGTATTCTTCATGCTCGTATGTAATGCACGCACAGAATTCAATGGATAGAAAAAAAACGAATTCGAAACTGACGAAACCAAAAAATTCAGGCAACAAACGAATTTTGTTATTTCGTTACTTCACTGGACGAATAATTCCCTCACTTTCGACTACGGAAACGGCACCTCGAGCTTCTTCGTATCACTGGCACATTGAGGGAACTTCGTATTTTCCTCAGAAATGACGAAGTGATCAGCAAAGTTAAATAATTGTTTGAGATTCGCGCGAAACACACAAATTTCAATAGCCCAAAATTTCGAGAGTTCGTCTACCGCATTTCCCGCTTCGAGCGTTGAAGTTAGAATGAAGAAAAAACAATGGAAACTCCCATACGGTTGCACGGTGCATTGTCGAAAACTTGAAATAACGCCGGAACTGTGTACACTGGAAGCCTGCGTATGCAGTCGAACGTAGATGGAAATATAGCACCACGAGAGGCATGAAACTCGGCAAATTTCCCGGCTCGTTTTCCAAGAGGGATGCAGCATCGTTAACCGAAAGGAGAGTAAGGAGCGAGAAGGAGAGAATGGAAGAATGAAAGATACGGGGAAGGAGAGGAAAGGACGAAAAGGAGGAAAGGGAGAGCCAAGAGCCTATTTTCCGATTGACTCGAGCTCCACCGGAACAAATACTATTCCCTGTATTCGACGAGAGGGTTGCCAACTCTCAAGAGGGTTTTGTACCAGCCACAGGGGTTAATTCTTCCCGGTATTCGCCAAAGCATCTGTATACCATTCGAATGAGATACGCGAAAACGAATTTAACCAACGAAATGAGAATTCGAGCTTGTTTCATTTCCCACTCAGATCGACCTATCGCTTCTCTCCTCGATAACGCGGAGCAACGTTCGAACGACCTTTTCCTCTTTTTTGAACCGACCCCGTGCGCTAATTTTCCAGTGAACATGTGTTGGCCGTTCCATCGATCGATCTTTTTCGCGCAATTATTAAAACGATTCACTCGTCCAACCGAAAAAACTCACCTCTGACCCCGCTGACGTTGTCTCTCGTGCATCCACAGTGCGTCGCCGAGATTGTGAGCACTGCTTTGTACTCCTCCCATTTTTAACGGATCCGCGAGAATCTCTCGTCCTCCGGAAAGCCTTTAATGTAATCGTCATTGTTTTATCTTTCTAATTGAACAAATTCACAATTATCAATCGGTGACTTTATCAATATTGTGAGAATAAATTTATGTTTTTATGATAGTGGAAATAATAAAATGTCGCTCAACATTGACTAGACATTATTCTTCATTTACACGAGCTCATTACTTCAAACTTCATCGCATTAATCGAGCTCATTAACGTCCCTTCCGATTCATTGATTTTATTTTAAAAAAAACTTCTCGAAGCTGGTAATTGATTCAGTGGATATCGTGAAAAAAATGTTGAAAAACTTTTTACATCGATGCCACAGAAGTTGAGTGGACTCAGCATTATGATCGTTTAACATCATAAAACGATTTAAACGATCCATCACTCTATCGCGCGTGTAATACTTTCGCAATGCGTAAGAAAGTTGTGTGCGTATGTGTAAATCCCCACGAACTCGAAACTATTCGTAGTTCTTGCATTGGACGATAGGTGGCTTGCGTCGCCCTCGTTACTCGTCATCGAAACGTGACCCGAGAAATCATAAAGTTGCGACGCTCCGAGACAACGATAGATTTGTGAACAGTGTTGTTCCTACGTTAACTTTTTCCGGAAAGGGTCTTAACCACCAGGTTTTGACCCATAAGTCAATATCAAACACAATCTATTATTGTAATTTCAGTTTTTCGTTGCATTATGGTCTCAAATAATTTCTTCAATAGTTTAACTTATCTCGCTCGTGAAGCAATTCAAGGCGCGCTTGATTTTTAGAGCTCTTGTAAAGTTCGAGTTTTCGTTCTAAATGAAATTTTTTTTAGTATTACCTCTACAATTATTGAATTGATTTGAAAATGCTAGAATGGAGGGGGGTTTTCATATGTTCGACATGCTTCACGAATTGCGATGACAAGAACACAATAAAAATCCTACACTCTGATAAAAATTACTTTCAAGTTGGATTTTTCGTTCGAACTCTCATTTCTTTAAAACTTACGCAAAAGAACACCATATCGAATTCTCAATTCGATAGAAAATACTCTTTATCTAACTTTCTTTTTCAACGATACGAGCATTGCGAAAACAGGCTTTAGCAACAACTTAGATCTTTGAGCTAGACCAATTTTTGACAACACCACCTTCGAATTAAAAAAAAAACGCCTAAAATTGTTTACCTGAATAATGTTCGACGCCGTAAATCATAAATATTTTCCTCGCCACATGAAAGAATCCATTGATTTATTATACATGGCGCAGTAGTTTTTCCTCCGCTACGTCACGTATTCTTTGGCACACAATTTCAGTACACACATCGTCGATAGGCGATAACAAAGATTGAATCGATTCAACCAATAAATTCAAAGTCTGTCTATTTCTTTTTTTTTAATTTAAAAATTTTTTTAATGAGCAATTAAAATTTTGTAGTATGAAGTCGTGCACGCTGAACTATGTGCTTATTAATTGTTCACGATCTCACAATCAACTGGCAGTTTGAGTGTGCCAAAGCAACACGAGAGTTTACGCAAAAGACAGGAAAGGAGGGATGCAACGATTATACTTCTTCCACTATGTACTTTCTTGCCACTTCCACGACTACATGCCTATGTGCCAGTACTCATAACTCGAGCACTGCTGAGCAGCAAGAGTCCTAATTACCAGGCCCGTTCCAGACCGAAGTACCATTTCTCCCGGCTGCAGCAAGCATTTCGAATATAATTTCATTCATTTCATTCTCACGACACAAATTTTCCATTCAGAGAGCCTCGAATTTTTTCGTTTTCCGAGATTGCATAATCCCCTATTTCTAACTCGGAATTCTCAACGAAAATTTACACATTTTTCACTTAGTTCTCAACGAGCCCTGCGAGTGGCATTTTTTAAGGGAACCGACCGACTTTTTTTCGTCTTCCCAACGAACCTCACGAAAAATAGTTTCTGTTATTTCGGACTCGTTAACTCAAGTACATATTCCGAGTTTTTGGGTAATCGCCACCCCTTTCGTTGCTATCAATCAACCAGGCATTTTCTCTCAACATCCTTGCTGGTCGCCTTTTGTTCCAAAGTCAATTAAAAACTCGTTTTCCCCAACGAAATAGATTCGAATTTTATTTTCTTTTCAAAACAATTTCGTGCGAACTTCCAGCTTTTTTTCTCCACTTGATAATTCCATTCGATGTCCCTTTGAAAAGATTTTTGTGTTCGAACAATTATCCAGAGAACTTGTACCCGGCGAAACAACAATGAAAATGATAAAAATATTTTTACATTTCTGGATAAAAAAAGGACTCGTCATGAGTTGATATTTATATGCAGATCTATATATCGACGACGCGTATTCTTGCGGTTCCGTTCTGCTTATCACGTAAAGAAGATTCAACCCGTGGTGCAAAACCGTCGGATTCCGTTCTCCACACTCTGATACCTTTCTCATATCAACGGCTTCTAACGAGGTTATACGGCCTGAACTCTCGAGATGAACGCGCGCATGATTATCACGCGAAACGCTTCGCGGAAACGGTGCATGTTCATTTTTTTCGTATACTCCTCTCTCATCGTAAGATGATTTATCGTTACACAAAAGGATCATGAACGCGATCGAAAATTGAAACTCGAGCAGAGAGCGCCGCTCATCCAGCCTGGGGAGACGAAACATTCGAGGAATTTTAAGGCATCCTTCAATCCAAACTTTATCGTGATTCCAAAGTTATTCTTAAACTTACGGATTGTTTACGGAGAGCACGGTTGTTATGAGAGAGTTGCGTAAATGATTTTTCCTTTTTTTACCACTGGAAAATCCGAATTTTCATGATGCACTTTTTTCGTTGAATTTTCTATAGTATTATTTAGCGTGTTTCTCATTATATTTATTTTTGATTTCTTTCTTTTCAGATGTTATCGTCGAGTATCATCGGGGATTGCCAAGAATCACTGTACCATTGCCCTCAAGGAAAGAAAAATGCATTTTTACTCTAAAACCAATCACGAACACCGTCGCCGATTTCATCGACATGCTGAAGCTCGAAGATCGGGGAATCGACAGAGCTGTAATCACGACGATAGGTCAGTAGTACTTTAATTCCATCGTGACTATATGAAAGCTTTACCCTCGTGGATAATGATCCTTAACGATCGCAACTTCAACGGTTCACAGACGGAACTAGGATAGCTTGTGGGAACACGATAGAGTCGCTTCTTGAAGCTGATTTCAAATTGGTCATCAACGACGTGACTTACGATGTTTCTCCACCGAATCAAGAATTTTTTTCTGCGGTAAGAATACGAAACGCGATTGGCCACTCGATCGAATTTGATTTCGTGAAGTGCATGGCAATAAATTTTTTTTTATTCGAATAATTCGTCGTATAATTTGACATGATTTTTCTTGGTGGAGTAAATCGTCGAACACAATTTATTGAGATCGAAGTGCGGGAAATTCGTCGCCTTGTTTATTTCTTACTTTGTGCTTGGGTTGCAGGAAAGCGTGGATCAACTCGCGGATGTTAAAACCGTTGTAGGACAACTGTATCAGACACTAAACTGCCATGAACACAATTCTGTGCTGGAACGAGAAGTGATGGCTCAGTTGGAACAAGTTATGCTGGAACTGGAGCCTCTCGAACTGGTAAATGTCAACGAAGAAATGAAAAAATGAAACGAGAGTGTCAACGAGCTTGGAACTAAAATTAAGATTCTCACTAGTCCGGAAATGAATTTGTTCAATTTTTTTGTATTTTATTATCGTAAAAAATATTTTTTTCACGAATTCTTTCCACTTTCGTTTGGATTTCCTCTCTCGAATCATACTTTGATGAATTCGTTAAGTTTTTAAACGAAAGTAAATGAAGAAAATGATCAAACGAGATTCGTTAAATAGAAACGTCAAGAACTCGAGGCCTCGGCCGAAAGGAGAGCAAATATTCAACCCTGGCTCGGTTTGGTTGCAATGGCTGTGCAATTTGGAATCCTGGCGAGATTGACCTGGTGGGAATACTCGTGGGACATCATGGAGCCTGTCACGTATTTTGTTACTTATGGAACCGGCATGATTTGCTACATCTACTTTATCCTCACGAGGCAGGTGAGTAATTGAAAATTTTTATTCTGCTCCCGAATAGACTCAACTTTTAACCGATCATATATTTTACTCGGCTCTAGACAGTTTGCGCATTTTTCATTGACGCATACACCGCCTTAATATTTGTCTGAGAAAAAACGAGCTGCGATCTCAAGTGCTAAACAAAAGTAGAGCAACACGAACAGAGTTTCGTGAAATTTTGTACGTTCTTTTTCAAAATATAAAATCCATTCGGTTTTTCATATCGAGTTACTCGATCTCAAAAAATTAAATTGCGTAACAAAAACGAGGTTAATATCGATGCCACTGTTAAATAATCTCAATTGATGATTCTCATGTTGCAGGAATACATGTTACCGGACGTGCTCAACAGGCGATATCTCGTAGTGCTTCACAAGAGAGCGAAAAAGATGGGCCTCGATCTCAATCACTACAACGCCCTTAAGGAACAGGCCTACGAACTAGAAACAACCCTCAAGATAATACGCGGTCCTTTGTGGAAGCACAAAAATTTGGTCGAACAGAAACGACGTGAAAGATTAAGATCGAGCTCGAGCAGTAGTTCTTCGAGGTCACCAAGCTCGTCGCCTAGTCCCAGTCCGAGTCCAAGTCCTAGTCGTAAAAGCACTGCTCACACGTGAATCCCTATAAATTCATAGGCGAACGAAAGGGGAAAAAATATATTGGAGGGGGAGAAGAAAAAGAGAGAAAGGGACAGTAACAACATTCAAATATTAGCGATGTACGAAGAGTAACGTGAATCTCAAAAAATGGTTTACAGTGTCGAAAATGAAAATTTCATTGCTATAGGATAACGAATGGAGAAGTGACGATTTGTCGAAAGTATATGATATACATCGAAAAAAAACAAATGAAGTTCTATGATAGTAAGACTAACGATGATACCGATTGCGATAAACGAAAAAACAGGAAAAAACTCATTTTGCGTAGAATTGAATATCCTCGACACGGATCTTGAAGAATTACGACACAATCTCCAACCCACTTCGACCAAAAATCAATAATAATATTACTATTATTATTAAATCCGTAACAATATAATGGGAAATACGATTGAGCGTTTATAATTTATTCTCATGTAATCAGTCATTGTTTTTTTCGTTACTTGTATTTTAAATGAGTTCATTATGTATAATCCGAAATGTGAAATATTCGATATTTTTCAAGTCCCAAACACGACGTAGAGAAAAAGCATTGACTTTTTTTGCTAAATTCAAAAATTAAGTTATATTTAAAAATATATTCGTTCGGGTCACGGAATATCATGAACTTTTTGAAAAGTTTGAAAACTCCGGACGATTTTTTTTTTCTTCGAAAAATAGTGACCGAGTGCTAGGGGAATAGCATTTAAAATGCTTGGAACAATTAATCCTCACGATTTAAACTTAGTCCTTCAAAACCTTCGAGAATATTATAATATTTCGAGAGCGAGTACAGTCGAAGGTCCCATACGAATTTCGTTAGTTTAATAACGGGCCAACACTTTAAAGCCAATTCTATAAAATTGGCTAGCTCAAGGCTCGTAATGAAGAAAAAAATATTAAAATATTTAAAAGAAAACCAGTTAAAAGATGTTGAACAGGAAACTGACAATTTTTGTGCGAAACGGGGCTACCATCGTGTTATTGAAGTTATTATCGTTGCAACCCAACGAAAGTTTACTTGATCAATTTTTTAATTTTATAATCTATCTACATTTTTTTTATGAATTTACTCCATGGGCCCCTGAAAACACATACACACGCGCAAACACAAAACCTTCAATCAATTGTCGTAGCTTCAACTAAAAAATCAACCCCATTTAAAAATGGCGGTATGAGAACGCATGGTTTGTTTTCAATTATGCGAAATCCAATCTCGTCTACTAATATCGATTTCTAAATGCCATATATCGACACTAGTCGACAATTATCGTCTATTTACAACAGAGGCAACCTCATCAATTGTCTTTATAGTCCTTAAAATTAACGCAAACTTGATAAAAAAAATTAACATGAAAATATCTACGTTTGATTTGTAGAGACGTTCACGCCAGATCTATCTTCGTTTTGTTTGAATTCTTAGAATTGTATCATATAATTTTATTCAAATGAAAAAGTATAATTCATCTCGTTGATTCGAGAATCGAAATGATTGATTACTCAACTTGTCTGGTACAAATTGATCAACTTTTTTCATCGATCCCTCAATAAATGAGAATTTTTCATTGAACAGAAATCTTCTCGATCCAATCATGCTTTCCCGTTACATGGCGTTGTACCATAGAATGAATTTTACAGAATTGACATGCAGCATAACAATTAAAGCAGTTTTTGAAATATGAGTCGAAATCTTTTCATGTTTCTTCGGTCCAATCCACAACATTACAAATCGACCTTTGACCAGCGTTCTCAATTAATTCGTCATTACAAAATCATGATATACACATATACGGGGCAATGAGGGTTGAATTTATCATTTTTATTTGTATATCAGAAAAAGAAAATGAACTACGAAAATTACTAAATCTTATCAATGTACTTAATGCCACTACATCACGAAATTATCGAGGATAAAATATTTTTAAGATAATATCGACAGATGGAAATCCATTAACTACTTATCACACAAAATTAATATATTTAAATCGTTATATAAAATGTATAACAATATATATATTCAGGGTTCATGACTAAAACTCCAATCGAATCCAATCAATAATATTTCATTTTGAAAAACTGTATATTTGGTTATCGTATTTAATTCATTTTATAAATTGATAAATTATATCCCTCGAAGGAGTAACCTATGAAATTCATAACTGAGATAAGCGAATGAAGAATTCTTGTGTTATCAGTACTGCATTTTTCATTTCATTTGTCCGATTAGTTAAATTTCTTAATATTATTGAAAACAAATATTTTTTTGGAATATGTTTCATCCTCGACAATTGAATCTTGAGACTTTCAAAATACATTGTACAAATTTGGATTATTTTTCAACTCTATCCCAAACTTAAATCTACATCTCAACGATACTACTGCGAATCGATTTTCAAACACTATACAAACGTTTTTTCTCAGTGAATTAAAATTTAGCCAATCGCTACCACTCACTGCTATAATTAGAATTACGATATCTTAACATACTCTCTCTATAACTGAACGAGTTTCTTCCGCAAAGATTTTTTTCCAATTATACGTAATAGGGGCGTGTCCTTCAGTTTGTTACATTTTCCTAGTGTTTTCTCGGCAACCTGTTATTTCAGTGGAAATCTGAATCGATAATATTCTTTTCCTACAAATACTTTCTCAATCCAGTGACACAGTGACACGTCCTTGAATTGTAACGTACATGAATACTCTTCTTCAGAACAAACTATGCGTGATAAATTGTAATGTCGCTTCGTACAAAATGTCTCGTCGCATATTCATCCGTCCGCCACGTGATCCGTAGAGTCCGTCGAGCGGCTCATTGTTATCGCGTTTTTTTGAAAAAAATTTTTCCATTTTTTGCCTGTTCTTCACATTTATCAATTCTATGGCTATTCCATGAAAAACAATGCCTAATTAACCACACAATTCTCAATTGCGAACACTCTTCGACGTGACATGACAAAAAAATACTAGAATTGATCGCAGTGATTGCTACTGATTACCAAAAGTGCGTAATAACAGTTACCATAAAAATTAAACGAACCAACCAAAACCATGGACGTTCAACGAATAATTTCCATGAATTTCATTCAATTCTTTTTCCCTAACTAGATGCAACAAGATTTTGAAATTAAAAAAAAAAAAAAATAATAACCAAAATATGATCTTCCACACGAATTTCCCTACGAAATAGCAAAGTGCTACTCCACTTCTGGGAATCGTTGAAAAATTACGAAACAAACTTCGCTCTTTTTGTCATGTAATGTCCTATCATGGCTTGTAAGAAAAAATCCTTTTTCCTAGGAGAAAAAAATTATGTATGTATCACGCATTCTCGCGTTTTTGCACTATACGAGAAATCGTTTGTCGTTGAATTTTTATAAAAAAAACTATATAAAAATAAATATATATATATATATCTTCGCGCCTTGCTACTTAACACGAAAGAAAAGAACTGTCAACTGTAAACTCGATGGTACTGTAGTGCGAGTAGTCTATGTTAGACCCTTGCAGCCTCAAGAGCATCGCACAATCCTGCACTCGCAGAATACACTTTGTTAGAAATTACTCCGAGTAAAAGTTTGGAAAGTACATTTCATCGAACGCATCGAGCGTAAGGCGAATCTATGAATACATAATACACGTTCGTTCAGTCCACCGGCAGCACTTCTATGAAGATATTTCCAATCTTTGTGTGTCTCCGCAAATATTTTATTCATTATTTTAATCGTTGCTCCTTACGTTTTCACTCGATTATATTTATAACTGAAATCGCAGAGTGTCGAATCAAAAGTATAGAGATTTCTAATAATCTTCGTTCCCTAACTTGGAGAAGTGATTCGAAGCATAATTTTTTACGTTTCTCGACGAAAATTTCATTTCCAAAAATCTTTAAGCGATTCAATAAAAATCCGGGCATTGTGCCGATGTGTTAGAATGAGCTTAGCGAACCTTTGGAATGGCACTCTTCGATTCCAGCTCTCATCGAGAATTGGCTCCTCCCCTTTCAGGCCCCATAACGACCGAATACGTCTTATTTATGATAAAGCCGAGTGATATTTTGAAGCTTTCAACCGAGTGTGTACAATTTTTATAAATAACGTTATAATATTGTGTAATATTTTTGTCAGAGTTAAATGTTACCATGTCTGTTTTGTCCACTTTAAGAGCACCCATAGAAAGAAGAGGGGAAAAATGTATACAGAACCTCGCTCGTTTCGGTGCCAATATTTAAATGCGTTTTAGAGAGCGCTCATCACGCACAATTTAATTACTGTTGTTATCGACGAAGTTTATAGCGAGAGAAAAAGGCTCATCGAGTAAAAGTGAGAGAGGAGAGAGAGAGAGAGAGAGAGAGAGAGGGTGCCAGAAAATGTGCGTTGTGAAAAGAAGCGAAAACGAACAGAAAGAACAACTTCCACGTGATAAAGTTCCGATCAGCGCTGCGACCATGATCGATGAATTAGCCAATAATTTCTTTTCATTATTATTATTACAAAAGTCATCAGAGTTTTGTAAATAAATATACATGTGTAAATGTATATATATATATATATTCGTGAATAATGAATAATAATCATTAATTTTTTCATTGGCAAAATGGTTTGTTGTCGTCGCGCTGTTCCTCCGAGCTTTTTAACGTACGCCTAATAATATTAATGTTAATTAGATAAAATCAAATTATTGTTACTTAAAAGCCGTTGTATATACACGTAAAAAAGAAGAAAAAAAAAAACCAGCGACGAAAAGACACTCGGATCTTCGATTACGTCGATCACTGCGAATCGCGGATTAGTTATATCGATCGAATGTATCTTGAAAACTAACAATTCAGAAAAGACCTCACCGCGTTCTATTGAAAATCCTTCGATCGAAGATCCGCAGTGACAAGAATAAAAAAATCTCGTCAACTCATCTCTTTATCTCTCTATTGACGCACCGGCGTCAAGAACTTTGACGAGCTTTTTTTAGGCTCCTCGTGCATGAGCATCGCCCTTATATGAATCGAGCTGAAAGAAAAATTCTTGTCAAATTTCACCACGGTCCCGGGAATGTAAAATGAAAATGAAAAAACAAACAAACAAAGAAAAAGAAAAAGGGAAAGAAAAAACACTCTCACTGTCTGTATATATACATTATTTCAAATAAATGCATAAGTATTTATTCAACATCTACGAATCCTCGATTAAGTATTTTTATGCACAGCTTCACATCGATCCAACTGACAGTTGGTCATGGATTTCAAAAATGGCTACCTCACTCACGGGAATCGACAGAAAAAAAAAAATATTCAACAACGAAAGTGAAAGGTTTCTGTGTCGATTGAAAAAATAATAGCAAAAATTGTTTGAAACTCACGAAAAATAATAGTGTCAGTTATGCAGAGCAACAAGGAGGCTCCTGAAGCTTCGCAAAGTATCAAAGTTTACGTCAGGATTCTGCCACTCCTCGAGCGCTGTGAAAACTGTGCCAAAATCAGTAACGATAAAAAAGTGAATTGAAGAAACTTGATGTTTTTGAAAGTTTTCGAGCGTCCAATCCTTCGATCGTTCACGCTTTTCAACCCCCTTTTTTCAAGACCATTTACCTGAGATGCTCGCAGGACGTGAAACAGGATAATGTCCCACAGTCGAAGGATCCTCGCTATTGGAGCTTCCTCACGAATGGAATTTTCTATTATTCCTCTCAAGATGACGTATATCGCGAGACCACCAGTGACGTCGTTGATAAGTTAATAATCAAATATTTCAACGTCAATTACCATCCGATCTTCCCTTTGAGATAAAAAAAGTCATTCAAGTGTTTTAGATGGTGCGAATTTCGTGCTCGTCTGCTGTGGACAAACGGGAACTGGCAAAAGCTTCACCACTGGCGGACTCAGAAATAATTGGGAGGTAAACAAGGACATTCAGCTCGAACATGAAATACATGAGAGGGTGGAAATCTCGTTGAAGTTGCGAGCCAAACTAAAAAATTCAACGCGCCATGTGAAAGAATGATTTTATCGAAATATCGAGCTCTCCTTGAACATAAATAAATGCCTTAGCACAGAGGAATCGTTCCGAGGCTCCTCGGGGATTTGATGCTTGAAAAAGAACGCAGGAAACGCACAAACAAAATCCAGTGCAGTCTGAGCTACGTGGAATTTTGTGGTAAACAGTTCAAAGATCTGTTGAATCCAAATTTCACGAGTTCTCGCAGCAACAATAGCCGTGATGTATTTAAGGTAACTGAAAATCGTGCTATTCGACGTAATTCTTTGCTTTTTATCGTTAATTTTATCGGCTGATTCACTCGTCTTCACCCTTTACTCAGAACATTAGCCAGGTGACAATAACGAACGAAAAAGTTGCTCTGCAGCATGTTTTTCAAGGGGAAGGACGAAGAGCTCAAGCAGAAAGGTCCGAATACCCTGTTTGTAACTTGGGCACCTCAGTTATTACGCTACACATTCGAAATACGAGCTTGATTACATCCTGGGCTGTCGATTCATCCGCTACGGTACAAGCAAGTTTACAAAGCCTGTGCAACTCGATTACACTTTCAGCGGCTTCTGCAGCGTCAGAAAAGTCCTTTTTTTCACGTTTTCAGTAGCCAAACTTTAGCACGCTATTTCGTTTTTCCTTAATTTCCTTAATTCTCTTAATTTCAGTTTGTCTCGTGTTTTTAAAACTTCACTCGAATCATGATCGATTTTTACTGTCGTGCAGATTCACATCGTGGAAATGGCCGGCATTGATAACACGAGAAACCCCAACTGTCCGAAAGCAACGCGCGACGTAATTTCAGCCAATTCGATGAAGTCCGAACTCGAACAGTTCTTCGTCAATTCCGGGAGAGTCGAAAACACGCTGAGCTCGAACGCGCGGTCCAACTACTTCCTGAAATACTTGGGCGATGCGTTGAAATTTGATTCAATAATACGGTAACGTTGTGCCGGTTTTGCAGGATTTTAAAACATTTCTTCCAGTTTTTTTTATTATTATTATTATGATTTTTTTTATTCCTTTCGTTTCATATTTAATTTTCATTATAATTTTGATTTGTGTTTAATTTTGTTCTAGCTTTAGATTCGTTGTTAAGATAAAAACTGGGAAAATATTGAACCAAAATGTTTTCCAAAGTCAATATGATGATGAATCGACTCAACTTTAGAATTTACTTTCCAAAATTTCAAAGTCAACGAGCAACGTGATTTTCAAGTTGGAATCACGCTTTTTTCTGTCCCAATATTTCAATGAGTTTTTAAAAGTAGACTCGCCAGCACTACGTTTTTAATGAGAAAAATGTTTGCCAGATTCATAGCTCACATCAAAGTTAAAATGGACGATCTCGACGTTTCTTTGTCGACTCTTCGGTTTGTGGGAAATATAGCGAAGGTCTCAATCTCTCAAGTAGCGTTTGACGCGAGACCTCAGAGCACCATGTTCATAGAAAAATTGCAAGACGACATCAAACGATTGAAGCGAGAGTTGTACATCAACGAGATGTTCTTCCACCAGGAAGCCTCGATGAACGTTTCGACGCAGAGAGCACAACAGATTCAAAACGATTTTCTTGGGTTCTTAAACGGCTCGATTTCTGACTTGGAACTCATCAGTCTTTCTCAAGCTCAAGTTCTGACAAAGATGATGAAAGATTATTATTCGAAGTGAGTCGTAAATATTGAATTTCTAATGATTTTTTTTATTTTTATTTTATTTTTTTTTTTTATTTTCTTTTTTTCGTTGATGAAAAATATTGCAACTTTATTTTCATATAGAGTCACAGCTGAAAAAGAAAAAGCTCAAAAGGATTTGGTGGATTGTGAGAACGCGTTGAAAAATGGCACTGGAATGATCTCGAAAACTAGTAGCCACGATTCAGCGAAAGTTAGTTCGTCCTCTTGTACATATGCAAATTTCTCACCATTTGCGTTCTTGAAATTTTCATTTTTTATTTTACGTTCCGAAGGGTGCCAGCCGCAAATTTTCGAATTCAAAAGACCTTCGATTGGTGGTGAATAGTGAGGAAGACAATGGGAATTCCAAAGTGGGATCTTTGGAAGCCAACGGTTTGTAGGGTTATGTATTTGAAATTTGAGGAGATTTCATCTAGCAAAATCGAGAACTCGAGTTTTGAATGATCGAAAAAATTACATGTTCGAGTGGGAAAAAAATATTTCATCGCTGCAGGAATATAAAAATCAGTATCTGCAATGACAACGATTGAATGATATTACGACTTTTAAAAATCCTCTAAAGGCATTACTCTGGGACCAGGAGTTTCAGAAATTCCAACTACGTCGAAATTGACATTTCCAAATTTAGCGATAGAAAATAAACCAAAGGATTACGTTCCTGTTGGGAAAAAGTCGTACAACAAAAACGGAGGAAGCTTTATGAATAAGAACTTCCAGAATGAAGGTTCTGAAAGGCATGTACGAGAAACGTTTGAAAGGCTGCAAGCGATACTTAAACGTTTGACCGCTATCAATTACGTAAGTTGACCATTTTTTTGCTTCACTGTAATTTATAAAGGGGAGAAGCGTTAAGAGCTTTATAAATATTTCAGGAAGCAAGTTCATCGAGAAAAAAAGGTTTCAGAGAATCAATTGTAGTTCCACGAACAAATAAGCAACAAAAAAATCGAAAATAAACCATCACTGAGTTACCGTTTTTACATTTGTACACTTAATTTTATCATAAACGTAAATATAAATAAGATTTTCAACGCACTTTTATTACCCAAGTTTTTATCGACTGGGTTGCCGATCTGTTTGACATTTACACGCACTGAATACATGTGTATATATATACGATGGAAAAATACCATACTTTGCGTCTACATATTTCGTACTCCCTATGATAGCCAAGTGCCAAGTTTAACCTCAAAAATTATTTTTATATAAAAGAGTTCTCTTAGTTCGACTGGAATCTTTCCCAACACAGTCACCTCGACAAATCGAGAATTTAACATTTCTCGCAATGCTCTTGAAAATTTTGACCGTGAATTATTTTTGGTATTATCAACTATTAACAATGATACGAGTACTTTGACAGTTCGCGTAGAATGGTTTCGTGGTATCAGTTATCAGTTCGTTCCTCAATGATCGGAGGTTATTGAATAATTATTGTACAAGTGGTTCAAAAAAATGTGAATTTGGAAGATGGATCACGAGGACGAATTTTTGAACACGTTTTTCACCCTAATATCGCAACTATGCTTCGAAAAAGCCAAAGAACTGTTGGTAAGTCTTACAAAAACAACACAATAATTTTGACACACATATGCCCCTAAATTTGGACGATTCCAGCTCAATTTTGGAAACATTCGTTTTCAAAACACTTTCTTCGGTTCTTTAAAGCTCATAGATGTATAAAATTTTTTTGATAATTATTTTGAGGTTCAAAATACCAGGGTTGGAAATAATTTCATTGTCCTTTAAATAGAAGTCAAAATTTTTTAAAGGTTGCTTTTTTTTAGGAAATAGAGCGTGAACAAAAAACTGACCATGGTGAAAAAAAAGTGACACAAATGGGACCATGGGGAATGCTACTAATGCATTTACCTCAATTTGCCGTAGCAGAACGTTCTTACACCGACTTGGGTTTTCTCCACACAAAAAACAAGGGTTTTCTCAGAAAAGATGTGAGGCTTTAACAAATATGAAAGTAATTGCAAATGGAAAATGTAATATGTTTCAATTTTGAATGCACCAATGACCTACAAATCGGTAGTTTTTATGAAGATATCTAGATTTTGGCAGAACAATGCAGGGTCCTAATGTCGGTGACGTACTGACACCCTGCCAGATTTTTAAACAAGTTGTAATTTCCATTGCATATTGGTCTAGTTTGCCTAAAACTTTTGAAGGTTTACAAACAAGTAGCCAACAAAGAATTATTATAGAACTCCCTGAAAACCATGTACGAGTCCTTGAAGGCTGATTTGAGGAGAGTGGAAGAAATGACACGAGGAACGGACACAATTGGTGCAACAGTGGCTGAAGTTTCAAATCAGCTTTGTCAGTTTATCACTGCGAGAATACAATTAATCGAATTGTTAGTAATTTCGAAATTGGCTTACTGGAAACGCTCATATAACTTGGGAAATTCATACATTTTTCTTTTTTTCCAAAGTATAGTTACGAAAAAATGTACAACATGAGTATCAGCAGCAAGGTCATCCACCATCAGGAATTATTGCAAACTATCGAAAACATAGTGGAGAATTATTCGTTTTCGTTTCCTCACCTGGCTCTCATTGCGATAAAAGCAGCATTAACGTTAGTCCCTTTTTTCAAATGACAATAGCCATCAAAATTGTTTTAGTGTCTCTAAAAATGTCTCTTAATATCTGAGCATCGATACCTCAAATTTCTGAAAATAGTACATTTTATTTTTTAACCGAGAATTTTGCTAAGCTTTGTCACAAAAATTTGAATGAAAAATGATCCATTCCCCACAGATTTTCTTGATCATCATAATTTACATGAATTGTTGAAAAAATATCTATATTTGGCAGACTGGAATGCGAGATATTGGTCCAACTGATCAAAGCGCAAGTTGAAGTGCAAAATTGGAGATTTCTTCCAACATTAATGGCACTCTATGGAGCTCAGGCGCGAATGTCTGCGTGGGAAAGAACCCTGCAGAGCAAAGAAGTGAGTAAACACATCAAAATAACAGGTTTTTAAACAAATTTCCCTCCTAATCGAGATTGTGAGCAGAATTTTGTATTTTTCAGTCCTGGAAACGAGGTTTCGGTGCAACATTTCTTAAAACCAATCAGCAGCCAGCTTTATATCAGTGGCTTGTCAAATTGCGTAGTTCAATACTGGACAAATGTTCACTATATTTTCACACAACCCTGAGTCAACAGGCGAGTCCTGGTGAGATGAGAAACGTCATGAGCAAACAGAATGTTGATTATTACCACAAGTAGGTTTTTCCATAGAACTTGATTGAAAGTAATAAATGAAACAACCGATAAAACAAACTGATAAAATAATAATACCGCTAATGTCGCAGACATGGACAAATAGAAAGCACGACACTTCACTTTTTATATTTCCTATGATAGGATTATAATCGAATTTTTTCCATGTTCTATTCAAATTAAGGATTCAAACTTTCCAAAGAAAATGGGATCTACTGGCCATTTTGATAGTTTTTGATACCAAAGGCGCAGAGAAATTTGGGCCAGGCTACAAGCATCCAGAGAGAGCCCACATTTCTGATAATTTCGTAATAGTCGTTGGTTGTCCAAGCGTAAGTTTTTTTTCTTTCAGTTTCGATAATATAGGAGCAAGGAAATTATTATTGGAATAGTGCGAAGGAATGTTACTCAATTTTTTTCGTAAATTTAGAACGTGACCAATGCATCGTTTGCGGGATTTGTAGCAGACCAATGATAAACGAAATTATTTTTTCAATTGATCGATGCATGAAAATTAGAATATCTTGTTTTCACAGTAAAAAAATAATGAATGTTTTTATTGTACATGAAAAAAGTACTATTCGAAAAGTTATTCGACACAGGTTTTTCTACAAAAACCAACAATACATTGGGACAACATACAAAATTATATAAAGGAACGGCACGCCGAACTTCAAACCATGGACAGATTGGTACAGACGAAGAGCATCAAAGATTCGACGATTTATACAATGTACAACATTGATCCGAGGATGACCCTAGTTACTGCGTTTGAAAGCGCTAAACAACGAGACAAAGAAACTCCTGTTGCTAATTTCATGACAGAATTATGCTCCCAACTCAGATGCAACAAAGTTTACGAAGGTTTAAAACTATCAAAATAAAAGATACGATTATTGATTTGCAGCATAACAAATAATAAATAAATTTTTTCGTCCATTTGACTGAAATTTATTGAAAACCTTGCTTTTGTCATAAATATTCCAATTTTTTAGACTAGGTGAACCAGTAGTGGATCGACTGTAATAAAAATAGCGTATCAATTTGTTAACCACTCGGAATTTTCATTCCTATAAATATTATATGAGATAGAAATAAATCAAAGCTTGTGATTCACTGGTGAGCCTGTACAGCTCGTTGCTCGTAGAAATTTTTTACCAGGAGGAGCCTTCAACAATGTTCGGTCAAAATCTTTCAATTCTAAATGCCTTCGCACCATCTTAACAAAATGAGCATGTGCAATTACGTATGAATGTGATTCGTGAAAACCGAACGTTTTCGGATATTGAGCACAGAGTAAATACCCGTATTTTTACTCCCAAATAATACACTGGGTGAGAGATTGACACACCAGATATGATTGTTCTCAAGCTTATTCTTCTGTGTTTTTTTTTTTTCGATTGACCCTCAATGGAGATAATCCAACCGGGCCTTCGGATTCCCAAATAGACCAAATCTTTTTCAAGCTATAGAATTTCACATTTCTTCGATATCACGAAAACCATTGATAAATGCGATGAATTTTCCTTTACTTTTTTCGATTCTCCAACATCTATGTCCATGCAAAATTAATTTTATTTTACTCTATCAACTATTTGAGTAGAGGAACCGAGGCATAATTGTTACATTTTTGATTTATAACGCACGGAGTACGGATTATCACTATAATGATTGCCGCTAATATTTTCTTCGACATGTTATCGATCGAGTGCGTTTTTTTTAACCGGACAAACTTTCACGTGTTCATTCCACAAACTACTACAATTGACAACACTCGCTTTTCATCATATAACAATACACACAGAATTCTGAGAAAAATAATTTACCATGTGCACTACCGTTCAAAACTTTAGTATCAGATCAATTTATAATTCATCTACAAAAGTTCTCATCTGAATGAAACCTGAGATTTTAATGAGAATTGGAAAATGAGAAGTTCGCTCAAAATCCCGACATCATTCAAGAAAACAAGCAAATTCTAAGAATAAAGTTGAAATCACTGAATACTCGATTTCATTCAAAAATATGGTTCGACATATCAAAAAGTGAAATCGCTGAATATACAACATGACATTGGTGCCAAGAACTTGTTGATTCGCATAATTAACATTATTTGATTTATGTTCAATCCGGTAGGCAATTTGAGCCAATCTAATCAAAAATATTGTGTTCATTCGAAAACTGTCTGCTTGAGAGTATATGAAAAAATTGATCGAAATATTTCACGACAATGATTTCAAATTTTCAACGGTAGCGTGTTTCCCAAAATGTATATGTACACGTACAATTTGTCAAATCTACGTTAACGAAAAATCTATTATGAAAATCATCCGGTTCTCGAAGCGTAACATACAAAATTTACGTGAAATACGCATAAAATCCAATAGATTGATGGTGTTATATTCAGGGTAAAATTATCCAATTTCTTCATACGGTCTCCTGAAAAAAAAAAAAAAAAAAAAAAAAAAAAAAAACTTGAGTAAATCCATTCAACATATGTGACAAATTTCTAGATATTGGAGATTCTTGCGTGAAAATTTGTAAGCAAGAATGTAACGTCACGTGTGAAATTTGCATTCGATTACGTACCGGCCTTGGGTTCCCATGAACTTACGTCGTTGCCGAACAAAATATATGACAAGAAGAATAATGCCGGCGATAACGAGCAAACAAGGGATGACTATGGCTGAAAAAAATTGTTTTCTGTTTTTTCATCAAAGTTGGATGGAACAACAAAGAAAAGTTTCCCGCGTTTGGTTCAATTTCAATAATTCAAAATTTGTGCTTTGTTTCTATAGCTATTTATTAACTCACCAATAGTATTACTATCGCTTTCTCCTGGATGAACTGACGACTTTAAGCATTTCGAAAACGATTCCAGGGTCCCATTGACCGGAGGACAATTCAGTTCGAGGATGTTACAAAATAGCGGAAACAGATCGACGTTATGGAACGGCTCGAGTTTGCATTCACTAACGAATGCTGGCCCTCGAGCAAAGAAAATTGGATGCATATTCGGATCTTCATTATCATAACCGTGCACTCCAAATTCCGATTGGTTGTTCACTAAATACAAATGAAACGTGATTCAAAAGATAAATTCAAGAACCTTTGTCTTTCCTTCCAATTTCGAAAATTTCGAAAACAAATACCAGTTATGTTGAATGTTTTCTTGTAATAATCGAGCGTATAGTACAAGTCCTCAAAAGCATAGCCACTTTTTGCGCTCACGACGATATCTCCTACCCTGGGATTATTATCAAAATGGTATCTTTTCGGCACTTCATTACGTTTGTAAACATCAAACTTCGATGTTTCCGTAGCTGCAGCTTTGAGTTTCTGGTAAATGATATCCTCGTTTCCTGAAAATTTTTAATAATTAACAGAAAACTCGGGTATTAAAGGAAACTCAAATTCAGTGAAAATCGTAAGATTTGACTTCAGCAAACATGTCAGAGGAAAAATTTACTAAAACATTCCCAGAAAGATACTTTATCATCGAAGCTATTATCTAAAATTCGAGTGTTTAGTTGGCAAAGAAGATTCCTTTCTTCCAAATTTCTTCAGATCAATTTATGAATAGCCTTATATAATTTTGTATTTTATTTAAAGAGGACAGCTGATGTGATAAGAATAGAATAAAAAACTATAATAGAGCAAGTGGAAGGGTCTAGTAAAGTCATTGGAAAAGACGTTTGGTTTCAATGACATTTCCCTGGAGCTTCCTTACCTGGATCTGGAGTGATCATAATAATGGTGTTTTTAGAGATTGATTGATAACCAATATCACCAATGTAACTCGATACGTTAACAATTTTATCAATCGTCACACTGGTCATTCCATGATCACTCAAATGGACGACGTTCACGTCGTCCAGTTTATTCTCCTGCAGCTTTTCGTGAAGATACTTAGTAACGAGGTCGAGTTTCTTAAGCATCTCATTTATTACTGGTGCGTTCACGCCGTAGACATGACCGTGAAAATCTGGTTCTTCTATGTACAAAACCCCAAAATTGATGGGTGTCACCGGATGTAAGAACCAAGAAATTATGCTGTCGATTCGTGATTTCCAGGGCACAGACATGTTGAACGTTTCCACGAATGCAGGTGACGTTTCATTGTACTTGTACTGAGCACCAGGCCACATTACAGTACCCGAATGTCTTCCTTTTCCTGCTTGTTCATTGATTGTCTAAACAGAATCCAATCGTGGTAAAGAATATTTGCATCAAAAAGAAACAAAATCTTTATCTATTCGTTGGGTTTGCCGTTGCAGTTAAACTTTTACAGTGCAGGTTGTTGCTTTTCGTACACCAAGGGGTCATGCTTGTCTGTATTTATACTATTTGCTCAGTAAATTGCTATGTGCAATTCACTATTGCTCGAGTCATGTCTTTGTCTTTTATTCGCAAGATAAATATGAGCATTGATATCTTACCCAAATCGGAAGTATATTTTTGTCATATTGAAAGAGCTCCGGGGAATCGCCTATAGTTTTATTAGCGACATAGACAATAGTGTCTAATACGCCGTGAGTCTCTGTGTAAAATCCAGTTGCAATGGTATGGTGATTAGGATATGTTTTGGTAACAAATGCATTAATCATGTAATCCGCATAGGTCCCATTGTTTTTCACACCATTCATAAACGTTGTTAAGTTTCTGTTCAAGTAGTCATATCTGAAAAATTAATGAATATGAGTATAGGAAAAACAGACTTCGATTCAATTATGAATGTTATGAGTGTTAAAATGTTTTTTTTTAATTTTCTTCATAAGTTAATATTCTATCGAAGATTGAGGTGTTTTCTAAAAATACTTTCATGAGCTTCTATAATAGAAATATCTATTTTAAGCACTGAGAATTTATATTTCAAAGAAATATCATATTTGGAAATCTGTGTACCGATAGAGCTCATTATTATAATCTACTATTTTGTTATTTCTTGAAAAAAATACATTCAACATAAGATTGAAAAAAAATACCTGAATCCATCGTAAGATACAACTAGAAGTTTGGGATACTGCAAAGATGATTCTACTCTTTGGATAGTAACCAAGGAGTATACGACACAAATAATCACAATTAAATGAGCCATAACAAACGTGAGAATTTGTTCAAATACTGTGGCAGGTTGCTCTTGATATTCTGAAAAATAATGAGACGTACTGTTAAGTGTTTCAGCATTTCACGTTTCCACGCAATTCTAAATGCTTGCAATATAAATATACATAACAGAACAGGTTCAACAAAAAAATTTGCCTTTTCTAATAAATTTCATCATTAATTGATCAAATTGTCACGAAAAGACTTTTTTGATGACGTTTATCTGTGTCATGTGAGTAATTATCTATTAATAATATGAAAAATCAACACTAGGATCGAATAACAATAAACCTTAGAGCGCAAGTGTTTCCGAATTGGGTATATTGTGATGTCTGACGTCTTTGATAAACATAACTGATATGAAGAATGCCATTATCGTTGACACGAAAAATGCGTTTTATAATATGAATAGCATCGCAATCACAAATATTCCGAAATCGGCCGGTCAATTGATTGTTCGTTTTTTATGTAATCAGATTTATTTCAAATAAAATATGCTCGTCAATCAAATTAGAGATTCAACATGCACCACTTTTTAAACATCACTCCGCGATTGACGTAAACTGAATTAAAAGTCAAGTTTATCAGTATTGTCGCTGAAAAACACAGTGACAAATAACGAACTACAAAAAAAAATTAATAAACTGTCTCCGTTTTTCGTGTATGTTTAAAAAAAGATGTCGACAACTGCAACGACGAGAAGATAAGACATATATCGGAGAAAGTGGAATTTCCACTTTCCATCGCGTTATGGTACTCCGTTGCTAGACTGCCGACTGTCACATAAAAATCGAGTCGACACTCCAGAATTAAATACCGAACATCGACGACAGCGCTCTTTGTGACTATTGGATAAAATTATTGTCTGATGAGTATTGGGATCTGACATGGAGGCGTGGCCACGGCGTAGCCAAGCCAAGCCAAGCTAAAAATGGCGCATATACCGGGGTGCAACGTACATGTATGTGTCACATCTTCAAGTGACTTGTGCGTGTGTTAGACGTCCATGTTGCACCCCGGTTGTAGTTCAAAATTTGACACCAGATGTCTCACGAATTTTGAAGTTCAAAAGTTCGTAGAATCGTCGCAACGACGTGTCTATAAACACGCATTATCACCAAAACAATATTTAAACAATGTACGGTGTAAGTTTTTACTCGCGTGAAAAATCGTTTTCCTTATAAATAAACGTGAAATATGTGGTAATAAATGAAATGTGTGAAGTGGGATATATTCTACACAAAAACAATGGCATTTCCAATTTCAACCACTGCATTCTCAAATATTTAGACGAATTAGGAAAAGCACTTGCGGTTCAATTCAACAAAATGGTGAGTCTTGACCCGTTTTCACAATGTTCTAAACATTATATAAATTGTACGGAAAAATTATTTCTCGTTTAAAAAAAGTTATCGGAAATCAACGTGAGATAGAAACGCGGTTTCTCGCAAGCTCAGTCAGTAGTTAACCTTAAGAACGATAACTTTTATCACATTGATAAACTTATTTACTTCAAAATATTCCAAGAAAAATGAACATTTCGATTATTAGTATACCACTTACATAGCTCACATTCTCGTAAATTCGTACTCTTCCCCCTCAATCAAGTGAAGACAACGCGCGAAATATTAAACCACACATTTGCGCTGAGATTATATTTGAAGCTGATTTTACGATTCAGCTGCAATATTTTTCATCGTAACTAATGAGTTCAGAAAGATGCTGTGTGTTCCATTGTCCTTCGAACCATTCAATTGGGATAGTTTTTCCCACTTTTTGACGGTATGGTAAGTAATGAATATATTTTTTTCTTTAATTTTTTGTATATACTGTAACGGGACAGCCTTACCCCCTGGCACGATTTCTGGTTTGACAGAAGTCTGTCAGAGGGCTACGGACGGAGCGCTCTCGCGTCAACGGAGCACCGCCCGTACGACAATAAGGCTCCCAACCTTTCCTTCGTCCTCCTCCTTATTCCTATCAAAATTGTAAAAAAACAAAGTTAATAATGGAGCCTATCATTCCTCGATAACGAGAAGATTGTTTCTTGCAGTACGCTTTAGCGAGGCTAAGCCCGATTGCGTGTAGCGAGAAAGCAAAGTAGACCGGACGAAAGTATCCATTCTTGAAGGTCGAGTTCGAGCCAAGCTCCTCGAATTGCAAGATGGGGAAATCGGAAGGCTTTACCCGCTCCTGGCAAAAATCCACCGGTCAGTGCAAGAAACCTGCACACTGACACCTCTCCTACGTGAGAGAGAAGAGGATCTAAAAAATCCCAAGTTCCGATATTTGGGAAATTGACAACCTCCCGAATATCGAAACGTTTTTTCAATACACAAGAAAAATTTTAGTACAGTGCAAGAAAACTCAATAAAATTCAAGCAATACGAAATCATCTTTATTTATCGCGTTTCCATCATTTTGAGAACAAGTTGAAAATTATTTTTAGAGATTTCTAATTTATCAACTCTTGATATTAAAAAACATATTTTGCGGCTGCTTTATCTGCTGAGAATGAATTGATCCTTTTTTGTTTCAGTGTGTTTTTTTCGCTTCTCTGTCTCATGTCAAAAAACCGGCGACTTCATGATACTTATACTTCGTAATAATAACAAACACGGTAAACAAACGAAAATTGGTGCTGCTTCTACTCGAGGGAACGAAAAGACAACTAGATTTGATTAACTATAAAACCAAACCCGAATATTCCCATCATGTACCAAGGACGAAGTAAGGAAAAATTCATGATAAATAATCCAGTAGGCTTTTAAAAATTTCAATTCTTTCATCAATTAACCGTAAATTCCATTATTTTGTTGTTATTTTTTAACACTTTCAATGTTCAATCTAAAATCGATTGAATCCGTCAAGAATCGAAATTCACGATTATTTCAAATACAACGTATTTTTACTGCTTGTTCATGAACCCGCTCTACACGTGCAAACATTAACGCAAAAAAATGAATTTTCGTTCGAAACCGTTACGTCGGAGAATAATACTTCTATCCACTGTCAAAAATATTGGTCAATAGCTTGATTTTTACAGTTTGATTACAAGGAAAAAATTAAAAATGAAATAACCACTTATAGAATACAATAGCAAATATGGAAACCCTTATTTTTATTGGGAGGCAATTCAATCTAAACTTATTTTACTAGACTCTGGTGGTGGAAACCACCGCAACCGAAATTACCACCACCACCATGGTCACAAAAACAAAGAGAGTTTGGAAGACAAGAGAAGAAGTGGATTGGAACATGTCGACCCAAACAGTCTAGTGATAAAGCAATTTAGAGCATACGCAGCAGAGTTGGATGACAAACATGACCGCTATGAGAGAATAGTCAAGTTATGCAGAGATTTGACAATTGAGAGCAAAAGAATCATTTTTTTGTTGCACACGCTCGATAAGGAAACAAAAAGAGAAGCCGTCCTGGGAGAAGCAAAATCTCGACTGGATGTTTTGACTAAAACACTTTATAAGAATATCGCCATGGAATTGGATGGTCAAGATCCATATCAGTACGTCAGAGCTTACAGAGGAGGATTGCAAGAATATGTTGAAGCTGTGACCTTTTATCAATACTTACGAGACAAAACAATTGAGGATTGGAGTTACTTGGAGAAAAATTTAGTTTATTCAATACCACCTCGGAAAACTGGTAAAAAGGACGAAGAAGTGCAAGAAGTGGAGACAACAAAAACTATTCAAACCCTGGTCCCACCTGTTGAATATATTCTTGGCATTGCTGATCTAACTGGTGAACTCATGCGAAAATGCATCAACGATTTAGCCAGCGGTGATATAAATAGTTGCTATAACACCTGTAACTTCGTCAGGGACGTTTATAAGGGTTTCCTTGGTTGTGCTGGTCTTTCTGTCAAGGAAGTAAACAAAAAAGTCTACACTCTCAAGCAAAGCCTCATTAAAATGGAAAATGTGTGTTATGCTATCAAAGTTCGAGGAAGTGAAATGCCAAAACACATGCTCGCAGATGTGGCTAACTCCTTCAACGATGAATATCCCGCTGACGACGATGAAGGCTATCAAGCTTAATGATGGTTAAATCACAAACTCTGATGGCGACGTTTGTATCATTGCCACAGGACATTTCTTTTCTCAGTTCAACTCACTATTTCCTTTTATAATTACACTAAAAAGCTGATTCAGATTTAAATTTTTTTTTTTATCATTTTTGAGAAAGCCCAATCGGTCGTATTGAAGTAAATTTAGAAAACGACTAAATTAAATCATAAGAAATGAAATTGGTTTACGTTCCGATGATCTTGACTTCGGGCTCATTAAAAAGTTTCAAATTTTTCCATGTTCTTGACGTTGATATATTGAAAATTTTAAACACACCTGACGAACGACTCACACATTTTTTTTTTACTTACAACTAGAATTCAGTTGTATTCGTTTCAACGCTCACCAACATTTTAAAAAAAATGTTAAAGATGTATAAATAAGACATTTTGTATACCCTGATAAACCGTGTACATGAATACATGTAACCAACAGACAAAAGAATCTTTGGTAAGAACTTTGAATAATGAAACATCCAAAGTAGCATTTCATAGTTCTTCATTTTTCATCAAAAAGTATTCTCTTTGATCACTCAACATTTGGTTTTAGAACATAATCAATGAATGTATCACACGAAGAGTTTTTTTTTTGTAGCTTTTTCTGCAAATAATATTCGAGAAACTGATCATCGACTAATATAATGTGATGACGAGGTGGCACTGGACTGAGTCCTAAAGATGACTTTCAGTGAATTTTTATATTCTAATAATTAAACTACACAGATAAGAAAAAATAAAATACAAAATAGTATCTGTTTTTTGTACTTTATCATTGAAAAACTTTCGAAGAGCATCTTCGAAATTGAAATATAAATACAAAATAAGTTGTTTATAAAAATAGTAATTTTGATACATTATCGTACAGGCGCTAGAAAACTTTACATTTTTGAGTCAACAATTCACAATTATTTATCATCTTCGCCGTCGCTGATACCTTCTTCGAAATCACTGAAACCGTCCAAATCGCTTCTGTACTCCTCCGAAGTAGTACCGCCGTAATAGGAGGGCTCGTATTCGGATTCGTCGACCGATTCCTCAGCCGATGATTGTTCGGTGCCTAACGTCGCGTCTGAAGCTTGACCACGTATCGGAGTTTGAGCTCGGCTCGGGCGTAAATTCGTATGTTTGAAGTCTCGCTTGTGTTGCGGATTTTTCCGATAACATTTTATGCCGTAAGGACATTCCGGTCGCGTGTCGGGAATGTCGTAGTCCGGATCACCCGGATGACTGAATTGTCTCCTGTGATCAGAATTACGTCTGAAATACAGAAATGAATTTTTGAATTCTCATTGCCAGAAATATACAAAAATTTATGGAGCGCGAATTTTTTTCAATATCAATGCAAACACGGAATCCGTTATGCTTTGAAAAATGACATCACGAAAAAGAATTTCAATTTTTTGTTGACTGGTGTTGAATGATAAGAACATTATTAGAAGAATGTTGTTGAGTAAAAGACGAGAAATTCATCATCAAAATCTAGTTGTACTTGAAAATGTTTCAACGTTCTTCTAAAATATACTTACCTATAACAACGAGATCCGTAGGCGCATTTATTCCTCTGCGGTTCACTGGATGCAACATTGGTTTCAGCGGTAGGATTGTTTTCTTGTCCCGAATTTGTGTCATCTTTTGTTTCAGCAGCAGGCGTTGCACTGGTTCCCTGATCTGTTTGGTCACTGAAATGATGTGCGCAATCCCATTTGATTTTCTTACCAGCTTCGTCCTTATTCAAACTCGGACATTCCTTTTTCGATGATAAGTGGGCACTTCCAGTTGATTTGGTTGATGAATCATTTTTGTTGTTGGTCAAATTGATTGGACAAGAAGTATCGCCATTCTCAGAATTGTTCCAGATATCTTGGGCTGATCCAAACTCACTGGGAGCCCTATAAATCAATGGCAACTTTAGTACCAGCGTCATTTGCTGCCATTTTTGGATCAAGTAATTTTATAATCATTCAAGAAACAGAAAATCAACAAATTTTTTAATCTACCTTGCAGTATCTTGGTCTCTAGTGTCTGAAGAATCTTTGTTTGAGTCGTGTGGTTGTTGGATGATGGAATCATCATTTTCCGGGATATTAGACGTCTCTTCATTATCCCAATTGTCCAAGACAATTTTGTTTTGAGAATAGATAGTGTCGACACTTTCACCTTTTCGAAGCTTTTTATCCGGTGGTTCTTCTTCAGAAGAACCTGATGCCTGATTGCAAAAAATTTACACATAAAAAATAAACTGATTTGATTACAAAATTCTTAATGCAATCTTGATATTTAATGATTTTGTACTTTGCGCTTTGGACTCTCTTCCTCCATGTTGTTCGGAGTTTCACCGGATGTTACTTTGAACCAAGATTTGTGTGGATAAAGAGAACAGATGTCACCAAGCTCTATTGGAACTGTTTTACCAATTTTTAATGATAGCCAACGACCGGAAGAGCTGCATCTCATAAAACAGGCCAACATCTAATGCTAAAAAAAATCTTTACCTATAGGCTCTGTGAGTTTCAATGCCCATGGGGTTGGAAAAAAAATTAGTTTTATTCTTTTCAATTTTACCAAATAAATAAATGAAATCTATTTCATTTATTTATTTCATTTTCAATACTTCAAAAATGTATTGTAAATTTAGTGTTTGCTAAGAAAAATCTAGCTGAATATTTATTTTGAAAAGAATAGCTACTTAAACATAAGTGCGTACCGGTGTAATCGTCATTTCACCCGTTGGCTCAACATCAATCGTCACAGCATGGTCAGCAATGAGGTTATCCACAGTCTGAAACCCAATTGATTACTCATGTTCGTGCAGACTTTGAGAAAATAATTCCTATGCATCATTTGAGTATAACGCGTGAAAAGAACGGTAATTTTCGCTTTATGAAAATTCGGTAATCTTTATCGCACTTTGTTTTATAAATTCGTTGAAATCGGTCAACGACACGCACAATATCTACTTGTTTATACTCTCATCTCTCTCTGGCCCCTGAGATCGCGTAGTGAACGGAAAAAGAGACAGAGCGAGGCTCCACGAATGTAAACAAACCAAACGTCAATGTAAACATATTGCAAAGTTCATTTGGCCACTGGAAAAAATAGCCAAATAGTCATCACTGATTTATTTTCATTTAAGTCAAGTTATTATTTAACAACTTTTTGTAATTTTTAGTTTTTATTCTGACGAGCGTCAGCTAGACCCGACAATCACCGACAAGAGCTCGACAAATGATTTACTCAAAAAAGTTAGAAATACAAAAATTATCGATAGTTCATGGTGCACCGTGGTAAATTTAGTAAAATTTTACGTTGGCTATCTGGGAGGCTCGTGAAAAAAAATCGACGGCAGATAAAAATACATTTTGAATCATTTTATACTTTTTCGGTCAAACACGGAATAAAAAAAAAATAAATTTCGATGTAATGAGCTTGTACATAAAAATAAATTCGATAAACCTTTATTATTGAGTTCCATTCGTTCGGAAATGATAAAATTCTACCGACTTACCCCGATCGCAGCACCACGTCCAATAAAGTTTTTTCCAATTTGCAAATCAACTTTTTGTACTGTCAAATTGTCGATGCGAACGATTTGCAGTTTATTTACCATGTTCGTCCATATATTGTGATGGAATACTTGAGATTTTAGAAGTGCTTAAAACGTTAGACCGATGAATTTAAAGAACGATAATTGGCATATGTCAGAAGTGAAGAATTTGACAGAGAAGGCCGGAAAAAACAACTGGTACACGAGTTGACAGACAGGCTTTATACGTGCGCTGCGTTCACGCCGCAATGTTGTACGTACTACATACAGAGATAACAAAACATGTCATACAAGAACGAACTAACATAATTTTCTTTTATTTCTTTGTTTTTGTTTTTATTTTTACACACACGTGATGATGATCGATAACAACGCCGGGACAAACGCTTATTACCGGTCAAACAATCGTGTCTTTGTTCGATCCTGCGGTGGTAAAACACACCGAGCGTAAATATTGTAACACACAAAAACGCATGTAAATATTTCGAATGGTAAAGTAAAACCGGCGTCCAGAGCTTCATGAATTTTCAAACGAAGAGACTCGAGACTCGAATCAATGCATGCGAATAGAAAAAGATTTTCCTTGCGTTTTTTCAATATAGTGCGAGGATTGTATCGTCGTGTATGTATGAAAAAATATGATAATTTTTGTACGAGCACTTTTTTTCTCTTCCTCGCTTCTCTCCCAACATCATATCGTGTTTTCACCTGAAAACAGTAGGGAAATTCTTGTTCTTGAGAAACTTTAACGCATCAATTTGACCGCTCACACTTTTATCTATTTTCATTCATTTGTTAAATAATAAAAATACTGAACAAAGCTGCAAATTCAAATTCACCATTTTACACAATATTGCAACAAAATAAAAATCAGTTTTCTTATTCAATATAACAAAAAAAGAACCTTAAAATTGATGCAAATTTTTCTATTTCATACAACCTCTGCAAAACAAATAACCAAAATACCAAACACACGCGTCTTTTCCTTCGCCCATCTCATGGAGAATAAAGCCGGCCAAATTGAGGCGTTTTTGTCTCCGATTTCTCATCCGAATAAAATTTGATCGAAACAAACGCTATTACAATAGCCAAATATTCCGATTCATATTCCTCCCTTTCATTTCAACTCATCGATCGACTCTGTATTCTCAATTATTGAGAGAAACATCAAACATTCTCCCTTTCTGTAACAGAGAAGTCTGCATTTTCCATATGTGCATATATACACATTTATTTATAGTTATATATACACATATGAGAAATACATGTACGCAGATAACCTAAATGAAAGATATTTGAAACTACTAGCCTTCTCGTCAACACTCTAGCTTTTTATAAATTAATATATATGTAATATCGCCTTTTGGAATATCTTATTTGGAATATATGCTTATACGATAATATTTTATAAGTACCTATAGGTATTTATACTTTGCCATTTTCTCTCTTTCTTTCTTTTTTCTTTCTCTCTTTCTTCAATTTTCTTTCGTTCTCTCTGTTTATTATAATACACTTTTGCATTGGAGGACTATAATCCCCAATGAAATATTGGTTGGTTGACTTATCAATCATCATCGTTCTCCCAATTGTCTCTTCCTCGTGTATCTGCATTCGTTATAACGCATTACACAATTGTGGCCACTTAATGTTTGAGCTTGAAAAATTTGATCCTTCTTTCGTACCCGTGAATTTTCACGGAATGTTGAAACATCGGGACTAGCTATGACGTCGAAGTTTGCATCGTTGAACTGCAACGACTTATTCCTTCGAATGTTGCCTCGATATTTCAATGCAGATACGAATTGTAAAAACGAGCCACATTTTAGGGACGTTTTTTGAACAAATTAATCAACGAATACAACAAATAGGTTGGAGGATATTTTTCATAAATTTCGAAATGATTCTCGTTGCTTTTTAACATTGCAAATTTCGATGTCAGTTATTTGAGGGTTAACTCTTTTACATATTAGAAAAACTCGGGACACGCGAACGAGCAACAAAAATACTTTGTCCTTGATTTTTTGTTCTCGAATCAATGGACGATTTTAGTCGATTAAATTGTGCAATTAATTTTGGTTTTCTCTTCGATAGATAAACCATAATAATTCAATATATTTTCGCCTTGAGAAAATGCATGTTTTATATTTTTTTATGTATCTGCACTTTATCTTATAGAAAAAAAAAAAACTCCAAAGTGTATCCTCAGTTTTCAGGCCTCGGTCTCAAAAATCATGCTCGCGGCTTTTTCACTTACTTTATTACTAAGGCAAATTGAATAGTGACCGCTCGAGTGTTCCATCGTGTTACCCTGCAAGGTGTTAACGTCGTTCGTGAGGCAGGAGTCTCGAAATTTTTTCAATTCCGAACCCATCGTGGATTTACGAAATTACAATAATCAATCGTAGATGAATGAATTTCTGTGAAGGCTTCGAAATTCATATAAACCCAATAACCATTAAAGCCTGGACACGAACTTCAGTTCAGGATTAATTGTACTAAATAGACGCTTAACACATACATTCGCGGACAAAAATTTCATTCAATCGAGATTTGGGTTTTCGATGAATTGACGAAATGAATTTGATGAACAATTTTTTATGAATATTATTGCCGAAAAATTTGATTTCAAAGTGTATACTTTGAGTCTGAAGACAAAAATAAATTTCCATTATTATGAAAAAATCAAAAAAGCACAAAAGTATTCAAAAATTTTTCCATTCAGTTCTTATTCGTTATAAAAAATAAATGGTCACTCCATTTCGGGGATGACCAAATTTCACAAGATTTCTCTCGTCCTACCGAGAGAGCACTAAGCTTCAAATGAAATGAATTTTTTGTTCGAGAACGTAGCTTTTAAATGTCGATTGATTATATATTTGCAAACAAATAAAATTAACAACTCGGTAACGTGTATATTTACACCCTCTGAGGAATTTTTCCTCGAAATAATACAAATTCAACTAAAAAATTATCCTAATTTCATCTCGGAATAAATGTTCATTTTTTTTTCATTCGCAATAATCATAACATTTCCTCGTCACGCGTCGTTTCTCACACCGGTCACACCATACAACTACAATCGCTCGTTCGCTCGTACGCGGTACATCAAACATATACGCCCGCGCGCGTGTGTTTAACATGGAAAACTGATTTTCGATAAAATCAATATATTTTTGAAACCTCGATCAATTGTCCATCGATGATGCAACTGTATTTCACTATTTTCTTTTCCATTTTTCACATATATATATATATGCATATATATAGATATATATATGGGCAGATCCATTACTTTTCTAGGACAGCCTGCGAGCTTGGGTGAGCGATTTTTCTGTTGGTTTTTTGTTTCGAAATGGTAGGCTGTAAGAAAAACGATGCTTGGAATTTGAACTTGGTAGAATGGACTTGGAACTGAAAAATTTCAAAAGGCAGCATTTCAAAAATAGGAACAATTTTGTGGGAATATTAATTGAAGAAAAGTTTGCTAATTTAAACTGATTTTCGTCAGAAGTGACTAAAGACTTGATCCAAGCTCATAGACTGTAATCAAAAGGTTGTGAATCTGGTCATATATTGTATATCGTTATCGAATCGCTCGTATAAAATTCTTCAAATTGACGATTTATCATGCACAAACAATATATTTTTTCTTATTTCTCTTCCTGCCTGTCTCTCTCTTTCTTGCTACTCTTTTCTGTCCCAACGTGAATGAGTAAATTGGAATGATGAAGCATATCAACTGGACGAAGGCGCAAAAGCTTCGACTTTTATCCTAGATCAAAATCACTGGTGTCCAGGCGAACTTTATTGTGAAATTTTTCCTCGAAACAATTATCGTCTTTTTACAAATTCTGCTTACTTCAAATCGAGATTCAATTTTTCCGTTACTTATTATCACTTTTATTGAACCATTTTTTCTAAATCGTTGAACTGTCATTGTCCAATTACTCGTAGTTGTTTGAATAATAAATATGTGATATATTTTAACAAATAAAAAAAAATATTTCTGGACAGCTGTGAGCATGGAATAGTACGAAATAGAATAGAAAAAAAAATTGCAATTATAAATTTCGACAGAAATTGTATTAACTAGATTTTTTCAAACATTTCTTTTGATTCGTGAGAATATTTGGTCAAGTTAAACTCCCATTTGACTCAAATAATCATTTCCAAAATATTCTTTCGATCACTTTTGGTTGTACGTTGATAATAGCCGAAATCTTTGATCAAATCGACGTCAAGTTGCTCAGTAATTTTGATTATTTTTTCAATAAGCTTTCGATCGGTTCGAATAAGTTTTTTGCGGAATGAAAAATATCACTATAAAGTTAACCGAGATGGATAATTTTGCCCCAGGCTGTAAACTCCTTGTTCTCGACTCTAAAAACACGAACTCGTAAACGAGCTTTCGCATTTCCAAACTTTCAATCGATAAATACCAATTCGTTTCGTTTCATGTTTTTTTTTTATCTTGTTACAAACTGTACAAAAAGCACGTGAAAATGATACAAACTATCCCAGGATTATCTAGCTCATAAATATTTGTCTTTTGAGCTATTCAGATCATGTTTTCAAGATCGAACTTGCTGGTTTCATTTATTTTCTCTCTCTCTCTCTCTCTCTCTTTCTCTTCCTTTCCAAACCGTAAATTTCATAGCTCATTCGATACGACAAACAAGAGACACTGCGATTATCTCTGGCCTTGTCGATGGATACTGTTCATGCGACATCTCATCGAAAGTAGAATATTTATCTTCTCGAAGGAGCCCCAGTAGTTTGATCGATGAATTAAAGTTGTTCTAGTCCCAGAGCTTGGCTATACTATAGTTCCTCCATTTTCACCTGGACTGACGACGTGTAGGGCACCCCCTACCTGTCCGATACCTGGCTGCGAACACATGAAAAAAATTTGTAAGCGAAATGAGTTTGAGTAGTGCGAGTTTCGTCCTCATGGTAATTCATGCGTACAATCAAATTCGTCGTACAAAGCGTGCCGGAAACAGTATCATTATGTAAAATGATTTTTTTGTGTTAATAAAACTGTCGACGTTATCCTCGTAGATGACGTGAGAAAAAAAAACATTACAGCGTGTAAAGCATGGACTATTCTAGTTTTCCAGCAGTGTTCTTCAACGTCTAATTATTTTTAAAATAAACTTCCACGTTTTCTTGTTTTTTTTGTTTGTTTTTGGTTTTTTCTTCTTTTTTAGTTTCAACGAATTATAAAAGAAACGATAAGTCATACGTACCATGCGATAAATCAGGGCGGCATCCACGGAATCTTGCAAGAGCCAAAGCATCGCACAGATCATTAATCTTTCTAGTTTCTTTTTTCTTTCTTTCTTTTTAAAGGAAAAACAAAATGGTTGCTCAGCCAGCACAGGAAACAAATGCAAGCTTCGTTCTATCGAATCTCGTACAAAAAAATATGTTTTTCTTACAATTTTATCTTGATTACGAAAGAACGAAAAGCAAGTTGGATTTGTAAAGAGTACTGGGAATCATTTTTTTTTTTTTACTTTTGCGTTGTTAATATTTTCAACGATCATATTAGAGCTTGCTGTATTTCCGATAGTGCTAATCTGGCATAAAATCAAGCAGGAAGCAAGCAGCAGTTATTTTCGTTTTCGTGATATCTTTTTCTCGTTCGTTTACTTTTTGTTCAATTAACTTTTTCTTTGTTTTATTTTACAACAAGGCAATTCATTGTATTTAACAAAGGATTAAACGTCACATTATCGATATTATTTTCAAGGGAGAAGTGAGGGGGGCAGATGGTGAATTGATCCTCGCTGCATAATTCATATATATATGTATATATGTGTATATATAGCTTCTCTAAGGTTTTTGGCTAAGCCATAAAAGCTAAAAACTCTTTGCAGGAGAGCGGAGGGTGGGATTTGAGGGGCCTGCCCTGTTACAAGACCACATGGGAGCGCAAAACAACGATATTTACTCTCAAAGATGCAAACCAGACATAAATATATTTATATTTTCGTAATTTTTGACGCGACTTTTTTTACTTCTATTATTTATTATTGTTATTTTTTCCATTTTACTGTTTTTTCTTCTTTCATTGTTCCTCACGAACGTGAACTTTCTTTGACCAGACACTTTTTAAAAAAATTCTTTTCTCTTCCGACGCAGACATAACCGAGAGCGAATGCTGTGAAAGGGCGTAAATATAAATACAACGTTTTTTTTCTTCATTTCTTTGCTCTCTTTCTCTCTCTTCTCTCTCTTTCTCTCTCGCTCTCATTCTCTTATCGCTTGCACATCACAATAGAATGGGCAACTAGCAAAACATGCTTTTCAAGCCATAGCGTATGAATTAAATCCATGATAAATAACGTTAACCAAGCAAATTTCAGCGATTGCCGAAAACATGACCTTTCAGGTCCTTTTCATTGTTTTAATAAAAGGGAATAAACGTATGAGTAAAATGATGTCACGATAAAATGACGGTTGTTCGTATGTGTATATCGTAGAAATCGAATCTTCAGTATACAGATTTTAATATCGTTCGATTTTCGTGGGGATCATTTTTCATTCTGCATAAATTTCAAAAAAAAAAAATTATTAAACTCGATAATTTCACACAGTGGAAAATTTCATTGTAGAAACTTGATCATTTCAAGCATGCTCGATATGAAAGATTGGCCAATAAAATCAAAGAAAAAATGTGAATAAATGTTGTTGAGATCCTTCGAGTAAAAAAGCAGGTTGGAATGTCAATAATCTTGCCAGAGGCAGTAGCAATAAATGAATTGTTCAACCATACGATCATCACATACTAACAAGGTTTTCATTCGTGAAAGAAACTTTCAAAGTGAAAATTTATCTGAACTAATTTAAAACGACAATTGCCCAACCAGTGTAAGAATAATCAATTAAAACGAAACGATTTTAAAGTAACAGCATTCAGTGATCGATAGAGCTTCGAATACAATGATTCGTTGGAGCAGTGAAATAGAAAAAAAATGAAACTTCTCAAATAAGTGCGAATCGAATAAAACCAACAAATTAACTATGAAACATCTGAAAAATTTTTGTAGTCTAATTCACGAAAACTCATTGAATTCTGACGAATATACATACGAGCAACGATTGCAAAAACCCTGATCGATCGTAATTTAAAAAACAATAATAATAATAATAATAATAACAATAAACGAAAAAGAAAAAATCGCTACATAATTCACAGCATTGCTTGGCCATAACGATTCTGCGTATAATCATATCTAGTATGAGTTTTTAGACACTTGGAAGATCTCTAACGCTCTCTCAAATGGCACTTAAGTGTTTTCCCAACACTAGTCCTCCTGTCCCGTCTCTCTCCTTTCCCCCTTACTTTTTTTCAAATCACTGACTAATACGTCTAATACTTTCACCCGAAGTAACCCCTGAGTCTTGCGCATCCCCATTGGCTGAAACGTAATGCACAAAAAGCGTCCGAAGCGGATAATGTGAAAAAAAAAAAGAAAAAAAAGTTGGAATCAAATGTGGATTCAAACAATTGAGCATTTCGAAATTATTCGCATATTATTCGAAATTCGGAGACTATTCGCGCATTACCAAGTAATATGCGTTATTGACAAGAGACAAATTGCCGAAAGCGTTACAGATCTTCCATTTTATATATATATGTGTGTGTGTATATATATATATATATGTAGTATTAATAGTAGTAGTAATAATAATGATCGTTTCATTCGAAAAGTACGGACCTAAAACTCTACTCTATTATATACAGATGAATGATTTAATTCTACTTGACGGAGGTTCGAAAGTGAATATAGAGAGTGGTAGGTAGCGGTGGTGGGTTTGGTGAAGTGGTGAATAAAGTGGTGGGAGGGTTTACATCAGAGATCGTTAGGTCGCATGGAATTGATATTGGTGTGAGGATTGCTATGATTATGTGGCCTATGAAGTGTGCTGGTTATCGTGAGAGGACCTACCATGTGACCAGGCCGAGCCCACGTATAAACATATCCGTCCTGGCACGCGGTTACGAAGCAATCTTCCCTAAATATTAATTCAGTCAGTCTCTCGTGGGCCAATTTTTTGCAAACTAGCGGCTCTAGTACGGGGCACTCGTCGAATCTTGGACACCAGGCTGTACCTATCAACCTCATTGGATCGTCCATAGCGTTAGCAATTTTTTTACTTCCACCAAAACTTCCACCGACACTGTTTAAATGACCGGAGTTTGAGTTACTACCAGATTTAAGTTCGGGCCCACTGTTGTGGAGGCTCGGGTTAACAGATCCAGTGGTATTGCTGTTGTTACTCGTACCGCTACCGCGCAAGGTAAGACTAAAGTTTCTCTTGTGATTGTCGGTAGCGGCAGGAACGGTGCCGCCGCTGCCGCCGCCGCCACCACCACCACCACCACCACCACTACCACCGGTTGAAGACGTAACTGCGTTTTTACGATCGCCAAAACCGAGCCCGGCTAGCCTCTGAGTCAGAGAATTAACGGTGGATACAGCCGTGGTAGTCGAGGTCGAGGAGGTCGTCGTCGTCGTCGAAGAATTCGTACTCGTCATCGTCGTTGTGGTTATCGTTCCTGATGCCGTTGTTGTCGTTGACGATGCTGCTGCTGTCGTTGTCGTTCCCGGAGTCGTGCTCGTATTGTTGCTAGCCATCTCGTTGTTGAAGTAATTCGTTGAATCCCGAAAACTCGCGTTATTCGTGCTATTGTGCTTGGCGTTGTTGCCGACGTGATTCAGCGTCGAACCATTGCCACTGGTAAACGTTCCCGATGAGGTAAACGTGCCCGAACCAGCTGCCGACGCTCGAGACTTGGCGCACACCGGTTGCCTCAGCACATCCTCCGTAATGTCCCAGAGACAAAGCTGCGTGTCCTCCGAAACACTACCCAAACGGTAACACGTACCACCAGAAACACGAAGCTCCGAGCCGCACGAATTCCTGTTCGAGTGCGACAAACCAATCGCCGTTTGACCACTGTTGTTCGTTACAACTCGGTTCGTCGACTTTTCGTGATAATTGTTATGGTTGTTGTGCTGCTGCGGAACAGTCTCGTCGTCCGAACCACTAAATTCACCCTCGTGATCACCGTACGATGTCGTAAAAGGATCGAACGCCACTACGTTCACCCAACTGTGATGTCCTTGACCACGCGCCACTACACGCTTCTCGTTGAAACTCCATATTGTCACGAGGTCATCCTCACCTCCTACCACTACGTATCTACCGTCCGGTGACCAACATACGCACAAAAAACCACCGAAGTAACTTCTCGCCGAACCCACCAACTCCATCGTGTCGTAATGAAACACACGGAGAAATCCATCCTGTGATACCACCGCGAGATTCGAGCCGCATGGACTGAACGCAAATTCATTTATGCAACAACCCTCCAATCCTATCACCCACCGGTACAATGGGTTACGAGTTGATTTCGTTTTACACGTGTGAATTGCGAAACCATCGCCCGATTTGAACGGCTGATAATGCGGCGGCGTCGTCCCACATGGCAATTCCCAATTGTACAGATACAGCTGACCCGAACTGTGCGACGCCAGGAACAGGTTACTTGATCCCGGCACCCATTTTATACACGTTACTTTTGTCTTATCTATGAGCCTCTGAAACAATAAATTCAAGATTCAGTCGATTTGCCTTCGTTATACTATCAAATGGACCATATTAAGATATACATTTAAAAAGATATTCTGACAATTTTTTTAAAACGCGTAGTCATTTTAATCGAATACTCCAAACGTTTGTTCAGTTACAAAGCTTATAACTTTCATTGATTCACAGGAAGTTTTCAGGAACTAATCATCTTTACTAGTAAAAGGTAACAAAAACGTTTCCATTCGTACGTTTCGTTTATCCTGATTTGACAGTTTTTAAAGGATTCTAATTTTTTTTTTCGTTTTCAGTTTCGTTTCAACGAATTCTGCAAACGTTTTAAATTGTGCAACAATCGAGCAGCTACCTCAATTTTGTTATTACAATTGATTTTTTTTTGTTACGCCGAGCGTTCGCTATTATCCACTTTTCTGTGATAAGCGTTCGTTACTCGTACGAGAATTATCTCGAGAACGTCGAGCTTAGTAAATTTCTCTGAGAAATACTATTTTCCGGATCTACGTTGCGTTTTTACAATGGAAAAGTCTGTGTAATTTTGTCCGATCCTTTTTTATTCCATGTTTCATGCTGTTTATTTGTTATTTTATATCACGATATAAAAAATGGAAATTTGGTTTAGTAATCAATGACTTGTTTGTATTAACGAGAAACGAAAGCCACGCAATATTACAATTTCTCAAATTATCATGAGTATTCGTCCAGTAAAAATTGCTGAATGAATTTGATTATAAATCGAGCTACACACGCCTCGAAATTCGTCAATAAAAAATCACTTGGAATTCAAATTTTATGTTCTTGTCACCGACAATTGCTTTGATGCCTATTAACATTCATAATGCAAAAAATTGCATAATCAGACACTACCAAGTAGTATATGCTACTGAAGCATAAATATCAAATCTTGAAAACATTACAAACTTTAGTACAAGACTAAAAATCTTTGGGACAAATCATATAAAATTACTCAGTATCTTGCTTTCTCTTATTCCGCTAGTCCTTTGAAAAAAATGCAGTAAAATTCGCTGCAGATTATACAAAAACCCGAAAGCCTTGATTCATTCCTTCCCTCAGAGCCTCAAATTTCAAAAAGTGATAATATTTTGGAACTTACAAAGCCATATTGAAACAATCAACAAATCGAATCAGTTCAGTTATTGCATTCTAAGAATGAAAGTTTTAGTACCATTGAAGATTATAATGTCAAAATTCACACCAAAGAATCACACATTCTTTCCTAGTCTCCATTTATTTTGTCATCAATTAAAATTTCAACAACAATCTATTTTTGTTCGACATACAAATACTTTGGAAAAAACAAAGATCCTATTTCAAAGATAAAAAAGGAAATATGTATTTTAATGAGTTACCGCAATTGAAAGGCATAAACTTGAAAATAGCTGAAAATTAGTATTTACGTACCTCTTCATTGTATAACTTGTTGAGTTCCCTTTTAATAGGATCTACGAGTTGAATCTGACCAGTTGAAAAGCCCACGAGGAGAGGAGCGATATCGACAGTCGCAGTTGTTTGATTAAAATTATGGCAGGTCGGATTCGTGCCTTTGTATAATTTCTTGTCCACTGGTTTGTTCAGATCCACAGCCTGAAGATTATTCCAATGTTTGATAATATCTTGTTCGATTCAAGTATGTACATTCAAGGGATTGTATTTTATTAAATGTATCGATGCATGTTAATGTTTTTTGGCAAAAATATCGTAACGACAATTATGCGACATAGGTGTCTACAAGAAAAACAGGAGTAGGCCTGTATGTGGAAGCAGACTGTTGGTTTAGCCTAGCATCGGTACAGAATGCTGATTATCATTAAAAAAGTATCTTATCTCAAGAAAATAGTGCGTCACGAGGGATAAGTTACATTACAAGGCCACAGATTTGTTCGTCTCATCATACTGGTGTGCAGAGGAAAAAAAAAAGGATTTTAAATTGAGAAAACAGAAGATTGAAATCTCAAAGTATATATCACAATGAACGAGGTAAATATTAAGGATCGATGTTTTGCTATTAATCGTTTGAATACGACATCATGAAAGATCGAAAACTGAATAAACGTGAAGGATTATGAGCGAACGTGCGAAAAAATACCGGGAATTTTGTCGAGCTCGTAAAACGACGGGTTCGTGAAAAATTGATAAAAGAAAAATATGCCGAGAAAATCTGAGGCGAGCAGTTATCGATATAGGAATTGTCAGCGTTGAATTACCGTGTAATAACAACAGCGTTTCTCGATGAAAAATATAGGTGTGTCGTTTAGGACATAGGTGTATAAAGATGGAGTCGAAAGAGTGAATTTATAGGTTAAGTATTGGGCAATATTCGGTTTGGTATTTATTGAAATATTGTGTAAACGAAGGGCAAAAAAGACTTTGACAGATAGAGAGTCAGAGATTTAGAGTAACTCACTTTCTTGATACCCCGATAGACGTAAACGTAGAGTTCTTTGCCAAAATTGAAGCACATACGATCGCCGAGACCCTGTGTACCCGTTGGATCGGCTGGATCCGGTAGAGTTACGAAGGATACTCTTACGGATGAGCTTCCCCGAGTATCGGTATTTCCTACCCTGTTCGGCCTCGAATATTCGGACCATGTCATAAGTTTGTATGTACCTTCCCGCGTGACAAATTGTGTTTTCAAGTCCTCCTTCCCCCCGCCGTCCAACTGCACAGCCATCTTACCACCAGAGGCTCAATGGTGGAGCTCATCAGACACACGGTGCTAAATAAGTGAGCTTTTAGCGAATTTTATTATTTGCCACGACCTCTCCCACCTCCGCGCGCACCTTTGGTAACTCGAGAGGCAAAACCTCACAATCTAAAATGTCGTTATCCTCAAATGAATTTATTATTCCGCACCCCTCTTTTTCTATCACATACTCAAGTAGTGTACGAGTCGCGCTTATTCGCGTCTACCTGGCCACCGTTAGCGGCCTGCGAAGGGCACCCCGATCCAACACATATCCAAATATCACACTTACGCTTCGTACACAATCGTATATAATCATACGAGAGAGCGCTGCAGAGCTCGGGTTTATGTTATTGATGCGTGCGCATCGTAGTCGCCTGAATTCGCCGCTGTGTGCTCTGCAATTCTCATCCCTCCGTCTCTCTTATCCTTTACCCATCCATCATTTTCTCTCTCTCTCTCTTGTTCTCTGTTCTCTCACGATTTCCCAAGTGTTTCGACGTTGGCACACCAGAGGGGTGGAAGTCTTTCGGAAATCTCCCGGTAATGTGTTTAGAATATGCCGTAAAACGAATCGTACATACTTTCCATTTTTTTAATATCGAAACATTTGGTATAGCATGTGACCTTGGCAGCGTAATCGCAATTTAAACATGGCAGCCTAAGGGACTCTGCGCGCGGTAAGTATGAAGCTATAAACAACGAACGTGCTCGCGATTACGAAACGCTTCGAAAAATTCTCACCTATATGCGAAACCATGAATCTTTTGAACCCGAATATACAACAGCACATTATTCCAATCGTATTTGTATTTAACGTTGGTTTGTACGTGAAATATCAATTCAAGCTGCCATGACACCGTACATTTACCAACAATTATTTATTTCACTTTTTGCTTTATCGTCTCTACACATCACGTACACGAAATCTAGCGATGGTGTCACTCTCAAATACATGTTTTTATATTTATTCTTATATTATTGTTCGAATCGTACCATCTCTTTTACGCGCGTGGACAAAAGTACTCTCGCTATTTACTTTTTGTACCTCCTGCTGTCTTTTGTCCCCCTCTTCGGTCCCTCCGCGATCAAACGGCCGACCAACGATCACCGGATATTTTGTAAACAACCTCAGCGAGGGAGCTGATTAGTCGAATTCCCGAGTTCCTGTTTCCTCTCTCGACCGTAATATCCACCGCGTATATATACGTGTTTATTACTGCGACGTTATGTGGAGCTTGTGGAGTCGCGCTCTCCCATATACTACATAGAAACACAACCAAATCTCACGAGTTATCGGCGTATATGTTTCTATCGCATATTACATTTATACGTGCCCCAATGTTTATTATTTCAAAGCATTTCACAGAGAAAATGATTACCAGACCGTGGAGTCACAACATTGGATAAAAATTTCATCGACCGTTGATTGAAATCGTGCTGTTAGAATATGACGTGCGCTTAAAAGCTCGGTCCAATATCAACAAATTCTTCGCGAAAAGAATACATCAACTTTGTATTAAAAAAAACTTGTCACCGTGTATGTATGCTCTTACGTCACTTCCGGGACATGAATTATTTAAAAAATGAGCACTCCTTACGTCACTCTGTTTTGATGTTAAATAAATAAATAAATATAGTTGGTTAACCTCGAAACGTGAACTTTCAAACTGTCATGAGGATGATACCTTTTGCAAGTGTAATCGCAATTCATTCAATAAAGCTGCACATAGAATAAAAAAATCACTGATAGTGGAGTGGCGCTGCGCTCGAACGTGGCGATAATTCTTGTGATTCCGAGTAAATTGGTGACGCAATGAAATCGAAGCTTGATACAAACAATACTAGTTTTTGTTTCTCCCTTTCATAATTCTATCATTTTCGGTTCAACTGTACGTCTGAGAGCCTCAAATTGGTGTAGAAAATTAATGGTCGTAATTCTATTTTTCAGTTTTTAAACATGCATTTTCGCAATGTTCTCATTCCAATGTTATTGAGCGCCGCGACGACTAGAGTTGAATATGAATCAACGGAATTAATCATTCAATTAAACAGGCTAATTTTCGTTCTCAGAGTCATTCAACAATTATCCACTTATTTGTCTTTGCAGACGAAACTCGACTCGTGGTAGTACAGTCATCCCGTATGCATAATCAATTGATTATATAGTACATAGGATAACGTCAAAAGTCTCTGTAACTCAAGTTATTCGACCTGAAATACTGCTAGTAAACGTTTGTGCTATAAAAATTATTAGCGAATATTATCATTTTATCGATCTTTACTCATTCCAGAATTGCATTTTATATATGTTTTGATTTTTTTATAAGCTCGATCGTCGCGACGATGCATGCGAAAAATTGATCCTCGCTGAATGCCGCGCCCTCTTGCGACTAAATTTTTAACTGTATGAGAGTGACGTTCGAACTTCGAACAGCTGAAGCGCGTAAATCAACCACGTGGGCTCAATTCGCGAAGTTTTCTTCATTGATTCACTGCTGCACGGTGAATTTGAGTGGTTCTTGAATGAATTTATACACTGTGACAAGTGACTTTTTTGAAGGAATGATAAAAAAGATTTGGCAAGTACAGAAAATACGATCGGCTACAGTGGTAAGTTCGAACATGTGGTCATTGACATAACCACGAAATTGTGATTGCACAAACTTGAATTGAATAGTGAAAAATACAGTAATTATGATTGCTCTAGAGTTATTGGTTGTGAGAGTGAAAAAAAATACTTTTCTACAAAAAATTTGCAAATCAAACGAACAACGGATATCCGGCGAGTGAGCCTGTTAAAGTGGGGAACACGTGGGTTTTTATCGTTAAAATTTCTTTCATTTGACGCTAAAGATTGTTAAAACCATCAATACGTTAATGGGTGTATGATTGCGTGGAATTGAAATGGTTCGTGGCAAAAGACCGGTTCGCGGTGGAAAAAGGAAGTTCGAAAACCCTCGAGAACGAAGACCAAAACCAAAAAAGGGAAAATTCAATTTGAAAGAAGCGTCTTACGTCAAAGAACGTGATGCAAAAAATGCTGAAATCGAAAACAGAAGAAGAAGATTGGAGGAAGAGAAGGAAAAACAAAAACAGAAGCAACCTGAAAGCTCGTCCGATGAGGAAGAAGAAGAAAACCCTATGGCAGCCTTGCTGGCTAGTTTTTCAAGAACGAAGTCTCAAAAACCAACTGCCATAGAATCTGAAAGCGAAGAGGACTCGACTGATAATGATGAGGAACCTAGTAAATTGGTCTCTGGGAATGAGGTATATTAATTGAATCGTATTTGATAATTTTCAAAAAAATTCTTTTGGTTTCTCAAGAAACCCAATGTTTTTCAATTTGCGCCAGGATTTCTCAAAATGTCAAAAAAAAGAAAGCGATCCATAACTTTCTTCATTTCCACATGAAAAAGCAGGCTCCGGAGTTAAATCTATTGTAAAAAATTTTTTGTCCTACATTACGTGAAAAATATTTTTTTCTGATAAAAAATATTGGCTGATGTTCATTCCTGCAGGAATCGGAGCTGGAGGAGATCAACACGGATTCTGAGAATGATTCGGAACTTGAAGCGCAGGACTTGGGATCACCCAATTCGTCAGAGCTGGAGGAGATCCACTCTGAGAATGATTCGGAGCTGAAAGAGCAGGACTCAGACTCTGTAGAACTACCCGATGAATCAGTGACCAGTGATGAAGAAATAATTGTAGAAAGAAAAGAAGAAGAGGGGGAAGAGGATGCAGAAACTGCAAGAGAGGACGAGGGTCATTTGAGGGATCCATTTGCAATTCACTTGAACAAAGATTTGAATGACGAGTTGTACAAATGTGTATCGTCGGTGCCCGCGATAGTTGAAACTTCGCAGCTCACTTGGCCCACCCTGGGGAAGATTGTAGCTCAAATTCCAAAAGCTTCTGTGGTGAAAAACTCCGGCGTAGAGTGCGAGATAAAGAGAAAAGCAAAATTGCTCGAGGACAAGCAATTCGCAGAGCCAGGGAACCTTCCCGCCCCCATCGGTGAGGTAGATTGGAACAAATTGTTCGTCAAAGCGCAGATTCAAAATAACATAGCAGTTGCGAACAAAGAAAATCTTGGAGAGGTGTTGGGCAAGGGGAGCTGTCCTTTGACCTCTCTACAGAAGGAACTTTTTTCCATCATGAACAATTATCAGGATTTGTTGTACACGGAAAGAACTTTTGACAACGCTTCGGAGATCCGATTAGCGTATTGTTTACACGCGGTAAATCACGCTCTGAAAACTCGCACAAAAGTATTGCACCACAACGCTAAATTAGCCAAGTCCAAGAGATCCGACATGGCAGAAATACCCGAGGAATATCGTGACCAAGGCCTCGTCAGGCCAAAGATCCTTATAATCGTACCTTTTCGTCACTCTTGTCTGAAGATCGTTGAGACCCTCGTGTCAATTCTCATCGGTGAGGAAAAAGGTGGCTCGGTCGTCAACAAAAAACGTTTCCTCGAGGATTTCGCCGGCAATGAGATCGCGATGCCACGAAAGAATCCAAAACCTGAAGACTACGAGAAAACTTTTACAGGAAATACCGATGACACCTTCAAAATTGGCTTGTCAGTGACGAAAAAAACGCTCAAACTTTATACGGATTTCTACAACTCCGATATTATAATATCCTCGGTGCTCGGTTTGAGGATGCTCGTCGGAGCCGAAGGGGAGGACGATCGAGACTACGATTTTCTGGCCTCTGTTGAATTACTCATAATGGATCAAACCGATATATTCACCATGCAAAATTGGGATCATCTTCTCCACGTTCTCGAACATTTACACTTGCAGCCTAAAAATTCTCATGACACTGATTTTTCACGAGTGCGAAGCTGGTGCGTTAACGGCTGGAGCAAATATTACAGACAATCTTTGATTTTCTCGAGCATCAATTTGCCTGAGCTACAAGCAATATTCAACAAAAAGTGTCACAACTATCGAGGAAAACTGAGGCTCGCTAATCCTTGCCTGAAAGGCTCCGTTTGTCAAGTTATTCTCCAGGTACCTCAAATGTTCCACAAATTCAAAGCCACGAGTTCCTTCCAAGCGACTCTCGAAGCGAGATTCCAGTTTTTCATAAACAACATTTTGCCTCAATATCGAGACAGCATCATGAATCATACTCTCATATTCGTACCGTCCTACTTCGATTTTGTCAAACTACGAAATTATTTGAAAAACGAAGAATTCAGCTTCGTACAGATATGCGAATATTCGAAAGATGCAAAAATCGCTCGTGCCCGAGACATGTTCTTCCACAGCGACGCTCACTTTCTTCTCTACTCCGAGCGCTTCCACTTTTTCCGTCGTATTCGTATCAAAGGCATAAGACACTTGATTTTTTACGAACCCCCTACTTTTCCACATTTCTATGACGAAATGTGCAATCTCATGCAAGAGGCCAATCAAAATCCACGTGCTGGCTCCGAAAGCAATATGAGCATTACTACAATTTATTGCAAATATGACGTCCTTAAAATCGCTGCGATCGTCGGTACTGAAAAAGCCAGGAAAATGTTAGCCTCTGACAAAGACGCTCACATGCTCATGACTGGCGACTGAAAACTACATTAAATTTTGTATCCTTGAAGAAATTATGTTTCGTCTCATTTATACTCGCCTCTGGAACAAACAATTATTTTTCAGTCTTCGATTTATTTCGTTTTCAAAAGTCAATATTGTCAAAGATTCATCTTTGCAGGCTAACAGTCAAAAAACCCTGAACCAACTTTTGTGACGTCAAATTCTTCCGCGAATAAGTTCCCTGTCATAAGTGATGATCGATTCGATTTTTGACTCCGAATGTGTGCGTGTACATTTTACTTAAACGTCAAAAAAATTATCTCAACGGTACAAACGTTAATATTGTAATTAAAATTCAAATTGATTTTTATTTCAATAGCTCAGTGTAGTCGTCGAGAGAATTTGTGATAGAAAAAAATGGACGAATATTTAACGGTGTTGTATAATTATTGTGATCTTTATTCGAAAAACGATATCGCTACAATTATTGACACCAGATTCGTGCAACCTGGATGAGAACAGTTGGACCTTTACAACCAAAAAGTCAAATAAATTTTAAGATTATTTTTATGTACTTCGTGGAGCTATTCAACAATTGTTCGATTGAACCAACCCGACTCGCTTATTTTATCATTTTTATAGTCAAATTACTCGCTTCCAACTGTTTGTTTCGAATAATTTTAATATCCAGTAGTTGAAATGATCGAATGTTTTGAATCTCATTTCGACGAGAATTCTCATTTGAATGATATTTCATTTCTTATATGAAATCGTTTGAATTGGAAAATGATTATTTTCCTGTCGCGAAAATTCGAATTCGTTGAATAGTTTAAATTATTTTTTGTACTAAACTGTCCTGCAGGATCAGTTCGGAAAAAAATCGAACTTTACTGGAACTAATTGAAAGTTTTTTTTAGATATTGTCAATTTTTCGAATGATTTTCGTTACAATCAGAGCATCAAATTCGATTAGAAAATATTTATAAATTGCAAGAATTTCGACTTATTGAAATCTGTGTCAAGTTTATCAACTTGATTCCTCATGCGAAGAAACAATCTTGTCGATCGAATAGCCGATCGTAATCAGAGGCTTTACAGATTTAGTTCGTAAGTTCCAAAATGACATTTGAAATGGTTAAGAAAAAACAGTAAAATAATTCGATGGGTAAAGTCAAAGGCTCAAAAGATTAAAATCGTCAATTTCTTGCGAGACACGTTCTTCCTTCGTTTCAACTTTGTCTTCGTCAGAGAATTTCAGCTCAGGTTGTACAATCAACGGCGAGGACTCCAGCGCCAATTCGTTGACAGTATCGATGTCTTCCGTGCTCGAATCCACCAGAGAATCTCTGCTTGGCGGTTGGCCCGGTAAGTTTTTCTCGTGCTTTTGGTCGTCCAGGCTGTCATTTGTTGCAGCTCGTGTTGGTGCCACTCTGGCAATGTGTGAGCCTACAAGCAAAGAAACGAAGCGTTATTTTTTTTTGTTTACGTACAAGTTTACGCTTGAAATCAAATTCGAAAGACTCGAGTCCATGTTTAAATGAAAAACATAAAAAACGAGACAGAGGTAACAAATTCATTCGTAATCTCCACTAATTTCGAAGAGTTTTGAGAACGACATCGATAAGTAAATCAGATTTGAGGATTAAACGAAATAATTATTTACATGAATCAGTGCATTCGTGTTACAGGGATCGTGCCGAAATTATGGTTTTCTAACCTCAATTTATAATTAAACTTATTTACTATCGTTATAAAAAACCGAATAAATTTGTGTGCAAGTATCTTGCCAATTTTGCTAGCGAGGAAATGGTATAATTACCATTAATGGTTCTCGACAGTTCAGTGATGACAGGTATGGTCAGATTGAGACATTCGACCTTGGAGGTTGAATTCAACGAAGTTTGTCGTACCGTATAAAGTGCATGATCCTTCGGATCCCAAATGAAGGTGTAGTAAAGCGAGAGGATAATAGCCGCCAAACTGACGGACACTACGTAAGCTACGACAGTTAATACTCGGACGACTTTTTGTCGATGTTTGGGCTCGTAGAGTTTGTCCTTGCTCTCTTCGCCAGCGAGCTTAATCTCGTTCGAGTGTTTCGTACCGCCCTCACTACGATTTCCCAAAGTGCGAGTTATGCTTGCCATTACGTTAACGCTCATTTTTCGTGGTAATTGCATTATGCGTGTAATAAATTTTTTATTCGTTGGCCTCCATGTCGGGCCATCGGCCAATTATTGATTTTTTGTCTCGATCGATTTGTTTCAACTTTGAAAAATGTCGGGATCCGTCGACATTTTCTCCTTCATTCCTAATCACATTTGAAACACTTCAAATTCATTCCCTCCATAATTCTGCAAAAACTAAATATCGTTTCAAAACCCATTTATCTTTGTACGATCTTTGTGAGCATTGGGCTCCATTCGTTGTTGAGCTTTGACTTTATTTCCATCATTGCGGTTACAAACTATCACGCGAATTCTTAGTTTCGAAGAAATTTACCGTTACTCGAAACGACATCAAAAACGCTCTCAAAAAAATTGAATTTGGTATTTTTATTTTTCTCTCGAAGAACCCACGATTTTAACGAATCATAGAATTCTCAAAACTTCCGGTTTCAATTTTCTCGAGCTCCGTCGTCCAAGCTTTCCCGAAGATCAATACTCTATTGGATTATGAAAAAACGTTATTTAGAAAGTTGTTTTTCTAATTCAAAACAACGCTTCCTCATGTCCTCGAGTTTGAAGCTTTCCTTTGGTGACCTTCGCAAGATCACTCCCCACGATGAAGTATTACGGAACGTACCTCGAGTTCTCTGCTCACGAACCAGCGGAACGAAGCTTTGTTATGATCATGACATCCCCCAAGTTCCTTATCTCCGACGTTAACCAACGCTCGAACTCGGTTCACCGTCTATCTCAACTACAAATGAGAACAAAATTAAACCGAATTCTAACTGCGTCAGAGAAAACAGCCCAAAACGGGATATTTCTCACCGAAAGATTTTTCTTGTCGAGCACACTCGGATCAAATTACCGTAATTTTTGAGACCGAGACATCAAACACGACCACTGATAGTCACTCAGAGTTGTTACCGTTTCTTTCAACAATGCAATCAAAAGATTTTTGTACCCTCTGATAACACGAAGTAAAGTATAATCCATAGACCCACCCACGCTTTTCGCGACCTATTTCAGGATCTTCAAAGCATCAACATTCAGAATCGTCCAGTTTACACTTGTATGCATATACGCAGTATGTTTATACACACACACACACACACACATCAGAAACGTTTCGAGATTGCGCACTCGAAGCTGTATTTCAGGGGTCTCTACTGGGTGTCCTGAAAATTGGGGCTTTTTTATAACCGCAGTAAATAGAAAATTAACCTTTTGTGCAAAACTTCTGTTGATTTTCAACATCAAGTGGAAAGTAGTTGAGTGTCGGTTAAAATGATTCGAAGCTCCAGATCGACCAATGAAAATGATCTTCTCATCCGTAACGCGCTCTCATTGGTCTGTGCAACCTCTGATGAGAGCTCGAGCCGCAGCAGGGTTGTGACAAAGAAACTGCAAATTTTGACAAGTGACAACCAATCTCAACGAAAACTTGAGCTCACTTTTAGTTTTATTCGAGTATGCTGAATTATTTTTATCATGATCGGCGATACCTTTCCGTAAAAATTATATTCCGAGGTATCTAAGTGAGCTTCTCTATGCAAACGTTCGTACTCCTGACCTCGATTCAGCTCCTTTGTTTTGCCTCGATCCTGCCAAACTTATTTTTACGATTTTTCTGACGTTTCATCATTTTTCTCGCACCGGATAAGCAAGCTCATGGGTAAAGCAGTTTCAAAATCATATTTACCATCAGTTGCTTAAATTCTAGTTATCGAAATGAAGTGTTCTCGTTTCCAGTGCGTTTGCTGCTCGACCGAGCAGCGGTTCCAAAAAAACCAGTATAAAGTGTAAGTGAAGTTCGCTTTTGTGTCGAGAAGACTGAGCAACGGACAATTTGATTTGTTTGACATGACAATTAGGTGTCGAATGTGAACAAAAATGATTTTTTGACGCCTCTCTGCACGGCGTTGTGTCGACGATACCACGCTTTTCACATTTTCAATTCAGGGATATTCGAATTCGTGAATTTGGAAGTGAATTTTGTCTTTTTTTTGTTCCGAATGTTTTACAAAGCCTTTTCTCGAGGGAATTATTATGGCACGGAATCATTACTCTTTCCATCAAATAAATTGTGTTTGACACTCGGTGTAGTGTCTTGTTCATCCGCGTAATTGAATGACTGGGAAACTGCCGGTTAGCGCGGGCGCTCCTTTGTTTTAGGAGCTTTATTAGGCCCGACTTCGTAGCACTATATTGGGCTGAGTGTACATGGGGGAGGAAGCTCGTCGATCACCCAACGGACAAACATCTTGTGGCTTATTATTTTACCCCCGTAGTGTGTGTCACAGCGACTCGTGAAGCTTCTCTATTAGAGGAGATCTCAACTTGCGGACATAAATAAACAACAACTTCAAAGTATTCGTCCCATTTAACGGAAATGGCGGAGAATTCGGGGATAGGAAATTATTCAAGGTGACGGATTATTTATTCTCGAAAAAGCAAACACTCGCGAGAAGTCGAACGGCCATTTTATGACGATAGTGCGATAATATGAACAAGTGCGTACTATTTGGTTTCTTAAATTTTGCTTCCTCGAAATTCAGGACAGTTCCCCATTTAGGACTTTGATACTTTAGAATCTAAAAAAAAAAGTGTTAGGAAATCTGAAAAAAAAAAATCCAAACTACATAATTACCAAAAAAAACCAATTTTTCAGGACTTTTCAATAAAAAGGAATGTAGGGAATGCAGTCGAACAAAAATGTATGAGAAAAAAGAAATTTTCATCGGCCAATTTATCGCAATATTTATTCTTCGTGCACGTTCCTATTGCAGATTTTTGGTGGCGATATTTGTTCTGTCAAATTTTAGTTCACAAAAACATGATTAAAGTTGAAGCTCTCGTAGCTTGAAATTACAATAAAATTCATTACATTGGAAGGTGAAAAAAATTTGAAATTTGGAGAAATCGATAAAGAAATTGGTAACTTTGGAATTTCAAAAAAAAAGCGTGCTCTATATACTTTGAAGCTTTTCGTATCGCGTAACGCTTTCCCTGAGGAAGCCCCATAAGGTTTGACCCTGGTACAGTTATTATGCTCGTTACAGCAGGGATAATCGTTTCAGTCGAGCCTCGAGCATCACCCCTACGCTTTTTCTCTCTCTCTCTCTCGTTTCTCCCTTGTTCTTTCTCGTTTCCCTCTCTTTTTCTGTTCCTTTCGGTTCGATCTCGCTCTCTTTCTCTTTCCATTTATTTCTAAGGCTTTGATAATTACTACTCTCGAGTGGAAGAGCGTCCTATGATAGACGAACAAATGTGCTTTTTCACGAACCGCGATCAACGCTCTCGATACCTGCCTCGAATAATCCTATTCGAGAAACAGAGCAGCAGAAACGTATCCACCATTTTTCCATTGCTTTCACATTCGTATGTTTATTCTCGTTGCTTATTCATACAACTAAAGTGTTTTTACCGAACTTTTTGAATTTTTCGTTCCCTGCACAGCGTAAGAATTGAGGCGTTGAAAATCGTAATGAAAAATTCACTGCGTGTTATTTCATTTTTTTAAATTTATCGCTATAAACAACCGTTCTCGATGTTCAAACGAAGTTTCATAAATTCTCACTTCCGAGACGAAGAATGAAATAATGGAATCGAGCGTAAATTCGTTGCTGAAAAGTCGTTCCTGAAAAAGTGCTGGATCGTTTATCGAGTTTTTTAAGGAAGTTGAGGCTCTACTGTCATTTTTTTACCCAAAAGTTAGGACCTGTACCTTTCGAAAGTCAGGCAAGTTTGCAGTACAATGCTGAAGTTTGCAACGTTGGAGTCTACCGAAATGAGGGAAAAAACATTTTTAATTAACCAATTTTTATTTCAAAAAGTACCAGTGCAGGTTGAAAAACTACGAATTGGAAATATTCGACAGGAAACGAAATTGGAGAATTACTGAAATTTTTGGAGATTTTTTTTACATCATTTCGTTTTTACATCACAACGTTGCAAACTTCAGTCTCATTTTACAGTTTGGCAATGTTGCACACACTTTAAAGAAAAGTTGGGGAAAAGAAGACGAAAAACTGGCGAAAGCTCAGTCGAAAACACGAACGGTGACGATCCTAGCCTCGAAAAACTGCACGGGAAACAGATTACTATTAATATAATCTCGGCAAATCTCCTAATAAATCTGAATAAATTGACATTATTCGGCAAGCCTTGCTCACGTTGCCCAAAAAATTTCATATTTTTAGCATAATTTTTAACGGAGATATCACCGAATGTGTCTTGACTTCCATAAGATTACATGTTATTTGGCCCAAATTGTTATTGATTTTTATCAGCAACGACGCTCCTAAACTGTCTGAAAATATAACTGATTTTTTTTACACTTCACTTAACAAGATGCAATCGGTTTAAAAGCGATGACATCACTTTAATTCTAATGCCTAAACTTCCTTAAACTGAGATGAAAAGGGAATAGTGAAAATGATGAATGAGACTCGCAGCTCCGGGTGGAGCCGTTTAATCGTCGAATTAATCCGGTAATTTGATTAAACGAGAACGAATTCCGCGTATCGGCGAATGTACTCTCGAGAGGAATCCAAAAATACGTCACTCGAGTTCGCGATACTGAAAACTTCCGTTCCGGAAGTCGATGGTTGTACGAATTTAGATCGATTGGAACGGAATACTTGTCGAATTATTTTTTCGTTACGTTAAAATAGCATCACGGGAAAGCTCCGGTGTCAAATAGCGTTTCAGAATATGTATATTCGTCGATTGAACGAGGCGATGACGCAACGAGAGATCGTTGTGCAACCGAAAAGTGAACAAAAAAGCCTGGAGATCGATATCTTCGTTATTTCATTCGTTCAGCACTCCCGCATCGAAAGTTCTAACAAGGTTTATCTCACCTAATTCATTCGGCCGTACGACGCTTTGGGTTTTCAACCCGTTCTCCATTTTCTCCGTCGTTCGATATCCTGGAAACAGGTTAAACGTTTTTGAACCGGACGTGGAGTTCATCGCATTAGAAACTTCGTAGTTTTCCAAAGCTTGACGAGCCTCTGCGACGATTATACGGCGATCATTGATATCGAGAATTCTCGTTGACCTTCTTTCCAACGGATCTTTCGTGGAATTATCTCCGTCGCTGTCAACGTCAGGCTTTGAAACGTCCTTGAGTATTGGATTCAGGGTCGAAGCGTTTATCGCCTCTTCTGTTAACGACTCGGAAGATTCGTTCCCCTCGAGCCGAACCGTCGCAGATTCCGTGGTCGAAAGATTTCTCGAGAATTCATTGGTCGCGAAATCCGTCCTATTTATTGGCACATTATTGACACTCTTGTAAACAGGACTGAGCCTCGTTTCGTCCGCGTTCGCCGAAGCTCTCGTTCCCAGTGAAGCTTGAAAAATCGGCCTCCACGTTGCCGAGAAGATGCGAGTGTCCTTCGAAACTGTTTTATTCCTCCGTGGCACCGATTTTCCGAGGTCCCTCGACTCCGCATTCGCGTCGATTCCATCGCTTATCTTTATCCCTCGATTCCGTAGAATTTCTTGCCTCAAATCGACGCGATCGGCGAGCTCGATCGACCGAGAAATCGGCCCGTCCTCCACTCGATATTCGATCTGGGGATCCGCTCGTAAATGGGCGCGATGTAAAAGCCTCGGATTCGGGGGTTGCCAGAGAAAGACGTAATAACCGCTGAGGACGATTGCGACGAAGCTGACCGAGACCATGTACGCCATGACGGTTATTACGCGAATGATTTTTTTATGAGTTGGACGGTTTTCGTACAAAGCGTCAGTTTTCGCTTTGTCCGGGCCCCCCGCACCGTCCCCGCCGTTGTCTGCTCCTTGCGCCAACATTCTTCCTTTTTTCTTCTTTTTTTTTTTTTATTTGTTTATCCCCTTCCGAAGCGGATTGACTCGAAGCTTTGTTTTTGTTTCCCAGAGACAAACACTTTACCTTTTCTCTCTTTCAAATCTTGTACGAACGCTCAATTTTCGTCGGTTTACTTGGCGGTGGACGAAGAAAGCCAAAATCTTTTTCTCAGCATCTCCTCTCTCGATGGAAATGCTTTCTGCAAGAGCTCCCGATAAATTCAAACGAAACGAACGACATTTTTACCCTCCTCTCATTAAATTTGAGACCCCGAGGAACGCACTTTGAGCTGAGACACGCGCGAGACTGCAAGCTCTCTTTCTTTCACTTTCCTCGTACGGCGAAAAAAACTCTCCGCTCGTCCGTTATATCATTCCATTCTCCACGTGTGTTCGAACTCGCGCAAGCGTTCTTCCCAACCACACACTGCTCGAGCGTCGCGACCATCCAACATTTCGCTATACACCTATTTTCGTTTCAATTTATACTTTGTTCTTGTGCCCCCCCCCCCCCCCCCCCCCCAAATTGCAAACACGAGTCGTCCCCCATTGACTCGCGAATCAAAACATTGAAGATTCATATTTTTAAGGAAATTATGAAATTAGATTGTGCAAAACCACGGGAATGAAATCGTAAGATTCCAATCAAATTTTATTCCCGCGACAGCGTTTTGGAACAGAATATATACGCTCGTAAATATAAATTTGAATGGAAGTGGTTCTTGTGGCCAATATTAAAAACGAATATCGACAAAATATCAACTGGATTTCCAGTCCGGAGTTAGAAATCGGAGAGGAGCCGGAACAAGTCAAATTTGTGGTAGATTCGGGAACGAAACTGAGTGGAAAAAGTGAAAATTGTGAAAATATGAAAACTTCGTATAAAAACTGACATTATTTCGAGTTTTTCGGAAACATTGTTTGGATGGAAAAAAATTTGCGAACGATATCTGGAAAAAATTTCTTTCAATCGTTCATTTGATTTATTTATTATTTTACGAAGATATATGTACACCACTTTGTGGAATCAAGGGATCGTTTACGTTGCCGCAGGAATGCGGAGAATCGATGCAAGAGATCATCGAATTGAAAAGATCGCGTGAACGTTTTAGGAGGTTTATTTATTTTCATCGCATTTGGCAAACCGTCAAGTTTATCCTGGCTTTCTTCTTCGTCACGAATAACTTGTTATAATTTCCTCGTTACTTCTCCAAGGAAGACAAAGAAAAGTCGGAAAGAGTGGGAGAGATTGAGTGTAAACTGTCCAGTTCCAAGACTTTAGACTTCCAAATTCAGAGCTATTTTATTCCCCGTTTTTTTCACCAGTTGTGAGTCGGTCGAATGGAAAAACTCTCTTGCCTTTATTTCATATGACTTGAGAAAATACAAGTATTTCGTGCCGAATTCAAGGTTAAAATCAACATTATAATTAGTCACGTTTCACGCTGCCGCAAGACAGTATATTAGCCAAGCGGCGCGAATGAAAAAAAAAATAGTTTTCAACAGTTTTCTTAAATAACTGACATTTCAAACGTGCTGTTAGCGCGGTTTTTACTTTCCAACACCAAAGTACTGATTCCGAAAGAATTAATCAAGTAAATAGTTTTCTGGTTTCATTAGGAAAGTGAACGATGATATTCCGTCATGAAACAGCTGATTCTATTGATCGTCGGTGTCATTAAGCATCGCGTTCATACTGTTTCTATTAATAATATAATGTAAATTTGTTTACTATTTCAATATTAAAAATTGAAGTGATGTCGCAAAACAAGCGCATTGCCACGTGGAATAAGACGTTTGACTCGAATCCATATGTGTTTAATGACATCGATTCATTAGAATAAATAAGACGTATAAAAAGTCGTTAAAACATATACGTTTGTGCACTGGAAGTGTGTGGGTGTGGGTAGGACTTGAGCGGTTCCGTGAAAAGTCCATTTGACGTATTTACAATTCCCGTTTGTATTATATCCGTAGAGTACAAAGTTCTCTCAAACGAGTCATTCTAGCAGGCTAGTGAGAAAATTTCGTGATGCTTCATTGTTTCATCGGGAAATGGTCAGTCTGGCACGAAATTTAAATCCGTCTGGTGGTGTAAGTACAAACAGAAAAAAAACATATTTTGGATTCAATGATTCTCTCCGCTTTCCGCTGTCCCCTCTGTCTCTTTTTTCAACATTTTTTCCTTCTCTTTGCCCCTCGGTGAATCCTCGGACTCGACGACGTAAACATAACCTTAAACCAAGTTATTTTCGTGCGTTATACTCATGTTCAAAATAAAACACTTGAACCTCGCGAGTGTGTATAACCGCATAACTTTGTCATTCCTACAGTTCGTCAGTGAAATTTTTTTTTGAAACTTCTTTATTTTTATTGTATTCTTCGTTTGGCTCGATTCGAGTTCGTTCTTTCAGTTATCAGTTTTCGTTAATTTGAAGGGCGCAGTTTTCTTTGACGCCTCGCTTAACATGGATGACGAAGAATACCTTCAGCCTGTACTTTCGTCACAAGAAGTTGACAATTTTCAGTCACTCGACACTGTTAAAATCGCAGCAATTCCACTTGTCACAGGGGTGAGTAAAACCTCATGCGTGCAGAGAAAAAGTTTTAGGCATTAATTTTGTCTTCTAAAAATCCTAAATATTCTACCATTTAAAAAATTTTGCTGAACTATTGGATCGTTATGAAAAACAATTGATCCATGGAAACTTTCCGTCAATTAGTACTCGCATGCTTTTGCAGGTATGCCTGGAAATAGCCGGAATCGTTTTTGTGTCACTGTGGCCACAGGAAAAAGACAAATGTGACACTTACTTCATATTCCTGTATCTCCATTGCGCTTATTGGCTCATCACAATGGTTGCCGATCATATTATAAAGATGAAGCATCATAATTTAAGAATCTGCGGTTATCTGGATTTTTATCAGTCTACTTATCAACACATTAGAACGCCTCTATTCATTGCGTCTCTCTGGAACACAGCATATCTCTTGCTGGCTGTAATTCTTCATCACACTCACAAATACAATTATGAAGAATATTGCCGATCATCGGAGTGGCTAACCCCTGTCAACTATATTCTACTTTTAACAACCTTGGAACTCACCATAATCGTTCCAGTGTACATAAATTATATCAGTAAGTATATTTTTCTATTTAGTTCTCTCTGTACCACCAACGAAAATAGTTTAACGAAAAGATGCTTTTTGTAGAGAAAATGATGTTGTTGTAGAGAAATCCGATTTTATAATTAACTAGTTTTCCTATCAGATCAAGTAAACTGTGTGATTGTCAATGTAGTACTTGCTCGGTGATCCTCGATTAAATGTAAGTAAGCAAAGCGGGGCGTAAATTCTAATTTTGTGTTCTGTAGAACGAGTTCGTCGTTTCAATCGCGCGCAGCCACCACCTGATGTGACCCGTGAAGAATGGCTTTCGTCCTTTACCCAGGATTCATTCGCCGTTAGCACAGAAATTGGCTACACTCAGAGAGGCTCAAATCTTGCTGAGCTATTAGAGAAGCAAGCGGATCTGATTAGATATTTGAGAGATCACAACGTTAAATTAAGCCATCGAATGATGTTGCTTGCTGCGAAGCGCAGAGCCACAGAAACAGTGGATCGATCATAAAACTCATGCGATCATTTGCTCAATATCATTTTAAATTTCACTTCCCATCGAATGATCTGGTTTCAATTGGCCAAATAAATGTTGTGGAATCTTCAAGAAACACGACATTTGTCACTCGCATGATATTGAACGAATTTCAACCGTTTCGGTTCGATCGCAAATAGATCGTTGTGAGAATATTTACTTTTTAAAATTATTCACCGAAGGAACGAACGGAATTCTTCGTATCAAAAGATGGATGTTCTTTTGTGCCACCGATTTGAAAGTCATTATTTTGTTAACATATTTATAAATATTCACGTATATCGGCGATTGCATCTCTTTGCGTTTTAAAAATTCTCGATCGAAACGATTCGATCAGATAAATATACAAACTGCTGAACTTTTTGTATCCAAAGTTCGTTGCTGTTCGTTGTAAATTAATCATCCGATAAATCTCATCGTCATTCTCTTATACTCCAACTATTTATTCGATCGTAAACAAAAACTTTTTTACGCAAAAATATTTTTAAGCTTCATTTTTTTGCTATATTAAAAAAAGCAGTCCCCACTGTATACTTTCAACGCTGAGCCTCTAAAATTATTTTTCTTGAACAATTGCCTGCGTGGAAAGTGTGCTATTGGAAAATGTGCAATCACAAGTTTATGAAAATTTGTATATCGATTGGTTTTTTTCAGTATTAAAAAAATGATTTTCTCACAAGTTCAAGCAACCGAGTACATTTTCCAGTACTTCCAGAATATGTCACAAGTGAATTATTCGAATGTATGCTTCGTAAGTTTTATCCTCTGAGAATGTAAACGATCGGACACTAAAAAGTATTCCGCAGGGAGAATCACACGATTCGCACATTTATTGTGGTTTCCATAAAAATTGAAACTTTTAACCAAAGTTATCGCGACTGTTGTACAAAACGAATTCGTCAGTTCTCCGTGGCGCAGCTCCAATGTAAAAAAATCTCAAATCCATAAAACACGTTGAAATTGTCGAATCAACAGGGAGTCCACCAAATTTATAAATAAATTAGCGAGTATTTTAATACGCGTATTCCTCAGAATTAAAGCAACGAGTAATATATGATCTTCAGTAAGAATAATCGAGTCTAGAGACCCAAAATAAATCGTAGATACGATAAGTAGGAAAGATTGTATAAAAAACAAAAACGAGTGTTGAGAACGCTGACGCACTGATTAAATAATTAAACAAAAACAGTGGGTTCTTACTGTGATAAAAAACCAACGTTTTTTTGTCATTCGTGTATACATTTAACGAACTCGATAAAATATATATGTGTATATATTATTTGTTTTTCTGTCATTTCGACGATACATCGGCAACTATAAATATTACATTTACATGATTTTTTCGCTATAAAACGTGCCCGTTGTACTAATTGGTGTGGAGCATTAAATTTTGCTTATACCTCAGCGTAATACATTTATTCATACATTTATTTTTGCTGGCTTTGAAATATTTGTTTCTTTTAATACTCAACGCGTCGAAGTACGTTAACTTTTGTATTGCGAGAAAAAAATGTTCTTCCCCGAGTATCATTATCGTCGACGATTATCTACTAACGAGATCTCCATCTCTAACATTTTACAAACGTTTTATTACAAAAGTTTATTGTACGTGCGTATCCATATATTCATTCATATATTTGTATGCCTCAGCTAATAACGATTACTAATAATCTTAAGGATTATTATAAGTATATCCATTATTCTATCTTCATTAATAATAATATATACGTCACATCGTGAAACGTGGTAAAAAAAAGGAAACGGACTTATCCCTCGTTTCTATAATAACGCCATTTTCATTGAGGTTTTTTCCAATCGATTTTACGCCATTCGAAAAAAGGCTTCTTCTCGCCTAGACTTTATTCCTTTTAACCATGTCTTATTGGATTTTACTAACTCGTGACAATTCTCATGCGGTTTTTTTCCCCTGATTCTTCCTCTTTGTTTATTCTGGTCTCTATCATTTTTTCTCCTGTTCGTGGTAACAATTGTAACCGAAACGAGATATTTTGTCTTATCGCGAGCTTGTGTAGCTGAAAATCGATGTTGGTATATCGTAATTCCTCCCTTTATCTTTTTTTTTTGTACAACAAAAGCCTTTCTACTATATTCGATCTACGACACAAGAACGAACTTCTAATTTTCTCATTGCTTTCGTTTCGATATATATTTTTGTTTCTTCTTCTCATGAACCACTCGTTTTTCCAAAATGACAAATATTTTCAATATTTTATGCAGCATCGTGGTAGAAATATGAAAATTTTTCAATCCAACCAAATATCAGTTCTATTATTAAACATTTTTTTTTATAAACGTTCAACCGAATAAAAAACCGACGATGAAAAGATGCGAAACGAAAGAAATTATCGAGGAATACTTCATGGTAATTTCGTCAGTACGAAAAGCCTTGAAGCTTTCCAACTAATATTCTGAGGCATTGAAAACCGTTTTATTTGGCTCGATCGAAAGGAAAAGAAATGTGCGCGACAAAAATAGCCGGAATATTTGATCCAAGTTTTCACCGTTTGTAAAAAAGGTAATTGGCTGTTCCGAGAGTAACTCGTGGCACATTCCTTCGAACAATCAAGAAAAAGCCTCGTTCGTTACTCCCGAAGTCGTGAAGTTTCGCCTTCCACGACCGAAAAAGTATAATCGCGGCGTGGCATTGAAAAGAAAATAAATATCAAGCGATTTATTGGCTAAGGAAAAATCGCTTTGAAAATGAATGGAAGGGTTCTGCGACCCGGGGGCTCGACGTGCATAAAATAATCACGAGGCGATCCTCCCCTCCCCGTTCTTAATATTAAACGTCTACGCCTTTCGTTTTCATCATCCTTTGTGTTTCATCTTTATTTCCTTAAGTTATATAAACGCAATATAATGACATATCCTCTACGATACAGGCACACCCTAAAATTATTATTTTCTTTTCGCAGTCCAGTCAACTATTCTACGTCGTAGGCTCGTTTTGTGTATCCCCCCGCGTTCAAGGCTGTCTCCCAGCTTTCCTTATTTTCTCTCGGTTCGCTCCCATTCCTTTTTTATCGTATTTTTTCTCTTTTATTTATTTAATTGATTTAACAAAAAGGACGCCTCTATATCGAATGACATTGCTACATTTTCAAACGCTATTATCCTCTCGCGAAGCCCATACTTTTATATAAATGTCTAAATATTCCTGTTTTTTTTTTTTTTTTTTTCAAGTTTCTTTTTTGTTTATACTCGCATTATAATTAGAGTTGGATTATTATCGATCCTCGCAACACATGTCTCACTGTTATGTATATTACTATGTGGGAAAGAAAGCATTATTCACAGAAGATAAGATATTCCATCATCGTATACGCCATCCTCCTTTTCTTTCGAATGTTGTTATGAAGATGTTGAAGTATGTTTGTGCGTGACTGTGTGTGTGTGTGTGTGTGTGTGTGTGTGTGTGTGTGTGTGTGTGTGTGTGTGTGTACATTTGGAAATCTCTGTATGGAATTACATAAAAGAGTCTCGTACGCCCTTGAAAAATCTCGACTCGGCCGGTACGGAGCGTGGGAGGGATTTATATACATATGTATATGGAAAAGAGCCAGCAAGTGGCCTTAATTAACTATCGGCCCTTGAAACGAGTGGCTGCTTCGTGTCTCAAATCCCTACTAGAAAAAAATTGCCCTTTTCTCTCCTCTCTTCTTCTTCTTCTTCTTCTTCTTCTTCTTTTATTGCGTGTGGTTTTTTTTCATTATTCGACGCTCATTCTTATGCATGGAGCAATTTTCGTGAACTCGGCATTATTTTTTTGCCCGTGAGCTTCTCATTAATTTCTGATTATTTTCCAGTTTTTCGCGGTTCGAAAGATTGAGCATTTTTTAACGAATTTTTCTCTCCGCCTTGCACAGCACGATTCGATCAACGATTCATCTTATTTGGAATTTCATTTTTAACGCTTCGTCGAACGCCTCTTTCTTCGTCGATCGATCAATTTCAATTGATTTCTTGAAGAATTGAAGAAATTTACATTTTCTTTCTAATTGGTGTGCTTTAACACTGTTTTTTATATCATTTTTTTCTTATTTCAGCGGAGTCACGACTCGAACGAGAATTGAAAATACCCTGGAACTTTTGCTCAGTTGTGGGAACGTTTGAATATGATTTCTACGAGCTCCCTCGCTGTGGACGCAACCCCAAAGCGCCGAATAATGAGGATACGTCTGAAAAGTTTAGCAAATTAGTTGCTGAGTTTCGCGAGAACGACTCGTGTGCGGAATTTCATTTGACTCGAGCCTCGCAAACGTTACGGTACGCGAAGATGTTCAGTTTTTTGCATGCCCATACGAAAAGCTCTTGTTTTATTCGGTCTCCACTTTATCAGAATTTCATTGAATACGAATTTTTCTATCGGTGCGAGACGGGGCACTTTGAAAATTACGAAAAATGTATTTTTCGATTTATTATATTTTTCCAAAAATGAAATTCCTTTATTTAAAAAATTTTCCCAATTTTCGTATCTCTGCTAAATTTCTTTTGCCACACTTTTTACGAGTAACTGGTAAATAAATTTCGCAAATTCTTCGACTGCTACCCCGTTGTGCCCAATTTTTTTTCCTTCCCCAAAGACACTTGGCGTCTGCAAGTAAAAATGGACAAAAATTCGTCCCGAGCTCCCCTGAGTATTTTCGTGCTCCAAATCGTTGAATATTTTCATTAACTTTATCTCGAAATCAGAGAATGTCATGCGCTCACTCATCGATGTTTTTCTTCGGTTATCTCAGCCACGTTTGATGAAACGTTGAAAAAAAGTGGTCTCGCCTTCGCGTTATCGTCTTCTCTATTTTTGCACAGAGCATTGTTAGTTTTATTAGGCCGCGGTAGGATACGCGCTCGCGTTCTTCTACGATTTAATTTCATTTATTTATCTTCGTTTGCGTTAAAGTGTCTCTCGCTGAATAGCACCGCTCGCTGTTGCTTCCGTTCGAGGTGCGCAACGGGCCCGAAAGCCTTTTTCCCATTTATTGTCGCTTGTCAGGATCTTGGGGGAGGATCACGTGGAAAAAATAACGTTCTAAGTTACCCGCTAAAAATCTTACATATTCGTATGCCCACCGAGTCCGCAAACTCTTGGCATTATCAGCTATTTACACTTATTTACTCACCCGATTCGCAGCGAAAACGCGCAAACATTTTTTCCGTACTATTGTTACATCTCGATTGGGGATCGAGGGAGAATCGCCGTGGCCGACTCAAGTCGTCGTTGCAGCCGTATATATACTGACCAAACGAGTGTCAACACGAATTTTCAAACGAAAATGCATTTATATTGTCAAATTGAACTTTGCATTGCGCCGTTTCATCCGAAATTCTTTCTTTTTACATTATTCCCTGATTTTTCGTCATTCAAAAAATCATTTTTTAGTCGCATTCTTCAGCGCGCATTAATGGAAAACTTATACGAGAAACAAATTGATCAAACGTATGCACAGAATTCGAGGTACTCGTAATCGAATTTTCAGAACGTTTGCAACGACACGCTTTACGGTAAATTTTCATTATTACAATTAACTTCGACCACTGGTCAGAAGAATCGATAATCAAGCAAAGTTGATAGCTCCAAAAAGTTTCTCGATTCAAAGGTTTAACTGTGCGGCTAGTACAGCTCAATGTTTCGATCGAATGTACAAAAGTTTATAAAAACAATGTATTATTTTGGTGTGTGCGTGTGTGTGTGTGTGTGTGTGTGTGTGCGCGTGCGTGTGTGCGAGTGCGTGTTTTGAATAAGCACTCGTTCAACCAGAACGCGTGTGTTCAGCAAGCGAGACGAAGGGGAGGGGGGGGAGGGAGTGATTGAAAGAAAAAGCTGCAACAAGCAGATGAATATCAGTCGTCAGCAGCGTCGACGAGACGCAAAAGTGTGAGCGAAAGCCCAATAAATGGATGTTGCGTTTGTCTCGATCGAAAGTAACGACGATCGCGGATGCTTGAATCTAGCGTTTGCATCGATGCTGCTGCTGCCACTGCCGCTGGTCCCAGCCTAATTTTTCCCATTTTGCCACCTTCTCGTTCTCGGCCTCGGCGACGTCGTCTTCCTCGGTTGTGGCTCGTTCGAAGATTGCGAAATCACGAGTGACTCGTCGCCACGACCGCGCTGCCCGCTGTTGCCGAGTGCTGCTCCTCAGCCTCCATCATCTTCAATTGACGTACAACCTGTGCGTGCTCCTCCAATAACCTCGCAAATTCACCCCGCCGCGTCTCCGCCTCCACCTGCATCTGCTTTATTCTCTCTCGGGGACCAGGACTGTCCAGGGGCGTTTGTGACGTCGAGTTTTGCGAACTGCTGCTCTCGGTCGACAGCCCATCGAGATCTGGCGCCTCGCTTAATATCGATTGCGAATCCACGTCGTCCACTATCAAACTGCAATCATATTTTCATTCCATTAGACACTTTTTCAATACTTCTTTCACTGACGCTCATCTAAATCGATTATCGCGATTTTTAACTCGACTTCTCCCTGATTTTTTACTTCAACCTCAGATCCCTGTGCGTGACTTTCATGCACTTTTCCTGTCGTCGAACCTACCTCGCGAAAACTCGGTAACGAAATCTTGAAATACTGTGCAAGAGGAAATATTATTCAAGACGAAGTCACTCTCAACCTCGTTGCACAAGAATTGTGGAGTAAATTGAGATGAGAATTGAGTCGCACGGTCGTGTCGAAAAACTAGTCCACGATTCGCCGCAGCTTCGCGATCGAATATTTTCAAAATCCATGAAAAATCCTCCGGTGAATTAAAATTTGTTGTCCGCAATCATTAAAAATACTGAAGTAAACCATCTCGTTATTCGACTCGTGAAACTGAAGCGTTTCCGTCCCTGCCGTAAAATCCACTAAGCTGCGCAGTAACAATCTGAGAATAGTGTTTACTCAGCAAATTGTAAAAACGAAATATCGCAGCACTCGCTTCTCCGTGACTCGAAACAATATTACTGAGCTGAAAAGGCAGCACGATTTTACAGTGGGGAAGCGAACGTCGTTATTTTCCTGCTTAATGAAATAATGATCGTAATGAGCTCAAGAGCCCGGGGGCGCGAGGGGCTCGCGACAAAGTACACTGAAAACGTTCGATTCCCACTCGAAAGCAGTAGTGCCTCAACTACACGTCGGACTTTGTCCTCTTCTATAGCATAACCGAGAAGAGTTGAATTTCATTCACCCGATGTGCTTCATTGATAAATCGAAAGGTGTGAAGAATTTCGAGATTTCTGGGCCTGCGGCCAATTCACGAGCCCGTTTTTCCCTGGTACAAACGAACCGAGATATAAACACGATAAACCCGGATATAGTGAGCTATACAAATCTCCCTTTTCCTCCAATTTCAAGCCAAAACACGAGTCCCCCTCGTTCTCCCTTGTTTGACCAGACGATGATAAACAAGAACGAGGAAGTGAAACGGTTTCGTTCCGATACGAGTAAACCCATTCACGAAAAATGCCTATCAATCTTGTTTGCTCTGTAACGAGCTATTTCATGCCCGCTTTACGTAATATGCATAAATGTCCCTGGCTCTCGAGCTCTTTCTGCTCAATCGTGTCTCTGTGTCTCTGTGTCTCATTAGGAGAGGCGAAAAATGTGTGTGCAGTAAAAATTGGATGGCTGACAGCCGTTTGGGCGAGAGACGAGGGTACAATAATTCTTTGAAAAATCTCCAGTCCGCTCGATCATTAAATTCCGGCTATTCTCGGCCCACGCGACCATCCATCGATCCTTTGGGACCGAGAGAAATGAATAACTTTGTTATTTTTAATAAATGGCGGACGATGCCGGAGTGAAACAATACCGAAAAATTGGATAATTTTTTTGACCAATTTCAATGAAGGCGAACGACCAACTATCTCGCGTTCAGACCCTTTTTTCCGATGTTGATAAACGGTAAAGAGAAATGGGGGGAGACGCGAGACCGAGAGAGCCAACAAAGTGAAGAACGCACGGGAATTCCCTGGAGGATTCGCCCAGTCGGCAAATATTTTTCCATCGACTTATTGACTGGATTCGTGCGTGCAAATATCAATTCTCCAAAGTGCGTTGGGCCTCTGGCTATTTGAATTCTTCAATATTCCTATCATCGTTGTAATTCTTAACTATTTGGGCGGACGAATCCATTGTGGTAATATCATAAATTCAGTGACAAAGCGCGACGAGTGACTAAGGAGGGGGGATGCTGAGGCGTATCGCGTAATCGATAGGGTCGGAATCCGGAGACTAGCGGAGAGCAAGGGCGGAGTGTTTCTCTTTGTATTTGTCGCGGGCTTCTCGAAGGGGAGGAGAACTATTGGTCGCACGAGGAGATTTCTGAAAGAAATTTTTTGGTGAAATTTGTCTATTTGTTTGAATAACCAGACGAAAATAAGGAGGCGAAGGGTGTTTTGACTTTCTTGGACTGAACGACGACGAAAACGAATCGATTCGACGAGAGGATTCGAGCGCGTTCCCCTTGAAAAATACGTCCAACGACGCCCCATCAGTTGTAAACTATCGAAATAATTACGCGGGGAATATAAGCGTAGACAGTTATTTTCCCGAGTCTCTTTTTATCTCAACGTGAATTTCAGTCTCGTCAACGTCGTCCAATCGTACACGTGATTTACGTGCTTCGTTCTCCACCGATTTTAATAGCCGACAATTGTCGCTTGCGTCAATGCTACGTCACTGTGTTAAGCCCATCTTTGCTCCCCCTTCGTGTGCCGATACGTGTGTAGAACCGCGGCGGGCAAAGTATAGCGCGAGTGTCGAGATTTCGACGTACATTTTCTCGTCGTGTGCAGTTCCCATCTCATTTTTTCTTCCCTCAACGAACGCCCGATCCTTTCACGCGCCGTCTCCCGAAAGCCCAATCCCGCGGCATCGCCGCATTCATTTTTTTTTCTTGGCTCCTCGCAGACATCAAAATCTCGCGGCACTATCGCTCTGCTCGTGTGAAAAATAGCATGTGTTTGACGATAGTGTTCTCCAAGCTGGGTATTATACCCATTAAATTTATAGTCGAGCCAAAAATCCACGAGTGTGTATGAGATAACAAGAGAGAAAGGAGCGTCGACTCCCCAGTCGACGTAAAACGTCGTGGCGAACGCGATAGAAGTACATGAAACCGTTGCGAGTCGTTACTTTTTTTAACCTCCTCTCAGATGCCTCCTATCAACTTAATTATATTTTTATTTTTATTGATATTCGCCTCTGCCCCGCGCCAAGACAAATTTCATCTCAATAAATGCGCCGGGAAGAATAGCAGCCGGGACTCTGTCCGCAGGAAGATGTTCCGTAAAATTCGCTCGCGGCACTCAGTTTCGTCGTTCTCCAAGTCCCTCGTATAATAAAACGGCGCATTCGTTTGAGCCTCGTCCCAGAGAAAATGCGTTTCCTCCCCTCCGGAGTCCTGCTCCCGCCCGCCAGTTTTTACTCCTATCAAGATATTCGTTTAATTTCGCACCGGGGCAGAAAGCCTGCAGGATGGAAGAGCAGAACGTACGACGACGCGGCGCGCAGTTCATGGAATAACGTAATCCCCTCGTACCTCATGGGTTTATAAACACGTACTCGTACATTTGTAAAAAATTTGTATACCTCTATGGAGGGAAACATCAAAGAGAATATATGGACTTGACGCCCACGCGAACTTTGCAAGCTTGTGTATAAAAGAGAGAAAGAGTAACGCGGATCGCTCTCGAAGGTCGTATCGGAAATGTACCTCCCACGAAAGATTCTGGAAATAACTCTCGTTCACCCCGAAGCATTCCCGTAGGCAGAGTCAGCAACAGAAGCAGATCGGCATTAACCGCACAAATACGTATTACCATGGGACACGGTAACGAGATGCACATTTCGCCAACTTTCTTCGCACTAGGAAAAAAAACAAGCCGTTTTTCGGACTCCCATTATTGCCGCGCGCGAGCGTGTGTCCGACGACAAACGGAGTTGAAAAAAAGCCTGGCAAGATGAGTCGTTTGCCCTGTCACAGCTCAGATCGAATTACTACCTTGGAACTCCTCGTCCTCGTATTTCCTACATGCACTTTTATAAAAACCGCTCGTCGATTATCGGGTCATTCTTATCCTGGATAAAATATTTTTTGTTTCATGCACCGAATCGGACTGATTTTTCATTGATTTCTATCCACATTTTGTAGAATTTTTATATTCCATGAATTTTTGTTTGTTTTATTTGCAAAACGATTTATTTTCATGACTTCGCGATTATGCTCGGAGTTTGCGATTGTTCGCACTCTTTGAGAGGCAGTTAAAAGTTTAATGGATGAGCCTCCGCGCGTGATTAACAGTAGGACGAAGCGATGAGAATAATTGCTCGGTGCGGAGTCGTCCGAGGAAACAGTGATCCAAGAACTAGTGATTATTCGAAGGAGGCGCTAACGCAGAGGTAAAGGAATAACGCAGTTTTGGCTTCTTAGAAACTCCTCATTTTCTTCGTCGCGCTTACATGCAAATTGTATATAATTATTCGTTAACGCACCTGAAGACGCCGTGGATTTCCCTGCCCGATGCCATCGTCACCGCGATGTCAGGCAAAGATCCTGAAACGAGAGAATCTATTAGAAAATTTTTGTGATTCACTTGGCGATAGCGCGAATAATGTTAATTTTTCGCAATTTTTCACAATTGCTCATTTTTACGTTCATCCGGAAATGTGTACGGCGTTGAAAAATGGCAAAAGAATTTCAAGCAATAATCGTCCAAGTGTAATGCAACGCGTCAGAAAAATTTGAGGGAAATTCGTTTTTTTTTCTTTTTTTTCAATATTTTTCAGTCAACAGACCGTGCATTACACTTGAAAAGTTTCGAGGCCGGCTCCGCTCGCGATCTTCAATAAATACATCAACCTCGAAAATCTCGAGAGTGCTTAAAAATGATTTATTTTCCACGCTCCGTGATCGATAAAATTTTACGGAAATTGCCAAGAGTTACGTTGCCGTCGAGCCAGAGCACGCAGCTTCGTAAAATTTTTTCACTCTTTCCCTTCCGAAATGAAAGGCACGCAATTATTATTGTTTACATTACGAAAACGTACGATTTGAATGAAACAAATGCGTGAATCGTGCCTCGAAATTGTTCCAACGGAATTTCACCGTTTTTTAAGCATTATTCGAGACTCGCGTAGTGCAACAAACGCACGCTCAATAGTCGCATGGTCTCTGGCCAAGGGACAGCCGTGTACGCAAGATGATTGACTGGATTTAAATTAAGTAATTCGGTCAGGGTTATTCGGGTGGCTCGCTTGGCTCTTGTAACAGCGCTTCGATGATGCGTTGTCGATCGTCAAATAGATTTGTTTATTTACTCCTGTCAACCCGTGCGTATCGCGTGTTTCGCTAATGTTTTTTTATCCTTAACCTTTCATTTGGAAGTCAAGTTGAGAATTCGCACGCACATCTGCCTATAAATTCGAGATGGAAACTAAACTCGCGCGCCCGAGCCCAAATTTCTGGCTCATCCAGAGCCAACTTTTTCAGGAGCTCGGAGTCATCGGCGTCCCCAACAATCTCCGCAAGCTTCCAGCTCACCGAGCTTTCAATTGAACTTTGAAACAACGTCGGCCGAGTGTCCCATTCAGATCGGAGTTCGAGGTCGACATTTCATCGGAAGCTTTTTCCTGTTTTTGTCCAAAAATTCGAAGCCCTTTTCACAGCTTGAGGCTCGACTCGAATTTCATTCCCGCCCGCGAAGGGCTCACGATCGACCGAATTTTCAGGCCCTCCCGCACTGTCAGTTCGTAACGATCAGCTTCGCGGTCGTCAAATTCTCGACGCTTTTTTCCCCTCCAGAGTTCGATCATCGAGCGAGAAGCGCGTGTACCCGCTCTCCAATAATCATCTTCGAGTTTCGTTTCCGAATACCGCGAAACACGTCTCAGGCCAGTAGATCCTTTACTCATTGATACCAAAGTTCGACCGACCGAATAACCTTTACCTTCATTATAAATTTCAAATAGAGTTCGAGAGTTACGTCACACGTTGAATTTCTCGCTATACGTTCGTATCCCCCGCAACGAATCTGCGTCGTGGGATACGTCATAAAAGGAGTGTCTGTGCACGCGGAAGCCTCGTTTTCGTCGATCGTATACGGCAAATCGCAAAGATTTTCCCGTCGCCAAACTGGGCTATATCTCGACCTATATTTACCGCGAAATAGCCGCGAGGATTGTTTCAAGTTCGTGCACCGCGAGCGCACACACGACGTCAGAGTCTAACCACGCGCAGCACACTTTGCCAATCGAACCGGAGAGAACTCGAACGAACAATTTATCGAGTGAGAAACGCGGCGTTAAGAGGGAGGGGGAGGGGGAAATTCCATAGCCTCGTATACGCTCGCGTGTGTACGAAGTGTCCTGAGAGACCGCACGCCCAAAGTTCACCGGGTAATCAGGCCTCGAAATTCAGAGGAGAAAAAGCCTCCCTCGATTTTTCAATCGAACAATCGAATGCGGAGAGTTGCTGCGAGGTATTATTATCCAATCAGCAGCGATAACGGAGTCGAGGCTCGGCGAGCTGAGCCTCCGATAGAAAATTTAGAGTCCGACGATCGCGCGGCTTGAGCCTAGTTTCTCCGCGTGCTTTCGAGCGCGGTGCACCAAAAGCGCCGTCGCTTTATTAATTGACACCTCGGCAACGGTTTATCGAAGGGAGAAATGTCTGGAAAGTTTTATCTTCTGACTGCTGTAATTATCAGCATAAATTTAGGCGTGATTATCCAGTAAACTCTCGTACCAAGAGACACAATTGATGTCGGAGTGTATACTCGAAGGGCGTATGCCGCGGAAAATAAAGATTTGAGAGGGACAGAACGCCAGCTTTTCAGTCATCGTTTCTACCTATCGGCTGTGCACCCGTGACGTATGACACGCGCTTGTGAACCTCGCGGCAGTTGCTTTGGACATGAAAAATGCAACGTGCAATACACAGATCTATCGTCGTCGTCGTCGTCGTCGTCGTCGTCGTCGTGCTGGCTCTTCGCCTTTCTTTGTCTTGGTTCGCCTCCGTTCTGTACCATATAAATTCGTTATGATCCGCGGCTCGAAGCATTTTCAGCTCGAAATGTCAGCGACTCGCTTCTCGAGTTTTCTTTCCTCCTCGCTCCCCCGGCCCCTCCCGGCGCTCACCCTTTCCGAGGCTGCCCGAACTCGCTTTTATATTCTCAGTGAAATAATCGATCACCGCCAAGGAAAATTCTCCTTTTCGCCTCTCGTATATTACGACCTCATCCGTGATCTCCGCGGGCACTCTCGGTGTGCTCGAGAAATCCGCGTTTCTGCCTCGCGACATTGACACTGACGTTTGAATATTTTTCAAGTTTTCACGCACCTTTCCAAATTCAAAACTTTCGATCCAACTCCTCTCGAGCTTCGTCCACTTTTTCAACTGCCAAACATTCGTCGACGAAACTTCGCTTCGTCGAATCATAAATTCTAATGATTTTATATCGGACTCTCCGACGACAAAGTTTTGCAATAATGAAACTCGAGCTCGTACACCAATTCAATATTCCGTTTTTCCAATTCCAAATAACAACATGTGACCGATCGAAATGTATATATAAACCGCTTATGTACACACGTGTATATATATAACTTGTTTTTCGTTGAAAAGCTTCCATGGCTCGCGGGCTCCCCTTCCAGTCACATATTGAGAAACGAATTTTATATACGAAACGTTCTCCCTGCTGGTCTGACCTTCTTTGATTTTCCACCATCTGCTATTCTTTAAATTCTTTCGTTATACACGCGATGTTGAGCTTTCGAAAGAAAACATTAATCACCAAGTTTTCGAAATCCCAAAAGTCCAAAGCCCGGCGCATCGAGTTCCCCTTCGCCATCGATTCGTTTTTTGTTTTTTGTTTTTTTTTTTTCTTTTTTCGTGAAGGATAGAGCGTTTAATGAAATCCACACTTCGGAATCGAGTTAAAAAAAACATTCGATATATTTCCGAGTGTTGAATTCGAATGCGGGAGTTTCTTGTTTTCTTTTTATTCTCCCAAACTGTGCGCCCCGGTGGACGAAAAATTCGGTTTATTTTGAAAAACTGCGAACCCCTGCTACGGAGGTCGTTACGATTATTGCACCGAGGAATTCGTTTTGTTACAAAATCCAATATGCGGGTGATGAATTTTCAGCGTTTTTGTACTCGACAGAGCGACTCATTTATTGCGCGTTTGCTCTGTGAGAGAGAAGAAAAATAATTTTTCACTCGCTTTTACAGCGCTGTTGGGGGTAACGAAAAAAATGCGAACGATTGTAAATTCTTTGAAAAAGGGTATTCGATGAAGGAGCAGAGGCAACATTCGCTTCGGCAGAACTTAGAAAATGGTCGAGGGTGCTCGGATACGCAGTACCCCTTAATTTCGTTTCTCTCTCGTTTTCTCGTATAGTGTGTAGAATCGTTACATAAGAGCTGCACCGCTCTTTTTCCTATGCAAATTGCACGTGCTCTGTTCACTCGGTTCTCCCCTCTCTACGGGAGCTGCAATTGTGTATACACGAAAATCGATCGTCCCCCGTATCGGCCGGCTTCAACATTCCCTCTCAACCCGAAACAGCAAAATCCATTGCACTTTCTTCGAGCGGTGCCAAAATTTCGACGGGTAATAAACATTTATCTAAACAATAATGATGAAACGGATTTGCAATAAATGTTTAGGTGCAATTGTCAACATTGTCATCATACCTGATATGCACGTGCGACCGGCCGGCATCTGTCGCGACGTTTCCGACTGCATTTCTCTTTTCGATCGACTATTTACCCGCAAATAAATCTGACCTTTTTACTACGGAAGGATTTATCTGTACTCTTTGTTCTTTATTTTCTTTTTCTTTTAACGAATTCCGTTCTTTCGCTTATTGCCTTTTTATTTTTCGCTCAGTACGTGAACAAAGTTCCGGACGATCGACCTGTTGGGAATAAAAAGTCGAGAGATAGAGAGTGCATCTAATTCGTATCAATCTCTCCTCCCCCCTCTCCTCCTCCTCCTCCTCCTCGCCACCGCGCTGATTTTTCGATTCTTTCCTCTATTCTTTGGCTTCTGTTACTCGTTACTTTTTCGTACAGATTACTGACTCTTCATTTTTCCTATACTCCTACAAATACGTCCATCACTTTCGTCATATTCTCGAGAAAATTTTTTATCCATTCACCCGATTTAATCTCGTCGATAATTCAGGCCAATTTCTTTATTTTTCTTCACACAAAATATTTCCTCACAGGATGGATGAATTTATCAATTGCAATTCGTTGGAACATCGTACATGGGAAAAAGTGAATATAAAACTAAAGCAAATGGGACTATGATTCAATAGCAAAGTGATCGTTGGACGAACCTCAATACAGAAAAGAGGTTGGAGCATAATCCGGACATGCGAATGATTTAATCGAATCAAGATGCCAATTTTTTGTAGTAAACCGAGAGAAAATGCACGCAAGCAATGGGCTAGTTAGAAAGAGAAAGAGAGAGAGAGAGAGAGAAATCTTGTCAAAAACAGTTTTTATGCACGGATGATTATCGAATAATACTGCAGCGAGTAAAAATGTTACGTCACGGTTGTTCAAACTGTGCTGCCGGAAATGAATGACGATGAAAGATTAGATCGCCAATATTTTACAGACGAAATAAGCGGAATGGGTTTCGATGAAAATTTATATGAAAAACTGCTGTGTACGTGATTTGATGCAAGTACAAACTGTTTTTTCAAACTGGAGCAACAATTTTGAGCGAAATTTCGAGAGTTATTTTGGATTTTGAGTATGAAAAAAATAAAAGAAGCGTTTGAAAAATAACGATACAAAATACAAGCAAGTTTAGTGAAAAATGACATTGAACTGCAGTTTCGCTTTTAAAAGTGAAACAAGAGAAATCGTTTGAATAGCGATGTTCTTGAATGAGGGAACCCTGATAAGTATGAATTGCTAGAGCAGTTTAGGAATGTTCCATTGATCATACGTCGTGCAAGTGCAGCAGGAGTTATCGCCCGGACGATAAAAAAAAAAGGAGTTTTAAAGTAAGAATTATCGCAGCGTGGCCTCATTCGATGATGCATTTTCGTTGAAATGTAACATAAAAAAAGTGCGTGTCAACTCACCTTTAACCATTTGGATCAACGATTGTAAAAAGTTTTTAAGAGAAGAGAATGCCTCGGTCCTGTCGAATTTCCACTCAGATATTTTCGTTTTCGACGCCGGTATTTTTTACTTGAAAACACCGCTCGCAGCTTCGAACCGTTGTTCCGATGCGTGTTAGTAGCCGCAATTTTGAAAAAATCTCGTTGCGATTTCAATCCGGTTTAGAGTTACCGCTTTATTTGCTTCTCTCGTCAGTACTTGGACACTCGGAATTCGCGATTAATCGGGAGAGGCAAGAAACGTATATTTGTTATACGAGTGGTGGAGCAGTAACAGCAGCAGCGATACTACCTCGCACGACGAGGCTCTCGCGCAGACTGATAGGCACGTCGTAACGGGGGCGTTGAGCGCGGGGCGCTTTTTTCCTCGGTACAGTGTACGTATCAGACTTGTGCTTCCAAACGACGCGTACTTCAAAGCTCAAGTACGCTACGCGCTTTTTTCCTCTATTTCCCGGTCTTCTCGTTGATGGTCTTTTTATCTTCTTCTTTTAGAAGAAGATATAGAAAGAAAGGATCCCACGGAAACGCGTGCTGCAACGACGGATTTCATTTTTCTCCGCGTACAATCGACCGTTTTCTGGCCAGTCTTCGATCTCTTTTTTTTGGGTTTTTTTTTCTCCTTGCGAATATCATCTTATTTTTGTGCTGGTACGCTTGTGAATCACCGGGGAACGTTTACTCTGGAAAAGACTTTTGCGCAGGATCGTTTTCCTCGCGTTTTACATTTTATTACTTTTCTTTTACGCTTTTATTTTGATGAATTCGCAATGCTCCAATTGTGTGCGGGCTTTGACAGCATTTTTTTCACAATTTTTCTACATTCAAATTGCCATTTGCTTCCGAGAAGCTATTTAAATAAGAATTTTCGTGAAAAATTGCACGGAAATTGATGGCAACCCTCTCGTAAGGGGGGAGTTGCAGGCTTGACAATACGAGAAGGAAATATTCGCCGCTCGAGTATCATCTTCCGAGTAGCTATTACGAGGATATGATCGAATAACGATTGCCAAATGTTACTTTGAATAGCGCCCAATCCTAAAGATGTGTCAAATCAAAACTAATCATTTTCAGTTTGGATTTTAACGCGTGTCTCCTCTTCCCATGTTCATTCTTCTCCTCTTTCGGCTCTCCTCACACAATAAATATGCTGCATATTTATATACATACGCTAAATATATTGCTCATACGTACCCAGAAATACACACTCTAGTCGAGCTTCCAAAATATCACGTCTATTTCATTAAGAGGAAGGGACTTATACACGCGATATTCGCAGAAGACTCTTGCTGGAAATTCGTTGGAATAATTGATCCGATGAATGAATTTCGACGGAAAGCTTTACCCCGAGATATATTTAGTCGGAAAGCATTCCAGGAAATTTAACTATTCGGTGGTAAAGTTTGCATTGAAAAAACTCGATTTCGAAGAAGCCCTGCGACTTCGCGGAATCGGTTTTCTGAAATATAAAAAATGTTTCAGTTCTTCCGTTCAAATTTTGCGTAGCAATAACGGCTCAATCCCAATTTACATCTTCACGACTTGGCAGTATTGACTTTCGGGATGCTTTTGTGTCTTTTCGGAGCTTTTTCGAGTCTAAGGTTCTTTCGATAAAAAGTGACATGAAATGAGAGTGAATGAACCCAAATTCTGGTTGAGCGTTAAAAATCAGAAAAATCGACTTGGGACTAGACCGGAAGTTTTGTAACGAGGAAAAATTCTTTCGCGATGCTTTCTCTGACCGCGTTCCTCGAGAATCGGAGTTTCGATAAAATTAATAAAACCGATGAGTTACGATCCGAGTATTGGGAGCGTCGCAATACTTTTGCCATTTTATTCCGAGCAATCTGCGCGAGGCTTTTCTACCCAAGCGAAAAACTCCTTTTCAGCGATTTTTCGGCGTGTCCAGCGCGATTTTTTTGCTCTAGAAAGTTTGGTGCGTTATTCGACGGTAAGTATTCGAAGGATCGATTTCAATGAAGTCTCATTCACTTTATAAAGGGAGTACTCTGCTTAATGAAAGCTGAAAAAAAATCAAGTAGTCAACTCTCCACAGTTCTGAGAATAGAAATGAAAAAATTCGATGTTTTATAACGTTCGTTCAATATTTTCAAAGTATAGAAAGAACGGAAGATTCAATCGGGCTCGGAAAGTATCGAGCAGGGAGCAATCGAAAAGTTTACACTTGACTAGGCATCGAGAAAACACAAACGTGAAAAAAGCAAGCTTCGCGGACCAATAAAGTGAAAAGCTGGGAGAAGAAAAAATAAAAAAGCTGGCTTTCCACCGGGAAACGCGAAAATTTTTCTGTCATTTATCGAAAAGCCAATTCAGCCAATTTATCGAAAAGCCATTCCGATAATTTTTCCGATCTTCATAAGATGGTCAGACAAGCTTTAAACGTTGCGCATAATTTTCCTTCGAAATAAACAAAGCTTAAACAGACGTCGGAAATAATAATAATTGACTGCGTAATAAAAATTTACAATAAAAGAATTTTTGCGTCAAGAACGATAATTGAGTGTCTCAAATTCGTGATGAATTTATTGAAAGTAACCGCGGTGAGTCTGAAATTAATTTATAGCTCTGAGCGAATTAGAAGACGAAATGAAAGAGCGTTTTAAAAATATCTTGGAACCTGCGTAGTTCTCTTCCCCCACTTGATAGTAACGCGGCACGATGATGATCGTGATCTTCATCGTTGTTAACACGTGCACAGGTTTCATTATCGCGTCGGAGGGAGGCGCTTGTTCGAGACAAAGGGGATTCCCCTTATCGTTTTCAGGCGAACATTCACGCGCGATCTATTCCAGGTAGACATCGTACATCGAGCGATGGCATAGAGTCTTGTCCCATCGGTGGTTCTCTCGACGTAATAAATCCCCGAAAAACAAAAGAAAAATGAAAGGAAAAAGCCGCAGGGGCAGAGAAGGGAAAGATAAAAAACGGGGCGGGAGTCTGCTGGAAAGCTCGAGGCAAATCCTCGTGCGTCAGAGCACTCGGGCTTTGCAGAAATTCAGTGCTTCGGCGATGACAACCCGATAGAATCTTTCCCCCTTTTTTTCTCGTGGATCTCACTAAGCTCATTACATATATTTCTTTTTCTCTCTCGCTCTCTTCGTCTCTCGATATTTCGTTGAAAAAACTCGTTTGAACAATAAAAATAAAGCTTTATTTGTCTCTTTTATAACCTCGAGAGAATCGTCGTTTTTTCTTTCTTTCGTTACGAATTGTGTGCGAATTTCGGATGCGAATATTTCGTCAGAGCTCAAAAGTTATGCAATTTGTGAAATAAAAGCTCCTTATTTTTGTTATCTCGGATTCCTTCGGCTAAACTCCGTAATCTCCTTGATGAAAGTAACTTTTTGCTTTGGTGCATGCCACGAAGTTGGGGGCGGGGGAAAAATATTCGCAGTCCTACTGGCTGCGAAATTCGTGCAAAAATATCAATTCTTGAGTATAAAAACTGAGCGACAGCGGTCGCTCGCGGTGGGCGGCCCTGGCAATCTTCCAAGTTAAGCCGCTTTGGGCGAAGCTACTACTCGGATGGGTGACCGCGCTCAGCGATGCATCGATCGCTGAGCGCGCGAGGTACTTTCTCCGAGTATCCTGCGCTCCCGGACGAGCCTGAACTCAATTAAAATATATCCGTTGCTCCGCCTTTTCCCTGAGCTCTCGTCCAAGCGCGCGATACACTGATAGGGGAAACTTGCCGCGGCTAACCCTCCTCGGGGTCCCATCGGGACGTGCAGCTTGCTCGATGTTAAAGTGCTAAAATGGGCTCGTAAAAATCCGAAATCCAGAGGCACTTTGGCTAAAGTTTTCGAAGCAGGGGAAAAACAAGGAAAAAATCTTCAATTTCGGCGTGTGATTTTTCGCTTCTCAGCCGCAAAACCGCCGTCGCGTTCTCCTCTATTTTCGACTCCGTTTCATTATCGCTCGATCGACCAGTGAATATTAATTTTTTGTCTACGGTCCTCGATTAATGTCCCACCGAGTCGTTGAACCCTCGGTTCGAGAGTCATTCAAGTTTCACCCTCCCCACGATTCTGGCAAGCGAAACAGCAACGATCGCATTTCTATACAGGTTCGATCATTTAGTACGTATACGAAGAGAGCGTTCGCGAGAGCGAGCCACGAACCCGATACAAACGCAGACTTGAAATAATGAAACTGCAAGGGCCGCGGAGCGCGGCGGGGTGAGACTGCGTCTGATAAGAGCGAAGATTCCCTTGTTACGTCTTTTCAAAGATTCGTGAGATGCGATACCATGAGAGCGTGTGCGTCAACGCCGCTATCGTGGCGGTGTATCTTATCGATCTGTCCTTCTCCTTCTCCTGCTTCACCTCGCTTCCGTCTCCACGTCTCGATGCTCCTACACATATTCCGTTGCAACGTGAAAACCTCCGGGGAATAATTGTACGCCCTTACAAATTCCTAAGCCCTCGCGCGTCCCTCTTCGCAGATCGAATTGCGAGGCACAAATTAGGGGGGGGGGGGATGTAAACATCACTTTTCCTCCAAAGTGTAATAAACCGTTTAATTCTCGCTTTTCTTCCTGCTCCTCGAGTCCGATCTGTCGCGAAAATCGTTTCGTTGTACCGAATTAACGCAAAAAACACTGTAAAAGTCAAGAAAATTCGTGTCCAGATTCGGACAAACTGATTCAAAGTTGTTTCTGCGCATTTGCGAAATCAGTTGTTTTCATTTACCGAAAAACTGCTCCGTCCGAAGATCCGCCGCGGTAATTCGCGGAGGCGACAGGGGGTCTTGAAACTCTCCCGCAATACACGCGATTGACGTTGAGTGATTGAAATTGAATTATGAAAGAGATGTACGAGGATGAAAAAACTAGCACATTACGCTATCGGGATTGTTCACGAATGCGCGCGCGCTGTACGAAGAAATTTATAACTTATTCGGACGGTCTCTCTAATTCTCCGGTTAATATATAGACCCCGGCCAACAGAGTGTGACGTTCGGTCGTCGCGGCGACGTCAATAGGTATAAGCCAGCCTGAAGTATTTTTGTCCGTAATGGAAATTATCGATTACATTTACGTATACACGTGCAGTAAGAATCATACACTCGTACAACCGTTTTAATAGTCACATATCTATATTCGTATTTATCGGTCTGCTCGCGATCGATATGAGCGATAGCAGTCGATGCTATCTCTGCTGTCGCCTTCTAAAGAATCCACCGTGAATAAGGGGAGGCTTCGTGAGAGCCGAGGGTTAAGTTCCTCCGCATATATATTCAATACCTAATAAGTAGATATTACGTGTTACATTCGCTGCGCTATAAAATGATACGTAAGAGGAGAAAGACCAGGAATATTATGGGGCCGATGCGACTCACGAGGATAGTGCGCTTCATCACGCAACTGCATGTTCCATCTTCTCATCCAGGATATTTCTTTGGAAAATACGAATCTCGTGTGCAGCTTAGAGCCAGACGATTTCACGATTCGATTTCTATATATTAATCCGCCTGATTTTTATTTACGTGTGGCTTCGCTCGGGTGGTAATTTGAAAAGTTTTGCTAGGATAGGACACACCGATGGTGCGGATACAGAACAGTGCGCTATTTGAGGACGCCTGTGCGTAAACGATGTTGTGTGTTTTTCCATTATGAGCACGCAAGACATTCAAATTTCGAGGATCGGAAGGAGACGATTTTTACTGTTTGAATACGAATATTCTCGTAACGATACGTTGGGAATTTGATTCTTTACCAGGACCAAAAGTAGCCTGTGTTACTGCTCTTCGTATTTTCAACTATTTCTACACAACAATTTTACGAATGTTCCTGTTAATATTCCTTGGGAATTTGGTTTTTTTCCAGGTCCCAAAGTAGCCTGTTTAAGTCTCCGTCCTTTGAACTAACTCTATGCCAAAAAAGATTGGTTGCGCAGTTAGGGCGTGAAGGAAGGACAAATATACTTTCGCCTTAAAAAATGAGTAAGGATCAAAAATCCAATCAGTTGTGGAAGTTCGCTCCGGGGTCACAGCAAAGCCCTGAAATCCCCATTTTTCAAAACGTATTTTCAAAATCAATAGTGATTTATGAAATCGGAAGAAAAACTCCTTATTTCGCATTCCCTTCGTCCGCTGCACTCCCAAGGATCGTACCGCGTTTTTCTAATCCGTAGTGCATGCACGTATCAGGCCGCAGCACGTATCGCTTGTAAATCATACGTGTGTACACACAGAAAAGTATCAAAGTGTTTCGATCGTACGGAAACGATTATATCGCACGAAAATAGCACGATGCTGCCTCTTTCCGCAGGCTCGCAAGTGTTTTTCGACTTGCCAATATATACTCGTTTCCCTCGTAGAGATATGATCCCCATTATTCCCGATTTAAATGAAGTATCATACTCCGCATTCGTCGACAACAATGGACCCCTGTGTCCTCCTTTTTTTTTATTCTTTCCTTTTTTTAATGGAGCATCGAGACCGTGCCGGGTGGAACAAATCAATCGATGGTTTTTCACACACGAGCTGTGACACGCTCGAACAACATCGATACTTTGGCTCCTACGAATGAACGGCCAGCATTTTTTCCCCCAATTACTGACATAAGAGTCTTTTCCAGAATGACCTTTTCAACGGGCATTGAAATGCTGTTGCTTTCGGAGCGATCATTCCCCCAGCTGGATTCAACAGCTTTGTTTGTTTTCAGAGGCAATCGGATGATTAAACTTTTATTGCTTTCTCGTTAATTACAACGAGAGTTGGCGATTTTCGTGGAGAAAAATATACGCAGGACGACGAGCAGCGTTGCTTCTCGAGCTTCCAAATATCGTGGAAAAAACGATTTTTAACAGCCCGCTGCGTTCGCGAGGAAAAAGCTCGAATGTTTCGATCCCGTCGAATGACAATTCTGCGTATCAATATGCACGGATATTCAGAAGGGATTTAGGCCAAGAGTTCATTACCGCGAGTTGTATTGATAATTTGACATGTGAAACGATCAATTATTTGGATAATCACTTTGCGGGCTTCCGCGCGTGATTGCGCGCTCTCACGAAATGGGAATTGTTCGCTCTCTTCTATGCCGGGGAGCAGATGGACATATTATTCGCGCGTACTGTTTACTCTTGATGCATCTGACGTTTCGCATTGATGACGACTGTACGAGAGTTATTAATGTCGCACTCGCTAAAGTTCTCACGTTTTATGTACTCGAATATAAATTCAGCGTCACAGCTCTCTGACACAGCGTTACATAAATCCGAAATACGCTCCGCGTCCGAAAGGTTCGTTTTGAAACGCACTTCGTGCGCGAATTTCGAACGCAAAACTTGTTGGAATAAATCTCAAGAAAATGAAGGAACGACCTGAAAACGAGTCGAAAGAACAAAATGCAGAAGCAGTTTTTCTTCCGAAAAGTTATTCCACTCCGCGTTGAATCTCTCCTCGCCTCGTGGTCAGCAAAATATTCGGCAATTTATTTGAACGTCATCAATGAAATATTCGATTAGTCATGTTGCCGAAGCACTCATAGCAGTTGGGCACTGTCGTAAGAGGGGCGATGATTCCCGAGTGGAAGAGCGAACGACTCGAGGACCGCGTCGACTCAGGTGAACAGACGCCGGAAATTTCTAAAGATGCGAGAGCGTTACAAATTTACCTCGAGGCCCAAATTCGCACCAATTCTTGGGATGTACGAGTCTCTCTGTTGGTCGCCGGGAATGATGCTCCGCATAAATCTGGATGATGTATATAGATCGGAATGAGGAGGAGAGAGGAAAAAAGAAAGGGCGAGGGAGCGGGATGAGCCATGTGCTCGCAAACTATTATTCGCTCTGCTAACGATCGTCTCCGTATCTTCCGCACACAGAGCGAATATTTCTCTCGTTTCCTGTTTCTATCTCGTGCGCGAAATAATTTCGCGACAGGCCAACTCCCCGATGCGTATACCTCGGGCGTGCTCTATGTTTATTAAACTATTAACGTCACGCGAGATATTGTCCGTTGCACACGTGTTGCCGACGGAAAACGCTTGATCGACTGCGTTAATTCGCAAAGCGCAGATGCATTAATCAACGTCACGCTTCTCGTCGCGTGTATGTATCCGCATAAATACGTGCTTTCATAAATCATCTCGAACATTTCATTGACCTCTTTGTCATCACATCTCAACAACTCTTCAGTTAATTTCCTAATCAAAGCCTTCCCCGGATGCTTTTTAACGATTTGAGCCAAGCGTTAAATATTCAAGGCGAAAGTTCGATAGAACGTTAAATCGAGCAGTATTTTCCTCCAGTTAAAAAGCAGTGCATGCTAATAATTTTCCCTCAATATTCTCAAATCATTTTCTTATCATTGCCATTCATCTTCGTTCCTCGTTAATCAAGAACCGAGGCTCGTGGGACTGTGAACTTTTCGACGGGAGAGAGACCATTTCACTTGATTAAAGTCCCTTAAGCCGAGGCTTTTTAAAGGAGATCATTCGGTTATTTTCCGCCCTCGAATACCGTCGGGATAAATGTGGAAAAGCTCGCCAGAAATCATCCGTTGATTTTTCCATTTTTTTAATACCTTCACGAATATCGTGTAAACATATACGCAGTCACTGCGGCTCCGATTGGTATATGCAGTCCATCCTGTTGAGGGAAGTTTGCAGAATTTTCTATTTCGAAATTGGAAGTGCCCGATTCAAAGACTCGTGCGGTGAAACGCGTACATTCGCGCTGGTGTTTCCTGCGTGTATATCTTCGTGACTACAATAAAGGTGCATATGCGCTCGTACGAAGGTATACATTGATGCTGTGGAAAAAAGCTCTCGCAATGATTGTAATGCGAGATTATCAGGTCAGAAAAAGCATGAAATATCACGGATCGAGAAGCGTTGACAAACGAATGCACTGCCATTTCAATTTCACATCCAACTTGATATTGTTCCATTGAAGTTTAGCTAGATCGTAAGATCGTTGGTAAAACAGTGTGTGTCTCTGAGCCGCCGGGCGTAATAGAAATTTCGCAAATAAAGTTGGCGATCGAATCGCTCCGTAAATTAGTGCTTCGACTCTAGAGTGGGGCTCGCTAGTTGTTTTTTTTTCGAAATCGTGTGCGGCTTGTCTATAAGCAATTAGGATAGAAACGGAGCAACCAAGGTTGAATCGCTCATCGTCTCTTCGGTTCGTCGCGCGAGATCTTGATAAAGTCTCAAAGCTCGAAGGCGAGCTTTCCCCTACTCGTGGCTATTTTGGCCCTAATGATCCTGCTCATGACATCCCGCCCGGCCTATTTCGATCCTAACGACTCTGCTTAACATTCACGAAATGGGGCTCGAATGACAAAACCCAGTAAGCACGTTATTAGGCTGGGTATCGCGCGAGAGGCAGATTTTTCTCTATTCGCCAAAGGAACGGAGCATTTTGAGACATTTCCCAAAAGTAGAAAAGGAAGGGCTTTCGTCGACAGCGGAAGAGGCTGGAGGAAAGGATTCTAACGACGAGAGCCACTACTCTGCGGAACGGAGAATGAGAATCCTTCGTGCAGTGTCCTAATATACATGGGATGTCATCAGCGTGAAAAAATTACAGCAGGGGCCAGGCTAAGAGGAATAGAGAGAGGAACGGAGAGCGAAAAAGGGGCATGGGCGGCGGGGGGGAAACGAGACTGAACAATACAGTGATAAAGGAGGTAGGTCTGTAGTGCGAAGGGTGCTAAAACTGCCCTCCTCTTCTCTCTTTCCCTCTGCTGTCGTTGGCTAAAATGGCGGACGCGCGTGCGATTCCGTCGCGGTTCCGAGAGTTCAGCGAGCAAGAGAGATGGAGTCGTGTCGGGCAGCCGGGCTACCCTTATATATACATGCATCTACCCCCGAATGACGTCATTCCTCAGCGGCGCCAACAACCTTCCCCCTGTGCCTACGTCAGCAAACCCCGCGCTTCAAACCCGCCGTACGTGCACGAGACGTCCCACCTCGAATGAGCTTTTTCCAACCTCCCTCACACTTTTTATTAATTTCCGTTTCTCGCTTATACTTCATCTATCAATGGGACAATCAAATACCCTCAGCTGGCTCCAATATTAATATTTCTGTTGTTCCAATCCGATGTGGAAAATAGAAATACGTTTTTTGATGACCTGCTACCATATACTTCCGGAGAAACAATTACCAGTCCTCGGGGCAACCAGTTATTTTTGCTCCAAAATATGTGCTCCGTTCCGACTTGTGAGATATAAAAACTTTCTAAATACGGATGCGAGCTAGAAGCTGCTGTGTTTTTAACGAATTTGGTTCGTCCTCTTTGGGAAATGCTACTCGGGTCCGGGTTTTATCCACCAGAGCTTTAACTTTCGAGCCCAGTCGCCACGCGGTGCAGAGCGTTCGTTACAAACGATATGCGCTATAAATTATTTCATTACAAGTGATATTACTGTGGCTGACGATCTTCAAGAAAACAACAAACGTAAATTTCTGAATCTATGAAAAAAAAAAAAAAAAAAAAAAAAAAACAATTTTGAATCATTAAATCGTCGTTGATATTGAAAATATTGAAAACACAGTAGCATCGTTTTGACTCATTCATGCTCTTCGTATAAAAATAAATCCAAAATGTTGCTAGATCCACCGAATTAATTACGAACCAAGAATATAAGAATGTTGCAACGAGAGAAAAAATTCTTTCGTCGAACTAGACCTCAAAGTGGGTCGAATCAACCAGAACTTTCTTTCCGGCTGATCCATTTCCCAGGAATGACTAAAACGCTGACGAATATCCTCAGTTTTCTCCGAGTCTCTTGTCTTAATAGGAAAGAAAATATTTGAGTTAGTGAGTTACACCGGGCGATCGGAGTGAAGTAAAACTTTGGTTGTCAAAGAGGAAAAAAGGGACCCTCTTAATATTTCACATCGACGTCTGTTTACGCGCGAGAGGTCAATTATTCTCCTTTTTGTGAGAGTTTTGAAAATTGGCAGAACCTATCGAGGGCCAAGTCGATTTGAGATCGAATCGCTTTTACGTGGACCCTTCTATTCCGCCCATAATAGCCTCATATTTTCTGCCCGTTCCACCCTATATACCTTCCGCAACAAAACGACTGTCGGCTCCTCTCACCCGCACTCATTATGACGTATGCTTGTATACATGCAGATAATACGTCCCTTATATACACGCGTACGTCGTTTGATATACGGGAAAAGCCGATTTCTCTTTTTTTGCCCAAATTTATCCTCGATCGTTAAGCCTCCCCCCGTTCCACCGATCGTCGTAGGCGAGTTGCAGACTCGTGGGAAATCCACCCGAATGTGCAATACTCGCCGAGAAGCGCTGCTGGCTCGAACGTTTGTGCGGCTATGGGGGCGTATCAACGGCGCGTTATCACACGAGCCACAATGTATACGATTTCATAAGATTTATCATAAATTAAGGAAGTTGAGGCATTAGAATGAAAATGATGTCATCGCTTTTAAACCGATTGCATCTTGTAAAGTGAAGTGTCAAAAAAATCAGTTAAATTTTCAGACAGTTTAGGAGGCTCGTTGCTGAGAAAAATCAATAACAATTTGAGCGAAATAACATGTAACCTTATGGAAGTCAAGACACGTTCGGTGATATCTCCGTTAAAAATGATGTTCCGAAAATGATGCTCCGAAAATATGAAATTTTTTGGGCAACGTGAGCAAGGCTTGCCGAATAATGCCAATTTTTTCAGATTTATTAGGAGATTTGCTGAGATTATATTAATAACAATCTGTTTCCCGTGCAGTTTTTCGAGGCTAGGATCGTCACCGTCCGTGTTTTCGACTGAGCTTTCACCAGTTTTTCGTCTTTTTTTTCCCAACTCTTCTTTAAAGTGTATGCAGCATTGTCAAACTGTAAACTGGCCTAACTTTTGGAAGGTCATTAACTTTTGGGTAAAAAAATGACTGTACAGCCTCAACTTCCTTAAAAGCGAGTCGTGCGGCTCAATTATCGTGGGGGATCGAGCAATTTGATTATTCATTTGTCATTTTGGTCAAATACAGCAAGTTCCTGGTGTGACGAAAATGTTTGATTTGAGTTATCGAGCTGGAAATTTAGTGCAGATAAATTGACAAGTACGAATTTATCATCTCGGAGAACGAAGAAATTGCACGTTTCCTTTTCAGGCCCCTGCTTTTGCCCAGCGTGTGCGGCTCCTCCGCGGCTGAACGCTCCTTCGACTCTGCGTAATATCGACTCGAGAAATCCCAAAGTTCCGCGAGTCATCTACGAGGCGAAAGGCTCGACACGCGAACGATCGATTCCTTGATTACTCCATGCGGTATCTAAACCGCTTAACCCTTTTACCTGTCATGCGTGAATGGGGTCGAAACTCGAACGAGCTCCGTGGCGCGACCCTTCGTGTCTAACGATTCGCGAATTTTGCCGCTGCAAACTGTGCGATTCACCCGATTCGATGACTCCGTGCAAATGCCATTTGGGTTTAATCGCGATCAATCAGATCATACCCTTTTGACCTTTGAACACTGACAACGTTTTCCTCCCAAGCACCCGCAGAAACTGCAACTTTCGAGCGGACTTTGGACTGCATTAGCTTCCCTTTCGTCACTGTTTAAACCGTCAGGATGAGTGATCACACAAAAGGTGTAATACACGCGAAGGTCTCTTATTTGCCCGGGCCTAATATTGATCGAATTTCTCGCGTCTGCTGAAAATTCGAACGAAAAGTGCTTTTAATTCCAAGAAATTAAAGCGATTCGTGAGATCGCACGACGGGCTGAAAATAGCCTCGAAAATCAAAGTTGTTCTCGCGCGAGTCTCTTGTGTCAAAGCGGTATCCCCGCACTTTTTTCTTATCGCCTCAGCCGATTGCGCCCTAAGCCGCCCCTCGCGCTATCATTTCGAGCACGTGATTGATATAAACTTGCGCGAAGGAATTTATCCACTCGGTATGTTTCCAAAGATTTGGTACGTTTGTGTTTGATTGAACTTTGTATTTGCACGCGCGTTTAAATTGGAATGAAAAAAATCGTGATTTTCCAGGTGTCGGAAGGCAAACTCAGCGATGGAGATAAAGATTTCTTGCCTCCTTCATTCCTTTCCTATCTCTTGCACAATGACGTCAATGGGTCTTTACAGAAGTTAACAATAGTTGGGCTAATCTCCGCGTACACACAGCTTGTCATTCATTAAGTCTTCTCTCTCTTCGCCCAGCTCCATCCCCCCCCGCCCTCTCTATACCTCTCTCACTCTCTGCGCTTTGCGTGACTCGACGTATATGCGAATTACACAACCAGGGACGAACGTGCTCGCGCAAAGACGATTATCACTTATCACGAACCACCGAGAACGCTCGTCAGCCTCGTATACATATACGATGTTTTAAATTTACCGTGCCTATGCTGATTGAAGACTATTCAATTGGCATAAATCCCATTGGAAACGATTCCGATTTTATCGGAATGGAGTGGCTACCCCCGTTCGCTCGAGTGACTCCATTGTCCATTTTTCAATGGCAACGTCATTGCGACTGGCCTCAAAAATTCTGTATTTTCGCTGCTCCATTGTCTCGGAGCACCCATGTACAAATCAATTTTTTAAAATACTCTTGTCCGTAGCGAGCGCTGACGCTGGTGTGAAGATCAACGGAGGTGCGGGGACCGAGAACGGAGCAGCGGAATATTCAAACATTTTTTTGTAATGCAAACTTTATGGAATCCTACAAAAATACTCAAATTGCTGATAAGAGTTGAACAAGTCGTCAAAAATTGACGTTTCACTGTTTCGGGATCGACGTTCTTAAAAGTAAATGCTCGCTGGAGACAGGAAGATCGTGTGATTCTGTATGACTGCCACGGTTGTTCGTTGCCAAACTTTTTCATGCTTCGTTGGATATTTTTTCCCATTCTTCTGTCTTTTAATGCTTTTGAACTTTGTTCAATTTTCAAGGAGCAAATCACAAAATTTCACTCGATCGACTTTACTACGCTTCGATACAAAGTTTATTTACTAGAGCCACGATATGTCACGACACTTTAGTCAATTGCATCACAGGCCCTGCTGATCGATCGTAACAACTTCTCAGTCGTCGTATTCTGCGAGTTACTTTTTCCGTTTTTTCCAAAGTTTCATTCGATTCTCTCTATTTTCGTGTCTAATGACACAAAATCCTCAAGGAAGAGTGTTCACTTATCTTCGAGGTGAAACCGCTCGAAGAAAAGACTATAAAAATTGGGACAAGGACAAAAATGGTTCGGACGAAAGTTTCTCAACAGAACGAAGAAATGTAGACAAAGAGAAGTATATTTGTACAGAATACTAATCCATTGAATCAGTAAATATCGAGATACGTTGGACTTTAGTCGATTAACGAAGGCGCTTGAAAGTTAACACAATTTAACACACGTATTCGCTAAAAGTGTTACAATTTGTGTGTTTCAACGAATCATCAGTACTCGCTATAGTGTAAACGGTGTTGAATTCGATACGAAATAAATAAAAACGCAACGCCAACGTAGAGGCACGTGAAAGATAATAAATAGTGAGCGCGTAACGATGCCCAATTATATATATATAGCACAGTACGATAAATAGGGCGTGTATGTTAGCCTTAAATCTAGGAAGATTGCTTCCCCACTCGTAACAACGACACTATCGAGATCGAACCCAATTCTCATAGAGCTTGTTATTTTTGTACTCTTTCCTTCCCAAGTATCAACGTTTTTCTTCCATTTTCCCATTCTTTGGTCTCTCATTCTCAATACCTCTACGTAGATCTGAGATTGTCTAACAATACTTCCGGCCTCGTCGTATAATACGCACAAGATGATTAAGATCCTTTTACGAAAATTGAATTCTTATACATTTTCATGTGATAGCCCACGATCGAGTGACATCTGTTAAATTGGATTTGCCACTGGGGATCTTTCGGGTTATTTTTTTCTCTGTTTCTCGATGAATGGTTCGTTTGGTAGGACGTTGTTTTGTGGCGCACGAAAGTCGATTTTTTTCCGAAACAAAAAATATTTTGTCCTGCGATTTTTGACGCGGACGAAAAATGTACTGCAAGATTTAACAAGCGAGGAGATGAAATCGAAAGGACGATCTTCCTGTTGAAAAAATCTTGGCTTTTACGTAATTTTACTCCCAGAGCTTCCTTTCCATCATGAGATTTCGAAAAGTTCGATGAGATTTGGATGGAAAGGAACGTGAAAATGTTTATTCATGGACCGTGGCGAAGATGTGAGAACGAGGACCGAGAATAGCAGGAACTCGATATTATTGGATGGCGATTGAAAAAGTTTGTGGCCAGTTGTCCCTGTTACGCGTCACTGTCGCCCCAAAAGTTGTCAACGTTCGTGTCGGATTCTTCAACGATTGCGGTTTCGTCAACAGCCTCGAGAACTTCCGCTGGTGCGCTGTTGAAACCTTCGTGTTCAACGATGAACGGATCGGTCGAGTCATCGTAATCAGTCTCTCCTCCGCCGCATTCCGTCTCCTCGATCTGATCACAAGAAAAACATTTTTTAACAGTTCGATGAACGCTGGATTCGTCACAAGTAGCAGGATAATCGCAGTGGAAAACGCGAGGCGGATGCACCAGCGTGGAAATCTCAGTGTTCAACGGAAATTCCAACTTCATCGGAATCCAACGAAATAAATGGAAAAAATATTTATCATTCTTCAATTTTTCACTCCACTAATTATATTTGTTCAGATCGAAATATACTACGAATTGCAAATTGAAGGAGGAAAAAATTGAAGAATTATTTTTTTTCATTCTTCTCTGGACTCGCACGTTGCAAACTTCAGCGTTACATTGTTCTTTCGTTCATGGAAATAAATTTAAAGTTGTTGTATAAGTTCAATTTTATAGTGTGCTTTAGAATTTGAATAGAGAATCAAGATAACCGCAGCGAAAAGCAACTCAACTTTTTTGCTCTTCTCACGATCAAAGAAACGACGATTCAAATTTATTCTAGCAATTATTTAATCGATGTGTAACTTATTTGTTGAGGTTGGTAAATTTTTAATATAATGACAGCGGTTTAAACACTTTCGTAGTAAAATCGTCAAGCAAAATGTCACAACAGCCATTTTCTATTTATGTGCTTATGCATATCTATATTTTAAACCAGCTGACTCATGCTGTTGTCAAAGCTTCCACCGTTTTGTGTCCCAAGTTTATTCCCAAGTGATTTTCACCGGTAACGAGGCTTTCTCAAGACATCATTGATATCTAAAAACGTTCTATTTTCTTATTCTCGACGCTGAAGTTTCTAACGTTGGAGTCCAACGAAAGGAGCGAAAAAAACGTTTGTAATTCACCAATTTTTCATTTCACGAATCGTTGGTGCAGCTTGAAAAACTACGAATCGCAAATTTGTCAGGGAACAAAATCGGAGAATTACTGTAATTATTGGAGAGTTTTTTTCGATCATTTCGATGGACTCCAACGTTGGAAACTTCAGCGTCATATTAAATTCAAAAAGAGCCTATGAATAACCCTTCAAAATATGCGATTTCTAGCATATGTCCAAAACTCAACTCCCAAAGTTGGAATTTTCGATTTCCATTAGATTCGCGTGAACTTCCTTAACGTGAATTCTATCGGAATAATTGGCTCTGTGGGATGACTTCGGCGATCGTCTTTTGTCTTGTTTCAACAATTTATCTCTTTCGAGACATCCAGAGAATTTTTCTCGAGGGTGTACCTGGGTTTCATCCTCCGCGTCGGGGCTTTCGGGCCTCTCTTCGAGTTCCTGGTAATTGACATCAGGATGGCAATGGCATTCGTTATAACTTCCATCAGGATGATGGAGATCTTCGGATGTGCCGAGTATGACTTCAGAGGCGAGTCTTTCTTCCCTTTCCTGTCTCTTGTGGGCTTCCTCGTTCGCTTTTTCAATCGCGTAACGATTTTCTTCCTCGGCAGCCAATAACTTGTCGAATTCAGCAGCGCGTCTGTCAATCAAGAGGAATCGAAAAGTTAATCGATCCATCGAGCCGCAGTCGTTCTGACGAGAGAATAACTTTCTTCAACATTTTGTGATATGATATACTTTTCAATTTCAGCCAATTTGGCGTCCCTGATACGCTCAGCTTCCCATCTTTCCTCCTCAATTTTTCTCTCGGCCTCGAGTCTCTCCTGTTCCTCGATTTCCGCAAGGCGCCTCTCGTTTTCCTCCTTCAGTCGACGTCGACGTTCCTCCTCCTCCTGCTTCCACCTTTCCTCAGCCAACCTGACATAGCACCAAAGGTACAAACAAAATTTTGAACATCGGGACGAGCCGGGGAGGCCAGGTAATTGTTACCTGGCCTCCTCAGCTCGTCGCCTCTCTTCCTCCTCTGCTTGCCTTTTCAGTTCCTCGACTTGCCTTCTCAAGTCGTCTTCGTCGAGTTTCCGCTGGAGCACTGCAAATATGAAACGTTCAATGAGCGTGTGCACTCGCCTGTTAAACGAAAGTCTAAGTAATGCGAGGATTTATGCGAAAAAATTTATGCGCTGGGCGATTAACTTATTCGTGTTGTATGTCGTGTACGTGAAAGTTTCGTGTGGATGAATTCGTGTGAGTCTGTTTTGCAATGCACACGTGGAATGTTTGAAAAAAAAAAAAAAAAATGATCACTGGATCGTTTGAAGGCGATTAAGAAATACCGTGCTCATGATTCGCTGGGTTATTGGATAGTAATACAATCTGACTTACGAGAGTTGCAGAAAAGGGGACTGTCGATAACGTACCACGTGCAATTAAACAATCTGTCACAATAATCATGAGCGGTGATTTGACGTAGAAACATACGGAATCACATGGTGAAAGATAAATACATCATCATGTATTGAAGATACATTGATCAGTGGACGAAATACAGGGGTCTCGGTACATTCGATATAGTAGATGAATAAAGTGATGTGCAATAAATTAAGTTCGATTTTTCTGTCTCAGTTCGTCGTCTGTTCTTCACTCTCTTCGGCAGGCTTAGCATCGTCGTCGGGGCAGGTAGTCTTCCACGTTTCTAATATTCGTAGGAGCCCACGTTGCCGCGACGTACCGTCTTCGTCCTCCACTTCCTCCTCGGTCTCGTTTTCCGTCTTCGTTTCCGCCGCGTCGTCTGTGCTTTCAGCAATCGTCGCTTCTTCGACGGGAGCTTCGTTGGCCGGTTCGTCCGCGACAGTTTCTGGTTCTTCCGGCTCCGGCGACAGAACGGTCTCTTCGGCTTCCGGTTCTTGCTCCGGCTGAGCCTCGACAACGGGCTCGGGTTCTGGTTCAGCGAGTACTTCGGGCTCCGGTTCAAGCGTCGGTTCTGCAGCGAGTTCCGGCTCAGGCTCGACGACGGGCTCGGGCTCTGGTTCAGCGATCGGCTCCGCTTCTCGTTCCACAGGGACTTCCGGTTCGGGTTCGGGGATGGGTTCAGCAATGGGTTCGGGCTCTGGTGCCGCGGTCACTTCCGGCTCGGGCTCCGGCTCCGCAAGCACTTCCGGCTCCGGCTCTTTCACTGCTTCTTGCTCCGGCTGAGGAACCGGTTCGGCAACTGGTTCGATCGCTTTCTCCGGTTCCGGCTCGACGATCGGCTTAGCCGCTGGCTCCCGCGCGGACGCTCGCTTGCTCTTCGACTTCTTAACCACCGCGGGCGCTGCTGCCTCTTGCACCGGTTTAACTTCCGGTTCGACTGCAGGCTCTGGCTCGGACACCGCTTCCGGTGCCGCCTCGATAACGGGCTCTGGCTCCTCAACTATTTTACCTTCCGGCTCAACGGCCGCTTCGGGTTCCCGTTTTACGGCTATATTCGCAGGAAATTTATAAAATTTTACGTTACAAACGGGACACGAATAACGCGTGACACAACCGCGCGTGCTCGACATCGCGAATATTTTCTCGTTATTGGATTAGCGCTCACCTCTCTTCGGACGAGGCTCCTCATCGTACTCCAGCGCTCGTGCTAAAACGATTTCTCCGGTTAGCGTGGCACGGTACAGGGGACAAAGGTCAAGTACAATAACGCATTCTCGATCTATACTGACCCTTTCTAATCTCGCGTTCGGTGAGTGGAATATCCGGATCTGTGAGATACACGAAACAGTAATGTTACCACTGACAGTGCGAGGGATAAATCAACCCGAATAAGCGGACACCCTCGAAGCGAGAAGAAAAATACATTATTTTTCGAAAGTAACTAAGCCACTGTTAGATGCGAGAATAATAGTTTTAACAATTAGTGTCACAAGCGGGCAAAACAAATCGCATGATCAACATATTGTCGATTAATTTGTCAAATTTGAGCTCCTTTTTTTTAAACTTTCGTTTTTTCTTTATTTACACATTATCAATCGATTCAAACGAGATCGATTTTTTATAATCTCTTCTTAATATTAATTTAACTCCGGCTCGGTTTAATGGAGATTTAGCCACTAATAGACGAAAGCTTACCTCATAACAATGCATGTACAACAATACACATTTGCTTTCATTCGCTTTAGGCAGGACTTCTAAGGCATTTTTGGTCGTGCAGTAAGTCGTGAAATCTCTTTCATTTCTCATTTATGTTTATTTTAATAAATGGTGTTTATTTATCGAATTATATTTAATTTATTGCTCGTATATGCGTGTGGAAAGTTCGAGTAAATATATAACAATTGTTCCTTTTCGTGTTACTTATTTTTGGTTCCATGAAAGATTGGTGTAACCGGAGACTCGTGCATGAATTTGTTTTTCGTACCGTACGTGTTAGGCTTGAGGCTTTTGTTTTACCTTTTTCTCTCTCGTAAATTTAACGAGAATGGGACTCTATCGTAAAAACTTGGGACAAGACCGCAGATGTAGTCGCGGTTTATTTATTTTTTTCTTCCGTGTGTCTCCGTAGCCACCGAACGGTGAAAGAGCTTTCGAGGGTTTTTCGAGTAACGATAGGAAGAAGGGATGATCGCCGGAGATGATGCCTCGAAAATATATAACTTGAAACGGTCTCTGCGACGACAGTGACAAAGAATGCTTCCGTGCTCTCGTATATGTGTTTTCGGTGATGGCCAAACTCTATTCGAATTCGTGTACGTGAGAGAAGGAAAAAAACGTGAGCGAGAGAGAGAGAGAGAGAGACCGAAAGAAGAACGGATGAGTGATGCGAGATGGTTGTTTTTTCGAATCTCGTTGTTTACGAGGGTCAAGTCGTTTCAGTTTGCTATGATTTACTCTCGTTTTCTCTCTGCCTCTTTCTTCCTCACCTTTTTCCTCCGCAGTTCTTTTTTTTGCTTTTGTTTTGTTTTGTTTTGTTTTGTTGTGTTTTTTTTTTTTTTTGATATTTTTTTTTAACGTTTAATCCTCCTCGGCCTCGGCAATGACATCTTCGTCCACTTTTTTCGGCTTGGTTGGATCCTCGTTCAGTTCTGGTACGCGCTGTCTCCATCCGTGGCCTGAAACGTTCAAGAGAACCGCTGGTTCCTCTCGCTTTTTGTTTTATCACTTCGTCACTGTACGCCTTGCTTTTTGCTTGTGTTTCGATTTTAAGTTTGGTGTTCTTTCGTTCTATATTTTTTGTCCGATACGAAAATGGATGATGAAATGACTTTTCTTTGGATTATAGCGCACTCGAGTGCTTGCCGAGGAAGCGCGTGGGCGCGGGGGGGGGGGGGGGGATGATGGTGAAAAAGTTTGAAACTTCGATAGCCCATCGATCCAAGATGGAATCGTTTGAGATCCTGATCTACATCTATCTCTGTTTATCTCGTTGATATTTATTTTATCGTTTTGTCTTTTTTTTTTTTTTTTCACGCATCGGACGAATTAGGCACAAGGTAACAGAGGAAAAAACAAAGATATAACGACAACACGAAGAGACAACAGTCGAGAAAATGTGAAAACAAAAACTTGTCGTCAGAACAAAATGGTAAAAATAAAACATTGAAATACGCAGAAGACGATACGGAAAGACACACGGGTCGCACAGAACACAACAATTAATAAAAAAAGATAAAAAAAAGAAAAATAATAATAATACTAATAATGAAAACAACAAAAAAAAAAAAACAAAAATTTGTAAACGTATAATCCGCAAAGATAATCGAGGAGAAGAAAATGAAAGTTTGAGACAAAAAAAACGAAAATCAAAGTAATGAAAAGGTGATTAAAGAAAAAAATTAAAAAAAAAAAAAAAAGTTGGTCAGAGACGGACAAAAACGAAAAAAAAGCGCGTCACACACACCAACGGCGCCGCCAAGCCGCATTTCATTCAAGGACAGTAACCAATATCATCAATGAGATACTATAATATAGGCAAGACTTGCTGTATACAGAATTATCTACGTTCATGAACATCGTCGGTGTACACACACGAGCCACGCGATCGCGGGCAGGTTTTACCGCCGTTTTCTTTGTGCACGGTCATCGAGCTTGTGACAATTTAATTGTTGCATGCCCAAGTTACGCGAAGAAAAAGAATTTGGCGATCGCGAGGCTCCTCTCGTGTATTACGACACTCGTTACGCATCCTCAAACTTGAACTGTGCGTGCGTGTGTATGTGTATATTTGGGAGGGCATAAAATTTTGAAAGATTCGCAATGAATGACCTCTCGCGTTAATTGACGAAATATGGCGCCTCGAACGAAAGTTCTACGCCTCGTGTGATCCGATGATTATGCTCATTCGTTGAATCAATTATGATCGGGAATCGTCACGTTCGTCTTGGCTCGTCATTAACCCTCGAACAACATGCGAATCAGCACAGGAAAAATACCACATTTCACAATTTACATTTGTTTTTTCACTTTTTGCTCATCGAATCAACAGCGAGGCTGCACGTTCGAATACTTATGGCACGAAGAAACAAGTTTTTTGTATATGAGAGAAAAAAATATTAAGAATTACTATGCCGCCATCTTGCTAGGGTTCTATGTCGTCCATTTTCGAGGTTTTTACCAAAAACATTATAATTTTCAAGTCAACTTGGAAGAAAAACTATTAAATTGCGCATTTTGCTCTGACGAAGGTTTAAACCGTGCTATTTTTTTTCCTACGTAATTCACCGAAGAAACACTGGAAAATTTATGTTGACTCGATGTCATGGCAAGCCATGTTAAGAACGAAAATTTTCAATAAGTTGTGAATTTTATCAAATTTGGTGATCGTATTCTTCAATACGAAACTCAACGATGCATATTTTTTCTTCTACACAATTATCGAGCGATCAAAATAGTCGATTAAGAGCTACAAGAACCCTGCCTTAATGCTTAATTACACGATAACTATGTAGATGAAAATTTTGAAAAAAATGGTGCCTTTGCAGTTCACGTTGAAGAACGTTATCGCCAAATTTTGTCAACTTCTCAACATTTATTAACGCGCGTATCGAAACTCCTTAATGCCGTTTTGCTACGGTTAGTACTGCGTTTTCACAATCGAAATTTACAGTCGATGCGTTTGTTTCGGTATCGCACACATCAATTTTCATCGAGTTTTCGCTTGTAAGAATAAATAAATATTGCGACATAGAATCCTGCATAGTAGTTTTTACTGGAATTTTCTCTCCGTGTACTAAAGTTTTGTGCTGGCTCGATAACTGGATGAGTGGGGAAAGCAGCAGCTAATTTTGGAACGGGCATTCGTCCGAGCGGAAACTGAAAGAGTTGCACAGCCCACTTTTGCTTGTTTCTGCGTGGGCGAAAAACTGTTCCGTTCCGATCGATACGGCGCAGCAAATTTGTACGGAATGAAGTTGTGCGTCGTGAATATTCATAGATAGCGACGCAGCCGGTACGCTTGACGTTCGAGGCTTGAATTTTGGAATTTTTGAGAAAAGAGAGGATTCGTCATCGTCGTTATATCGTCGCTCGTACGTGTTTTCGTTGCTCGTGTATTTTGTACTCACAGGCACTCGCTGCCGCCTGGCGATTTTTAGCGTAGTAACTCAGCATATTGACGTCACTTTGGACGTCAGCGGGACGAAGATCCGTCAGTTTGTAGTAAGGCCTCCTACGGGAATGAGGTTTACCTCCGGTGTAAGCGACGCAGGCGAGATTGCCGGTGCCGAAATGACGGTGGTCCGGTGATTCGTAGTAGGAGAATGGCTCCTCGTCCTTCTTCGCGTTCTTACGCGCTCCGATCAGACGCCTTATGTAGTCGTCGCTGTGCATACGTTCCGGTACAATATCCTCGGCAAAGTCACTGTGTGTTCACCGGAGAAATTCTCTCAATGAACGGGGTGACACACCTCGGAGCTTTCTCTTTTACAAGTTCAAATACCCAATTCCCTCGAGATCTCATTTCAGTTCACGAACGATCTTCCGCGTTTGAGGGTTTTCTTATTTTTAAAATTACTTTGGACCGATCCGAGGTTGAATCGTCAACGGTTCGACGCGCAATCAAAATAAACGAAATTTTCTTTCATAATCTTTATTCAATGAATGGATGAAAGTCGATCGTGAAGCTGCAATTTCATCTCGAAGAAAAGGGAGGAGATATTCGATGACAAACAAACCCCAAAAATGCTCAAAAACGGACCCAAATTTGAGAATTCTTTTAGACGCAGTAACAAATCAATTTTATTTATTGTCACACGACATTACAATATATGAAGAATATTAATTAATCAATGAGAATGTTGATCAATAATTAACTCGATGCGAGTAGCGAATCTTCAGAGACACTTCAGAAAAAAGTTGTCCATCGGTGATGGACAATTTTTTCATGAATCGAAATCTACTCGAACGAGACTCTTGAAATTTGGCATGATACTTCCTTACACAATTGACCAGGTATCTACGAGAGGATTTTCTTTTTTCCATTTTTCGCATTTTTTGTGACACGTGAAAGTGAAAACGCTGATCTTCGCCTAAAAAATGAGCCTGTTCGTTATTGTAAAATTAATAATTATGAAAAATTGGAAAAAAGCTCTCGTGGATACCTGGCTAAATTTCAAAAGGTATTTAAAAAATTCTAAAAAATTTTTTCACCGCATTGAAGTTACCCCCGCCCGTAAAGGCATTCACATTATTCAACACAATTTCAACAATAATAAAAGTAAAGGAAATAAACGTATAGTTACCTCGCTAGAGGGCGTGGCACGAAGACGTGAATTCGTCGAAGAAGAGCGTCAGCCCTGGCGCGGATTTCCCGGGTCTCATCGTCCCACAACTGCCAGAATACACAATCAGCATACTACATCTTAATTGTAATTCAGGCTCTTCATTATTCTCGATCGGAATTGCAGCGATAATGATGAATAATGACAGGGGAGTGAATTTTTCAAAACTTTCTCATTTACGATTAAAAGTTGATTATTCCGGATAACGAAATCGAAGAAAAGCGCATTTTTACGCAATTTAATATCCGGCTCCGTCGATCACTTTTTTCTCGCCTCTTCCCGAAATATCGTATTTACTTTATATAACGAAATATTGGCGAATGGAATATTCTCGTAGAATTTTCATGGTAATTAGTCGTGTTACTTGTGAAACGGGCGGCTTATCGATCTACTTTATAACGATTAAGATCGAAATCGTTTCCAACGATGGCGAACATCGCGACCGATGTTCGCACGAGACTTACGACGTGAGGCTTCGAGTTGAGGTAGTTCGCAGTGTAGGACTGATGTGACGTTCTTGGGAGATCTCGTATCCGTTGAAGCTCCGCAGCAAGAACGCTGGGCCTGACCCTCGAGTGAATTCTTATCGGCAACGGAGTGCCAGGATAGTAATAACTGTGGACCGGCGTGTGGACGACCGTGATGAGCCTCTTGTGAGCAATGTAGGGCAACAGGTGAGGTATCCGTTTCACCTGCAGTTCGTCAACACGCAACCGATTCCAATCTATCACTCTTTCGTTCTTCGCTTCACCGAATTGCCAGAGTTTCATTAGCGCGAGAGGCTCCTCATTAAATGCTTATCCATTCGTTAGCAGCGCTTTGCCTTTTTCGAGGTTTTTACTGCGATTTGCTTGAGGCCAATCGGAGATGGATTCGAATATTTAGTTTGATCATTTTTCTCCGAAATCGGTGCACTTGGTCTTTACTGTTTTCATTTTTAAATTAAATAGAATGAAAATAATTTCGATTGTCTGTTAACCTTCGACCTTAAAGCCGAGTTATTTCGTTTCGTATCGACAATAAGGACAAATTGATAGAAACGATTCGAGTCTTTATTCGTAATCCACCACGAGCAAATTGCAGTATTTACCTGAATTCATTGAAGCTGCAACGTTATCACATCGGCCAAAGCGTTTCGTGCTGAGCTGCCCCTTTTATCGTGCTCCATTAACCGGAGGAATTTTTCCTCCTGGTTCTATACTCGCGGGCAGTGACAAGAGCTTTTGTTTCGTGCAAAGCGAGTGTTGTGCTGCGCACACGTTGGTGAAAAGCCGCTCGGAATCTCGTCGGAGAGTCTCAGGTTTTATTGGGAATTTGCGGAAGCTCGTATAAAAAAAAAAGGAAAAAAAAAAAAAAAAACAGAAACTGCTGCGTCCCAATTCAGAGATCCGGAAACGAATTGCTGCGACTATACAATGCGAGAAGTTGCTGATCCCTCCGCGACTGCGGGGTTAGTTGGTATTTGTTATAATTAGTGCGCCGCTTTGTGATTGAGCAGTTAATCGAAGTTGCGGAGTTCCAAGGCTACTTTCACAAACCAATTGGGAATTGGGCGCGTCGAGAAAAGTGAGACACAAAGTAACCGATTTTCCATCATCGTTCGATTATCTTTGAGGCGATTGATTTTATTTCGACAACTATAGAAGGGGGAAAGCGTTTACTCACCTGAGTAGTCGGGGTGATCGATCGCACTGAGGGAGAGCTCGGCCGAAGCGGCGGAGAGATCGGTCTGTATGACTCCTGAGGATTAGTCGCGAGGCAGCAAAGTCGTAGGTTTTTTTTTTTTCATTTTAATTCGTTTTATTTCGATGGATAATTTGGCATTTCGACGAAGCGATGAGTAGAAGCAGCATGGAAGACGGGAGTCGGCGGGACAAGCACACCAAATGAAAGAAAAAAAGTGGAAAATCCAAGTTAGTGTTTTCGAAATCGTGAGACAATTGCGATCTACCGAGTCGGTGTTTTGTACAACATCCTTTTGCGTTTGTCAAAAATCTAATTCGCCGAGTCTTGCCGCGTGTGTGCACAATTTAGAATACTCGTTTGGCGTCTGGCGTAAGAACATCGTAAAATCTCGTTTTTTTATTTTTCAAATAAATTGTATATTTTCGTAAACCTGCCTACATGGTTGTCGGTATTAAAAACGTACTGAAATGTGCGCGTGCTCTCACAAAATTTGGCCAATTATCATCGCGTTGTGTGTCTAGCCGGATGAATATGCGCGAACGTTAGCGTTATCGTTTTTAGTTCAATTTTGTTACATGATTCGATGATTAGTTATACAGGGCGGACACAAAATGCAACGGACGCATTCGCGATCCGCACGTGCGCGCGTACACACACACACACACACATACACAGACACAGACACAGACACAGACACACACGTGGATGATCGGTGCGATGAAACTGTGCGAGATACTAACTGCGATTAATCATTGAATAGGAAAAGGGGGAGAAAATGGAAAAAGAAGAAAACACGGGGTTAGAGTGAAATTAATAGAGTTATGCACTCGTTGACACGCCGTTTAAATTATCGGTGAAAACGACACGTGGACGATCACGATTTTCACATAATTCACATACGATAACGAGCTTATGGAATTACGAACATAAACAGCAATGACATAAAACAGGTAAATTTAACGCGACTGAGCATACAAATCTTTATTGAAGTACATTAAATAGTTTGTTCAAATATCGTTAGAACATTATTGTTACATTTGTGCTTATTTATTTGAATAATTGTTCGCGATAACGTACAGCTACGTATCGAGAACATGAACAACAACAACAACACATTGGACGCGACTATGAGATTAAGTTGTTATCTAAATGCAGCAGGCCGATCTAAGATCGGCGTTACTCATCAATTATTCCGGTGCGTGATTAAGGGTCATTGCAATTCGGTGAGCTTCGTACTGGGAATAAAAATGGTCCGGAGGAACGAACGAGAATCGTCATTCTCCCATTGGTGTGTGATTTTTCAAGCGTTTTTACAAGAGAAGCCAAAGTAATTCGAGGGCAAAGAAGGTGGCGGCGAGGAAGATTTTAGGCTCGTTTTTTTTCCATCCTCCTCCGTGGATTTTGGCGCTTAGGTCGATCGTCGAATCGGAGATTAAGAGCGGGGAATAAAGTTTCGCTTAAACGCGGTATGAGAAGTGACGGTAGGTTGTGCCTCCAGGCAGACGACCGGAAGTCGACGACTCGTAGGACGACCTGTAGCCTCCGGGACCACCGTAGTCCGAGGATCTCGTCGACCTCTCGCTCGAGTACGAGCCATACGGACCGCTATCCCTCTTGGTAACACTCTCCGTTGTGTAGCTCGTACGCTGCGGACGCCCGTACGGATCCGAAGACGAGGAACTCGAGTTGTTGACGTAACTGTAGCTGTACTGCTCTTGGGCGGATCTCAGCCCCGCAGACGGATAGTCGCGGACCACGTAATGCCGGGGCGTCTAGATTCAGGGATTATACAAGGACAACATTGGAGAGAAAGCTCCGATGCTCTATAAACTACTATACCGAGGCGATAAAGCTCTATTCTAGAATAATTTCGTCGTTTTTTTTTTTTTCTTTCTTTTATTTTTATAAATTTCTTTCAATTCGGCTGGCTCATTTTCTTCTTTCGATTAATTTGAATGAGAAAAAAAGAAAAACATCTACGTATCTTGCACTGCATCTCAGCTGTCATCACAACATTGAAATCGGCTGGGATTAAGCGGGTTTTTTCTCATAAGGAGGCAAGGATCGTGAGCCCCCGGGTTCGCGCGCTTCGCTTCGTCCTGCGATCGCTTCCGATGCTCGGTAAACACGCTCGAAATGTAAATAAAATTCTCGAAGAATCGCTTTCTTGGGATGGCGAATTTCTCAGGACGGTAACAGTATGGCACAAAAGTGATTTTCGGAGACTCGAAACATTTGAGAAACACTCGCGCTATGAAGTTACTATTTTTGCGGAATTCCTTCCGATGCACTCGTCACGAACCCCCGCTGGAGTAACGCTCGGACTGCCAAAAGAAACTTTGATAGGTAAAAAGAAATTTTGAATATTCAGCAACGATTTGACTCGAATTTATAGAGGACTCGATAATTTTGTGAATTCGGAACGACGGAAACGACCTGAACGAAGGAGGCGGCGAGAACGATCGGCGCATTAGTAAATAACATTCCGAGAAATGGCTCCGAACAAAGCGGTGCTTTAGTCGTTTGTTGTCTCGTTTTAGCCCGCAGACACCACACTCCCTCTGAGCTTCTCGTCACACTCGTGCAAATTTGCTCTCGAACTTCCCAACTTTTTAATTCAACCATGAATCTACCGAATTAATCTCGCAACGAGACTTCTTGGGAGTAACAATTCCTCGGCAATCGATTACGATCATTCGGAACATTGAAAAATCAAGTTTCAGTATTTAAAAACGGCCAAATTGAATAAAGGAACTTGGAAGTTCTGGACACTTGAAATTCTCGTAAGTGCAAATTTGCAACAGTGCAGTGTCTACGGGCCAATGAAATAAAATGATTGATGAACCTTGTTAGAGGAGTGAAACATAAAGCTTGATTAAGTTATAAAGTAATGTAGTATGGATACGTGAATAATTAGTGTAAAATCGATGTACGGTATATAAAAATGATACGATATAGTTTCGGCATATATAAGTTTGGTCTGTAGACACACAACGTGCGGGCCAATAATAATAAGACGGAGCGTACGCGCGGTATATAACGGTATATGCAATAAAAATGTCTCCTTGCCCAAATATTCAGGACACTCCGGCCTCAGCGTTGAGCAACCCTTTGGACACTTTGCCAAGAGACACACTCGGCCCGCGAGAATGCACTCGGCCGTACATTTTATTCGCGTTCGAATGAGTGAGAGACGAACTAATATGTTTGCGTGTTTTCGTGTCGTATTCTCCCGCGATCAAATAAGCTCGAAATTCATGAAAGTTCTCAATGCTTTTAAATACAATAAATAAATTGTACTCGATGCGAGGGAGGAAAGGCGTCGTAAAGCGCGAGTGGGAACGGTGGTGGTGAGCGGAAAATAAGTCATCAGTTCTCTCGTAATATCGATGATTTATCTTTTATTTTTATTTCGACTGTCATCGACTCACGCTCGTATTGACCCAATATATCTGCACGTACGAAACGCTTTTTGCGCGTGTATATTATTTTTCGAATGTGGGTCGCGCTGGCGACAAACAGAAAAATACAAGACACACGAAAAATACACAGACGCTAAATATAAGTCGGTAAACATTTTTCCAAGTGCAAATCTGCAACTGATTAATAGAAAAGAGACTGCGGAGAATGAAGGGGGGAGAGAGAGAGAGAGAGAGATAAAGTTTTGCAATAAAAACCCTGAGATCTAAAAATATCGGAGGACCGAAGCGTTCGCGAGATCAAACTTTTTACTGCGTTCGTCAGTTACCATTATTAGCGAATCACGCTTCCCAATTCAACTTTGGATCGCTGCGTGATATAAAGCGAGAAACACGCACCAATCCTCATCACCATATCTTCGCCTTCGATCAAATTTCTGTTTCCCAAACGTCCTTTCTCTAGCGCGATCGTCATTGATTCGTGTTCGAAGATTCACGTTCAGTAAATGTTTTGTTAAAAGGAGTGTGGACTTCGAGAAATTTTGGGGAATTTCAAATTCGTTTCCAGGCAATGGAAGATTGTAGAAATACATTTTTCTAATGTGAATCCGAACGAAAAATTTGATGAATTTCAATTTCTTCAGTAAATCCACCAAGAATTTGAGAAAAAGTCAACAAAAAAAGACCCACCGACGAGTCTGAACTCTCGAAGCAGTATTTGAAAAAGTTGGACAAAGTAAACCAAGTGCACAACGTACAATTCATAGAAGAATTAAGAAATTTATAAATCTTCGGTGACAGCCGAGTTACCAATGACTGGGAGAGAATTTTTCATAACTTCTATTACACTCATGATAATAATAGACTCGAAAAATGTGTTTAATTTGAATAAAATAACGAAATTGAAATACTATTGCCAAAATTGCATCGGTACGAGGGGTAAAAGTAAAGTAGAATTGAGCAGGAGGTTGATAAAGACAAATTGGTGAATGAGTAGGGGATCGTTGAGTCGAGTGTCGGATGCTCAGGTGTCGCGTCGATCAGTGTCGTCCATCGACGGTTCGTCTTAGAATCGATACCAAGAGGGTCGTTGAAGCGCGATGAGGATTTTGGTGCGACCGGTTGCGGGTGTCGTGGCGTGCCTGTGACCTCCCGGCTGCCTCGAAAGTATGCCCTTCTCGAAGACGTGACCCTTGGAGGCTAATTCAGCGGCGGGATCCAATCCGACCTTCGATATGGTGCCACCTTTGATCAATTGTCTGGTGTGATCGTTATTGGCAACGTTTTTGCCCCTAACAGTGCCCTCTTTGTCCTTGATCGTGACATACTGATAAGCCTCCCTTTGGGGATCTTGTTTCTTGCGACCCCAGACGGTAAAGGGTTCCGGGACCAAAGACGGCCTCGGTACAAATGGCACCTTTTCCCAAGGGAACGTTTCGGGCTTCTGCAAACATTATTTATCGATTCCACATTTCTTTTCGCATTGGAATCTCCTCTTCGGCCTTTCTCCATTCTTTTTATCCGCGGCTCATTTCCCCGCCATCCTTTTTTCCTCCACTCTCTCTCTATACATATATTATATCGTGCATTACTCCTCGCGATCGTCCAGCGTTCTCTTCGCGTCGTAAGAGGCTTAGTACCAAGAGTTACTCATTTACTTCCACCCACGACTCTTCTCCTTCTCTAATCACCTTGTCCCCTCGTACCTTTCGTACTAGATTTTTATTCCGAGTTTTATTCTTCGTGCAATCGACCTTTTACATCGCGCTCACCACCGATATTATACTCGATAAATCATCGGTCCGTATATACAGACCTCAGGGCTTTTATCGTAGTCGCGAATGTGCGTTAGAATCGAATTCTCCTGTTATTATTACATCTCATTCAATAGACACAACGGTTGCCACCGTCCTTGCGGACTTCGCAATAATGAGTACGAGATACGGACAAATCTGTGTGTACGATGTACTTTGAATTTTCGCATGTTTATTATTATTATTGCCGTTATTATTAAGCCATTTGGCAGCTGGTTATCATTCGATTAATCCTCAATTATTGTAATCTACGGTGAGTTTTTTCGGCTCCCAAGCATTTTTGTTATCATCGTCATTATTACTGGTATTATGCGAGTCGACGATGCGCCGATTTTTTGGTCGATCCTCGGCGCGCGGCGCTCGTGCGGATCATCGACTTGTTGAAACGCAATAGCCCGCGGGCCTATCGATTTTTATTCTTTTGTACATAAGCGCACACGCCACCACACTCGCTCGTGACATTCTCGCCACTCGAGGAATGCCTCAACGCAAATACCTTCCTAGACTTTATCGTAGATTCGTTGACTCTACTCGCCGCTTTCTTGTCGCCACCTCGCGCCAGTCTAGAACCCAATAATCCAATTGTTTGCTTCTGTTCTCATTGACGTCGAAATTCAGCGCAGTTACCGAAATTACATTTGAACCATTTCATTTACCGGAAAAGTTCGCCTCTGATCGGAAAGCTTTTTTTCGAATGACCGAGATTACGATCTTTAATGCGACGTCGAATTCGCGGAAATTTCTCGTTCCCCGTGCGAACACGTTTCCGGGTCTGGGCGACTCCGAGACCTTAAAGCATCGGGCGGCATATTTTCCTCATTTTTTTCCTGAACGCCCTGTAATTTGCTCATGATACCGAAGCTCGGGGTTTCCTCACTTCCGATTTGTATTCCACCCTCGACAGTCGGTGACACGACGGCTCCGTTTCCGGTCTGAATATTTTGAAACTTGTTTATTTTGGAGCGTGCGCGGTCGCTCTTTTGGATAAGCGATTGTTGCAAAAGTGAGAAATAAAATCGATAATTTCTCATTTTCAGAGTTCTCCTCTAAATCGTCACGTTTTACGATTGCAACGCGAGAATATCGTCGTTTCGATGAAACTCGTTGCAGCCTTTTCCGACTAGCTGAATGTCATGAATCTGGTTTGAATCCCCCTCGGAGAGGGACAACTTAAAAATAAGCTTGAAAAATTGCTGGGAAAGAAGTGTGAAAAGAGGTAATGGCGAGAGATTTTGAGAGGCCGGTTTCTCGCGACGTTTTCGAAACTTTTGATAAACGTCCAGAGTTTTGGTGCCGGCTAATCTATTTAAAATTTGTGGAAAGCCATCGCTTTGTCGCTCGAAAATGCTTTTTTCTCTCACGCATCGCTGTTGGAACTTCGTTGAGGGGAGTCGTAAGGCGCCTTGGGAATAGATCGCGAAAGGTTATGACGCAACGGGCGAGTGTGCGTAAAAAGAAAGAGCGTTAAAGAAAAGTTAATCTTAGAAAGCTAAAAAAAGCTCGTTTATATTGACTTTTGTGAATTTGTTTTGTCGCTCGATATCTGCGGTTCTCCGCGGAAAGCGCGTGGACGATCGATCGACCGGCGCGCTCTCGCTACGAACGTTTTTTTTTCTCGGAGCGAATGTCCCACGTTTTTAAGCCGGGGGAGAGGAGCGAAAGAGAGAAATTGGGAAGACGGAGTGTATGAATTTCTGTGACGCGCGCGGTGAATCGCGAGCGAGCGTTTGAGAGTGGGGAAAACCGCGGGCATCCGGACGCCGCCCCGGCTAAATTAGGGCAGCGTAACGCAACACCGACGGCCGCTTTTGCCCTCCGCCGCACACCGCACCCTTCTCTCTTTTGCGTCTGTGAGGCTCGCCGCGAACGAGCTTTCCACGACGCTCGATCCTCCGTATGCTTATTTTTTATCCTTCCCGACTGATCCGCGCAACGCGAGCCTGCCGAATATTCGTCTCTCGAGCCATTTCGGTTCCCCAATTTTCTCCCCTGTGGCTTTTTCAGACCGTTCCGTCGTTAGGCGTATTGAGAACGACGCATTAAGGGATTTCCCTATCGAGTCCGATGCTATATTCCGACTTTCAATGAACGCTATTAAAATTCAATGTCCAAATGAACTTAAAAAAGATTTCCGAGTGTAAAATTATTGCTCGCAGTTAAAATAAAACGCCGATTTAATTCGCCCTCGATCATACCTGATATTTCTATCATCTCCGTATACCTTAATGGATTGCGTGATCAATATCAATTAAGAATAATCTCCCATCATCGTTCCCATCGAATGGGATCGATTTCCCGAGCGCTTAGGAGCAGGTTGTCGTTAATCCACTGCCGCGTGATTTCGATTGTACCTTCGGTCAAAGGCGAATCTACAGCGTTCGAACGAAAGGCAGCTAAAGCCTCAATTTCGAGGGAAACTGTGTCATCGATGCTGCTGAAATCCGCGAAAATTTCAGTCTCAAAGTCAAATTTGTACGCATCTTCGCACCTGTTTTAAACAGCGAATCGAGCGCTAAGGAAACGAGAATAAATAGTTACAAATGTCTGAGAAATTTTAGCGCTCACAAGAATTCGCTCCGAGTTTAATTTTGTGACTAATGCTCATTACTCGCTTGCTCGCAGTCAATATCTCAGCCAGAATTTACGATTGTGCAATTCGCCGTTGCCAGAATTCACCGATCGCTCTAGATAGCCTGCATCGGGGAGCGACTTTATGCCATTTTTTCCACGTATGCGTACATAGAAATCTTTAGATTTTTATTTTTATAAATACGCAATCGGCGGTGCGCGATCCAAGATTTACCGGATCTGTGGAGGCATCGTCGGCTAAGTTTAAAACTCGGTGGCTCCCGGAAAATGGCCGCGTTTCTTATAAATAGACGATCTCTTTCTCCCTCGCTCTCTTTCTCCTGCTTCTCTCTCTCTTCCTCGGCTTTCCCTCCCGCGAGCCCTGGCCCTGTTGGCGAACTATTAATATTCATCCTTACTCGAGAACCGATTTTACGGCCATCCGGTGGAGACTCGTAGAGGCAAAAAAATCGTAAATCAAAGTCGTGAGAGACGAAAATCGGCGTTTAAATTGTCGGCGTCAGCAGAGTTGTGAGGGTCGTTAATAAATGCCGAAAAAGTGAGGCTCCTTTGTTATCAACGAGTAAGCCTCGAGGGATCGAGTTCGTGAATAAAAACTCGATGACTTCCGGTGTGCAAAGTGGCTTTGAGATCGAAAATAAACTAACCGCCCCAAGAGAGAGAGAGAGTAACGCGGCTCAATGCCAACTGTCTGTGTAGTTCTCTGCGGTCACGTGGATATAATGTCATTCCGTAATTGGCCGATGTCAAATTGGCCGAAGCTTCTCGGCTCCGCGCGCGCTCTTTCCTCCGCTTTCTTTTCGCTCGGAGTAAGCGCTCTATATTATTCTCTGCATACGATTTTATCCTGAACAATGATCGCCTTAGCTTAATATATAAACATTGAAAAACAATAAATTTTTCACCCCAAATGCACAATAACGATGAGCCAAATATTATCGTTTACGATCCCCCTCCAATCGGGACCGTTCTTTCAGTCTTTCGATCAAACATCGATCTCGTTTTCTTATTAAAAAAAATAAGGTACACACGTCACAGGAGAGGTACACATCGACAAATATGTCACAGCTGTATTCATACATGAACGTATATAAAAATATTAACGTTAATACGAACGAGTATCATGACGTCTGCTATTGACGGTTTTAACTTCCGGTTTTTGGGGTTAGTTCACGTTCGCCTGCTGTACGCACGTAACATAAGAGAATACTTATCGTACGAATGGTGCATCGGGCCGATAAACCCTTCGATTAATCGTCTTTTCGTACTTCCTTTCCAGCCGTTTCGTGGGGGTGAAGCAAGGGCTTTGTACATCGATCGCGAGTGATCAGAGTCGAGTGTGGAAGTTGAAGAAACTTTTACGAATTAACGGGTATGCTGCCTCACAAAATTACTACCAATTTCGAGCAACGATGCCAATGAAGAATCCTCAATTTCTAGCTCACTCGAACCGAGGGTTCGAATTATCGATAATTCGTTATTCCAAATGATTTCCCGACTGTCCCATTTCCTCCTCGTCGTCTGTCCTTTCATCCGAGCCTCTCGCCCGCCTTTGTACTCATTTCAACAAACAAACGAACCCACTTGCGACTTACGCGACACGCGAGAACGCCGCACGATCCTCGGATCTCAATATATTTATGTGCTTTTCAATGATATGCTCTCAAGCGATTCTACACCACTGTGCGCTGTAAATACGCCGCGAAAATCCGTGCAAAGCCGCGTTAAAGTGTTGCATGCGCTCCCATCAATTTGTTATCTATTTACTCGGTTTTATCAGCTCAAGCCGACTATCAGGGACCACCGAGTGCCACTACATGGAGTGCCAGTACGAGAAACAAACATTTTCGACCCGCTTATGCCCCGCTTTCTTCCGCTACAATTTCGCGGCCACCCATTTCTGCCCAATTTACAGTTACAAACTAAACAATTTCCCGACACAGATTCCACTCTCGCTTCCAAGCTTTTTCAGCCGAAAGTCCGTTCAGTCGTTTACTCAAATCTACCACTTTGCTGACCAATGGATTCTAACAGTTTTCACTAAAATCCCAACTGTTTTTTTTTCGCACTACAATTCTTTCCAAACAGTACGCGTTTCTTCGTGGACCTGGTGAAATCGACGGGATCAAAAGGAAAAACAAATATTTCATACTTGTCGATAAATTCATATTTTGTCACGTCGACTATGATTCGTTGGAAAGTTGTCGAGTGGCCGACAAACATTGGTCAACGATGATGTTTTTCTCTCAGTCTCCAGCACCTACGTTCGGTCTACTTGAGAATATTTTCAATGTACGTGTGTAACCGTGAGTGTGAAATAATGGAACTGAGACCATCCGAGACTCTTGAAACAGTCTGAAGTATCAATGAGTGGAGACTGGATCGCGTTTTTCTTTGGCTCCTCCATTCGTGAGTGTAGTAAAATGTATTTTTAAAAGGGAGCAATCTAAGTGAAGCAAGCACAGTGTACACACGAGCAAAGGTTTAGCCGGGAACACAGGGCTGTTAGTACGCCTCTTCGCCGTTACATCAAACACTCCATCAAACACGGTCTCCTCCTTTCTCTTTTTGTCCGACGAAAAATTTCGCATTTGCGTGATTCAATGATCGAGCTTATTCGGATCAGGTGAAATGATGCTGCGAAGGGCGAATTTTTCGAGGAAAATAAAATTGTCGAGAGGCGACCGAACTTCTGTTCCAACGTGTACTGCAACCGGAAGTGGATCAACCGATGAATTCTTGTCGATAAAAACTAACGGAAATGCTCAGTTAAAGTTTCTTTAAAAGGATGAGACGAAAACTTGAAAATTCCATCGAAATTACGAGTCAAGGGGACGACGGCGGAGCACAAAGTGCACCGAGTTAAATAACGGCGTCGAAGTTCAACGGAATTATCGAAAAAAACGTGTGCAATTCGCCAATGATTTGTTTCACGAAATCCTCGCGGTGCAAGTTGAGAAACTGCGAATCGTCAATTCCGGATGAAATAAAATTGGAGAATAAATGGAATTATTGGTACTTTAGGTCTTTCCGTCGGCTTTCAACGTCGCAAACATCGTACGAAACAGAACATCCGACCGGTCGGAATGCAAACAAGCGAAAATCACTGAATCACAGCTGTCGTTCGATCTGCGTACGAGAAATGGGCTGAGTAATACACAAATCGTGCGAGTATTTGGCAATATTGAAATTGACTGACCGTGACGGTGTACGACGTCGAGATCGGGCGAGTGTAGGGTCGTCGGGTCGTGTAGAAATCGCTCTCGTAAACCATTGTTCGCGATGTTTCTCGTTTATCCGTCTCCTTGAAGATAATCGATTAACAACTGGATCGTTGTGTTCGCAGATTCGAAAAAAATGCTTAAGAAGTAGCGAGGGAGTGGAGAAACGCGGGGGCTGCTTCTCCGAGGTTGGTTCTCGCGTTCACGAACGGACAGGGGACGGCGGGCGCAGGGACTGGGGATTTTCGTTCGGTCTTAAGCCGCGCGACAGAAGATCCACTCCGTAACTCGATGATGTGTTCGCGGTGGTAGTTGGTACCGTTCTGATTCAGCACGCGGTTTGTACGACGCCTCGAGATGCTCTCGACACGGCTCCCGACGTCGTCTTCGTCTTCGTCGACGTCCGAGTCTCACACCTTAAATCGCGGCTCGCTCTCTCTTTCTCTCTTCTTCCGACTGGCTTCTGCTCGTCTTCGGCTCGCGTCGACGTTTCCTCTTCAGCTTCGCATTCGTCGTCGTCGTCGTCGTCGTCGTCGAGAGCTCAGGCTCGACGTTATTGCGTCACGAAAGCTTCGCGCGCCTTCTTACACCTACAACGGATTCTCATGATGCATCGAAAGAAATAGATTCGTGTTAAGGTTGCACACGACCTCCTTTTTTTCGCACTTTTACTCGCCGTTTGTTTATTGGCACGTTCGCCTCAACCCTATAACACGATCCCGTCCCTTTTCCACGCCTCGCCTCCTCCGCGCTTCGTCATCGCATCCAGATACAAGGTCTTCCAATTTTACGACATTGAATTTTACGACTCGCCCATTTTGAGGTGTTTGGAAACTCGTGGCGAGGCTTCTTTTACGAATCGAGTTCCTCCCGGTCGTTTCGTCACTTGAAAAGTCTTTTTCCTCTGGTCGATTCACTTCTATACTGCAAAGAAAGAAATTCTGTGAGTTTTTTTTCTGCTTCGTATATATTTAGGTGGAAAATTTTATTTTTTATATTATTTAAAATTTTTATCAACTGCGTTCGCATCGCATGCTGAGACGATTTTAAAACTGTGATTCAACGATTATCTTTTGCTCTTGGCATCGTCCATTTTCCTCGCTTACTTGTCACTGAATTATTAAAAAAGAGGGAAACACTGACAAAATATGAAAACAAAGTTTCTCGAGGGTGCTCGCGAGAGCTCGTGTCACGTCGACTGTTTAGTTTCGGGTTCAACTTCCTCCATGAAAAACTTCGCTCACGTTAGTTTTCAAAGTTTCATACTAATAATTTTTGCTGAGCAAATTTTTCATTAAAAAATTTTTCTGCGATTCGGGTCTCTCGGGTATGAAGGATTCATTTCGTGACCGATTTTCATAGAGTATTTTTAACTCTCAAAGAGAAGCACGCAAATCAACGGATTTTTGCTGCTTGTCAATTTGCAGCATCAAAGATCCCCTGCCTTTATTACCGGGTTTCTTCCCGTGAGCAGAAAATCGTAGGAACGACGAAAAAATGCGGTCGAAAAAATCATAAATTTTCACGAGCGTAACGATGAACGTCCTCTCAAAATTCTATCTGCACGTCCCTCACCGTTTATCTGTGTCAATGTCAGAGCACGAGAGCTGCACAAGAATTTTTAAGAATTTCTTATACAAGTTTTTTATACTCACGAGGGCTAAATGACTTGCGAGCGTAGTACGCCCAGATTTTTTCGTGGCTGGCATCGCGTCAAGGCTATCCATAAACACACGAATGAAATACAAGTTTTGAAAAAACTTATTAATCACAGTGTCGAGGCCGTCATTTTTCAAGCGTGGCTGCGATTGTTCCTATTCCTCATCGTGCTACACACCAGCTTTATTATTAGTTCATATAACTCCCATTATTTCTGTCTTGAAATACAAAAACATTCGATTTTCTTGCTTCTCGTTGTCTATTTTATTGTGATATTTAAAAAAAAAACTATTCGTTTCGCACTGAACATTTCGGTAACAGGAAAAAAGCTATTGATACTTCCCGGTTCTCGATATTATTTTGGGTTAACGCAAGGTAAATATACTGGAATCGCTCTATCCATGCGAACGCCACTGTCACTGTATATCTCTGTCTCGATAAATAATGTGTTAAGGTCGAGAAGTTTCGTAAAAATATAAAATTCGATTCAAGAATATATGTAAAGAACGATTTGAAGAAGTTTTTCTTGTAATAACTCGAAGATCTCGCGATGTTTCGAATCGTCATAGGGGAATGTCAAAAATTACGCAAACTCATCGTGTTTCCCGTCTCCTTCTCAGTGTCCTTTTGCCCTTTTCGCTCTCTTCTTCAACATTGCGGAGAATAAACAAATCCACGGTCATGATGAATACTTTTGTGTAGAAGAATCTGCAACCTCGACAACGTTGCAAGATATAAATGAAGAACTTTCCGAACTGGCCGCTACAAAAAAGCGCCGTATGGAAACCATCAGATAAATAACACGAAATCTCCTTTCATGGGAAATTTTGTTGTTCATCTCCGTTAGAAAGAGCATCAAAGCGTTTTGAAAACAGTTTTGAAATAGAAAGATTCTTTTCGTCGTAAAATTTTCAAAAAAATTCCAAACCGATGAAGTTTTGTTCTCAATTAACGAATATCAGATGCTCAATTTTCTGAACGTAGTCGTACTTATAAAACACAGCGCGATGTCTCAACACGGAGCTGCCTTACAAACGTATAACCAAGAACTCGTCAAATGTCAGTGTTTCAAACAAACAATCCACAAGTCTACTTATTCTTGCTTCTTTTTCTTAAGAATTTTTTTGTTTCATTAATTGTGTCACAATTAATTAAATACGATAAATTCCGCAGGCTTGGAAGAAATGAAAACGAGAAGAAACGAACTTCAAACACAAATTGACTCTCAGGAAGAAGAGAAAAATCATTTGCAACGAGAAATCGAGAAACTATCGTACAAGTTAACGCGAGTTGATGACAGTCTCAACAAAAGAATTGCTGTACGCAACGAATACGACAAAACTATAGCCGATACAGAAGCTGCGTATCTTAAGGTCGGTATTGTGAATTCTCTGCTAAAATGAATGGTATTTTCCGCAAAACCCATACATTTCAATTTAAGCGCTCATTTCAAACTTTATTTCAATATTTGTGTCGTAGTTAGTGTTTTAAAAGACCAATAATGGTGCGATGAAAGACGTAGCGGCTTCAGATTGGCCTTATACCTCATGAGGTGGAGTGATCAATGAATTTTTGACAGTGACAAGGAGCTGAAGCTGCCACTTATTTCATCGTAAGGTTTCCAACCTCAACATCGACTAATCAACAATATTAGTGTACTTGAAAGAGGAAACGACAGATGTGAAATGGACGCACATTCATTTCACTTTACATTGAATGTGAAGCTCTAATTTTGCTGTTAATGTTTCAGATATTGGAGAGTTCGCAAATCCTGTTAAACATGATAAAGAGGGAAGCAACTAGTCTGGATCAAACATTAATAAAAGCTACAATGGCGAAGCAAGATTTGAGACAGTGACAAACGTAGAACAGTATAACGTGTGAAACTAGAAAATGATGTATATTTAATGAGAACATTGCAAGCCATAATAAGCCATAATATGAAGACTGAGTCACAAAGGAAGGACCAGAGATTTGATCGAACGAGTACAAAAGTTGTAAATACTTTGAGTATGGTTATGAATAAGGAACCAAGTAGAAATACGGCTGTGCTCAATTTTACGAGCGAGTCTATTTATATGTATACAAATTGCGACTTTTTTTTTACATTTTCGTTTTTTACTACTAGATATACATGACATGATTGTGTGATTGAGAAAGATGTACAACAAAACATTTGCGTGGACGTGCTCGTAGCCATGCCTGAGCATTTATAAATAATATTTTTTATTAACATTTTAATGGTATACGTTTTACTGCTATTTAGCGAAACACCATTTTAGTATTATAAATTTGATACATTTGTTTCATACACACGACTGATCACTCGGGTAGGGGAGAATGTGTTGAAACAAATGTTTTTCGTTGTATATAACTCGCTACTGACTATGAAAGCATATGAGACTCACAAATTTTTTCTTCAGTATCTTTAGAGCAAAATAATAATTATTTGATATAACGTTGGTGAGAGATTCCAATTTTTAACCTAATGAAGAAACTTGCTGGAATAGAAAATATTGTCGAGTTCTATTCTGTTCAGCATTCAATAGCACAATTTACTCAGTCAAATGAGAAAGTGATAAATGAATTATACGAATGAGAAAATAATTTGGAACCATTGATTTTACATCGTTTATATCATTACCGAATGTTATCCTTCCGTCTGAAAAATACGATTTTATTAATTCAAAGGATGAATTTGCAGTTTTTTGTCATTTTACGACTGGATTGTGAGATTACATTCATCTCAGTATGAGATATAAGAATTGAGAAAGAAAATTATCCGAGATTCTAGAAGAATAGATACGTGAAAATAAACCATTGCATACATAACACTAATTTTTAATAGTAAATACCAATTTTGTAGAGTTCTAAAGATTTGTAATGTCCTAGGACGAAAATTTCGAAGAAATATATTGAATTAGAGATTCAGTTGAGTTAGGCATTTCCCAAGGATTTTTGCTCTTGCCAGACCGAGATTAATTCCTTAGGATCGTCATAACCATGAGACGTTATAACATACTTGTAATTGTACTTGGTGTAATCTTTTTTGTAAAAGTGAAACTCGTCACAGTGAAAAGGCTCGATGTCTGCTTTTTTTGCAACAATTCCGAGGAATATATCGTCGAATTTGAAATGTTGAGTGTAGAGACTCGCGTAATACATATCGAGAAGAGCTTCCTTCGACAAAACATAAGATCCTGCTGTTATGTAAGGAGGCCATAAATGATATGGATATTCCTTCAAGGAGACATACCACTTCGAAGTTCTGTGTCTATGAGGCGAAGAGACGAATACATAGCCGGCAAAAAGTCTCACATCTTCTGGTAATTCGAGATCAAAAACTTGACGTTTTTTTCTTTCTATATTATTTATTGTAGGAGTTTCATTTTTCAGAGATTCTGTGTAATATTCTAATTTTTTATCTACATCAGGAAAATCAGCAGATAAATTTCGCAAATTTGTAGTAGATTTTTCAGTAGTCGATAGTGTTATCTGTTCAGTTTTGTTTGAAGGTCTTGAAGTTTTTGAATTATCAGATGATTTCGTTTCAATCGACGATTCTGCGAGTTTTGTGGGAGGAAAGCTTTCATTTTTCGAATTATGCGGTTCTAATTCGATCTCATCAGTTACCATATCTGAATGTTTGATCTCCCGTTTTCGAGCTGCCATTCTACTGGGCTCTTTCAAGTAGTCCGGATAAGACGCAGGATTTCTAACGAACCTTAGAACGTTTTTAACCGATACGTAAATGTCGTCGTCAACGAACATGTAAAATTTGGCGTTAGTGCAATGTTCCACAGCCCACTTGAAGCCCATCATAGTTTTAAGGGTATTGTTGTAATAAGTGTCAACAAAATCAGCTTGCAGAATGTCTTTGAATTTCTCAGACTCCTCATTGATCTTCTCAACGAGATTGTGGTCCCCACCGTTTGTACCAAGTAGAAATAATAATCGGGTCGGTACATCGAAGAATCTCTTGCCGAAACCCCATGAATTTCTTATTCCTTTCCTTCTGTCAAAGTTTTTTGTTGCTGATTTTACCAAGAATACAAACTGCAATGTACGGAAATCTGGATCTACGCACTTGTCTTTAGGGTTATGTATAAATGTGTAATTGTACTCGTTTATTGGTTCAACTTCTGGCTTTTTTTTATGTCTCAAAGCTTCAATAAAAGGCTGAATATCTCCATGGTAAGGATATATAAAATTATCGTTGTAAGGCACTTCGAAGATATGAGTGAATGCTCCGAACACATCGAGCATCATTATCACACCGACTGTTGCACAAACGTACTTCAATTGAATTCTCCTCAGACATCGCAGCAGTTTCTTCAAATACGGTTGTAAGAGACAGAACATTCTGTCGACAAATATTTCACATTCCTCTGATGGTCCTCATAATTTCTGCAATGATACCTGCAACAGTCGTCTGCCATGAACACAAAAATAGAAGGTTTTCAATATTCTTTGGGTAATAATAGTGATCTGAAACTTTATTATTGCAACTTTCGAAAAAGTCCATCCAATTGCTGTCAAACAATGGAATTGTTCTTTTTATAAATATAATTGTAGCATACGACGTGTATGCAATTAGTTCGAATTAATTTGATTCAATTGAAAAGATTAAAAATTGACATTTTTTTTTTTTTAATTATTCAAGAAATTCAGAAAATCGAATTCTAGTTCCTTTATATATTCAAATATTTTTGTATATATGTAGCGATGGTTGAAAAAACACGAATTATTTGTTGAAAAAATTCAATTGCCTTCTCAAACCCTTATGGGAAAATATAATTATAACAAAAACTTTATTCCTATAAATTATGAGCATTAAACGCTTAAAATTTTTATTCAGAGGTTATGTTTTTATCGCAATTGAACGCCACTATTCATTATACAGTTGAAATTTCTCGACTACACCCATAGGATCACATGTAGATTTTCTGTTTGTTTGTACACTGCAGGTACGCTGTTACAAGCTCACGCGTAGAACAAATGATACTCTAAAAAGTTTGATAAAATTAGAATTTCTCTATTCTTCTATAGAAAGTACTACAAATCAGAATTTCAGGTATACGATTCAATTTTGTTCTTAATTTATCACCATTACATGCCATTACTCACTCGTCTACACGTCAGTTTGACATTTACGAGAACATAACCTCTTAATTTATATTTTTTATCGTTACCTCGTCTCGTCTTGGATTTCTAGTATACTATCAGCATCCACCAAAAAGCTGTCGGTTTTTTTTTCGAGTACCGAAAATATTGCATGTATATATTCATTAAAAATATATTCAGACGTTGGGGAACTCCCGAAAGAAATTGCACAATTAGCATGTGAAAATAATTCGATAAGTGCCGAACATTATTGACGCGTTCTTTTTTTAACTAAGAAAGAACAGCAGTACGAGATGGAAGAGACGGAGAAGAAACAACTGCAATACGATAGATAGAAAATTCTGTTTTTTCATCGAAAATTATTTTATTTTTCATTATTGCATAAGAACGTCGGATCGCTAGGAGTCATTGATTTGACAGCGGACTGTGACTGATCAAAGATAACAAAGTTTGTTTATTTTGATTGCGATAATAGCAACAACCTGTGCGAAGTGTTTGAAAAAGGACAACGTGTATATACCCACATCGATGTATACATATTTTGAAAAGAGTTGTGTGCCCGCCTGAGCCGCCATCTTTGAGTAGGTCGAGAACTACAAATGGGTCAAAACTAAAACTATCGGAAAATGCTACTTAATAATCATCACTTAATAATGTAAAACGATCAATGTATCTAACGTATAAATTATTTAGTTGGATTATAAAAGTGTTGTTTGGTTAAAATATAATTACGAGGAAAAGTTCAACGACCCCGGGGTAATTGTGACAAGAGGAGGCCCTGTACCGGCCATGTTTATATGCGCGTAGTGAATTTGAGCTGGTGTATCCGAAATTAAGAGTGTTTTTTTCTTCGGGTTTGAGTGGCCGGGAAAAAGCAAAGGATTTTTGGTTCATTCAAGTGAATAACTGGAGAACGAATAATTCGTTATGGAGACCAGCGAGAGGGGTGAGTAAGATAAATAATTGTCATTACAACATAGCAATATTGAGCTCTGACACAAATCCGGGACTGGGGGGCAATGGCAGTGTCAGGGTCGAGAAGCGGAACTAGTTCAGTGACCGCTTTTCCCTGGATATATTTTATCAAATTTTATTTAAATCATTCAAATAATTGTTAGTTCTAAGCCTCAATAAGACACGAACATCGTATCGCGTCCGAAAAGCATTGTTTTCGAATTGGGGTGAATGGTGAAGAAAATAAAAAACATCTTATCCAGATTGTATCTATGTCACGCGGCTTAACTTTTTGACATGGCTGTACACGCTGCTCCTTGCTCTCCCTCGTTTATATTACGGTATGCATGCTTTACGAGGCTAGGCCATCTCGTATACACGCACATGCAATGTGAGGAATTATCGGTTTTTCATGTGCGTTTGCTTAACAAAAGTATGTATTTTTATACGATCAACACAAGTATATTGTGATAACCAAGCCAATCACGTTTGATTCAGATACGCCATCTGAAAATTCATCAGACTATGGAACACCATAAACTCATTTTTTGTCTGCTTTTTAAATAAATCGATATCCAAGCGTGATATCGAAAAACATGATTTCTCAAAACACTTGTTGAAAAATAATGCTTTTCCCGTCACTACTTTGCGCGATAGACACATGCGAAAGAATAAGTGGTATCATGCGGAGTCGCACATGCACTGTAACGTGGCGACACCTGTCGTCACGAGCGAACATTCACACACTCACGCGTGTATAGCAAAATAGAGACGCTGCTACAACGAATTTTCTATTGTTGGTTATGCGTGCACCTGCTACCTACCACTTTTGTCCGAGCCTCAAATCGCAGCAATCGTACACCTTTTGTTATACCAGTTTTCGCATCCGGTTCCTTCCGATTTCATCTGTCAGACGAATTTTTATTGAAGTTTCGATCATCAGAGGAGATTGATCGGCCTATTCGAACTTTACGTTCAAAAATACCGCAGCTTTTCGCATATCCTGTACAACTAACCTCAAAATAAGTTTTCGTACTTCGTTACGAAACTTTTTGTCATTAGCAGCCACTCTTTGACGCACAACTTTTTCTGCAGCAATTTGTGAAGTATCCCGAGAGTTTTCAACAACGACGTTGAGAGCATAAGTGTGAATTGAAAAAAAAATCAGAAATTCGAAAAGACAGTGAAAATTTTGCATGCAAACCCGGAATAGCGATTAACTCGATCATGAGGTTTGTCGGTTATTCGAAATATTTCGGAACTATGACATCATTCCTGACCTACGGATCGCGTTAATTCATCAGTTATTCTCGGATGTAAATTGAGCAAGAATAATGCTGAAATACCGCAGTGTGTCACACCAACTAAAAATAATTACAATAATGTAATTAAACTACTTTCATCATGTCTCGGCTCTGCGGTGGGAAACGTTTTGCTCTATTTACGATTTCGCCGCTCCCACAGTTTATTCTCGTTATACAAGTCCAAGGACTTTTGGAATATCGTCGTTCATCGGAAGCAATGTACCATGAACGTCGCGCGATACACTTTTTAATTAGCCTTTTTTGTAATAATACGCGTAACGATTGAGGCGTCAATAGCAACGGAACAAAATAAATCTGTTTAACACAATTTTTGCTGAAAAAAAAAAAAAAAATGAAAATTACAATTGAAATATTCGATTTTTCATCCGAGCTGGAGTTGTCATTTGTGACATTTTCTCTGAGATTTCGTTCAAGTTCGTAGAACTCCAGCGAGTCAAACTTTGTGAGGCCAGTTTTTACTGAGCGATAATTTTTCACAGAATTTCCATCGAGTTTCGCGACGTTTCGTGGAAATCCACCTGGCTCCGTGTTGAAGTTAACAGTTGAAACGTGAAATTCTTTTGATGAAACCTCTCAGCGACGATTTCTGCTAGTAGCATCGAAAGAAAACGGGGGAAGCGTTCCTCACGAATTTATATACGAAAGCATTGGAATTGGAGGGTGAATGTTTTTCAAATTCCCGCCTTCGGCGCTGCAGGCTGTTCGCTCTTCTATTCACCCGTGCAGTAGCGTACATAATTATCGTCTCCCGTTCAATAAGCCTCAATTAGCAAGCTGCGTGCCTTACAGTCCACCTGTTTGGATTTTTTAAATAATCTTTTTTCTTTTCAAACACAAAAAGCGAATAAAAATTGAAAAATATTTTTATCCCCAAACGAATGGAGTTTGAAAGCTGTCGTCAAGACATCGTAAATGGCGCAATAAAAATAATAAATAATCAAAAAAACAAACATTTTCCAATGAGATTTTCAAGCCACGCGTCTCCATTTGATTATAAAATAATTGAAAATCACCATAACCGTTAGTCTCCTTGTCAGATATTCATTTTTCCTCAGGATTTTTTTTCCCTCTGTACTGCAAAATGTAACCACGCATACGATCATTCGTCCCATGTCCTGAGGTAGGCGTTTACACATTATATGTTTTCAAGGTCTCTATCAACGCCCCGACACACGAACAGAATGCACTCGGGCGTATACAACGCGTTGTATACTCTCATCATCATAGATCTTGTGCATAGTTATATATATTTATATACACACAAATACGATGCAAATTATCGTGTTACGAAACGATTCATTATTCTTGTCCACGTCAAGGCCACGCGTATATCAATATACGCGTGTCTTAACAGTCCTGAATTGATGTACGGATAACGTTGCAAAAAAATTGCATTCTTCTCACTAAATTGACGGTCACGTGCGTACTATGAAACTAATTTAAGGTAGATCATCCGTGAAGAATTGTATTTCACGGGTGTCTAAATTCGATCGATTTTTCCTCCCTAATTGAAGACGTTATCACTTTAAATTAATGTCAGAATTATTCATTCGAAATAGTAAATTTTGTCAACTTATCTTTTGGCGAATGAAATTACAAGTCATTAATTAATCACGACGCTGAAGTTTCCAACGTTGGAGTTCAACGGAATGAACGAAAAAACAAATTTATAATTCATTATTTTATTATTTTACGAATGATTGATGTTGCTTAAAAAATTACGAATTGGAAATTCGGTAGGGAACAAAATTGGAGATTTACTGAAATTATTTGAGAGTTTTTTTAGATCATTTCGTTGGACTCCAACGTTGTAAACTTCAGCGTCATAATTAATCGGGGATTCATCGCTGACCGAACCCGAAATTTCATCCATCCCTGGCGAAAATATTATGGTTTTTTATGTTAAAAATCGCATCAGAGAGCGCAAAGGGAAATGGATGAAGAAAAAAGTGTTAATAAAAAGACTGAGGGCTTTGACAGGAATGGAATGCCAAGCCAAGGAGAAACAAAATGCCGAAATAAGCAAATGTCAGGTTATACGAGTGCTCGTTCAATCTTTAGCGTAATGTATCTTTAATTACTAGCAAGACGATCGTCTCCGAAATATTTCCCAAACTTTCGTTATATACTTCATTGTTATTGTGTACTTTTTCATAAACTTCGTAAGAAGCGTTCATTCGTTATCTGGAAAGATAAACGATTTTTCACGCGTACTCCCTACGCCCCTGTGTGTATTTTTCTTCTTATTTAAACACGTTTATCTCAATAACGAATGAGACGTGCTCTTTAAAATTTGATATGCGTGTCAGTCGACTAGTCGTTTAGAGTTTCTTAAGAAAATCGTTTCTTGCATGAACTACCTTAAGTAGCAGATCAATTACTTTGGCTAATTCCTTGCCACTGTTTATTGTTTCCTCAAAGTTGCAGGGGAAAAGAGAAAAAATGGAAAATCTTATAATCACTTTTATGAAATTTTACAGTTTTGCACATTCGTACAGCGTCTTCCTGGCGTGTAAACTCACGACGTTTCTCCGAAATCGCGAAATCGTCAAACTATAACGTAATTATGAGCCGTTTTGTCGGAGTCCAGAGAAATGAATGAGAGAAAAAAAGTACAATTTTTCATTCTCCAATTTGGTTCTCATTCGTAATACTGTTGACAAGACATAAAATTGTTGCTTTTTCGTCATTAATAATGTATAATACACGAAGAGATATTGAAAGGTAAAAACGACTGTTACGACATCGGAAACCGGGGAGGACCTTCGAGGTTTCGAAATTTTTATAGGCCAGAGTGTTAATTTTCATGAAAATGAAGGGAAATCCATTTCACAGATAAGGAAAGGTCTCAGACAGCCGGAATAATCGAGCCAAAAGGGAACACTCGAGTGTGCAATAAAGCAAGCAATTTTTTCACTTGCAATTTCGTCTCTGGCATTTTATCGCTGTAACGTTAATTTTGACCTTTTTTATTCTCCTAGTGTCAGTATATTTCCGCCAAGTTGAAAATTACTCGACGATGCTTTGCTCTATGTAATAAGCAAAGGCAGCAATCGTCTTCAAAAAGTGTTTCACCTTGGAGCTTCCTGGCCCGAGTGCATGTTGACGTAACGAGGAGACTCACTGAGGACAACAAATTTTCTATCGCCAACCCTACAGGCTGGACCTTTCAATCCATAAATATTAAACGTCGTCTGATATCGTATTCCGATTTTCGGTAGCTTTCACTCGAGCCCGAGATTCTTCGAAATTGAATTTCGAGCAGAACCCAAATGGGAATACGACGAAAGCATATCTGCCTTAATTACCACGTTGAGTTTTCCACGGTATTTCAGAGATCGATCGTGCGAATTTACCCGGGGATTGCTCCGGCGCGTGGGAGGGGATCGCGAAAAGAGAGACCAGCCAGCAGTCAGGGCTACGCGAACAACAGAAAACGCACCGTCGCTTCGTTCTGACCTTGGAAAAGGTAACCCACTGCGAGGACTGAACACAAGCTTTTTCTTTGCTCGTGCTTCGTACCGCGTTAGGGTGACGACGCAAAGAGGATGCAAATTTCCATCCTGTCCCGACGCGGGAGATGCGAACACTCGATTCCATTTCTCACATCACAAAGGCTCTCCCTCGACTTTTTCTTTGCGCGAATCCGCATCTGCTTTCGAAATTTCATCACGAACGAACTTAACCGATTTCCATTTTTCCTCCCAATTGTGTACGCTCTTTATTTGAAATCTGATGGAAAAATGGTGTAACCCCGACTCGTTGGGTTCCAGAACGGACGGGGTGACCATTGACAAAATTATTAAAATCGCAATTTTCAAATACAGCGGACGTTCGTCGCTGTATATTTTTCGCGAATATGGGAAAAGTACGATTGTCAAAGTAGTGGAAATCGGTCGAATCCGATGAGTACGAAACACTTGGAATTTGACGCGATAAAAGTGCTTCCAGACCACTCGAAAGCGGTCGAAATTAGCGACAAAATGATAGAAAGTTATCGCAAGTTTTGTAATAGTAAAAACTATTTCCAGAATCCCTCATAATCAACCGAATCGTACAGGAAGTGTTCAAATTTCAAGAAGTTCGTACAGCAAAAAAAGCCGATTCGGAATGCCTATGGAAATGAGTCCAAATAAAAAATAAAAGTTTGCACGAAGTTGAAGTTTGCAACGTTGGAGTTCAACGAAATGAACGAAAATAATATTATAATTAATTGTTTTTTTATTTCACGAATTATTGATGTGGCTTAAAAAATAACGAATTGGAAATTCGGCAGGGAAGAGAATTGGAGATTTACTGGAATTATTTGAGAGTTTTTTTAGATCATTTCGTTGGACTGCAACGTTGGAAATTTCAGCGTCATAAGTTCGCAACGTTGGAGTCCAACGAAATGATATAAAAAAATTCTCCAAAGATTTCAGTAATTCTCCAATTTCGTTTCCTGTCGAATTTCCAATTCGCAGCTTTTCAACCTGCGCTCATACTTTTTGAAATAAAAAATTGGTTAATTAAAAAATTTTTTCCCTCATTTCGTTGGACTCCAACGTTGCAAACTTCAGCATTGTGATACGATTAATCTGTCAATGTGGCGTTACTGAGCACGAAATGCGCGATACGATTCGCCGTGACCACGAGGCTGTGGGTTGTGAATCGTGTGCGCAATTGGAGCTTACCAGCGAGTGTCCTTGGTGCATCGGTTGCATCGAAGATGGCGTTGAGGGCGTTCAATTGGTCGAAATCAAAGTTTCCCCGGCGGCGCGCTCCGATAGTCTCGAGGTCTGGAGCTGGCGAGCGCCCTCTGCAAGTTTCGTGAACGCAGAAGCAACGAACAAGTGCAACGCCAGGATATGGGTCAATGTCGGGAGAGATTCTCTTCCCTCGCGTCCTTCCATGCCTCTTAGCCTACCTCAAACCGGCACTCGCTCTCAGGGCCCCGATGTTGTTGACGCCGCTTCCACCTACTGACCTACTTTGCAAACGCGTCACCTGTCCGAGGAGAAAAAAATATTAAAAAAGGACTCTAGATTCGTTTTCGTTTCGTTTGGACTTTCGTACGAATGATTATTCGCTTGTTGTTTCAGCATTCAGGCTTTTTTGACGGGGCTGAGCTCGCGCAGGGTTACGCTCGTTTCTTCGTTTCCAAAGGAATCGTTTCTGCTTCCGTTCCTATTCCCCTGTGTATTTTTCATCCGCGATTCGTTATAAATGTGCCAACAAAAGTTGTTTCTATACTTTCATTTCAACGAGGATGGCAGAAGGTGGAAAAATATTGAAGAGAATACACTCACGAAAATATTGTTACGTTCTAACGGTTGCATACGTCAACATTCTCTTTTAACGATCAATAAAACTCGAGATGAAAAATACTACGAAAAGCTTTTTTCAAGGTTTTTCTCATCGCTCGGAGCGGATTATTTCACGTCGAATCACTCAAGTTTGTCGGAATAAATCAATGAGATACTTTTGGAGGTCAAACTTCGATGCGCTTCCGCACATTAATCATTTTGGCTCGAATCCGCAAGTGTTGGAACTGCGGTTTCGAGCATATGAATTTGCTTCAGTGTTCTTTTTTTTTTTATCTTCACTTCAATCTTGTTCAACTCGTCACAAGACAAATATTCGAAGAGGAGTGAGCTTAAACGTCACTTTTTATCGACAATTTTCCTGATCTCCTGAATTTTGAAACTCGAATATCAATAATTAACTCGATCGTAGCAGAGGCACTTGGGAAAAAAGTTGTCGAAATCTACTCGACCGATTCTTTTACGATTCGGTATGTCACTTCCTTACACAATTGACCAGGCGAGAGCTTTTTTTCAATTTTTTTATAATTATTCGTTTTACAATAACAAATAGGCTCAGTTTTTAGGCGAAAATCGGTGTTTTCACTTCCAAGTGTTAGAAAAAATGCAAAAAATCGAAAAAAAAAATCCTCGTAAATACCTGGTCGATCGTGTAAAGAAGAATCATGCCAAATTTCAAAAGGATCGTTCGAGTAGATTTCAATTCATACTGTTCACCGATGGACAACTTTTTTCTGAAGTGTCTCTGAAGATTCGCTACTCGCATCGAGTTAATTATCGATGTTCGGGTTTGAAAAATTCCCGAAATATTCTTCATATTGTGACAATCAATAAAATTGATTTGCTATTACCTGTAGCGTTGAAAAAAATTCTTAAAATTTGGCCTTTTTTGAATAAACGTCACCCCGCTGTCAAGGTACCAGAAAATTCGACGAGATTTCAACTCCAGGATACGAGAAAAGCTGACAGCTTCCGGCATCGAATTTCGCAGGGTGGGGAGTTCGTCCTTGACCTCAATTTTCGTTAGCTCGTGACAAAACGTATTTGCAGTATTTATTACGAATTTTCGGTTATTAACACAACCTCAAAAGTCACATGCCCACACTCGCATTAATATTTCCTCTCAATATTTGGACAACTGCTATTTTTAGTTGAATTTTCATGTGCGCGAGACCGAACGGAACGTTGCCATGGAAAATGGTTTCTAAACATTCGGGGAAATGGAAAAATTGTCTATTTCGGAGGAAAAAATATTCCGTCGCTCGGAGATCACGCTCTCAGGACCGAAATTATTGGACAAAACCATGCAAGAAGTTCCAAGTGGAATCATGAGCGCCTGCAACGTCGAAAATCGCGAAAAACTTTCCCTCAAAAACAATAAATAGTTCCTGCTGTCATCAGCCTCCCGAAGTTCCTCGGACCAAAAACACGTTATTTTTTCCCGTCTTATATTTAAGCCCATTTACAGAGAGCACGAAGGAGATCTGAAATCCGACATTGCGGTTACCAGGAAACTCGAGCAGCGACTTGAGATTTTATTGCCGATGGCTCCACGTGTCGCAACGCTATCGAGAAAACACCAGTCTCGCGACGACCGTTAGAATTCAAGGGCAAGGCCGAACCGAGAGAATAGAAGAGAAGGGCTCCTGATTTACGCTGCAACGATAAATGAACAATGCACAGAAGTATAATTATATAATCGTCGAGGAGTCGTTGGCAGTCGAGGAACGGGAGATTGTGGATAAAGAAAAGTTGTGCTTTTCTCCAATGCATTGTATTTCCAATGAAGGAAAAAGGGAAACGGTCCAATCGGATGTAATTAGTTCGTGTTCGGATCCCTCGGAATTGGAGTTTCGACGACGAGAGCCGCAACAAAAATGAGAGCGATTGCTTTTCGTTTCATCATTTCTAATCTCGTGTTTTTATACCTTCAGACATTATTTTCCCCCCTTAATTTTGTTTGAAAAATGAGAAACAACGTGGTGCCTTTCTCGTTTATGTGTTAAAAGAAGTAGAAGTATTTTATGAATATATAAATGACGATGCTGAAGTTTGCAACGAAGTCCAACGAAGTGATCTAAAAAAACTCTCCAATAATTTCAGTAATTCTCGAATTTCGTTCCCTGCCGAATTTGCAAAGTTGGTGAATTACAAATGTTTTTTCGTTCGCTCCGTTGGACTCGAACGTTGCGAACTTCAGCATCGTAATTAATTGAAACTGGAGTGAGAATAAAGTTAATCGATTTTTGAGAGGTGCGAACTGTTTTTCCCAGGCCAAAATCTTTTTTTCTCAATAAATCACGCAACAAATGATACATTGCCGGGTTAAGATGAGATAAAAAATATGAGAAATGCTGCCCCTTGATTGGGCGTCGTCCGATTCTACTCATTATACGATCAGCATCGTTTTTGTGTGCACAGAAAAGTCTGGACATTGAAGGATGATTAGCGTTTGAATTTTTTCTCGGTGATGAACAATCGATCGCCAAATTGGCCAGACTCCTTTCGAAGTCCTTTCCTTTGGAAGAAGCAGAGCAGACTCGTTCGTTTCGCTTTGTTAATTTAGCAAACAAGAAGTGTGCGCGGATCACACGCTTTTCAATACACGCCTCTTTTTTCTGAACTTATGCAGCTGCACCTTCTGCGTACGTCTTACAAGCGTACACTCGCTCTCCATACTCGTCGTTTTTACCCTTTTGATCCTTCTCTCCTCTTGGTTCCATCGAAGAACAAAATCCTTGTTTTTCATCGTTAAGGACGATGGAGCCTCGGTCTCTTTCATGCCGTAATTAAAAATTCGCATCTCTCTCGCATCCCAAATCAATGCTGCTCTTTAAATCAACGTCGCTGGGACGCGATTTTTACTCAATTTTCATTCTTGTCCACAACTTTTTAACAAATAGTTATTATTATGCTTTTTTATGACGCTGAAGTTTGCAACGTTGGAGTCCAACGAAATGATGTAAAAAAACTCTCCAGTAATTCCAGTAATGAGTCACTCGATAAAATCATTTGTTAAATTTTCCACGAAAATAAATAATTGTAAAAACAGAATTTGGAGCTTTTTCTGTCGCGTAGAAATCCGAGATATTCGCTTCGCCGTTCGGCAAGTCCTCCAATTCCGAACGCAGCAGAGTCGAATCGTCTGGAAAGCGAAGAATCGTGCGAACGGTGCGAACGAAAGTAATATATAAGAATTTTGATATTGTGTATAAGAGACTATAAAGTCGCGGGGACGTAGCAATCATCGAACGGACGAGCTTTTATTGCTCCCCTTAACGATTCGGAGGATCGCGTACCCTGACCAAAATAACGCCAGACGACTCTCGTACACGCGTATCCTGCATCGTTCGCTTTTCATTACAGTGATACTTAAACACATATAAATGTATTTCTGAGCGTGAGAATTATTGCTTGTAAAATAAAAGCATAAAGTTACACGGATAAATCGGTCTCGACGCGACGTTATGGTCCAGTCCCTCCTTATTACGAGAGATATAAAAAGTAGACAAAGGATGGATGAGATTATAGATTGGTGATGCTAAAAAATCCACTTTCTGCGAGCAATTTGAAAATTTGGGGGATCACTGATGCTCGGCAACCCGTAGAGCTCCAAATCTATGTGTACCAAGAACCATAAAAAACTTGGATAATTGGATTTGCTCGGCTCCTCCATGTAAACGGTGTCTCTAAAATCAGCCTCCGAATTCTCCCGGTGTTGGGCTGGAAATGTCATTTTATTGGAATATTTCAAGATTTTGGTTAGATTCACTCAAATATTTGATGGATTGAACAACATTTTTTAGCGTCCAGAAAAAATTTCGTTACGGTGCGAAGATGCTTCGTTGTAGGAAATTTTGTTGCCGAGATAAAAAGAAATTCCAATTATTTCGATCCTAATATTTCAACGGGATTTCGTTCCCAGTGCGCATTCTTCTTGGAATTGTGAATTATTGCTTTGGCGTTCTGTCTCCGGAGCCGTGACATCGATTAATTAAAGTAAGCGAATCGAAACCACCAAAAGATAAGGCAAGGGAAGTGGCTGAGTTATTCGAGTCAGGCGGTATCGAGAGAAAGATGAGCCGAACTTTTCGTCCCAGAATAATCCGAGAGGGCTTGACACTCGCGTCGAAATTTCGTCGCTGACTTCCACAGCATTTTCTACGTTGCTCCTTTCAGTTCGGTTTCATCTCATTTGGACTTTGAGGTCAATTCCACTTCTGCCATCTTCGTTCCTCTTTCCCTCTCTCGCTCTCTCCCTTTTTATTTATTTTCAGCTGATCGATTCGGGTCTTTTTACCCACGCGTTCCTCAGCCAGCCTCGGCTCGACCTGCTCTATACCATTTTGAGAGGAGCCTCATCTCACGAGCGACGTCGCGGCCGAGCGCGCCTGGACATTCGAGAGTGAAACCAGTTTCCTCGCTGCGCCGCGATCGCAAGAATGTAAACGGAATATCTTCGAGTCCTGTTAACCTTTTCTCGTCCTTTGCACACGCGGGGAAGGCCTTCGCAATAGAGCCAGGTGCACTTTACTCGGGAGCAGATTATCTACGTTTACGGTTCATACGAACGCATTCGTGCGCGGTTTGATAACCGACGATTAAAAGGGCGTGATCGGTGCCTTTTGAGCATATTTTTTCCTCCACTTCGCCTTTCTTTTCTCGATCGACGCACGTCACGTGTCTGCAGCAAATTTCATCGAGTTTAAAACATTCGTTTATCCCCGTTCGATTGACGTCTCGTTTCAGAAAAAAATAAAAACGTTTTTTTTGTATGTCCGAGGACGAAGACTCGACCAGTTTTTTCAATAACCAATTTGGTAGCGGTTTCGATCTACTATATTTTTCACGAAGACGATCCAATCAATCATTGGGCGGTCCCACTCGTTTGCATCCTCGAATAACCCATTTTAATAGTAATTCATCAATTGGGTGATTCGGTTCAACGATAATTATATTCTCATAATCGGTGGAATTTGACAAGGTCCCTGGACGCAGAGAATTCAAAAAATTAGCACAGCAGAATTTTTCCAAGTGTCACAAGCAATTTAATCGCGTCAAGTTTGTCATTGTGGTTTCTCCAGAGGACTAAAAATTTTCAAATGTTTTTGAAGGCAGCCCAGCGTCCAATGGATTTACGAAAACGCTACTGAAAAGCTGGCCGAGCCACTAGGATTTGAATTTTTTATCAATAAACGTTCATTCTAGTCAAATTCATTCTAGTCTAGAATGTGCCTTTGGATACGAAACAATAAATTTTTCAATCGTTTCACTTGTTCAGTGATTTTTCATGATATACGAATTAACAGTAGAGAAGGAAACATAGCTTGGCTACTTTTCGTTCTTTCATGTAAAAGTAACGAGTTTATGTAAAGACCGTATAAAAGTTGCGAAAATAATCAGTACTTTTCGTCGGAAAGACACTTTCCAAGAAATCTCAAGACACGACTTATCTCAACCTCGCAACCAATATGGTCACAGTGGCAAAATATAAAAGCGACTAATAAATGCAGTCCCATGCACATTTGAATCGAGTGTAATTTATTTTTCATAACAAAATTGAAATAAGAAATGACTCGTATAGACCGGTGGTACGGTTTTACAAATTGCCATGTTGAGGGCAAAAAATCGACTTATTTTTATTGCATTTTTCAAAAGTATACATATTTAAAAGTATCATACTAAAATTTAATAAAGATCTGATCAGTCCAAATGTACTTTTGAGCGACGTTCACTTGGCTGTCTGAGCGCGCTAAAATACGCACCGCCGCGTTGCGGTACAGCGTACCTGCCTTCGTTTAAACGCGTTTTTCTTAAAATTACATTTTTGGACGGCTCGTTGATAAAATCTCCGGAACTATTCAACCCATTTTCATCAAAATTTTACCACATGTACTTTATGACCATAGCTATGGCGCACGTCATACGAATTTTGAAATTGTTAGTGTAACTATTTTTTTTTTGCCAAAAACCATTTCGTAATTTTTGAAAAAATTGAAAATCGTATGAAATGCGCCATAGCCATTCACCTATTGATTCTAAAATCATTTTTTTCCGATCATCCGTTCCAGAGATTTTATCAACAAAACACCCATTTTTTTGGATTTGTCTTCCCCCCATTTTTCTGTACGAAAACTGCGTAAAATAAAAATAAAAATAAAAATTTTGTGTATTTTAAAAGTGTATTTTTTAGGCCCAACACTTTTTGTGTCCATCTTTATAATTTGTACCAGTCAAAAAAACTCGTGAAAATAGTTTTTTTTTACCTGTCTAATTAGGGTAGACACCCTTAAGCCGAAAGCAGTTCTACTAATTCTACAATTCTGTTACCTGCCTAATATGCAATTCGTAGTTTTTCGGTCTACACCAATGATTCGCGAAATAAAAAATTGGTGAATTAAAAATGTTATTTTCGTTCAATTTCGTTGGACTCCAACGTTATAAAAACTTCAGCGTCGTCGAAGTGTACAAGTTCATCGACAAAATGTTGTACAACTAAGAGCTCACTTCCCCCTCGTTCTAATAATAATATGCGTGCGTGCCGGTAGTAAAATCGACTTCCGAAAATCAACCGCAACAAAAACGCATTACCGACAAAAAGTTCTAAAGAAAATTAAGGAAAGTCCGAAGGCGTTGCACAGCCGAATCAACATGAATGAGTTTACAAATCGATCGGATGATTCCCGCGCATTGTTAATGGCGGGTGTCTGCCGTTGCATGCCCAAAACCGCAGCGCCGGTGCGCGAGTAGCTTTTCTGCATATGGTTATAGGTGGCTAACCTTGACGGTTGCTATTCCTGCACACGAATATTCAACACACCCGCGCGTTAACTCTCGCTCCTCGCAACGCGGACTCGATCCACGACGTTTTAAAAATGTTTTTTCTTCACGGATATTTCTTTATTATTATTATTATTATTATTATTATTATTTCGTATATCCACGTTTACCATAACACTTTGGCGCATTGAGTCGCATCTGCAAAGTATTTGGTTACCGATCGTGTTAGGTCTGTACACTTGTGCTTTCTGTAGTATTACGAAGCATCCCACACATTCGCGACATGCATCACGAGCTCCTACTTCGCGTGGGTGTCGGAGAAAGAGATCGGGACAGATGCATGAAAAACGCTGAGAGAACGCGACGCGATCGCTGGTCCAAATACACATATGGGCCAGATATATGTCAACCGAAGCGATTTAACGGCCTCCGCTCATATGTTTCTTCGCTTTGTACGCCTCCGTCCCGAGGAATTCCCAGATGCAAAAAGCGCTAAAAAAAAGCGAAAATCCCGTTGAAATATGAAGTTTTAATTCTTAAAAATACCTCATTCTCTCGTGACTCGTAGCTTTATTGTTTTTGGGCCTTAATATCGCTCCGATCGAATGCGAATCGTTGGGAAAGATTGAAAAATCATGGAAGATTTCATACTCAATCGCAGAGAAGCAGCTCCATCGTTCTTCGTGTTCGAATTTTCATCGCTATTTCCTTTGCACAAACAAGTGCCTCGAGTATGGTCTCGAAGATATCAAATTTATGGTTTCATTATCTCAGAAAAAGTGAATTCGATTTAAAAAACCTTTGAGAACGTAATTACTCGCTTACGATCGATAAAATTTTAATTTCCATCGATGATTCGCCGACGACTTCGATCGAAATGCATCCCGTGACTGCCTTCGGAATTTCTAATAATCATTCGATATCCATAATTTGAAAATGCCATCAGCTGTGGATAGATATTCGTATTTTCTAATATTGAGATCGTACGAAATAATGAGAAGAGAATCTTCGGCCTGATTCACGATGCAAATCTCAATGTCGCCTATATATATATACGTATAATGCAAAGTAATAGTACACCTATGCGGGGTAGCTCAGGATGAAAAAGCGAGACGAGATTGAAGAGAGTGAAAGATAGCCTCGGCGATAGTGTAACGTAATCGCGCTTTGCCGGTTCTCATTATCGCGCGCGAAAGCGTTTATTGCATCCGGCGATATCCACGACCAGAATATTATCCATGGCCCATAAACCTTGAACGCGATGCAACGAGAGACGAGAGGAGAGAAGAAAGTAAGACAAGAGAGCCTAGCTCTTCTCGACTGATTCTCTCTCCCCGAGAGGAGCTAAAGTTATAAATTTCGGTGACCTTTTCTGCTGCTGCTCACTCGTTTTCTCGCCTTCATTTCAGATTACAATCGTTTCACCTTTTTCTTCTCATTTTTCGGTTAAAATTTTTGAAACTCGAGGGAATCTTCGTCACTCCTGGGATTTCATCGCAGTCATTCTTTCGAGTGAATAAATTTCAAAAACAACAATCTCCAGTTTATCTCACGAGGATCGAAAACTTCCGCTCCGCTTTAAAAACACCGAGCGAAAAGTCCGAACGCGTAGGTTCGCTCGGACATAGGTGAAACGAGGGCTAAATGGACTCGCGAACCTCCTTCGAGGTAAGAAAGAACTCGAAGAGAGGGAACCAGCGACTGCGGAAACTCGAAAAAAATGTCGACTCCCGATGCGCTTCGCTCTCGGTTTCTTCGTACGGAGATTTCTGCTTCGTAGAAAGTAGAAAAAGCTGCTCATTTCGTTCTACCAGGAACATTGAAAGTATCGTCTAACGAGCGAAATCGATAAATTTTTCAAAATTCTTACCGTTTTCGTATCCACTTGATTTGCGGGCTCGAGAAAAGGCTACCGATCGCCCCTCCGTTAGTTCGATCGCATCTCGAGTTCCTTCTTTCCCCCCAAATACAATAAGCTCCCCAAACATATGAAAGAAATAAAAGCGAAGAGAAAAGTGATCGAGCGGAAGTCGAAAATGCAGGGAAGACCGCGCTCGAATATCTTTTTTTATCTTTTGCTTTTTCTCTTGAAATTATAACGAAATAAACATAGTCGAAACTGGCGCCCTTGCACTCTCGTAGCACATCATCCGTTGGCGGGCGTATAGCGTGTACGGATGACGCGCCAGCGCGTTGCACAGGCAACGGGCTGCGGCGGCTGGTTCGTGCAATTTTCTCGTTCAGTCAGTCGTACGCCGGTTCTCAAAGCGCGCACGCCGCGCACGCGTCTACGTAACGCGTTTAACGCGGTGTGCAGTCTTGCCGTTCCACGCTCGTGTATGCGAAGAGGCGAGAGAGATTGAGTGAAACAAGTAAAGAAAGTAAATAGAGAGGAGAAATAATAAAAAGGAGGGAAAGTGAGAGTGGCCGAATGTCTGACGTTCTCTCGTTCTCGTTGCCTCCTTTCATTCACTGTCAACGCAGTTTCCGATCTGTACATATTATACGTATAGATTCACACAATAAACCGTCCCATTAATATCACTTTTCGAGACATTTCAAACGAGCAGAATTGGCTCTAATTGTTAGAATACCGACCGTTCGGGATAACCCTTTCGACCATTATTTCTCATCATTATTATAGCCTCGTTTATACGTTTCGAATAAATGAGTTACGTGAGCGACCAACGGAAGATCGAATTTTTCTTTACGATTCATTACAAATTTATTTATAAATTTATTCAGATATTGATGCATGTGTGAGCAAAGGGACCTTGCGAGACCGTTTGATAAATATTCATATATTCATAGACGTACGTATGAAACATTCTCGTATCTTAATTGCGTCGCTCGTCAATCTTCGTCGCGGCGACCGTTACCAATGTGCGGCAATGATAAACGCCCTCTCTTCGATTTTCCGACATACAACCTCGCCCCCGTGTACGTGTGAAACATTCCATCAAACATTTATTTTTCTCCGTACTTTATAAACGTTTCTCCAAACGTTTTCGGCCCTGATCTCCCACGCGTGGGCACGTAACACGAGTTATTCCACGTCGATACGCGCGTGGCTCCTTGTTTATTCCGATGGGAAATCGTAACCGAAGTATCAGTGGATAGCGGACGGGCGCGCATGGAAATTCGAACGGTAAAATCGATCTCGATTACGCGCGAGCCCTTCGAGACACGGTGGACCACTCTCGAGTATTCTCTCACCCTAAATCCGTCAAACGCACCATTTTTTCGCGCTGTTTCCGGGGGCTCGATGCAAGGGGAAAAGGAGGGAGAACGTGTGAGAGCGAGAGAAGACGAGACGCTCCTATGACACGCGTACTCGTGCACGTATTATGTTTTACTCTCTGCAGTACCGAGGTCGTACGATCAACAACTCGTGGACATGCAACGTATTCCCTATAGCTATACGCGTGGGTCATATAATTATTATTTTTACATGTACAGACCGATGTACGCGTAAATACACACGAATTTGTGCATGTATGTGTGTCGATGACTTCCGACAATTTGTCATTCTTTGAACGCGGGGAACATAAAATAAATATTGCTGTAAATGTGCCTTATTTATTGGACGGCATATAAATGAGCGTTAATAACGATATAAATGAAAATAATGGGTACATTAATCGTGAAATATAAATTCATTCATTTGTTTATTTTTCGTCGTATCTCTTGAATCGTGTTATCGTTGTTTTGAAATCACGATAGATATTCGCGTCGATAATAGATCGTGACCGATTAAAATGATCGATTTCTCTCACTATTAATCACTCTCGCTCTCCATTAATTAAAGAAACCGAGGCATAGATTCGGATACGTCGATAAGAATGAAAAAAAAAACTGCTCAATTAATCGCACGCTCATGAATTCTCGTTGACGAAGGATGACTTTGAAAATGCGGAAACCCGAGTCCCTCTCGAGTTCTCGAATTCGGAAAGACGCTCTATTTTCGTACCGCGTCACACAACGAGTGTCCCGCGAACGCGTATCGGAGAGCAGTGCGCGATCCAAACCGGTGTGATACAGTCCGAGTTTTCTGTTTGAGAATAATAAAATGGGTCAAGGGACTTGTGAGGGATTTTTAATGAGACGTTTGGAAAAATGTATTCCTCGCTCCAACGAGTTACGAAAAACCCTCCGCCAAAATACTCTCGAGTCGCGCAGGCTTTTCCGATTTTTTCGAAACTTTTGTTCCACATCATTCCTTAAATTGAAAAAAATTTAAACATAAATTAAATTTGAACATTTCAAGTCACGGAATTCTAACGAACGATCGATCAAAGCATTTCGGGTTGGCACCAACTGCTGCGCGTTTTTTTTACAAAAACTCAAAATTGAGAAATTTTCGACTAACAAAAATGTTACTGAGCTTTCAGTATCTAAGAAATAGTTCATTACTTCGAATAAAATTTTTAAATATAAACGAGCAAAAAATATCCATGAAATTGAGGTAAATGGATATTTGGATTGAAAATAAATGTGAAAAGTTGAAAGCTCTGCAGCATCGAAAATTCCTTAGCCCGAAACCATCCATCAAACAAAAAATTTCGCTTCCAGAAAAAAATGAACATTCGAAAACTTTCGTGTCGTTTACCAAAAACTTTTCGTTCGCGTACGAAGCTCTGGCTCGTGACGTTCATGGAAGTGCGGAGGAACAGTTTTTTCGAAGCATCCAGGTGCATAATTTCGTAAGCACATAGAGCGCCGAGCACACACTCGCCGTATCGATTTGACTCTATGCACCCGTGAGAACGACGTCGCGCAATCCGCGACAGAACCAGTGCAGAATTCACGTTCATGCATATCTGTACGGGCGCATGTGTAGTGTATACCGTATATATCCGCGTCCGCCTCCCATTCGGGTAGCTCGGCATTGGCCTTGAATTCTTGTCGGAGCCCCCGCCGCTCCGCCGCAACCGCAGTTATCCTCAGCTCCTCTCCCTCCTCTCCGTGGCCTCTCTTTCTCCTTTCCTCGCTCCGCGACTCTTCCTCCTTCTCCCTGCCCGTTCGCGTGTTTGTTTCTCTTTTTATCTCTCTCGCTCTTTTCCATTCTTTGTGCGTCTTTTTCGCTCGTTTCCTCTCCGTCGCACTCTCTGTTTTGCTCTCCTTCTCATTTTCCTCTTCGCGGGTTTATCTCTCTCTTTCGCATTCTCTCGTTCGTATACAGAGCTCGCGGGGAATGAGTGAGGCGCGAAGCGCGAGCACAACAGCGCCGCTCCGCCACGACGAAAAGGCGGCCCAGCGGACCGGGAATTTGCCCGAAGAACTCGTCACTCGCGCCCCTCGCTCCGCGGCGTCCCTCTTCCTTCCTTTTTATATTCTTGCTTCTGTCTATTATTCTCGTTTTCTTACTTCGTTTTTCCGCCTCGTCTCGCTCCCTCAAAAGCCCCGATTTTTCATTGACGCCAACGAATCTTACCTTTTTTTCCATCCTCGCCTCTCGTTTTTCTTCTTCCGCTGATTGGCCCCGAAGGACTCGCGAACAATGCTTGCGGGCATTACGAACGGAGGAGAGAATAGACTGCGGAAAAAACAGCTGGAAGAATAGCAGTAACGAGCAAAAAAACGATCGCAGACTCCAAAGTTGCTCTACTTCGACGACTCGGAAAATAAACGGGGATGACATTTTCGAGACTCGCTCGAACAGCGATTAATGAAAATTATCTTTGATGTTGCTACCTCATTTTCGGCCGCTTTTATTCACTCTAATTGGGTCTCGTAGACCGAGTAATTATACTTTTATTTTAATGCGAAAAGGAATTTTCGCAATGAGTCAACGCGGCTCGACAATTTTTTTACACTCGAAGACGTTTCTCCAAATTTTATTCCGCCGAAATTTTTCTTGCGAGATATTTCACAGTCAATGCACACACGATCCATCGCGGCGAGTCTACTTTTCGGTGACCTTCGCTTTTCCTTTCATATTTCAACGTTCGCAACCTCTTAACAAAATATGAAACCTTTTTATCTTATTCGTCGGTGGGTGAAATATAAATGTTGAATACGCTGAATAGAATAATTGAATCGAGTCAAAAAATGAATCGCATTGAAAAACGAATCATTTTGTCGCAATGAAAAATTTGAGGTTTTCCCATTGAAGAATTCGATCGAGCCCCAACACTTTACTTTGGTTTTGGCTAATTTTATTCTTCCTATTGATTTACACAATGCAGACTGAAAAGTGACATTTGAAAATCAAGTTTTTCCTCCTTCTGTTATCGAAAACACGATTTTATGTGATTTCGAAAGTGATAATTTTAGAGAAATTGAAAAAACGCTTCAGTCGAGATTTTTTTTGCCTCGAGACGATAAGAGAGAAGTAAAACCGTACGGCTGATGTATTTATCCCGTTAGCAAATATATTGAGAAGGCACAACGCGGCATTGAGATTGATGATCGACTTTGAGAGAATAATGCGAACCGGGGCAGCGAAAAGGGGGATCGTCAGGTTCGAAAAATTTTATTTGGAATTCTTCTTTTCGTCTCGTGATGTTTTTTTATTCGCATTTATTTTCCTCTTCGTTCACGGAGGACGCGACAAACGAAATTCGCCTCGGGATGAGGCGGGGGTCGGGCTGATAGAAAATTGGTCACGGAGGGGAGGAAATAAAATCGTGGATCGTCGCGAGGCGATAAGAAAAATAAGAAAATGTGTATACATCGATACCGTTTCTTTTATGCTGCGGGGCATTCGCGAAGATAGAAACTGCGAGTCGTGCCAGACCGGGGATCGTATTTTCGTGTCTCTCGCGCCAATTTTTTCGCTTCACTTTTACGTTGACTGGTGGGAAAAAAATGTCAATACGTGTGAAGTGAATTTCGAATTCATTTCAATCGTGTCGAGTCTTTTAGGATCGTCACACAAGGGAGAGCCATTTCTTCGAGTTTTTCTGTCCACACCTGGAACTTGCACGTTTTCATAGTATTTTAGCTTACAAATCTTTGGGATTCTGACTGCTGAACTTCGCGATCATTTGGGTACAAAAGGGCGGAAATCGAAGTTGACCTCATTAACGAATTTTGTCTCAGCTCCAACGATACCAAAATCCAGCCAAATATCAATCCCCACGATAATTCTAAGCTCGCGAGATCCGCGCGTGTGAGCGAGTGAAATATTTATTGGAAAAAATAGAAGCTCGTCGACATCGGGACGATCGACTTTTGGATTCGAAGTGGTACGTCGAACGGTGACGCGGTGAAAAATCTATGTTCGTCAAACACTTTTCAAGCGGTTGAAATAAACGAACAGAGAGGCAAATAATCATCCAAGATGATGAAGAAGGAGAAACCAATGATGTCAGTGACGGCGATTATCCAGGGAGCTCAGGCCCAACACTGGGCTCGAGGTAATACTTGTACGTATCGCAATTTTTTTAGCGCACAATCCCCATCAAAATAAAACTCGTTTTCGTTTTTATTGCTCGAAGAAAATATCACAGACGTCGAGATCACTCTGAATTTCTGTTTTTCTCACTTTATTGTGTGTCACAACCGTGAGAAAAATAATAAAATTAAGTGGAAGTTGTGAGCGCGGAATAAAAAGGTTTCTGCGTTGAGGGTAATAAATGTAATAAAAATCCTTGCGCTCATCGTTTCATAAGTGTCCACGTTACCAGTGGATAAAATAGCCTGAGGCAGGAAATGTTCGCTATCTGTGCAATTTTTTCGTTTATTATCATGTCGTAAAACTCGTCCTTTTATTCTCATAACTTGTACATTCGTTGAAAAATATTATCAACTCAAATTACTTTTTTCCTTAATCATGGAATCACGAAAGTTCTTGTCACAAATATCATCATCGAGGCGCATCATGCACAACTCGATCGTTGTTCTCCGTGATTAATTCGTTGCTGAAAACTCGTATCGCTAACTAAACAACGATGTAAAATTTCCATCGATATTCTGACTGTTTTGTTGAAAAAACCTCTGGAACGGATGATCGGAAAAAAACGGTTTTAGATTCAATGGGTGAATGGCTATGGCGCATATCATACGATTTTCGATTTTTTCAAAAATCACGAAATGACAGCCACTTTTCAAAAAACTACGAAAAAGCACGTTTTTTCATCGTTTTTTGCAAAAAAAAAAAATAGTTCCACTAACAATTTCAAAATTCGTATAACATGCGCCACAGCTGTGGTCTTAAAGTACATGTGGTAAAATTTTGGTAAAAATGGGTTGAATAGTTCCGGAGATTTCATCAACGAGCCGTTCAAAAATGTAATTTTGAGAAAAACGCGTTTAAACGAAGGCAGGTACGCGGTACCGCACCGGCCGATGCGTATTTTAGCGCGCTCAGACAGCCGAGTGAACGGCGCTCAAAAGCATACTTGGACTGCTCAGATCTTTATAAAATTTTAGTATGATACTTTTGAATATGTATACTTTCGAAAAATGCAATTAAAAAATCGATTGTTAAATTTTTCGAATCACGGCTTCACCTCGAAAGTGCTCCAATGTTTTCGTTTTCGTTCTTTACCATTAATATGTAATATCCCAAATTTACTAATCGATTTTTTGAAAATTCTAATTAGAGTTAATTCCTTAAGCATTCGTTGTCGATTGAAAATTGTACGAGTTTTTCTGTCGCTTGTTCCATAAAAAGATGTGGAATTGTTAATAATGTGACGCGTTATTTAAACCGAATTACCGAATCGATGATTCTCGTTTAAGTTTTCAATAAAAATTCCGAACGCGAATTCTAAAAAGGGAATATACTCTTGCAATGAAAGAGCGTTATTGAGCCATTTTCATTGTGTCGGTATACTGTATGTCGTGCGCGGAGTCTCGACTTTATCACACACCGAGCAAGCATTATGTGCGTTATTGCACATGTGTTCCGAAGCTTTTCATATCGTTGATTCAGGCACAGTAATAACAGACGCGCGTGTGAGTTTGCTCCTCGTATAAATACGTAATCGTAAATAAATTGTATTAACGGTTGCTCGCTAAATTGTTTTCGCGTCTGTTGGCGAGCGCACATGCGGCGAAAAGCTGTTTCACAGCCTCTGACATTTAAGCGACCTTTTTATCTGTTATATTATTGAGCTTTTAAAAAAGTGATATTTCACACACATTTTTTGCGCTTTGTGTCCCTCGAGGAATTTCGAATATATCATACATTTTTGTGCAAATACATAATTTTTATTATATTTTACAAAGCCTCGCAATTATTGGTGCGGCCTCGCACGAGACACTTTACGAACTTTTCATTGTCCGTTATGACTTTTCGCCGTTCCCAAAGTATTCGTACGCGAAGAAATGACACAAGCAAGCAAAAATATCACTGACAGATTGCCTGAAAGTGATTTTTTCATTTTTCGCCATTCGCAAATCCCTCGACCTCGTATTTCATGTTTATTTTCAAAAAATTATAATGAGAATAAACATTTTTTTGAGCGATAAATAATCAGAGTATAACGACAATTTGAAGCACCATTTTAACAGCGCTATTACGCTCATTCTCATTCGTTCTCGGCTGCATGCAGCTTCGTTAATAAACTCGAGGGTCATACAATTAGCGTCACGACGCGAAACGGTCTCGTGATTAAGAAGGATGTACACACACGTCAAAGCAAAAAAAAAAAAAAAAAATTAACCGCAACACAGGAAATTCGACTATTTTCATTATTTCCGATGTATAGTGCAATATTTTTGTTTCCGTTGATGAGCAGTGGTACCTTGTAAATAATCGATAATAACGATCATCGAAATGGTATAATAATTCGTCGAATGATTCCAAAGAAATAATTTTTACAATTCCCAGAGAAAATTGAGCTCGAAAAACATCGTTAGACACCCTTCGAATCCTTTTTCCTTCGTGTTAAAATCCACTGTTAAAAAAACTGAAAATTAATGACTAAGAAATTTTTTTTCTTGCATTCTAACGATATGTGATATTGAATTTCGTAATTTAAACATCGAGAACAGCTGATTTGGAAAAAATCAGAGAAGATTTCTATCCGCGGATCGCACATGGTCAATGTTCTTCGGCTCGACTTCCTTCTCATTCATAAAATGTATATCGATATCGATATTTCGAATCACGTGGTAACGCTCGTGTTGGCGTCACTCGTGTACATTATCTCGATGAATAAACGTTCATGACTCGGGTACATATATGCGTTAGGAGTGATGCATAGGTACACGCCCAATTAGCGAACGTGTTACACGCCTATTTTGCTCGTGGCATTGGTGACCGCGCCCTCGAGGATTTATATACATCGGCACTAATAGACTCGCTCCTCTCGTGCTTCGTACATATATTTCTAACTCGTCGTTAAGATTAGAAACGAACAGGAGAGCGGGGCTTCTGCCTTTTTTTTTTTTTTTCTTTATTTCTCGAGAGGTGGAGAAGTCCGAAATGGAAAATCTTGAATCCGGTGAGAAAAGCTCTCTAGAAATCGTGAAAAACGTTAGTTTTCCTCAATGTGAGGAAATCGCGATGGGAGGCGCGTTTTTTAGCTCGAATTTATAAACGGTCTCGTTCGCGCGTTGCTTTACATCAACTTTGAGAAGATTCAGAGGGCGTTTGTAATGAAATTCGCTCTCGTTCCCTCGGAATTGGAGATTTTGGGGACTGCCCATGTACACGGTGGCGACGCGATCACGTGGACCGGGAAATTCCTCCGGGGTGAGTCCTCCTGCGTTTCCCTCCCGAATTACCGCCCCCCCCGATCAAGGCGTTTATCGTTTCGTCGTTGCCAATCGACGTTTGAGCAACGGCGGCGTCTCCGTCACAAAATCCCGAGGATTTTTCCCCTCGGAATTGCCAGGAACGTAAAAAACTCAGAAACTCTGGTTGCGCGGACACGTCGTGGCAACGGGACACCCTGTACATACTCGCGAGCTTATTACTCGTAGCAGCCAGCGACTTCGCAAGGCTCGTGCTCGACGATGACGAATGTTCTCGGGGTGAAGGTCGGCTATTGAGACGACGCGCACACAACGAGCAGTGCGACATATAGAAGGCGCGGGTGCATGTACGCTCGCATGTGTATTTGCCAAGATCAATTGCGCGGGTCCTGCCGCGGCTGGCCTCGCGGGTCAATTCTCTTTGCAAGAGAGAGAGAGAGAGAGAGAGCAACGCAAATAGCTGAAGCTCTCTTATCAGTCGCGGTGTTGTCGTGCGCGGACAATATGCTGCGTGCGTTATGTATACCTATGTGAAGATAAAAATTGCATCTAATCGGGCGTCCGTGTGCGAACATACGCACATTCGCGGATGTATAACTGATAGACTAATGGAGATTCCGGCAACGACAAATGCACCCCTTCGCTGTTGTCGTCGTAAAGATAGAGAAAGAGAAGCGAGAAGCGGAGGGGACAAACGCGGAGAAAGACCGCGCCCTGGGAAGGTCACGCCATCGCTTCGTTATCTTTGCATGAGCACTTTACGCTCTATTATAAATACATATATTCATTATCTTGCCAAGGGGCTCCTTCACCAATGCAATTTATGATCTTTCTCGTCACTTTTTTACTCTTTCCTGCGACGTCGCTCGCTGGTCACACGACTCGCCGTCTCGGCTCCCACGACGCGTTCTCCCTCTGCCCTCCGCCCGCTCGCGACGTCGTCGTCTTGCTTTCGGTGAGATCGAAAGATCAATGAAATGCGCGTGACATCCGCGTATTTCGTTACCTTAAAATTTTGAAAAGAACATCAGTGCGAAAAACCTTTCGCACTCGTGTTGCTGAGAAGTTTCCACGGGGGGAAAAAACGTACGTTGGCACGTAGACATACGTTCATATTCCAGCTATAAACCCAAGTCGAAAAGTGCCTCCGAGCACACGAGTGTATACGAGACAACCTTGGCACAAATGTGAACGAGGCATGAAGTGCAAGTCCTCTACATACGCGCTCAGTGCGCTTGCTCGCGAATTGTCGCGCTCGCGTATCCGCGGATTATTTATTCGTGCCCCGTCCCCTTATTTATTCAACGCCGAGTTGCCATATTTTCTTGAAAACCGTCTGCCTTTTTAACCGGTTCTGCAAAATATGAGCTTCATTTTTTTTTCAATCGAACCAGCCATCCTTAAGAGAAATTGGGCCGAATGAGATACTCGAGAAAATATTGTGCTTTGTCAGAAGTTTGGGAAGCTTTGTTCCCTTAACCAAAAAATGTACGATTCGTCACATACTTTTGCAGAAAAAAAACATTCCAGTCAAAACGGGGCACGCGTCGATGTCAAATTTTTCTTTCGGAGCTACAATTTTCATTTGTTCCTGAAATATTGATTATTATTTTTTCACAATATTGAGAAAACATTAACCCTTAGTGCGCATCTGGGGTCAGGTTGACCCCAAAATTTTTTTCTCACATGAATAGCATTTACAGATGAGCATCTCATAAGTAAAACCCTCAATATTAAGAAATCGTTATCCCCTCACTAAGAGTAGGGAGCATAGCCACTTCATACTCCAAAATAAATACACTTTTTGGAACGGTTGCAAAGTGGACTATTTTCCCCTTGAAGCATGAACCCTTGTCTGTAAAACTCTGTAAGGGTTTTTTTCAAAACTCAAAATTTAAGTTTTTACGAGTGATTTAACCGAAAAAGTGCTTTTTACGCGCACTATCAACTTTGAGCACGTTTTTGAACAATGAAAAGAGATTTTTTTGGAAATCCGACTTTGCACTCTTAATGTTGGATCAATTCACTGCAAAAAGTGACTAAACCTTTTATTCCGAAAAGCGCATAGTTACCGAGATATTCGATGTCAAAAATGACCTGCGTGATCAAAGTGACCCAATGTGCACGAAATGTCTCGCTGTGAAGGTGTGCACACTGAGGATTAAAATTGAAAAAAAAAAAAAAAAAAACATGATAAAAGTTCGTTATTTTCTGTGCCCACTTTTGTCCGAGTCTCCCCGCCGCAATGACTTGGCACTTTTTCATAATCTTTCATCAATTTTTCGTAAAAACCTTCACATCAATGATATGTTCAATGGATTCCTTGACAGCCTGACGGATTTCGGCTGAATAAAATATCGTTTCCGCGTTCCCCGCAAAAATCTTGATACGACGCTGAAGTTTATGACGTTGAAGTCCAACGAAATTAACGAAAATGATAACTAATCAACATTAAATAACATTAATTAACGAAAGAACATTTCGTTGGACTCCGACGCTGCAAGCTTCAGTGCCATAATTTGATCAACGTCGTCTCTAAAATTCGATAGCCGACTCGAATCGCGGCGAAGCCGGTAAGCGACAGCGAGCGCATTTCTGTCCCCGGTTTAGTTTTCCTCGTATAATGAGCGATGAATTGAAATGCTTCCGCTGGACTCGAGTCGTGACCACGTGCCCGAACAATGGAACAGCCACGAAGATGTGCGGTCGAGTGTGTTGCGGGCTGAGCGAGCACGTTGGTTCGCGAGAACTCGAGTTACTCACGCAATGGCGATAAAAAATTTACATGTTCGCCGTGTGTATTCGTCAGTTGCGCAAGATCCTACGCTTCCTTCGAGCACCATTAGAAATTAGATAACTCGAGTTCAGCACGACCAGTCCCATGTGTGTACAGACGTGCGACGAGAGTGTCGAGGTGTGTTCAAGAGTCTTTGGCCGTGAAAAATAGCCGTGACAGGAGGAAGGACAAATTGAGTATCGCACAGGCGCGTATACGTTCGATCTCAGGAGATTGGAACGTTGTTGCTGCATTCCCCAAGAATTAATGTACCGCTGGAAATATCTAATGAATGATTTATCATCGCGCATGAATTATTGATGCGGACAATCCTCAGATTGCAATCAATTTAACTGCAGTCGTGAAAAGCCGTTGGATAACAAATGCTTCCCATTGATTTATTCATATTTGCGGCAATATCGCATGAATATTAATTACCGTTATCGAGGATCTGGGAATATGAAATTTGGCGAGACTCTCGCGGTGCGATCGAGTGGGAAAACTGCTCGTTCTCCATGTGCAATTTCCTCCTTCATTTAACCGTTAAAGCCTATTGATTTGCATCGAAAACGAAGTGCTGCAAATGAAGCTAAGTTTCGGCCGGGGTCTCACGGACCCAGTTTCCACGCGGACCACTGGTCACATTACCAGTGGAAAAGTATTTGAGGAGAAAATATATATCGAACGACGACGTCACTCGCCGTGTCGTGTCCCGGTCTATATGCAGCTTAGCCTGCTTTATATATAGACCACAAATGCTGTGAAGATAAAATGTGTGCATGCAGCGAGTACAGAAGAGCGAGACGCTCTTTGAGAGCAGGGGTGCGCCTAGCCTCCGTGCGGAGGAGGGAGCAAGAAAAAAGAGGGAGAGAAAGAGAGAGCTCATACTAGAAAGAGCCACGTGCGCGATAGCCGAGGATAAACGAAGCCTGTTCCAGACTCTCCCTCTCTCGGTTCTCGCCTGCATGTGTCTTTCCACCTTGGTTCGTGCGCGGCTGTGGGTCAATCGGAGAAGGTCACGAGGTCGAGTCGGTCGCGCGTGTTCCGAGGGCTCTTTAATACGCTTTTAGTTTCACCAGTGCGTGCTGCATATCACTGTATACGTTTGTGCATAGATACCGCTTGCAGACACAGCCGAGGCTTTATTAACAATGTGCATTCATTCACCGGGTAGAACGGACATTCAAGAATTTCTGTGTGCACGCTAAATGTTGAAAATTATCGGCAAAACGCCTCCGCGCGTACTCGCGACCCTTTGAATTATCGGAATTTGTGTCTGGAGCTCGAAGCAGGCTGTTCGCCTACTTTCCTCCTTTTTTTCCTCCCACAGTAACAGAAGCTTCCGGTTTCCAGGATTTTTACGTATATATGTTCGTTGCCGCTGAATTTTTCAGCTCTCTTTTCACCCCCTCGTTATTCCTGTTCTTACTGCCTTTTACCAACCTCGATGACGTAATTCCCGCTCAGATCCCCGTGACTCTGCGCCATTGAAACCCCGACTGATCCCCGATACGGTTTATTTCGACTAGTAATTTTCATACGCAATGTGTGCCGTCGAAATCTCACGCGGAGTTTTCGCAACGAGAATTTTACTCGCTATATACGTCTCCTTTACCAGCGTTCGTTCTTATTTGCTTCTCAAATATTTATCCTCGGTACATCGTGTCGCGTTGCTCAACAAATAACATAAGCACAAGCCTCTCGTTGTGTTTCTCATTTCTCCTCGTAAGCACGTATCAGATTACGCGAATCTTCTGCCTCGAGATTCATTTTACACGCGTGTACCGCGTTTCATCGGCCGGTGAGGAAACTCTAATCGCGCTCACGCGCAGAGCCTCCCTTTTTCTCAAATCCCACCGTCGATGTGTAGCGACTGCGAAGTATAGTTTTCGAAATAACGGAAGAGCCAGGAGCGATTCCGCTCAAATCTGATGGCAACCGAATCCGAGTCCAACGAAATTATGTGAAAAAACTCTCCAACAATTCCACTAATTCTCCAATCCTGTTACCTGCCTGATCTGCAATTCGTAGTTTTTCGGTCTGCACCAATGATTCGTGGAATAAAAAATTGGTCAATTAGAAATGCTGTTTTCGTCAATTTCGTTGGACGCGTTGCAAGCTTCAGCGTCGCTCCTCCAAAGTTCTTCGAACACCCTTCATCGTTAAAGTCAACTAAAAAATCTCACTCGTACTGGTACGCATGGGAATGAAAATATTTCTCGTCCGCGAGGAAAGCGAGAAAAACGAGGCTGGCGAAATTGAAGAAGCGCGACGACATCACTCGCGAATGCATAATCACTTTTGGCTTTTATCATTCGCTCATGCATATTTGCCTTTCTTTCTATACACATCAGATTCTTTTATCGTTCTCTTTATGGCCGCTAAGCGCTCTCCGGTAACTTCTCATATAACGTTCATAACACACGATTGTGATAAGAGCTTACGGTTTTGCGTGGATCGTTCAGACTCTGAATCATCCCGGGAGGAAAGTCTGTTTCAAGCTTCAGGGGGTGCTGCGAAATGCCCCGTTTATTCAGACAAATTTTTTCTCCTTTTTCACGCACGCATAATTTTTTCTGAATCTCGTCGAATCGCTCTTTTTTTAACGAGCGAGATGAACGCTCTTCTCCGTCCACTAAAACAAGCCGGCAATGCTTTGGCTTCACCGACTTGATAAATTATTTAACAAAATCCGTCGCCTTCGGTTTTTCCATTTTCGTTCGTCCCTCCACCATACTTGCATCAGTATTGCAATTTCGTCTTCGTTAGACGACCCTGCGACGCATGCATCGCGCTCCGCAGCGAGAGAAAACTGGTTTTCAGTTTCGGAAGAGAGCTGTGTTTTAAAAATGGTCAGACGATGACGTCAACGATGCATCGAGCGCAGTTCTCCCCGAATGTATACGTGGCCTGATCTGTCTCGTCCGAGACTAAATCCGGTGATACCGAACGTTCCTCGAAAGGTTGAAAATTAATGTGGAGAATGCAACGTACGTTTGGGAGTGAAACAGACTTTTTCCTTAATCGAATATTCGCCGGTGTGCGAGCTCGTCGTTTCATAATCGTGTGACTGCTCGTTAACGACGTTGAAAAATATCGATTTGGCTTTATTCTGATCGTATTTGGTGCGATTTCATTTAGCCAAGTGCTATTTCCGGTCGTGACATCGTTTGGCAGTCACAATGACGAATTTTTCAAAGGTTAAGGCAGCGAATTTTGAGTTCTGGTCTGAAGCTTTCATCTCATTCCCCGACTAGAATCGAGCGCATTGCCATTTTATTCGACGACGAGAGTTGTTCTGCTCGCGGGGTTTCTTCACTTATAACAAAGGACTCAATATTTTTTCGCGTTAGAACACAATTTGACTCGAGCTCCGATGCTTTTGTCGTTTCTTTTCGACCAACATTCTGCGTTGAATCGAATCCGTTGGGGTCTCGACGACGCCGATGACATTTCGACGAGTTCAATGTTGACTTTCGTCCGAGCTGCTGAATTTCCTTGATAATTGAATATGAAAAAATGTGTGTTGGAACGACGCTCCGATTATATTTTTAACCGGCAAGATATCCATGATGAAGAAGTCGAGTCTGCAAGTCTCTCGCTGTGAGACACATTAGGTTATCGGCACACATGCAAAAATAATGGGGATCGTAAAGAAGAAAATATTCACGTATAAATAGACGCGTGGACGCGTGTATATGCGCCTTCGATCGTAAAGGATGAATGTATACACGCAGACACATCCTTTACGACGTTGAATATTCGCAGCCGACAAAGGTCGCGAAATCTGGTTTCCCTCTCCGCGTGTCCCGAACGTGCCGCCGGAGTTTCGAACTGACGACTTCGCGTTTCGCGCACTCGAATCCACGTTGGTGTAGGTCGTTTTTTCATCGGGCAATCAACACTGACGCGGCTAAAACAAGGGAAACGTGACTGAGAAAAAATGTCGTTTATCTTGGCTTTTACCGGGTTATTTAGTTTTTTTTCTTTCTTTTTCGTTTCATGGTGCAAACACCAACGGGCTGTCAGCACATTTTTTTCGCAGAGGAGCCACAACGCCCTGTGTCGTTGCATAACGAGCCGATCGTTACAAACGAATTGATTTTTTTATGGGAATTTTGCTTACGAGTGTCGACCATCGATTTTTCTTCGTCGTAATTAAACAAGAAGAAAATCACGTTTGACCGTTTTACTCGATCTCCGCTGCGGGCGGCGAGCGTCCGGATGCTCGGTCTTTTAGCATCGAGAAAATGTGGTGACGCGTATTCGACTCCCCCGCAGACCCGCCTCGATATCGTTCGCCAGAGTATCCTGGCCTTGAACGGTTACCGTCGTTCTCGCAAGACTGCTGCTGCTGCTGCTGCTGCTGCTCGGAGCATTCTTCGTAGGAGTGTGTACTACGTACGCGAGAATCCGCGTATCTTCGAGATGAAAACGCTTCCCTCGAGTGCTTTTATTTCCTCCTCGCTGGATAGAACGCCACCGACGAAATTACCGTCCCCCGATAAGCTCTCTCGGAGCTTTCCCTTCTATTCGCCCTTTCGATTGGATAAAAAGAGATTTTCATCTTTGCGGAAATGAGAGAAGAAACGAAATTGCGGGAAGAAAATTAGACTGATTTTTCAAAGTTTTTAGCATCTTCGCGAGATCGTAGCGAATGGAGAATCTTTTATTCAGAAATAATGGAAGAAACAATAGTTGTGAAAATAATCGATTGAAATTGACTCGAAAAAATTCGCACGAGCAATTCTATTTGTTATGAACGAACTTTAATGAAGCTCGTATAAGTACTCGAAAGTGAAAGAAACGAGAAGCGTCGAATGGTCCATTCGAAACGGTCGTTTCCAGATAAAGCAAAATCGTTCTTTCCGCAATGTTGAAATAAAAATCAAAATGACTTACGAAATATTTTATCAAAATTAGTGTAATCTACTCGCGACGAACATTGCATAAGAAACACGATTAATACTCATTAGTTTCAATGAAAACAATAACAACAAAGAAAGTCGCGATTATTGATAACAATTTAAACAAATTTATCGCCAATTGGTCCCATAAATATGACCAGAATGACCTCAACAGCGATAAATCGTAATTTGTCGTAGTCCCTCGAGTGGTTCGTTGCTGTTCATTTTCCAGCCCCGGACCAGCAGTCGCACACGCGTGGATCAATCAATGTTTGTGTGCTCGTGTGCGTACACATTCTCGGGTTGTGCCGTATTTAGTACAGCGAGTTTCAGTACCGAGCTCGAGCTCGCGGTGTGCGTTGATCGATGTTGTAAAATGCATAACTGTGTGCGACGGCGTGGGCGATGACGTCAGCAGATGCAATTACCGATGCACTTGACGCGCGTCCTCAAGGCGGGAAATCGAATGGGTGTTAGATAACCCCGCTTATGCGAATGCCGAGCGAATGCAGGCCGATTCAGGCATAATCGATGATTCGCGAACTCTCGATTAATCAATTCGGTCCATGATCGTTCGCCGCCGCGCAGCTTCTGTATGATCCTTTTAAAGAGGCCGTCTGTGGAGACGAGAAGAGAGTGGAGTTCGATATATACCGTCGATTTTTTTTCTCCTCGAATTTCATGAAATATGAAATCGTTGAGATTGAAATATGCTAAAGAAGTCTCAAGTCTTTGCAAACCTTATTATACATTTCTCGATCGAACACCGTTTTTTCATTATTGCGGAGCGAACGTTGTTGTATAAGCAAATGCTAATTCGAATCACCTACGAAAATTTTATTCGGTCCAGACTTTCGGAGGAAAATTGTTACGACATGGAAAAAGTCTCGAGTCTTGTTCTGCAGCCGGGGAGTCATTTTTTATGATTTTTTTTCTCGGTCACGCGTGTTAGTTACTCAACTGATACTTTTACGAAGCCTGTCACGTAATATCGTCCATACTTATCATCGCTATTTATCTAAAATTGTGTGAAACGTTTTATTTGTTACGCTACATTATTGTCGTTCGAATAAAGTATCGAAAGATTCGCTCAGCTCGTGGGATAATCGTGGGCGTCTACTACGAATAATAATCAAACGGCTACGGGTTCTCCGACAACGCATAGTTATTTCTGTGAAATCATGTTCAGGACGAAATTCCGAGTCTCGAATTTTCTCGACGGAATTGCATCTGTGGAAGTTTTCATTTCCGAAAATTGGCGCAGAGCTGTTCCATTCCACCACGCACAGCGCCCAAACGGTTAGAGATACGGCGACAATGCAGAGGACCAATATCGTAGAGCATGAAATTTCCTACAAAAAAGTCCCCGACTACATTTCCGTACCTTCGATAGCGCGGTTTTTATTGCTCGTCGCAAATTTCGATCGAAACCTCCGTTCTCCAACGTGGACCATTCGACGTGGAACACCCCGCGTGTGTTTCTCCGCGTAAAACAAGAAATGATGAGAGACTCGATCGTGGTTAACGCCTTGACCGATTGACCCTGCACCTCAGCCGGCACTCGGCACTCTCGTCAACCGATCGATGGTCTTCGTCGTCGTTCTCGATCTCTGCCCACACCGAACAGTGGCAGAGTCCAGACGGCTGATCGCTAATCTCGTGGGCCATCGCGAATGTCCCATTTTTAGATTGCTTCTCATCGATCAAAAAAATAATCACTCGATGCTGTTCAACGCGAGAAAAAATGTCACGAGTTCATGTCCAATCTTATTCGTAAGCGATTGGAAATTGCACGTCGATCAGCGAAAAATTGGTCTCGTAACGTTATTTAATTCAGCGTCGAAAATATGACACGTTAATATCGCAGGAAATAAGCTTTGACATTGAGCTCTTACCGCATTATAACGTGAGTTTTATTTTCCTTATTTTCCAGGGCTGAGCTTGGACAGCAGTAATATGTCGATGTCCTCAGTAGGACCGCAGAGTCCCCTGGACATGAAACCCGATACTGCGAGTCTCATAAATCCTGGCAACTTCAGTCCTTCGGGACCAAACAGTCCGGGGTGAGTAGAATTAAAATTTAATGTACCGTTTTGTCTCTTTTTCGAACGGGGACAATTGCACTTGGGGCAATTCGTTGAAAATAAGAAGAAAAAAAACTATTGAGGTAAAGTCGAGTTTGCTTAGCAGATTTTTTTTATCTGAACAATATCATAAAAGTATCAGCGAAGCGAATAAATGTTTTCGAAAAGATCCAACCGAGAAATATTGCTTGTAAAAATGCTGGAAGAACACGAAAATTGCGAAGGTCGAAACGAGTGAAAGTCCGTCGACTGCACGTATTTGGGAATCGGAGGTTTTTTTACCTTTTATTATTTAACATTAAAATCGCATGTACGAAGCTTGCAACCAAATGAGCCTGGAAATCGACCGTGTCACGCCACTCCGCAATTTGCAATGTACAAAAAAAGGTCGTGAGTGTTGACGAAAATATACACGTATATAGAGGCACGAACAATGTGTTTGCTCCCGACGTCCGGTCGCTGCCTAAGTAATTTCGCAAGGTCACGCAACTCCCGAGTTTTATGGTCATTCGTATATTACTTCTCATTATTTTTCTATACCGTTTTCTCCCTGTGAATCGTGGGTGCAGACGATATTAACGGTGAGCAACTCTCTCACATCGCAGCGCCGATTCTCCACAACGAGTTGCAAACTCATCATAAATAATATTCTGTCAATTTAATGCTGCAGGAACATATGGAAAGTAATACAATCGAGAAGAAAACCTTTTGAACGTTGGCAGGCTGTGGAATCGCGATTTCCGCTCCTACAAATGTGCATTTGTATGTGGGAATTCATACACCGACTATATCTTTATAATGAAAATCTTAAAAGAGACACTTCATTCGTAGGAATTTTGGATTCTAGCCTTTTTCTGAATCTTTTGCCTCCTCTAAATTTCGAATTTTGTGTATATTTTTGTCCTCCGTTATGAATTCAGTAGAATCGGAGTATTTTTGAAAATCGATATTCTGCTCTCTATTTCTGGCTCTCCCCCCACATGTCCATTTGTGTTCGAGCCGAATCAAACTCCAAATATCAATGAGAGGACGTGCACGCTGACAAAGTTTCGCTGACTCATAAATAAAATCGCGGTTCCCGACACTTTTAGTCATTAATTTTTCACGAAACAGATATGTGGAAAAAACATCGCGCGAGTCGTGATGATTTACTACGATTGAGTCGAAAGAAAGGAATAAAAAAAGCAGACGAGGCAGACGTGAATTTTCAACATTCTGAAAAAGTCACGTTTTGTTTTATTCTCTCAAATGTTCAGTTTATCATCTCTCTTACAACCAAACATATTTCTGATAAAACTTAAAAATATCTGAATGCAGAATGGCTCCCCCATTAGTGATGTAATCGTCGGTGATTTATAAATAACCATTCGTCAAACGTCTTAATTAATCAAAGTGTATTCATCGATGAAATAGGTTCATAAGTGGCCTTGAAACGTTACGTTGAAATCCGATAAATGAAACATCATTTTGGAACAATAACACAAATGTTTATTATGCGAGGACATTAAATATCCATTTCACATTGTATTTCTTCTATTTTAGATCTTTCACCGTCGGTTGTCACAGTAGCCTGTTGAGCACATCGCCCAGTGGTCAAAGCAAAACAGGCTCCGGCTCACCATACCCACCGAACCATCCCTTATCGGGCAGCAAACATTTGTGCTCCATTTGCGGTGACCGAGCCAGTGGAAAACATTACGGAGTCTACAGGTTAGTTTTGCCCTTTGATGCGATGAGTTCATTCGACTAATTTCAACGGTCAATTGTTTCAACATAGAGTGGAAAGTCTGACTTCATTGGCGTTCCAATTGTTCCATCATGTTCTCCATCGACCAATTATTCCATGTCGTTTTTCATTGACTTCAAATCTACAAAAGTGTAGGCGCAAAAGTGAGAGTTTTTAGTTAGTTAAAATGAGACATTTTTTGGAATAAACCAAGCTCATTTATTTCGCTTGTTTAATTATTCTATACAGCAGTTGTTGGCTCAATAAGTGAGTTTCGCGAGGCATTTTATTCGGCTATGCTTTCGGATCGAAGTGGCCACCGCTCGAACGATAAAACTGAATGATATCATTGTGTTGCCTCGACCATGAGAAGACTCTTGCATGCTATCCTCCCAATGTTTTCCTTGGCGAAATAACAAAACGCAAATACGATTTAACGTTTCACCAGATAAATTGGAGACCCTGAAATACTCGGAATTTTAGTCAAGCGCCCATTAATCTTGTCTTTCGAGTGATAAAAGAGCTTGAAATTTGAAACGAAACGCCGCCAATTGTTGTACGTCGAGGAGTTACGAGGACTGCAGCAACGACGAAACTCCCAATATTTTTTTCCAATTTTTCATACCGATTGAAAAACACTGAAAAAAATAATGCGTTTTGTTTGCTACTGAACAAAGTAAAAAAGTACATTTTTTTCTGCTCGCTGGAAAAATAGAGTGAAGAAACGAAAATACGGAAAATACTCTCGTTTTATTTCTTGTATCTTAGAGCACTCGTGTCTCATTATATTGCAATACAAGGCCACCGTAAAAGTCGTCACTACGTGTGAGAGATGAGAAAAAAAGAGTGGATATGATGTGGGCGTCGAGTCGTCCAGAGCCGGGGGAAGGGATGAGATTTTTTCCTCTTTTTTTCTCTCCTCTTCTCGTTGACGCTCCCCCCTCTTCCTCGGCCTTTATTCACTGTGTACATGATACAGCTTTACTCGTGTGCACCTTAACACTCCAAACGAACGCCCCATTTTTATCGCTAATGGACACCTCGTTGAATATTTGGCGGGGCTTCGTCTAACCAAACGAAGAAAAATCTTGCTTCAGCTCATCTCGCAGACAGACACTCGACGTTTTTCAAAAGTATGCGTTTGTGCATACAAGGAGTCCCGAAATTCGTGGACTCACTTTTCAATAATAAATCAGAGCGGGGACGAGAACTTTGATCAGCGTGAAATTTCAAGGCTCAATTTTTAAAATCGTTCGTAAATATAACGAGACATCGAAGTTACGTTCCTGATCGAATTTCTTTTCGCCCAGCAGCTACTAAATTTTTCTCAGTCATTCTTTATTCCATCTTCCTTCGAATATTCGAATTTTTTTTTCCGCTCCGAGTGTTTCAATTTCCATTATATGAATTTCATATTTTTCGGAGGGATCGCGTCGGAAAATTTACGTGAAGAGGAGGGTACCACGTGGTCGTATAAAAGTGTACAAATAGATTTTTGTACATTTTTATGCTGAGAAAATATTGCGGCTGGAGTCATAATGCAAACACAAAGAAATGAGGGCAGACTTTATTTTTTGCCCTGAGCTTGTCTGGTCAGAGAGATTTATGGCTTATTAAGCAGGCTGCAAATGAATTCTTCTTGGCACCTGAGAACGAGCCTTTTTCACCTTTTTATAACCGTATTTTTCAACACTGATGAGTACTACTTTTTGCTCGTATTGAAATTCACGTCTCTGGAATAAAATTTAAATTGTCATTGAAAAAGACTAAATAAATGATAGAGAACTATCACAATTTTGAGGTTACGAAACCAGCTCAAACTTTTCTTATCACTATTCAGAAAATCTTCAACGAAGTTATGAAATGAATGTTGGTATTTTTAAATTACCATAATTAAAATAAACTTTTCTCCTCGATTATTCGCAACAGTATTCACGAGCTTTTATAAAATTATCAATACATTCTCGTGATCTTTGATTTCGGTCTCATTATTATAAATTGAAAAAACGAAAAATTGAACTTTTCAAAAGCGCTCGTTGCTCGAATGGAACGATGACCGGGAAGAGGTCACCAAAGACTGAACCGCTCTTTCGGGAGTTGCAACTATTGCAAATTTATTTTCATGCCGAATCAAAACTTTCAATGAACGTTGATTTCGCGTCTGCAACGAAAATAAATTAATGCGTTCGTAGAACTTGGCCGATGATCTGGCGGAGCAGATATTTGGACAGTTTCCATATTTATAAGAATTCAAATAAACAAATATCGAGCGTGCGTTCTACACGTGTGCAACCGATCTTCAACTTTACTTCGTTTTTGCAGCCATTCGACGAAATAACAAGTATTTTTAACACTTTGATTTGCTATTCAATCATATTTGACGTAAACTGTTTTGATATTTCGATAAGAAATATCGACAGCCCTTTGGCAATCCATATGCCGATGTATTTTTATTTGAGGAAAAAATTTGAGGGAATGGATGACGACGAAGTGCGTTTAAATAACTGGCAATGACAATTCTCTTTACAGTTGCGAGGGTTGCAAAGGCTTTTTCAAACGTACGGTACGCAAAGATCTTTCGTACGCGTGCAGGGAAGAAAAGTCTTGCATAATCGACAAACGACAGAGGAATCGTTGCCAGTATTGTAGATATCAAAAATGCCTGGCCATGGGAATGAAGAGGGAAGCCGTGCAAGAAGAACGCCAGCGAACCAAGGAGAGAGATCAGAGCGAGGTCGAAAGTACCAGCAGTTTACACGCCGATATGCCAGTCGAAAGAATATTGGAAGCTGAAAAAAGGGTCGAGTGCAAACTCGAACATCTAGGAAATTACGAGGTTCGTCTTCGGCCACGATCATTCATTCGTTGAAATATTGTAAAAATATTTTGAAATGTAACAAAGTTTATTAGTATTGATTCTTTCGTTTAAAATACCAAAAGCCTCGAGAAATCCACTAATTGACTGAGTGATAAAAATAAATATGTATTAAAATAGAAACGTTGGGACGTTTTTGTGATTGATAAGATTTAAATATACTTTCACAATCGGCTTTGAACACAATGATGAAAACTCCTCCCTCGAGCAGATCTTGGAAAAATAATATTTTGAAATGTCTAATTTTAATTCAATAATTAAAAAAGCTGTCGACCTTGAAAAGAGAATAAAATATGAGATAAATCTGTTCCATGCAATAAAATAATAACGTCACTTTGATTTACAGAATGCGGTGACGAATATCTGCAGTGCAACGAACAAGCAATTGTTCACATTGGTTGAATGGGCGAAGCACATACCCCATTTCACGTCGTTACCATTGGAAGATCAAGCGATGCTGCTGCGAGCTGGCTGGAACGAATTATTGATAGCGGCATTTTCGCATCGTTCGGTCGAGTGTATCGACGGTATAGTATTGCCGACGGGTATAACAGTGCACAGAGCATCGGCACAACAGGCCGGAGTTGGTGCGATATTCGATCGTGTGCTCTCCGAATTGGTGGCAAAAATGCGAGACATGGAAATGGACAAAACGGAACTGGGTTGTCTCCGCTCGATAATATTATTTAATCCGGAAGTACGAGGTCTCAAATCGGCCCAGGAAGTCGAATTATTGCGAGAAAAAGTTTATGCCGCCCTTGAAGAATATACGAGGATCGCGAGACCCGACGAACCAGGAAGATTTGCCAAATTACTTCTTCGTTTACCCTCCTTGCGTTCGATCGGTCTCAAGTGTCTCGAACATCTATTTTTCTTCAGGCTCATTGGCGATGTACCCATCGATTCCTTTCTCATGGAAGTTCTCGAATCACCCTCCGATCCCTAGGAACAACGTGTGGTGTGCCGCGTTATCGAGCACACCGCAGACATGTAAAAATAACGCCAGCCACAACGCACCTCTGCTCTGCTACACCCTCTGCCTCAGGTCGTGACACGAACCTCCAGAATTCAATATCGACGCAGCAACGATATCGTTATTTTTTAATATTCGTGTACAGGATGTCCAGGTGTGAATAAACAATAGTAAGAATATCGATGGACCGATTATTCACGAGTCGGAAAGTCAAATAACCGTTTTTGGATTCTGATGAGTTCGTTAGTATTAAAATGTACGAAGCTTACATTTATATGGTACAGACTGTTCAAGTACTTTAAGTTAAAAGCGATTAATTTAAGTCTTGGAGAAAAATCGCGACGAAACTTTCGAACTTTTAATTAACGAAACACCCTCAAGAAAGTGAATCCTCGAATGCGCAGTATCGTTTATTTTAATAAACGTTTTTTTAATAAATAATTCGTTCGATCAAAACAGCCTGAAATTTGTTAATTAAGGCCAAGATATTTAGAGAACGAGTAAGAATTTGGGGGGAAAAGACATTTTTACGATTTTGAGGTTTCCTCGAGACAACAGATCGAATTTTGGTCGGAGAGAAATTACCGGCTGAACGTGTTTCTCATCACTTCGATAACGAAGACGCAAAAGCCGGTTCATTTGTATTTTTTTAATAAAACTTTCTGTATTTGTTACTATATTCCTCTTTTTATTTATTATTGGAAGAGTCGAAATAAATCTTCGAAAAAGAAATTGTCAGACGATCATTTTGATATTATAGTCCGTATAAGTTGGTCTGTTCCCGATTTAAAATTGATTTTGTTAAAAAATTTTTCGATTTATCGAAGCTTTAAAATTAACTGGACATTATCGATTATTGACCTTGGGACATCCTGTACAATCATATCTAGTGCGCCAAACGACGGGTTAATATTTACTTATTTTGTATTTCGCTATTGTGTCTCTTTGCGATTTGACGATGTATATTTTCGTACAGGCAAACAATGCACTCTCACATACACACGCGTACGAGCAAATGTGTATTTATCGTTGGTAAACGTCGGACAACACCCAGGGGCATTTTCTCAGACCATGAGGCCCGGGGAATTCTCGTACTTGGCGACGATTCGTATTGAGAGCATACGCGACGCGATCGCCTCCGAACAAACTACGATGGCAGGTCCCCCATTTAACGAATGTTGTATATTCGTCATTTCGTTGCAGTATATGTGAGCATTACATGAGGTTGCCAATGCCAACTGAGCCAGTCTAACGCTCTTTTCTGTTATTTTTAATTATTAACGTCGTCGATTCGTCTGTTTTGATTATGAAGAAAAGTTTTTCAATCGAATGAAAAATAGCTGTTCAATCAATGTTACAGAAATTTTATCAATAACTTTAGCTTCGTGATTATTTTTATTTTTCAAATAACTTTTATGCCTGGCATATGACAGAATATTTATTTCGACATTTCATCGCAAAAAGTTGCGATGCTTTTAGAGTTTTGATGTCGTATCAGTTGGTTTGACAAACGAAATGTGTAAATGTTTGTGTATATATAAATGAATGAATGACAACAGAACCCACAACGAAATTCTTCGGCCACGTAATTGAGCTGATCACATGTACAGATGAACGTTTTGATCGGACTGAGTCACAAAATGATTACGTTTGTCTAAAAACGCTCTCAAGTTCCTATTAATAATTGCGCTTTGAAGTTTTTCTTACATTTCCTTTCTTTGTTCTCTGTCTAATGAGTAAACGGTTCGAACAATCGTGCACACATTATAAATATTTTATTGTTTAAATAATCAGCAGTTTGTCCGCTAGTTCGGCAAATAATGTCTTACACATTCCAACTCGAAGTGAGTCTCTCGATACGGATCGTTGTCCATTCGAGATTGTACGTAGCACGATGCGTATAAAATTATATAAATATATGAATGTAGAAAAAATACATACAAATATTTATATAAATAAACATACACGCGCCGTATTCAACGTGTATATTTTCGTAATTTATTATTTTGTACATTCATCGAACACATTTGTATTTTTTTTGTCAATATTACTGCGTATTCTCTTTTGTCACACATCCACCTTTTATCGAATGGCGAATAAATGAAGAAACAGCAACGACGTTCAACGATGAAGAAGTTACTGGAGTTCGGTCATGTACAAAAATGTGGTGAATTTTTGTAAAACTGCATGTACAAATATCTGTCGGCTGATTATGTTAATAATTGTTTGTTGAAAATAGATTTTTTTTAAATCGTCAAATAACATGTCAGTTGCTTCGTCAACTTAACGTGAAGTTGTTTTATTTTGTCTGATGAGTATGTTTTTTTAGATCTGAAACAAATTTTCGTGGTGTCTTTCTCCCCAATCTCTCATCCATTGTAGTACGATCAATCGATCGATTCACGGTTGATATTTCGATGTTTTTTTTTTTTTTTAGTACCACAGAATTTTTATTTGCATCACTGGCCGATACGACCTCAATGGGTATCGGTGAAACTATTCGTTCGCAATCGAAAATTACAGTAAATTCAAAAAGACAAAACAATAAACCAAGATTTTAGGAGCATAATTGCTATACTGCAATATAAGCGATGACACGTAATTGATAATAGATTCTTAATCTCAATGTCGATCGTCTGAAAATAAAAGTTTCTCAAATAATTGATTGCAGCTGAAGGATCTACGAAGCACAAATAAAGAAAGCAAAGAGAAAAGAGGAAACCAATGCAGGTCACGAAATTCCGTGTCTCATTCGATGGGCTAAGTTTGTACAAAAACTATATTAAAAAACTCGTATATTGGCACTGAATTTGGTTGTGGGTAATCGAAATAAGAGTCAAGTATTACCTAGTTTTTAATCATGTAAACTTAAGATGCAGCGTGTGCATATGAATATGAAGAGAAAATGCGAAGAATATTTGAAGACTATTACTAAATCCAACCCCAACAAATTAACTGGTCGTTCAATTGATCAATTTCGAATTGAGGCTAGAATAGAAAAACCCTCGTTGCTCCTTTCAGCTTCGATCATAATATCTCTGTCGATTAATTCAACTGCTCGTAACCCGAACGATCATACTTACACTACGATAATATTATTACATATAATTATGAATAATATCATTACCGAACATATTTCTATTTTTGCGTGAATGCATACGGTTGTTAGTTGTTGGTTATTGTTATCTATTTGACGAGTATTTTAAATGTTAACATCTGTCGTAAATGAAAATTAAAGAAAATATAAGAAAAACAATAGTAAACGAAACAGCATAATGCAGGATCTACTCGATTTATTTTTTTCAATTCACTAACCGAAATCCGAGTCCGAGTTTCGTTTCAACAGTTTAAGACGCACGTCGAATTTTTTGAAGAACTCAATTCGTAACTTCATTACCTCCAAGTGGCAATTGCAGTGTCGAGGTCCTTCGACTTATTGTTCAATATACAAAAGAAAAAAACCGAGGAATCATTATAAGAGAATGCAAATGAGTGATGCGGGCGCGAATGCTATACCTGTGAATGAAGTTTCATATGACCATATATATATATATATATATATTGTTTTAATAAAGATATCTATACATATATTGTAAGATACGATTATAATAGCGCAATAAATTGTCGCGATAATCAATAGGACAATTATTAGTTGAGAAAATAATTGCTTTGTAAATATTTTTAGAAAATTCAATAATGCTCGAGACACTAAACTTTACGCTCAAAAAATGATATTAAAGATTATTAATGTTGATGCAATGAACAACATTTGGTGTTCGTCTACTGGATTTACTTTTACAATTTATTTTGTACTTTTATGCCGCATTCTTTTCCGAACAGGTCTTATTATTCCATTTTTGAATTGAGCTATTTGTGGATTTCGAAATTCCTTTTTATTGCATGCCAGTTCACGGATTTGCGTATAAATAGGATTCGGTGATATTGTTTGCAAAACTTCACAAACGAAAAACAACTAAAAATTTTCTTTGATAAACTACCAACGACTGTTCTTCAATTTTAATGATGAATGTCAAAGATCTTCACTTTGAAAAGTCGGACGCCTTCGAAGGATAGGACTTGAATTGACAAGACTACAACCATTGGGAGTTATGAAAACATCGTTTTATTTATTACGGATATATTGAGTTGGTCACACGGAAAAAAATGTCAAACACCGACATAACTGTTTCAATGTTAACGTTGATGGAAACATGTTTTGATAACGTTCCCTTTCTTTTCGCTATTTCTTTCCCCATCTTCCACATACAATGCTTTTCTTTTTTTGTCGAGTATCACGTGGAGGTCATGTCGGTGAGTATAAAATATATAAATAAAACAAAAAAGAAGAAAGCTGAAAACAATGTGACCCACATAGCAAAGTTCATGATGACGGTATGAGGATTTTTAGTTTCATGAATCAAGATTTTATACACAGTCTAACATTTTTGTTCTTTTTTTCCACGATTGTTCTAGTCCACTGTCCATCAGATTTTTTCTCTCTTTTCTGTCAGATTCCAATTATCGACGTGTTACATATGTTTTTTTTTTTATTTTTATTTTTGGAAGTTACTATTCGCTCGGTAAATAAATTCCATCTCAGCATAGCGACGTTATTTGCAGTCTTGATTCCGACATATCTGGAAAATAAAATTATCCGTATTATAAAAATTGAAACCAACGGAATATGTCACGAAAATAAAAAATAATGAAGTTCGGATCGCAATAAAAATCATTTACTATTAGTTTTCGACCCGTTTAATTTTAATGAAATTGATGCATCGTTGTCCAGTGTATTTTAGACGCTATGAACACTTATTCACAGCGGGAATCGAATCACAAATATTGATTTTACATGTTTGTGCATTGTGACAAATGGAAATATTCAAACATTTGCCACGAATTGACATGTACGAGAAAAATTACGATTATTATTTAGAGGATTTCTACTTACAAAATTTTTCCACAATTTGTTGAATATCTAAGAATTATTTAGAACTTTTCTTCTTCGAGGCCGTGCTTAAAGAACATTAGTACTGGTACAGATTGACCGTCGATTTCACGGTATTCCATTAAACCGACAAGCCCGTCGATGTCCATGGATTCACCGGTGAAGAATTGCAACTCTTTGAATCTGCCCAAAATGTCTTTCATTACTTTGTTCATATTGGTCTTGAAAAGTTCAACTTGATCGGGTTTTGTCTCTTCGAGTTTGGCAACCAATCTGTAATAGCGTGACAGTAAATTAAAATTTTATCGTACACAAAAATATGATGATAATCTATTCGAGAGACAATCAGTAAACCTTATTTTTACATTATCAAAACTTGTGCTTTCTGTTATTTTTTAAAATTGGGGGTCGTGATTTGATTTTCTATTGTCGGTCGAAATCAATTTGAATAATTTTTTCTAATAAATTTTACGAAAGCACACAATTAAGAGAACTTTCAGAGAAATCTAAAAAACCAAAAAGAAATGGGCAATGAATTCAACAAGAAAAAAAACCAATTTCAGTTTCAGAGTAAAATGTGCAATCATTCATTTTGCAGTATTTATATAAAAATATAAAATGTCTGTTCAATATAAAAATGGAAGACACACATTAGGACAGCTAAACAATATTAGAATAAGATAAATGAATAAAATATTTCACCAGTGATATGGATCGAACCTTTTTTTATTATGAAGAATGCAAATATTGTTTAAATCGAGTCAACTTACTTTTTCATATAATCCTTCAGGTAGAGCGTATAGGATTTTTTGTCACCAAAGGCAAAGGTCTCTTGAAGACGATGATTGAGGACAACATCAACGCCACTCTCAACTGCTTCGTCTGTGCCTTCGTCAGCTTCTTCAGCAGATGGATTGAAGCCGGCAATTTCGATATTACCAGCTTTTCTACTAACAAGCTGTTGAGAATGGGAGTTTTACGTCTGATCGTTCATGTTTACTATATAAAATTTCTTGTAGCTGTTACATGACCGGAACTCTCGATAAAAATATATGACCTCAACTTTATGTTTCCTTTGCACTTGTTACAATTCAATGCACGGTCATTGAAAAATCTGCATGACAGATTCCTTTAAAATTTACTTTATTTATCAAAGATATTGAGACTGTTCTATTTTAATTTTGATAATTGATCAATATTGGGTAACATATCAAGTGTAGAAACGCATTACTATTGTACAATTTGAGCCAAGAAAACATAACTTCATGCCAGTGTGCAAATGACTGAATAAAAATTGAGCACAGAGCAAAATGGTCAAGAATTTTGGAAATATTGATAGGTACCTTGCCGTAAACTTCGTAGATGACTTCGTCAACGAGTTTCATCTTGTAGGTGTCCGAGAACATCTCGTCACCTGGAAAAATGGTTCAATTTGCTATTTGTTTTATTGCAGCTGAAAGACTTGTAAATTAGAATGATTTATAGGTTGTTTAAAAAGGGTCAGATTTTTTTTGACGTCACGATGGACGAGGGTACCTCGATGGAAACACGTAACGACCATATGCTAAGGTTATGTTTCGAAATTCAAAAAATTGAATGGAATTATTTCGAAAATATCAAGACAACAATGAAAAAGTTCTGCATTCATGATTCAGGCATATGAAACCATCTTGATCGCTTATTCAGATAAATCATTGGTCCGGGTGGCATCGGGAAGAGAGACGTCCGAAACGTCATTGAAACTTTCGACAAAAATGTCGTTAATAAATTTTAAAACGTAACCGATTCAAAAAATACAATAATAATCATAAGCTCCGAAATTTCGTGCATTTACTTACCGGTGAAGATATCTTTGTAAATCCTCATTTTGGAAGATGGAGAAAGATTTAATTAGAGCTAAAACTAAGTAAGATACAGTCACCCGTCAGAGCTAACCGGAAGGGAACGAACCAAGAAAAAGATCACCGTTATGATACGATTAAAATGGCTACCAGCTTGGGTGCCTGAGTGAGTGAAATACCGCGCCCCCACTACTTTACCTGGATAATGCGGTACTACGCTAGTTTTTCGATTCAATTCTGTCAAATCTCAAATTTCAAATGCATTTATTTTTTACATCGAAATTAATTAAGGTTTTATTGCTTTACTCATTTATATTTTATTAATGGGAGTTTTCTTTTAACGATACGAACGAGCAAGGTGTATTCCACAATGTGACTACTGTCAGTTTGATTGGATTGTACATTTCGTAGAATTTGAATATGCGTCTTCCAAGCCTATATGATATAGTTGCTGTTTCGACTGCGGTGGCGAGTAATGGCGGCGTGGTTGGGCTTCACTTCCGGCTTCACTTTGTGGCACGAACGATTTTACTCGTGCACAACATCGTCGAAGAAATAATTACACACGTGTTTCACGATTTTTTGTTTCATTCGTAATAACGTATTTTTTCGAACATCTTTTACTTAAAAGTTTGACCAATCCAGTGACGTATATCGATACGTTTTTTGATTTATTTATCGTACGTTTGTTAACGTAAATTCAAAGAAGACGATAAAATGGATAATGGTACAGAAACCAAGACCGAGGAGCAGGTTAAGCAGGAAGAAAAAAAGCCGGTAGAAGAGATTAAACCAGCCGGTGAAATAAAGGTCGAAGAACCCGAAGACAAAATAAAGGCCGAAGATATAAAAGTTGAAGGCATTAAAGTCGAAGAAAGTGAAATAAAAAAAGAGGAAGTTAAATCCGAAGATGTCAAAAGCGAGGAAATCTCGGACGAGCTGTTGGAGAAAATTAAGGCGCAAGTTGAGGTACTTCGAAATATTCAACTCCCTCGAGCAATGAATCACCTTATAATGTTAACTTACGGTGGAAAAAACATTTCATCACTATGATTCAACAATTGAGCATGTGAAATTAACCGAATCGATTGCATCAGAGAATGAAAAAATTGGAAATTGCTCTAATTAATTTGATTATATCCATGTTTATAGTTGATTCATTCCTACTATAAAATGAGAAACTTTTAATTATTTTGTTAATTCTATGCTAACCTTTGGCTGCAGACATTTAAATCTGATTTTGGACAAATATTTGCTTTCATTTAACAGTTTTACTTCGGCGACATCAATCTCCAAAGAGACAAATTCCTCATTGAACAAACAAAATTGGACGAAGGTTGGATTCCAATGACAGTTATGCTGAACTTCAAACTGTTGGCGTCCATGAGCAAAGATCCCGAAGTTATCCTCAATGCTCTTGAATCTAGTGAGCTCATCGAGATCTCGGAAGATAGAAAAAAAATCAGACGCTCTCCTGAACATCCATTGCCCGTGTTCGACGAAGCTTACCGGAAATCTCAAGCTGAAAGAACAGTCTATATCAAAGGATTTCCTCTCCATGATATATACATCCAGAAACTTAAGGAATTTTTCAAACCCTATGAACCGTTTGAAAATATCATCGTAAGTAAAGCCTCTGTCTCCCTTTATACATCTTTATAGTTTTTTATTGAACAGCAAAAAACAGAAATTCATGTTTTTAATCTTTGAACAATTTTGAGAATTCGAGTCTGAGAACTGCCGAATCTTGTATTTGCACCAAAAAGACTGAAAAGAGTTTTGAAAGACTTCATTATATTGAAAACAGAATTACTGTAGGACCAAGCGATTTGATTTACAACTACATTTGATTTACAGATGAGAAAGTTCCTGGATAAGGAAAAGAAACTGAAATTCAAAGGCTCGATCTTTGTACAGTTTAAAACACTAGAGGGAGCGAAAGCCTTCATGGCGAGAGAATCGGTCAAATACGGTGATACAGAACTCATCCGAAAATACAGGTGTGCATGAGATAATTTATTTCTTTTGTAATTGATTTTTTTAAGGAGCGTTCGGATTTTTATTTCGTTCAATAAAAATCCGTTAGTGCTGTCATCTTGTTTGAAAAGAATCATCCAAAGCACATTGTTTTTTCATGTTTTTCATCATACATTTTCATTTTCAAATACAGCGAAGATTATGCTTTGGAAAAGGCAAAAGAGAAGGAAGAAAGAAAACTGAAAAAGGGTGAAAAGAAGGAAAAAGAGACCAACGAGAACGATCACGATTCGGAGGGAGGTGCCGATGAGACGAATGGAAAATTCGAACTACCGAAAGGATCGCTCGTACATTTCACAGGCACGTCTGCGAATACAAGGAGAGAAGCTATCAAAAAAAGTTTGATGGAGCTTGGTGGTGAGGTGGCTTATATTGATTACGAAATGGGCAAATCGGAAGGTTGGGTTCGTTTACAAGACGCGAACTCGGGAAAAGCTCTCGTTGAAAAAATGAATGACGGTAAAGTGAGTACGAAATTCATTGTCGATTTTTTCTGCCGCAACCAATTGCGTTAAAATGATTGTTTTTTTTACTTTTATTTTCAGCTGACCATCAACGATGATGTGTTGACCTTCAGGGCTCTAGAGGGTGAAGAAGAGACTACGTACCTTGCCGACGTTGAAAAGACCATCAAGCAACTGCGTAACAGAAATAAAAATTCGAAGAAAAGCCGACGTGGTAAGATTCTTTGATGATTTTTTATTTATTTAAAGCAATATTTTCACTCGTATTTTCTAAAAAGCCAACAAAAATCCATTGTCTGACGAATGTTATGACACTTGATGAACGAAAAATTTGTTGTATTTTCTTCCATGATCAGTTATTCGAATTGGATGAACAATTTAACATTACGACGCTGAAGTTTGCAACGTTGGAGTCCAACGAAATGAAGGGGAAAAAAATATTTGTAATTGAGCAATTTTTTATTTCACGAAGTATCGGTGCAGGTTGAACAACTGCGAATTGCAAATTTGGTTGGGAACGAAATTGGAGAATTACTGGAATTTTTGGAGGGTTTTTTTTAGATCATTCCGTTGGACTCCAACGTTGGAAACTTCAGTGTCAGTTAACATTCATATTAAAACACCGAGGTTGTGTCTTTAAATTCAATTTATACGTCTTGCTCCCCGGGGGTTTCTCGAGTTTATGAATTAGCTCTCGGAGCAACGACTGACATTTTTGTGTGAATTCTATTCAGATAAACCAATTTGTAAGTAGATTACAGTTTGTATATAATTCTCGCGGTATATTTTTGAGCGTACGAACCCTGAAAAAAATGATGAATAGCCATGCTAATACTGAGGGATCTCCAGGATCTCGCTGAGTTGAAATATTAAGCAGCTCTGATTAAAATGATGAATGAAAAAAAACGAAGTTAAAAGTGTATAAAAACGCTAAAAAATCGCGTATAAAATGGTTTGTTATAGGGCGTGGTGCGCAGAGAGGTAGAGGTAGGAAGAGGCATGGAAGTCCAGCTGGTGGTGCGACTGCAGCAAAGAAATCAGCCAATAAATAATTTCATCGAGCTAACCTTGAAGTATATACATATACAAATATATATTATAGATATATCGTCATCAAACTATATTTTTATTGACATTACGAAATTTCGAGAGATCAAGTCAGTGACGATCAGCGACTGAACTGGCGACCTCACGTTGAAAAAATTTGTTCATTCCCACAAGTTCAGTTGCCTGAAAAAAAAGAATCGTTTCCAGAAAACGACATTTCATGATAACTATTTCGATGCCAATACTGCTAAAATGTGGTGTTAAAATTTCAAATCTCCATGTTCGGTTACTCCATGTTCGGTATTCCATAATTACAAGATAAAATGAGTTTTTTAAAGTTTTCTAGATGAAGATTATTCATAACTTTCCCATAATCCAGTCTGCGAATTATCATTGAAAAAGTAACAGATCGTCTAATTTTTTTTATCCATTGATGCGAACGCAGCTAAACTTTTGTTTAAACGAGAACCATGAAAGTTTTACTTGGATTTGTTAGAATGGTTTTAATGTTTTAACGCCAATTTGACTCAATGGCTGGTTATCGAAAGAAAACATTTTTCCAGTTATAATAACATCGAGATTGTAATCTCGTGTCGAAACGGAACAAATAAAGAGAACTTGGTGTATATTTCATAAAACCCAGTATTTCGTTACTTCGAGTTCGCGTGGGAGAAGAAACGAGCAGCAGGAGTTTAAGATTAGTTATAAATCACTATTTATTGATCGGTGAAATTTACAAATGTTTTTTTTCCTAATCTGCTAGTTTACGTTTCACTACCATGCATCCATTGTTTTTCCTTTTATTTTTCATCATGAGATTAAAGAACATTTGACAGGTCGACTATAATCTATTTTCTTCGTCGTTTCTCTTTGTTATCGAATAAAAGCGATTCGACGATTCTGGCCTCGTGCAAAAACCATCGATCATTTTCATTTTTCTTGCGTCACTTCCCACCAACATGTCTCAAACGATCGTTTATTATATCTAATTATTTATGATTGTTTTTATTCGCAGCCTCTCTAAGACCCTTCAGAGTTTTGACCCTCTAATTACTTTCGAACTAAAATCTACGCTTTCCCACCCAGTATATACTTTTTATTTCTCGAAAAACTCCGAAGCTTTTTGTAAGGAAAAATATCTTTCATGAAAACACTACGTTTTTTACAACCAATTTACGTAATTTGATAACTCCTTATCATGGTCCTTGAATGATTAGCAATCAAGGAAAATTTACACATAGAGTTGGAAAATAACGAAAGGGCTCCAATTCTGTTACGCGTTTACGAGGTGCGAGTAAATTATTCAAACTCCGTAAACACCATTTCTGTTTCTCGGTGTGCGAGTGTTTGTGTGTGTGTGTGTGTGTGTGGGTGTATTTATTCCCGAAGATTGTGCATTTAATAATCCTATTTTTAATTTTTCGTATCACTTTCTTGCACATGTTGGATTACACTTTTCCATTTTTTAAATAGGCATTAATCAGACTTTAAAGTGTTTGAGATTCATTGATGAGGACCTCCGTCTACCGAAATTCACGGTTCCTTTGAAAATATCGTAACCAGAGATCCTCTTGAAACTTCAAGATTCTTACGTATGGCGACGTTCCCCAGAAATAATATTGAACAACATTTAACGACCAACGAAATGCGTCGATCAATATTGCGTATAATAATTTCTTAAAGTCTCAAAAGTTGGCTCAGTTCAAGCTCCCCTTGATGTTCATCATCGATGAACATTTTCTTAATTCATAATATTGTGTTTGTTGAACAAATACAACAGAATGCAAAAATTTTCAATGCCATTTCCATTTCAGGAAAAATGTTCAAATTACCTTGAAATATTGGCTTGAGACGTGCACGAAAAATAGTGTTTTCATTAGTTTATTCAAATATTTAATTTGATACTGATTTTCCAATTTTTTTAACCTTATAGTTTCGCGTATTTGGATTATTACATTGAGTTTTTCAAATTCTTGCAGCCTTTCGCCTAATTTACTAATAACTTTCAAATTACTGAAAATATGTTCAATACGAATATCAATAAATGCAATGTGCCTTATTCAACCACTTCAATGTTAATTACAAGAAAAACTACAGACCCCAAAATTTATCCGAAACAAATCCATTCATCTTGATTAATCTACCTTAATAGTGCAATTAATATTAATTGAAACGTTTCGCTGATGCAGCATTCGGAATAACTAAATTATTTACAATGTTATGAGATTCTCTTAAACAATCTATAAAAGAACGAAATCTTGAATCTTTATAGCACACGAATCCAAGCGTAACTGTGACTGCGTAGCTCGACCGGTGTGTAATGAAAAAATGTAATTTTTCGAATCTCTGGTTACGAAACCCGTTTAATCGACAAATTAGATTGCTGTCGTGACATTAAAATTGTGTGACGCTGAAGTTTGATTCCAGTAATTCTCGAATTTCGTTCCCTGCCGAATTTGCAATTCATAGTTTTTCAAAAATTGGTGAATTCCAATTTTTTTTTTTCTTCATTTCGTTGGACCCCAACGTTGCAAACTTCAGCGTCGTAAAATTATTTAAATGAGAAATGTTAAAGTCGAGCTTTCCTATATCGAGATCCCAATCGACATTTCGACATTTGATCACGACACGAAATTTCGTTAAAAGTACTGAATTTTTGAATGTGTCGAAAAAAATTTGGAAAGTTCAAGCGGTTATGGAGTAAATTTGAATAACGTCTAAAATCTATGATTTCGTGACACCGTTTTCGCTGCAATAACCTTCTCTATTTATCTAGTCGTATTTTGGATACATTTTTTACAATTTTCATAAACCGTGTCCCTACGATGGCACAGAAATTCTACTAACTGCCTCTCGGAAGTTGTGGTTCTTTGTAAGTTCCTTATTTATAAATCTTCTTTTATTTTTGCTAGGATAGAGATTATGGGAGCTCCCAGGGTGGCGGAGAACTTCAACCCGATTTTCTGTGAATAACGTCGTGACTCGGGTTTCCAGGGAGACGCGCAAGCGCCCGAGAATTAAACACTTTTACGAAGATCGTTGACACAGCGATTTCGTTGTCGAACTTTTATCCTCTGATTAATGCAGGCTGCAATAATTTAATAAGCCACTTCGCAGAGAATAATTTTCAAGGTGAAATATTTTCGGCAGCCACAATTTCGAGCCTCCCAGTGTTCAATCTCAGGTTCACCAACATTCAAAACTCGTCACCAGATTTCTGCAAATATTTCTCGTGATTGCCAACAATCGATGAGCGTCCATGATCCCATTACGTTTATCGGAGATCGCGAGCCACCACCGCGGTTTTTAGTTTCTTCACAAAGTCTATAAAGCTTGGTCCGAAAGCGAAGTTTCTTGAAACCCAACGAATCACCGGTGTGGGATACGTTTTTTTCGTATCCGTTACGATGAGTCTTGCTCAGTATTTCTTTTGAACTTCACCGTATCGTCGTCACTCGATGTTTGACCCTCTGAATCAACATGCGGACGTAGACACGAGCACACTCGTCCGAGAGCTTGGCACGACGCTGGGTAAATGTTCGTGCCTGACCGAAGGAGTGAAAAGACAGATTTTCCTGTCCACAGAGCAAACGATTTAAAAAACGATTCTCAGCAGAACGGTTTTGATCGAAAAATAATGTATTTTATTCAAAAGGGGAGCTCTGCAGTTGAATTATCGTCAGTCGTTCTCGCGGCGTCGTATTTTCATGTTTCCACTATTTTTCTCATAAATATTGATCACTCGTCTGGAAACGATCTCGAAAAAAAGAGTGCCTGTGCGTAGAGAGGGCAAGAACGTTTTTCCAAAATTCCGCTGCAGAGCTCCCGCCCACACGAGTGTAATATGGGCAATTCACCATTGTTTATATCCACGAAGACGCGGCAATAAGATAAGATTGTTCGTAACCCCATAGAGAAGACACACGATAAGTGACAACGTATAAAAAAGTTCGTGTAGGATCGTCGAGGATGACACAGATGTGTGGAAATTCCGATGGAACGTAACACGTATCAGAACCGAGTGTCCTGAACATTTTGTTGATCGATGTCGACGAAAGTCACGTGTTTCACTTTGGACGAGCCCTCTCGGGGCAACCCCTAATGCTATACAGCAATTTCTTGTATCTGAACTCGTTTTTTAATGGTACCAGCGGCATTGGTAAGTTGATTGGTTGTGCTGAGCGAGCTGGTGGTTCGTGTAGGAGGTTTCGGTGGCGTTGTATCTCGGTGAGCGGTGTTACCACTGAAATTGTTGTTTTTTCCACGGCCCGAGTCTTCTTCGGGTTCGTGATCTCTCGCGTCGCCTTTTTCGGTGGTTTGACGCTGTTGCTGGATCTGCGACGTCATTTGCGAATCCGAATGTGAATTCCGGGCCAAAGTCGTGTAAGACGGTGGCGGTTCTTGGGATTGTTGTTCTCGAACTCCGCTCGACTTAACGGGAGTCCGCATCATCGTCATCGGCAACGACTCTTGTCCGTTCGACGTATTGTTGCACTGCATCGTCGCCCTTTTCTTATCACGATCCCGCTGGTAATAAATTCCAGCAAATATCAGCATATTCAGTACCAAAAGTATGCAGCCAACTCCCACTGTTATCGCGAGAGCCGTCGTCGTACTGTAATAATGTCGCGATGCCAGCCTCTGTAATAACTCCGCATCGTCTTCGTTGTCGTCCAGAATCGAAGTTATGTCCTCCGTTATCGATTCAATCCCACCGGATATTCCGGTCGTACACGTTGTCGATGACGAACTCGTCTTCGTGCTACCGACCAGCGGCAACGGCGTGTGCCACTCGTCTCTCACCGGTCCTTTAATAACACACGTTATGCCAGAATATTATTACAATTTCACGTCGTTCCTCAAGTGCCTGTGAAACATCTTGTTTATTGAAATTTTATAACGATTTTCCGCGGATGAATGCTTAAGGAGTTTCGGTACAGAAGTCTAAGTATTGAGAAATTTATGAAATTTGGTGATAATGTTCTTCAACATCAGGCGCGAAAACACAATTTTATTCAAAATTTTCTTCTACTCAGTTATCGAGTAATTACGCATTAAAGCAGATTTCTTATGCCCGGAATATATGGAAACGCTATGCTCATACACGTGAACTTTAGTGATCAATTACTCGGTAACTGTGTAGAAGAAAAATCTTAAAAAAATTGTGTCGTCAAATTTGGCACTAAAGAATATGTTGACCAAATTTTATAAAATTCTGAACTTCTCGAGTCAAGATGGATCCGGAAACGAGCGATTTTTGGGAAGTCGAATATCAATAATTTGTTAATAAGCTGTAACGTAAGTTTTCGGGAACGTGAGAGTTCGTGAAGCCAACTTACCCGCATAAAACTCGTCACCCCGTTCCCGGAAATGATGGTGTCTCATTGAAACATCTTCGTCCCCGGGTTGATGGAGTTGTGGAATTAAGTTTAGCCACACAGCCATTTTATGACCACGGTAGTGGCTCTTCATTTTCGGTTTCAGAGCTAGAGCAGGAGGCAACCAATGAATGTTTGAGGAAAAAAAACGATGCATTGAAACCGAACGCAATAAAACCATAAATTCTACAACATTACTAATTTTTTTGACAACTGGGCAAAGTCAGGTTCTCAAATTTCCACTAATTACTTTGCTTCAATAGCACAACTTTGATGTGCCCCCCCACCTATCGTCAAATACTGCTGCGTCCCCGTCTCGTACTGTCCCCAGGTGAGCCCACGAAAGCGTGCTTTTTCTTTGACAGTTCCATAATCAACGGACTCGATGTTGTGAGGTTCGTTGGGGTTGCCAGTTTTGGCAAAATTCGTGAAAAAATTGAGCACAGCTTCGGCGACGCCTTGATCTTGTCTCGAAAAATTTTGAGGAAAAAACGGTCCTCCGGCGACGAGTGGTAGTCCAAACATGTAAGGGATATCTTCGCCTCTGACGCTACCCAGTCTCTGTGAAAAATAAAAAGCAAACGACCCTGAATCGTGCTTCGGAATATCTTGAATAAGAGCTGGATCTCGAAAAACCCTGAGCTTCGAAATTCGCTCATTTTTATTCCCATTTTAATATTGTTCGCGTGCATAAACCTGTGCAATTAGAATCGTAAATAAACTTTCTACAGATTCATTTTTAAGTGCATCTCGAAAGGTGAACGAAGAATTCAAAGTAAAACGATATACGCGAGGCTCGTTCCTTCGATTAATGTACCCAGCGCTTCCCTTTTCCCCTTTCCCAGTTTTCCACTTTTCATCTTCGTCGATGAGTAATTTTATCGCAGATCGTAATTATCACGCATCTTCTTAGTTACTAATCGATTGCTCTTAATTAATTTGATAAAACAGCAGGCAGGGCTTTCCAGAGGGCTCATCGTGGATGCTTTCAATTGCGTAATTGCTCGTTGCATATCAGAAGTGTAGTCCTTATTGGTAATGGGGATACTCCTAACGCTAACTACGTAACTTCCCGACTGTAAAATCTCATTACATGTCGGCTGTTTTAACGTGGAACGTATACATGTGAAGCAACATGTTTGAGTATTCAGCTCGATCGCTGAATTTAACGGAGTTAAACTCCACGTTCAACGGCTTTGCTCTCACATCCGTCCGCCCCCATTGACTGCTAATCGTTCATCCTCTCGCTGCGTTGAAAATCTCGTTTTATTTTTGCCATTCATTTTGCCTCGTTGGACTCGCGTGGAGCTTAGCAACCCCCTCGTTGGCGTTTCCCTATTTTGCTCCCCAGTTCGACTTGGGGAGAAGAAACGTGGGATTTTGATGACCTCAAACGAAGTTTAATGGAGAATCTTATCAACGAGTGTTTGCATGCTCGTCAAATTATTCTCATTGTAACCATGCATGGTGAGTTATTTGGTAGGACGATTAAAAATCAAGAATACTTTTGTTTAACAGACATTTTTCGCACGATGTTGATACATTTTTAAAAAGTTTATTTTATCTGAAAAGTCTCTGAATTAGAAACACTTGGTGCAATTTTCTACGCAAACGAGTAAGTGGATCCTCGTGAATTTTTAATTTCATAATGAAGTATTTTAAAAAGCGACTCATTTATAGTAGAAAAAATAATATTTTTGCGAAACACCGAGTTTTCAGTATTATTAAAGATAATAAAAATAAAAAGGGAAATGAAAACCGGTCATTACAGTACAAAGGATGAAATATTGGGCAGGAAATGATGAGAGAAGAATGAAACTGTATCCACATTCTTTATCTGTATTGCGCCGGGGACAAGGTAAAAATTCAACAACTTGGCTTTTCAGCGTAAAACGCCTTTTGGAGGAACCATCGTACATTTGCTCTGACCCAGTTGTATTCTAGCTGGAACGGTGGGAGAGGGAGAGAGAGAAAAAGCCCTGCGAGAGAGCGTAGACTGGGGAAAAGCTCGGCGAGAATATGCGAACATTTAGCGAGGCTGGTTCTCTTGGCTTTTCCGCGAGCTTTCGTCGCGTTTTTGAGTGACGAAAAGCTGCTGCTGCTGCACACCGACTGGTACAGAAACGCGTTATAAATGGGTATAAAAGAGTGGGTGTGCGTTGCGCTCGTGAAAGAGTCCTAACACGTGCCCCATAGCCTCAGGAACCGGAAGGCCCCAACTGAAATCCACCTGCAGCCAAAAAAGAAAAAAAAACGAGAGAAAGAGAGAGAGAGCGGAAAAAAGAAGAATCATAAAAAAAGAGAGTACCTCATTCAAAACTCTCATCCTTTTCGCGTACTTTCATTACCAAAGCTACCGCGTTGAATCGCATAGTACTCAGCTTTCATACATGTGTACGCAATATAGTATCCGCACGTTCTCACACAGCCACGAACGAAACGACACTGTGAAAAAAACTCGCAAACCGGAAGCTTCTACGACTCTCTATATATAAAACGTCGCACATTCAGGCACCTTCTGAAAGTCCAATAAGTATAATTCTTTTACAGCTTTACCCTCTGGTGTACAAGCCATGTAAATAATCCTTGAGAAATGGACTATCTGCAAACCACGCAAATTATGTACGTCTTAATAACGTTTCAATGCATCTCAAAAGTCACCTTTTTCCTCGAGCACTCCATTGGGTACGAGCAGGTCTTTAATATCTTTTCAGACCTCTCATTCGACCACTTTTTTCTTCGAAATTGGGTCACGTTTGAGCATTTTTTTCACACTCGTTTCCGGCTCGACGATTGTTACATCCAAATTTTAGTATCGAAATTCAATCTGCGAAGTTTTTATGCGAAACAGGAAGAAAAGAAGGTTCATTTTTCATGAAGACGATTTTTAGAAGTCAAGTCATCTGCGCATTTTTTGCACAGACGAGAGCACAAAAATTAGCACGTAGCAACCGAGCGCGTTGATGGCCCTTAACGTATAATCGTTAATTTCCAATGCAGGGCTTTTTTGCACATTATTTAAACCAGCTTTGACCTCGAACGTATTCAATGTTTCTACCTAAATATCGATGCGAATTATAAAAATTTCTATGCAAACGAAGCTCTATGCTTTCATTCAATCATGTATACAAGAGCGGAACGCTGTAATTTCATTAATATACGTACTGAAATATTCTAGTCCACGAGTATGCTTAAAGCGAATAGAACGTACGAATGGTAACGTACGTTTTCGTTTTAATTTGATAATGTATTCCCATATTTTTGATTATCTTTGAAGAAATTCATTTATAATCAGCTTATATTTGCAGAGAGGATTTAAATAATACCAGAACGAATCGCATCGTCATTTTTATTATTACACGCAGTGCAATGATTCCACAATATTTAAAAAAATTGATACGAAACTTTAAAATGCAACGATGTTCTCGTCCCTTACCAAAAATTAAACGAATCTCTCGCGAATCCCCAGTCCCTTGACCACGGTATAAATTATGAATTCTATCTCGCGTAATCCACCTTTAAATCCTTCAAATCCCTTAAAGCTTTTACATCATTCAGCCACGAAGGATAAAATAAAATCAAGTTATACATATTTCGTCGTCGTCTCTGCTCGTTGTAGTATTCGTTCTCTCGATTTAAGCTAGTCGATCTAACTATTTTTCAAAGAACTTTGACACTCCAAGCGTACTTAAGAACAATATGAGAAAGTCGTTTAACTTTTCATTACTCTTTAAGTTAGTTTTAAGTAGCTCTTGATTCAACACTCGAAATGATTACTCGAGTTTTAATCACGATTCCAATTCCATCCGCGAGTAAGTTCTTCCAACCAATTATGAATCATGAAATTCAGAATGAAATTTGGAGGTTTGCATTTGATTTGCTCAAATAAAAATCAACGTCGAACCGAAGCGTGAGTTTCTGGTAATTTGAGCGAATTATTACGAAGTTTCAGCGAATAAAAAATAATGTAAAATTGAGCGTACCTGATTATAGTAACTGTCCTTGCTCTGGTAATTGAAGTGAAAGAAATAAGTTTGGGCTCCTCTTCTGGCGTGGTAGAAGGCAATCCTCATGAGGGGGGCGACGGTATGAGCATCGCTGAGAGCTTCCATGGTCGAGTCTCGAATGTGAATTGGATGGAGTACCGGTTTTTCCCAATCCGTGTATTCGTTTCGAACGGCAGAGAATATTTCATTGAGATGATAATAATACGTGTTTCTTATGTACGTACGAAGGATTTTATTGCGTTGATCTTCCTCAAGGCCGAATTGTATTTCGTTGTCATTAAAATCGAGGTAAGCTTCGGCACTTGCCACTCCGAGGATCAGAGGAACTTTTATGAAAGCGTCGCTCATCCGTTCCATGTCGAGGCCAGGATCGGGGTTGTTTTGATCGATTGGTAGAGACGGTCCTATTTTCGGCATGAACCTGAAAATGCGATTATTATTTTAGCGCAGTTGGAAGCCATAGAAATATTTCGAGGTTTCGACCTTTTACCGAGGCTTCCAGCCGAAATCTCCGAAAAAAAATTTTCGTATTTTCGTTAAAGTTCCAGAAAACTGGTTAGAATTTCTACAAGATTTTCTGTTTTGTGATTTTTGGGAATGAAAATGAAAGTGCGACAGTTTTTGTCCCAGTTTTCGTTCGAGCATAGCACCGACCCTCGCTCATCTTCAGATTTTTATTCACTGTCAGCAACCCGAAAAATCAACGTTCGCGAGTTTCGGAGTGAACGGAACGTAATAAAAAACGCATGCCTCGAACAGCCAAAAGAATTGAGAAAGCTCGTGATCTTTACTTGATCTCTGGCAATTCAACGCTGAGCAATTCGTGGACAGGAACGCCACGAAGACAATCAGCAATGTCTTCGTCCTCTTCGATCGAGCAGCCAACTTGTTGGCCGACTTTGACACGTATGTCGTTTGGGTCGTGAACAGCTGCCCAAGGGCTGAGAGCCGATCCGCTCACGAGAACCACTCTGTGAAAAAGCCCTGCGAACAGTCGAGTGCACGGGGAATCGCAACGTTAAAAAAACGTAAATTACACTCTCGATGAAGAACGTTGAAAGGATGTAATTCGATTTATTGCACTGCTGGTAAAAAAGTAAGTTTCCCGTCGCTATAAGCTTCTCCCTCGTTCTACTTTACTTGAGGAAATAAATTGTTCGTCTTTCGGCTTTACCCCGGTAACATCATAAAGTTTCTCTCATCCTTTCACTCCCTGTATATATCACCTCATGAATACATTTACAGAAAAATTCAAAGTTCAAAGATAATGACGTTTATTCCACTTGTATAGTCATTTGCATTCATAATTAAAAAGCTTTTATAAAAAATTCAACGAAAAAAGAGAAGATTGAAAATAATGAAAAAAATACATAATCCCACGTTCTGTGGTCGTGAATTCATTTCGAATAAACTCTCAGCGCAGCTGCACTTCGCATCATCAATTGAACATAACGATTCGTATATCGTTCACACAACGATTGAAATACGGAATATAATTCTACAACGTTTCCCAACAATAATTCTGTCTTAGCATCCAACAAGGGTATGGAATTTATAACTAAACGCACCGTTGATCTCATTTCTCTCGTATTCTGTTAATCGAGATTTGCAGAACCACAAACAGACGTTTTCTCATTATTTCGATCCGTTCTGATAAATTTTCCTCGGATAAATCGAAGGAAAACTTCATGTCACGATTTTTCTATTAATTTTTTTTATTGTTCCTTGGAGAGACATCATTGCAAATGGTTTTTGATCGATTAAGATGACTTGACGATATTTCTGGTAGGATTCGATAAATCGTTGATGCTTCGCACAACCGAAGATGTGTAATTTCAATTTGTTCATTGTAGAGGAAAGGCCAACGCGGAGAGGAAGGTACGGGAAACGAAAACAGATCGATCGACGAGTCCGCATTTTGGGTTCGTTTTTTCGTTGCTGTTATTCGATGGCAGAATATTTTTTTCCATTATTTTGTATCGTCGAACAAACTTTATCCCGGATTTGTTATTCGGATGCTGATGCTACGAACTCTCGTTCGATTTTTTTAAAAACAATGACAGGAGATGAAACATTTTCTCGTTTCTACAAAAATATATCAGTCGCCTGGAGGCATTTAGCCTTAATGAATGAAGACCCTTACGGGTTAAAGTTTCTGGAAAAAAAATTCGATTCCCATATCCTTTTAGCTGTCTCATCTATCTCCATTCCGGATAATCTAGATTCTTGATCATTTCGTGCCTCAGTGTTCTCCGCGCATGGGAGCAGCAAAAGAGGATCTAATCGTGGGGATATTACTTTCGCCCGAGTCGTTTGTCGATTGCTTCGCCCAGGGGAAGTTAACGTCCTCTCGCGGGGCGGGCTTCGCGCGCTCGAGAACAAGATTTTTCTCCGCGCATTTGTGCGTGTGTACATGAATTTTCTCAATACTCGTTCGACTCGGTATTTTTTTTATCAGCGAGGCTCGAAGAACGACGGTATTATTATTGTAGAAGTTTACTTCGCCCGTCGTCTCTATACGACTTTTCTCCATTATTTTCCCCTTTTATTTTTCTCCTTGCTTTTTTCTTTCCATATATACGTTGACTTCTGTCCTCATTATCCCTTGTTATAAGCTCTTGCGGCTTCGCTGTTCCGTTGTACTACTCGGCAAGGGTACAAACAGACGAGTCTATTACGTCGAAATAGTGCTACGTAGTTTAACGGACACCGGCATGAAAAAATAATATTTATATAGGTATACGAGAAGATACGCTTTTCACGTGGCGTTATCGAAAGATTGCGCGACGCCCTGGCATAATGTCCCTTTGGAGGCTTGCCAACATTGATATGGGCGAGAGCGTTACAACCGATTGGAAAGTACGGGAGGCAATTGGCCGACTCGTGGTTTGGGCTCTGCGAAATTGCTGCGATACCACTACAATACCAGCCAAGTTTCGATTCCTCTTCCTCGCCATAGCAGTCTCAAATCCTCTTCACTTTGGGAGCATTACAGGGCTATACGGTGACTCCCTGTACCGGGTGACCTTCAAATTTCTTCGGTTCGAACGTCGAAGGCAAACACAGCGATGAGAAAAAAACTGGAGAAGAAAATAAATCAGTGTGTACCCTCGCTGATCAACGGTTAACGAGGCTTTGAGAGGTGGCTCGGCGCTGCGCTTCCAAGTGCTGAGCTCTTACGCTGGATTACGAAAAGTTCAGTGGCGGATATTTCCTTCTCCTCGTTCCCCGTATACTTTTACGAACATCCCTTTAACCTCGTTCCAACATAACTTCCATCTTTCCGTGAGATCCAGAAGGCTGTAGTCTGCATCTACTTTGCCTGATGCGCCAGCGAATCACGATTTCACGGAGGCCAAAGAAAACTGAATGGAAAACGCGTTCGATGCAAGTGACTACTTTTATGGAGCTTCAGTCGCGGTTGGCATCGTAGGAAGCTGAGAAAAATGGAATTTTCTACCCAGTTCCATTCCCAGGATTGACGCGAGCGTTTGTTTTTATACTTCCGATGCTAGAAACCCAATCGTACAAAGCTGCAACATCGCACTTTAAGGTATTCCTTTCGCATGATCGATTTTTTTGGTCGCGCAAATTAGAGCACTCGAAATTTCGACTGATTCCCAACCTCTGAGAAGTCGCGATTGTACAGGAAAAGCTTTCTGCGATTTTTCCAACTTTTATCGTTAACCTCTCTTTTAAGGATTCGATAGCCCTTTATTTTTATCGTCGCTGTGGGATCCTTACATTTTTTCCTATTTATGAGACAGTTTGTACCAGGAATTTAGAATTATTTAGAATATACACGAGTTATTGAATAGAAATGTGGTGATGATGCTCCATAAGCTCCCGAATAAATTTTACGATTTTTCCAGTTTTAATTATTTATTAAACGATCGATAACCCGACCTGAAACTTCGCCAATATATGCGCATGCACTTTTACTTAACTGCCATTTAAAATCAGTTATTCGTAGAATACCGTCTTAGTAATTCATCCTCCTGCAAATCACCGCTCGAAATAATAATTTTCGGAACAAATCCCTCCTCTCCGTGGATCTTTCATTTTCCCCCTTACATCGGACCCACCCTGTGGATACTCCATTACAAGAGGTCGAACCACTTCACTTGATGAGCATGTATACATTCCTGTGCCCGTACCTTATTCTATATTGCTCTTTCTCTCTCCCAGTAACAGTAATACATATATTAAGGTACACATGATCTATATATACACGTACAAGAATGCAGCGGTAGCAGAAATAATACGTCGGTGAAGAGAGCTATCGCCTCTATTACTGCTGCGACCGTTAAGCACACCGGTATCCAAGCACGTGTGTTTATAGACATAAGCATGGAAGACTGAACATTCGAGGTTTGGTTCAAGTGTGGTATATTCCACGAGCGAAACAATCCGGCAGAGAATAAGGACCGAAAATATTGTGATCTCCTAAATATGAAATCGACAGGAATTGTGCAGTTTCCGGTTTTATTTCTATGTGCTCGAAAATATGGAGCCACGAAATAAAGGAAAATGGAGTGCCCCCTTAAAAAACTAAAGCACTATATTCTTTCGAGTCCATGTATCCACTCGAATGGTAAGTCTATTCGATAAAAAAAGAATGGACATGAAAAAATAGTCAGAAACCTCGACATAAACGACAGCCGGAGTGGAAGAACGTACAGTCTACGAATTTTTTTATTCTCTTTGTCCTCTGCTATCCGCTCCTCTTTCAGGCTAACCCACCCTTATCCCCGATTTTCTCGCCGGAAATCGTCGTGCCATTTTATGTCTGGCTCTCTCTGCTAGCCACGTATCCCATGCTTTTATTTGCTCTTATCGCTTTTCCTCTCGTTGCATCGACTTTTTACTCCTCTCGCGGTGTGTTTTTTTTTTCAGTCGAATTATTTGAGCGTAGGTGCGAGCAACAGCGTCGGCGGAGTAAGCTCCGCAAAATTGAGCTGCGTCGAAAGCCTCGAACGGGAATTGTGTACTTTTCGTTAAAATCAACGTACTGCCTTCGTATTAAACGTAAATAACATAATATACCGCGACAACAATCGCTGGCGGTACACGTTGCTATATTATTATTCATTATTCACCATTATACATCGTAATTCAATGCTCGAGTTATGAGAATAATCACGATCATGATGAATGATCCTGGTGTTTTTAATTATGAAATTACTGCACAGAAGTCTCAACGTATTTCAAGCCACTTTGTTGATCCAGAAATTACAGTCAAACTGCACGTTCAATTATTGAAGCTTTAGCAGACTCTCTTCTCATTTAAGTGAAAGAAAAATCACTCGTTTTCTACGTAATTATGACGACGTCGAAATATTCGGTTTGGGAATGAAAAAAAAATGAATGGTCAGCTTGTCACAAGTATAGGAAACGTCCAGATTAAATCTCGAAATTAAGCAAAAATGGAGGTATTTTAATGAACAACCTGAGGCGAAGATTTGCTTTTAATTAACTGCGGATAATTTCGTTGTTTCGCAAGATTCTTCATTTTTAAGGAGAAAAGACATTATTCTTTGGCCCTTTTTAATCTCGGTGCTCATCTTGACAAAAGAGATGTGATATTGCACGAGATATTGCACAGCGTGATGATATTTATTTTCTCGTTATTGTAATAAAACAAACGGAGCGGAGAGGACGATCGAACAAGATGTTGCTCCCTTGTAATTTCTGGTATGAGATTGCCTGCCGGGACAGCTGTGTTCGCCCTCACCCTGCTCCCGGCGCGATGCGGTCAACGGGAATTTAATTCTCTTAAATTCGAAAAATCGCTCTTGTCCGCGCGAGGATTTTCTACAAGCTCGTCGACCTCCACTTTATACGCCCACATTGCTCCTTTTTAGTCACATTAAATTGTGGAAACTCCTGTTTCACAGTATGCTCGGCTTGATGTTGAACAAAATGGAGTATTCCATTCAAATCCCGAAGCACGAATTGCTCCAGGGAATCCAATATTTCAAAGTTCATTAGTTTTATTTTTTCCATTATATTTTGGCAGTTTATGGGAATGAGAATAGCTGTTTTTCAGCAGTGAATTTTTCAATGTTTTGACAAATCGCTTCTCAATCGTATTTTTATTTTTTTCTCAAACGCTCCAATCCCAACAGTTTTCATAACGCTGCGCGATGGATCATAAATTACAATTCGTGAATTTTTCACACACGGTTTGTTTGGGGTTGTTTGTTTGTTCGTGTACTATTGCAATCGCTCGTTGAAGAAAGTATTCGGAGCCCCGACCAATCCAATGAAAAACATCCGATTTTTAGCGGCTCAACAGTCAAAACTAAATCTGCGTAATTTAGTTCCGGTTCATCGATAACACAAAGTGTTTCGGTATAAAAATTGAACCTCGCTGCACTGAACAATTGAATCCATTAAGCTGGTTACAGTCGATGAATTAATCGCGGTCCGAATAACGTCAAATGGAGACAAATGGTTAACGGAAAAAAACAGCCGTTCATGATTTTTTGTACTCCCCGTATGACGCAATAAAGATGATGGAAGCACTTTTCATTTTCCACGAATTCTTCTCCTCCAATCTCCTTAAGGAAGTTGAGGCTGTACAGTCATTTTTTTACCCAAAAGTGATGACCTGTACCTTTCAAAAGTTAGGCCAGTTTACAGTTTGGCAATGTTGCATACACTTTAAAGAAAAGTTGGGGAAAAAAAGACGAAAAACTGGTGAAAGCTCAGTCGAAAACACGAACAGTGACGATCCTAGCCTCAAAAAACTGCACGGAAAACAGATTAACAGAACAGATTATAAAACAGAGATAAACAGAAAACAGATTATTAATATAATCTCAGCAAATCTCCTAATAAATCTGAAAAAAATTGACATTATTCGGCAAGCCTTGCTCATGTTGCCCAAAAAATTTCATATTTTTAGCATCATTTTTAACGGAGATATCACTGAATGTGTCTTGACTTCGATAAGATTACATGTTATTTGGCACAAATTGTTATTGATTTTTCTCAGCAACGACGCTCCTAAACTGTCTGAAAATTTAACTGATTTTTTTTTACACTTCACTTTATAAGATGCAATCGGTTTAAAAGCGGTGACATCATTTTCATTCTAATGCCTCAACTTCCTTAAAGGAGAAAGATTCGTCGTTTTTGTTATACTTCATAGTATATATATAAAGACCGAGAGAAAGAGCCAGGGGCAGAGAGATAATGAAGAAAGTGAAGACAACTCGATATACAAAACGTATATGTATACAAAAATCATGTGGCACTGCGCTTCGAGTAGTAAACTCTTTGAGCTTCACGAAAATAACTTTGATCGAGTTACTTTCGAACGGCATCGGCGTCGAGGCGCGATTCCTTCAATTGTCCGATTGAGTGAACTCGCGGCCGAGATGAATAGGCGTATATAGCAGATCGTTTGGGAGCCAATCCTCGGAAATAGCTCTAATTCATTTCTCCTCCACTCTCGAGAAATATATATGGATATTCGGAAGTTATAGCATGGTAAATTGCACTGAATTTCTCGGCTTCACTCCGCAATCCGCTACTAAAATGTCACATTTAATCATACAAATGCGCGAAGGATGGATCAGAGCTTGTGAATATTTATGGAATAAGGATCGTGATAGCATCAGAATTTTTTCAAATGAATTACCATTTCAAAACCTCCATCCGCGATGATTTTTCGTGACAACAATCAGAGCTCGTAATAAAATCTTCCATGATCTGGGGGGGAGGGAAGAATCTGTGCGACGAAGAGTGATTAACAATTTTATTGTGGCAGAGAATTGGTATCCGGGCGGGGGAGAAAAAAATGGGAAAACCCAGGCTCGACTGTTCGTTTGGAAAAGTAATTGACTTCTGCCGACCTTTGACCGAAGAGTGCGAGTGCAAAAAGAAACAAAGAAAATCTGAAAAACGAGCAAACGGCTTTCTCAGAATGGGCGAAAGTGCGAAATGCTGATAAGATTTGCCCGTCGACGTTGGGGTTCCAAATGTGTATATTTTATCGTCGCATATTCTAAACCTTCGCTAGGAACGAAATCCAAAGCAGAAGAGTTTACACATTTCCGGGTTTATATAGCAGAAAACACACCATTGGAATTTCAGTAAATTCAAGTATAAGCTCGTGTGCGGCTTCGTTCTTACACGTCTGCGTGTTACACACCGGCACACCGAGGGTACAAAGCGTGCTCGAAGGAGAGCTTCCCAGTACCCTATTTGGCCTCTGTGCTCATCGTGCTTTCTCGTCTTCGTTCTATTCTACTAGCTCCGCGATATACTTATATGAAGGCATATACAAACAGTAAAAATTTCAGGAAGCTATGTACAGAATGTCTCGAAAGGCGTTGCCGAAACTTCCGAGATAAATGGAGGTGGAAAAGTTCTGAAGGGAATTCGCTTTTCCATTTTTCCTGTCCATCATCGATTGCTGGAATTTCAAACGATTTTAAGCAGTGTGAAAGCGTTAATTCCAAAATATATTTCATCTTCACTCCCCTACTCGAGTGTCCAAGTCTTTTGGATCGACCTGTACTCCTATCCATGAATTTATAGATATCGGATGCTCGACTTGTTTCAGGACTGATCCTCCGCAAGGTTTCTACCTTCTTCCGCTCGGTGGACGATTTCGTTGCGACCGCAGTTACCTTAAGAGACGAAAACTGACTTGCGGGGCAGTGAATGTACCGCGAGTGTTTCCATTCAGTAGCCGAAACAATCTGCTACACAACAACACGAGTCAACCGTTGTACTCTTTTTCTCTTCTATTTTCATGTCTCTTTGTTTTTCCTTCTTTTTGTTATCTCAAGTAGTCTGATGTTCCATTCCACAGCGGGATATCCGCGCCGACAATTCGCCGCATTTCTGCTGCTGTCTTCAGAAGCTTCGAAACGCAATTTCTGGCTGGCCCGCTTTCCCTATTGTTCCTCATGGGATTTGAATTTGCCTTATCGCACGCAGCGAAGACGAAGATCGAGCTCGTACGGCGAGCATTGCCACCACCTTTGCCGACGATGCATCGATATTGGAGGAGCAAATTGCATTTCAACAGTTTAACCATCGGTGGATTTAAATTCGTTGAAGATGCTTACCTTTGGCGAATGGTGCCAACAGCAGAAAGTTTACGAGCGCAGCTCCAGTGTCGTGGCCCATGAGAGTGACTCTCGTTGGATCGCCGCCGAAGGCCCGAATATTTTCCCGTATCCAGTGCAAACCCATCGCAATGTCCTTGAGAGCGAGATTGCCACCGGAGCCGGTGGCGGTGTCAGGATGAGGCCGGGTCCTCAAGAACCCTATAAAAAAGCCACGAAATCAAGTCTAATTCGGTTCAATCGTCTGACGTCGGTCTCGTGTAGTAAATAAAGCAGAAGCTGAACGGATATTCGGAGGCGAAGGAGAGTAACGAGAAGCGAAGACAGGAGAGGGATGTACAGTGGACACGTAGATGCCTTTTGGTTCAACGGGATTTTTCCCGAGTGCCGGAGCGAGGGGTCTAATCCTTTTGGTTTTCGTCTCCGTTCGTTGTGCAAAGTGCGGGACGCCGGCCAGCGAGAGCAGCAGCGAAAGAGAGCCTGTGCTCGGGCTCTGTGTGTTGGGTTACTTTGGACAGGAGACGGATTTACAGGAGGTTTATCCCTCGTGACGGTTCCTTCAGCCAGGTCCGCGGTCACAAACTGGCGCACACGCTTAAACCATCGCGTATAAAAGGTGGGCGCAGAGTTCGCGATGGGAGAAGAAAAGGAAGGAGAGTGCTGCATGGTTGTAAAGGAGAGGAGGAGGAGGAGAGTAAAAGAGGACGAGAAAATAGGGTTGCCGTGGGCACTGGGCTTCTGGAAAGTTGGAATGTCCCTCGCGTCGGTGGAGCGAGCACTAAATTTCCACGTCTGCCGTAACCACAACTCGCGTTATTTCCTACGAAAGATGCGCGTCGCTCGGAGCCCGGAAGTGGATTATATATGTGCCAAATATATACAGTCATGGGAATTGGTTGCTGGTATATTCCCCGATACTTGAATCTTTCTCCCTGTGTAGCTAAACCACCTTCGCAATGCTTCGAATAAGTTAACGGCGCGCTGGCATCGATGGAGGGCAATGAAGAGGGTGAGGGAGCCCACCATTTGCCCACCAATAGATTCAACCCAGCAGGATGCTGCGCTCCTCGCATATATAAATGTGTGTGTGTGTGTTATTGACCTATCCGAAATAAGGGCGAACAGGGAGGCGAGCCAGGCACGGGATCCGGATGCACACGCCTGAATGTTCGGCTTTCAAAGTACCTACCCAGAATCCCGAGGCGATAGTTGAGGGTAATGACAATGACGTGACCAGCGCTCGCCAGGATCGAGCCATCATGAACGTTCCCCGTACCCCACTCGAAGCTTTCACCGTGAACGTACATTATCACTGCGTATGGAGCCTCCAGACCTCTCGAACCTGCAAATACCAAGATATCAAGCTGGTATCAATGCCCCGGACAAACAAGAGCCATTCGCGTCATTCCCAATGCTTTATCCAACCGTTAAAACGGATCTGTGTAGGTGCAAACGCACGGGAAACAACTGGGTTACAAAGCTTCAATATTGCGCAGGGTTCGCTGTTTATCATTCAACTAGGCACACACGCACCCCCCCCCCCCCCCTTAACGTCAATATATACGTGGATCAATTTCCGGCAACGGGCATATACGTTTCAATTCGTCATGAAGGGAAAACGGCTACGCGACCTTTCTTCGGAACACTGCGGCCAAAGTTTTCTTCGCAGTAGCGACGGAAAAACTTGGTTTTATTATTCTTTATCCAACTTTCATTGGCAACAGGGCTGCTGCGGGAACGATGCTTTCCAGAATAAAATGCTCCGCAAAGCCGCTCTTGCGCATACGGATTATTCGAAATTTGTTTCGAATAATCAATGGACGAACTGTTTAAGATCTTCCATGGAGGAGCCATTTGAACCAAGGAGTTTTGAAAGTTTCTGTACAAATCCCGGAACCGAGGGGATCCACCTCAAAAGAGGAAACGAACTTTGAATTCAACTCAATCGCGAGACTGACTCCGAGAGCTTCCTTCCTGCTCCGTTGGGAAAGATCTCGCTCCGTTTTTTCTCTTTTACCAGTCGCTTTCGTAACCGGTAATTGCACAGACGCAACAGCAGAACGAGTATTTGTTTCACAGGTATCCAGTAATTCTGCTCCCGACGACAACAGCTCTTGGATTTTTTCATAAAACGATCGTCTTCGCTACGCTCCGACTCACTTTCTCCCCGGTTCTTTCCTGTTGTTGCTATGCTGCCGGTTTCCTCTGTCTCGTTCTCTCGTTATTTACACCGATTCTAGAACGTCAACCGGTCGGATGACAAAGCACCGAGTCCTTCCCGGAGGAACATTTTCTCGAACACGACTTTGCCCTCGGGCCACACCCGACGGTTAATTAATCGTGCAGCTCGCAGGACACGCGGCACCGACATCAGTCCTGTTTTTCTCTAAGGTCTCATCGTACAACTCGAGCTACCTTCCAGTGGATTCGACTATGAAACGCTGCTCGTTTCACCAAAGGTGCCAAAGTGCAAGGCGACTCCTTCTTCCTTTTGTCTGAACTCAACTCCGAATGGACAGAAAAGTTCGCTACACAAGAGCGTTGTACGACCCTCATCCAGGGAGCTTTATTTTTTTCAATCGCTCAAATTAGAGCGAAGCAAGTTTCTTTCGAGCCGGTGTCCATCTCTGCTTTTTAACCCGACCTTTTCAAGCGGTCAACTAAAACTTGCAGGGACGATTCGCTCGTGAGAAATATTCCAGCGAAATGATGAAAGAGAAACCAATTATTTTATTGCTGCTCATAATGAAATTCCGAAAATAAAAATTTATTCATTTTCATATTGAAAATATCTGAAAATATGAAAATATATTTTGACAAGTTATCGCCGCGCATTGCACAGGTAAATTGTCACAAGTAAAGTAATTTTGAGAGTATTTTGTGCACTTGGTTTTCGCACAAAATTGAATATTTCACATCCCGTTGGAGCATTGGGAAAATGCTGGTGACTGAGCCTTGAAAAATGATAATAGTCACGGATGATACAAAATATCAGAATATGAATAGCATTCGGGATGACGGATGTAAGAAACGAGAGTTCGCACGAGCTGCCTGCTCGTTCGATAACGATCAAAGAAATCGAAGCCTCCGGGACGAGACGGATGCGCGGTGCATCATTATCCTACGCCTAGTTCTCGGCTTCTCCAGGATGATAATCCTGCACGAGTACACGCGGCTTTCATCCTCACGAACGCGCTCCTTTTACTCGCATCGTTCCCAGCAGAACGTGTCGGGTGGATTTTCACTTCCTTTCCGTCCGGCAGCAAAGCGAGAGTATCGATTTTTTTCTATCTATTATTAAAAAAAAAAAGGAAAAATCGATAGAATATTATTATCGTGCTGCGGTTGAGAAGTCTAGTTCGGATGCGTTGGAGAATTCCGATTCGATGCGAGGCCTGATTATTTCGAATGAAAATACCAAAAATGGGGCATGCCATTCTCCGTTATTCAAAGTGACTCTAATAATAAATTTCTTACGATCCCAACATCATTTCACCGATTTTCAGGGATGAGAATTTTGATCAGTGCTCAGTATGACTGTCTGAACTGCCGAGAGGAATTTTCTGCAATCTTTAATTCCAGGCTCGAGTGTGAAACCAAGAAATAATCATTCTCCAGCATCTCCGATAACAGCCCGATATTCTTTCAACGCACGTTGCTCACGGAATGAATATGACGCGTCTACGAATGAGTCTGCTCTTCATAAACATGTAAACCAGTTAAAAGCACAGTTCATAGTTCAAACGAACGAGAAGAACAAACAAAACGAGGGTTAAAGTGAGAGGGAAATGAGAAGGCATCGCTTCTTCACCCCCTGCAGCGACCAGCGGAGGAATTTGCCATTCAATCAAGCACGGCGTCTACGAAGCACTGCAGAAACTTCCGCCGGCGAGGGGCTTATCCACTTATGCCGCTTGATCGTGTCCATATTCTTCGCTTCCATGGATCTCCTTCGATACAGGACATTCCAAAAGTTTCGACCAAGTTGTCGAGCTTCATTAATGATTTTTCAAACACTGGAACAAAGTATTTTTACACATTTCAAGTGGGTGGAGGCAGCGCGGGGAAGATTCTGAAATTCTGGATCCGAAAATTCTCCACATTTTTCTCCTCGATGAGATATTGATTTGGCCCGTGGGGCCAACTCGGTGTGACGATCGGCGCAGAACTGGGCGGGATTCCCTGCCTTTACTTCCCACTGTTTTTCCTCACGTCACGCTCCATTTTCTAGCTTCGACTAATCATTGCCTCCTTAACGGTTCAGCGGAAAGAAAACTTAAGGCGAAGAATTCTTCCCCTTAAACTATATCTCGTTTTACTGACGTCCTTGCTCGGTGTCCAGCTTTTGACGACCGCGATATCCGCGTCGATGTACACGAAATATCCACACCGCTATCGCAATACTACGGCTTTCGATCGCTATTGAAGGAAATTCTGCAAAGCTCTCTCGAATCCTCTAATTTCTTGCTTTGCATGCACCTATTCCATGTTCGTATCATTCTTTGGTAAAGAGGTTAAACGCGGTGCCTCGAATGTGACGCTCCGATCGCGGATATACACAGTCGATCGATCCGACCAGCATTTGCGCTCGTATCACAAACGTTCCGCTATCATTGACAAAAGGGGTCGATGAAATACGAGATTTATCACTCGGGAGGCGCGCTATCGATATACCACAATTAGAATTCTCACGCTGAACGATCCCCGAGCATCTCTCTGTTGTCTTTTATCTCTCAAATGCACTTTCCTTTTGTGCAATGGCCTTTTTATCGTTGAAAAAGTGTTGTTGTTTTTCTTTGGAACAACAAAAAAACCTGTGATTGCACAAAAAGTAATAAAAGCAGTCAAGGAATCGGTTCTCCTTCCAAATCTTCTCATTATACTTCAAAATGTATTCAGCCATCGCTTTCGTGGAACTAATAAAATAGAGGAGGCATCTTGAAAGGAATAACTCTCGTCTTGTTACTTACGAAGATAAAAGTTTCGAGGACCGGACTAATTAGCGAAGTGAATGAGTAAGAAAGCGTGGATTTTTGCTTTGTTTGTGCAGCATGAAAGTTTTTTTCCATTTTTTTATTTCACTTTCCATGCTTCGATGCATGGAAAAGCTCGTATTTTCATTGGAATTTTCGTACAAACATAAATTCGATCAATACGATCGTGCAATGCTCAACTTGATCATTTGTTTCGAATGTTTTACTGCGAATGTAGAATTTTGCGAGTCAATAGAAAATAATGAATTTCGCAGAAGATAAAACTTGTATAAATATGCGACGCGTTCGCAACTCGGGGATTTACGTTTGGAATAATCCAGTGTGAATGCAAAAATGAGGGAGTGAATGAAACAATCATTCGGACGACTCCGAGGTCGCGATTGTGTCGAAATTTAGTTGGCAAAGGCGAAATTTCAATTACAGTTACGAAAGAAAAAGTTCAATAATATATGACTCACCGCTTCCAGGTATGTACAGATTGAGCGTGAGACAATCCTCGCTCTGGTTTGTGAGGAAAGTGACGAAACGCTTGAGCTGCATGACTCTTCCGTGGGGCATTTGTCCAAGTGCGACAGTTAGATTGCTGATGTCAGGTATATTTTGGGGGCAAACTGGACCGAAGGAATCAGCGAGTTTGATATCCCTCCAAGGGATTGGTGCGGCTGGTGGTTGAAGACGAAGATCTCCGACGGGGGGTGCGGCGTAAGGAACTCCTCGGAATACTTCGACGGGTTCGAGATGCCTTCCGTTTAACTCCTAATAAAATCAAATAAACACATCCATCCGAATGATGAGTTTTTGCTCCGGGTTTCTCAATCAATTACGTAATGCAAATATCGAAAATCCGTCCGAGTGTGACCGAGAATAATCTAAGGGTATCCTCGAGGGAGGAGAGAGAGAGAGAGAAAAGCAAGATAAAAGTTGCAGAAGTATTTCCCTGTCTGCTGGAAATCGTCTCTCGAAACAATTTCTCTTATCCTCCGTGTATGAAACAGATAAGATCGATTTATACATCAGACAACTCGCTGTACGTGCTCCGCGGGAAACCCCGTGTGCTGAGAAGCTTGACGTGCATGCGGAGAAGAAAAATAAGATGAAGAGAAAAGAGAAAAGGAAGAAGGGGGGAAAGAAGAAAGAGGGGAAGAGAGGGAAAAATGATGAGCAAATAAACATTATTTTTTCAACATATCGCACAGGCTCGTTGTAGAAAAATGGAGTAGCTGTGCCGTACAAAAGCTTTCCTTTTTGTTTTTCTTTCACCCCCTCGTCGGTTATTCATAAATTATTAATCGCACGGATACGCCCGAGCAATTTCTCTTCCGTTCGTTGCAGTTCTATAAATCGAGGGAACTTCATTATCGTTAACAAAATCACCAATTCGTGTCACGACGCACGTTCTTTTCGTCTCCATTGTTCCTTCTCGCTTATCGGCCAAGTTTTTACCTCCGAATGTATATATTTTCACGCGTATCCTTGCCGCTCTAATATCGCCTCGAGGGCTCTTCACTCCGCCGCACGAGTGTTCGCCTCGAGAAGTGACGAAGCATTGAAAAAAATCAATAATCAATGTCGGGCTCGTCGTCGACTCGAAAAAATCCGGAGCAGAACAATAACTTCGGAGTTTCCTTTTGTTTCGGAGGAAGAAAAAACAAACTTTTTTTTCACACTGTACGTGATACAATTAATTTCTTTTCCCCCACGAAATATGCGAGGCGAGTTTCGTGCAGCTCGCTCCATGTGAAATTCTTTCTCGGCGTCGGTGAACTTTTTCTTGATTAATCACACATTGACCGATAGGCGCGGTGACGTATTTTCGATGAAAAAAGACGAAACCGTTGCGCGTACGATCAGATCGAACGAATGTTCGACACGCGTTTCCTGAAAAATGTTATCCTCGTGAAATTTGAAACTATGAAGTTATTCCAAGGACCGGTGAAAATCCGTACGCCAATTTCACGCTTTGTCGAGCTTTGAATCACTTCATTTTTAATATTAATATAACTCTATTTAATTTCATCCGAATACGCATCGCAACTACGAATGAATAATTTATATTCGACGAGCCGATAAATGAGCTTTCAAATTGAAAATCTCGTCGCTTTGTAAATGAGATCGAATTCAATTATGCACTTTAAAACTAACAATACATCGGGAGAAAGGCAATAAATTAATGTTGCTGGATAAACTTATTGATTTATCTCTTATCCATTGATTAAAAATTTATTCAATTTTCCTGACATTTGATGCCTCGACGGAAATGATGATGAAATTAATTGAATGAAAAACCAGCAGGTTTTAATACTTCAAAAAACTTGTTTTGTTTTTTTCGCAGGTTTTTATTGTGCAGACAGACAATGCTGGAATAGCTCGCGTATCACCATAGCATATGGAACCGTCCCGATGACGAAAACAATAAAAAACACTCGCTTTTCGAGCATCGATATGCGGAACGTTTTTATGTGTATAGGTTCGTTTTGGAGATTTTTTTTTGGTTTTTATGATGCGGGAAGCCAAGTTTATGAACGGTCGAGACGCGAGGGAAGTTTGGGTCAATCGTTTCCTCTCTTGGCGTTCCTCATTCATTCTGCGTGATATTAAAAATTAACGAGAGTTACCGCGCGTTCCCCGGCGAAACGCTCGTTTGTCCTGCACCAGGAATGACCCCGCCGCGACACGAGCTACCGGACAACAAGCCTGTGGCTCCGACGGACTCTCTCGCGTGCACCGTCAATTTTCATGATCAAAACCATAACGGCGCTTCCCTTCCGAATTGACCTTATGTCGTCTGCCTGGATTTTTGGTTCGCGCGGCGTGTGCGTATGAACGTTTGAATCTCTCGTTGATTGCATCAACCTCGCCTTTTCGTTTTTCCCGGCGTGATTGCAAAAAAATCGTTCGACATAACAGAGTTCATATGCGTTTCTCTGCCGCGTGAATGAGCAGCAATGAGAATTTCCCGACCCGGGCTGCCCCACCTTCCGCAATTCCGTTTTTGTTCTCATTTTTTTTCCCAGAGCAATCGAAACGGATAGTAGATTTTTCCGACGCTCTGTTCTTGCCAATCTCCACGTTCTCGCTCACGTAAATAGTAAACCTCTTTGACGAACGGCAAGAACATTTATTTTTCAACCGAAGCAAATACGCTCTTTTGCATTTCTCATGAAACAAAAGTCATTTACGCGAAACAAGGAGAGCTTTGTCGCACGTAAATACACATCGTATTTGGCCGATCTTTTTCGTGATATCAATCGATACAACGGCGAAATATCCCTGGAGATACTTTCGAAAAGTTTGCAGACTTGAATTTCCCTTTCGAACCGTCTCTAAAGCGTTTTCAATTCGTTCTCCCTGGAATGCTGTGTCGACCCATAACACCTTTGAAGTTAATGATTTCATCGAAGGACTCAAAATGCGCTACGACGTGACAGAAATATTTTTTTCCTTTTCATATACTCCAGTACACCGACGTGTAATTTTTATATATGTAACAGATGTGGGAATGTATATAAATAGTTATTTGGAAGAGAGAAGAAGATATGGAATGAATAAAGGATGGAATCCGAGTTTGCGTGATAGCTGTGAAGTGGCGTCGAGCAGAATACCGATTCGTAGGCGCACTCGTGCATCCCCGAGAGTGGCAAAATATTCGGTGAAAACGAGCGAACAGACACTTCTCGTATATCTCACGTATTTTCTCTCTTGATCGACTCTTCGTAAAAATGTATAAACGGTACATTCGTCGGCGTTTCGAGCAAGCCCTTTGTACAATCTAAGTGAATGTAGGACCGATCCAGGAGCCGTACCGGAGCCAACGATTCTACTGAAAATCGTAGCCTATTTAAGCTCACTCGTGCTTGAATATTGACCTACAGGTCTATCAGATTTGGCGTATTATAATAAAGTACGAAAAGCTCGAATAGCTGCCAATCCTGGGTTCCAGCAAAACTTTGAATCCGTTTTGAAGATCCGTTAAAGTGGATTGAGATGAGAACGATTTGCTCAAAAATTCAGTAAAATTCTTTTACGGTAACTTTGCGGAAATCGTGAAAAAACACCAAACTTGACGCGATAGGAGTTGAACGAATTGCCAAAAATTAACTTTTCAGTATTTTTGATGATCCTAGTTGCAAACTTCAGCGATTAAGATGCCGTTGAATTTTCCTGTTTTAGATAAGTAGAACGACCGCAATCGTGCGAAAGCAGAAATTTTTTTTTTTTTATAAATGGTCAAATTGCCGTGCACTTGAGCAACGAGCGTCGATTCCGGGATGAAAAAATAGTGAAGTGTACTCAAAATGTGAATAAATATGTAGTGAAAATTTCGGAGATTCAGTTCCCCGGAAAAAATTAGCGTAAAAAAAGCGTAAAAAAGAGCCCCTGCACAGCGTTGAAAATCTTTCGCTCCCATGATAACGAAATTTGTCCAAAGAGCTCCGAGTTGTTTTAGTTTCGGATGAAATGGTACTGTCAAAACAACAAAACCATTGAAAATAATAAAAAAAACCAATTGGAACTTGAAACCGGAGTGACTGCGCCGCTAAATTGCTCGGAATTCGAGACGAAATGAGATCGAAATTGACGAGTGAAGCAGAATTAATCTCACCTGCAAAATTCCCTGTATCTGTCCGCTTTTCGTTTCGACGATTCTCGACGCGTAGCGTGGTCCAGTGACGGCGCGTGATCCACCAACGATATGAACGAGGAGAAAAAGCAGACTAATGAGAAGCGGCGTCGTAGCGAGGGCGAACGGACACGGGGGCGTCGTCGGTGGGACTTGACGTTGGTGACGACAAGATGTGGACGGAGAGATGATTCTCTTTCCGGAATTGAGCATCAGCAGGACATTCAAAAGGATTGGGCGGCGGGCCAGCAACCGCGTCCAGGTCGCCGGCTGGCATGGTCCAAGCATCGCAGCATTTGTTGGCAACCGACGCCTCCACGATGACCATACCGTGAGGGACCTCTGATGAATCCTTCCCTTCTCCGTTTCCACTCTTTTCCTCCTTGTTTATTATTTTCTCTTGATATTCCGATAGAAAATTAATTTCAATGTTATCTTGATATCGAGCCTCTAAATTAAGGACGATTCATTTTGGGGGGGCGCTCGTTAAAGCGCGTTAAGGGCGAACATCAGTCGTTATTGATCGATCCTCATTCCCGGTACCTGACTGGACCACCAGATACGAGTGTACAATTCAAAGTGTGTACGTAGCTCGGTTATGTGATGGACAAACGTCTCAGCGTATACGTACATGTATACATTGTACGATCGTGCTCGAGGTGTATGTAAATAGACGTATTTCGTGTATACACCGAACGGTCGAACAACCTGAGACCGTCCCAAGACTGTTTGTCGTGAGGCACTCGAGCCAATATATTTGACGTCTTCCCGTCACAATTGTCCGTTCATCCCTTGGCCAATGTCTTCGTGTACGGAGTCCTCGAGTCCCTCCGGCATCGTTTTCCTCGTCAGGTTTACTCCCGAGTAGAATTCGACTGGAAACAATGTATTAAAATTTTTGAATCTTCGTATTGGAGTTTTCTCGATAGTGGAACGTTTCTACGAGTACACTAACGAAAAAATTACAGGGTCGAAGTATCGTCGCAAAAATGGCCGTGTCGAGGTCTCAAAAAACGCAAAATGAAGCTGAATGAACAAGCTAACCGGTCCATACCATGACTTAGTCGAAGAGAAACTTTCCAAGCTCGTGAAACCAAAAAAAAGCAGAAAAATTTGCTAATTTTTGTTCTCACAGTAATTCTCAAAATTGCGCAAGTTTTGCCACAAGATCTTGAAACTAGAAAGACGAAGCTTCGAAATGCTTTTTTTAGACCTTGACTCGAGGATTTTTTACTGCGATACAGCGTCTGAAAAATCACTAAAAAAGTGTTTTTCCTTAGTGTATTGTGATAAGTTAAAGCGAAGCACGAACCAATTGGATGAAGAAACTTATAACGAATCACTCTCCTAAAAACGTTCTTATGCCAAAGTTTCTAACGCATGCGAGAGTTTAAATGAATTGTGCGAATTTCACAAGTTCGACCTATCGTGATAAGCACCAACCAATTCAATAGAGAAACTTATAACGATCTCTTCTAAAAATCTTCTAATGCATAAGCATCGAAGTGGGCTGTGCAGGAGAGGTTTCAGAGTTCGCAGCGATTGATGAATTTCATCAAACCACTGGGGCCCGGAGTTTGAAAACGTCGTTATTTTACGTACGTTATATATGGCTATAGATAATAAAACGGATATTGATTTTACCGAAAGTAGTATGCATACGAAGCGCTCGGGTACTTTAATCCTTTCAATCGGGCTCTTATATATACAAAAACTCGTCGCACTTGGACGAAACCGTAGAAACTTTCGTCGCTCATTTAATTCAAGACTCGTCCGGAGTTAGTCCTGTTGACCCTCTTCTGTGGCAAATTACGCACATTGACTAATTATCGGATTCGAACTCGTCTCGGATGTGCACTCACTAAACTTGTCTCGCTCGACTCCGAGTTACACACAGAATTGCAAACCGACGGGCACTGCACTTTTACGAAATTTTACCGGAACTTATTCAACAGTTGGAAACTTGCTGCTATTTCGAGAAAAAAATATCAGTCGATTCTAAAACGCATTTAACGAACTTCGCTTGCAAGTTCGGTGAAGAAATTTTCTGTCCGCTAAAAGGATTATTTCCGAAATCGCCGACGCTTCTTGAAGGAATGTCAAATATTTTATTGAAGGGAATTTCAATTCAATGAGCTCAAAGTTTTATTTGTTGGAAGAAACAACGAATTATGATCAGTGGAACATTGGCCGTTGTAAATTTCCGCGTCTTCGTCAAACATTTCATAAATCGGTCGAGAAATTCTAGAACCCGAGCGACCTCCGTGCAATTTGCAACTTCAAACGACAGTTTGAGCGATCGCATCGACCATCGCGGTTTAAGAAAACTTCACATTCGGCTCGTTCAAGTACGTCACACAGAAACGACTTATCGCTTTTGCATTTTCCTATCCCCCCCCAAAAAACAAAATGTCAGGGTTCTCTAATGATTTCGGAAAACCCAAGGAAAACCGAAAGCGATTCCAATCTCGGCAACACCCTAAATTCAAGAAATAATTTCTTTTCACGTTGATTAGAGGAAGCACGATGAAACTCCCTGGTATCGGTACAGTATGCCGGAGCTCGGAGAGTGTGAGGAAACACTGCAAACGTTTTTAAAAGTTTGCTTTTATTCCGTTGGCGTCAAGACGCCACGGAGTCGTTCTATATTTCGGAAGCAAACAAAACTCTTTCTTCCTCAAGGATTTTCCCTATATTTCTATAGCACCGACAGACTTAAGTGATTTCTCGGATCGTATCGGCGAGAAACGCTCTTTTCTTATTATCTCTTACCCTCCGTATACAGCAGATGAAATCCGCGTCTCAATTCCGAGCATATACCTGTATCCGGGCGCGCGATACATTTTCAGTAGCCCCATTCCATTATATCCGTAGGGAAATCCTTTTGGTATATTCTCCTCTAAACTCACTCGATCCACAAGTGCTATTATACAATTATATTCGCACTCAGTTCCTCTGTGCACAGTGCACGCATACACACTGACTCGTAAAGTGTTATATCCACCGAAAATTCACTCGAGATTTGACTTTATAATCGTCAGTCTCGTGCTAATTATGAGAAAACGAATTTTCCGTAATTGATGGCGCGATAACTTTCTTCTCCAGGGCTGTGTGCGTGGTCCAGACGTCCCAAGAAGCGCCGTACACACGCCCTCGTATATCCATAGATATGACGCTTCCCCTATGAGAAAACATTGGAGACTTCGGTCTTTCGGCCCTTATGCATATACATCATGGAAATATTCGTTCTCCGTTGAGTGTACAGCACATATTATTACACTCGAAGAAGGCCTGATAAGCACTCCACTTCCGGCAGTGCTTTATGTACTCAGAGGTGTGCTTTGGTCGGCGTTTCGTTACGGCGAGTGCGAGCGAGACGGCTGTGAATTTTGAAGGTGCAATTTTTAGACACCGCTCGTCGGGTGGAGACCAAAAACGTTTCGGAGGATTTTTGCCACCGTTCTGAGTCAGCTGGGACTTTATTTTCCGAAATCGGTCGAACGCTAAATTTCAAACTCCGATGAAAATACATCGGAGGGGTTTTTTCGGAAATTTTGTGAAAACGTTCGTAGGACGTGGAGCCTCTTTTGTACGATTTTTTGCGACGTCTTCGCGGACACATATTTTGCTCACGCTTCGCGGAGGAAAACTTGGTCTCTTGCGTTTGGGCTCCTCAATTTTTTATCGTCTTGGAAAATATTTTCGTTGCGTTGAATTCAAGCGAGTTTTTATCGATACATGTTTTTCTAGTGAGTGCATGAACTGGAGACTTGCGACTGTTGTCAAATGGTTTTTTTTTTTCAATGATTCGTCAAAATATGTTGAAAGCGGTGAGAAACTGACTCGTGAGTGTCACCGTTGTCCCACGTCGCAATTTCGAAATTGATTATTTTTCAGGCTCCGCAAGATACAAAATATCGAGAAATGTCAAGCGTATTACGGAATTGAATGTCGAGGAAACAACGCAAACGAATAGGGATTACAAAAAAGCTCTAGCAGCGCTGGATCGTGCTGCGAAAAACTCCGCTTTCTCATTTAGTTTATGCGTTCTGCCACTTGCGAGAAATCATAAAAGATTTCGAAACGCGCAGTTCGAGGGGACCGAAGAACGAATCAATACGGCGTTTCTTCAATTGAATTTCAGAAAAATCTTAACGAGAAAATTTCATTTCAACTCGAGATCTGAATTCGAGATAGTTTTCAACAAAAAATTGATAAAATTGTTCAACAATTGCGAACGGATTGTTAAATAAAAAAATTAAATTTTTAATTTCTTAGAAGAATGTAAAAAAGATATATATTCGCACGTAATCGAAGGTTTAAAAATTAAAATGATAAGAAAAAGTTTATTCCATTAAACGAAAAAAAAACGATTCGATTGTTCGTCGAAGAATATTCGGTTTGAGCAACCGCGGGTTGCTAAAGTTTCAGAATCCAAGATTGGAATTCAATGCTTGTAGCAATTCGAGTCGAACTGAATATTTTCAGATTATTGGGCAGATTACGAAGTTTCGAATTTCTGACTCTCGATGAAAGTTTCAATTGAAAAGCAACCGTCGATAAAGTTGGAGGCAACGAAGATAATTCTTGAATGTTGTAACGAAAGAATGAGACTTCTCAATTGCCCCAGAGCTCTTGTATTGTTGATGTGTTTTCTGCGAGTTTGAAAGGATCGGAAATGAGCGCGCTTTTCCATTCAAAACAGAGTTATATGACGTGTGAAACAAAACCAAAGAGGAGTATATGGAATTGGGTAGAAAACGACGCGAAAAATAATAACAATAAAAATAATAATGATTGTAATAATAAGAAGAGTAATAACAATGAAAGTGTGGGTGGTAAATAGATTGGAGTGAAGTATAGTGTTGTAAAAAGCAGAGAGGCGCGGTCGATATCTCGCAAGGATCGAAGAAGCGAGAGACGACGACGACTCGGGCGTTCGGAGCATGCGCACTTCGTATGTGCATTCCGTGTCCTATTTTGTTGAATCTCGAGTGGATTGTCGGCTACGACGGCTCGGGTGTTCACGTTTTTCGCCAGTGGCGGTGGCACTTTCTTCAAAGCTGCTTTCCAAATTGCTCAGTTTTATATTGCTTTTACTCCATCGACTTAGGTAAAGTGTATGCATTTTAGTAGTACTTCTGAATAGTGATAATTGTGACAAAACACTCGTGACTGTACGTCATTGAAACGTACGTTTTCTTTCTTTGTTTTTTTCCATGGAAAATCCGTCGTCTAGCTGTCATTTCAAACATAATGCTAATCTCGTTTGACATATTCAAGCTGATTGGCAAAATTTTTTCAATACGTCTCATCTGCTTAGTGTTTACTTCGTAAACTGTCATTTTTTATCTGTAGCGACATATTTTTGCAGGAAATTTTACTTCGTGCTTTACTTTTGTGGCTTCAGAAAATATTCGATGACCATAACCTATAAAAACGTATAGTCAGCTTACGTGTCCACTTTGACGATTTAAGATTTCTAGTGAATTACAATTTTTTAATCGTATTTTTGTCTATCCTGGAAAACACTCCTGAATCAACTGATATTCGTAGGATAATTCCTTTCGCTCCAAATATTGAAAGCATTAACATGGGAACTTTGAGTATTTGTAATTAGGGAAAGAGGATGATGATACCAAGTTCTGAGTTGAAACCAAGTGAACTCTATTTTGATGGTTATTCAATCGATCATTTACTAAGTTTTGGTTGTACTTGATAATAAAAAATAAAAGTAAAACTAATCTAGAGGAGTGTTGAAAAATAAAACAAACTTTTAGAATACATGTTAAATATGAAACCTAAATAATATGGAATTAATTCAGGTACCTTGAAATTAAATCTAAATCAAATATCAAAAGGTAAACCTTTATGCTTTGACCTTATGAAAACCAAATATATTTTGGTTACCAAATTAATTGAAATTTCAATTTGTAAGCTTAATTACATTTGAAATTTATGTGCACTACCCTTGGAAAGAAAATTCATTTGCATGAAAGGTAAATGTCAAAGTGAAAAGTACGGCAAACATGATTAGCTTCAATCAAGAATGTTGATGGCCGCAGTAATTTTTAAGCAACCATGAATATTTGAAAACTTTGCTAGTCCTTGGCTTTCAATTTGTCTAGTTCACGTAACACAAAAGCTAAAGCTCTTATGAGTAATTGAATTATGAAATCTTATGAAGTTTAAATATATTCAAAAATTCATACCAATGCATAGACTAATAAAATTCAATAATAATACGAAGTAAATATCCTGACTTTCGGAGACAGGGCAATAGCCGAGTTTACAAATAATTATCACAGAATTCTGTACAATTGGGAATACAATTTCAGTATCGGCACACGGCGCATTGCTTCTATGTTCCAGAAGTCGATAGCTTGGAGATGTCGACCTCCGCCATATTTATATTGGACGTGAAAGGGAAGGTGTTGATTTCTCGAAACTATCGAGGAGACATAGAGGCAGGAGTGATAGAAAAATTCATGCCTCTTGTGATGGAGCGAGAGGAAGAGGGGAACTTGACGCCTCTGATACAGACGCAGGAGTGTACATATGCCTACATAAAATACAACAATTTATACATCGTATCGACGACGAAGAAAAATGCGAATATATCATTGGTGTTTGTGTTTCTGCACAAAGTGGTGCAAGTGATGCAGGAATATTTCAAGGAGTTGGAGGAGGAGAGTATAAGGGACAATTTCGTGGTGATTTACGAACTGTTGGACGAGCTTTTGGATTTCGGTTATCCACAGACGACGGACAGTAAAATATTGCAAGAGTACATAACGCAGGAGGGACACAAGTTGGAGATTCAGCCGAGGATCCCAATGGCAGTGACGAACGCTGTATCGTGGCGTTCGGAGGGAATAAAATACCGGAAAAACGAAGTGTTTTTGGACGTAATAGAGTCGGTGAATTTACTGGCGAACGCGAATGGCAACGTATTGAGTTCGGAGATAGTAGGTGCGATTAAAATGAGAGTTTATCTTTCGGGAATGCCGGAATTGAGGCTCGGACTCAACGACAAGGTGCTGTTCGAATCAACCGGACGTGGTAAATCAAAGTCGGTAGAGCTCGAAGATGTTAAATTTCATCAATGTGTAAGGCTCTCCCGTTTTGAGAACGATCGTACAATATCGTTTATACCACCGGACGGTGAATTCGAGCTAATGTCCTATCGCCTAAATACACACGTAAAACCATTGATCTGGATCGAATCGGTGATCGAGCGGCATGCTCACAGTCGAGTTGAATATATGATCAAAGCGAGATCTCAATTCAAACGACGTTCGACAGCCAATAACGTTGAGATCGTAATCCCTGTGCCAAACGACGCCGATTCACCTAAATTCAAAACTACCATCGGTAGCGTCAAATATTCACCGGAACAAAGCGCCATCACATGGTCCATTAAATCCTTCCCAGGTGGCAAAGAGTATCTCATGAGAGCACACTTTGGTTTACCTTCCGTCGTTGGCGAAGACGTCGAAGGCAAACCCCCCATCCAAGTCAAATTCGAAATACCTTATTTCACGACTTCGGGTATACAAGTTCGATACTTGAAGATCATCGAAAAGTCAGGATATCAGGCCCTTCCCTGGGTACGTTACATCACGCAAAACGGCGACTATCAACTGAGAACTAATTAAAGCAGCAGCGATTCGCATCCGTACGGAGTCATCGACTGCTTCAAAAACCCCCTCGAGGATTATCCTCGTGGTAGGACAGTCTTTCTAGAATTTCTCTCAAGAAAACAACAAAACGATTACACGGCGAGCGACTTTTAATCTTAAGATTATTATTATTATCATTGTTTCGTTATCGCCTTTCGCAGCTAAATGGAACAATCATCGTTAACCGGCCACGCTGCTGTGATACAAATCATTCGTTTTTCTTTTTTTTTTTCCAATCATCGTGAAAAATTTTCTGCGAGAGTTTACCAGGGGCCTCGACAAAAATCATACTTGCTTGCGAAGCTCCGACACATTTTCCGAAATGATTTTATTTCTTTTATAGAAATCGCAACCTGAGAGTTTCGCTCGATCAATATACGCGATCATCGCTCTTCAAATATGTTTTATCGGCTTTTTTCTATCATCTGTCATCGACGTATATTCTCCGCTGTATTTACATGTAAAAAAAAAACATTAAAATAAAACAGTATTACGTTTACCCTCAACCAATAAAATCCGAGCGAAAACCACAAATCCGTTGATAATTAGCTCCAATTTCATAATTGTCTCTCGTATCATTGAAAATATGTTTCATTCCAACAAACTTCCAATGTACGAAACAAAAATAACAAAAAAGTAAAAAAAAAAAAAAACTGCAGCAAGTTCACTGGCAGTCACTTCTTATCCAACTCACAGTTTTGGCTATCCCAAAAGTTTATAGCTAAACTTTTTTTTACCCTCGTTACTTCGCGTAATCGCTGCTCCAACGATTTTTAGTCCGTCCTCGTAATAATATTTACTCTCCCTCACGAAACAGGAACTGTTGCCACAGTAATTTTGCATGGGAAGAGCGGAACTCTCGTTAAATTACAAGCGAAAGAATTGGGAGGAAAAAAGTTGGTGAAACTCGTTGATTTTAAAACAGTTGTAAGAATCAATTTTTGTCGAAAATATTGAACGTTTATTGAACGAATTGGGTAAACGCCTCGAAATTCCGTCGCACATTTCGAGGTTGAAAAATCGTTATTTTCACTCACTAAAAAGTCCAAGTATTCCAAGTGCCATTAGAATGCTAAAATTGGAAAAGTAGAGCTGCGAATTGATTCACTGATAAATGCGTAGAAAATATTTCAATAGGAGGAGAAGCAATATTTAATGAATCAATAAATACATGGAAACGAAAATTCCTGATAAATCCTCGAGTTTTTCTCTGCCTCGAAAACGTCCTTCGTGTGGAATATCAAAGTTGCAAATTAACCGCAATCTCTCGAATGAATATTGTGTACGTGTTAACGCAAGCGAGACGCACACATGCCCGTATGTTCATGGATATAACATGTTGGAAAGCTTGAGGCGGTCCGGTCGGTTCTCGATCATTGTGTTAATATGAGTTATTGAGCGTACTCGTTGGTTTATCAATATATCCTTGTTTGTCGGCAGAATAAAGAATCTTATTCAAAAATAGATCGCATTTTGAAGCAATGCGATGGAAATTTAATCGAGTATTTTAAAAGGGACTTATTTTTTTTATTGACTTTCGTAAATCGAACGAGTATGTATTCAGGCAATTGGAGGGACGAATTGACGGAATGAAATGTGGAAATATATCGCCGCGCTGGTTTTGTTATGCGATAAATTCATTTGATGCGTGAGCCTTTGGTCGTTAGCAACTTCGATAGCAACGCGAGATACGCGGGGGAGCTTCGATGAATGCAGAATTAGTATTTGATGATTATACCGAACTGTAGCAATGCAAAAGGATCGTGTAACACTTGTAATAATGTGTATGTGAAGCATTAAATTTTACAATTTAAATAATCACGAGCCTCACTCTCCTGTTCTTCATTCCCCCATTCGACGGAGTGTATTGCGGTTACGAAATTTTGTGGAGAACGCATTTTCATAAAAACTGCAGATTGAATATAAAATCGGTAGAAAGAGGAACAATTTTTTATATTTTCCTTCTTCGTCGTTGGAAGGAAAAACCTTACAATTATTCATTTTTATGCAAAAAAGGAACAAAAATGCAATGAGTCAACGAACGGTCAACCGTTTCGAGTGGTTTTTGTCCTAAAAGCGGCACGAAGTGGCATTGCTTACTACGAAAATAGATAAATTTTTTCTGGAGTGTTCCGCGGGCTCGGTGACTCCACTTCGCAGTTTTTCCTTTTGCAACGAGAAAGGAATTTTGTCAAAGTTTCTCGAAAGCAATAATCGTAAACGTCGTTCTTTAAATACCTTTTTGCCATTTTTTTCGCTAACTTTCGGAGTAACCGTGAGTCATTTTGAAAACCGTAATATTTCACGCTGTACTGCGTGTCTCGTCGTTGTGAAAAGTTGGAGAAAAAGATTTGCAGTTTTTTTGTAAAAAAATGGATGAGCTTCCAACTGAGAAGCGAAGGTGCTCAGTCAAACAAGAAAACTCCTCATATTTCATAGCAAATGAAAATAAATACTGTGTTCGTTATAAATCCATTATTTTCCTAGGGAAAATAGGATCGTCGACAGCCGGAGAAAATAGTTGCTGGAACGCCTAGTATGCATCGCAGCGGAAAATAAGCAAAGGCAAAAGCGGGCTATTGCACGCGCTATGACGTCTCGTAATTTTTAGGATTTATATTCGGCCGCTGGCGCTAATAGAAAAGCAAATTTACCGCACGTCGCCGGGGTAAAGTAAAATCCGAATGGCTCGTGCGCGCTCCGCTTTTCGCCTATCCTGCAACCACGTTCTTTCATAGCTATTCAGCTTTGCCTGCCTGATTTCGCGCTTACCGTTGTCTCTCCTTCTCTTTCTCTTTGTCTCTGAAATCTCGTGCTGCTGGATGTCGTCGCCCCCTTTCCCGAATCCCCTTTACCCTAATTCCCGATGTGTGCGATTCGTCGTGTAATACTCCTCGAGCGATTTCCTCGCTGCGTTTCTCAAATTCAATCGTTCCGACTGTCGAATAATTTTTTTCCCCGCCCTTCTTCTTGCTCGGATTTGTGCAAAGACGAGAATCCTCGCGGGAGGCGCGAAGAACTCTCCCGATGGTCTTATTTTTAAGACGATCGTTATCTCAATATTTATAAAAATGCCGGTGGCTCAAAGCGCGAGGAACATGAAATATATCGCTACAATTCTCAGTCCGCGATGTTCCTCGCTATTTTCATAATGAAATTAACGAGGCTCTCGTAATAATCAAAGGATCTAAATCACTTTGATTTCATTGTGCGCTGTTGTGGAATGTTCTCTCTATTTAATTGAAATCCACGCATAATTAAGCCTTGATATACGGTATTTTTAACTAAATCAGACGTGTCGCTTGTCGGGAAAAAATGAGGATAACTAGGCACGAAAATACGAGCATTTGTATCAATTTCCCTGGCGGCGAGAGCAAATGGAAATTTAACAGGCATAGCGCCGGTGCTAATATTCGAAATAAATGAAGAGCTACATTCGAATTGATCGTTTAATGTTTGCTCTATTCTTCGGCAAACGATTCGTTGCCCAAGGAGCTCGCTCGGTTATCTAACTTTTAGGAAAATGCTGGAAAATTTAACGATTAATTAGAGGATGAAATTCTGACGTCATTCGTCGAGCGCAGGCGATCGATCCACTTATCGGGACCAAAAGAGATTCTGCTGTTTTTTTTTTTCATCCCCTGACTTTGACGTCCTTCGCCACAATCCTTTCTGCTGAGCTTATCGTACATTAAAAAGTAGGGTCGCAGGATTTATTCAACGAACGAGCCGGACTCGAGTGTGCTGGATCGATACGCGAGGTGGCTCTGATAAGCCATGAGAGGAATCGGACGTCTTTCGACGTTTTCTTTTACCTCGGGATCGCACAGTCGAGTCGAGAACATTCGCTATTTACTTACTTATGGCACACGAGACAGTAGAAAACGAGAGGTTCGTGCGGAAAATCAGAGCTTCGCACCCCTTGCCATTAGGTTTTCTACTCCGGCGGCAGTAGTGCACCCTGAATTGTGGTAGGCGGCAGGGCTCGTAAGCTTTGCCAGAAAAACCTTTCGATCATTGGCAACTTGCCAGTCGGGAATTTCTCTCTCGTCTTTTTGACTCTTCAGTTTTTTTCAAATAAATAAAAACCTCTGGTTGTCTTTCATCGCTAATTGAACAGGGGATTTCCCACTAGGCTTCCGAAAACGGAAAGAGCGCGCACTCCCGTCTCCATTTTTTGCGGCCGGAAGCCATAAGTCGGCTTTTCAAATCCTTTCCAACTACTGCGAAGCCGTTAAAGTTTTCTCGAGGAGAACGTAGCACGGGAGGGCTAATTAGAGAGAACATAAAATCCAATAAATTTCGATTGAACGTCCGATTGAGAGGAGGACAAATTCGTCGGCGAGGAATTCGAGCATGAAAAGCGGAAATTTTTAGTTTCAATATTTTGTCAACTTTTCAAAGCTCGCTGCGAGTCTTTCAGCGACTTACGCGCAATGAAGTAGCGCTTGGGACAACCGCGATTCGGAGGAAAAGCAAAACGATTTTAGGAGCCGCATTTCCATTCGAACGAGAGAACAAACGTTCTTAAGGTGTTTCCTTTTCAGCAAACTTCACACAGAAATAAGCGAGAGAAGAGCGATGCTTTTAATCGTTTTTAAAACTTTTTAAACTTTCTTTCGACGAGTCAAGTTTTGAAAGAACATTCATCGCGCGACAAGAGGGAAAACAAGCGTGAGAGAATGTTGGTGTGACCGGAAAGCTGGACAGCGTCGAAGAAAGGAGCTCGAGTGAAAAGCGATTTGCTTAATCTCTTTAGTGAATAAAGGCAGAGCCGAACACACTGATGAAATTGATCGTTAGTGATCGTGAGTTCAGCCCCTGAAAGCTTTCGTATAAGCTAAAAAATCGGAGGATCGTTAGGCTCGTTAAAAATTCGAAAGCCCTTTCGCATTGGAATAGTCAGCAGTTGATAAAAAAAAAAAAAGAAGTTGAATCTGAAGAGCTCTTCGGCTATTGGACACGAATCGAGTACTTCAGTTCCAACACAGAGTACACAGTATCGCGTGACAAATATAAAGAGTCTTCACCGAAGGTGTTTCTTGTCCAGCGCGCACGAGGGCAATTGAGTACCGTCCGAGGGTTCGATACTCGAAACCGTTATCGTCTTTTTCCTACTTCTTTTATCCTTGAAATTCGAATGTGAACATAACGCCGCACGTTGGATGAGGCGGAACGAGACTAAAACGCTAGACACAAAATCGTTACTTCGAAAATCAGTTGACAAGCATCGCAGTGCTATTACGGCATCCTGACTTTTTCAATGTTCGGATAAAATCCAAGAGAGAAACGAGGCCGAGTATATATATAAATATATGTACACGCGTATATGTTATTCCATCCATACTCGAATCGGAATCGCTGGCTCCATTGTTTTTTTCTCTTTCTCGATCTCTCCTTCCTCTTCCTCGTCTCTCATTCTTGACATGTAGGTATTAATACTACCACTGATGGTACGTGAGAGTAGAGCACATTCAGCGAGATCTGCTCAACGAGTTCTCTCCAAGGGTTGGAATATTTGCCTTTCTTCCAACAAGTAAATATTGACCCGTGCGCTCAGCAAAGGCTGCTTCAATTTTCTCTCTTCCTTCTCTCGCACCCACCCCTTCGTTTTCATCCCTTTTACTTTTTACTTGCTCTTTAATACCCTCGCCAACGCTTTTCCGCAGGCTTCTATTCTTGCATCGTAATTTGCTCGCCATAATTCACTCCCCCGGTCTTCATACGCGTGTCCTATACATCGCCTCGTGTTTTATAATCGCGTTATAATTACGTTGAAGAAGATTGGCTAATATTAGAAGTATAGCGATGAGTACGTTCTACTACGTTTATCATGCTTTTTTTCTCCATCAATTAGCCGAAAATGCTTTTTCATACACAGTGCTTCGTCATGCTTGTCCATAGCGAACGTTTATTTTCGTCCGAAAAGTCTTGCTCCTGCATGTTTTCTCTCATCTAAAATCATAGACCCACGGATTTAAACGCCCAGTTATTTCGCTCAAGTTCAACGTGCGTATTGTTGCACTCAACAAAAACACAAATTTCGAAAGTTTGCATTTGCCAATCGTCTGCCACTGCGTCTCTTTCCTCAAGCGTGCTTATTTCGCTCGGAGTTACTTTCGTAATATAATCGTGCGACATCGATATTTCGTTCAATGGTCCACACCCAATATTGCTGCCCACAATCGCTCACGGTACTCGCAGCGCGGAGCTTCTGCTCGAAACGAAAAAGAGCTAAAATCTTGAGCGTTTTATTAGCGAGATTATTTCGACAGGATTTCGGCAACTATAACATGTAATCGTCCGATTTGTACGTGCAGAGGTTACGTAAATTAGCGTTCAAATTATTGTTGAGTGTTCCGTGCTTCCCTGGGCGTGTATAGCTCTTGTACTTATCGACACATATCCGTTCTGTCCGGGACGCTACAGCACAATCCTATTATTGACGACGCATCTACTCTCTGCGAGCTAACTCCCGCGCTTTATTCTAATCGATCGTGCTGGCTCGTGAAGCAGCTCCGATGAGAAATGCAAAAAAGATGCGGTTTAGCGATCTACATGCGCGTACGAATAAGAAGTTTCCCAAGTGGCCATTCCCGGTTTCCAAATCTAAATGAACTTTTTCAACCGATTCACAAGCTTTCTGTGCGATATTCGAAAATGAAATGAAAAATGACGCAAAAAAATTAATGGACTCTGTGGAATTGTTTTGTCGCCGTCGCTCAACTTTTCGGTCCCGTGGAATGAAAATTCTCGATAAATTTCCAAAACACTGCAATAAATTTGTGCAAAAGTAGGAAAACAACGCAAGCTCGATTGTTACGCTATCGAGTAAGCGAAGAAAATTTAGTAGCTGACGCAGCCGTGACGAGTATCCGTTCAATCGATAAAACAGTAGAAAGTCAAGTTAGCTAGGACTTGGGACTAAAAACGAGACAAACTTGATGTTTAATGCTCCATATAAATGCGTATAACGGTAATCAGTCGTATGAGGCAAATGCACATTTTGCAGTGCTGGTGTACTATGCTGGAAACGTTTTCGTGGACTGCAAAATGAGAGAGTTCGAAACACATGTACCGATTTCCCACGACGAACCTGACCCCAGTTTGTTAATGGTACATATGCTTAAAGGTATATATGTATGTACGGTTTATCGCGGTACAGACAGTTTCCCGCGAGATATTTATGATAAAATGTTGCAAACGGGGATTCCCACCCCCGGAATCATCCACGTGTAAAGAGGTTGCAACCTCGTTTATATTTCGCAATTTCGAGTGGAATTATATGGTCGAAAAGTAATAAACTTTTCCACATTTTTCTGTTGTGCTCACCGACGCGTTACCAATCACAAAAGTCAATCCACGTTTTTTCGTTCGATGAAAGCTTGAAGAAAATTCATTTTTCAACTGTTCTGTTTAGTTCTCGAATGACCATTTTTCATTCACCGGTTCAGCCAATTTGTGCTTGTTTCAAATATTCACTCGTACCATTAAATAAACGTTTTTTTAAATCTCTGACAGCGTAAGGGATGTACTCGCATCCACTTCGGTACCCAATCAGCGTTTCGCTGTGTTTGGCCTCGTATAACTTTTCAACAGCAACGGAATATCTGCCATTTCGTTTGAAAATTTTCACCATTTGTTTATTACATCAAAAGAAAAATACTCGTAACTTTTCAATCGAATCAGCACGAACGAATCGTGTCCGTTTACGCTGTTTACCTGTAATCCTCGACCCTGTAGTTATTCGAGTGTTTCAGTCTTCGTGCCAATCAAGCTGAAGAAGATGAGTGTGTTTGATTAATTAAAAAAAAAAAAATATATACTGCGTTTTTATCTCGACCTTTTTATTTTATAAAGTGGCTTGAAAAAGTTTGAGATCTTATCACATGTTTTTTCATCCGCGGACCAAAGTTGCATTCCATTATGCAAATCGTGCTGGCTGCAACTTTCTTTCAGAAAATGCAACGAGGGTGCGAGGCACAAAATTAATTGTGCAATTAACCTTGCCGTGCATGATTTTTAATGCTTCCTCAACAAAATCATTTCGTTCGTATTCAATGAAACAAAGAGCCGATAAAACGTGCTTGAGAATGTTCAAAAAAAAAGGAAAAATATAAACGACGACGAAAAAGCAGATTTTTAGTAAATTCTATAATTGACTGAAACCCGATATTTCGAAATGGTAAATAAAAAACGTAATCATGAAAGCAATTCACAGAGCCGTTACAACGCAATATTTAAAAACATCGAGTCACCAATTTAACGGGCGTTGGTCACAAAATTACGGTTACCCGTAGCCACGTAAACTTGTTCAATTTAAATGGTAACTGGAAAACTCACAGCAACAATATTCGTAACAAAACGGGATGTCGGGCAAATTGACGGAGCGTATGAAAACTTTCATCGTAAACTGTCGCGAGCTATAACGCTACAGTTTCACGAATGTATGTGAAACTCATAACAGAGGAAAATTGCGTAATTTAACTCATCAAATTTCGCAAGCGATTGCAAATGCGATTTCGCCGTGGTTCCAATCAGAAGTGCAGCGAAGCAACTGGGTATTCATTACCTAGAGGATCTGTATATTTGCCGAGACGGGATTATTTTTCGATTTGGAGAAAAAAGGGCCGAAAAAATCCATCGGAAAACTTCATTTGAAGCCAACATTTTATTTTGTTGAAAAAAAAAAAATGTGCGCATAAATTTCACAGAGAGAAATGAACTCCTACAAATTGATGCTCGCTGATTACGTCATCAGTTTGTCCGCGCGAAGGGAAATTCCACGCGTACACGAGTTATGAATGTTCTGGCACCGAATCAAGGCGTATAAAAGTGTGGGGCCTTTTTTGCGGTACATTGTCATAAATTAAACGAAAATATGAAACGTTATCGGGAAATCGGCACGGATACGAGGGAGGCAGCGAGGGGGCGTAGACAATATTCGTTTTTTCGTTCTCGCTTCGTAGTTAATCATGCACAGACAGCACAACGATACTCAGGATAAAAATAGTCCACAGAAAAGCCACGATCGATGCTTATTATGTGCACGAATATCAATATATTTATATATGCTTATAAAAAAATAAATACACACATACATTGGGTATTCAGCCACAAATATAGTGATCGTAAATTTATGGCGTACTTCCTCGGAAAGCATGGAAAATCGAGGCGCGATTTTCGCTCACGAATTGGCACACTACACTCACGCGCACAGGCGCACACGCTACGTTGGGAGTGGAGGCGCGGCGGCGAGGGCGAGGAGGGTGGTTTGATGTATCACCGACCGCCTTAACGCCGCGCTCCTTTTTCTTCGACGTTTTAGCCCATCGATATCGAAACGGTGACACTGTAAAAAAATAGCGGTTCGATTTCACACCCTCGCGATGGTGGCCGATTTGTCTAGAAATTTTCGAGAAGCTGTTCGAAAAATCTGCAACGTGATTTAACAATCCCGATTTTTTTTCAACCGGAAACTAAAGAAATTGGACGCGAACGCTCAAAATGACGTTTGAACAAATAAATGGATTCAATTCTCCGCCTTCGGACCGTTCAATATCGTTTTTCCAATTTCGATGAAGAATTTATCTTCCCCTCCCTCCCTCTTTCTTGCTTAAAACGACCCTTCCAAGGGCCCAAAGGCAATGAAAAGCTACGACATTTGCAATAACGCGCAAATTACAAGGATCAACGTTTGTTTTTTTTGGCTTCAAGACCAACGCGTATAACCAAACGGTATACGGCAAAATTGAGGCTGAAAAAAATGAGGCAAAATGAGATTTGCAATGTGGAACGCGGATGCGAGAGAAGCCGGGAGCGAGGATTCCGCGTGTCAAAGGGTTGATGAAAGTACAGGGTTGAGTTAAACCGTGCGCCCTCTCTTTTTCCTATTTTATATTTTTATCATATCTCGTCCTATCTGTTCACTCATCCTCTCTCTCTCTCTCTCTCTCTCTCGCTTTCACAGCGAAGCAGCTTATAATTTTAGACAAGATGAAAAAACTCTGGATGAGCTGGAAATGGGCGAAGAGGCACGCTTTTGTAGGGTTCCAGCCACTTTAAGCAGTTACGGTATAAACACACACGCGCACGCACACACACACACGAAAGGCATTTCATCTCGACTAACACGACTTCGAACCAAATAATTTTGCACTCATTTTTTTCTCAATCTCATTGCAATTAAGAGCAACATAATATTCCGTATTTCAACACTTTTACTCGATTCTTTGTCAGACTCGAAAGAAAGTGTTACCAATTTGTTATCAATTTTTCATTTTGTATTTCGCCCGAGTTTGGCTACATCGAGCCATTTCGCTTCGGGCGTGTCCTGCTCCCTGCTCACGAACTCGAAATTTTCGAGAGCTCGCACATTTCGAAAAATTCGCTCTTGCTCCGGGACCGTCGAAGGGGAAACAACGCACTGAGCGATCATCGAGTCATCGCCTTCTCGCATCGATCTGGGTTTGTTGGGCTTGGCCGCCCCAATTTCCGACACGATTCAAGACCGAAATCCGAAGTTTCCGGAGTGATAGAGCCAGCGAGGGATTACTCACGAGATGAGTTAACCAACATCATTTTTCAAGTTCGCGTGTGAGTGAGTGAGCGTATTTTGAATTCGCGAACTCTGTCTTTTTTCTTGACGATTGCGTCGCACTTTTCGAATAATATTTTCACCGAACGATCTCGAAACGAATGGGATTTCTATATGACTCGTGCGACAGAGTATACAATAAGTAGAAAAGTATTTCTCTTTCCACCGAATTATTATTCTATCTTCTATTTCAGATCACACAATCCTCCTAATCATTATTAGCTCTTGGTGGTCGTATTATTAGTGGACTTTTTCGATCATTTAGAAAATCAAATTTTCACAGACGATTCTTGCAGACGGTTCGCGTCTGAATTGAAACCAAAAGAAACAAGGAGGCCCCATCGAAAGAATGATTCGAGTAAATCGCAATAAAAGGAGCAGTGAGCGCAGACGAACACTCGTTATAAATGATTGGCCTCGAAAAATAGTACATTGAAAGTTCGAATAGGGTTCTGAGCGAAGTCACGAGGCCGAGATGACCGTGGAGTGCAGGCCGAGGGAGGGAGAGTTAAGGGAGTAAAGTGAGAGAGTAAATGGGAGGGGGAAACGAGTTTGATACTGGGTAGATGGAGGGTAGTTGCCTGGTGAGCGTTTGCAGCGAGGTTTGCAGTATGGAAGTGCCGAGGAAGAACCGGAAGATGAGAAGAAAGGAGCGGATGGTGCATGGGCACCGACGAAGGAACGTGGAAAACGATGAGGGTTGCGGGACAAGAGCGCGTGTCCCACACCTTCGCACGTGTCTGTGTGTAATAGTGTGTGTGCAAAGATGTTCCTATCAATGCATACATATATGGACACATAAATATGTATACACAGACAACCGCGCCGACAATCGTATCTGTATTACATCCGGTCGTGACAATTTGCAATTCAACGCCGGTGCAAGGATGGAAGGTCTGAAGCGGCAATCGACGGTTCCGCCGCTGTGCAATCTCCCTCTATCCTTCTCCACTTCCTTCGTCTCCTCCTCCGCGCTTTCTCCGCATCTTCTCTGGCTCTGCTCCCTTTTCGTCGTTACCTCGTATCTAACTCGCAGCATCTCTGCGATACACACTTTGACTATAAACTCTCTGGTCCTGCAACAATCCTTCCTTCCTCCGTCTCCTTTTCACTTTCTCTTTCTCGCTCGATCTCTCCTGAACTCGGGCCCGCTTGATAGTTCCCTGGCTATTCGTCTGTTTATAGCTTTCTGTCTTCGTCGAACGGCTATCTCCTCGCTCATTTCCTTCTCTCTTTCTCCACCTGAATGCTCTTCCCTTGCTCTTTCTTCGTTTCTCTCGTCTGTGCAGCCTCCTCCGCGAGGCTGCATTTTCATCTCCGTTTATCTGTCTTCACCTGGTTCCATCTCTTCCTTTCTCTCTCTTTCCTTTTCCTTCTTGTGCTTCCTTGCATTTATATTTGTTTGGCTCTGTCTCTGTCTAACGACCCGCGTTCCTCTCTCTCGCTTTCATTGAATCTTCAGCTCCTAATCTGTCTCTGTCCCTCCAATTTTCTCTCTGCTTATTCGACTTTCTCTCTCTCTCTCTCTCTCTCTCTATCTCCCAGTCTACTTCTCTTTGGCGAAGAGAGCCCCGTGTGTTCTACATCTCTGTTTGATCCTTGCGAATTGGTTATGGTCCTGGTGCTAACCATGGGGATAAAGGCCTGCTCAGCAGCACCGGAGGGCTTGCAACAGCGTTTACAATGCCTCGAAATATTCGTCTTCGCGTTCCGAGACAGCCTGTATACCACTTGACTCTACATACATATAACGAACCGCAAGATGCACTTTGTATACGCTCATGCAAAGCGTGTGCAATCCCTACCCAATGTGGATGCCTGCGATCCGTAATACTACAGAAAACGATGGATAAATTGAGACACGACGATTTTCCTCGGATGGACTCATCTCGTGGTTTTATCCACGCTGTAAACACTGATAAAGATTCATCTCGATGTTCGTCCCCCGACGATCCTTCTTGGAGGACTTGCGCTTCCATTTTTCTTAACCCACGTCAGCGTTTTATGCTGGTAAATATATTATAATCACTCGAAATCCAACTGCAAGATGCTCGTTTTTCGTTGGATATTTCTTTTCAACGCGATGCGTATGACCGATTCTCTGAATTTGAACTTTTACAGAGATTCTGCAAAGTGTACTCCGGAATAAAGATTCTGCTGGCGTGATAGAATAAAATACTATCCGAAGAGACGTTTACATCGATTTATCTTGTACCGCACGATGAAAATGTATTCTAAAGTCGTATGTGTGGCTTGATTCAGTATTCATGGTATTCCTCGTATTCCATCATCGTTCTCTCGTCACACATCCAACACGAGTATCTTGACGTAATGGCTGCTGCCTAATGCAGAACAAAGTTGAAAGCTTTAACTTCTTTTCGTTCAATTTTAAGCTTTTCGCGATACAAGAGAGAACGAGAAAAATATCTCTCGACGTGAACATTGAAATGGCATCGACGATTCAACTGTTATGTAACTGTGTTTCCCTCGATCGAAACTGAGACGGGAAATGCAGAGCGCTCTGCTCCTGGATACTGAGAATCGATAAGTCGTTTCCTGTCAGCTAGATAGACGTGGGCAGAAGAGTTTTGGCGAATATAAAGATTGAAGCAGGGAGCAGGCGAGGCCAGCATTGAGCAAACATCAGGTAACCGGAATCTCAAGTCGAAAAATCACTTCCCTTACCGTGACGTCTGTATTCTGTAGATTTTTTATCATCGTAGTTATCAAGCTTTTTTCTCAATATTTCGAGCTTGGGTCGAACTGTTTTAGCTGATGTGAAAAAACTTTCACTCAAAACTGTGTATTGATTAACATTTTGAAAAAAAAACACAAATTAAATTCCCAACAGTCAATGGGCAACGAATTGTATATTTTTTTACTGAATTTTAAAAAATTCAGTGTCAGCCATTACGAGAATGCACGCTCAAGATTTTTACGATCGAGCGATCTAACATTGAGCGAATCGATCCTGTTGATAGACTCACTGTCGCCGAGCAAAAACGGCTTCAGTTTCTATGTGCTACCACTTGAATTGTTTTTCAATCGTATGGAGAAACGTTGACTCAGAGAAATATGTAAGATTTCGCAGTTAAGTATACAAAAGTGGTTTCTCAAAGTTTCCATCTTTTGAGCGTTCGAAATCGTTGAAGTAACAATGGAAAACAAATGTCAGAGGTGAACTCTGCACGCAGACACAATTGCACTCAAAGCTCTGGCTAGAGGCCAGTAATCGAGCTCGGGGATTTAGCCTTTACGAGGATGAAACCTTTTTACGATAAGACATGAGGAAAGGGTTAGACGCAGCTATTTGGTTACTCAATCCAATTTGACAAGCAAATGCTTTCCCTCCTACCATTTTGATCTTTCCCTTTTCCCCGCTCCTTCTCCCTCCTTCAATTAATTTTCCAATTTTCTCTTCGTTTTCGCTATTAACCCTGCGACAGTCATGTGGCCACCCTTTACGGTCAACATACAAGCTCAGTGTACTGAACAGAACATCCCGGAAACGTGATTCAGCCAATTTTTCTTTGACCGTAATTCGAGGCTGCATAAAACGAATGAGCATTGTCAAAGATGAGAATTGATATTCTGAAAAAATGGTATCAAGTCGTTTAACGTACGAATAGCGAAACGTGGTGCAATGACGAACTTCCCTTTGACGTAGGCAAAATTCCCGGAATTTGAAACTGATCGATTCACGAGTAGCTATTCATAAGCGAGAAACGCGCATCATCCGAGCGAATTCCTTTTCGATAAAGCTTAATTTACTGTGAAATGAATTTCTCGAAATAACGTTCGAAAATTTTCCACCTTTGTGACATTCCATTCAACGAGTTAAAATTACGAAATTATTTCAATAAATTACGATTCGTCCTAACCGATGTGCGGGGCTCCGGAAATCACGAAATTTAAGGGGGAGACCAATACTCGGTTGGACGACCGCTCGGTTTCTCCGAATTGCTGATGGTGCTAATCGCGATGAAAATCATGAAAAAACCTGTTGATGTAATATAAATTTAGGAAAATGAAGATTTCTAAGAATTTGTTCTCCTTGAGAATTCTGCACTTTCCAGAAACTTTTCATAATTTCTGACATTAAAAGTCCAATAAAACTTTGAAACTGGTCGAAAAATGATGGCGAATGCGAGATATTCTACGCACAGATGTTCACGGTCATTCCAAACTAATTTCATTATGAAATTTGAAAACTTGGCAGAAACGATTCAGCTCGAGAGCAGGACTGAGCAGTAGAGCTCCTTCGTGAAATATTTTAGCATGCGATTATTCCGCGAGAGACGAGATTTTCATTTGCCCAAGAGATTGCTATCTCTCGTTCATCAATCATTCCTCTCGTATCTATTTTTCAAGAGATAAAAAAACGATTGTAGGATGCAGTTTTAAAGAGCAGACGAGGCTGGGGAGCGAGCGAGATCTATGGCTACAGTTTGCGAAGGAGTTTTCACCTCCACCATTATTTTCGTCGAATGTACGATAAATTATGTGATGAGAAAGAAAGAGAAATTAACGGAGGGTCATTTTTCCCACCGTATGCTTCAGTCTGGAGCTCGCGCATACGACGATGAAACAAGTATCAATTGTTTGAAGAAAGAAAGGAAGAAAGTTAGTAAATAATCGTCGACGTGAAACTCATCAAATTTTCCCCCCGCCGCTCGACGAGCGAATCGAAATTCCGCAGGTTCGTTGCTCCGTTTTCTCCACAGTGCAACAGACACGATCGTTTATGAATTTCGTTATCGTCAGCCATGAAAAAACGGCAAGAAAAAATAACCGGTCGTTATGCAAAATGAGAAAAGTCTCTTTGTAAGCGTGTCTCAATAAATTCGAAAAGATGATTAAACATCTCCGAGAATGCGGAGGCGTGGCGGATGACTTTTCCTGTTTGTTTTGCTCCGTAGTTTTGATAATGTGCCTCTTGCCCACCGGATTCATTCCATAGTCATGGAAATTCGGTTTAACTCAATTCCCGTAATTTGTGTACGGAAGAACATTTGACAGTACGAAGATAAGTTACAGCGTATAGTTTAGTTTGGGTTATAGCGAAAAGCTGGCTCGAATCTATCTTCCGTAGAGGAGTTTGTCTTCCGAATTAGTTAGGGGGAAGGTTATAGTACGTGCTGTAAATGTGTTCACGCGACCACGAACTTCACTCTCGTGTTTGTACTCGTCAGGAAGACCCGTAAGAGAGTTCTACAAGGGCGCGGGAATGGGGGGAGTAGAGTAGAGTTTCAAGCTTGGAGGTACACATACGTATGTGAAGGTAAGTCTGGACGTACTCTCGTAAAACTACGTATCTCGCTCCGTGATGGAGGATGGCTGGGATGTTCCGCTTGGACAAAAGACGTAGCATTTCCTCGCTGCACTTTAAAGCTCTCACAGAGAGCTTGCCAAGTTGATGTATTACTATTGCTATTAGGTTTAATACAGTGAAGAGAAGGTCGATGAAAAGGAGAGAAAGAATGCACACACTCGTTGAGTATCTTGAAACAGAGAGGGTGTATAGGACGACGGGGTTTGCGGGGATGTTCGGCTGGAGAGTTTGCGCATGAAAATTGAACGAGAGCTCGGATTTTCGTCCGAAGATAGATAGAAGAGTAAAAATTTTCGAGCTGCGGTATAGCAAAAAAAGCCTGAAGAAGAAGCAGAAGAAGAAGAAGAAGAAGAAGAAGCTACTTCACGTTCCTGGGAGGGCCATAAATTCGATCCACCAGTTCCTCCGATAATATCAAAACCTTTGGGACTTGGACTGAGAAATCTCTTACGTCAAAGAAGCTACGTTTACGTTTGCCGAAGAAAAAGCGGGTCAGATCGTTTCGAGCTTTAATATACAGCAAGCCCGGAGAGTCTATCCGGCCATGCATCTCGTATATACCCAGCCCCGCGCGTCTACAGAAAGTCTATGTATAGTTTATCCGTCGAGCGATGTACGCTCACCTGCTGTTGCATGCTTCGTACTCTCCGCACAGCTACGAACTCGAGGATCGTTGCCAGAACCACCGGCGTAGCTTGAACCATGAAAAGGGTAGGCAGAAACTTCCGGCAAACACGAGACAAAGGCCCCTCCTCGTGTCGGGCTGTAACCATGCCCCCCCGTACGTTAACGCGGCACCGCATTAAAATTCTATATATACCGACTCACACTATCATCCCGTGCTCTGTTTCCACGTGTTATTGTTATATAACGTCGGTGTAAATGAGCTTCCGGATTCGAAGAGATATACGCGCGCGCGCGCGTACACGGTGTACGAAAAATCGTGGGCATTATTCGCGCGATAAGTATAAATCTTCGAATGGCGGAGACCAATTTTTCATCCGTTTGTCTCCCTGGTGTGGGATTCGCGAGATATTAATGGCACGGCGACAGCCAATCTGGTGCGCTGTTAAAAATGGAAGTGGAAGCGAGGCTCGCGCGCCCTCAATTTCTTCTTATCAGTGCACGCTTAAATTATAAAAATCCCATCAACTTTTCGTCGACAAGAATCATCGGGAGAAAATTTAATCTTCAGGACTTCGGAGTCGGAGTTTTTCCTCCGTACTTAATCATGATTTTCGGGACATCCTGTACAGAGTATTGTTTCTATATACAGATATTGTTGAGGGTTAATCGGAGGTGGAATGACCGAGAAACCGGAGGGGGCGGGAAACGCTGGTGCTGGGGTAGCGAGACGAAGATGCTTCCTCTTGCCTCGAAGAGGGTGGAAACAGGAAACTTCTGCTGTTCGCGGTTGAGCGTTGTGGCAAGAGAGAAAGATGTTGCTCGGCACACGGCCCGTTTAATCCGGGCATCCGTTAGTACGTCCGTAGCCACTTAACGTTGTGTTGCGGTGTGTGTTTTACACGGAGGAAGGATAAATGTCTCTCGAACAACTTTTTCCGATGAAGTTTCTGTGAAAAATATGGCGGGGACAGAAGATCTTTGAAGTGAATAGATCGAGTTTTAGCTCATGGGTTTTTTTCACTTTTGATTCCATTAATTTCGAGCGTTTAAGCATTTGCCATAGAAATGGCTGCGGGGCCGAACGAGTCAGCTTCAAACGACGGGAACGCGTTGAAAGAACTTTTTCCAAAGGCATTGAGAGCTCCGTCGATAGACTCGTCGTCTCAGGTCAAACTGAGCTTCGAGTGACCACTTTGTACAGAGTATATTTTTCATCCAAAGCATCCTGAAAACTCCTTTTCAGGTATAACCTAAACACTGTGATGTTAAGGAGGCTGCAAAGCCACGAGATCGAGATGGACAGGCTTCATGCACGATCTAAGCTTCGACAAAGCTTCTTTGAAAGCCGATGGAAAGACGGAAAAAGGAAAAAGATAAAGGCTCAGCTTGCAAGAGCTTTGTGTATACGTGCGTGGGATAAAGAAGTTACACAGACTCCACTCGAATAGAGCACAAAGAGTTGGCGCTGCACAGTGTTTAAGCACATATACGTATACGCCTTGTCCATTGTAGCACCGAAGTCTATCCAAACGAGACGCTGATACGAAGCAACTTCCACGCTTTTCTTTTCCACATATTTTCTTTCTATTATTACCGTGTGTACACATTCTTATAACAAGTACAAATGTTGGCTTCGTTTATCAGCGTATACGAGTATATAACTAGCAGGGATGCGGAACAGACTTTGCTGGAAATATCACAGCAGCCTCCGAGAGAACTAACGCGAGAGCTCGACTTCAACTCGGAAATGGTATGAATGAAAGAAGCCAAAGTCTACGCTCGCATTGTTCTTTATTCCTGAAAAATCAGTCTTCAACTCTTCATCTTTATTTTTCATCGTTATTTATCCTCTGTGCCTCCCTGCGCCCACAAACTTATTCAGCTTCTGCCCATTCTCCGTTCCAGCCTCTTCTCGAGATCGTCAACGTTTTCTTCGCTTCGTTCACTCCTTCATTAACATTTCCTTGGAATTTCTCTATTACGGTACGAAATGCGCAGTTTAGAGGATTAGCTGAGAACACGTGTGTCGAGAATTTCATAATCCGCGAACTATACCCGACCGGCAATAATCCCCCGGTGGTTAGTTGCGCATAGTTTTGTATTCTGAGGGAGGCTTGTTGGGCTTAAAAGCCTACTCGTTCCAAATACAATGCAAGTGTTTGTACATACACACTTTATTTAAATGCATAAACATAAGTTAGTATGTACTAGAAGGTTTTGCCGAGTGCGAGAGCGAAGCATATTTTATGAGAAATCGTGTTATGTTTGTGCAGCTGGAAATATTAGTCACGATTCCCGAATTTTCAACTTGAATAGTTTTCATTTTCTATTCAAAAGTGTCAACCGTAATTCCGCGATGGATTACGCACCTGTTTGCGAGTTATGGCAAGTTCGAGGCGAGGCGCATTTGCAAAAAAGACGATCCAGATTCTTCCGACATGAAGAGCAAAGTTGTTTCTACGTCAGCAACGTTTCCGAGCTCCGAATAAAAACTGAAGGGAGCATCCGATTAACATAGTATCCAGAGCTTTAACGTTAACGGGAAATATTTCACCGACCGAAAGCCACGTGACACCAATAAGTCCTGGACAAACGGCGAGTTTAAATCCCGTCCCGGCGGGGGGAGATGCCCGTGAAAAAAACTAGCGCCGTTGCCGAGATATTGTGAATGGAAGGATTCGAGGGAGATAAAAGTAGCTGAGAAAAAAGGACGGGATGAGAAGCGGACGATGCTGGGCTCGGACATTCGTGGAATTATTAACGGCGCAAAAAATAATTCGAAAGCGAGACGAAAATGCCCAATCTCGAGTGCTCGCCGCCTCGGCTTTGCCGTTTAATCACTGTCCCTTGATACTCGATGTAAAGATGCATCTCTCAATCGCTCGAAAATACCGATGCCTAATCTTCACCCGGCAATCTCTAAACGACCGCCTCGCGTCGGACGTTGATCGATACAGTAAAATTTCGTAAACCACAACGTTCGGAGGCTTAGCTGGAGTTTGATAGTTTGATAGAAGCTTTATGATCAAAGCGATTGGCACACGTGTCTGATAAGAGAGAAGCCGTGAACCGATGACCGTGAATCGTAGCGAAACCGTCCAGGAAACGTAAAACAACAAAGATTTCAAAATGAAAACATGGCTTAGCGATACGATCTTTTACTAGTAGATAAAAGACAGCTGTAAGCAGTCACGGGAATGCCTAGATAGTCAGTGGACCAACTAAAATATCAATAGCGTACAGTAAAGTAAAAAAGTATTCGAGATGAAAGACTGAAAAACTGATGAAAACCATGATAGGAATGAGCTTCATCGAGAACGTTTAAAACATGTCAGTATTTTCCACAGCTGTTTACTTTTGAATGGTCTGATACAAAATAAGAGGAGTCAGAATTCAGTAAAATTTGGATATCTTCGAAAGACAATTTCTTCGTTTCAGGAACGTAAAAGTAGATAAAAAAGGTACCGACGAAGGTCAGCAAAGCGAAGAAGTAACAAACCCCGAAAATGCCGAGTTCCGATGAAGCAGGTTCGTAGAGCTTGGTCAGGAGGAATCCTAGTAACGAACCGTACATGCCGAGTAACATGGACGCGAAAGCCTTCGTGTCCGCGGAAAATATTTCGTTGATCATGAGCCACGGCACACCGCAAAGTCCCGGCACGATGGCAACGGTAAATCCTACGAGTCCGACGAGTGGTACCCACCGGAACAAGCTCATGTCGCAGCCGAGGTATTGCAGATGGAAAAAAACAGCCTCAAGGAATATAAAAATACTAGTGAGCAGAGAGGACGATATTAAAAGTGGACGACGCCCGAGCGAGTCGATGAGGAAAAGCGAACCTGATGCGGCAACGAGTTGGAACATCCCCAGTATAAACATGGACCAGTTGGTCCAACCGGGGATGCCCGAAGTCGTCAAAATAATACCGGCATACGATATTATCGCTTGAGAACCGGAAAGCTGTTGGAACGTCATCAGTCCTATTCCAATTAGAAAAGCCCTTCGGCTGCTCCGAACTCGGAACAGTGTCGTTGCACCGAATCCATGCTGATTCTTTTGATCCTGGTACACAGCCGACTCCAAGGCAGCCAATTCTTTCTCCACATCCGACCTTTGCCGCAGGAATATGAGGGAGGTCGCTGCTTTTTCTCGCGCTCCTGTCACATAAATTAACGATCTTCGTCATTTTTCTATGATCTCTGAATCGATACGATCACACATCGCGATTACGATGACGCTGGTCGGTTGGCGAATAAAATCAAGTTTCGTAAGTCGCGTAGGACTTTGTGTGAGGTAATGAATAACGAAAAGACTGCTGGCCAAGGCTCGCAGTAATTGAAGCTAAATAATACCACATGAAGCGATAGCAGTGAAGAGACGAAACGATCGGGGAGCTAAAGCAGGAAATTCATCGAGCACCGTTACCTCTGATTAGCCAATAGTAAGGAGTTTCTGGGATCCATGGGAATGCGATGATGAATACAGTCAGTGGAATGATCGAGATGGTCGAAAGCATTGCTCTCGAAACCCACGGTCCAGCACCCACAGCCAAGACCTGCCCTGCATTCATGGAGACCGAAAGCGCCGAGCTCACGATACCGCGTGATCTATCTTCAGCGATTTCCCCAAGATAAATCGCTGTTAAAGGGAAAACTGCACCCACAGCAAGTCCACCGATGAATCTACCGACGTCAATCAACTCAACGGTTCTCGCCCATCCGGTAATGATCCAAGATATTAACAAAATTACGACGATTCCACCGAGCGACCATTTCCTTCCGATCCGATCGACCGTGATCATGCTCAGCGGCGGTCCAAATACGGTAGCCAAAAACAGCATGCTCGCTATCCAAGAACCTTCTTCCGGTGTTACTTTTATCTCATCTTCATAATTTACGCTGCTTGCTTCGTGAAAAAATTTTGGTAGAGACGGCGTTATCCAGGACAACATGAGGCCAACGCTGAATGTCGCCAGTGTCGCTGCAGCGAAAAAAACGTCGTTTCAAATTTACCGATGCAGAAGATAAATGGGGCCCAAAAAGTGTGCAGTCGTTGGAATGTACTCACCGACAAGGGCAGCAAACCCTTGAGCAGCGAACGCTCCCATGGGAACGAAAATTTTTCGTCGGATATTAAAAAATTCCAATTCTTCAGAAATTCATTCTTCAAATTTATATTCCCCTTCGATCGACTTTGGTACAAGAAAGGCTTTTTCGGTTTTGATAAAACGACGACACTGCTTAAATCAAACGATTTGTCGCGTTTAATATAAAAGAACGAATTACTTGAGCAACACTAACGATCATGTGCCATCGAAGCAGGCGAGCAGAACCATTTACGAATGGCGACTAATTCACTTCGACTATCGAAAGTCTTATATTATCTTGAAACTAAAGACTACCCAAGATTGGCCGAATGGAACGAGGAAAGAAGGGGCTGCATTATCTTCCATTCGCAATAAGAACACGGATAGTTATAATTCTTATTTTTTTAATCATTTTGTATATTCCGAATCATTTTGTTATATAATTAAAATTTGGAGATCTCGCAATTTGTTTATCACAATTCTTCCTTGCGTGAAGTAATCTAGAGTCGCGGCAGCGACTCTGAGACAAGTACATTTATAAGATATATGACGAGTTCGCTGCCAGAGACTTTAGCGGAGCGATAGCGTTCCCAATTATTTTCGAAAATTTTCAAAATTTTTAAAATAACTGGAAACACATCACGATCGATGTAAAAAAACTAGAAATCATGGAAATCAATGGTTTCAATTCAAAACGTTGTCAAATAAATGGAAAAGTTGCCAAGCACATCGGATTATGAACAAAAAAAAATTACAAAAGGAGAAAAATTGGACGCAAAAAAATAGAACTACAAAAAATATAAAGAGAAAACGATAAAAAGAAAATGCTATCAAAAAAATTAAGATCACAAAAATTTGTAAAAAAAAAATTACAAGCGAAAAAAATTATGAACCAAAATGTTGAAACAAAAAGAAATTTGTCCGTTGAGTCAATGTACTTGACTTCAATCGATAACAACGATCGGATTCCATTATTGATTTTGATAAACTATAATTTTATAAAAAGAAAAAACAATTCATTCGACCGATGCAGCAAGTTTTCTGTTTTGATGAAACGAATTTCATTTGGTATAAAACGATTTTTATTACTTCACGTCTATTAGTTAACTACATTTATCAACATTTTGGATGATTGAGACGATGATACATTTCGGTGGCATCACTAAATCACAGATTTCACTGAATCACTGTCGCGTCTTTTCGAATCAATTTATTTTTTTTCTCCTATGCAGAGTGGCTACTTCGCGTATACTAAAAGTTATACACAAACGAGTTATTCCATCCGTAGCTCGGTTTTGAATTGATACAATTGAATTTTGATTCGGAGATGAAAATTCATTGACACTTCAGTTGTCCGCAGAAATCGAATATGGATAAGATTTTCATCGAGATTAGTAAACTTGATTTTAACGATACTTGGTCGGGTAGAGACTTGGACTGATTCGGAATTCCGGCTGCAACTTACAACTGACTCCTGCGATCGGACCCTTGCTTTTATATCTTCTAATCGTAAGAAGTCAACTCGATTACTTAGGACCCGTATTTCTCACAATTTCACAGACTCCCAATGTGCCTAAAGGTCACTTCGGTGCAAACGCTGACCTGATCCCCGACCGATCCAAAATGCACGCCAGCCCTGAGTCGAGAGCTTCGATGCCTCGGAAAACAATTGACCGATTCCGAAATCAATGAATGGCTCAGTATTTCCGGTTGTTCAAGAAGTATCGGATCGAAAATAAATTGATTTTAACACTCGAAGCGTTCTTATTTATCAAAGAAGCGTATTTTGTTTCCAAGTTTTATGGCGTCCGTTTTGTTCATTCATGCCTGCGACCAGCACTGACTCTTTCGCGTCACCCTCTTCTCGAGTTATTTCGCAAGTGGTCGAATGGAAACCACTGGAACTTGGGAAAAGTCATTTCCTCTGAGCAATATTGAGCTAAAGAGATCTCAATTACTCGTCGAAATGCCGGGTCAAACGTTGCTATTTTCCACCGGTGTCTTCGATAGATTTTTCTGATAAATTGTAACGTGAGCCAGAGTCCAAAAGTTTTTGGATGTCATCGAAAGTGAGTTTCTTAGTCTCGGGCACCCAGAAATAAATGAAGAAAATACCGACGAAAGTTACCGAAGCGAAGAAGTAATAAACCGAGTAAATGCCGAGTTCTGATCCGACAGGTTCGTAAAGCTTGGTGACAGCGAATCCCAACACCGAGCCGTACATGCCGAGGAACATGGACGCAAAGGCCTTCACGTTTGTGGGGAATATTTCGCCGATGAGGACCCACGTGACGCCGCCGAGTCCTGGCAAAATGGCGAAATTGAATCCAACGAGACCGACGAGCGGCACCCACGAGAAAGAGCTCGTGTCGTACTCCAGATCTTTCAAGTGGAAAAATACGCCCTCGATCAACATAAAAAGAGCCGATAAGAAGGTAGACGCGATGAGAAGAGGACGACGTCCGACCAAGTCGATAACAAAAAGTGCGCAGATCCCGGCAACAAGTTCGAAGACTCCCAATATCAGCAAGGACCAACTGGTCCAACCGGTCAAACCAGAATCCTCAAAAATAACGCCGGCGTACGCTGTAATCGCGTGGGTGCCAGTCAGCAGTTGGAACGTCATCAGTCCCATTCCGATGAGGAAAGCCCTTCGATTTCCTCGCACCTTGAAGATCGAGGCAACGCGTGATTGGTTCTGATTTTTTTGCTCTTGGGCCACAGTCATCTCCAAAGAGGATAATTCTTTCTCGACATCCGATCGCCGCCGCAGCCACATCAGAGACGCTGCCGCCTTTTCTCGTGCTCCTGCCAAAGTGGTCATTGACTTTTATCGTTTTCTCAAAAACTTTCCACCCGAATGAACGCCAACGAGTGTAGAGCACCGGCACAATAAAGAATTAGCGGTTTCATTACCTTTCATCAAGCAGAAGTACGGGGATTCTGGCAACCACGGGAACGCGATGAGGAATATGACGAGTGGAAGAGCTGAGAATAGCGAAAGCATCGCTCGTGAGATCCACGGGCCAACGCTGAAGGACAAGACTTGTCCACTGATGAAAGCAATGGTCAGTGTTGAGCCAAGAACGCCGCGTATTCTAGCTTCAGCGATTTCCCCGAGGTACATTGCTGTTAAGGGGAAAGCTGCACCGACACCGAGTCCGCCGATGAATCTACCGACGTCAATTAGCTCAACGGTCTGTGCCAACCCGGTGATAATCCAGGAGGTTAGCATAGCGAGTACGACCGCACCGAGCGACCATTTCCTTCCAATTCGATCGACCAAAAAATTACAAAGTAGCGGTCCAACAATGGCAGCGAAAATCATGATGCTCACAACCCAGGAGGCTTCTTCCACTGTTATTTTTATTTCATTCTCATCGTTTTCTCTACTACTTTGGTGTAACAATTTTGGAAGAGAGGACGCGGGCCAGCCCATGAGGAGACCCACATTCAGCATCGCCAGAGTCCCTGCATGAAAATCCGTCACGAATTATTTTATTGACGATTGCCCGTGAAGCATCAAGCTCGATGTGGTTCGTCGAACGCGATGAATCTTGAGGATGAACTTACCGAGAAAGGCAGCGAAGCCTTGAGCGACCAACGGACCCATGGCTGATCTTATTTTTGGAAAACTATATTTTTCCAACAGGTTTTATCGTAACACCGTTTTCATATAATTCCCCACGACAAACTCTAGCACTGGTGGAGCATTACAAACTGAAACTGCGAGTAGACAAATCGAAATGAATCGCTGCTCGCTGGGCAGGCCGATTGTAAACTTCCACAGCTTTGACGTAACTTTTATATTATTTTGACCGAACGAGATTTCGCGATTAACAGAGAGACGAATCGAGCAAACGGCATTCGCGAGAATATAATTCAAAGCGAGAGGCACCAAGCACGAGTGACGACTAACTCCTCTCGTGGATCGAGGAAGCCACATATTATCGTGGAATTGATTGAAGAGCACTCGAGATTAGACAGATACAGAAATGAAAATGAAGGCGTTACTTTATCTCTCATTCGCGCCGGAAGTGCAATCAATTATCATTCTTGTTACTTTTATTTTATACTTTTTGTAAATCATTATGAGATCGCCGGACACTTTTTTCAAATGATCGATCAACAACAAAGTAACGGAAAGTTACGCGACACGTCTCACTGCGCTTGGATTCCTTTTCCCTTGCGTCGCGCGATAAATTGGAAAAAACCGATCGCGTTTTTTACCACCGCAAATACATTTTTGTCGGTGAATAAAAACAGGACAAATGGGATCGAAGGAATATGCAAATACATCGAGACATCCGATATAGAAAAAAGGTGAATAAGTGTGCGACATAAAGTACTCGAAACTCGGATGAAAAGTGGTTTATTCAGTGAGAAATTCAGACTTCCGTCTGAAATATTAAACGCGGCTTGAGAAAATATCGATGAAATCGAAATTCTTGAAAATTCGTTGTCACCATCGATCGTTCCTAACGAGACCTCGAAATATATTGTCGCGAATGACTTGGTAAAAATCATCATCGTGGAGGCTTCAAATTACATAATCCACAAAGAAGGGTGTGCTCGAGTCGTATCATCATTCCAGTCAGCACAAGTATTTCTCAAACTCTCGAGTTATGGGGGGAATAAATTACGGCGGAACACTAATTCGGATGTCTCTCGAGTCATCAGCGATCAGGCATTCTTAACGCGCTTGGGTTCGGTCCGATCCAAGTGACTTTGGGCCCACCCCATGTATGGCCGAAAGAAGGTGGTTCTCAATAAGAGTGTCGACAAATTTTAATAGGAGTACCCTCGAGATAGGCACCGGTGTAAATGAAAAAGCGTACTGTGAAACATAAAACGAGAAAGCATCCAGTTTTAATTAAAAAGCCTATCCGTAAGCCCGATTCGTTTACCATAAATTTCAAATGCAGTTTTCCAACAGTAATTAATATTTTTTTAACACGTATACGGCACGATGCCAACATCAGACTCCCAAATCCCTGATTATGTATGCTCCGTAGTTTAGAACGTGAGTAATTCGAAGGTAGGAGAAACATTTTTATGTCACTCAATTGTTAGTTAATAAGTACGAAATAGAAACGAGGTAGCGATAGAAGTAGCGCGAGTTAAAAAGAAGTTAAAAAAAGGGCAAGCGCACGTGTGTTTTAATTGAACTTGAGAGTTGGCTTTCTGCCAAAATTTTGATACGTTTATTTGGAGGCTGTTGCAGGTGTTTTCGAGATTAAATTCGACGATAAACTTATCGGGAACTGTCCTCGATTCGATACAAGTAAATATCAATTATTTAAATCCAAATCTCAGCTTTACTCAGAATAACAATTGTCTTGTAATAACTGAAAAATATGAAAATTTCAAAATATTTCATATGTGAAACGATCACGTGCGTCATGTTTGTCCGCCTGCATAAATGCCAGGGATAGAAAGATCGACGCGGTAGCGAGTATGGTATGCTCCATATATAGCGAGAGATTTACAGCTATAGACTGGTAAGGATAGGCAAGAAAGTCGTGTAGATTGGTGAGTGCAAGAAACGCGTAAATTTATGGGATCTACGTGAAAGACGCGCGAGTACGGAGAGATCCGGTCTGGCGGTTCCGGAGCTTTCGAAAGTCTTGAGATGAGTTTGCTTGCTGCACGATCACCGAAGCCCTCAACCTTTATATCCACCTTTATTTCATCCAGGAAAACCGAAGTTGTATCGCATTTATGTATACATTTAGACCTATACGTATATGGGTTCCATTCGCATTTGAATATCTGTATGAACCGTACAGTCATAAGTTATTTATTCCTTTTCTAGAAAGAGAGAGACTTCGCACCCATAGAAAATCCAGTTATACAGAAACAATGGACATTCAGGGAGGTTTATAGTTTTGCAAACTTGATATCACCGCGTACAACTGTCGCCCCTATTGTCGAGTATTACTTCGTATGAATACTTACATTTCCCGGAGTGCATGGCTCAAAGCGAGACAGACACCTTCGCGGCGTTGAGAAACAAGGCACGTGTGAGAGGTAAACGAAACTGTTTCTTTCCCTCTGTACATGTTATACGACGTGGTACGAATCCACCTCAAGTATAAAAGCCGCGCGTCATCCCGCTATGATGAATGAAATTCGTCAAAATAAACAGCTTTATATAGGAATAATACATATAATACCCGTATGTACATTTGTAGCCGTACGATTCACGGATGACCCAAGAGAACACGATAAATACAGCTGAGGGATCACGCCTAGCGTTAAATAATCCATTAATCCGTGGGATAAGCACACGATTCGTTGACCGTCCGCACACGGTTCGTTGGGCAGAATGGAGAATGAAAATCGTGGTGAAATGTATAGATATTCGGCAAGGATCTTCACATATCGTAGGCAGAGAACCGAGAATGTCCTCACGCTTGTACATAAAGCGAGACATATATGTGGGGGAATATGCATACATAGAAAATCGGATCGTGAAAGGTAGTAGGCCTAGTAGCGTGGCGCGAGTGCCAACGTATAGCTCGTAATCGAGATTAGACACAGGAGCTTATCGATGAGAATTAAGCGGCTTACGGAAAGCTCGAAAACGATCGAGGCATCAAACGCTCGTAGGTATACAAGTTTTGTCACCCCTGGGTGGATACGAGCCAACGTTTTTGCTGCTTTTTTAGTCTTGAGTACGTGTCTACAATTACGCGGGGTTATCGGCCGTGCAATTGGAAGAAAAAAGAGTAAAATTCACGAAAAATTTACGCAGCCATCGGGATTTTTATATCGAACTTTAAAAGGAGAAAAAGCTTCAATTTACCACGATTTTTTTACCTTTTACATTCATTTGTTTTATCAGGCGATACAAGGGCTCGGTTTTTCATGAAACGTTACACCATTGTTCTGATGGACTTGATTGAAGCTGAACGAAGCCAACGGCAACATCGACAACGTATACATGGTCGATGCGATTGATGGGCAACATGAATTTGAGCCTATGCACGATCATCCGCAGCTATATATCTCCGACGTTGCCTAACTCACACGAACCAATATTTGTTGGGAAATCCATTTTTCACTATCGCTCAATAGCAAAAGTCACAGCACCGGACATTTGCTACCAAGCCAGAGGAAAATGTGAGCGAATTCTATTTTCATTTGATGACAAACAGGAATTAAAAGCCTCCTGACACATGTCGTTGGACCCGTGCTCTCTCTCTCTCTCTCTCTCTCTCTTTCTCTGTGAAAAACTCCATTACTGTCAACCCAACGTTTTACTGCTTTCCGCTTGTCTCAACTTGGCCTCTCTGTGTGGCGATAGACTCGTTTTTATAATATGATACATGTACTGCAGTGATATAATGATTCATCAAAACTGCAGTCTTTTACAAAAAATGTGAGAAGATTCATACGGCACGGTCAAGTTTCAAGGTTTTATAAAAAGCATGTCGACTGAAAAATTTATTGGAAAATATGAATAAAACTTTCGTTCGTTTAACGATGACATAAAAAAGATGCACTGACTAATGGATCTCCCGTTTTGCTCTCTATTCGTTTCGTAAAAGCTAACAGAAATCGTAGCCATTGTAGAACTTATTCAAATACGAGTAATGGAAGCCACATTCATTTTTTGTTTACACATACATACGTATATATACGTAGCGAATCGATAATGCATTATTTACCATCCTGATTGCAGGAAGCTTTATGCCCGCGGTGAAACATGTTTTAGTGGTAAAAAGTTTGCAGGCATTCGACGGAAACCTATTCCGCGTCGATTTATCTGGGTCATCCATATTAATGAAACTTGCTCGGTTCCATAACGTCAGACACATTTATAGCTTTACCAAAACTTTTTGGTTGTACCCCAAGTTTGTTGATAAAATGGTATGAAAAGCATTCATACCAGCAGCCAGTACGGACTTCCTTACTTCGACCAGACTTGTAATTGCGTAGACGTGTTTCCCTAAATCCTATTACTCTCGTATTTTTTGAAGGAACTTTCCGTTAAAGTTTCAAACTCTTCTTAATCGTCGGTAGATGATAGCTGCAGCATTCATAAATGGCCGATTTGAGCTCTGATCAGTGGAGCATCTCAATGGCGAGTCTTTGCTACTTTTCCAATGATTTATCATTCGATCCTAATCGAAGAGTCTCGATTCGACTTAATTGCATGTATTGGACAGTGAGATTTTTCGTATTCGATGATGAGCTTCGTTCTGTTTTCGCGCGAATTTTCTTATCTTTAGCAACCATTCTGAAGTTTTTTTCCTTTCAAGTTCTTTCACTTCAGCAATCCTTCCATGCTTTTTCAAACATCGTTTTTATTCTTGATCGAGAAAAACAGACGCCAGTCTAAATGTAAATTTGGCTCTGGATCCTTGGCTCGTATCGCGTTCATTTCACCTACGACCTTTCCCCCAAATCCCTTCCACAGAGGAAACAACATTAGGAAATTCGGACTGTTAGAAACATTCGAAGCACATGACTCGAAATGTAGCAACACTCCTGAGCCCAGCAGGTCTCAAATAAAATCTCTAACAGCAACAACAGCAACATCGGCGTTATCACCACGGAACGAATCGCCCAGCACACAATTCCCAGCATCAGTTGCCATGATATTACGAGAAGCTGACGTTGCTGCGGGCACTGCGCGTCACACCAGGATCAGGAGCTTCATATACCGAGTCTCTATGACTGTATAGTGAAGCCTCGCTTGCGTATAACAAGCTATAACTTTGTTGGAAAAGCGTACTGAATTATTCATGACCGGTGATAACCCGCGAGTTCCAAAGCACGTAGTGAGATAGCGAAGGCTTGGCTAACTCGTATTTTGGTCTTGTCTACCTCGCCTCCAATTTTTTCGTCTTTTTCTGACAGCCAATGTAGATCTACCTTCAACTGGCTATTTAATAGGCATTCGATTTCGAACGCGTTTATCGACAAGCGTGCCCATCGCCGTCGGCCCTCTGTGTAATGCTCATTGTGGAAATACGTGTTCATTGTGTCATGCAAATACCGATGATTATGGCAGTTGTTACTTCCTCATGGTGAAAGCTTCGTTTACTTTAACTGAAAGAGCACTTTGTACGAATTGCCATTGGAGGAAGTGTATTAACGTTCCCTGATGAACAACCGAACGAATGATCAAAACCGTTACCAACTTTCCTGATTCCTGCCTCGTTGGCTGCCCAGCCAAAAATATCCCAAAACTTGAATTATTTTTCATTGAGAAAGTAATATTGTTTTTCAAATAAACTTGAACCGGACGTAAGAACGAAGGCGCGATGGAGGGACTGGTAGAATTGTAATCAGCCTCTTCTCATTGATGGAACGCTGTCTTTTGTGAAATATTTTCTCAATATTTTCAACAGCAATGAAAAATTGAGGAACTTTTGTGATTAAATATCTGGCTGGAGCAGTCTATCTATAAGTCTTTCAAACTCTTTTAAACGTAAACTTTGTTGGAAGAAAAGCGCCTGCGGCAACATGGCACATCTCATTCCGTGCATTCGAAAACTGAACTAACATTATTCAGCGGAGGTCTGTCTTTGAAGAGGTTATTCGATTACTAGTAGTGCCATTGCTCGATATAAATTTATGCGGAGAGGATTTTGGACTCACGGGGTTCGTATCCGCGTCAGAGTATGATAATTCGTAAGCGGCTTTGTATTAGAGGATTTGTATTCTGCTGAAGTTTTGTCCCTTGGAAAAGTTACTCGAGTCAAGTTTTTATCTAATGGAGTTGTCCAGTAGGGAAGAGCTGCATCCAGAAGAGTTGTAAATGTAGCTAAAAATCAGTATTTATTACACACACGAGCGTTAAAGTGGCAGAGCGATTTTCGCTTGCCGGATTATATACACAAGTTGCACAAGTTGAGTCGAGCCAACTTTTTTAATTCTCGGTTCTGTCAGAACTTTCGTCTATTAAATTAACACTGTGCAAAAAATCTTCTGAGTGCTTTTTCTTTTATACTCTCTCTTTGGCCCTCGAGTCTTGGCTTCGAACTACCGTAGTTTTTCTCTTATCTTTCCCCTCCTCTGCTAATTAATTTCAATAATCTTTTCATAATGCTATCGTTATATTCGAAACTTTGGAGTCATGGCGACACTACCAGGGGAAAAAGGGTCGTGCAACAAGCGATGCAACGCATTTGACAATCGATTTGTTTGCCGTAATGAAACTCGAGGAAAATGAGGAGAATCTTTTGAACTCCCTTCGCATCGAGTCGATAAACTTTCTCCTTTATCCAAGGATACTGCAGCTGTAACGCCTACTTTATACCACCGCAACGACACGTCATTTCGGGGTCCATGTGTCTGCGCGCAATTGGTACAAACCTCGATTTTTTCCTCTCGAACAACACATACACGAATGGATGTTTCGAAATACGCTCTGCTCGACGCGGCTACTCTCGCGCCGAAAGCTCCGGCGTACAATCCCAATTTAAAGAGAGTTGTTGAGCGGCACTGTACACAAGCACGCGGCACAGTGGAGTGGCCCAGAGAGCCACGGTTGAATAAATCAGCGGGCATTAATAAATACCGATTAGCGTAGTGACTAAAGCATTCAGAAAAGTGCTATCCCCGCGCGCACTCTCGTGTCGGCCTTCGCGCGTGCATTTTCGCACTTTTATTTATAAATCATGGGAATTCCGGAGGAAAGCAACCGCGCACTTTTTCCATACGCGTTTGACGCGTTTAATCAACTTGTGAATACGCGATGATGCTTCAGAGCTTATTGACAAGAAAACGAGTGCAGCTTCGAAAACGTGACGAAAAGTTGATGTCCCAACGAGTGGTCAATCGAAGACATTAAAATTGCTCTTTGCTGCCTCGATATATCGCGTGCTTGCAAAGTTAATTAAAGCGCATGAATACCGGAGAAATGAGGACGTACGATGGATGCACTCTCGGCGGACAGTGACGGACGAATATTGCCAAGTACGAAGAATAACGCAAAGAATATTCTTCCACTGCGAAATAAGATTGAACAAATGTGTATTTGCCTCGAATTTGAACGATCAGATAAATCGAAAGAAAATATAGATGTGACGGGAGAATGCCAAGAATATGGGAAAAGAAAATAGAGCGATGTGTATTCGATGTACATGGATTTCTCGTAGCTCAACTTTCCGTTTTGTCTATTGTTTTTCCTGTAGCCTTAGGCACTGCCGACTCGAGCAGCGCCAGGCATGCACTGAAGACGGTTATACGATTCTGGGCCAAAAGAAAATACGAGCAAGTTCATGTAAAGGAGAGAGAAATATTCTTTGGGTGAGCGTGAAAGAGAATGAGCGATAGAAAGAGAGAAAACGTAGAAAGTGAGATGAGTAAAGAATCAAAAGGAAAGAACGAGAGACTAGACAATGTAATCCGTTTTATAACGTCATAGTCTCTACCTTCTCTTGGCCTCTCGACCATCCTGTACTTCAAGTATACGTAAGGTTTGTTTTACAATTCAAAGAAGGTTTCACGACTCTTTATTTAGATATTGGAGCTGAGACGATGTTGAGAGGGTAGAACGAGGACGCTCCCATCGTCGTCGTCGTCGTCGTTGTCGTCGAGACGGAGCCAGGAGCAGGGATGAGGGAAAATATCTGAGTTGGCCACGGCCCCGAGGATCCACTTTAGATTGAAACTCCACAGCAAAGTTATGGACGCGTTACAACCCGGCGCAGAGATGGATAACGGGTTTGAAGAGTGAAACGGAACATTGTTGCAAAAAATAATGACGTAGAAATAAGGTTTGACGGCCACTCGGTAGAGAACAGGAGCGAAATACTCCCGGAGCCCGAATAATATTACAAAAACTTGTGGAAAAAATGTTCAAGATGGATTTCGATCGGGGCGATCTCGAGACGAGGAAAAGAGCTGCAAATTATTTCCTTCACGGATATTTTCATTTGAACGCTATTTTTATCCATACGTCTTGAAAAAGTACACTAAAAAATTCGTTCATTTTCTCATAACGTGCAAATTACGCTCGCCTCTTTCTGGCGTTTCATATTACGTTTTACTTTACAACCCAAATGGGAAAACTTTAGCTACGTTATTCTTTGTGAAAACGAAAACTCTGCGCGCTTCAAAATCCTCGAGAGCAGTGATCAACGTGCACCAGATTATTTGAAAATCAAAAATACTCCGCTTACTCTAATCGTCGATACTTTTTTCGGATAAAAAGCGTGTGATGTAAAATCTTAAAAAAATCGAAAAACTCAATTACACTCTAACGAATAAACGATGACGCTGCGTCGATGATGATCGTTAAATAATAAAGAACGCGAGGAGCCCGGTGTTCGGAAAAGCGAGCCCGGGAATTGGTGGACTCGATAATAGAAGCAAAAGCGCTAAGTCCTTAATATCCATTTTATGGGAAGCCTTACCATTCAATTTTGCGAGTCTAACAATTTAGTTTCGCACGTTGTACTACCCCTGGGCTTTGTAACCTCTGCTTCACATCCCTGAAGTCACGAGAGCATCGGGACAAGCGTTATCGAGTCGATATATCAGAGCTGCAAATTGTCTCTCGTTTTCCACAGACATAGTACGAGAGCCCACGACCAAAATCGTGTCTCATAGCAATACGGCTAAAACTATATAAAATCGTTAGATTATATGATTTAGAACCCGACTAGGTGGGTAGTAACGGTCAAAAGTGTAGCAACTGCGTGGGAGGTCATTTCTGCTGTGTCAAAAAAAAATAGGCAGTCGGCGTTATAGCAATACGTCTGATTTACATAACATACATAGGTATTGTCATTTCATGACAAAAAAGTTCGTTTTCAGAAATTTTTCGCGTAGCGTATAGCCTGAGCGCATTTTTGAAAATGTCAAAAAAATTAGCCGACATGTTTGATAGCAACCCGGATAATTTTTTTTTTTAACTTTTCACATGGCTGTCGGAATTACTGAAAAAATGTTTTCAGAAATTTTCGATGTCGCCTATACCCTAAAAAACGAAAAAAACGTTTCGGAGTAACCTGGCAATCGCCTCGGCGCTTGATACGCTCCTATGGCGGGAACGGCTTTTTTTTTGGCAATTCCATCCAAGTTCCCTTTTGAACGAATTATTTAACTCTCTTCAGTTCGGTTCTACGGATTCGGGTAAATACGATAAAACGGAGTATCGAAAACTTTTCTGATAGAGAAGGTGCGACACTATATTTTTCTGAAATTCATTTTTTCTACATCTGCACAACTTATTTTATCATGTCAAACAGTTTTCAGAAATATTGCTATAAAACAAGTAGGTACATTTTTTTGACATTTTTAAAACGTTCTCGAAATGTAATGCGACAACATTTTCTTCTGAAAAATATTTTGTTATCGTCAACTAACGCACATTTTCTTATAAACAAAATTTTCAGACGTATTGCTATGGGTTTTTTTTTTAGTCTCATTTCTAATTTTTTTAAGTGATCCTCCGGGTTCGGGCGACACTATTAACTTCTGAAAAATATGTTTCCGGTATCTTAGAGCTATCATTCAACTACCTTCCAATAATCAGACATATTGCTATAAAACATGTCGGCTAAATTTTTTGACATTTTTGAAAATTCGGTCAGATCAAACGCTACGCGGAAAATTTCTGATATGGGTATTTTTGAGTTCAAAACAATCGTGGCTATCGATTTGATGCGGTTTTTGTCGTATTGCTATAAGACCGAAATTTTGGTCGTGGGCTCTCGTAATAACAGTTTCAAAACTCGTGTCCAAAATGATGCTCCGAAATTTTTTCAAGAGAAAATTTCTCTTCCCGCGATTTCTCTCCGATGCGTCGTTCAGGGAATGAGTTTATTGGACGAATGAATCCAATTCAGGGGGCACGTTTGAACTATGGTGGGTGTGGCAATTGTAGGCAGTGCGTTGTTAAGATGGCGGGGGTGGGACAACTTTGGTCTGCTTTGCTCTTATTCTTCCGGGGTCTATCGGACCATGGGGAAAGCGAATTAATTGAATAATTACGACGGCGAATACGTTTTAAACGGTAATATTTAGCGTGTAAGTAAAAACACTGAATATTGCAAAGAGGTGGTCAAAATTTGCTAAATACTTCGGTTAAAGTTCCTATACTTGGAGCAAAGTAAATATTATTTAATTTATAGGAAAATTCAATTGTTTTCCCATGCTAATATCATGAATTGCAGCTCGTCACCGCACTATCGTTACTCAAGGTCACTTTTCAAATTTCATTCTCTCCAGCCACTATCTAGTACCTGCCGACCCTTAATTCAAACATAAAACCGAGGAAAATTCTCCATCGTCGTTGAAACGATTCGCATATAATCGTGTAATTAATAAGCGACTAGGCTGTCACCAATTACAGGAGAAACAAGGGAACGGTTGCTCGCTAAGGGTGCGCTCTCTGGATCGAGCTGGGTCGGCTCGTTATCGAGCTGTTTTCGATGAATAATGTCCAATGTTCAAATTCGAATGTACAGTTCGAGTTTGGGCATGAGGAACATTTATTGAGAGATTACAATAACTGTCATTTTTAACAGAGCGATTGTTCATTGAGTTTCATAAGCATAACGGTCGGAGCTCGAGAACTTTTGTTTCGGATCGTCTCTGAAAATGGCTCCGAGTTGGAATAACCCTGGGACGTCGAAAAACTGTCTTTGGAGACTCTTTTTAACTGTCCTCTGTCAACGAGCCTTTTTTTTTATACTCTCGATGAAATCGACTTTTTTCAGGGTTATATCGCTCTTCAATATTCGATATGACACCATTTGCATACTGCATAGATCGCATACGATAAAAATGTATGGAGGTTAGTACGCTCGCCTTTTCCATTACAGTGACGTTAGATCAGCAGCAGCGTTCTATAAAGAAAAATATATTAAAATCCGCAGGCATTAAATTCTTGTACTTTTCACAGAGAAAATATTGACGGAATATTTATCGAGGCAGTATTACGATATCTGTGGCCCCAAGTTTTGACTATGTAGTCTTTATATTTGGCCCAAAATAAGACTTTTTTCAAGAGTGACAAAAATCGAAATTCGGCCTTTAAGGGGGTGAAACAGGGGGTTGAAAGTTGAAGCATTATAATGTTTGTGGTCCCTAATTCTGACGATACAGTGTCTATATTCCATCAAAAATCAGACTTTTTTTTAATATACTCAAGATCCAAGTTCGACCATTAAGGGGGTGATAGAGTGGTTTCAAAGTTGCAGCGTTTTTATAATGTATATTATTTGTGGTCGCTAATTATGACCATGCAAACTTTTTTAAACAAAAATAATCGGGACTCGGCGTTTGAGGGGGGAAAATGAGAGACATGAAGTTTGCGTATTATATTATTTGGGGTACCGAAATTGTGTTAAAAAAATTTGGAAGTTAAATGTGTTCTCTCGGGGGCTCTGCCCCGCGGGGGGTTTCGCCCCCTCGACCCCCTCCCGTTGATGGTTGCGATCGCGGATATAGTTCCGAAAGGGACACTTCAATTTGCACACATAAGAAGGGTGTTAAAACAAGATCACACCTAAAATTACAGCCGCGGCAAATGTTTTTTAAAATTTTTATCACTATTTTTGTGTGGCGGTAGCCAATAACTCGCGAAGACGCGCACAGAGCACCTTCGATGTGTGTGCGGAATCATTGGGCGAGTTTTGAGCACTTTCAATGTATGTCCGGAATCGTTGGGTGGGTCTGGAGCACCTTCGATGTGTGTGCGGAATCGTTAGGTGGGTCTGCAGCACCTTCGATGTGTGTGCGGAATCGTTGGGTGGGTTTGAAGCACCTTTGATGTGTGTGCGGAATCGTTGGGTGGGTCTGCAACACCTTCGATAAATTCCAAATAACTGCCGAACACTTTTTAAATTACTCATATTCTAGAATATAAACGTCGAATTTCAAGGAAATCTGCCAAAAAATACTTTCTCTTAGAAAAAATTTAAAATCTCTGTTTCACCCCCTTAAAAGCCGAATTTCGATTTTTTTTACTCTTGAAAAAAGTCTTATTCCGGGCCAAATATGAAGACTACATGGCTAAAACTTGGGGCCACAGATATCGTAATATCCCCTTTATCGATTTGGACAGAAATCACGATCGAGCAAAACACACATTTTCCTAGAACACGAACCCATCGATTATGTACTGTTAGACACGTTATCCACGCAAGTATTGTTCTGTATTGGTCTCTGCAGACCGCAATAACTTTGCGAGTAATTTGATTTCCGAAGTAACCAACTTTTTCATTTTTTCTCGATAAAACCGTTTTCGCAGAAGATTCAGGGAAAATAATATTCTTGAGAGTACTAGCAAGTATTCCAACTTCGGTTGACGGGATGATTATTTTGCACTGAAACTGCTTCACGAGATAATTGAACTTATGAAAAATCAGTAATTTCCAATTTTTATTCGCTGAGAGAAGTGGAGTAAATTGGAAATGGACATTTTATAGTGGCAGACACCCGGACAGACGTGCCGCCAATGATCGGATTTAACCGCTTGAAAATGTGAAAATTTAAAAAAACGATAATAGTTACATAACCGACATTAATTTGACCGATAAATATTCTCGTTCTAAAGTACGCGCAGCTCGTCGAAGAGAAAGATCGAAAATCGCGCTGAAAATTATGCTCACGCGAGCGATAAAGCTAACAGAATGAAAACAAATGTAGGAGCAGTACAACGATAGTGATTGAAAATCGCGTCTTGTTTGAGCTGAACACGAAGCCAGAAGTACATGTTCGTGCATACATTAATGAACTGAAGTTGAAAGGTTGGAGAACAGCGATAACTTTGTACTCGCATACGTGTATGGGGAAGTTCAATACACACTTTTTGTTCGAAACAATCGACGTGCGTTTACGGATATTCTGACCCTTGTCTCTGTCACTCGTCAGTATTCGGGGTGTGCAAGCACAGCTCGATATTCCTGGGCGTCAAAGGACTCTGATAGGCCAGACAATCAATTTCGCAACCGCGATCCATTTATCAGCAGCCGAGTCGACTGAGTTTCGAGAAGAGAGAGAGAAAGAGGGTGAGAGGGGGTGGAGGGAGGGGGGGGGGGAGACAGGGAATTTAAGTGATAGGAAATTCATATATGCGAGCCGCACCTGCCGAATGACATTACGGACTTGGCATTTCGATCGAGAATGACAACCGCGGTATTCGCGGATCATGCTTATTAGATTCTCGTACAATTCCCAAAGGAATGCAATATTCTAGTGCGAAAAAAAATTGACAGAGAACGAGAAGTTTTGTCAATTATACGAAAATTATCATTTTTTCTCCCTCGCATATACTTTCTGCAAAACGATTTCGACAAACGAATAAAAGCTGAACTGTAACAGAAGCGTAAAATTCCGAAGACGAGCAGTTGAAATAAGTCCATTGGTCGTACCTTAACAAACAGTGACACGATCAACCGTTGCTAGATGAAGTACCATCCATTTATCATGCTTCAAGTATATTTCTCCCTGACTTATTTCTTTATTTAACCGAACAGTTGTAACATGACGAATAGCTTTGAAAAAATAGCGGACGAGAATAACACAGACACGAGTGGCCGTTACATGGCTGACCTGATTTGTGCGACGACGAGTTGCACCGAAGAGGAAGTACGACCATATATCCATGGTTGAAATTGGAAACGAATACTCATTCTGGACCTTCGTAGCGTGTGATACCCATCGTACAAACTGTTGACCATTGCTACAGCCAATCATAACTCAACTGCCCATCCCACCCTCGCTATCACGACTCATACATGTGCGCATACGTATATATAAATATAATTCTGTGGCCCTGTACACGTATTCATACTTAACTGTCTCCGTTGATCACGGAGAATTCGCGTCCGGCATATTCTAAAGCCATAGATACTTGATGAAGCGCACTTGCTCTGTGCTCGGCGTAATCCTGGAACTCTATTCGACCATATCCATGAATCGAGCGACATCAACAGTTCCCTTTTCATCTATTATCGATAATATTTTTTTTCTATAATTCCACGAAAGCACACCTCTCGGAGAGAAGACTCGTGATACCGCATTGCAACCGAACTGAACGTGGCAAAAGTTTAGTCCGAGTGACCGACATGAAGGGAATCAGCGCCCGAGAGTAATGGAACCGGGAAAATGCAGGGGAATATTGCATTCCTTTTGTTTTGTGAGAAGTTTTTTTTTTCAAAGAATGTCGAAGGAATTCGGGCAATGCAAAACGCATAGCAGAAAAATCCGCACTTTTTTTTCCTCGAATTCTGAACGGTTTCATGTCGATAAGGAAAATCAATGCAGACGATATTTTGTCACATTTTCCGATGTGGTTTTCCATAGTTTTTCTCATGATTGCGGTGCCATGGTTTATGAAATGAAAATTCTTGAAATACTCGAAATAATCTATGATCTAGGCGTGTGTATTGAATTTTCATCGTATATATAATAGAGGTAGAAAAGTTCTTATGAGTGCTGTCTGAATAAACGGTGTAAAGCAGTACGTACATCGTTCTTAAGGTACTGTATCCCTGGTACATTTCTCTGGAATTTTCAGCACCGTTTTTTTCCGCATGTCTTAATAAGGTTTGCGGTTAACGAGTCAGCGAAACTTGGGGGAAATTCATTCAGTCTTTTTATTCACAGGAAGTTGGTGCTCGAGGTTAAACCGCTTAGCGAAAAATGACGAAGGTGCAAGCCGAATGTCGTATGGGCAGGGTGTCATTAGCATGCTTCCAGGATCCCGAGCACACCGAGGCAGAGGCTAACTGACATTTTGGTTACTTGATGTAATTTTTCGAGAAATGTATAGCTGCCTCGGGCAGCGGAAACATGGAATATTTCCGGTGCGGCCTTGGGACGTTGCGTGAAAGTTGAACCGTACATAATTAACGATCTCTCGAGAAATGTAATTCAAAATGTAAATGAATTCCTCGACGCCTCAGTGAAATCGCTAGTAAATAGAAAAGGTCTTCGCTTTGCTATGGCACGTTGCTGGCTTCCACCAATTTTCCCTCGCTCACTATACCCGAAGTGGGTGGAACGGAAACTGGCTGGACCAGGATAGGAAGAGGCTGCATGAGGAAAACGCCCTCGCACTATAATTACTTAGACCCTGACGCTTTTATACCCTTTCAATTAGTACCTACGATTTGTTCCCGGGATTCCGGTCCATATCTGATGAAGGAAAGTGTGGGGGTGCGTGTTATATTCAGAGCGGAGCAAGAGCGAAAGGGAGAAGAATGGGGATCCATTCCTCATTTCCATATAATAATGGAGGAGACGAAAGAAATATTTATGTGAAAAATCAGGTTCCGCTTGAACGACTTGATATTTTCATTCGATGTAAATTTCAATTCGGAATCCTTTTGTCGGATTGGCCAAAAGGATTCTTTTAATGAAACTTTTCATCGGCATCTGGCACATTTAGTTTCTAAGTGTGCGCACACTTTGGGTGTGGCATACATATTTAGTTAGCGAAGTAATATCTCTTACCGATAAAGCGACAGGTTACAAGATGCCAACGCGAAAATATCACACGCCAAAGAGAGTAATTACCTAACTTGCTCGAGATTCAATGCATCATTCCGAACTTGAAACTATGTCGGTCCTGGAATCGTTCGTCAAAGGAGCAACCTAAAAAGAGTGGTCCCCTAAGGTCGAGTGGTGGGGCGTGCAGGAGAGACGGAGACGGAGGCAGCTAAGGAGAGGAGAAAAGTTCCGGAAAACAGAAACGAGAAAAGGATGAAGTCACGTGTAAAGAGCTCCAAAGCGAAAAAGTAGAAACAGTGCAAGCGTGTTTGCTCCTTCAGTTTCGAACGAGTTTTCACGACTTTCTGCTCTCTTGTAACTTGAGTCCCATTGTCGATGGGAACAGTGACTTTGCTTTGTTCTCAGTGTCCTGCGAGAATCAACAAAAGAGAGGGAGAAAAAACTCAAAGTCCATTGATGTATGCAGCGCAGCGCATTTGTATTTTTGTGAGTTTCACGTACCTAATATTGTGATGGAATATCAAATATGTGTATCAACGCATAAACACGGGCGCACGCACACACGAATATTTCTATCGATTGATGCACATAGTGAACGGCAAGTAAATATTACCAAGGTGAGATCGAAATTTCTGGTGGGGCCGAGTACGCGGGATCCCGCCTACGGAACTTTTCTACTTTATATACGAATTTTTGTATATAGGCGAGTGTGTGGAATGTGCAACTGTACCTTCCGTGTATCATTTCCCATGAAATATTATCACGGACCAATGCCAAAAAAACACTCCATTCGTTTCGTTGAAAAATTGCTGAATTTTTAATCCTTTTTTCTGTTTGCTTTCACTTTGTGCTCCAAAAACATAGAGGCAAAGTGAAAGAAAAGAGAATGGGCGAAATAACTTGTTGGTGTTTTCGTCCGTTTTACTTTTGCATCGTTACTAAAATACCATTTTTCAATATACAACGAACACTACTCGCTCACGAATATGAGTAAAGTAAAGTGCTAGCTCTCGAATTTTTCATTACTTTTGTATTGTTTTTTACTTTTTGCTTTTAGCACACTACCGACGAATAACCCTCGACACAAAAATGTACATAAATCTCGTGAAAACAAAACCCGAATGCGTTTTGTCTTTAATTCATGAACACTAATTAGTCCTCAGTAATTTTTTACCTGCCTCCCTTAAAATATCGTTAATTATTTTTTCTCCCACGTGCATGTCATAATTTTTGTAGCTTTTTTTTAATTCTTTTCTCTGTTCGCTCCCGCACTGTTCTTTCCATTGGAACATGCATTTTGGGGAGGAATTTTTTATTCAGTCTTTTGTTCTCGTTTCCGCTCCTTTGGAATTCCAGTCAACAAATAATTGTTGTTACGCGAACTAAATCGTAATTTATTGCAATTGCACATTCCGCGTCAGGCTTTTCTCTCTTTCTCTCTCGTAGTCCTCCCCCCTGTTACGGACTGTATATACACGTATTTCGTTCGGGTTCCCGATTCCACTTTACACAACGGTTCGCTGCGTATAATGAAATTCGCTTCTCTTCGCTCCTTCTTTTCCCCGCTTCTTTTTCTCCATCTTTCTTTTCTTAAAACTAGGTTAGAAGTCAGCCGATGAGTACAACAAACCGAGACACTTTCGTGGACTCGAGTTACTCGAGGAATTTCTCATCACCGCGAAACCCGCTGGTAAGGAACACGTTTTAATCGTGAAAAAAATAAAAATAAAGAAGAAGAAGAAGAAAGAACAACCAACAGCAGCAACAAATACACAAACTGGACCTGTAAATTTAGGATCCTGCATGTATATTGTGCACGAGACAAGTGAAACTGTTCCCATTTAGTACGGTTGTTGTTTTCCTACTTTCTCATTCTCTTTTGATGTTTTTACGTGCAAAAACGTACGTACGTACACACATGTATAAATCTGATATAAAACCGGTGCGAGGAATCGCTGTTTTTTCCATTCCAGTATAAATATAAACATTGGATTTTTTTTTCCTTTGGGTCCATCGATTTAATATTTTTATAGGGAAAATCATAGGAATAACGCTATAAAATGTTTCAATCTATTGAAAAATTGAAAAGAATAGAGCGTTTTTATTTTTAATTAAAAAAAAAAGTATTGATATCGCAGCGTATATTGTATCGAAGTAAATGCCTGCTGGTGAAGCCAGTGTGCAGATCGTTGAGCCAAAAGTTTTATTATATCGGCTAGAGTATTTTCAAACCGAGCGGCATAACGTTTTGATTAATTAATATCTCAGGTCAGCCGTTACTGCCAATTTGTTATTATAGGATTCTTTCGTAACCTTTTTTCGTCCAGTGGATACTGCAAGTGCATATGCGTGCATGAATATACTGCTGGGACTTTCGTTTCTCCGCTTTCTACCTCCCTTCGTTCACTTCTCATTCAATAGAATTGCATATTTCATAATAACAACGTAAACGGTTTTCTGTTTTTCTTGTTTCTATCCGAGCCTTGAAAAAGAACTCTTTTTCGCAAGCTCTCGCGCTCAGAGCCTCGCGGGTTTCTGCAAGCCAGCCCATCGCTTTAACTCCACTTTTCCTCCACTTCACTAGCTCTCATTTTTCTGTGCGTCCCCCAAGAGTCTCGCTCACAACTACTCCCTTCAAGTCCACTATGTTGCTCAGCGTTTGCACGGGCCCGGGATAAAAGGGAAACTGGGAAAAACCAGGTATGATTATATTTTAGTTTCGCAGATCAGTTTCCGAGGCTTACACCTTAAGGAAGTCGAAAAATTGGCTCCCGCTGTACAATCGGTTCGTGAGCCGGAGCAACCGAGCGCGGACTGCAACCGAGGCCGTTGGGATCGAGAATCGTCGGGTTTCAAAGACGATTCTTCGTGTAAAATAGAACACGAACTTTGAACTACTTTTCTCGACCGATTAATGTATTTTTAACGATCTAAAGACGTTCGTGAATTTTCCAAATGAGCCAAAAGGTCGAGATCAATTGTTGAGGTGAAAAATAAATTTCGAATGTGCCACATTTCGTCGGAAAAACGATCGAAGAGAAAATGGTGGATGGACGTACTTTCAGGAGTGATTTTCGTACGTCCCATTGTACGTCATGTTTATTATACGAGTCTTTCGGTACAGAAAGTGAAGGTGTATGAGAGAGAAAGAGAGAGAGAGAGAGAGAGAGAGCCATTGTGTACGTGCTATTTGACGTATATATTTATACACACCTACAACAAGTCAGCAGCATTGTATAGCGGTGAAACTGGGTCAATTAGCGGACGAGATGCATACAGCCGAGACCAAAAGTCAAGCAAGCATAGCCCACAGCAATGTCCGTTTTAAGACTACGTATATATCCCTTCAACAGTCGAATGAAAGAAGACTGAAAGACTCCAATCTGTGTAATGTCAGAAATGCAAAAGTGGTGAATATAGAAAAAGGCCTGCAGCAGGAAAGGAAACTCAATGTCAATTTTGTCATTGTTCAGAGATTCATCTCGTCATTAATCGCCTACAAAGAAGTTTTTCCATCTAAATTCTAGTCAATAATTTGTTATTTTATGCAAATCTATCCCATCGGTTGTGTATTCCTATAGTGATAATTACTCGAAAGCTGATCGCAGAAGCCTTCGTCAGTTTTTCACGCGATCCCACTTTCGAATCCTACACTAGCATAATAGAAAACATTCTTACCAAAAGACGAACGATTTTCACACAAAGGCACTCCCCACTGGGAGTTGCAATTCGTTGAAAGCAACGGGAAAAACTGACTCTCGACGAAATGCGGATTCTGCACGACTCTTTGTAGTGTCCACCTTCGGGCGCAATACGCAATGCGTGCAGGAGCGAATAAGTTTCAACGAAAATCGTTATCGAAGAGCTAGCTGCCGATAAATGTGCGGCATTTGGATTCCCAATCCAAATTGCGAATCCAAATGCTTTTCCCCCCGGCTTGAGAATCGAGTTCGGGATGCTGAACAACCCGTGCTAATTGGCATTAATCGAACGACCTGTTTTTCACGACTGAAACAAGAGCCGCGAGACTGAAAAGGAAAAAAAAGCATGTGCGCGTAAAGAATGTTCGATCCATGCTGTCGCTCATCGCGGATTGAGAAAAGTTGATCGATCAACGGGCGCGCGTTATCCGCCGCGAGAAGAGGAGGCGCCGTCGCAACGATACTGCGAGGAGGGAGAGATTCGGTGCGGGAAAAGAGTGCGAGAATGAAGAGGTATCGAGATTGCTAAAAGTACACACGCATACGGTGCATAATGTATACACAGATGGGAGCATCGTCGTGTACACCGGTGCTGGCACTTGATGGCAATGCCGGGAACGAAAACAGCTGTGTCGAGACTGGATAACTCCGGGGGGGGGGGGGGGAGGCGTTGAGGGAGGCATAGTGGAAAAGGAAAGGTTACGTAATAGGATAGCATTGAAGAGACTGCGAGAATGGCGTGATGGGGGAGAGAACGCGAAAGGGGTTGAACACGATGCAATGCGCTACATATACGAAGTTGCATGTACGGCGGGGATAGACCGATACTGGGGCATCCTACTTTAAGCGACATGCCGGCTTGTACTGCACGTTGAGTGCATACATACTGAGCCGATACGCATCTCTGGTAAACTCGGAAATAAACGAACGAGCCAGAGTACTCTCTGACGTACATAAACGCAACATGACGGCTTTTCGAGTTGATGCATGCGCAGTGTCCTTTTAATCGTCCCTAAGGTCTGTTGGATCGAGTGAAAAACGGAAAAACGTACGAAAAAGGAAGCTCGCTACTCATTGAATTTTCTATGAAAACGTTGATGAAATATTCATCGATACACCTGCACAGCCGAAGAGCCAACTTTTGACAAATGCCCCACTTAGCGTCGCTGGGTGCACCGAATCGGCCATTACGTACCAATGATTACCTCGTCGAAAGTAGAATGGGGATAAAAATCCAGAAGGAACTTGAACTTTCGAAACTCATCGCGATCCAACCGCCTCCAAAATGCATTCACAAGTTTTAGAGCCAGCACACCACTGATGTGTATATACACGGCTCCCATGTGCCGGGGAAAAACGAACCACGGTCCGGGAACATTTGTACTTTGGTGCATTTAGCGACCACCGCACCGTCCGCACATAGACGCTGACACATTTAACATGAAATGTTAAATCCACACATTCTTTCTCTAGCAGATTTGTCGCCCATCACGAATGTAATGACCCACAGTATTTTCGTTGTTGTTCCGCAGCCGCTGGATACACGCAGCTTACCTCTGAGTAATAGCAGTTTTCTTTTTAATTACACGCATTCCACTTGCGTTTTGTTTTTCACTGATTCTTTCTCCCTCCGTTGCAGAGAGCCTCGAACTCGAATCCTTTTTTTCCACTCATTTGTGCTCAACGCTTTTATCGCTGGTTAAACCGAAGCGTTCAACGTCCAGGAGAGTCTCCGAATGTTTTCACGTTCGAGGAATTCAGACCTCGGCAACCAGCAACGGAGGTAATTTAATACGAAAAATTTTCACTGCAGCGTTTTATTGTTTGGGCTGATTAAAATTATGAACGAGATGCGGTGCACCGACGTTGCGAACGAAACCAAAAAATTCATTTCCAAAGATAATTCTCTTCGAGAATTTCGCGCACAAGGATTTTGGACGAAAAACCGAGCGCCAGCGGAGTCGCATGGAAGAAAGCACGAGCGTCGTTATACACCTAACATTTGCATGGATTTTTTTGTAATTTACATATTCGCAATTCCCTCGTAAGCGGCAAAGGGGAGCCGCGGTGCTGGGTAAAAAAGCGGAGAATACGTGACCAAGGTATGCTAGATCACACGCTGAAATTTTCGGTGGATGTGCACACGCGTAATTTTCTAAAATCTCGTTCTCAAGCTCACCGAAAGGTCACACGTCACAAACGTCACAAACACCGAAGCCCGAGAATTCGAAACAGCCAAACCCCTGCATATTGTTAAAAGTTTAAGGGCAAGTTTGACAGTTTAGTGCAACAGCGATTGATGAACCTTGGTAATTTGGTCGAGGGAGTCGTCGCACGTCTCATATCACTAATCCCAACGTCAGAGACATCTCGTTTGCGTAATCGTACTCGTGTTCCCACAGCATGTGCGTCCTTTGTTGTAGTAATAATCACGAGCGAGCCAGGTCTCGTTAGTCTCGTGTTCCACGAGCCAGCAGCAGCAGCAGCAGGGATGGGTGTGCGCCTTGTTCGGCCTCTCTCCTTCATTCATTCTCCCTCTTCACCTCTCGCACGCCATTACTCGTCGTACGCCGTATACTTTTATTCGCTAGCTAATTTATTATGCTAATTACTTTTGCGAGTGGCCTCTCGTGGGTAAAAAGCCTGAGCGATACTCGTGAAAAGGGTGGAAAAACGAGACGAATGAGAAATAAAGGGATGGTCCGAAAGGATTGTGGATTTTCGAGCACAAAAAGGGGGCGATGCCCTCAATTTTTTTTTCCATTCCAGACCCACTTGAACAAACTCAAAACTAATAGGCATTAAACTTTTTTCATATATATCTCAAGCTACTCTGAGAATCGGTATCATTGTTTGGCTCATTGTTGTCAGTGTGTTTGAATTACATCGATTAAATGTCAGATCTCGGTCGGGCACCGCCGGAGGCTCATAATCAACAGACGCGATTATAACTCGCTGCTAAATTGTATCGATTCTGTCGATGACAGGTTAACCTCACGACGCGCCCCGTCGTCGATGATTATCGCGATGTAAATTGCTAAGTGTCTTCGGAACTAATTTTCTCGGGATATCGTATTACAGCTTCATCGGAGGCTGGCCGAGTCTCGTCACTCTCATCTTTTCCATAATTCAAACAACATGAATACCGAGTACCAACGGATCGATAGTTTTTTTTACGAACTTGCGTGATCGCGCTTATAATGGCACTTTCCATGCGTGAGTTATGTGAGTTCGCTCTCGCATAATATCGAATGGAGAATCAATGGAGCAGGTTAAAGTGAAGAGGGAAATGGATAACGTGGCATAATGGATGGATTATGAGAATAAGAGTGCTCGTAATGTGTTTGAAGAGATAGAGCTTCGGATCATCATCTCCTTATTTCGAAAGATCTCCGTGGATTCGGCCTCATTTTCCCAAAGGCAAACTCTTTTTGCAGGTGCTTTTTTCTCCCCCTCTTTTTTTCAATTCCCGTGTCATTGATCCCTTTCACACTGACTCTTTCTCATCTCTCTTCTTCTTCTTCTTCGGTTTCCCCAACACTCTTTCACTCTCGTTATTTCTTTCCCTCCTCCATCCTCTGATGGCCTTCCCTCGCTCCCTCTCTCTCTCGCTTTTACGTCTAATAAAAAGGCCCTTCTCAATTCCAGTTCAATCGTCAAAGTGTCTTTTGAAACTAAACACCAAAATTATCGTCTCACTTCTTCTGACTAGAGTCAAGCCCCGTCGCCTTTTATTGGGGTAAAACTAACGAGACGAAAGATTCGATAAAGTAGCAAAATTGCGATGTAATCTTATACGTCCCAAGCCGTTTTACTTCCCTCAATGTAATAATCTCATTTAAACATCATTAATTACTTCATTCTTCGCGGTACTCGACGGATAGAAAATGAGCAAACCTCTTGGTCAAAGAAGAAAAGCAACAAAATTTAAGGAGCTCATTTAAAATAACGAACACCGATTGATCCGGACCCAGCTATAATGAGAAAAGCTGCTGCTACTATTATTATTATAAAAAGCGAATAAAATCACTGTTTCTGGTAAATATTTTGATGGGAGTACATCAACCAGCGACATAATGGTATTTTGTAATAATAATAATAATCCTCGTGTCGTCATGATGATCCAAAGATAAGCTTTCGGGAGTAAAAGTTCAGCGTTATAACGTCTACGGAGCGCGAGCTTTACGTCCTCATAGGGTATTCGACGTTGGTAATTTTTTATCAGAGCTGAGCCGGCAGATTCTCTACGAGCTGCAGAGACAAGGGCGTAATCGGGAAAAGAAAAACGGAGAAGTGAAGAGTCTAAAAATAGGGGATGCACAGGAGAATTTGAAGAAAATTGTCGAGAGGATGCATATGGCATGAACTTGTACGGAGCAGCGTTTGTTTGCCTTTGGCTATGAAAAGACACAACATATTAAATCCACTCTGGCAATCGGAGTTGCCTCGAATGCCTCTTTCCCGTGCATCAATACACCTCGGAGTGCATTCTCAGGGGCAGGTACACTGGGCGAGGAATCATATACCCCAGTGTGGCGAAATATAAAAAGAGGGAGAGGGCGCGCGAGAGAGGAAAAGTAAAGAGACGAATCTAAAGAACCGCCCTGTTGAATAAACGAGGATAAGGACCCTCATGGAACGAAGTGTCGAGATCTTTTTGTGCGCCCGGGTAGACTCCATTCGTTCCGACCCTCCCAACTATTTCTCCCTTTCATCATTGCACTCGATCTTTGCTCCTGCCTCGACGCCGCCGCCACCGTCGTCGTCGTCGTCGTCGTCGTCGTTGTCGTCGCGTGTCACTGATTATAAAGACGCGCCCATTCTGTTCCAACTTTGCCTAATAATACACACGCCTCGCGCGCAATTTGTCTATGCATCAACACACACACACACACACACACACACACACACACACACACACACACACACACACACACACACACACACTCGTAGCTCTGTGCCTTTTCACACACTTTTATAGCGCCCTTAAAATCATCTCGCGCTCTTCATTGAGACAAGCACGTGCCTCTCTTTCAAAGCCTCTTCGAGTACGTTACTTGCGAGCAAGACTATGAACATAAATCCAAATGAACACTGTATGGACATGTACAACACGAGGGCATAAAAGTACATACGGAAACTCTCGTACATTTATATACAACGCTGAGCTGTATGTCTATACACACCCTTGTCATTAAGTTCTTCCTACCATAAATGTAAACTTGCAATAAAACACGAATCTACGGATCGGCTTGAAGCGCAAGTTTATAGTTTTCCGATACACGCGTGTACCGCGTGCATATACCAGTTACAGCGGTTTCGAAGCATCCCACTGCATCTTCGCAGTTTTTGATAAAAGAAAACAAAGAGAGCTTTAGACGTCGAGGAACAAGAAATCTCATGCCGCCGATACAAACTTGCAGTCCTCGTAAAAGCCGGTGCGATTGGCAAAAAATGTCAAACTTTTTATCGCAACGTAGAGTTACGCTGTTCGGAGTGTTAAGATTGATCTTTCTCTTTAGCAGTTTTTCAATGGAAATATATTGATGTTGGAAATATTTTGACGACTTTTGCCGAGTCGTTGAGAAAGTTTGAACGTTCTTGTTCGAGTTGAACGAGAAATAGATAACGACGGATGATTAGAACATCTTTATTGGCCGGAGAATTCGAAGTGAAAGACTACAAAGATGTGTTTTAAATGAGAGATATCTCATTTTGACGTCTGAGGCTTAAACTCATTCGTCGTAAAAGCCTGGCAATTAAAATCGTGACGTTGATTGCGCGATGAGCAAGTTATAGGAACGAGAAAGATAACGAACATCGCACGCAATATCTTTGAGATGAATTTCGAACTTTTAGCGTGTGTTTATAACTTACCGAATGGCCGATGATGAGAGCGGTAAGGTCGAGAATCGTTACGAGGAAATCCCTAGTGAGCTGATAATTATTCACGACGTAGTTTTCATCAGGGCGATTCAAACACTACGCGCGGAGTTTGTCAAAGTAATCAAGTGCACCAAAACCACACAGCCGCTCTGCCACCTGGTTACACGGTTCGACCGTAATAAGTTACGATTGTCGATACAGGTGGCGGTTTGAGCTGCCGGCAACCGGCTGATTCGAGCGATTCACAATTCTCACCGGAAATTAATCAACACGCGGAGTATTGCAGTTTATCAGCTGATAGAATCGTGCCTCTGGAGTTGCGTTTATTTGACGCGTATCTCGTTTCTACAAACGAGATACTTGATTGAGAGTTTCACTGAGATTTAGATTTAAAAATGGACATTTCGATGGTGACGATTATTGTATTTTAAAATGGGAATTGTGTGCCGCGCTCCTCCGGCAGGGAGCCTGAAAATCATCAGAGAACCCGTGTCATGCGAGTCTGACGACGCATAAGTGGTTGCACTACTCGTACCAGTGAGGAATTAAACGAGCTAAATGAACAGAAAGCAGCACATTTCACTCGTTGCAATTGTTTCGAAGACTTCCGGTCCCTCGTGAGGGTCCGCAAAATCGAAAATATTTGTTCGCTAGTTGTCTTTTGTTTCATGACTGAAAATCAGGGTCGATGAGGCATGGGTCCATGTGGCCGATCGCAGATGCAGAGGCAAGTCGGGAGGAAAAGAAAGCGAAAGCGATGGAAAGTTGAGTGTTAACACGATCGAGTAAGCAAAGAGCGAAGGAAGATTTCGCGATGGGAGCCACGTGAGGCGATGTCCTCGCTCCGTACCGGGGTACTGGGATAGTCGGTTGGGTTGTTTTTGCAGCAGCCGTTCCGCCCCACCACCGCGTTTCCATCGACCCCCTACTTCGCGCCACCTGCCCATGCTTCTACACTTCATCTCGCTTGCTCGCTCTTTCTCCGCAGAGTATTTCGAGCTCCCTCGCTCTCTTTGCCTCCCCTCGATCCCACTTTGCAGATCCAACCTCATCGCGCGTCCAGTTCAACCCCCACCAGTCCGTTGAACCCCCGACTTGATGTCGTCCGCACACAACGACGTCGTCGACGACGACGACGACGACGACGACGACGACGCTGCGCAACGTGGTGCTTTTAGAATTTGCACCGGGCTCCCTTCTCGCGTGCAGCCCCCGCAGTTCGTTCCTAGTCTTACCAGGCGACGCGGCATAGCTGACGTCACTTATCTCCCTCTTTCGTTCATGCCTCCGAGACCAAATCTTCTCCATCCTTCTCCGCTCACACCCTCGACTTCATCCATACCTCCAATATAGAGAAATACCATTCTATACTTGAAACTTTAGCCCCTTTGGCCCGCTCGCTATCTCGAAAGAGAGCGTTCACGGTGCGTCGCCCCACTACCATTTTAGATGTGCTACCTTTCGTGTGTTTTCACCCCTCCAGCAACATTTCTCCCTTTCTCTCTCTCTCTCTCTCTCTGCCTCGTGCCTCTGTACTTTGCGTCCTTTACGGACCGAATCTACTCTCGCCGAAGCGAGAGAGCGAGAAGGGCGGAAGGGATGGAGAAGAAGAGCGAGGGAAGCAGACAGAGAAGGAGTAAAGGCTAGAGTTCTCTCCTCCGCAAAAGGTCCCCGCGAGGATCGATCCGCTCCCGTCCGTCCAACGGGCTCCCAGTCATCTCGCTCACTCTCGTTCACCCTCACCGCCCCCCACCCTTTCCCATTGCGCCCCTTCCTTTTCTTCTCGTTTTTTCCTTTTCACGATCCAAACCTCCTACCAGCCCCTTGCACCGTTCCCACCACGGATTCCAATGTGTTAAGGGTTATTACGAATGTATACGTGTATACACACAGACTCGCGAATTCGAGAGTTTACCAAAGTTAATACCTTCACCGAGAGGGTGAATGAATAAATAAACGTTATTGAGAAAAAAACGACGATCAACGGACGCGCGGATCTGACGAGGAAGCCAAAGAGCCAAGAAAGCAAGGAGCATGCAGGGTTAGTCGAGGCTGGTAGCGGCCGTGCTGCGGTGACGTGCGGTCACCAACCCACCAACATCACGCTCAAGCTCGAATCTCGCTCACCCAACATTCCCTCGCGTAAAGGGTAAACCAGACGAAGAGAGAACGAGAAGGGATGGAAAAGACGATCAACAAGCGCGAGAGAGTCCACGAGATTTCCCTTTTGCTTCCCGCGGCAAGTTGCGCGAACCCCGACCCTCGAGCCAGCACCCCCGTCACCTTGAGGTTAACGAAGCTTCGCCTCATTAGGCCCCGCACTCCTTCGCTCCAACCAACGACCATACATGAATTCATACCTTTTATGTTCGTAAAAGCTCACCTGTCGCACATTCCATACACCCGTTTTCTTTTTTCGTTTTTTTCCCTCGCATTTTCTTAAACTCCGTAACCAACCCCGATAATTAACGAGCAAAAGGAGTCTTGCCACTGTACACGGTTTATATATACAAACTAGATAATCAATTTGTAAACTAGTGTGGAAAAAAAAATTGAGAGTCTCGACTATAAAAAGTCTCCGCGAATGCAAATGAAAAAAATGACTGTGTTTCGCAGTAGCGTTGCTTTTTTCGCATGTTTTATATCCCCCTCGCTTATCGTGGATTTCTCCTGGAAATTCCAATGGAACTGGTCACCCACAAATAATAAAAAAAAACCACACATCCAAAGAGCCCACTCGTCCATGAGCTTCGAGAGACCCAAAATTTGATGAATTCCCAGTCGAATCGAAAATACTTCAAACGAAACAATTTACTTACATTTGAAACGACAAAAGGGTGTAGCATTGCGTAAAATTTAACAGTATTTCCATCGGCGGATTTGATAGTTCATTTAAGCATGACGAGGATGATAGAAAATTTATCAACGTTGCTCCTCACTCCATTCATTGTTGCTAATCCTTTGAATATATGATAGGATACGCTTGAAATTTCTATTGGGATTTTTGATAATCGAGTTCCCAGACTGTGTCTCTGTACACAGTTGCATAGAGCCGTGAGTGACGACGCAGTGCTACGAATGAATGAGCTCAAACGACACGTTGAAAATTCTCCCTCGGTTCGTCGTTGAACGGGAAGGTTTATCGAACAATTGTATGCCAGCCTGCTCTCTCTCTCTCTCTCTCTCTCTCTCTCTCTCTCTCTCTCTCTCTCTCTCTGTGTGTGTATTGCGTGACACTTTGTGCGTGAATTGAAGGGACAAAGTTGAAAACTACGAACATCTACAATTCGATTTTCTGACAAATTCTTAATTAATACTGACGAGTTTTGTCGCGACCTTTGGACCCGAGTTTAGACCAGTACGAATTTCAATACAATCTCGCGTCACAAAACAGAACGACGGCTACTTTATTTGATTAAGGAGTTTCGGTACAGGCGATACAATGTTGCCATGTTAATCCATGCTAAACAAATTTTAAAATTCAAAAAGTTCAGAATTTTATAAAATTTGCTGAACATATTCTTTAGTATGCCAAATTTGACACCACAAATTTTTTAAGATTTTTCTTCTACACAGTTATCGAGTAATTGATCACTAAAGTTCACGGGTATAAGCACAGCGTTTCCATATATATAGGTATACATTCCGGGCATAAGAAATCTGCTTTAATGCGTAATTACTCGATAACTAAGTAGAAGAAAATTTTGAAAAAATTTGTGTTTTCGTACTTGATGTTGAAGAACATTATCACCAAATTTCATCAATTTTCTTAATATTTAGACTTCTTTACCGAAACTCCTTAAGATAGTTCATGCACAAAACGATTTTCTTAAAAAAGTCTTGAAATTTACAGAATTTCAATGGGTAGTCGACTGACACCCATATCAAATTTTAAAGGATTCGTCTTATTGATTACTTAGATAAACGTGTTTAAATATGAAGAAAAATCGGGGTATAGGGACTTTGCGTAAAAAATCGTTTATCTTTCCATATAACGAATGAGCGCTTCTTACGACGTTTAAAAAAAAGTATACAATAACAATGAAACATATAATGAAGGTCGGGGAAAAAATTCAAGACGATTGCCTTACTAGTAATAAAGTTATATTACGTTGAAGATTGAACGAAATTGGTAACGGCACTCACATTTGTTTATTTCGGCATTTTGTTTCTTCTTGAACACACTTTCCTTGATCCATTTCCCGTTGTGTTTTCCCATACCACTCTCTAATGCGATTTTTTACATAAAAAAACTATAGTATTTGAGCCAAGGACGAATAAAATTTGGGATTCGCAGTCAGTGATGGATCCCCGTTTAATTAATGGCTTGTAATTTCATTCGCCAAAAAATGAGTTGAAAAAAATTATTCACAATTTCGTATTAATAACTCTGACATTAATTTAGAGTGATAATATCTTTGATTAAGAAGCAAAAATCGACCCAATTTAGACACCCATAATGGGCATGATCTACCTTAAAGTGTTCGCATAGGATAAGATCGATTCTTCAGTCTCTGGCTGTACGTACTTGAGTGTTTTATTCGCATCCTCGCGGAACCGCAGAAGCCATTGGACCTCCGAATAACTGAAATAGCCGAAAAAATTTTGCCAAGCTTCAGAACTTATGTGTGATCCAATTTTTAGACGACGATTATTACTCGAATGTCAAGTTTGAAGTAATACTCGAGCAAGAGGGCACTTGACGTTTCCTTTCATCCTGTGCTTGACCAGCAGAAGCGTCACTTCCCGTTTTCCAACGTCCCAACACACTGGGCAAAAAGTGGTTCGCCAGTAGGTGAAAGAGCACGGTCAAATGAGGTCAAGCCTCATGGCGCGAATATCGGAAATTCTTGGCCAAAGAACATTCGAGATCCATCGAAAAGTTCTCCCATCTCACATTAACCAAAAAAGCTTTTTATCAATCGTACAAAAAAGTTTATGCGTTCTCACTTGGCAGAATGATGTGGCTCATAGAGCGTGTAATACCCCCATAAAAAGTACGATCAGCGGCGAGCCGAGGCAGGAACCAATAACAAAAGATGCCAACGCTCGCTAAGGCCGGCGGTTCGCTACTCGTGAGATCAACCCCTTGTTTCGAGCTTATTAATGTCGACGATAACTCTCCCACCCGAAAGGGTCCACGCGGCTACTCTTTTTCAACGCGAACCTACAAAATCCTCATGTCGTAAAAAAAATTACGGTAATAAATGAACCTCTATCGTTGTCCAGGCAATTCCGCTTATTCCGGCCTCCGCATTTCGGCGATTATTTTACTTTCAACAGTTGAAAATGCTCCGAGTAATTCAAGCTTCTCCGTTGAACTTCAACGCTACCTTCGGCATTAGCTATTCTGTATATAACTTGATTGAATGGTAAATTTTGTTAGCCGAAACATCATTCGACCGATCTTCAACAAACCATTCTCATACGATAATGTTCGATAATAACTCTCTGGACTCTGGTTAGCGATGATTAATGAAAATGGGACTATTGAACGAGCCGGATACTATGCTTGTTGGGACTTTTGAAGAACCGAGTCGGAATATCCTTCCTTTGAAAATCACATCCGGAAGAAGCGAGCAGGAGGCAGCACGTTTAATTGATTCAACTAGCAAGCGATTCCAGTTCAATGGAATTTAAATCCATTCACAATAAGCTCGCGTCGGTTTCAATGGTATCTGGCGAGGAAGCGAACCGATCCTTTTTCTCGATGGAGTAAAAGGGGGTTATGGATAGCGAAGCGGAACGGGCGGGGGGATGGTACACACATCGGATAACGGATGTGGGGGGTGAACTATGAAACAGTCGAAAGGACGGTCAAAGGGGGTTCCAAGTGGGTTGAGCTTGCGGTAAGTCCGTACGGTTGTTTCCCAGCGAGCTATCCTAAATCGAAGCAGCTACAAGCCTCATCGGGCGGGGATCAAATGTTGGAATGACTAAAATTTCGAACAGCTAAAATCTCGAGTTTATAAACTTCGAATGATAATATGGAGACAGGTAGATTCGAGTAGAGCTTTGAATGCCGAACATAAATAAAGCAGAAACTGCAAGGTTCGAAGGACGTTTATATCGAAAATAGAATGTAACAATCGCCCATAGGACGATGACTAAAATATCGATTTTTCGAAAATTCGACTATCACTCTTTCGATTCATAAATTACTACGGTCGCCATTTTGACTTTCGCCTTTTCAAGCCATCGCTATTCTGCATATCTAAGTTTTATAGACTCGAAAAATTCACTTTCGATTTTTTGCTACTCTATATTCTGGTCTGTCTGTAAAACAATTACTCTCCATTTTGAATTCGAAAATATGAACTTTTGACATTCAGATGGTCTGTTGCATTCGAAATGAAAACTTTGGAAATATATATTTTCGAATAAATACGAGAATTCAAAGAAGAAATTTTTGATTAAACACGCAATCTGCTGAATAGTCGATCAGTCGATCGGGAATAAGAATTTCGAATTACTTATTTTTCTCCAAACTGATATCACAACTTTAAAAATTTCGAAATATCGACCATTCTACAATTCAGTTATTCGACATATTGAGCCCCACCCGCCTCATCTGAGAAAGGTTGCCACGGGGACAAAACGATTCGGATAATTTCCGATAGAGCAAAATAGCGAAAACAGAGCAGCCCGAAAATGCTAAAAATGGGGATTGGGAGCTCGAAAAATTGGTGCACGCTTAGGTCACGGTGAAAATGTCAATGGTTGGGGTACGGATTATTCATGTCGCTTACGGTTAGTACTCGGGTAACACAGGCCCAACCTTATATCGAGTTTACTAAGTTCGGTTAATCCGATAACGAGCTTGGGCGTCGATTCAGGGCAGCGAAGGTCCCCAGAGCGTCAAGAGGATGATAGCGAGTCTGTTCCAATAGAGCGGAGTGAAATTTTCCTGAAACGCGAGCAAGGGAAGAAACAAAAGATGGGGAGGGAGAGAGAAAGTGCGGCAGCGAAAGAAGAGAGATAACGAACGAAGTAAGGAGGGAATAGCGGCGCGGAGTATTGGCGGCGCAACGAAACTCCGCATGAACAGGACACTGGTTAAACTTTGTTGGAGTACGGCAGAGCTCAACCGCTTCCTCGTTCACCCGGCGGGCCCGCACGCTCCTCTCGGTCCATCAATTCGCCTCGGTTAAGCAGTTAATCAAGTTGCTCGTTGGAATCAGCTAACCATTCGACCCCGCCGCCGCTGCGCCGCGGCCTAACTCAACTCTTCTTTTTTTCTTCCTCTTTTTCTTCTTTCTTCTTTCGCCCTGCTGCTGGCTCATTTGCATATACGTCTCGACACCCACGAATCTCTGCCGCGCGGCTCTCCTGCGATATTTATTCCGTGCCCAGGAGTAGTAAAAGACACAATAGACTAAGGCCGACGTCCTTTGCACGCTCCGTTGCAAAAGGCCAAGTGAAAGAAAATAAAATCAGCGAATTCACAACCGAACTAAATTACTGGCAATTCTCTTTTATCGCTTCCATTCGTCCTAACTACCTAGTAAATAACGAACAAAGCGAGTTTCACTATTTACTGAATTTGTTGCGGTTTTTGACAATAACTCTGATTGCTCCGTCACAGAATAATCACATTCTCTACTGCTATTGTACTTGAGTGTTGAACTCGTTCTAATGGAGAACAGGGCTTCACTGTTTACGGATGAATCAATGATTACGCAGCCGTCATAATCCAAGGCTAAAGTAACATGCGGAAGCATTTTATTTCTATCTTTATCGATAACAGGTTTATGAAGGAAAATACGTCATAAAATAGAGCGTGCATAAATTCGGGAAACTTGGAATAATCGATCTTTGGAAAAGCGCAAGGTAATGAAAACATCGTCCGACGTGAGTTGCTCATAAAACCTTCTCGTTATGGAAGCATTGTTGCTGAATCCTCTCGAAAGAGGATCCCCGTCAAACTTTAGAGATAAACATAGCGTTCGAAAATAGCGTCAGCTCGAGTCGAATCGTCAATCGTTAAACGCCAAAGCACTATGCAGATTTGTCGCTCGTTATTGACAGACAAATTTGCATATTCAGCCCATCGTCACTCAAATAACCGATCGATTAACGGTACAATTGCTACGAATGGAAATGGACATGCAATAAGAGAAAGAGCGAGCGAGAGGGAAACTGAGCGAAACCTTCGACGTTTCTCTGGAAACTCGAACTGCTCGGTACACACGTTAGTATATACGTGCGCACATTCGACGAGGTTATCTCCTCAACAAACCTCAAAGGATACGCCGCTCTTACTCTTCTCGTATGCAGGTCCTCCGTGCCCGGAGGCCCTGGAATTCTCCCTCTGCACAACCAACTATCAAATTTTTAGAGTAGAAAATTTTCTTGAAAATTTTTATCATCCTCGATGAAATGATACGTTGAGTTATCCACCATTTTATAAGTTCCAACGCATCGCCAACGTGAAACCATAGCGAATGTGTCATTCATCGGTAAAGTAAGTTTGGAGGGAGGAAAAAAACGTTTAAGGTAGAACATGCCCGCAGGATCGTATTTTAAGGGTGTCTAAATTGGGTCGATTTTTGCTTCTTAATCAAAGATATTATCACTCTAAATTAATGTCAGAGTTATTAATACGAAATTGTGAATAATTTTTTTCAACTCATTTTTTGGCGAATGAAATTACAAGCGATTAATTGAACGGGGATCCATTACTGACTGAACCCCAAATTTTGTTCATCCTTGGCTAAAATACTAGAGTTTTTTATGTAAAAAATCGCATTAGAGAGTGGCATGGGAAAAGACAGCGGGAAATGGATGAAGAAGAAGTGTTAAGGAGTTTCGGTACAGAAGTCTAAATATTAAGAAATTGATGAAATTTGGTGATAATGTTCTTCAACGTCAAGTGCGAAAACACAATTTTTTTCAAAATTTTCTTCTACTTAGTTATCGAGTAATTACGCATTGAAGCAGATTTCTTATGCCCGGAATATATGGAAACGCTATGCTTGTATACACGTGAACTTTAGTGATAAATTACTCGATAACTGTGTATAGAAGAAAAATCTTAAAAAATTTGTATTGTCAAATTTGGCACTAAAGAATATGTTCGCCAAATTTTATAAAATTCTGAACTTTTTGAAATTTTTTATGTTTTTAGCATGGTTTAGCATGGCAACATTGAATCGCCTGTACCGAAACTCATTAACCCTACACCTCATGTGCCTTTTTTCATATCCTCAACCTCATGACCGGGGTTTGAACGCACCCCACTCTTTTTCTGCTTATAAATCCGGTCCTACGATGCTAAACTGACTTTATCCTACACCATTTTCTTCGTTTTTTTATAACGAAAAGAATGATGTACGATAAAACTAATTTCAATTGAATTTATATATAAAAAAATCCGTCGATAATCAGTCGATAATGTCGCTTGTTAGGACGGGAGCGTAGTTTGAAGTTCGCGTGGGGTGTGCTCACACCCCAGTCATGCGTTCTAGGGTTAATAAAAAGGCAGAAGGTTATGACAGGAATGGGCCAAGCCAAGAAGAAACAAGCAAATTTTGCCGAAATAAGGAAATGTGAGGTTATACGAGTGCCCGTTACCAATTTCTTTCAGTCTTTAACGTAATACATCTTTATTACTAGTAAGACAATCGTCTCGAATTTTTTCCCCAGATCTTAATTATTATTGTGTACTTTTTCTTAAACTTCGTGCGAATCGTTCTTTCGTTTTATGGAAAAATGGACAATTTTTTACGCATGGTCCCTGTGAATTTTTCTTCATATTTAAAACACGTTTATCTAAATAACCAATGAGACGAACCCTTTAAAATTTGATTTCAACGAAAGCTTTTCTCCTCAATTATATCGATCACCAATATTTCTCAACAAATAAAAAGCAAAAAGCAATTTGTGAAAATGTCGTATAAGTTCCGAGCCTCGGTTCGCAGTTGTGGCTTCAATTGGAACAAGAATTTATAGATTAAATTGGATACGAGATATTGATTGAGTCCAAACATCAGATTTATAGAACACACGATTGTGAGAGATAGTCTTTCGCCTTATCAGAGTTTATAGGATCTTGCACAATATTACACAAAGTATCGTAACTGCGGTCATGAAATCATCCGTCACGCTCATGGATGTTTTTCAATTCACCATTCCCTATCGTAATTCGAGTGTATGATTATAAAGTTGCAATTTGTTTGTACACGATATCGGTTTCTCGAAAAAATACCAAATTTGATCTATAATCATAAAGTTGAAATGGGTGAACAGAAAATGTGTCTTTGGCTACTTGACTGACGAAAAATATCCCACTTTGGTAACTCGAGCGATTGGAATCAAGCCTGAGGAGCCATTTTCACTGAGGAGAAGCCCATGAAAAACGTGGTGCTTTTTTGGAATTATTTTTGTCAGCTTTACGATACGAACTTTTTTCGACTATTCGAAATTTGAACAAAAAACAGGAAAGTGCGAATTAAGATCGTAGTCCAGAACGAGACATTTTTTATCATCGATTCCAGTAAAAACACAAACGGGTTCATGAAAGAAAGTTATTCATTACGATTTTCTTGTTTATTTTTTTTTTTGCGAGTATTTTTGTGAATAAAGTATTCGTTGAATCTTTGATTTTTAGTCTAGAATTCGAAATGCACTGAACATGAGATCGTTGTTTCGAAATCTGCTTGGGTCTCTTTCGGAACGAGTCAATCTGTGAAATTACCGTGGCAGTAGTTTGAACGTGGTGATAAAAAAAGTAGATCATCGAACGAGCTTTGAATCAAAGTCGAAAGTTTACGAGAAAAGGAGGAAAGAGAAGTAATTAAATGAACCGAAGGATTTGTATCAGCGAATTAAACTGGCTTCGTAAATGGAACGATATAATGGGATGGCGAACAGCGACGATACCGACGCTCGAAGATCCCGATTTCCTTTGAGCTGAGATCGGATGAGTCGTGAAAAGCTTCGAGATTGGGGCCGATGATTGAGCCGATAACGTGATGGGGCGTGGGAAAAATCGGTAGGAAAACGACTCTCCTCTTAAGCAAGATACCTAATAGTGTAGGGTTCAAAAGGATTGTCCACCGGTGCTGCTTGCTCGAGGTCTGGCAGGCTGCGATTTTCATCCCCGCCAGGCCGCTTCATATCGATGAAATTGCGGAAAATCGAGGCAATGGGAATATTCGAAGAAGTACTCAAGGATCGATAAGCTGAACTCGTTACGCCGTACCATCGCTGCAGCGCTTATAATTAGCTCGATTTTCATCCCCCAGTCACTCCATCACACTTCATTCAAGATCTTTGTTTTCGTGTAATTTTATAATCAGAAATTTGTCTCTTATAATTTTTCCATGACATCGACGATAAAGTTGTCGGACAGCCTGCTCCATCGTCCAATTCTCATTCGTCAAAGCCTCGCATGTGCTTCAAGTACATATTACATTTTATCGCGTACATAGCAAATTGTACAGTATTTACTTGCTGCCCGATCCAGATGGACGTGCATGGCCTGGCGATTTAACGGTCTGGATGACCCAGATCAGGAAGAGAAGCTCTCTCGATCTAGATACAAGCGTTTATTGCAATTTAGCGCGTGCTCACACATCAAATTAAGCCCCGTCGGTGCGATGGCGAAAGCCACGTTGGTGCACGAGCGCTGCACTCGCTAATCCCAAAAAAACCCTCTCAACTCCATACCTAAAAGCCCCCCATTCGCGCACCGTGGCTAACGAAAATATTTGCTTCTGGAATTGGCCTGGAAAGGGATATCGAGGATAAATTTTTTTTTAATCTACACCTCCACCGATGTACACCGAACGAACCGACGAGCCTGGCGATTCGAATTACTACTGCGTGACTCTAAATTATTCACCGACCTCGGTTCTACCCAAAAAATTTATCGAATGCAATCCCGTGCGATTCGCAGATCCAACAGAAATTCATTTCGTTCGAACATTACCGACACTTTTTCTGAAAACTTAACCTCCCAAACTTTGTGAAAAATAATGAGAAAAGTCAAAAGTTTCGTTAAGGGGGTCACCCCGTGTGGCAGCCTAATTTTTTACAGTTTTTTCGCGATTTTTTTGCAGCGAGGAAAAAAACAAGGACTTTTAAAATTTTAAGGGTTTATTTGTTAGTACTCCAACTCTGTGACAGAATTTTTTCGTTCTAATATCTCGCGTAGAGTTGGTGTAAAACTAAAAGATTAAAAAACCAAAGAGCTTTTTGATTTGTGAAACAGTGGCTGTGTCCCCTGAACGAAAATCTTTCAATTTTTAATATTTCTGCTTTACAAGTCAAATCGCTCTTTGGTTTTACGATCTCAGATCGACCGATCCCCCGGAATCGTGGAGACCATGGAGACGCATAGTTTCAGAGTTAAAAAGACACGTAGTATCAGAGTTAAAAAATTCTATCATGGAGTTGAAATGCGAATAAATAAACCCTTCAAATTTCAAAAGTCCATCTTTTTTTTCCACGCCGAAAAAAAATCGCGAAAAAAACCTTCAAAATCCGGCTGCCACGCGGGGTGACCCGCTTAAATTATGAAAAATAATGGTAGTTCGACGACCAATGTTTGGTAAGTCAATAGCAAAAAATTCCAATGATATTAGAGGAGGCAAAAGAACGTGGAAAATGATACAGCTTCGAACATGTTCGGGAAAATAATTAATGGTGAGAAAAATCAAATCGAAATAGGGCAGAAATCTCAGGGCGGGGCAGGACTTTCGAAGGAAAATTCATTTGCTAAAGTATCGTTGAATAATTTCTGCAGAAATTCTCAAAACTGTGCACCTTTAATTAATCCGAATATTCTACACTCCCAGTACTTTGTGGGAGCGTTTACGTACGCGAATACAGCGACCCAGGCAAAATCGTAAGGCGATGTAAAGTGTATCGCTCCAAAGTGAATTATCCTCTTTCAGTTAACTGAGCGACGATCCACTTTTGATGCGTCATCGGCAAAATTTTCGGGTTTAATGAAATTATTGGATTTTACTCTAGCAGTTGCCGAACTCGACGTCACTGATCAAAGGGAAACCATCTAACCGAACATTGATAAAGATACCTGTAAACCTGAAAACCTCTATTCGATTGGATGCACCCTTAAAATGCTAGAGTACAAGGCTAAATTATAATAAAATCATGTTGATGGGTTCTATCTATATTGAAATATGATTGTGATCTAGAGTAAGTGGGAATTAAGCACAGTTCCTTAAAGATCAATACTTTTGAGAGTCCTGAAAAACTTGTGCAGTTTCATCTCAACTTTGTTCGATGAAATTAGAAAAAGAATTTTAGGGATAGTTATTACGTGAATGAAAAATTTTATTTATACGTTGAAAATCTCATTTTTCATGTTGAAAAAAGATTTTCTTAAAAAAAGTTGAAAGAATGTTATTCGTACTATTCGAAAATGTACGAATTAGTATTTCAAAATTGAAAACTAACAATTTGTGCACAGAAGCTAAAAAACCGAGTCTCTTGTTGAAATAATTAAGGGAAAATTGTTCAATGAATTTTCTCAAAAGCTTCATTTCTGTCAACTTGATTTTTTTTAAATATTCTTTGGATCTGAAGTATTTGGAGAATAATGAATGCAATACGAGTTTTATGAAGTTTCCAATTGGAGATATTCAAAAACATGATTCCATGCAAATTGGACCGAAAAAATTTCGTCCATTTTTTGATCAGTAATATTTTGAGTATCAAGTTTGACTAGAATGTCTTGTAACAATAATTTTTGATCGACGAAAATTTTTGAAAGAGTGGAAAAAAAAATTTGACAAAACGGAGCGCTCGAAATATTCAAGTTGCGCGGTAAACTTCAGTTGTTCAGGCTCAGAAACGGAAGAAACTAGTGAACGAATTCGCCGACAGAGGGAACCACATTATCCGCAAGCGTTGCAGTTTCCTTCTTCTTTTAATCCGCGGTACACATCCGGTACGTTCGTTACTTCTACATCGCGGTATAAAATTACGAATATTTCGTATATTAATAAGAAAATATCAAAAATAAAAGTACAGTCGAATAGTACATATTCTCAATTATACTGTGGAGAAAAAATTTATGGTGGATTTGTTGTTTTTTCCGATGATTCTGACGGATAACCAAGTGGTGTCTCCGGACAGTGAAATCGTGTTGTTCGTTAGATGATCAATGAAAAATTTCTAATTATTAAGCGTTATTATTTTGAATGTTTGAACAATTAGCAATGTTACTGATGAAAGAATCATTAATCAAAGTTTTTTTTGTTCTTATGGAAAACCTACGAAAAACTACTGCCGTGTCTCGATGTTTCGAACATAACCTATGAAATCTGGATGTCTTGTGAAAAATACGAATACTGACGTTTTCTTTCCTTGTCTTTGAAGGAATGGCAGATTCGGCCCCGACATCCAAACCCAAGCCTACCAAGGCGGTCAAAAAACCAAAGGAGAAACCGACCGAGCCGGTTCCCCTTAAAAAGAGACCTTTCAAAAGGCATGGACGTCTCTATGCCAAAGCTATCTTTACTGGCTACAAACGTGGTCTCCGTAACCAACACGAACACACCGCTCTTCTCAAAGTTGAAGGCACCAGAGTGAAACAAGACTCAGAATTTTATGTTGGCAAACGCTGCGTCTATGTTTACAAGGTAATTGTGCACCAAAATCATTCTATACAACCACAAAAATATTTACCAGAACCTTTTCTCTGACAGTTATGATACATGAATTTGACTCAAATTTCCATAGCAAGGGTTCAACCAGTAGTTGTCTTATAAAACGATTCCAAAAAGCCCAGCATAAAGCCAATGATCCAAATGTAAATGAAGTTTTTCAAGAAAAATCAATAGAAAATAAAAATATAACTACCAATGTAAATCAAATTGGTATCATTTAACTCGGTATATTTAAAATTCAATAATGCTTGTAGGCAAAGAACAAGACCCCTGTTCCCGGCAAAACAACGAAAAAGACAAAGGTTCGGGCAATCTGGGGAAAGGTGACTCGCTCGCATGGTACCAGTGGTTCCGTAAGAGCGAAATTCAAGAGAAATTTACCAGCTAAGGCCATGGGACATCGTATCAGAATTGTAAGTTTAATATTTGCTCTTGAACATCGAAATTATGACAAAATGAAACTCACGTTCCACATAACAATTTCAATCCAAACACCTTTGAGCTTCTTTATATTTAGCCATTCATGAGATTTGGCATTCTTAAAACAACAACAGAAAGTTACTTTCCAGACAATTTGCCAATAATAAAACCTTGAATTTCTGCATCATTGAAAAAACTGATGATAATTCTAAGTGTAAAAAATATTTCTGCGTCCTTCTTTTTATACGTTCAAACTACAAAACTGTTGAGGCTAAAACAAATTTTCGGAGGTATTGAATTTCGACAATGCCATTGAATCTGCTATTAAAAAACTCGATAATATTCAATTTTATACAGAGATAACTAATGCATTATTTCAACTTTGTGTTTCAGATGTTGTATCCAAGCCGCGTGTAAAAACCATCTCGTACACTGTAAACAAATAAAAGCCATTTTTGGTACAAAAAATCTAAATATCTGATCGACCTACATAATTTTCCTTCAAAAATCCTCAGTCACGCAAGTATGACGATGTGGAAATTTCTACTGCAGACATTTGTGGTTTGGCTCAACACCGTTGCTCCAAAATATTGTGCAATTTTAATATTCACGAATACTTCAGCGCGTTTTAGCGGAAATCACCGTTCTGCCTCAGAGCACGTATGGTTATCAATTGCCTGATATCGATAAGGCCTCAGGGTGTTTTCCGCTCGTTTGGGTAGCCTCCCTTCTCCCCCCTCTACAATACCAATTACTAGCAAACGAGTCGGTATATATACTCGAATTAATGAAAATTTTTGCCGGGAAATTCGTCTGAATATTTTTAAATCACTACTCAAAGCAACGTCCGTGATATTCTGTAGTTCGCAATTTAACAAAGACTTTGAAGATTTAATTACACGAATTGAACCAATTTCTAATAATGGTTAATCTGAGAGTTTATTAACGAATTATTCACCGAAAGTGATAAATGTTCATCCAGTATTCAGAATTAACGATTCACTAAATAAGTCTCTGGCCAAGCCAATACTTGGTTAGGTGACTGCTTTCTTATTTTTCTCAGGAGTCAAGAGTGGAGTGGCTTGAAATTTTAGAGGAATTAACCCGACCCTTAAGCCTCTCAAATAAATTTAGAAGTGATTTCTATTGTGATTGTCCAATGAATCAAAAACTTTTTATTATTTCTACTGAAATACGGTAGGAGCCGAATAAACGGAAAATAAAACGCGAAAAAGCGTTCTGAACCAACCGCGATGAACGTGCATTTAGTGTACAGTTTTGCGATCTCTTCAATTATGGTGCAATCAACGAGGCTAATACACTTGAACTTTTGAACTTGTTCAATTATTGTGTTAAAAGCTGTTTCCTGAATTTCTGATGGCTCCAAGCAACTACACGCAGTAAAAATATAACTGGCTCCAATAAATCGGTCGAATATTCCAGTTTCCCTTGGCACTAGGCCAAAGGTTATACAATATCGTATTCAAAAAGCGTAACTATGAATATTACTCTAGGCGATTAGGCACAAGAATAATACAGTGGAAGGGAAAGTAGGGTTAATGTGATGGGATCGGTTCGTTACGTGTAAACGCGGAAGGGTGTATGCAAGAATGATAAAAACAGAGAAATTCTAGATTATTCGTTCTCTGACGACAGGATGGTGGGTTTGTTGACAGACCGATGCACCAAATTTATACTTATTATCGCAATGCTATCTCAATAATGAAGTAGTGTAAACAAATAAACAAAGTGCTCCCATTATACGAGCCTTGATGACAAATGGCGTAAGAAATTCGTTATGAAGTTTTCTAACATTCACGTCGCGTTTTCGCTTCCGTGTAATAAACACGATTGCGATGTGCCGTAACATAATAAACGAAAAAATATGCCACGCACCTCTAAATAAGAGCTTCCATACGTGGATATGACTCCATTCTCAACTAAAATCAATCATTCAAATTGCGATGGCTCCAGAATTGGATTTGGCGGGTGTAGAAGAAGCCATGCTGATCGCAGCTGCACCAACACGCACACGCGTGTGCCCCTGGTACGCATGGCCAGAAAAATAATACGCGATTGACGCCAAGTGCCGCGTCAATGTTCCACCACGGATTATATTTTCTATGTCCGTACTATTCTTACAAAACTAGAATATCCCGGTTATTTATTTACTTACGTCGACAAGAAGATGTGTCCTGAAAATAGTGTCGTTTAGATATGATCCATTGAAAATCACTGTTATCGTAGTTCGTTTCACGACTCTGTGTGTGCAACGACGAATTATTTTGAGATCGAAAAAACTCAAAGATTATGATGTTTTGCTGTTTGAGAAATTGTTTCGATGGCCTAGGATTCACAGCAACTCCTTCACAACATGTTGTTCCAAATCCCATAGCCCTCGATACTTCGCACATGGGTAATGGACTTTCTGCTTTTATACGGTTAACATATATAACATAAAATCAGTTTACATCTGTTCAACTTGATTTGTATATAACCTTATTCGATCGAAGTGGTTTAAAAGCACAGTGCTTTTCGAACTGTCAAATACACCGTCACAACAATTGTACTGTAATATTCCCCATTATCAATTGTTTCATTCTCTGAAAAACAAAGCATTCAGAATAAAATAGAATATGCCAGAAGTTTGAGAAAGTAACCAAACTGTGAAAATAATTCAGAGAATTAACTTTTTGGAAATTTCAACCAACGCACAATTGATATTTTTTTCATTCTTTGTGTGCTGAGCTCACATTTCTTTCATCTCCGCACAAATATTTCTAAACAATGTTTCAATAAATATTGTTATGAAAAATGCTATGGTCAATAATTAATTTCAATCAATAATAAAAGTATTTATAAAAATGCAGGTATAAATGGAATATATTAGGAATGATTGATAGTAACAAAGAATTTCACATTACTTGCATTTACTTATGAATTTTGTTTTATTTGAATTTCTATAAGTGACTTGAAACGAGCTTGAGCATTTATTGCAAAAATGTAGAAGTAGCTTGTGTTGCTTAGCTCAAATTTTCATGCTTGAATGGGAGTAAGCATTATCAATATTAAGGTACAAATAAATGTTGAATCTTAGTTTGAACGATTTGAATTAAAATCTTAAACCCTAAAGAAATGTAAATAAAACATTTATTAGGTCATGAGGTTGTAATCGTCATGAATGGTTCGAGAGTATGCGGTCAAGGTGGGGCCTTAACGAATGTACCGCTAGCACAAAGTAAGAGCTATTTTGAGGTAAAAATACGTCAAGATGGCATATGGGGTGTTGGCTTAGCAACTCGGGCGAGTGACTTGAATAATGCTATTGGTGGAATGGATGCGGAAAGTTGGGCTCTCAACTCGGACGGTATAGTCAGGCATAATCAGCAAGAACTCCACAAGCTTCAGAATTTGGCTCAGGAAGGGGACATCATTGTGAGTGTTGTCAATTTTCATATAGATAAGAAATTGAGTGATTTGAAAATATACTAACTGGTCTTTAACAAATGCAAACTTTCTGTGGAATTCTATTTGATTTTTTTTGTATTTCGGTTTCCAGGGAGTTTCTTACGATCACATTGAACTGAATTTTTACATAAACGGAAAGTCTTTGGATGCACCGTTGATGGGTATCAAGGGCACTGTATATCCAGTACTCTATGGTTTGTATATATTTATACATGGTTACTTATATATTTAAACAATCATCTTTTTTGTTTACTGCCAAAAAAAGTTATTTTGCTTACCAAATGTAAAACGTTTTAGAGCAAGTGATTTAAATACAATTGAATTATGAGAAAGGAACATGATTTTCTGAAAGAAACCCAACTAAACTCAGTGGAAATTGGGTATAAAACGTAACAAAAACTAAATTCCTACTTTCTCTTCATTTCAGTGGATGATGGAGCCATATTGGATTTAATACTTCAAGATTTTACACATCCGCCACCAGCAGGCTTTGAAAAAATAATGGTAGAGCAATCATTGCTCTAACAAATTTCGTATAACGATTCTACGGCAATTATCCAGTTATCGAAACGGACATTGACGACCATCAAAATTCATATTCGAGAAAAAAAAGGAAAAAAACGATACAACAAAACCATAAATTAGATTCACCGAGTGTGAACGCCGCGGAGTATGCGGGCAAGATTCCATTGTTGACATAATAGAATTCTTACACACATAGAGATATATTTAGACGTTGAGAAATGAAACAAATAAATAAGAATTTACGGTACAATTCATGGATTGTGTGTATCTCCATCCATTACATTTTGATTCTCTCCAGAGTTCACTAAAACAAGTCATTTGTTATACCCTTTCTTTATTTCCATCATCTACAGTGGGGGGAAGAAAGCGTTTGCGAAATTCGATTTTTTAAATAACCGTACATAAAAACACAAAAAACCATCCCATTTTTTTTCGGGTTACTCCAATCCAATTTTCGCTTCCAGATTTCAATGCTATCTCGAAATGGAAAGGTTCTTATCCATAAATCTTCATCAAAAAAATGTTCATAAAGACAGTCTGTATTTTGAACAATCGAATGAAAAAAAACTGCGAAAATATTTTTCCGTTGTTGAATAGTTACTCTAATGAAACGCGACGCCCAAATACATCATTGCATACCCTCTCTATGTTTAGTGGAGAAAGAACATAAACTGTAACTTATCGAGAATTCTCAGGTTTTATTAAAAGTTTTACACAATCATTATTACGAAGGATCAGTACAACTCTGTTTCCATTTATATTACAATAACTGCATATTTTTTCTTATACATATATATATATATATATATATATATATATTTATATTTGTATGTATATATGCGATGAATTTCTAATCTTAAATACATGTGTGTGTATATACGCTACATAGGTGTGTGAGTGTGTGTGTGTGTGTGTTCCATAGTTATCAGACTACTGTCTATACAACACTGTTGTGATGTACATACACATGACATATGCATTTTGTTCGCTGTTCACTTCCGTAATATATCTCAATTATTTATTTATAATGATTAACTTATTGCGCTAATGGTATAATATGTACACTGGCTTAAGCAAGGTACCGAAGAGGCATTAGGCCAATCTCGTTCGCTTAACTAGGCTAGCGTCATGGCTGGTTCGTTGAGAAATCTTTTTTCTGTATGACTCGTTCGACATAATAAAAAAAATTCGTCCACGATTAGACATTTAAAGCTAATTTATATAATGGGCTTCGAAACACGGCTACCAGCCGGTCCGCATCGCGTTTAGTTTCGTTTCTTTTGCTTTTCATTTATTTAATCATGTTTTTTTTCTCTCGTTTTTCAATCAACTGTACAATCAATAGTTATCCAAATAATCAACAACATTTTTATATATATTTGTGAATATATCTATATATTTATATATAGATGTATTTTTATAAAATATTTGTGTGTACGCGTGTCTGTGTATAAAAAAGGGCGCTACAACGTCAAGACTCATCGCTGAATTGTTCATTTATTTTCAATCTTAGCATTCGTTTCGCACCCTGATAAATCAAAGCGCTTTTTTTATCGGGATTAATTCTGGAACTGAGTACGATGAAAAATCTCTTCGGCTCGATCAATCGGCTCCAGAATTGCAGAGGAAAACGAGAAAGTGAGTTTTTCGGATTTTCGTAATTGGAAGTGTAGATAAATAATTTTGTTTCAAAGAGAGATAAATTTTTGTTAAACACATTTGAAAAATTTCTGTAGCCGATTGGTCGTAATTGTCGTTACGTGGGGGAATCTTTCCTGTACTAAATATCAAATTTCTCTTAAGTAAAAACCGCACAAATTTACAATTTTTGTCTCGTTTTGATAAAAAAAAAAAAGAAAATTTTTATTGGAACTCATAAAGTATGTCACTTTATGAAAATTGATGATGATGATGACGAAAATGAGTGTTTTAAACTAATGTCAGAATTTTCATAGCAAACGTTTTGAAGAATAATTTCGATGGCAAACGTGTCAAAAAATAATTGGTTTTTTAACTACTTCACTACATGCCGCGAGAGACGAAAAGCTTTCGAAAAAATTGACGATGCTTAGGATTCCCTTTGTTCAAAGACGATGCCGCAGGAAAATAATTGGTGAAACGAAACAAACATACTTTGCACGTAAGCATTTTTTTCATGCAGCAAGCTGTACAAGTGCTCGTTGAAACGAAGTGTATCTTTGGTCCTTAAAGTTATCATTATGAACGTGTCACTGTTAAACCTACAAAATCTAGTTTTTTTCTTCTATTTTACCTATCATGCCTGATGACTTATCGAACGACCTGATTCAATGAATTAATTGATTTTTTTTTCAATCAATTAAAACCATTCCTCCGTGCCAGAGCATTTCGAAGCATGGATTTAAAAATGGATATTCCTGCATGTACTCACTGATTCATTATCGTCTTATCAAAGTGACCTACGAAAGCTCCGATCACGTGTATGAAAAATTTACTCCATACAGTAGAATTTTTAGGACTTCACCATTTTTCCTTTTTCTTATTATTGCTGGGAATAAATCTATTGTCGTTTCAATTTTTGTTTCGAATTCCTCTTGTTTCAACATCAACTGCATTGGGAATCTGCGTTTTATCGCAAAACAAGGTGACGTAAGGATCATTTTAATATACGAATAAAAAAACCCGTGCGAAACTGACATCTGACAATGAAAATACCGTAGGCCACGCGTTTGGAAAAAAAAACTCGATTTTTCACAAATCACAATCGAATGGCAGACGATTTTTTTCCAAGTTAACAATAACAGCTGAGTTTTGGTCTCAATTCTGTAATTACAAGAACCATTTTTTGATCGATCGTGCGTGAAATTCCAGATTTTCTAACTTCGGTATATATTACAATACATTACGTTTCATGACTGGATGATATGAGATAATTATTGTGGTAACCCATCGTGTCGAGTCTTATTGCACTTGACATGTTCATGTTGTTCAATACTATATTAACCATTGATTATTAAATCTATGAGAGCTTTACTGTGATCGTACGTTTCATTGCTCTCTTCTAAATTTTCATTCGCTCCAACATTATATGGAATAATTATTCTACGTATAAACATTAAAATGGCAAAACAGTCGATGATTTTTTTGCGCGTTCGTCTTGAGTTTGTATATGTGTTTGTCGGTAAATTTAGCATGCACCTGCAGAGGACGTTTTATATTACTATATATCACTGTTAACTTCGTCGAGTGAGGATACTATGTTATATTATCTTTCATTAAAGTCAATGATCCGATAAAAATTTGGTATTTACGTTTAATCGTATAGCATACTAAGAAGTTTTTCGACTCCGGTCTAAGGAATCCTTCAACTCGAAACAGTATCCATTCATACAACAAGAAAAAACACCAAAAAATTAATTCAAGATTCGATTTTTTTCACTTTTATTTCATTCAAGTATTTGAAGAACTAAGTAACAATTGCTAATACTCAAAATAAAAGTTCTTCAAGCACAGTGATCGACAGATTCTGAACTCCCACTAATGGATTTTCTTTATCGGTAAAAACCACGAATACTTCATTTTTCCTCCCAATTTCATAATCATAGCCAATAATTTTCCTTCCGATTGTGATTAATATTCATATTTGTATGTACACGTTGCAGAAATATTACTGACAGGGGCGTGCCACTTAAAATTGTATTGTTTGATGCTAATAAATGTAAAATTCTTTCGTATAAAGAAAAAAACAGTTTCACGTCGATATCAAATCGAAAATACTGCCACATTAACAAATCAGCATTCGCAATTCCGTACGTGATATTTCTCGAGACGACGTTAATGAGCATCTCTGTTATGACGGAGAAAAAAAAATAATACGCATCGACTATTTCGTTATTTTTTTATCATAGTACGATAAGCTTAATAACTGTTATGCATTGAACGTTATTTATCTCTGACTTATCGGAATAAAGCGAATCTCCAATAAATTTAATCGAATGATATGAAAAATGCACGCACCCTCGAATAATATACTTCGATCATAATAAAATGTCTCAAAAAGAATCAATATGAGATTTCACAACTTTTTTTTATTTATTTCGTTTCATCGTTATTTGCGATAAACAAAGTTAGGAAGTATCGCAACATTAATAACTAACCAAGAAACCTGTTCTTCAAATACTTTCAAAATTGTTGCCTCTACTGACGTTCGTTCATTCATCGTGAGAGGATCTCTGTATGGCAGATGAACATCATCCTCTCTAATATTATTTGCGCACGAGCCAGCTAATTACGAATCTTTTTATATTTCGAACTTTATTACTAAATCGAATAATATTACGTTGTAAAATAATTCAAAAAAATCATCCATGAAAAATATTTGCTCTCGATAATTATTTACAATATGATTGAACGCGATGAAATAAATTTGCGAATGAAACGATGAAGAATAATGAAATAGAGCAAAGTGCGAATGCGTAATCGATTCGACAGCATCAGTGCTTTGACTTAGCTGCAGTGGACTTGTCGCGTATAAGCTAAATTCACGTCTACTCTACGATATTTACTATTTATTTTCGAGACACACGGTGTCGAATTCTTTAATCCGACTACTTTCAATATTTCGCCATAAATAACGAGTGAAAATCATCGCTGGTTCTATTAAAATTCACTCATCTTTGCCTCTCAGTGTATAATATATTGATATATTTATATATGTATTAAAACACGATTTATATACGACTAAAATGCGTGTTTTTAATGACAAAGACCGTGGCAGGAGAGAGAGGAAGCAGAAAAAAGTATGATACAAGTTTGATAATAACACAGAAATCATGTCAACAGTCTCGTCATAAAAAAACGCGAATTTTTAAATATTTCGTAAAAATAATTGATTGTTATATCCGAGTGTGATTTTAAACACGAAAGTTTATCGCGTTCACCGAGACAATTGGCAATTGAACACACACGTTTCCCCGCTATTAACACTTAAAAACTACAGAGATCGATATGAGTTAGGGGTCGTCTTATAAAACGTTGGTTTTTTTGTATATTTTTCTTTTTTTTCATTCAAGATAGCTGCCCACGAACAAAGATATGTGACGACTGACGATCTGACGGGCAGTAATTTTTGTAATTTATATCCGCACGAGAAAGGAATTTTGCTATCGCATTCATCTTATTTTCAACTCAGCTTCACTAGAGAAAAATTCTCCATAAAAAGAAGAAGATTTTAAATTAGATACATTTTACTTTACGAGCCAAAAATCTTATTTCTCTAAAGATTTATGTTATGAGGAGTATACAAATGAGAATTCGAAAAGAAAAGGAGTAGAAATTCTCTTGCATTGCAAGCAATGCAAGATTCGAAATAGTAATGATTGAAAAATTTCATGTAGAAAATAATAGTCGTTTTCATTATTCACACAATCTTCAATATTTTATGGAGAATTATTGTCGAGCTTTATTTTCGTTCCGACTATGATGAGTTTTTTCGTTACGTTATCGTTTGCTTTCTCGATTGGTTATAGAGTTTTCGTTCAGGCTCAGATTCATCCCTCCCTTACTCTCTTCATTCAACGCTCTCTCCCATCATTCTTGAGTGCAGATCGATTGGATATGACAGGGGCAATAGTCCGCAAACTCTCACAAGTAACGTATTGTTCTTGAATAAAACGTTTTTCGTATGTGCGTGTTTCTGACCAATGATCCCATTGAACTCTTTTCTAGGTCCTGCCTCTGTCAATCGAAAGTGTCGCGGATACATAGGAAACGCGATTACGTCTCAATTGTAGTTAACTTTTCTTTCTCTCTCTCCCTTCTCTCTCTCTCTCTATCTTTTCTTTCTTTCTTCCCTTGTATTTAATGTGACGTCGAAAAAAACTCAACTTACGCGTATAAATTACACTAACTGCTGTCGTTAGAAACGAAGATATGTAAGCTGTGTATGTGTATACGGAAGAACTTTTTCAGACCATAATCTATATACATTCGTATATGAAGGTGTATGATTATTACTTCCTCGAAATGTGAGAAAAAAACAAACTCCGATTTCATGTTACATTTGACGAAAGACTAGCTGAAAGAAAAGCGATTGCATTTACGTACAATCGTTAAAAAAAAAAATAGATCTCGTAAAAATGAATGGAATTTGTCCTTCGACGTGCTCGGAAAACCAGAAGAACGTTTTTACAGTGGAAGAAAAATGAACAAAAAATGAATATGTTTCACGCTAATATGTTGCAAGGTTTCGACGAGCGTTATAAAATTATTGTACAACAGTATACACGTAGTACTTTCATACTGGATAGCTTGGATGGCTGTTTTGCGACAGAACCGAGAACCGAACGATATCTTCTGACGTTGAAAGTCTCTTTGGTTATTTTGCTTGTTTTGTATTGAATTTTTTGGAACGACAAAAAATTAGCATGTCGTGAACTTTCGATTGCGTTCCAACGAGTAGGCGTAACACGTCGCGCTATTTTTGTAACGAGGAAGTTCGCGGACTCTGGCAACGGCGTGTCGTGGACACGCGCTCGCGGTATTCAATGTAATTTCCACTTTCTTCGTATGAAAAAAACGTAAACGAAGAATAATCAGCGAGCCTCAACGTTACGGGATTGATATACGTGAAAACTCGTAAAATAAGTTTTCTCATCACTTCCCATCGGTCGTATCCTCGATGACGGAATCCCAATTGAATTCCATGGCACTCTGACGCGATGGTAACTCACCGAGATGCTCAAATCGTTGCTCAAATTGAAGATCCCGATCTCGCAGTCTGTGGAACCTCTGGAACATTAGATTTTTTGCAAAATCATAAAGCTCCAAGTCCAACCTGTTCAAGTGCTGTACTCGCTCCAATTGTTCAGGACTCAAGGTCGCCATCGTTGCTGCACTCAGTGTCGCGTTGTGTTGTTCGAAACCGACCGCAAAACGCATATCGAATGTTTCCTCGAACGTGTATTGCCCAATCTGCCAAAAAAAATGTTCATTCGGTCACTAATCACAAGAAATATCTATTGAACAATTATTTTCATACATTATGTTTCATTTTAAAAATTTTTTAATATTCTGACTAATTTACGTAACTAAAAAGCGCAGCTTTGACTCGTGCGTGATGGAAAATCATTTGTTTGCGTTTTTCGTGTCAACCAGTATAAACTAATAATTATCGGATTTTTCTCCTAGGATCCAGAAATGTCTGAGAATCGGATCTACCGGATGTTTTTATTGTCATAAATATTTCGTAGGAATATTGTTTTTAAGTGACCAATGACACGTTGAGAAGCATCTTTCATAATTGACGTCCTAAAATTAAGCGATCATTCGGTCTCTGATGTGTGACATAGCGCACCTTTCACTTTTCCTCAACTGTACTATTTTAGTCTCGAGCAAGATATGTGACCTCAATAGCTCTCCTTTTTCAACATGGCTTCCAGTTTCATGAATAAAATCATCGTTAAGGTTGATGCTCCTGCATCAAATTCCATATATAGTCTTACGGAAATAAAAAAGTATTTGATGTGATCAAGTCATTAAAGTGACAAAATAATGGAAAAAATATTTTGTCTTTTGTTTCTATTGGAACAGAACGACAGGTTTTCATTCTCTTGTTTTTCTGGATCCAAAAATAGAAGCTGAGTATCAATAACGAAACGAATGCTTTACTAACAGCTTTCCGTTATTTATAACGTTCCTCGGAATTCTCCTTATTATCGATTTTACAAAAGATCCCAGTCATTTTCGAACCAAAGGTATTTTCAAGCCTGTCAAAGCTCTTTCTCTCTCTTTTTTAAAATACAGAAACAGAGTCGTGATAAATCAGTCGTGGGATGCTGGCAATATAGCGTTCTCGCCACGGACGTATAATTAACTTTATGCAATAAAGAAAAATATCTGACAGTCAATTTGTTTCTCTGAGATTTAGTACATAATGAGATTGAAGAGCCTTGAATTTCCTCCGCCCAATGGGAAATTCATAGCTAAACGTCTTGACCAGAAAGCTAATTCACCGAACTCGATAAGTTTCACGAGCAATAAATTTCCATGGATATTTTCTCCAAGGTACACGAGTTGAAAAAGAAAAGTATGCCTGCGCGTCGATAAACAATGGATAGTCTGGAAGCGCGGAGAGATAAAGAGAAGGAAAGAGGGCGAGAGGAAAAGTGCGCATTTTCGATGCTCTTAGACGGTAGAAGCGCGGAGGAGCTCTCATAAATATTTACACGCTTGTACGAGGTGTCCATACTTTCGAGCTCCTGCATATTGAACAGCGGACAAGAGGCGTCGAAGACGCGCGTAAATGCAACACTCAACGACTTACTTTTTGGTACTCCGTGAGCATGAAGAATGGCAGAAATTGTAAATTGTTTTTGGCGCTTGCTAACATGAGATGATCTCTGTCCGAACTCGTCAGGGAAGAATTGTAGCAACCAATGAGGGTGAGATCGGCCAACATTCTCGTTTGACGATTGCTTGCGAGATTATACGGGCAGTCCATAAACTATTGAGAAAAAAATTATCTTAGCATTGTAAATGAATTATGGAAAGTTGCATCCGATTATAAAAATCATTGGAAAGCAACGGCTCTCATTTTTTATAGTTGCAACATCTTTTATTCATACAGTATTCACAGTTCATAAAAGTCGTAGGCTTACCTCTTCGAGAGTAACTCCTTTCCAGTGTGAGCCAGAATAGCACTGTGGAATTGTGGCCTGAGTACCTCCACACCAGTGTCTGGCTCCTCGCCATGTAGCACCTCGTTGAACGTGCCTGAATTCGGACAAATATCGGGCTACAGGATCTCTTATAATGGTGACGTAAAAATATCGCCTTTTCGGTTCTTCTCCTTCAATTTTATTGAGCTCAGAATCAACGCATCCAGTCAATTCTGTCCAATCAGCGTGTAATCCACATTTCCATCCTGTCGAGTATCGTGAGAATAACCAATTCTCGTTACGATTCGGTCGAAAACAGAAACAACGTTTACGCCTACGTTGACAGGAGCAAGGTCGTTGGAGATCCAAATCACGAACTAAGTGCTTGCCGAACAGTGTACCACCTGTAATCATACATTTCATCAACGTTTTTACATTTTTACCGAAAATTACATTATTCTCATGATAATTTTAATATAGTTCAATAATTCAAAAAATACTATTGACTTTCGTTATTTCTTATTTTAAAATTGAGATTTACTCCATTTTTTCTAATCTTTTCAATATCATTGTTTTTTCAATATATACTGTTATGTGAATTCCGGTTTACAATAAAATTTGTCACAAAACATATTTTTGAAAAAATTTGGATTTTTTTGAGAATTAATCTTTTCTTAAAAGCCTACTCAATATGGGAAGTAGAACATCTACATTTTCAGTTTGACAAAAATTGATGCGCATTCATTTTCTCCTGAGAAGTGTTTTCAAAAAAGACAACCAAAAATGGAATTTTCAAACACGAGCAACGCAATAAGTCTGCAATATATGTTTCCTGTTTATCAGAAAGGAAAAAACAGAAAAGCAAAAACAAAGCAAGAAGGGCAGACAGCGATGGTTATTTTACATTGTTAGATTATTGTATAAAACCGTTGTGCCAAGTTCTTATACACGGTTTTACCACAGGATCAATAATGGGGTGAAAAAGAATTGGATAAAATAGCAAAAGAAAAGATAATCATAAAAAAAAAAAATGAAAAACAGGAGAGCATCAATGGTTTTAGAATATTTTGTTAAACTGTAAAGAAAATACTTTTCTTCTTTAGTTATTTTCCCATTTGTTTAAAAAATGTTTTTTACCGCGCTTTTGATGCAGATATCAGCAAAATATAAACTCGTCGAATTGATTAATTACTACTAATTAGAATATCAAAGAGCACCGCAGCAAACTTTTTTTCCAGCACACCCATGGATTTCCATAATTTGTAATTACAATTCGAAGAGTGAATGGAGAATATGCTCACTCCACTTTTCCAAAGTCAACGGTTTCTTATCACATTCAGTTGAGTTATGAATTTTCACAAATGCAAATGTGTAGTATTGGAAAGATAAATTCTGAGACATTCAGGATTTTCAATAACTCCCCATGTCATATTAATTAAGGAGTGTGCATAACACTTGCAATACTATAAAGTTTGCAATCTCTACCTAAAGTAGACATAATATATTCAGCATGCATATGAGAGGGATACAATATTCTCAGATTGATTTATGAAACAAAATTACTTTGTAGGTATTTGTTTTTATAAAAAAAAAATATTTTGGGAGGTAGCTCTCACTCGCTAACTCCACTGTCAGCGAACTTTGCATTTATTAAAAAAAAAAAATTCTTGAATCATTACAATATAGAAACCATGATGGATTATTTGCAAGATTGATCATTGCAAAATTTAATTGTCTTCATGCATATCGTTCGGGACTAAAATTCCTAAACAATTGCTAACTCGAACATAAGAATGCTTACATTGACAATGGTGCAGCACCTTACACACCTTACACAGTATTTTGTTTATCAAACCCTCTCCTATGCAGAATACAATCAACTTGCATTGCTAGCTATTTTTGGTAACATGAATATTATTACAACAAAAAACCACACAAAAGAGGTCTTTTCACTGTCCAGACTTGGATAAAAAAAATTCTAGATTTACTAACAACGTAACATGTTTTGTTTGGGTCATGGTATCCAAAGTTGACGATTGCCTTGAAAGCGAGCCAAGAATTTGTGGTTATCTAATAATTAGCTCATGTATTTTTATTTGGAATTTAACAAATTTTTAATTTTCATTTACTGAGAATACGTTGTGGTGAAATAATTTTCTATTTTGTTTAGTGTAACTGGTGTGGATGTACTACACCATGTTCTAAATGTAAATTTTGTCTAATAATAGACCTAAGCTATGATGTCACGAGTCATTTGTTTTTTTTTTTTCGTTTAAATTCCACTGTGTAATTTCAAACAGAATTTTAGTGCGCATTCCAACAATACGAATGTTGATAGCATGCGAAAAAAATTGTGCTATATTAGCAGACTAACCAGTTTTTTGTATGTGAAGAAAAACCATGACATCGTGAGCGTTAATGTCAAATTGGAAGGTGTCATTCGCAAAGAGGTCGTCGTATCCGAGACTTCCTTGTACATTGGAGACTTTGGTAGACTGATGAATGATCGAGAGTGAATTCTTGTCGACGAGTTCGAGGACGGTGGCAGAGCTCAGAAGCCCGGATGTACCGGCTGCGAGGCCTTCGCTTATTCTCGCGGATTCCTTGAGATCGCGGTTGGTGAGAGCACACACGTGATCGGGACAAAAGTAACCGACGTAAACGATGCCTGCAAGCGCTAATATAATGCAAATACCAACGAAACCGCGTAATCTCGTCCTGCGGGAACTCCGGGTCTCCATGTTAGAAAATAATCTACCAGCAGTACTACCCTCCGTTGCGAAGGCCGACGCCGGCAGCAAGACCACCAGCTCGTTTGTCACGTTACCGTTGGCACGTCTACCCATTTCTATCCATGCTCCTTTTGCTCGTTCTTTTTTCCTCTGAACTTCTATTCCTCGCAAACTGTTTAACCGAGCTCCCAGCTCGCTCGTTTATCCCTCCACAGTCCCATCAAAACAATGCCTCGCTCTAATCTCCGTCACGTTAATTCTCCTCTCTTTATTCTTGTGTTTCTTCTTCCCCCCCAGTTTGTTGTTCCTTCGACTTTCGCCTTGGTCACTCGCGCTCCCAATATGCCTGTACCAGCTGTACCCTTTGAGAAATAACAATCGACTGCGACGACTGCGTGATTCGTGTATTCGGGAACGCCAGAACGCCACTACGGGATCGGGGATACTATACTATATACTATCCTTTCACAGCGCCACTGTCGTCTTCATGACTCACGTAGTACGTACATTTTCCATTCGAGGATATACAGTCAAGCTCAAAAGTATCTGAAGTGATGATTTTTTTTGAAAAACGTTTTTACATAATTGTTAAAAAATGTTATTTCATTATAATTTTGATACCTCGTATATATAAAGATGGTCTATAAAACTTCGGTCACGCTGTTTCTAAGACTTTTGTCATTGCGATGAGAAAATATTGGAGTTATTTTGATTAGAGGTGTTTTATTTTTCAATCTGCGTGAATTTTTAATTTATACAATTTATTTTTATTCTAAAAATGTACACGCGTTGAAACGAGGAGCGAATGAATAATGAGGTTGACTTTTTTCAGATGAAAAACGTTTTTTTCCATGTCTGGCTTTTCAACGAACTGTATGATCAAGAATATACACGATGGGTTCGTTTTTATGCATTCTTCATATTCGATATGAAAAATTGACACCCCGGAGGGAAATATTTGGCCCCAATCTGAAATAGACTGATTTCATCGTTGTACCAAAATCCATTATTCGGAAACAAGTATTGGTGACGATGATTCCAAACGAATGTGAAATTCCCTTAAATACCGATCAATGGTTATACCATCCGTCGATATTTGACCCCTAGTTCCAAACTGTATCGGGCATATGGCTCCATAAAGAGGAAAATGTTACACACGATAGCCGTTATACGGCGCTAGTGTACAGTTAAAATGGGCGTTTGAAACATTTCGAGGACTCAATTTTTTCAACGCATCGTACTGAAGAAAATTGATAACTGTTATATTTCGATAAACCGTGGCAAGCAGAGCGTCACAGAAGAAAGCTTTTCAAGTTTGAGAGTGAGAAAGCACACGAACGAATGTAGATTCCTCAAGAATTTTCGATAAAATATTCCTCCAAAATAGGCATCGCGTCTTTGTGAGCTTACTCGCCAAATAGCGTCCAAAATTGCTCTCGAAATTGAAAAGATTTCAAGTCCTCTCAACACTTTTCATGAATATTTGAGAGTTGTTCAAAGGAACTCGGCAATCTGTGAAAAAACATTTAAATCGTAGTAATTCGGAAACATCGAGAATAGACCGTTTTGAGATACGATTTGTGCTATATATACAATGATGAAACTTCACCTCGAGCTGGAAAATCGGCCCGTTGAGGTAACTATGAGAAATGTCAGATTTCCAATTCAAGAAATGAGGAAGAATTATTCAAAAATTTCTGTGTCAATCCATCAGGAATAAGTACGGGAATTGGTAACAAAGCCGCTCGGAGAAGTTCGCGGGACGAAACTCGGTCCCCCCACCACACCATCCAGTTACCGGCCCGCACCGAGTCGCTGCTCGATCGAAGGTAACGAATTTGGCTAGTTTGAACAAAAAAAATATTAATAAATCCACTCAAAAGAATATCGTGAGGGTGAGAGCGAAGTAGGAGGGGGAAAAAATATGGCAGGCGACGTCAAAACCGGCTGCATCGAATTAAAATTTACCCGAGGATCCAGTTCAACTCGACGCAACAAAGCAAAAGATTTTTGGGCATTCGTGGAAACAGAATCGCCAACAAAAATTTACGACCCATCAGGGAACAGTAACTACATGAAAAATTCGTCGAGTAACGACAAACGCGCTGACACAATTGTCGAAAAATGTCATCGTTCGGACGAGCAGGCATCCCTCTGGTTCGAAACATTAGTACTTTTTCATCGACTCGGCCTCGACAAAATCGCTCTAGCAACAAATCGTGTTGTTCACCGTTCTGAAGCAGAGGATGAAATCGACAGTCTGAATTTATAAATGCCGTTGACACCAAACCTCCTACAATAAATCAAAGATTTTCAAAACAGCTGATTGCCCTGTAACGCCGAAATAACCCCACTTCCCTCGACGAGCGTACAGTCAGAAATTAAGACCTCGCGACAGATAACCTAAAAAACAACGTAAATAAATCCTATCCCGAATTTTAATTCTTACGAGTACACGTCAGCTCCGTCCGAGGAGTCGCTATTCGCGCTGAAAATGCAACAAGTGAGCGTTAGTAGCGCCAACAGGCTTCGTGACAGCGCATTTGGAAGTGCTGCGATTTTCCTGTCCCACGTTTATCGAAAATTGCAATAGACCACAAAGGTAAAAAAAAACTGAACGATCCGAAGTGTAAAATGAAGTGTGGGACGGAGAAGAGCCGAGTTTATGGTCGCATTAATAGTGAGACCTGCAGAAGATGAAGGTGCTGGCCTCGAGAAGGTAACCGCGCCATGATTATTACGTAACAAGAGAACGCTGCGATGGTGTTGTTCGCCTGTAACGTTCCGAGTCGTCCGATTCAGGGCGACAACGCCGCGACGTTCGTCCGGTGTGTTCCCTAGAAGCACAACGCTGCGAGGAGGTTAAACGTAAAATGAGATCTATCGTTTATAACGAGGTTAGGGTTATCCCGGGCTCGCGCGAACCACTTGCGCGTATCGGATATCCATCTCGCATCGCTAATATATAAGATCTACATATATGTATTATAAATCACATGTCATTTACGTATAGCTATACAAGACTCGTATTTACCGGATATAGTAATACTGAATCCATCGAAATCTGCTTTACACGACTAAATACGTAAGTATACAAAGGACTATAATTGACCCTTGGTAAGGTGGGGGCAGGGACAAAGACCTCGGGCCACTTGACTCGGTCGCACATAGAACCGAAACGATCTGAAAAACATTTTCGGCTGTACTTCGGTATGCTTGTGTATTTCGACTGATAACGAATCCCATAAACAAAATGGTCGCACATTTTAAAAAAATGGTTGAACGACATTTTTTGTAGGTTTGCTTTCATTCGTGTTTTCTAGCACGAAAAATAGCGTCGTGGGCATCGGGCCTAAGTCTCTCCGAATGTTTCCGCATTGCGTAATAGAATAATATTGAACACCGCGCAGTTACGTTTGAGATCGTCCGTTGTGACTGTATTTTTGAAGCAACGAAAGTCGCATTGACAAGTCCCGTCGAAAGGCACGAGCCTTCGTGACAACACGATGAGCGCGATAAAACGAAAATTATCGAGGCGACATCGAAATCGATACAGAGGAAAGTTCTCTAGTGGCGAATAGGGTTTAGTGGAGAAACGAAGAGGAAGGTTCGATAGAAGAAAGCGCCGTTTAAATCGCAGTGTGCCGGCCCGCATCGCAGCTTGATCGGAGGGACCCCCCAGCGAGGGTACGAAGAGGTTAGGGAGGACTGCTGTTGTTCAGAGGGTCCTTCGTATGATCGAACTGAGATCAAAAGAGAAAACACTCCCTGTGCATCCCTCCCTCCCTCCCTCTTTCTCCTCGCCTCGGTCTCGCTCGCTTTTGCTCTCTCGAGGCTGCTCTGAACAACAAACGAAGCATCGGGAGAGAGGACGCTGTGTGCGCTGCCGATGTAGAGCGCCAACAATGGAGGTGGGATGCTCATTTGTCTGCGGGCATTGTTGTTCGCCCGGGCGGAAACACGAGCTACCCCCTCTTGCTTCTCATCACCCTCACTCGCTCGCTTATACACGCGTATCCTCTTTATCACGTATTTTTGCCGTGTCCTTACCTCCTCCTCGAAACGTGCATAGGCTCGATTCGCTCGCGTACCAAATGTCTTCATGCTCCCTAAATAAAAAGGGCTAATAAATCGACGGGAATTTATAACTCAACGTACGGAAATCAAGGGAAATTAGCCAATATCGATAAACCAAAATTCCCAAGTTTTATTTGACCAATGGTACAGAAAATTAAGGCTTAACGCGCCGGTGACGATCGTCGACGATTCCTATGGGAATGCGGAACCAACGATTTTCATTTTCATTCCTCCTGCCGGTTTTCCCAACCCACACGACTAATCGCGAAAAACTTTTTTGTGCGACCTTCAGCCAGAAAATACAGAAACAATATAAAACCACTGCAATTTATTTAGCGTTGACGAGCCGAAAATTTCATTTATTCTCATCCCAACGTTTGTCATACCGTCAATTCAATAGTTGAGAATCAAGTGCATTAGAATGAAGAAACTGACAATCGTTCGAGTTCGAAGAAAATCATCGAGCTTCCTCCCCGTTCATTCGGTTCAATAATCTTCGAAAAGTTTCCATGATTTGTTTGAACGAGCAGATTCATTATTCGCCGAAACGCCGCATCGAGAGAATATCGTTCAACGAAAAGTTTCGATCCGCAAATCCATAAAAAACATTTCAAAGTCTATCTAAGCTACATGGAAGAGTCTACGGCAATGATCAAATTATTACCGGCACCAAAAGTTGTTTTTACCTCCATTTATTTCCCTTTGTTTTCGAAAAAAGGATATCGAAGCACTCCTCGTACAGGGTCGACAAAAAACGAGCTATAAGCGAGATTTCCATGATCGCGAAGCCCTCGTCTCCGAGAGACAGCAAAAGAGAAAGAAGACACACAATATTTTACTTACAGCCACGTATATATAAGTAAAATTCAAGTGGAGCGGCCAAGAGAGGAGAGGAATCGAGACAAAAGGGAGATGGGTAGATGCGCGGATGCTGCAAGGGTGCGGGATTCTGGCTCATTGGGCAGGAGAACAAATTCGTCGCGACACGTTCGACGTCCCCGTGGATTACGTACCTTACTATACACGTACATAGTTATATTAAAATACTTCGAAGGCGTATGTATTAAGCGAGCTACGTAAAATATAACCCAACCCGCCGAACTTTGGTGTTCCCCAGGTATATAGAACTCGGCGGCGCGCGCGCGCATATGACGTCCCATCGCTCGGAGACTGTAGCCCACAAAAGTATACCTATAAGGAGTCTCCTCCGTATTTAGTATACGACGAAGGAACAGAGAGTCGCTTATCTTGGCCATCGCTCGAGCTACGAGCTTCCTTCTTAACGGGTGACCGGACACCGACTACACGCGAGTTTGCCTTACACGCGATCCTCTTTCTCTCTCTCTCTCTCTCCCGCACGCGGCCTTTCTCTCGCTTTCCTCTTTTTTCTTCCTCATTTTTTTCAACGAGACGAGTCCGCGCTGGACAAGATTTGGAATAAATGTTCCTCATATTCTCGCCCTCCCCCGGGCTCGCGGACTTTGCGCGCTTTGTCCGCGCATCTCGACGATGACAAACCGTTCCTCGGTTATCGACGTATTCTCTCTCGGGCTCTTCAACTGCCTCGCTCGAACTCCTTTTTCATCGCGATTTTTCCTTCACTTTTTTCAGAAATCCTTTTGCTGGGGGATTCGATGAAATTGTGATTAAATGTGGGGATGCTGCTTTCTGCAAACCGTGGACTATGGAAGCTTTCGAAATAAAATGGAAGATCGAGGAGCTCGTCGCCGTGAATGCTCGCGAAAGAGTTTCGGTGATTTACGACTCTTCGCGTCGTCATTTGGATTTTACAATAAAAAGTACTAGACTTATTCTACGGGTCTGAACCGGCGTACAAGCTCTCTCGTGAGATTTCCACGAAACTTGATCCCGCATAAATATATACCATTTTTCATAAATTCTCTTCGAAACACTGTTAAATACTCGAAGTATTTGAAACCAGCGCGACGACTCAATCGATTTTAGATTAAAACAGATAAAATTGATAAAAAAGCAAGAAAGAATGTAGTATTTCGAGGATAAATCGACGAAAGAAAAGTATTTTGTGCCGGTTGAAAATAACATTGACGCGCTGTTACGATGGTACACGGTACCGTGTTGGTCCTCGCTTCGTTTAAAATTCAAACGAGACGATATTGAGTATTGCCGAGCTCCGTCAATATCGTTTAGTCGGGAGCGAGCAGACATTTACGGGGGTGGAAGAGCTTCCAATATATATGTTGGCATAACGACTGGCTGAGGCAAGCCTCATCGAGAGCATGAGTTTGCCGGCGGGGGCAACAGGTAATTTGACGAACAGAGTATAATACGATGTTAATAGAATGGAATATGCTTCTCCTATGTGAGCCTTGCGAGGATCATTCTCATAAATCTTGGTTAATTTGGCAGAGCCATTCAACGTGCTCCCGAGACTTGCGCGCTCCATCCTTCCTCCTTCGTTCTTTTTTACGCTCGTTCCTCCTCTTACTCTCGTTCTTTATTCTCTTCCTCTCTAGTCTTATATCTATAAGACTCGATTGCATCCATTTTGCATTATTTTTGTACTTTTCTTCTTTTCTCTCCCGCGCCCTTCTTCATAGGCTTCCTCTCACTCCCTCGAATTCTCCAACGAGCTCGTTAAATTAAATTGAACCTTCGTGAACAAGTCCCCGATTTCCGCGTTGCTCTGCCAACGCTCATGGGACTCTGCGCGAGGGACGATCCTCCGGAGTTCACGACAAATTGCTCTTGCTGCTGCTGCTGGACATCCCAAAACGATTTCTGGAGCTTTTTCGTTTACATTTTCAAAAAGATTTTTTTCTCTTGTGGTCTCGGGGATTTCTATCGTCCCACAAAGCTGCGGTCCGTCGTCGACGTTCCTTTACGTTGAGAAACTTTTACGGGGAAGTGGTTCCGAGCGCTCGGAGTTCTCATTCCTGTTTGGCTCGTGATAAGATTCAACGAGCGTGTTTCCAGCTCGATCGTCTGTGAAGTTGTAATAAATAAGTTACGTTTTTACTCATTAGTCAGACCTTTTTCCAAGGAGCTTCAGAGAACTATCTTTCTCGAAAATTTCCACACTTCCAACTCACGCTAACCTGTTTTCGTGTTTGTCGGACTCGATCAGCGTCAACCGTTCGAAAATTCGTGCCCATCCGAGCCACTTACTTCACAGTTTCTTCGAACTTCGTTTCGGCTCTTGCTATCGACCTCCGAATCGAGAGGGAACGAGGATCTTTGAAGAGAAGCGCTGTTCGCGGATGTACTCGTAAAAAATTGTTCGAATATCGATGTCGGCAGACCATTTTCGTAGAGTTTATCTGCGCAGCGAAACTCGGTCCATTCGGTAGCTAGAATCCTTCGTGAAAAACGCCCTCCAAATGCTGCTCAGAATATCGTCAAAGTTTTGAGACGAGTGGACAAATCTGAAAAAATTTGAAACGAGTCCCGATGAGAATCTCAACACTCGCAGTATATTTCAATAATCCTTTATTTATGAGTAAAGGATAACCGGCTAACGCGAGTGATAAATAAGATTGGTGAATAAACGAGGTTGTAGTTTGCTACGATGATTACACGGCTGTCGAGTAAAACGGCAATTGGCGAATAGCTGCTGCCGTGCCAAGTTGAGGGTGGCCAAAAACGGTGTGTATACGCGCATCGAATACAGCCTGTGAGGGGAAACAAGAGAAAGAGCGAGCGGCCGAGGGGCAAGGAGGGGAACGAGAGGAGGCAAGAAACGCGGAGGGCCCGCGATCGCGATCGATCTCGTTTGTCTCGTTCGATCGGTTCCGACCGGTTCCGCGATCAGATCGCCCCGGCGTGGTACCATAAGATGAGCAACTCTCACCCGGTCTGCCAGATGGTCTACGGGCCGCTCGATTCAGCCGCGCCCATTAACTATGAGTGCACATCGTCGCACCTCGCGCTTTTATCGTTTCTGCCTTCATATTATAATAAAAATATATATACAGCCTTGGCTAAAAGTATGTTCGGCTGTTGAAATATTTGCAATGCGATTTCCGTCGAATCGTGGCACGAAAACGCACGCGAAACTGCTCCAATATTTTTTCTCCCGCCCAAGGCTTTGACTCGGACTCCGCTTGAAAAAGTTGGCGGTTATTCACTCAAAACGCGTTCAATTCTTTCGACCGGAATCGACGAATGTCTGTCGGAAATACAAAAGGAAAAAATACTGCGGCGAAAGAAAAGTGTGACGCTGCTGAACAGCCTTTATATCCCAGCACTTTCGGCTCTTTCACTCGTATTGTAACTGTTAATACATTTTTAAGGGGTTCATACGACAGTGTTTCGGCTCCCATTAATAAAATTTTGGGCTCCTCGAAGCTCGAAGGTACGTTGATACGGATGACTGACACATTTTATTCCATCGAGAACGTGCGGAACGTGTTTTGGAGAATTGCCATCCGTTCCAAAGAAGATGGAAAAATCGTAAAAAATTTCTATTCAAAAAAAGATTAATTACAAAATGTATTTTTATTTTCATATACGATTTTCTTCGATTCTGTTCATTCGTCAACTGTCAAAATATTATTGGGCTGAAATTTTTTGTTTTTTCGTTGAACCAGTCACGCCAACCCATGTAGGGTTTTACAAAGGGCCCAAGATCGGCCCAGTACCGGCAGCCACCACTCCGATCTTGGCGCGGTAATGGCAGCCAAGACTGGCGGGATGATGGCTCAAGCACGGATGATAACTTCGGCCCGTTACCGATTGCCGTTCTTGGCCCAAGATCGTCAGCCAATTGCTGATACATTATAATGGCGCATCAATGGCAATAAACTGGGAGCTTTCGATTAAACACTTTTGCAAGACAACGAAAAACATGACAAAATTTATTTTTTTTTCACTGTGTATTGGATTTTCTAATGTTTGTGATCTCAGACCCTTACCGTTCCGAGATTCTGAAATCAATTATATCGAAGAAAAATGTGTACACATGTGGGATTCGATCTACCTACCTACCTAACACGCTCTAACTTAACGGACGCACGCTACCTACTAGACCAATTCGTCATTGTACCAACTGTGTCATAAAATTCTTGATATGTTGCAAAGGATGTTTCGAGTAATGTATATGGTGATTTCGAATTGTTTGAGTGACCTACTTTGAGTTTTGTTACATAAAAAATTGTAATACTAAATTTTGACGATTTACAATAGAATAAAAAATCTATCTTACACTAAATTTATTGATATAGCAATGGAAGTTTTGATAAATTTCTTTACATCAATGAGTTTTAATGAATTTCTCTCAGTGATAAAAGCTTGGATCATATTTTTTGTAAAAATATCTAGATCAAATTTCTTTTCCGGCAACAATTTTGATGAACACTATTTCTAAGTGATGACTGTGTTGGTCAAATTTGTTTACCGCAACAGTATTCATGAAAATTTCTTACTTGCAGCGATGAAAGTTATGGTTTCATTTTTGGTGTAACGCAGGAAAGTTTTGAAAACATATTCTTTCAGCGATGAAAATTTTGATGAAATTTCAATATTTTATATAATCATAAAAATTTTTATCTCATAGCGGAGAAAGTTATGCCTAAATTTTTGAGTAGCAAGAAAGTTTCCAAATTTTGGTTGTAGAGAAAATGTTTCCAAAATTTTCCTGCTACACAAAAAATTAAAACATATAACTTTCACCGCTGCAAGACAAATGTTTATAAATATTGTTGCGGCAAGCAAATTTAACCAGAACTCTCATCGCTTGAAAAGGAAGTTCATCAAAGTTGTTGCCGGAAAAGAAATTTGATCTAAATTTTTGTACAAAGAAAGAAATATAATCCAAACTTTCATCACTGGGAGAAATTCATTAAAACTCATTGGTGCGAAATGGGCCCTCTGATATTGCACTTCTATTGACAAATTTAGTAATACAATAGTATACAGTCATCGGCCCAAAAATGGTCCAAAACTGGTAAAATTCGCTTGGCCAATGATTGGTTACCATTCATGTGCCAAGTATTGCATTTTTACCGGGAAATATATAGTAAAAAATATTCAAGGTTTTCGGTCATCAGCCGATAATGGCCCAAGACTGATAAAGTTCGTTCGGCCGATCATTGGCTACCATTCAAGGGCCGACTGTCGGTTGCATATTGGCAAAAATATTCTTTTTTTTTATACGGCAGCCAATAAACGCCCAAGGACGGGGCCAAGCTTGGCAAAATATACTCGACAAGCCATGCGTGGGCCAAGCATTGGCCCTATTGTCAAGCTTGGCGTTTCCTACATGGGAAGTCCTACTTTTTTTCTTGAACCGTTTCATCGTGGATCAAGAATTGAGCCCAAATGACATAATACGAGACAGAACACAATTTTGCTTAGAAGTCGAGAAATACGACGATACTTTTGGCCAAGGCTGTATAATGGACGCATATACATATTGATAACATAAAATACAACGAAAGTCTTCCCATCGACAACTGATCCCGAGCATAATGAAATCACCGCGACCGAAAGTCACTGCTATCCTTCAGGGCATCGGCAACCTCTCCGAAGCATGGTCACCTCGCGTATATAAATATACTGGAACATAAACGTCGCTCGAGACCTTTGGGGCCCCTATATTTACGCAAAACCAAAAATCGCTTGTGTTTCATTGATCCTTTCCCGTGTTTACATTCAATTTTAGAATTTTCGGCCACATTTCCATAAGTTTTGCAACATGAAAAAAACCCCGACTGAATAATCGCTTGAAACGTTGAGAAGATTGACGACTCGAGTCTTTGTGTGGTCTGCGTGAGAAACTTTTATGCGTTGCGACGCCATTTAGAGCAGCGAGAACGCGGTGTCACCCAAATCTTTGTCTCATTCTGAAATCCCATTAGAAAGAAACCCAAATTAGATTTTTTCAACTTCGCCACCCGAACCTTTGACTCGTTTAAAATCTACAGCTTTTCTCTGAAAATTCAAAGTGCCCCTTCCCAGAAAACGTACAGCATTGATTACAAATTGAGCGAGGGGATCGTCGAAAAACGAGGAGGATTTTCCTCACTCCGAGCAATCTTTGAGTTTTACCCACAAAAATAGTGTCTTCGCGTCAATAATTAACTCGAGTTATGACGTTACGTCTGCCCTCCGAATGATTAATGGGAGCATCACGAATTTGTTATATATTTTAAAAGCCTAGGTGAAGAGAACGAGAGCGAGAGAGGAAGTGAATAGGACGTGGTGGAATACGTGCTTTGTATATACAGTGATAGTCGAGGGGAGGCGCAGCAGTTGTGTCGGGAACAAGTTGAAGTATTAAGTAGCCGTTGCGTCCGCTGTCAGTCTACGCTCTAATTAATCATAATTGACGTCCGCGCGAAGCCTCGCACATATTTGTCGGTAGACTGCGTTGTCTCGCTCCCTCTTCTTTCGCTCGTCGCTCTTTACTCTCGCACTCTTTTCCACGTGTCGATGTATGCGCGTGCAAAAAACTGCATTAGATTATGCGAATTCGGGCGACTCTTGCTTTCTTCCTCATCGCTCGCGCGGACGGGCGTCGAAGCGCCTTGGAACTTGGTCAAACTTCCGTTAACAGTATTTCGAGACAATTTTCAATTCCCATTTGTGATGAAGTTGAAGGTTGGACTTTTCGAGAGAACTTTCGGCCCGTTCGAAGGGTCCGAAGCTTCGTCCGTGGAGTTTTGGGTTCCAGAACACTGTCGCGAGTGACCGAGACATTCGCAACGACGCGGAGCTCTCCCACAGAGGACTCAATCCATTTTCCATTCACGAAGCAACCAACTTACGTTGAAATCAGTTTTTCTCAGAAAGTTATAAATCTTTGCGAAACAAGGGAAAAGACAACTGCAGCGTTGATAATACCTTGCGAGTGTGTCACACGCATCAACTTATTTAGGTTTGTGTTACGATATGTACGTGCGTATCAGCATGTCTCGGATCGGAATAAAACATCAAGTGGTCAGGCCAGAGTCTCGCGATAGTACGTATTTAGATGAGTTGACTCCAATTGCCGTGGTACCGTGAGAATCCCCTGTCTGCTGTCCCATTGTAAAGAAAATGTACATACATAAATCATCGCAGGCTCTTACATACACCCTGATACGTTAATATACAACTGACTTCTTGAATATTCGTAAAAATAATAATCGTACATATACATCGCCGTGAAGAAAAGATATTTTCATCGAGAGTCAAGCACAATTCGTATCCAGCAAAACTTTGAAGACTTTGAAGGCAAAATGATTTTTTTTTACTGCTCTGACGCGAGTGCTCCAAAACCGTTTCATCGTGCGTATGCTCACTACAATGAAAAATTATTATCGATTTGTTCTTCGGGAGTGGCACGCATGAAATTCGAATGTAAAATGACACGAATAATGGGAGAAAAAATTATTTGGCTGCTGACTGAACGAACCAACGATGTTTTTCATCGTTAAAATTTTACTCTCTCAAATTTGATGAGACTCGAGTAAATTTGTTGAATTTTGGAACTTTAATCATAAAGTTTAATTCTTTCGCTCGAAAGACCCAGCGATTGTTCGCAAGTGCGCATCATTTTTTGTTTGGCAATCGAACTTGGTTGGACGGAAATGAAGATTTTTCTTCTGCAAACGAGGAAAGTGGCTACTCCCTTAACGAACTTTTGGACAGTGGTGTATATTTGTGTACATAACGCACATACGCGTACAAACATCTGCGTACGTTCACGCATGTATATAATTTATGTAGAGTCGTGGATAAGTATTTCGCAAGTAGCGAGACAGAATGACACCAAACGTATGTGCACGCGGCTTAAGTGTATTACGGTCTGGCTGTACACGTCTGCATCATCGTCCGGAACGTGCAGTACGTGTCCCGCTAAACGGACCGTTAATCATGCAAATTAGGGCCTGGCTATAACTCGGGAACACGGCTCACAACGTGCACGCATAACCTCATGTTTTCCGCTTCATATTATTGCGCAACGATCAATTAACCCGAGGCACGCGTGAGCCACGCCGCAAATTTCGTTCTCCGAATGTAAGCATTGCTGTGAGATTCATTTGGCTAAATTCGTTCGAACCTTTTCTCCCCCGTCTGTCGATTTAGTCGATATCGTTTATGAGTGGACGCAGTCTGATGTCAATGGGAAAATGTGAATTATCGGGAATCAGCATTGGATGAGTGTCGAGCAGAAATCGGGTGGCAAAAATATTTTGAGAGAGTCAAGGAATTGCAGCACTAAGAAAAAAAGCGAGTCAAGGAATTGCAGCACTAAGAAAAAAAGCACGAGGTTAAAACTGCGGATTCATGCACTCCGAAAACATTGCAGTTAAATGCAGAAAATTCTTGCAATAACATCAATTGTTATTGAGCCAAGAATTCTTTTTTCTCAGCCTAGTGCATGTGAATTCTGTGTAGTTTATTTTGAGCCCTTCGAAATAATTTTACCTAAAATCGTGCCTACGAGAGGGTCGATAAATAAAGAATATTTGGTTAACGATCCCGTAGGAAACTGCGTTCCCATAAACGAGACAAACTCCACCATCATTCGACATATTCCCAACTACGTATCCGCGCCATTATAATATTGGTACACTGTACAGCAGCAATCGAATCGAAACCCATCTCCCATGTTGCTCCGAACTGAAGGAATTTTGGAACGCAAAGCCTGAAGCTTCACCACTGATTTCACTGATGCCAAATTAATCGAGCGCCGATGGTTCGATGGACTCGAGGCAAAAAGCGCTTGCAGCAGTTGGAGCAGCAAAAGTGTATACGCGCGTTTACAGCTCCCAACCCCTGCTCCGAGTACGGCCCGGGGGTTGCCTAATGGCTAAAGCAAGGGATCATTCCACCACCACCACGATAATCGAAACCACGAGGAGGCACGTACCTGCTCCCATTGGTCGGGCCAAGCGACCAATCGCACCGTTCTTCGTTCTTCCCCTCTCGAGTCTCCTGACAGGTCTTGTCTGTATCAACGTGCATAGGTAATACGTACAATGGAGGAGCGGACTCGTACATTTGTGCCCGCTGTGAATAAATTTCTACATGTGATTACGCGAACACATGTTTCTGAACATTCTTCAGAAATTTTAGTTTTTCGTACGTCCCTCGTTGCTGCTGGCTTTCTGCACGATGCAGCGGTATTTTTTAATTACTTTTCCACACGAAATCGCGAGCTGCAACAATGTTTGCGCGCGTCCGTCATCTGAGAGTGTCGTGCACCGCAGAATAGCGAGGCACTTCCTTCATTTTTTTCGAGGCACGCAGGCGAACGAAAGTGCTGGTTGAATAATGCTAGGCAGCAGGATATTTTTCGTTGTGGCTAAATTCCCGTTTTTTCTGTTCACATGATTTTTGCCTGTTCCTATGGATCCGGCTGATAAATCAATATAGAATTTTACTTTCAATCAATTTACCATTACGATTATTTGATATCGTAATGGTAAATTGATTGATCCACTTATTTGATGGTTGATTTTGAAAAACGATAAATTTTTCGTCCTCTGTTGATACGGGGCAACGTTTTTTGAGTGTCCGGAATCCTTATGAGAGATTAAAAAGGAGCTAATAGAGTTGATTCGCTGATTTACAATGTCGGCGGAATGCAAGCCCCAAAATGAATTTGTTTCCATTGTTATTAAAAGTAGAAGGAAATTAATGTCGATTTTTCGAATAAATTTTCGTCGTAGTATTACAAAAAAATGGATAAATAATGCGAGGCACGGCTCGAAAATAGCGAAAGAAACGTTCCTCCGTGTCGCTTTCTCCTTGCCGACGGATAGCGAGGAGCTGAAAACATTGAAATGATTTTTCTCCCTGCAGACACCACGGTTCAACGTGCCGGAAAAGTTTTACAGCAAGACCTTGATCGATCGATATTAAATTGGGAAGCAAGATCTCTCAAAGTGTGTCTAAATGAGAAGGTAATTCTGACTTAATTGTAGGTACAAGGAGATTCTATTGTTAGAAAAAAAAATAGTGTAGAAAATGTGGAAAGGAAGTTGCCCGCGATCGATTTGGACCCTCGTACAACAATGAGGCGATCCTTTCGAAGAGTCTTCGAGAGCCGGAGTCGAGTACGGTTTCGAAACTGGCTCTTTCCATCTTCCGACGTCCCTCGAGCGAGAGAGGGCGAGAGAGTGCGGGCGCATCAGCGTCAAAAATGCGTGTGTGGTTTAAGGAGAGCGGAGTGAGCACTTTGCGGAGTGTTATACGGTTACGAATACGCGGAGTGGGGTGTCTCGCGGAGGAGAGGAAGAGCGAGAGAAGCAACGATGGAAGAATTCAATTCATAAACGTCAAAGCCGACGTACTCCCTCGTCGAATCTATTTTTCCATTGACTTCAACCCCTGTCGCTCGATACGAGGCTGACATATATTGCACACTAGAAAAAGAGGGTGAGTAATAGCCACGTAGGTATTATAACGCCTCGACGAGCTGCCGCTCAGCTTCCCTTATCTTTGATACGATCGCGGTAGTTAGTTGGCGCCTTAGCTCGATGCCCCTTTCGATCTTTATCGCGCGCATATCGCATGCCGAGGAATAATCCGCACCCCGCGCGCCCGTGCACACATCCGCGCAGCTCTCGCGTCAACTCGCGCGCACAACTGCGCGCGTGCACACTCGAGAGAACGTACGCTCCGAGCGGACTCAACCACTAAATACTCGCCCGATGATTCCTTCGTGCAGAGACAAATATATGCACATTTGTGCACAATCAAACATATGCGCGTATATGTATTTATAGATTTATTCGCGGGGATGAGCCGCAGATATACATTTTTACGTCTACATATGCGCCTACACGAATACGCTTGTACCAGTGCACACACTCCGCACAAGGGTTTTAGTTTATTCGCCGTGGTAGAAACGACGTCGCGGAGAAGGGAGCAGGCAGATGAGAAGCCACCTCGTTACCCCATAAATTTATCGCGTTCACCGGAGCCCCGACCCTCGGGGGAGTTTGTTCGAGAGTCCCGATAATAAAGCATCCGGACGCCTACGGAACTTCCACCGCTTATATGTACACACTTACACGTATAAACGAGTCTGTATATCCTCGTACGCGTCGGTACGAATGTGTGCGGCGCTACACGCGTTTCTATAGCTTCTTGCACAAAACGATGTACGAGCTTTCGCTCGCTAATTTTACGTACCCGATCCGACGAGCACAGCCCCCCGTTCTCGATGCGTACGCAAGCTTTTTCGACACATCCGGAAACGTGATAAATAAAAACGTTCTTCCCCGTTACATGGAGAAAACGAGGCCGGAAATTATTCTGCAGGAAAGACTAGGATTTTAGTATCTCTCAATGTACTATCGAGCATCTAGCAAAAAGACCAATACTTTTATTCAAAGGAATCAAGAGTCTTTTTCTCTATTAAGCGTAGTAAAAAATGTTTTCAGTCACTTCAAATGTTTATATTGTCAAGTATGCTGGGGCAACCCTCAAAAAAAACTATATGTGAGGTAAAATTTTACACGTATATTCGTGTATTTGTCATAGAATTTACCATGCTGACAGTGAAAATTTGTGATTTACAATCCATTTCCACTTATGCTACAGAGTTTGACATAATGAATAACGCTGGAAAACATAACGAAATATAGTTCTCACGCGGGTATGACTTTTTGCTGTCTACGTAAAGCTGTTTGGAATCGAAGGGACGAAAAATGGCAAAATTAAAAAAATACTATGCTCTTTGTAATCGGTGGGTGAGTACTTTGAAAATTCTTGAAAAATGATATATTCCTGACTACAAAACGAGACCGTTTTCTCCGTGTACTTTTGGTGGGTAAAGATTTTCCGTGGTCTCGTTCGATTTTTATTATTTTTCATGAAAGCCGAAGAAGTGTGAGGAGGGGAAAAGTTGTTTCGAAAAAGTCGACGCGATTGCGACACCTTTTTCAGGAATTTCTCGAAGCCAAGGCGCGAGTTCTTGTTTCGCACGAAGGAATATCAATTTATTCGTCAAATATATTTATCTCATTGAAAATAATTCACGCTACGTAAGCCTTGAACCTTTTGCTGATTGGCTAAAAAATAAAAACTATGAGTTTTGCCCTCGCGCGCTCGCGGATGATGATCTGAAAGTTGCAACGTTTCTGCTGAGTTGATACGGATGCTTCTGCATCTCGAGGGTATATGTAACGCGACACCTCGACGGAACTTCGACTCCTCCAGTCGTAGGCTATATAGCTATCATCTATTATAAATATTTCTCCTTTATATGCATCTGCGAAGTATAATAATGTTCGTGTTTTTTTCGTTGTTAGCCAAACAATCCTGGATAATCTCAAATCGATCTATTCTCGCTTCGTAATCAAAGATCGTAAAGCCGATGTTGTATGCGTGTCCTGGTGAGAAATTCACACTAGAAAATAGGCGTGATTACGACGAAGCTCGCGGTAACATTTCTTGCCATTATGTTTCCGTCTCGTTCCGACCGAATGCCAATTACTTTTCTAAATAATTCATGGCCACCCAGTGAGCTGGTTTTTATCGAACTTATTTTCGATGCCTGTGGATCGAGATGCGACTAAACTATCTCGAATCGATCTATTTTTTTCGCTTGGCGATTGAAGATCGTAAACTCGAGTGCTGCGTGGATGAATTCATACCAGAAAATAAAGTCCTTGCAACGAAGCTCGGTGAGATTCCCCACAATTATTTATTATTCTCTCGGTGCTCGTCCGCGAGTGTGAATTTATTATTTAAAACGAGTGACGACCAGCCGGTAAGCTGGCGATGATTGAAGGTATTTTGAAGCGCGTCGTATACGCGTTTGTGGCAGCAGCTACGGTCGATCAGTTTCAGAAGTAACGAGGTCTGAATCAACTCGACTTTCATATATGTGGAATCCGACTGCATGCAAATAAGAGTAAAACGTTCTCAAGATTCGACCGCGACGTTTCCGCCTGCTTCTAGTATTCGTTCGACTTCGTCGGCCCTTCGCCTTCACAAGGTTGCTTCATTCCAGTCCCGGTCGCCCATAAATAACCTGAAAGAGAGGGGGAGCAGGGGAGAAAATTAGGCGAAAAGATAGAGAGCCCGCGTGGAAGTTCCGGAGAAGCATCCTCTCTCGATTACATCAGAATCCATTGTTCCTCTTACGTTATCGAGGCTTGGCTGCACAGCAGAAGAAAAGAAAGACGCGTATACGTGACCCATGGATCGAGGTCTTGATTAAGTTCCTGGAAAGGGCGTTATCTACGTTGGCGTCGTCGCTGTACGCATGCGGCAAATTATATTTACGAACGGACGAGCTATAACGAGCACCGAACGATCCGCTTGGAAGTCCTATGAAGCGTACGCACGCGTTTATATTCCTACGTACGTTCGCATATCTGTTAAATAAATGCCCATGTGCAATCCACATACTTTTATACATTAAAGTATAAAAGAATAAGACCGCGATGCTGCTGGTGGTACATCCGCGAGATACGGAGCAGAGTGAGCGAAACGTTGGAAAGGTCTGAAGGGCGGTGGCGGCGGCGGCGGCGGGGGGGAGGGAAAATAAGGGACGTGTGGATGGGCCCTCGTTGGGGCTCTATATAGCGCATGTAACTCGACACCAGAGGCCCCGTCGGGCGGGCCCCGCGTCTCCATCACCTTCTCTCTCCGCTGTTGCTTATGCTGATGCTGATGCTTGCTGGCCCCCCGTACATGTCTCTCTTTCTCTCTCACTTTTTTCTTTATTCCCTTTTCTATCGCTCTCTCTCTCTCTCTCTCTTCTTACTGCGGCCGCACTTTTTTTGTACACGCGAGCACACACAGACGCGTCCATGCCTATATTTGTACACGGACACGGTAGACACGGAGGTACGCAGTAGTTGATATAATATACGGTGAATGAGCAACGATCCTGTGCACATGTATGTAGTAGTCCGCGTGCATGCGTCCGAATCGCTCGTATCCTCGCGTTTCTAAACTAAATCATAACCGTATTATATCCCGGCAACAATGGGGGCCCCGCGAGTGAAAAGCCGCCTCTAATCCGTCAGCAGTCCGTATATAGATGTCTCGCTTTTGCGTGCTGCTGATGCTGCTGCGTTCCTCGGCCCTTTCCTGCCTCGCGCCGTGTGCTCCGGTCCTCTGTTCTCTTCGCTTGCGCTCGAGCCGTCCAGCGAAATACGGAGCACAAATTTGCCTCAGTCCTGTTTACTTTGTTCGTCTAATTCATCGATCGTTTTTGTACACGCGGAAGCTCAGGGGGAACGTATTTCATTTAAATTAACTCTGCTCCTTGGCCAAGCGAAAAATGAGCATTTCGGGAATCAAATTTCGCGGATTTTTATCTCGTTTCAGGAGGATAACTCCAACTTCGTCCAACTTCGCGATAGTTCGTCGTCGATCCTGAAATTCCGCGTCGTGACGTTCTCCCCACTGCGGAAGGAGCGTTTCGCGAAGATCGTTAGCAAGAATCCCGTGGCAAATTCTGTACCGAATAAAATATCTTTGCTTTGATTAGGTGCGCGCACGCGCGCATGGCGGAGCGAGAAAAGACGAAAATTGCGAGCGACAAGCGATAAATAAGAGCAGCACGACGAGAGGGACTCTCTTTCTCGTGAATCTTCAACGAGAAAGCGTGCGCCCGCGCACCTATACCGCGGTAAAACGTCGAGGCTGGAATTTAAATTTCACAAATTAGTCCGTCCATTACACCCCCGGTGCAATCGCGATGTCTGATCTGTGCTCGTGCACCTCCACGGCCCACCGCGGCATATCGCCACACGCTCACCATCATACGAGGCTGATATACAATCCTACTTATACAAATAACCCTCGAGAAAACACATTCTTACCTATCCACGTACGTATATCGGCCTGTACGGAGAAAAGGTGAACAAGGCAAGAAGAAAGGAGAGAAGAAAAACGCGAAAGGTCCGAGACACGCGGCGAAGCTTCCTAGAAAGCGTGGGTGATGCTCTCCTCTTCCAGGCAAACAGGATCTGGACCTCCACAAATCATAACGCGCCCCGCGCGGCCCAAAGATGCGCGAGAGAGATCACCGAGTGGCGCGAGCCAATTTTTCTCCTCATCGTCCTCCTCGTATCACACGTACTACCCCCTTTATATATTTATACCGTACGTGAACAACTATATTGTGAATTTTCGTGTGGAGATTTTTTATACTATAAATATGTTAATGTATGAACGTGTCGAGAGTTTCGTGCTCGAACCAGTTTTTCCAGTGCTTATTCTGGAGAATTGGTGCTCTGTGCTAAATAATTAGTGATTGATGATTCGCTCAACGAGAAGTTTTCAAATTCAAACTTTTCGTCGTCACTTTCGATCTTTCAGTGAATTGGTTTATTGTTAACATTCAATATTTTGAGATTCATTAATTGTGCGCTTCATTTTTTAATCTGGAGGATGTAATACAAGGTTGAACTAAATATTTCGTGTGATTTTGGGTATCGAATTTTTCTACAGATTTGATGGATTTTATTAAGTTTTTAAGGACGGACATTTTTACGTTCAAATCGAGCTTTTTTACACGAAATTCGTGCATAATATTGTGGTCGATATTTCGACCAGACCAAAAGTGTTGAAAATTGGAGATCGTGGAGGGAAAACTGTCGAAAACCGAGGTAGTAAGCGTTTCCAGGCTCGTCAAAGGTCCGTGGAATCTTCAAATATTCCACAGCGATCTAGAATCCTGTCCTCTGATAAAATTCAATGAAGAATCCAAGAATTCGTGTGTTCCAGTTTCGTTGTATGATGGAGGATAAAAAGAAATAAAAATTCGATATAAATCGAACAGCGTTGATTTCTAAGAAAACTTCTATGATCGCAGAGGCTGGAGAGCCCACCGATTCGTTTTTTTATTTTTTTCACCATGTATATACACCGACGGTCAGCGAAGAGTGACTGATATCACGGGTGTACGACGAATAAATAACGCCGACAGCCAGTGTGGCTGCATAAATTAATTTCACTCGCTCGAGTCATAAATATATTCGACTCGAAATCACTCGGGGGGCCTCGGCCGTTCGGCACCGGCCACAACCGTTCATCCTTCCGTCCTTAAACACACATCTGTACCCGAGCAGACACCCTCACGGTCCTCGCACACGCATACTCGCGAATATACATATTTGTACAGGGTGTCGATCTGTGGATGCTAAAGTTTGAAGACGAACGAGGAAAAACTGGATTAAAAAAAAAAAAAAATGCCATCTTTCGCCTTAATTTTCAACAGCAGTTATTCTCCTCGATCATTTCTATGTTTTGCATAAAAATAATGAATCTCAAAGTAGAGTGAACGAGTTTTCGATATTTGGGATGAAACTAAAGTGCTTTTCTGAAAAATTGACTCTCGACGTCTGAAAAATGAGTGAAGGACGATCGGATGTTGAAATTTTCAGAAAATTCAAGATTTTTATATCTTGGATGTTCAACTCTTCGGAGTTGGGTTGATTCTGAGCCACTTGCGATGAAGACACCCAATATATTCGCACGTATGTATTAACGAAAACCCCCACAAACGTTGACCGTCCTTACACTCGTAACTCGAGTCGATAGGCCTGTAAACAATGGACGAGAGCGCAGGGCCCCGAACGAAAGGGTCTTCGGTACTGTGCTATAATGTTTAATATACGAGTCTCGTGTGCTCTGATGAGGCGAAGATTCCCCCCACGCGAAACCGCGATAACGAGGGCTCATGTTTGTCATTAATTTTTTAAATTAAACATTGTCCAAGCGCCTATAGATTTTTTAATGCGTTGAACCTCCAGCTACGAACCGCGATCGTCAACTATGTATATCGATTGTAGATCACACGCATGCCGGTTGGTATGAGTCAAGGGTCGTTGTGTAGCAGGTACAATTGACTTTCTCAATGCGTACGGTACGAAGGCGTTAAGTAGACGAGCACAAACGCACGCCACTTAAATTCCAACGACGACAGATCGATCTTTTGACATTTTTCTTTGTTGCAAACACGCCTCGTTCATATTGAGCAGTTGAAATGGAAAAGTGCACAAGGAATTTTCCATTCGTTCATTTTTTTCGTTGCATCTCCGAAGGATCGTATTTTATGGGTGTCTAAATTGTACTGATTTTTACTTCCCAATTAAAGATTGTTGAAGACATAATCACTTTGTATTAATGTCAGAGTTATTAATTCGAGATTGCAAATAAATTTTGTCAACTTATCTTTTGACAAATGAAATTACGAGCCATTAATTAATCGGGGATTCGCCACTGACCGAAGCCCAAATTTCATCCGTCCCTGCCGAAAATACTATAGTTTTTCATGTTGAAAATCGCATTAGAGAGCGCAAAGGGAAATGGATGAAGAAAAAAGTATTAATAAAAAGACACAGGGCTGTGACAGGAATGGGCCAAGCCATGAAGAAACAAAAATACCGAAATAAGCAAATGTGAGGTTATACGAGTGCATGCTCATTACCAATTTCTTTCAATCTTTAACGTAATAAATCTTGGTTACAGGCAAGAATTTTTTTCCAGTCCTTCATTATTTAATTCATTGTTATTGTGTACTTTTTCAAAAACTTCGTAAGAAGCGTTCATTCGTTATACGAAAGGATGAACGATTTTTTACGCATAGTCTTTATAACCCTGCGTATATTTCTTCATATTTAAACGCGTTTATCTCAATAACCAATAAAACGAACCCATTAAAATGAGATATGCGTGTCAGTCGACTCCCATTTAAACTCAGTGTAAATTTCGAGTTAACGAAAAGTATTCATTCCTGTAACGCACTGTAAAAAATTTAGCACAATTTTCAGTTTTATAACAACAAATATTGCAGAGAGAAGGTTAAAAATTTCCAAATACTCCAGTAAAAGTTCCTACTTGAAACAATAAATATCGTTCAATTTATAAGAAAATTCAATTTTTATCCCATAATAAAATTATCATGTATCGCAGCTCGTCACCGCGCACTATCGTTACAGTCATTTTTCAAATTTGATTCCCCCCCGTGTAAGTTTATTTCCAGAAAATTTTGAGCGATTGTAAAGAGAAATGCCCATACCCAATGGGCAGATGCTCGACGATATACATCAATTACATTAAGCAGACAGTGCGGGGAGGTCGAATGGGTTTATCGTGAGTTAGTTCACCTATACGCGAATTACACGATAACGACGCGTCACGCCCGAGCACACCCTCGTTACAGGATCTTTGTGCGTGTACGTATATAAGCCGATTAATTGGCAAATTGTGAGCATTCGATCGAAGAATATTATTATATGCGCGGGACCGGCAGGTACAAAACGGTGCGTTCCCCGAGGCTCGGGGGCTGTCCCCGCAGTTTGCTGATTTCCGATCAGAGCTTTTCAAGGCTCTTTTTTTTAAATATTTATCTGCCAGTAACCGCTCCCGAATTGAGGCATTCGACGGTTCTGCCGTTTGGCTCTTTTTTCGTAAATAACAAAATAAAGCTACCGTATTGCGTGGAAGAAAGTTGAAAGTAATGCCGAAAGACTGGGCACATATTTGCTTTCTCTTTCGGGGACTTTTCCCTTCTCATCCTTCCAAAATACGCATGTAAAGAGTGATCTCCGACGAAGAACTCGTTATGCCGGGGTTGAAGAGGCCACTGTGCGATGCACCGACAAGTATGTGCTTTGTGAGTCCCGTGTCAAGATGCTACTTGACAGCGGGACTTTTCTCTCCTCCATCCTCATTCTTCCTTCATTCTACCCTTCACATAATACCGGAATGAAGAGGGGGCTTGAGCCAATAACGCGTGTAGTATGTGTATAGAGAAACCGACTGCGCTCTTTATTCCTCCACCGTACGAGGGCTCAATCTATACAGATATATTTAAAAATGTAAACCGTCGAGCACAGACGCGGCCGGAGCGGGACAAGAGAGACGAGAAATTCGGAGGAGCTTCGGCAATAATCTCCGCTCGTTGGGCCTTATTTTCCCTCTCGTTTGCGTCTTCTCGTTCATCTCACTGCCGGAGAGTTAGTTGAACGAAAAGAACACTCGCTCTCGATCTTTCTCTCGGCAATGGAGCCCGCTGTGGGGTCCACGGGGGCTTAACTTTACGATCTCATTCTCTATGGCTCGCGCGCTACTACGCTACTTGACGAAAAATCACTGGAGCGAAGGCCCCCTGGGCCCTCTGGCCACTCTATACTACCAAACCATCATCACCAGCCCAGTAAGATCGGGCCCCTAAATAGAAACGAAATTACAACAGGCCGATGAGCATGTGTCGACTGCTCTTATTCCGCCTGAATGGAAAAACGGGCGCGCGAGCGACCCACTGCAACCTCTCCTTTTCGAATTTATACCGTTCGCACATACACACGCGCGAGAAGTCTTGAAACTTCCATTCTCGACACACACGAGACCGTCGAATCGCGAAATTTCGAGGAGAAAACGCCGCCGATTCCATTTTCGTCTCCGTTTCGTCGAAAAATTCGTGATTTTTCCAATCGCACACACACACACACGCACACACACACAAGCGCGTACTATTTATAGAGACATTTTTCGATGCTGTATCGTAGAAAAAAAAACAGTAAGAAATTTTCTCCTCCCCATTCCCCGGCTTATAGTCACCCTCCAAATGCTGTACGTCACTTCCAAGACACTCGGTGTGTCTCAGTCCAACATATACGCTCGACACTGCACTACACAACGGCCTGAGACACTCTCAATACACCGAGGATTTTCTGATTGCGAGTATTATGTTGGAAAATAAAAACACGAATAGATTTCTCGAGAGGGGAGACTGATTTTTATGAGAGCATGAAAGACAGCGGGCGTCATTCACAATGATTTTTCTGTTTCCTGCTTGAGTTACAGATCCAGGTACTCGTGGCGCTTGTATCTTGAGCACGTCTCACTCATTCCCGGGGTTGCTATTGAGATATTCGTGTCTGTGTGTGTGTGTGTGTTTGTGTGTGACGAAATCCCTGCGATGATCTCGTTCAGGATAAGATAGGAATATATCTCCGGGTATGGACTCCGGACAATGAAGAGGAGATGCTGTCTAACATGCTCATAATAGAGTCGATCCAGATGCCCTTGCCTGGAGCACGGCCTGTTCGCGCCCGCCACTCGGAACCATCGAACTCCGCCATCTCCGACGTCAGGGACACGCTCAAACTTGGTACATTCTGTTTTTCATCCGGCACATTTAAACACAATTGCGAGCAGCTTACTCGATCTCGTGACCTTGATAAGTCTCCCCGCGCTACAATGCATCGGGGGAGTCATTAAGAAAAATTTTCATCCGTTCTCCGATTAGATCTCATAAATGGGGTGAATACTGGTTCCGGTGTTCATTTATCAGAATAAATCTTTCGCTTCAACCTGCTCCGAGGGTCTTGGCAGCGAACGGGGACGATACAGAAATTTGAGCGTCGATGCGCCCGCCAGAAGTTACTTAGTATTGATAAAAACTATTTGGAAAAATCATTTTTTTACAATCCACGCTTACTCACCTCAATAGGAAACTGCAGGAGACCGTTTTTCCTCGTAATGTTGAATTTACGGTCGTTCGGCTTTTGGGTGTCAATCCATCGCCATTCAAACAAAGTGCATTGTCTGAAATGTAATTTTGTGAAATAACAATTACGAAAATCGGGAGTTTCGCTGAGAAATAGATGCTCGTAGAAGCTAAAATTAAATCAACTCAAATGAAATCAAGACCATCTTCGTTATTATATTTCGTTTTTATTTCGATATAGGTAAACTCTCATTACATCGTAATATCTTCGTTCTCGCCCCGTTTTTCTCATTGTGCCGCTCGATTCTCTCGCAAGACGTACAGTATTTCGAGTATTGAACGTAAGAAACTTATTGGAATTGCGAAAGTTGTTTCAATCACTCTACGATGTGGGCTAAAACTCGCCGATTTTCGAATATTTTTTCATATTAATCGTACCCCTTTATAGTTTCGTAGCCGCACACTAGGCGGAAGGCGACGACAATGATACATTTTTCAATTCGTTAGTTTCGTCCGGCCCGACGAGAGCCGCGTCCTTCTGCCAACGCACTCGCGAGTATTCGTCTCATTCTCTCTCTCTCTCTCTCTCTCTCTCTCGTCTTTACTCGTATTTTTCTTAAATATTTCTCGTTTTTATTTTTATTTTAATATTATAATTTTAATTTATTTTTCATTTCAATTATCTTTTGTGCTGAAATTATTAAATAATAATAGTGATCGAATACCGTTGAATCATCGTTATGCGTCGTGCTGTGCCGCTCCATCTCGATTCATTAAAATATTTATATTACAGTAATTCTATATCGCGCGAGATTCCCGGCTCTCTCGTACTCCTTTTTTTAAATCACGGCAATCGTCGCTCTATCTCCGTCCTCTTCGTCTTCGGAATGTTACGTGCAATGTAATAGAGTCGCCGATTCGATTGCGATATCTCATCGTACACGAAGGAAAAAAAAGGTAAATGAAAATGAAATTTATGAGAAAGAAAATCGAGAAAACAATATCAACAACAACAAAAAGTACATTGTGCGTGAATCGAAACGGAATCTTTTACGAGCGCGGCTCTTACGGGGTGCGCGCCTCTATATATACATTTATATACACATAAATACATACGTATATTTGTATATATATGTGTATGTATATCGATATACAGGCAGGAGCAAATTTGGCTCGATCCTTGAAACTTTTTCTACCCTGTGTAGTCCCGAGGACTGTTTACTTATACACTTTTCTTCCTTATTACCCAGCGTATTATATATTTATATTATATCTCGATCCGCGAAACGATTAAACTTACAATATATTATATGTGTATGTATTTATAGATGTGTATATTTACGCAGTAAAGTATGATGGGGAAATGGCGGGGACCAAAAGCGCAGCCCATTCGATGGATAAATTTGGATGGTTTCATACGTTTGTACGCTTTAGACATTGAATTTTTTCATCTCGTTTATTTCTCTCTCTCTCTCTCTCACTTTTCCTGTTTCTTTCGCGCTTCGGTCCCCCCGATCCGATTTTTCGGCCGCGTTATATCGCCTATGTACATCATCGGGCTCCGAAGCATCGGAATCGAAATAACATCCAAGAGCTCACGGCACGTGCCGAGGTTTTTCGATACTTCTGAACGTCGGGATGCTGAGTTTATGATAACCCTATCGAGTCTGTTGAATTAATCGTTGCCGAAGTACGGCAGGTGGACTCTCATTCGAATTCGTAAGTTTCAGCTGAATTATTCGAGCCTCAGCCCAACTTAATTGAGCTCTTTACCGAATGAATTACGGTAGTTTTCTCGGTGAATGAACCCTCAAAAGTTGAACTCGGTTTTGTTAAAATGGGATCACCAATCCTGGGGCTCCCAGGCACGAGTAAAAGTATCGTAACTTCTGCCGTAGAGCCTCGAACTTACCGCCATAAGCTCTCGGCTACTGTACTTATTTTCTCTTTGAGATTCTAACCTTTCTCTCTCTCTCTCTTGTCTCTGTCAGCAAAGCTCAGTGCCTAAAGAAATATTGTTTTTCCATTGACTTTGGCCTTTTATCGACTGGAATCGAGAATACATCGAATTTTCTAGCCGACAAGAAAAATGTCAATCTTTTATAAAGTCTGTCAATGCAATTGACAGCGATGACATTCCGTGTCCCCGAATACCGAGCAATAAGCGAAAGATTCGGGACTCGATTCACCGCCAATTTCGCTACTTGGCCCAGAGTCCCAATCAGTACTTTTCGGGAACCTTCCCCAGGAATTCTCTGACCCGTCAGGATCCATTCGATCACCAACGAATCACCTCAACTTACGGTCCTCCGGAGGCACGTGCCTGTCGTATAACGCAACTTTGATAACCCCCTGCGTGCCAAAAGTCCGGGGGATCCGCGACAAGGATTTGTCAACATTGAAAGAGAAAGAGAGAGGGCAATAATAATTCTGCGTGTCATAATGCATGCTACGTTATCCTCTTTATTATACAATACTCGTGATCGTTCGAGCCATTTGTGTAAATGACTTTGTGTCTGTGATTGGGCAATAAGTATGCACACCTGATAATATTTCATTAGCGTAGTCTATATCTACATATTTACAAGACACGAGGACGAGCAGGCTCGTCGCCCGGATGTCTGAGACGTGAAACATCCGAGAGATTCGCTCGAGCCTCTTCCCTTAAATTTCAGTGTGCCGTAAGCCCTGCGGCGACCTCTCGGGTGAGCGTGACCCGCGCGGGTTACGTCTACAAAACGTCACAAGTGAGTGAGTAAGTGTGTATGTGTGCTGACCCGCGAATGGGGGGGTTAATGAGAAAGGGAAAAGAAAAAAGGGAAAAAAGATGTACAAACGCTGTGTGCATTGAACAAAATGGCGTAATCGTAGTTCTTGGTTGTTCGAACCAAGTTCGGAAATGCTGAGATGTCTTTTGATATTGAAGGCCGGGAGCGGGTCGCGATTGCAGTCGCGTTTGTCCAAAGGGCACGAGATAAGTACGCGTTGCAACTTCCTCGCGACTTTCCCGACCTACGGTATGAGATTATGTTTCAAGTTATCGGATATCGGAACGTGGAAGCCCCGTTGAGACGGAGCCCACATTTGAGCCTTATTTCGGCCCGAGTTCTCAAGATTTTGCCCTGTTTTGTTTAATCGTTTCATTCGATTACAAGTATTTGGTATTTGCTCGCTCGTTGTAGCCGTAAATACCCGAACCAAGAGCGCCCTCTGTCAAGGCATCGAGCTCGACCGGATCGACGGTTTTAGCTGCAACTAAGTCTTCTCCTGGTTACGTTTCGTCTGGTGGTTACCCGGGGCCCAGGGTCACAACGAATGGTAATCACCGAGAACGAGGCCGCTGTGGTATCCCGCGTGCGAGCTCGTCATCCCCATTGTCCCCATCCCCTGATACGGTCCCATTCCCATACCAACGTTCATCGACATCGTGTTCATCGTGTTGACGCTCTGCATCGAATTCGGCAGCATCGTCGTCGGCCCTATCGGACTCAAACCTCCCATCGATGGCGCGATCGCTCCCATCTGCATCGAAGTTGCTGTGTGGGGCAATGACTTCTGTAAATCGGCCGACGTTGGCGTCCCTATGAGGTAATCCTGTTGGCACAAGACCGGAAGTTACAACGTTGAATCAAGCCCGAAAAAAATAGCGGCTTTCAAGCATTCTGGTAATGAATTGAGGTGGAACGGTACCGTGTATATAGAACAAGAGGGATTTTTGTGCAAATTTATGCAAAACGTATGAACGTGTATAAACAACTATTTGATCGCGGAATTTTAACGGGTTCGGCCATACCGTTTCTGAGAAAATTGAATTACTTTTTCGCATTGGATCTTATGTAAAAGTGTAAAAAACGCAAATAAAACATTGAAAAACTACTGTTAAAAAAGTCACTTTTTGATGAAACGAACACACTGGTGTACGAACCAACTGTCAAGATAACTCTCGCGAAATTTGCAGTGATTTCACCGTCGCGCCCTTTATCTGCAATGTGAAAAAGCTGCAGGGGCACAGCTTCAAACGCGGCAACGTCGCATCGATCATCGCACTCTCGTATAGCTATATATTATAAACAGTGCGACGTGCAGCTTGCCCTCGAGCTTGAGCAGAGCAGCCAACAGTCGAAAACCGAAAGCATAACCCTGCATCGCTGCTGTCAAAGCGAATGTTTGAATTTTTGAAACATAAAACAAGAAACTTTTTTCGCCTAGGAACATTATGATTGAACTAGTTGAAATTTTTCATGTAAATTCAAAAACACAAACTAAATTCACGTGCAGTTGGTAAGACGAGAGGCTTCCCATGTTAAGGGTGAATGATACAAAAGTCGAAATAATTAGAAATTGATGAAATTTGGTGATAATGTTCTTCAACATCAAGTGCGAAAACACAATTTTTTTCAAAATTTTCTTCTGTTTAGTTATCGAGTAATTACGCATTAAAGCAGATTTCTTATGCCTGGAATGTATACCTATATATATGGAAACGCTATGCTTATACACGTGAACTTTAGTGATCAATTACTCGATAACTGTACAGAAGAAAAATCTTAAAAAATTTGTATTGTCAAATTTGGCACTAAAGAATATGTTCACCAAATTTTATAAAATTCTGATCATTTTGAATTTTTTTATGTTTTTAGCATGGTTTAGCATGGCAACATTGTATCGCCTGTGCAATATATCCTTAAAGCACAGGAGCATCCCTCTGACCACCCACCCCCCAAAAGAGGTACCGTTCTACCTTAAGGTATTCTCCTTTCGCAGGGCCGTATTTTTGGGTGTTGCAAACTAGGGCACTCGAAATTTGTACCGATTCCTAACCTCTGAGAAGTCGCTGTTATATGGGAAAAGCTTCTGCTTCTGCCATTTTTCCAAGTTCTATCGTTGATATATTTTTTAAACTGTAACTGAAATGTGTGGTGATGGCGGATTCTCCATAAGCTCCCGCAGAAATTTTACGATTTTTAACATTTTTATTCTTCATTAAATGATGTATAACCTGAGCTGAAATTTCGCCAATCTATTTGGATGCAGTTGTACTTAACTGTAAATTAAAATCAATTTTTTGTTGGGATTTCGGGTTCGCGAAAGGGATACCTTAAAATGACAAAAAATAGTCTTCGCGGAGTAACAGCTCGCCCGCTGAGAGTTGTCGAGCTGCAAGTGCGTCATTGCAAAGGCATAAAAGCTCAAAAGGTAATTTGAAAGTGCACAAAAGCTGACCTGAGGGCTGTAGTACTGCATGTAATCGAGTTGACTCTTCTGCTGAGCGCAGCTCGGTGGCGGAGGGGGTGGAAGCGTCGCAGTTGGATGTACCAGTCCATGGGAAGGATGTCCGACCTGAAGGTGATGTTGTATCTGATGATGGAGGTTTCTTTTGTCATCGCCGCTCTCGCTGCTCGTGTCGTGATGATGTTGCTGATGCTGCATGTGGTGAGCCGGAGTGTGCGAATGACCGAGGTTCGAGCTCGTATGACTGTGATGATAGGAAACAGGGCTCGAAGCTGCGATTGGCGCTGGCAGCTGATACATGCTCGTTGCTTGCTGGTGCGTATCGATTATTCGCTGCTGTTGCTGCACGTGCTGTTGTTGCTGTTGTTGTTGTTGCTGCTGCTGCTGCTGCTGTTGTTGAACGGCACACGAGGATTGTTGTTGTCTGGAGGAATTTCTCTTCGTGTCTTCGCCACTTTCGCTGCTCGAATCTCCCAAGCCTGTATCGTGACCTTTGTCCTCTCTTTGGCCACTGTAACCGATTGAAAAAAATGCATACTCGTGAGAACGACGTTTCATGAAGCTGATAAACAATTCGGTGTGTGCGAAATTTTGCAATAATTGCATTTAATTGAAAATGCGAAACGTTCCTTTGCATCGGGAAGGGAAAATAAAATGGATCGAAAATTCATGAAATGTCGGAGTGAGAAAAGCCCTGTTTGACGAATTCGAAAGTCTCGGTATCGAAAGCCTCCAGACAAGGCGAGAAGATTTCATCGGAAATTTGCAAACGCTTGCTCATAATAAATCCACGATGCTGCGTATGAATAATTCCCGTACATAATAAGAAGTCGAGTGAGAACGTGCGCGAGGGTGAGGTGGCGAGGGACGAATATCTTTTGGACATCTCGTAAACTCAATTTCGCAGGCTCGGACCTCCTCGGTGGGCGCTGCTGGTGAGGAAGCAACCACGCGCCTTATTCTCGTTCGCCGTCTCGGTCAGGCGAGGCTATCGTTAACCGCTTGTTTTACAAGTCGTTTCGAATCGCACCCCAACTACGTACACACACGCTCACATACGTACGAATTTACACACGCGCTTCGCTGTATATATACTCTCATACCGCTGACGCGACTAATAACGCGCCCGCGACTCGTATATATTCACACTACTAAACGGCATCATTCGTTTTTCACTCGAGAGAGAAAGAGCGCCAAGAATTCGAGATTCTTCGACGCCCATGTTTTTAGTCTGCTTTTCCTGCGAAGTACGATGGATACGTTCATTTTCGGAGCGGTCCAGAGTCAAAAGTCTCGCTTCATCTCGCGCACTTGAATCCAAACTCCGATGGCTGCGGGTAACTTGACTCATCGGAAAAAAATGATCGAGAAATTGATCTGAAAAACTGGAAAATTGTTGCTCCTGCGTGAAAGGCGGCACTATTTCGAAGGTGAACGTCGGATTGTAAAAACCAATTGAAAGCGAAAAAGAGATAATGAACTACCGTTAAAAAGGACACGCAGTGGAATAAGAGAAGAAGAATTATTTCCACGAGACGCGTGTGCTCGCGCGCGATCGTGATACAAAATCGAGAAGGCAGAAAATGTTGGAAAAAAATCAAATAAAATGAAAGAGTATTATAGAGAGAGAGAGAGAGATCTCGATGAGAAGCGTGGAGAGGAATGGGGGAGGGTGAAAAATAGAAGAGAGAGAGGTGTTTTTTGGTACCACCCGTTGCATCCGGGGGGCCCATATAACCCGAACGAGGTGTCCACCAGGTATTTCTTATCCGGTCCTCATCTGAGCAGTAAATTTGTCCGTGTTTCACTCCTCGACGGGACATCCCGAGCCGGAGACGTACGATTCTTGGGAAGTGAGAAGGAATGAGAGAAATGAACGGAGGTGAGAGTGGGAGGGGGAGTAAGAAAAGGCGGAAAGGGAAAGAGAGAGAGAGAGAGAGAGAGAGAGAGAAAAGGCGAATAAAAGGGGTAAAAGAAAGAAAGAGAAAGGATAGTATCGAAGAAGCGACGTGAGATGAGAGAGAGTGATTGTTTAACATCAGCATCGTTTTGATTAGAATTCTTGCACGCGTTCGAGATACCTTTATACACGAATAAACGAAATCCATTTTTTTCCCCAGAGTTTTCTCAGCCTGTCACATTTTTTCTGAAACATCGTGTTTCATGAGTTCGTGTTTCGATAGTCCTGATAAGACTGCTCCGTGACATCAACGCGCTGAAGATCGATCATTCGATGTCTTCGCGTTGTGATTTTTCCCTCCGAAAAAATCGGGGTCATTCCGGAAGGATATTTTCCTCGAGCTTGAAAATATCGGCGAGCCTACTCGCCACTTATTTCAAAGGCTTAAAAAACAAAAGCGGGTGAAGTAGAAAAATGGAAAAAGACTCGCGATGAGCTTCGATGTACGGGTCGAATAAAATAAATATGGGTAAATAAAGGGAAACGAAGGGAAACGAAGAAGAAAAAAGAGAAGGAGAAGAAGGAGGAAAAACGAGATTTCGACCTGACTATTTATATACATATGTAGGTCCGTATACGCAGTTATATATTTGTGCGTATGTTTATGTGCGTATATACACAAAACTGTGAACAGTCCATAGGTACGAGGATGCGGAGGACCCGCGAGACTAGCACGACCGAGATTCCAATCGGTGAAGCGCCCGTGAATTTTATTAATCGCCCGGTACATAAATTAACCGGCACGTCGCTCGGTAGTGTCGCGAGCTGCACGAAATTCCGTGTGTATTCTCGACCTAAGAACTATATACGCGTTCCTCGGCGTGTGAAACGTTTGAATTCCATTTTATTACCCTCTCGTCGATTTGACGACGATCTATGGATGAGAAGAGTCCTCCGCGTCGTGTAATTATTCTTGCCAAAAACTTAATGATTTTTCTCTTCTCACGATTGCCTCAATCGACTAGAAAGTCTTCCAAGAGTGTGAAAATTCTACTGCGCCGAAGGCAAAAGACTGTGAGGAATGAATTGCTATTTGAAGCGAGACGAATTATTCTCGATCGAGTTTCACAGGAATGGGAACAGGCCTGCGTCTGAAAAACTGGAGGAATATTTTCATTTTTTTGCCGAAAATTACCGCTCATCGAGCGCTCGGATGATCGTGCTTAATTACATGCCTCAAGGAAAGCATTTGTGGAATTTCTTTTTACACCTCGCGAATGGGAAACGCACGAGTGAAAAGAATGTCGAAATACTTTGTACTCAGGTTAATTATTTGAGCGAAATCGTGCGAGACGACGACTTGATTAACAATAATTTGCAAGAAATATGATAATTAGAGGAGAGACATTTATTTTCACGACGATCGGTGCGATCTTACAATATGCGAGCTCGGGTAATTCGATCGGCGAACAGAAACGTACCGATTTCCAAACGAAGGTGGCAAAATACGCGGCCTTACACTCCCCCCGCTCAATTCGTATTACCGCCGGACAAATTTAGAGTCAATTAGGTGGCGTATAACGAAAGATATTTGCGCTTGTCAATTTGCGCTATTGAGCCAAATTTAACGTCAATCGAAGCTAACTCGTTCCCGCGGAGGAGATCGAGATCGAAAAATAAAGAAGAAGCGAGGTGAGCGAGAGAGAGAGGGTTGAATATTTTGGGTGGCTGTATACGAGCGAGATCTTATCCACAGCAGTTTCTCCCCCGCGCCCGTGTGCTCATATACAAGAGGCGATAAACTTTGACGCTCGGATTATAGCGGAATCCCGCGAGATCCTCGTCCCGCGATAACATCTCTACGATCGTGCGTGTGCATCCCCCTTCTCCCTTCCCCTCCGTTGCTTACCCTTCGAGAGAGCTCGCTCCGTCGCGCATATATACTTAATTTATCGGGAAATAAAATTACGAATTATGCTAATTTCCATCTCCGGACCTGTAATAGGCAACATCTCGCGATCTTCGACCTCGCTAACGTTCTCCGCACACGTACACCGACGCAACAAAAAAACACACACTTCTGAATCAACGTTTTTCTTTGTTGCTAACAATAGAGGAAATACGGTAGTTTATTAGAATGCGTAAACCAAAAGCTGCTTTGAATGTCTGAACAATTAGGAGCAATATCGTAATTCGAGTTTCATTCGATCGAATCATTCATATTTTAAATCCAACTGCAAGTGTTCATGAACTCACTCTGGTCCAATAATTCGTTGCAAAATTCTGCAGAAATGTGCCGTAAAAGAGTGCTAAATTTAACGATCTTTTTATATGTGAAAAATTCTCTGCATTTGCGACGCAATTACTTGTTTGCTCTCATCCTAAATAAAACGATTCCCTCCATCGATCTATGGAACGATAATTTATCCTCCGGGCGCGTGCTCATTCTAAAACATGGTCTCGTACATATGAGACCTTAAAATGTTGCTTCACAATCGTCATCGACGGATTCTCGAAAAAATGAGGGCTCAAATTTGCATTGGACGGGCAACGCGCATAGGCTTTTAAAAAGGTAAACATACGTATGACAATCGCAACTTCGGATTCATTGATCGAGGGGAAGAGCGCGATATTCGAGAGGAAATAACGTTTGGGCGGGCGCGCGTCTTTATAATCGGCACTCGACACACGCGTGATATGTGCTTTGGTAGAAAAGCGAGCCAGCGCAAGAGAAGATCTGAAACTTCGATGCGCTATTCTCAGCCCTCTCACGATCTCTCTCTCTCTCTCTTGTTCTTCTCCTGCTTCCTCGTTCTGCCTCGATCTCTCGGTGTAACAATCTCGCCCCTCTTTTCCTACTTCGCCTTTCGGTTTTTGTCTTGACGTTTCTCTCTCACTCTTAATCTTTCGCTAATGCCGAGTTGACCGGAGCGACGGATGAGTACGAAACTAGAGAGTTCCTCGGGCTCTTGGACAACGAACATGATATATTTGTATCTATGTACAGATATAAGCATACACATATGTATAATAGACGATCCGATTGCGTTCGGAGGTCGGCCAGAAGCAAAAAGAGCCGAGAGGGCTCGCACACTCGCGTTAGAAACGCGAGACCGTATTATTAGATCCCGCGTGTTCTCATCTCGTTCTCGCGCGCGTCCCGCACAACGCACGACGCACTCGGACATCCCACGAGCTCCGCCGTCACTATAATCTCAAGCGGGTGTTGCATTTTCTCAATGCATTATCAATCGTCTTGGGCAAAACGATCGATCGATTCCTCAAAACATCAATATTTCAATGGCTCGAACGAACACTTTCGTAGAAATAAGGAAATTTCGACACGACTGTCGAATCGTGGTTGTTAATTATTTTTTGGAGATGAAGATGAGATCGGCAAATCAGGAATACATCGAATAAAGTCACCGTGAAGTTGATATTTGCAATCTGCGAACGCTATTTTGAAATGTTAGCAACGATAAACACTTTTCGACTCGCATTATTCTGTAAAAGCATAATTTACATGAAACTACGTTGGGAAGTAAATTGCAGAAACATAATCTGAATCCAAATCATGGACAATTGAGGCAAGTTCCGGGAACGGATATCGATGAAGGTATCAAAGAAAAAAGGAAGCCCCGTTCGGATATTCGGGGGGTCCCAGCGATTATGGCAGCGCGACTTTCGCAGGAGTAGGGAAAAACGTGTATGTGGTCCGGCAGGTGAGAGAGACGTGGCTCATCCGGCCGACTCGGCAGCTGATTCCATAAGGATATAATGAGGGAAGGGAGCGAGGGTGCGCGGAGGAGAATCTTCCGGCCTAAAATAATGGAGTCGAGGTTGTTTTTCGTGCAGTCAAACGAGAAGGACTCCTCAAACGTTTACACATCATTCGCGCTGACATGAGCCGTGCGGACTCGCACATCGTCGTTTACTTCTGCCCATACAAGAACCGCGTGTACACACAAGGAGCATCCACGTTTTTCGGATTTTTCGCGCGCCCCTCTTCTTTGTTTGGAAACTCGGGCGAAAAGCTCGGACCTTATTTTGCCGACATGGATTTTGCTGAGCTCCAAAGCACGCGTTTCATCCTCGTTCCTGTTGTGCACAAACACGGCTGGCCGTAATGCCGTCATCGCTAGCATCTTCGATTCGCTCTACATTCTCTCCCGATGCCCAGTCGGTTGAAAATTTCACCCAAATTTCCACCTCGCATACAAATTCGTTCGTTTTCTTGCGCAACGTTTGTGCATCGTTTGACGCGTGCGTTTGCTTTCGAAAAATCACATTTCACGAGACGGGAGTTCACGCACAGTCGATCTTACGAAAGAAAATCGATTTTTTCTTCATAATTCCCGGGTCAAAATACATTCCGGACTAAAGGGAGCGACTGACTTCGAACTTGCGTCGAACAGAGGCAGTCGCGCTGCCAATTTGGTCTGAAGCTTTGAAAAAACGTTCACGTAATCCTGGAGTTATCGTGGCTCGTAATAAACATTAAGAGTTTTGAGATAGGAGAAACGTGTCAACAGAAATAAGCGAAGGACGTTAAAATTGTGTAGATCGAGCAGGAGCTACCGCGGTAGCTCTAAAAATATCGTGTTCGATACGTGTGTATTGCCCCCGCAGACTGAACATCGCCAAAACCAGTATCCGCGTACGCGCGGAGATAGCTTCGCGTACGCAGCCAAAAAGAATATATTGAAATATAGAAATTGGAGAAAAAAGAGAAGGGCGAGAGGGAGAGAGGGGAGAAAGACGAGGGAAAAAAGATAAGGACTAACCAGCGTCTCGAGCTCGGTCTATAACGAAAGCCTCTTGGGGCGCGATCGTGTTAAAACGCTTTCGGTGTTTCGGAATTCTTTAATCCGGATTACGGTGAACTTGCGAGGATAAGTATACAGACGTACCTGCTACACATGCCTTTAGCCCCAGGGGAGCAAGAAAACCGGAGTCGTGTGTGTCTCGAGACCCCCGGAGCAGCGGCACGAGAAACGTTAACGCTTCCATAATAACTACAGTTGTATGTTGTATAATATTATAATCGATAGACGACAAGAATCATTGATTCGTCATCTTCCGCGTCTGCCTTAACGCCGCCCACATTACGAGTCTACGGGGTCGCGTGTACTTTTTATCTCTCGTGACGGCGACTGTTCTCTATTTTTTCGCATACACGCACTGCGGTGGAGTCGTGCTCGCACCAGGAAACTGTCGAAAACTGATGTTCGTGGGATCGGTTTCATAGTCTTTCGCTCTGTCGCTCGAGACTTTTACATCGTCCTGATCATTGTTGCCGGTTGCACGACCTTGAAGACGAGAGGGAGTAACGAAGAAGCAATGGCGTCAACGCACAAAGTTTGTATAAACAGAGCGAAGAATCTAAGTGACTTCACAAACGTAGCCGAATTCCATAAAATCTTGGAATTCCAAATAGTCACAATGGCAAATGGAAAAAGAAAGATCAACTTCAACAGCAGCAGTGCATTTTGCTGATATAAATCTCGACCAGAATCGAGCTTCCAGGTGTTTCGTCAACGATTTTTTCACGATTCCTTCAAGTTGGAAAAGCTTCGTTTCCCAACCGTCTTGACGGAGCTTCGATCGTTGGAGGCTCCGAGAAATAGACAGCCGACGATCGCGTTCCATCTTTTTTGACCCATCGAGAATTCGCTCGTATACGGTAAAGAGGCCGGAAGTTGTAGAATCGTTGTAGCAATAAAACATGTGGCAGTCGATGCGATGCGTAATGAAAAAAGGAGGGAACTCATGTCGAGTCGGGTGATCGTCATGAGGTCATGGGGTGGCATGCAACAGTTCGTTACTCGTCTTATTCCAGCAGCCTCCGCACACGCACGACGCGTATGCATATCTGGAAAAACATATGTGGAAGGGCGCGTTGGGCATCAGGAACCACGATAGAGGGAAGTCTGTGTGTGCTACACTTATTTTCTGCTGCTGCTGTTACTGCTGATGCTCCACCGCGTATTTATGTGCATAAGCCTCGCGTAGGAACTGGCATGTAACTCGATACCGTTCGCATACATCACGGACGCGCCCCGCGTCATCTCTTACATTTCTACCATGTTCTGTCTATATATTCCGTCCGTATATGTGTGGAATTCATATGCGTATGTAGAAATACATGTAAAATGATTTTTATATGTGAAATTTGAATTTTCATCATTTTTCCGCATGCGTCGTCGATAAATCTGGCTAACTCGGTACGTGAAAAATGCACACATTCTTTTGGGCCTCTGCACAAAATAAAAGACAATATTTCATCTATTTGGCATTCGGAAATTCGGTTAATCGGATAACCGGGATCCATTATTCTTATCGCTCACGGCAACAAAACTGTGATTTTGGGTTAGCTGGACCCAGCAAGCTCGTCGGTACTGTATGAATGCGAACTAATGAACGGAATAGATTCGGGGCGTTTGTACAGATACGTCGTACGGTAAAGAAAAAGCATCGAAATTCGGTTCCATCCATCTGGAATCGTTTCACGATATAATTTGGCTAATCGATTGATAAATGGCCCTTTTGTGCCACGATTCATTCCTTTTTCTGTTTAAATTAACACCAAGAATTTAAAGGAGTTTGTCGTTGTGACATTCGTCGTGATCGCAGCTGCGAGTATTTTCATTTCAACATTTTTTTATTCCCCGTTTTCCGACGAAGTAGTTCTATTAATCATTTTTCACGTATGCCGAGCTTTTTCCATTTTACCGGACTTTTTTCTTGCTTCTGGCGTTTGCGTGCAGTGAAAAACGCGATACGTCGGCTCTCCGTTTTGCGTATATAGGTGTAACGGAGGATTGACAGGAAACTGTCAAACGGACGTAAATCAGGTGATCCATAACGCGAGCACCTAATTTCCTCTTTCTCATACGCCCATACGTGTATCGGCTTTCGTGACGCGGCATGAAACGAATATATCTCGTGCCCTATTACCTGTCAAATATATTTTTTTTCGCACTCGACGCGTGCAACGAGACGGGGAAATTCTTCAGATGATTTCCGAGACGTGGAGAAAGAGTCATAACTCGGTTACGACGCTGGACTATAAATTGAATTCTCGTTAAGTCGATCATAAGTGCACGCGGCTGCTGGCGTAATAAATGGTTGTTTTTGGGACGCGAAGTTCAATTTTGACTAACGCGAAGGGTGGAAAATAGATTGTTTTTGAGGGAAGCAGTCGAGTGGAGGAGAAATAAGAATATTTTCAACTCGATGGAATTCGCGGGGAGCAGAAAAAAATGTGTTTCTTGAGTGGAATGAAAAGTATTTTGCAAAGCTTTTTGATAGCAGAAAAAGTAGTAAAATTCGCAGGCTCCCTGAGTTACAGAATTGTACCGAAGTTTCTAAAAGCAAGCGTTTTATCGCAAGCTCGCTGTCAGTCCGATCTTCGTCTCGGAGTAAGCTGTTAGTCATCGCGATGAAGAGAAGTCAGATGCATGTTTTTCGACGTACACGCCGGACCAAAAGAAGAAGAAGCTGCCCGAGAAATGAAGAAGAGAAGAAAAAAAAGAAAAGAAACGAAGCGAGAGCGAGATAGAGACGAGAGAGAAATGACTTTTTCGTCTTGCTCCGCGTTATCTCGACTTTTCAGCGAAATTTTACCGTCGCGCCACGTCGAGGCAGTTGTCTGTTTCGCGTAATGATCTCGAGTCTCTGGTTACAATCGGAACGAGACCAAAGTCACGTGTGTTCCGAGTTCTGAGCCGTATTACCGCGCAGCATCGACCAATACACACACATTCTTCGTATTCTTCCCTTCGCAGATTGTTTCTCTTTTTTTCTTCTTCTTTTTATCTAATATTTCATTTACACTTACTTTATTCATATATTCGTGATGAAATAAAACGATTAGAAACAGGCTGGAGAGATTATACAACGAAAAGACTGAGCGTTTGTTTACATATTATCGTCAACGTCGTTCAGGAAAACTGTGGAAACAAGAAGCAAAGAATCGTCCCACTTATTCAGCGTTCATCGTTGATTCGACTCAAGAAAAACTGGAAATATTTTTCAGACCGTTCCGCGGAGACCCGGCAGCATATTTTCTCTTACAATGGCTACGAAATGACAATAATGAGATTGAAGATTCAGTAATGAATATGAATGAGATCATAAGAAAGGAAGAGATCGAGAAAAGAATGGAATCGAGTATAAAAATGTGAACCCTCTCAAACGTATAATCTACACTGAGAAATAAATTTGGTTGAAACGCTTGAAAAATGTTCAATTTAACTAAACCATTTAGTCCCATACGCACGACAAAATATTTATTAAATTTTACAAAATATTTAGATAATTATACAAATATTTGGGTTACTCAAACGTCATATTTTGTTGTTACGAAAATAATTGTATATTGAATCTCCGTAAACTGTGCTGTGATAAGAAAACCTTTAGCTGAATTAACAAAATCGAATAGAAAATGGTATAAATAAGAAACTTTATGCTCTGAAGGATAAAAGTGAAAAGCTCTTTTAGTTTATTCGCATAAACAAAAATTTAGTGATTCGGATAAATGAACTATTCCTTATTTATCGCAAGCGGATGTTAGTCAGATCAAGCAACATAAATATCGACTGAAAACATTGTTGCTACAACGATTTTTTTTTGCTCAGTGCAATAAAAGAAGAAATATCGAGAGATGCCGACAGGAAAATACTTCCTGGGGAAAGCAGCGACTCGCGCAGTGCAGGAAGTGGTAAAACAAGTCATAACGACGACTAGGGACGAGGGAAAATTCGTCGGTTTCTCGAGACCCAGAGGAGAGGAATAATGGAGAAAAACATGAAAATTTGCAGCAGCCCCCCCCCCCCCCCCCCCCCCCGAGAAAAGGGGGGAAAAGTCGTGAAGATAGACGAAGAGATTTTCACCCTCGAGAAGAGGAAAGAAGACGACCCTCGAGAGAAGCAAGAGGTGATGCAACTACCGGAGCTCTCACGGCCCTATTACCGTCGAGAGTCAATATTGGCGCAGCCACATCCCCGGTACGATGTTCGATTTTCCCCACGGTGCTAGGGCGCCGTCGCTAACCACTCCGAGTCACAATATCCAACCAACCACCCGCGGTTTTGCGGTTCCCCATCTTGTTTTTTCTTTTTTTCATCGTTACGCCCCGAAAATAAAAAGGAAAAATTCTGATTGCACAGACGAAACGATATTTCGAGCAGAGCACACAGTTTTTTCCACACTTTCAAGCTCGCTCGGCCAAGCTTTAGCTTCCTCTTTGTCCTTGATTGGATAAAGGGTTAACGTCTTCCTGTGCGAGGCCATCTATACTTTAGATGCGTCATCCCGGGGTTATATACTCTTGGCAACGCCACGCTCTCGGCTCTTTTATATACCGATAAGCTCTTTGCCGCTGTAAACAAACTCATCACACGATGCAGCTACGAAATGCTACAACAAAGACTCTCGGACCCGCTCATTTGTATCGTCTATCGCCTCACGCAATCCCTTTCACGTTATACAATAATAAGATAACGCTGAATAAAACGCCGTTTTTTCTTCAGCTGAACCGCTTCGGCTAATTTTGACGGAGCCCTGAAGTTCTCTTTTTGCTCATAGAAACCTGTTTTCGGTTTCATTTGCATTTGGGGACTCTCGAAACACCCAAAATTCTGTCGCTGCAGTTTGAAACTTTCTCCTATTTTGTCTCAAGATGTAACGAGTCCGAAAGAACAATAATTTTCAAGTAGAAGTTTCCAAAATGCAGCACTTTTCATTGTGCGAAAGAGAGCTCATTCAGGTCGCGAAAACAGGAAACCCAGAGTCAAGTAGGGTAGCCAGATGTCCTTCGAACAAACTCGTTGCAATTATCGTTGTCGTGGCAACAAACGGCGCGTCTAATTCCGAACGAGAGGGCAGGTCTCATCGATTCCTCAAGTTTTCAAGGTCGGATCGTTGAGTTGCCAGCAGTAGAGCGCCCCGTTTCTCCTCAAATATCGACATTCTCGAGTAATAAAGTTGGTGGGAATTGTATTGATGCAAAATTCGCACCATCGCAAGCATTAATTCGAAGAGACCGACAGTATTTAGTGGGATTCTCGTAACAAGATGGCCGCGCCCTTTCGTCAGCGATTGCGCACGAATTAATCTCAAGCGAGAAGTTGGAACGATCATTCAACAGTTCCCCCTCATGTTCGCGAGAAAACGATTGGAATTCAGTACGAAAAAGTGGAGACAGGACGAAAAGAAAATGGAACCGTCGGGAGAATATTCTTTAGAGAAAAATATACGGAGAGCGAACGATATGAATTTGCCATTACAGCGAATAGGTATAACGAGGGAGGGAAGGTAAAAAAATTGTAAAGAATATAATAGCGATTCGGGGAATGGGATAAATTTTATTGTGGGTGGATACGAAGAACTCGCGTCCTCCGATCGTTTCTTTTCTCCTGGTCCCTTCTTCGCCTTTTCTTTTTCCTTTTATCCGCTATGTTTGAGAAGAACGAGGGTTGCTGGGCAACGGTACGTCTGTGTCTATCTAAAAAGCGAGAGCCACGCTATAGATCGTGTGATGGACAAACGCATGTGGTAGTAGCTGACGGAGATATCAACCGCGAGAGGGATGCGGGCGAAAGTGAAGCACACGCCCACGAAGGGAATTGGACGTGCGAGGGTGGTTCACGCGAGGGTTGGCATCCTCTCTCGCTTCAAACGACCGTAATGTTTTGTTGACACGAGGAGGGGACGGCAAGGGAGACAGAAGAGGCCATTACCGCGGCTGGGATAATGTCTTCTCTTCTTCATTTTCTTCTCCTTTTTCCTCTCCCTCTTTCCTCCCAATATTGTTATAGCCTTCGATCAGTAAAAGCAGCCAGAGGACCCACCCTCGTCTTCACTACTCGAAAGTAGCCAGAGTTGTCAAATACAAATACAATACCGATCGCCGGCCTCGATGGGTTCCTCCATTTTCGCGAGGTTTCTCTCCTCTGCGAACCTTGCATCACTTATTATGAGAAAGAGATTAATGGAGCTGTGAAAATTGGAGTTTTTTTACACGAATCCTGCAGATATTGCAACCGCTGCTCGACGGTTCCGTGCACTATTGCACTCGGTAACTTTAACCTCGCTAAAATTGGACTTGAATCGCTGATTGTCCTCGGTGCCGCGTTCTCGAATCGTTCGTGACGATTATTCCGCGATAAATTGGAAATCGACGTTAGCATGCGCAAATCGTGGAGCTTGGGTCTCAAAAATAAATTTTATTGGTTCGGCTTGTCGCGGCGTTTAATGGAGTGAACAGAAGCGACTGCGTCACCGGTGCTTAAGGAGGGTGGCTACCGACGATACAATGTTGCCATGCTAAACCATGTTAAATACATTAAAAATTTCAAAATGATAAGAATTTAATAAAATTTGGTGAACATATTCTTTAGGGCCAAATTTGACAGTACAAATTTTTTAAGATTTTTCTTCTGTACAGTTATCGAGTAATTGATCACTAAAGTTCAAGTATGTATAAGCATAGCGTTTCCATATATATAGGTATACATTCCGGGCATAAGAAATCTGCTTTAATCCGTAATTACTCGATAACTAAGCAGAAGAAAATTTTGAAAAAAATTGTGTCTTCGCACTTGATGTTGAAGAACATTATCACCAAATTTGATCAATTTCTTATCAATTTGACGAACGTAGCCACCCTCCTTAATCCATTTTTTAACCCGTTCGACACCGAAGTTATTGAAACCTAGATTATTCTAGACTTACGATATGGATTTAGTCACTTCGAAATGAAATAAAACTTACTCCGCGGCTGTTGATTTAATACACTAAAGCAATGGGGAATAATAATTATGAGTCTTGATAGATTAAATCCACGAGATGTTGACACAACAAATGCAAGTCTTGGAACGTGATATTCAGTACCCAGAATACTCGCGCGATGATTACTTTTATTCATCACACAAATCGCAGCCGAGAGGATCGACACGTGTTTGCTTCAATAGAGCTAATCCAAAGCAAAATGGCCCTTAATTACTTGATTTTCAAATAGAACCAGCAGGAAGACAAAGAGCGAGACGAAAGTCACCGAAAGAAAGAAAGATGAAGAATTTTGCGATAATGCTGACTGCTCTCGCGAGACGAGGATCTAACAGTGATAAGATTAGTGCCTACTAATGACAAGGTTAAGCTCATCTCGTTATCGTCAAGTTTAATAAAAAAGTGAAATATTTACGTGCACGCGTATTTCTCAACTGCGTTGGATGAAGTACAGTCAACACAAATTATACATCATGCTTTAAAACGATGCGGCTAGTTCTTTTATCTGGCGCAAACATAAACTGAAGAAATTGAGTTTCTTGAATTGAGAAGAACTGAGGGACAAATTTATTGGTAACGGCAAGTTTTCGTGTCGTTGAACGCGGAGAAATTCTGCTTGCGAAATTCCAAACAATCGTGTGGGTTTTTAAATATCGAAATCATTCACGAGAGTTTTGGTTGTTTCTCTGAAATTTGAGAGCTCAACGGTTAACCCGTAGACACGACACTGGTGCAAATTTGCACCCGCGAAAATTTCAAGTGTCTAGAACTTCAAAATTTCTTTCTTCAATTTGGCCAGTTTTCTGTAATAAAACTTGATTTTTCAATTTTTTTCAATGATAGTAATCGATTACTATTGTTACCCCGAAAAAGTATCGTAAGATTAATTCCATAGATTCATTAATGAAATAAAAACGTTCTGAAAAGTCCAAGCAGAGTCGAAATAGAGGCGTTCGAATGAGCAAGCGATAAAATATCTTGGAAAACCAAACGTCACGAATGGAGAAAACAATTATTAAGATGAAAAGATCGATAAAATGTGTAAAAAGTTGAAAATGCGAAAAAAGAGTGGAGCATTCACAAATATTTTGAGGCTGATACCGACTCGTAGAAGTTTTATTGAGCAGACGATTCTCAAGGGTATCTCGTCATCGTTATTATCGACGCGTGGTGGTGGTTTCTGTACAAGACTACATATTTGGCCCCTTGGGACGGGGGCGTCTCGATTTCTGGGCGTTAGTACGCGTGTTTTCATGGCAAATCGAGAGACGATTGAAATATACGAGCGACTGAACGTTCCCGAGGGATTGATCTCACTATTTTTTAGGCAATACACGCCTGTTTAATAGTTTTCGAACAATCGTCGCTTCGCCCAGGGACGATACGCACTTATCGAGTTTTTCCAGAATACTCGACCAGAAAATCGACTTTCAGAAACTCAGTCGCTCTTCCAATCAACGAAAACGTATTTTCCATCATCAACGCCTCACAGTAGTGGATTTTAAAGAACATAACCGCTATTTCCATCTGCAACAATCCGATTCAACACTCATCGAACTTTTTTCCGATATTCAGAGCAAAAGTAGTCTTGCTCAAACATTAAACTTTTAAGAAACGAGGATTTTCGTATTGAAATCGACCGTTTTTTCACGAAATTTGAGCATAACATCGATGAATTTTTCAAGTCGAGTGTCCGATCCTTTTAAACGGATTACACTCGTAAATCGAACGACTGTTTATCACGAGAGAAAAATAGCGACGGGTATCTACAATAATTCTCATAATCTGCGTGCGCCCCGTTGCGCATGAACGAGGAGGGTGTGCTGTTGAAACATTATCAATAACTTTGTGGGATTTCCCGTAATTAATATACCGCAATTTTCGTCAGGAAGACCCCATGAAATAACTCGTCCGTATACGCCGTCACGTACAGAGGCAATGACGTCTATATATTTGTGTGTAAATAGAGAGAGAGGGAGTATGAGCGAGTACTCGCCAGGGAGACGGGGACGTCCAGCAGGACGTTTCCAGCTCTCCGTCACGGCTATGGGAATACACAGAAGCCATAAGAAATTCGATACGATTCTCCCCGCATCGTCTTCGCGTGTGTATACGTGTGTATAAATGTGTGGGAGAGAAAGACGCGCGGTGCTTCCCACTTCCTCTCTGCTCTCAGCTCTCGCGATCGAACCGCGACGAGTCTGCGGCGGCGGCGGCGGCGGCGGCGGTGAATATCTTCCGCCCTACAACTTTTCCATTTCTCCGCTGCTCCCTATCCCATCATATTCTCGACTTGTCTCGATAAGTGCGGTATAAATGTTACGTACCGTGGGACACGAACGCGAAACCAAAAAACAACGAATTACTCCCGTCGGGAGCCATTCCTTTTTCATGAGGAATAATATGAGGAGGAAACGGCGTCCAAGAATACACGCCGGAGTTTAGTGTCAAAATAACGAGAGATCCGGAGCGCTCTTCCGACGACTCAATTACGGCTGAGCCCCAAAAAGCGGTGAATAACTTCGCTCGCTGGGGATTTTTGAAGAAATTAGCGCGGCTGAATACGAGGAACTTGCGTTATAGCCCGGTGCCGAAGAAGGACGAAGTAGCTTGCAAATAATCGGAGCAAAATCGCAAAGAAATTCACTTGAATTCGCGCTTCGTCGCTGACCGATTCTGCTTTTTCGTGTGGACACACCGAACCGCATCGAACGAAATTTCCAATCGTCCGTCACCGCCGCATCGACGGAGAAGCCGATCTCAATCAATCGTCGCTTTTTAGCATGCAGGAAGTCCTCCGAAAGTGGTCCAAACGTGAATTACGAGCACGAGGTAACTGCTCGCTTGTTTTTGGTAGATTGGCGAACATATACTAGCCGCATAATTCAGTTGGAAGTTTACGGAGTTCGAACCGCGAGAAACACGCCACTCCGATCTAATTTCGGATGTGGGGCAACAACCTTCTTTGAAACACAAAACACCTCTGCGCGATTATTATGTCGGGGCGCGAACGCAATTCAATGTCCCCCGAACTCGGTCTTACACTTATTTTTATTTTCTCGAGAAATAACTCTCGCAAGCGCCCAGTACGAAATAAAAATGTCATTTTGTCGCCGCATGTAACTTTCGTTTTATAGACAGGGTGGCCTGGTTCGTTTTTTATCTCACCAAATGGAGATTCGCACGCGTTATTTTACAACTTGAAATACTTTGAGACTATTTTTCCTCGAGTTATTTCGGAGGGAGTGCATCCGCGTGCATCCCGCTCGAAATGAATTCTCGACAAGTTTATTTACACTCTCAATTTTCCAAGTGCCTGGCACTTCCCAAATACTACACTTTTCATATATTTCGATATCTCTTGATTTGACGAAGTGATATCGAAATGATATTCACACCGCTCATATTCCACGTCCTCGAATAAAATTTATTAGGAATCTGCTGTTTTTTTTTCATTTCGGAATAAATTTCGCGAATAAATCAAAATTTTGGATGCGGCGATTTCCAAGGTCCCTTTATTCGGTCAATGAACCAGAAATTTCGGAATGAGGATGTTTCCCGAGTGATATCCGTCATTAAGCGATTATCTCAAAAGCACAAAATGAAAAAACATGTAAAATATATGAAGAAATGATCTGACCTGTGTTCGGCAGCTCGATCCCTCTGTCTCCGGTTTTTGAACCAATTGCTGACCTGAGTGGTAGTCAGGCCGGTATTTTCGGCGAGTTCTCTCTTCTCGCGAGGCGACGGATAAGGATTCGCGATGTACCATTCCCTCAAAACGCTCCTGGATTTTTCCTTGAAGCAGTATGAAGTTTCCTCGCCGTCCCAAATGGTTCTGGGCAATGGGAACTTCCGTCTAACTCGATATTTGCCTGTAACATTATTGGCAAACCGATTTGACCGATTCGTCGTGTGACATTGTCGCGAAATGTTTTCGCAGCATTTTCGATAGACGCGATCCAATTGACGAATTATTATACTGACCGACGGCACCGAGTGATCTTCCTCGCAGTCTTTCGGCCTCGATGTAATGCGCTTTGAGCCACAACGCCTGAAGCTTCGTATGATTGTGCGGACTGAAGGTATGACTCTCGAGGATTTTGTAGAGCTCCTTGAAATTGCAACGATGAAAAGCGACGATAGCCTTAGCCTTGAGGACACTCTCGTGCCTGTGGAGCTTCGCGCACGCCGGTAACGACCACAGGAACCTACTGAGCCTCTCGACCGAACCCGCCTGTTGGAGTACCTGAACAGACGACACCATCGCCTTGAAGACGATAGACAGGGGGGGCACACTGTTAGTCGGCACAACTCATCCCGGTCTCTCATCCTCTTATTCTAAGATTTATTTTCCTTTTTATCTGCCCGAGGCCCTTGACAACATCAAAAACGCAGTACTCTGTTCCTCCTTTTACTACATTCACTCGTATATTAGTCGTATGACAAAAAGCCCCGAACTTTAATCAAGAATCTCGCGATATTGAGTCGCGATTAATTTCCGATTGCCTGGTCAAAAGCTTTATCGGCACTTGGAAGAGCGTCCAAGTTTTCCAGCAGTAAAAATTCATTATTTTCACAACCGCGAGTGAATAAATGATTTTCATTTTTTCCATAATCATTTTCCAGCTGGCTAAACTCTGTTGCTACGAAGATAAAAAACACGAAGGCGGATGCTGCCCCCTGAAATCAGCGCTCCCGAAAAGAGATGACAATCGGTCAATAATCCTCGAGAACAACTTTTTAAGGTTTCTCAAAATAAAGGCAGAGCCACAGGGAAGATTGTATCTGGGTGTGTCCGAAGTTCCGAAATGGCATTATCCCTGAGGTTGACTATCGGTTTGTCGTCACTGTTTTCAGAAGTATTGAAAAAATGTTTGAAAATCAGAGTTTTCTTCTTCGTTGGCATCAAGGATTATTGGCGGATTGTCACACTGCTCCGGAGCTCGTTCCAGACACTTTTTATTCGCACGACGCCCACATAGGAACTCTGACGACGCTATTGCAGGTCGACCGGGAAATAATAACTTTCTCCCGCTGACAAATTGGCTGATTTAAATCGCGTTTAATTACCATTTACAAGCGTTTCATGTTCCCCAATAATTAGTCACACATCGGGCCGATCTGCGGGCCATAATCAATGTTGGATCGTTGGATATACGTACTTTAACGAAACTAATGTGGAGCAATGTAGTGTGCGCCGTCAGGGGGAGACAAAACGAGCTAACGAAACGACGTCTAGCCACGCGCGCCTCCGTTTACGACTATACGCCCGGAGAGCTAAGTTGACAACTTTATTATCTTTTACCCACGATGTATAATATTCCCTTGGCCACCTTATTTACGCGCATATCGCCGCTACTTATTCAATCGAATCTGCACCAACTAGCAGGGAACCTTGTCCGCGAAAAGAGACCGAAAGAGAGAAAGAGAAGAGAGATTATATCGTGCGCGAGACGACGAGATATTACAACATTAAAATTACGACAAGAACATCAATTTGTGTGACAAATATTCGTGTGTCTAGCTCAATGCATTGTTGTAGCGGGCATGGTGACGTACATTTATCATGGCGTGGAAAACTGCATGTGCAACTTCAATGAAACCATTGACATCGATCAGATTGTCATAAAATCACATCAGCAATACGACTTCTCCTGTCACTCCAAATTTCCCATCATTCATTCGTAATGTTCCACGATGTTCTGTACTTACAAAAAATCTTCCATCGACAGCAATTTCTTAAAGAGCCACAAAAAACATTATAAAACGTAATACGTAATAAAAAATTAATGACAGCGACCGGTTGACAAATTTACACAAAAGTCACAGTTGCCAATGATTTCATTGAAGTAAAATTTTTTACTTCAGGGGAATACGCATGGTTGCATTGTGGGTCGACACTAGAGTACTAGGCAAGAGCCTTGTTAATTTACTCATGAGCTTTGTAACTGAAAATGTCCATTAGAATCCTTTTTGCAATAAAAGATTATGTAAAAGGAACCATTCGATTCGAATCGTTCATCAAAATTTGGATCCTTTCAAACACTCAATTGAAATTGAATTAATTTCATCGTTGAAGCCTTCGAAGATGACTGATATCGGGGAATGCATTTGTCACGATCAGATACACACCGAATTTTTGAACTAGCGTCTTAGCAGTGACGTAAAAACTGTTAAAACTAAAATGCAATTACTTGAAGGACTCGACTGCGTCGTAAAAGCAATGGAACACGTGAAAGCTCATACTCGCTTGGACAAAAGGGGAGCAAGAGTGTGCCCTGCTGGGGGATATGGGACGGAGCTTTATCACCGAGCAAAATGGGGTGTGTTAAATACCGAGTTAACCGTCGCTTACTCACTCGACTTTCGGGCAATAAATCAAGCTCAATCACGATCGTTTCAGCTCTGAATCCAGAGACATTAAAAGTTTTCACGAACTTTTTATTTCCATTTCTCGTGGTGCCATAAAGATGCTAGCTGAGGTAGAATGAACCAGAGCAGTTGGACTGATGGTTTTTTTTCAACTATTTTAAAAATTGCAACGACCGAGCCTGCTAGCTTATCGAGGATAGAAGTTACGCAAAGATCGACCAAGTGGATTCGCACTCGTTCTAACGTCGAATGAAGTTGCGCGATCGACGGAATAAGCCGAAAGCCTTTATCATTCACTACGATCTACCACAGAATTGAGAGTTTCAAAGTGTGATTATATATTTGGAAGCTGAAAAACCTGTTCGCTGTCCGGATTTTCTAAGCATAAACAGTTTTACATCATGCACTCGAAGGTCGTTATGGTTCTGCGAATGAGGATTAATTGACAAGGTAATTATTAATGCGACCCGCAACGCAAAGTGTAGAGAGAGAAAGAGAAGTGAAGGTGGCGCGTGTGTAGCGACTGCGACGAATAACAAGGAAATATGGTGACGAGTGAGAACGAAGCAGCGGGTGTTGTGAAAAAACTTACCTCGCAGACGCACGCGACTTGTTCCTGGGTGAAGCCGAAAGTGGGCAAATGTCCATTAGCAGCAACCGCGGCGGGGTTTCCGCCTGCCGAACTAGCAGGACTATCCTGGGGACTGTAAGTGGTGAGAGCGGAGCCAGGTTGGGGGCCGTACGGCCCCGTCGCGTCGACGGATCCAGTCGCGTGTCCAACCAACGAATTCGGCGTACCCTGGGGGCTGTAATCACCGGTAGAGCCACCGAGTACGTCAATCGAATTGCTCGCCGGTCCTCCACCGCCACTACCAACGGTGGACGGTGCCATTCCGGTACCGTCGCCTCCGTTACCAGCCGCACCTGCACCCCCGTAGCCCATCATCACCTGTTCGCCGGTGTCGCCGGCATCGCCGACGTGGTGGCCCCTTACGGGCCCGACAACGTTGTTTCCTCCACCCTCCACCGTGAACCAACCCCCGAGATGAGTGATTTTATTGATTTTTGTAAAGCACGCGTCCAAAATTTCGGCAACTCGTCAACTTTTTCCTCAACGTTAAATCCTTTTGCGTTACTTTTATCCCTCTGAAGCGTCGATCGATAAATCACATCGCCGTAGAGCTGACGGTCGTTGGTCCCGGATCGTTCATCGATGGAATTAACGCATCGGAGCTTTTCGGTCCCGCATATTTACGTAATCCTCGGGCTCCGATTCTCCAAACCGAGCACTCTTTTTCTTATCATTTGTGTATAAATGTGCGTTAACGATAATTCTTGTTGCTCTTTATCACTCTTCCGCCGCCCCCCCCCCCCCCCCCCCGGGATTCCTCTCTTCCTCAATCGTGTGTGTGTGTGTCTGTGAGTGAGTGTGTGCGTGTGTGTGTGCGCGCGTGTGTCTTTTCAAGCAGAAACAGCGCGCAGCCGTATGTGGGCCAAGTCCGTGCGAGCGAGCGAAACGATCGGGGTATTTTTGGACGAGGGCGAGTGATGCCTTACCGTGGGCACTCCTCTACGTTCGTTTTTCCAAATGCATGCTCACGTATGCGGCAACTGTTTTGAGGAACGAGCGTCCACGAGTATCGGCCGAATATATGAGAGGCGGACGAGAGTCTGCGTCTCGGGAAAGAAGAATGAAAACTCGACACTGGCTCGTACACGCATGCGGATTCCTGGGTGCGTATGCATTCACTATTCGTCTCGTAGCACTGATTGAACAACCCACAAACACACACGAATGTTGATAAATGTATAATCCCTCGTTCCACTCACTCCACTTGGTTGAATTTTTCACCACTTGGCACGCACTTGATCGCGGTGGTATACTCGACTCTTCGAATATTCGTTTTCTCCTGCAGCGTTATAAAACGAGGGAGGGTCTCCTCCTCCTTCCTTCTTCTCGCTCTGTTCCGCCGAGGCTGCCTCGGCTTTTCAACTTGTCCGCTTAATTGTCTTGCGTTACACCTCGTACGGTGCTGGTTGCGGCTTATTACGCATTTTATCCGATTATAGCGCCGAGATTTCAGCCCGCGTTCTTCGTACTCCGGCTGCTCTCTTATTTTATCTCAAGTTCCCCGTAGGAGAGCAGCATCTTTTTCTGCCGTTGATTCGATCCGCTCTCCTGCCGGGGTCCAGCCTATTATGTTGCGCTTTCTCGCGTGCGTTCTCGTTGCGGATAGAATTCGAAATAAGAATTTCTCGGTAAACGCCCGATAGCTCGACACGACGGTTGTTCGATTATTCGGCGCACTCTCGGCATTCCAGGCTGCAACACAATATCCGGATATGCCGCGGTCCTGTGCACTCCGAGATTCGAATAGCAGAGAGAGCAAGAAAGAGGAAGGTACACGGCCAACTCGATCACGCGGGCCGCCGCCGACACTCGAGTTTTCGGTCCACACGCGTATTTATAGTCTCGCCTATTCCCGTCCTTGTTCCTTGGTCTTTACTGCCGCGGCGGCCTCTCGTATCCTCTCCCAATCACTAGGCTCCCGTCCCTCTTCGTCTTCCACTTTTTTTCTCGCTGGCTCTTTTATTCGTTGTTTCTTTTCTCAAGTTTTATTACCCGCGCCCGCGGAACCCTCGCGCTCTTCGACACACTCCGCCGCTATTATTAGCGTCAACGCTTTTCACGTCAGGAGAAGAACGCCCGCGCTACCCGAGACCACACGCACACGCGTTCACAGCCACGCGAGAAACCGCGCGTGCAGCGCACGCCCGGGTGCACGGGATTTCGATATTTCCACGCTTCGAATCTCTGCCGAACTTTCGTCCGTTAATCGCAACTCTGGGCGCTCGTCCGGAGGTCAAACGGAAAAGCAGATTCACGCAACGGATCGTACCGTCCGCCGTGAGCCATTGGGAGCCAGCATTGCGGAGTCTGAGCAACGGATCCCCGAGCCCCGATCACAAAATTTTATTGCACGCGCACTTCCGGCTCGTGCCTCAAGCACTCCGGCATTAAATCTACTCCAAAAACGTATCAATACGAGGGCAGATTTGAGCGGATTTCCCCGAAGGTTAGTCCGTTTTATTAAAAAATTGAGCGATTCGATCGCAAATCTTTCGATTCGTACAGTGCGGACGACAACGTGTGCGTATCGTGTATTTATGTGTGTGTCTCTGCGTGTGTCTTTTCGGCACGAAAAGATGTTGACCAACGCGCGCATCCGAGACGACTGGCGGTAGTTTTCGTCCCCGAAGGAGATGCCGCATGCGGCGCGCGCTCACACGCGGCGCTCTCCGTCTTGCTCGCAGTCCCAGTCGCTCCGCGTTCCTCCTGCGCGTACAAGAAAGACGGGGATATGCACGCGCGGCTGGTGGCTGCGACTCAGCAAGCCCAGAGGCGGAGTGTCCCCCCCCAGTCTCTCATCTCCGTTTCCCACCAGTGTTGGGGGATGCTGGGCGAGTCCCCGATCCACGGGAAGTTTCGTTGGTCGATGGGTGTGGCCACGGCCACCATATCTTGCTCGCATACGCCACTAACAACTCGTCGCGAGCCTCCGCTCTTCTCTCTCTTTCTTTAGCCCTCCATGTAAATGAGTCTCATTACGCGCACCCCTGCTACGAGCCCGAGACACCATGAGAACACACTCGTGGCCTCCCGACAGCCCCCTTTCTTCCCTCATTCTCGTCCCTTTGTCATTCCGTACCTTTTCCTCCCTCCCTTTTATTCCTATCTCTTCCAGCTCGCGAAATAAAACCGAAGAGTGAATGACGACGCGCGCGGACACACCATCGGGAGTCATCCCTTCCACTGCGAATTAAGCCCTCTCATAAGCTCCGCGATCCTGTGCTGGGGGGACTCGTGAAATATTGAATCGGTCGCGTCTCGTAACTGAACGGATTTTCCTTCTCCAACCGTGATGTTCCGCTTAATGGGTCATCACCGCGGCATTCTTTTGTTTCGTTTGCAGATGCGTCGCAATCGAGAGCTTTCATTGGACATGAGACCGCGACGATGCAACGCGAAAATGTAGTCAAATTTCGACGAACCTTCGTCCACCGGATCCGCAGGGTTGATGAAGCCCTCAATTATTGGATAATGCAGTTAATGCTATTTCAAACGGGCACCGTTTACAAAAACAATCAAGCATACCAGGAAATCTGGGTGAATCGAGCCGAGACTCGAAACCTGATCGAGTATACGAAGTGTTTCGCTCGCTGAACGGAGCCACGGGATCTCCATTCATGAAGATCGCATGTGCGTGCACATCCTCCGAAGTCATGTTTTCAGTGATAACAATGAAAATGAGCATCGCAATGTTTATTTTCGGGAGGAAAATCATCGTCGAGAAATAGGATGTTGCCGTAGGTCTGTTTATCAACGGCGGAGTCAAAATATTATTTGCACACATGTCCGATCAGCCGACTTCCGCATCTGCCGAGCAGTTATTATGTTATTGGAACTTCTGTTTCCCGGAGATCCTTCGAGAGCTCGTCGTCCGAAGTATGCACGGATCGGATGTGAACGTTACGAGGAAGCTCGATCGAAAGACCGCGCAACGAAGGGCCGATATGTTGACGGCCACAGTTCCAATGCGTCGTAAGTTCATACACGTTTTTCGGAGGTTGTTTTTACAGACGTTTTGTGAAGAGGAGCGGCGAGCAACAAGTCCGTAGAAAAATACTAGGCCGCGTCTCGTCGGTTTGTGTCTTTGGCTGCGGTTCGCCATGCTTCTTTGGAGCTCCTAAAATAATGCAAGCGGAGCAGATTCTTCGGTGGTGCGTTCGAGGTATAACCGGGCGAGTGTTCCCCGGAGAGTTCTGCCTCGCATGCTCATCCCCCGTACAAGAGGAAAAAAGAAGGGCCGCGGCCAAACAACCGAGTCGTTTGTTTTACGCGAGCCCCGTCTCGGCGCTCTCTCTATGATTGACGTGGGACACGGCATGAACGCGTCCGAACTATAATGTCAATGTGCGCCGGGCCTTCGTTCCCTTTTCTCTCGTCTCTTTCGCTCCACACGTGCGTCTCGTACACGCGGCCCTTTTATACAATCCGTCTCATCCTTTTTTCGAGCCTCGGTTACCGCTTCTTTTCCGGCGATCGGCTACCACCAAATTTCTGCTCTCGTTCGTCGGGTAATTGTCATGGAATTCGAAGAGGGAGCTACGATTCTGCAGGCGTATTAACCGACGATTCATCGGTTCAGGTAGCCTTTGCGAATTCAAGGCTCTCAGAGAATCCGACTCCCGTCGGCGATCATGCCGACGGAAGGGCGCGCAGAACCATTTCCGTCGAGGAATCATCGCGATTTCTCCCCACCGACCTTAACTTCGTTCGCTCACTTTTTCATCCAACTTCCGCCTCAAATTCCAGTTGGTTCTTGCAGCGACGATACGAAATAGAGATGCATCGTTCTAAGGTGCGTTTACTAAAGTCCCCGGGAACGGAAGTTGGTCCTCGACCCTGCAGCCATCGAAGCTCAGTCCTTAATAAGTTTGAGGAATCTACGGCTCGCGTAAAAATCCTCCCCCGAATAAATGGGTGAACGAGAATAAGGTGACGCGGATGTTCGTCGCATCCATAGCGGAAACGTTGATTCCCATTGTCTCCTCGAGGGGCGAGTAACTCGCCGTTGGTTCGAGGCCGCCAGGAGTCGTTGGCATGTGAATATGCGGTGAGCGCACGGGCAACAATGCTCCCGTAAAAACGGTACGCACGAGAAAGAGAGCAATGCGCGTGATTGAGAAATAAGGGAAGCGAAATAAACGAGCGGAGAAAAGGTACACACCCCGGGGACGTTGGCTGCTCATGCTGTGGGGGGGTTCTCGCTGCTCTTGTAGAATGCAGAAACAGAGAGCTCGAGGCGAGTGGAGTGACGGTGCGTTTGCTCGTGCAGGTACACACGAGGAGCGCGGTTTCTTACGTACGTCTATGAAAACATTTGAAGGTGTGTATAAGCGTGCGGTCCCACGCAATACGGAAAAAATGGAGCAGGGCTCTGCGCCAAAACTCTTGCCGAGGCGCCATCGCCGAGGAAACGTATTCAGCCGCGACGCTTACACACGCGTTTGTACATATTTTTGTATACGGATACGTGGAGCGTACTAAAATTCCTCCGTGTTGCTGCGTCACACAGGCCGAAGAAGGGAAAAAAGGAAGGGAAAGAAAAAAGACCCCGTGCGGAGTGTTTGAATGCCGCGGTAATTGCATCGTGGCCACCAGTCCCATTCATTTATCCCTGCTCCTGTACGCTCTGCCTCGAAACTCGTACGTCCCGCTCACGTACGTATTATTTCTTTTGTCGTTAAGCACGCACTCGTGTTGGGGCGTTACGTTTGATATTCGGTACAGAAAACATCTTGCTTCGAATAATGATAGTTTGCGGGGACAATTATCACCCGGAAACGACGACAACGAGGTACTCGTCGCTGAATGTCTTTGAATGCGTGTGAAAACTTTTCTTCTGTGACGGTGTAACCTCGGGTTGACAAACGGAAAATGGGGACGAACGAACGCGCGGTCATCTCCGAGTCCAAGAGGACCGCAAACAAGATTAAAAACCAACGATATTTCTCATGGTCTGCAACAAACTTTGCCAGCCATTTTCACTGCCATCACTCCCTTTTCTGACATCGCGTAAATCCTCCTCACCCGAGCTTCCTTCCCTATAAAACACGCGCGATCAAGTGCCAATTACTGCAGACGGATCTCGCATCTTCTTGAGACAACATACGACGACAGTACTGCGTAAAGCGAGGATATTCAAAGGGTACGACGCAGAAAAGAAAAATGAGAAGAAACCCATTGGTTCGGAGCTCCGAGCTCGATCGCAGTTGAACGAGATTTTATTACTTTCCACAACGAAGCAAACGAGATAGAAAATATGAGAGGGCAAGATTCTCAGTTCAAAATCATCTTAACGAGAGTTTACTCGCCTCTCGTACACGAATGACGTACTGCTCTTCGGCTCGGAAATGTATAACAAAGCAGCTTGTATGAAACGAATGGCAACGAAAAGCTTCAACAAGCTTCAATTCATTTGTACGTTCTCGCAGGTTCGCCATTCCCATTTGATCTCATGGCCGCAGGTGATGATTCCTTGTTGTTCCTGACCATCAATTTTAGGTGCATGTACTATGATTATGTATTACATACGTACTTCTTATACTTGCGATATTACACGTGATTTGAGCTGCGATTTATAGCAATACATATACGCTATACACGTTATTAAATGTGAATAACTATCATTTGATTCGCGTACAATTATCCGCGCATAAGTCTTGCTCCGAACGAGTCTTCCACGCCAAACTTAGCGCACGAGGATCGATGAAATATTCACGATATATTGTCGCGACCATGGAAACCATGGAGTCGTTCCTATACACGGAAAGCCAAACCAAAACGATCCACCCTAAATTCACTGCAATATCAATTTCAATTCAGGGTTTTAGCGCCGTTCGCTCGGTGTCGGAAAGAATATTCATCGATACACTTAAGCTTTACAATGAAAAGACGGATTTTACTGTTTCTTTGTTGATAAACTATTTTTTAAGTAATGAACAGTGAGAAGCAGGGGAATTTGTCGATTGAACAAAACTGGCGGTTCAACGATGATCTCATTGTAGTGAAAATATATTCGCTTGAGCCCATAAATTTTAGTATGTTCGATTTTTTAGTGCAAATTCTGTCGGGTTTCAAATTTCCCGTATTTGTTCGATTGCTGATCGCGCAGATGAAACTTTTTCATATTATTCCTCGTGAAATATTCAGGAATAGTGAAATTCGTAGAATTCGAGCAGTCATCCATATTTTTCGGGTTTCTGCTGGCTCGCTTTTTTACTTTGTAACGACCGAATACGAGATTTTTTGACGATTGGAGCTGTAGAAGCGGTTAGCGAATGGTTTCACTCGAAATGGGCGTCGATGATGCTCTCGTTTTGACACGATAACGATGAGATAAATTTACAGATTTTTTCCGGCTAACGTAGACACTTTTTCCCTCTGATGCTGAGCTCGAATTCTTCCACACGTGGTTGGATCCTCCGTCAGAAAGTTGCAACTTTTTCGAGAAATGATTTTCAAAAATTACTTCCAAAACCGCAATTCGATTTGCAGTGATATCGCGAAGCATTTTTTCGTTCAATTGATTCTGCATCAAATGAGTAAACAATAAACATGCCTCGTGGAAATATTTTTATTGTTCTAACAATGCCAGAAATCGATTGAGCGAGCGGTAGAATGTTGCCACTGAATTTTTGTCGTACTTTCCCTTCCCTCGTACCGATAGAGCTCTTGTCTTCTGATATTCGATTTCATATTTACAATCCTACATAATCGAGCGTACGAACTACGATAAAAACAATCCCAAGTACAACTTGCTCGTGTTTCATCAAAAATAAATTGCTTCACATACAACGAGTCGACTGACAAGTGTTTTGAGAACCCATTTGAGTGTGGACCAGTCCAAAAATGCAAACAATCATGATATTAAGGTAGATTGGTAACGGCTACGTGATCTTTGCACCAACTGTATTTTTCGAAAATTTGAAAAGACGGAACTTACTTTAAAATAATAATTTTATTACTTTAGAAATATAATCTGTAGAGAACCAACATTCTTATACAATTTTATTTATTAAAAAAAACGTTCGAAAAGTTCGTTTTGGCTAGCGTAGTGCAACAACTCCCGCTGCTGTTAATATGTTACGCTGTCACTTTTGTTTACAAATTTTATAGGTTATGAGGTGAGTTTACTGTCCAAAAGTAGTATTGCAGTGGAGGAAAATGAAAAAATGAACGATAAAAAAGTTGACCAGAATAAAAATGGCCGTTTTGTAAAAACCGAGAAAAAAATGTGGCGAGGCAAAAGAATGACAAAATATAGCCAATCCATTTGTCGTGTATAATCTGAATGACTTCTCATTGTCATTTCATACGTATTGAATATTTAAGAGTATGGATCAGTCGACTAACCTCACTTGGAATTTTCGAAATTGAAATTCTTTGACGCAGTTAGGCCGATTAAAAAAAGGCTCTGTCAGTCTGCGTAAGACGACGGCAAAAATCGACCGACAGAACCTTTTTTTAATCGGTCAAACTGTGTCAAAGAATTTCGATTTCGAAATTTGCAGCTATCTCTCTCGCACTTACGATTGCGATATACCGATTGGTCCATCCTCTTAATACGCACGTATTCTTGGATATCCACGAAATAAACGACGTGGATATCGATCGATTTTTTTTGTGAAATCTTGGATATAGCTAATGAAAAAATGCAATAACTTTTCACGTGTGTACGACTTTCATGTGCCGGAGTGACGAATGTCAGAGAAAAGTCGATATTCAATAATTCATTCAACTACGTGGCAACCAGCGTCCAAATTTTGCAAATCTGTCCAGTACGTATTCATTTTTGCCTACAAAAAATATCATCGCGTAATCTTGGATACGACCCAACTACCTTGAAAAACAATTTACAATTCGAATGCCTCCTTATTATTGACTGAATAATTTTGAAAATTATGAAGTGTCGATTATCACTGGTAATCAATGCTTGAAGTCAACGAAAAAAAGCACAAAATTCAATGAGCTCCGAATGAATCAGGAATTAAGAATAAATAGCTATAAAATAAGCTTCGCAACGTTGGTTGTTTGGTCTTCTCGAGCACTTGTCGCGGTTTTCCCCTAGCGATTGGAGGGGATCCGTTGCTCGTGCCGTCATACATGCCTATGGGAATTACGTTATCGAGTGCCCCTCATCCTATAACGATGTTTTATATACCGCGTGTGCATATGTCAGTCCCGCCTCACGAGTTTGCAGACTCTTGGGAATAGTTATAACACGCCTGTGCTATCTACATAATAAACATTGTCGTATAAAGTCTTCGTCAAATCCTTAATCGAGTGAGCGCTTCGGCTATCGTTTGCCTGACTTTCTATACGTATTTGTAATTCATTTTGTGCCTTGGGTTCAAGTGAATTGAGGTCTAGTACGTAGAATCACTCAAGAATCCAAGTGCGGATAAAACTTTCAAGTTATTACGTTGACTTGTGGTAGAAAAAATGCCAAAAACATTTGTACTTTTTGAAAGAAATGTTGCGAAATGAAATTTTCAGCCAACTTCATTGCGTCCATTGGCTTTTTCATTTTTGTAACTCCATGACCGACTCCCGATGCTATGTGAATTCGAAGAATCGTAAATTTCGAAGCAGCAACAAAAAAAAAAGGAAAATCGAAGAGCAGCGCTCACGCTGGCCCTTTTTAATACGCTGCGTCGAGCCGCTGCCGCGGCTCTTGATATATTCTCATGAACGGTTAAGTAGAATATACTCAGGGCGGTAGACAGTACATTATGTAATACACGCAAACTATATAGAAAATTAGAATGGCAAGGAATGGAGGAGACACACTCTGGCGTTGCTGTTGGTGATGGCCGTTGGCAAAAGCGAGTGAAGAAGGTGGACGGAGAGGGTGCGGGCAGACTCTTCGGGGTAATTTAACACCGGAAGCGTCTCGAGCGTGACGCCACCCTGAAGTTGCAGTATACGCGATGCGCTTGCGTCCGCAAACACCGAACTCTCTCTTTCTCTCCGTCGATATATCAATTTATGAGTGTGTCTATACTCACGTATAAACACACAAATATACAAGCAAACCATGCGCGAGAAATCCTGCGAAATATACAACGGCGATCTGGGCCGTTGAATCCATCAAATTCTACACTGGTCAACGATCATCGTGGACCATTTGATCTTTACTCACCGAGGCAGACCTCAGGACTGACGATGGCGTCAACTTCAACCTCCAAAAGGAATATCGAAGCGCCGAATTTTTTGTGGATTTTCTCCATTCATTAAAATTTTCAAAACGGTTTTTCCACTCGTTTTTCACCAAATTCATCTCATCAGAAATCATGAGAATCAAATGATTGCACGTACATATTTTTCTTCCTGAAAACGAACCCACGGCCGATAGTACCGCGAGAATGACGACGGCCCTGCATAGCCATACTTTAGCAGGTGGAAAAATGTGATTCAGGTCCTCGGATTAAAAGCTGCTTTGCACCGAGGTCGATCAATTTCCTCATTTCTTAAGGTTGCGATCATTCCCGAAGGATCGTATTTTATGGGTGTCCAAATTGGATCTATTTTCACTCCCTGATTAAAGATATAATCACTTTAAATTAATGTCAGAGTTATTAATTCAAAATTGTAAATACATATTTTCAACTTATTTTTTGACGAATGAAATTACAAGCCATTTATTGAACGGGGAACCATCCCTGACAGAAGCCGAAATTTCATTCGTCCCTGGCTAAAATACTATGGTTTTTTATGTAAAAGAAAGTATGAATAAAAAGACAGAAGGCTGTGACAGGAATGGGCCAAGCCAAGAAGAAACAAAATTCCGAAATAAACAAATGTGAGGTTATACGCGAGTGCTCGTTACCAATTTCGTTCAATCTTTAACGTAATATATCTTTATTTCTAGTAAGACAATCGTCTCGAATTTCTTCCCAAACCTTGTCATAAACTTCGTAAAAAGCGTTCATTCCGTATATGGAAAGATTTTTTTACACATGTGTGCTTTTCTTCATATTTAAACACGTTTATCTCAATAACCAATAAGACGAACCCTTTAAAATTTGATATGCGTGTCAGTCGACTATCCATTTTAAACTCTGCGTAAATTTCAAGACTTTCCTAAGAAAATCGATTAGTGCATGAGCTACCTTGACCGGTTCAAGCCTCCTTTGACTGAAAATGAACATCGGTATGTTGAAACTCTTATGAACCGATTAAAAAAACATTTGACATTTTTGCTCCCAATTTTATTTCAATCTCATTGATCTTATGCCGATTCAACGCTGGTCTATAAACATTAAGATTGCACATCGAGTCTCTAATTCACGAGGAAACTCACCTGTGCAGTTCTTTACCACATGGATATCCCTGCCACTCTGATAATAATAACTCAAAGTGCGTGTCTATTTTTTATGCGAAAGTGTTTGATGCGTTTGCCTTCTCGTTGCTCAGACCTCCTGTCTCACGTTCATAGAAATATAGATGTGTATATAGCCAATGGACTTTTGTGTATAAGAATAATAATAATTTATGCACAGCGTACATATTCTGCAAGAGCAGCTCGCCGCGGTCCGCCGTCTCTAGTCCCTACGTTCGTATTGAATTACCAGCCGTCCGCGAGTTCTCTGCAGCCCCCACTCCACCCCCTTACCTTGGAGCCCTGTGTGTGTGGCAACTCTGTTACTTAATCCACAACGTCACGGAAACTGTATTGATCCATTTTTCTTCCATCCATGTACTTTTCTCCTGAACCATGTTTATCTTTCATTTTTTCAACACCTTTTCCAAAATAAGAGTTTCCGGCGTATGATTATGATCGGGCGGCAGCCTCGATTATCCTCTAACGAGAGCAGGATGAAAATTCATGAAGTCGCGTTGATGCTGCGTGAACTTTTATGCTCACGTAACAAGAATATTCTTCAGTGACGTAAAGCCACGTTGACGAGCGTAGGAAAAAATTCGATTGAAATACGATAGTGATTGGATTGTCGCATCAGTTTTTTTCGAACTGTAATAAGGACTTGGCGTTGCGTTATCAATCCGCTCTTCAGTACGAAGATTCGCAAGTGTTTTGAAAACCGTCCCAAATCGCGAGTGACCTGCTCGACTTTGGATTGCAATCGGATGTTTCGACATCACTTTAACAAAAATCTCGTCGGCTAATCGTTTCGTTGGTTCGCGCCTAAAAAGTTTTAAATATTTACCTCGACGGAGCAAAAGAACAAGGTTGTCGGCACAAACTCAAATGGTCACGCTTTTTGAAATTGGAAAAAAACATCCAACGGATCCATCGAACGTCGAACGTCCCCGAAAGTCACTTAATGTTCTAATCTTTATACAATGCTCGCATAAACAACTATGGAACGCCAGAAAAAAAACGATACAGAGAGAGAGAGAAAGAAGAGAAAACGCGTGAACGAGAAAGGTGGAGGATGGAGGACATGGGAGGTCGGATGGTCCGACGAGGAGAGCAACGTGAGCAAAAGAGAGAAAGAACGAAAGAGAAGGAACCGGGGCTAGGGGTAGTAATCCGACACCTGGCCGCACGGAACGTAACGTGAGAACCCCTTTACCGAAGCGCGCGGGCTCTTCTATCCCTCGATGCTGCCCCCGCGGCTTTTTGTCCCTTACTTACGCGCAGTTGGCGGTGGGATGTTACGCCCGCGGGCTTTTCCGCTGCATACACCCTGAATTCGGCAACGCCATTACCGTTGAAAACATTACAGCTATAGACACAACCGAGAGAGAGAGCGCGAAAGACGGAGATTAATAGATAGATCGAGATCGAAAGTGCGTTAAGGGGGTGGGAATAAAAAGGGGGAGACAGAAATGAATGGATAAATATGAAGAGAGATAATCATATCTGATTTTATTATCGCTAACCGTACAAGTGAGAAGACTTACGAATATGATGGATGGTGGTTCAATGGAGTTGGACAACCGGTAGAAAAATCTCTGACTTTAAATACCTGCGGAGTTTGCGCAACTGTGGCAGATACTTCGAGGGTTTCATCGTCATTAGAAACACGAACGAGCAAATTTGTTCGTCCACTGCCGCAGTTGGTCCAGTGATCTTGAATGATAAATTTTGAACCTCCCTCAACTTTTGAGACCGACTTCTGGCTGGTTGCTCTAAAAAACGACTCGTCGTCGTGTGGGAAATAATTTCATGGTGAAACGAGATAAGCTGTTTCGAACCTCGGCCATTCGTCGCGTCGGCCCTTATCACGAGTTAGTAAAACTTCGAACATCGCTTTTAAACACCCACGGAAACCTTTTGCAAATAAAATTTGAAGGAGCTTGATAAAATGGTCCATGGAAAGATTTTTCATCGCTATTTTCACTGGAACTCTGATTATTATCCTTCTGAGCATAATATTATATAATCGAATGTCGAAAAGATTGAAGAGACGACGAGGTTTCGTTAAATCTGACAAACAACTTCCCGCTGTATCCACCACCTCGTGTACACAGCCGCGTACCCTTGATAGGGTTCTTTGGTCCAGAGCTCCTCTCGTTTCTCGTTCGCCACGCGGCTCCCCTGGACCGCGCACGTGCTCCTCCAGAATCCCTAAGCCGCGAACACGTGTTTCTCATAACGACGTTGGTACATTAGTGTTTCTCTTTCTCTCTTGTTCGTTCGCCTGTTTTCTTTGTCTCTAAGAAGCAATCGAATAATTAATTGGGAAGTCGATTCGTTGAAATATTGTAATCGCTGAATGAACTGTTGGCTTTCAAGTCGCTTTGCGGTTTACGGATTTTCTGATTTCGCCTACAGCACGAAGAGAAAATCTAAATGAGCTTCGCATCGCGATTTCCTTTAATTCGTGACTTCAACATTTATTACACAAGCGCAACTGATCCACAATTGTTTATTGTCAATTCTTCTCCCCCATGCGTTTTGACTCATCGCTTTTCTATCTCGAATTTGTTGCACTACTTTAGCTGCTGAAGCTGTTCAATTTGACAGAACAAACTTTGCTTATTTGTCAATTAAATCCGGCCAATCGCCCGCAGTAAAAGCCGATTCGATTCTCCCGATTAATCATTCATAATTTCTCTGAATAAATAAAATAGAGCAGGAAGAGTCCCATTGACAAATTAACATTCGGTCGAGAGTGCGCTCGCGGAGGCCATGCGCAGTTGGAAGTGCAAACCAAAAAATCGTTCGTTTCTTGAAGAAAAGTCACCCCAGCGGTGCATGTACGGATTCTGCCACTGCGATTGTCCATTCTCTCATGGTTCTTGACCGCGACACCGGAACGAGGAAGATGGCGCGCGATGTGTTTCGCTCCCCGAAACACTCTTGGATAGTACACGCTTAAGCTACTTGCTCGCTAACCGTACGAGCGAACGTGCACGAGGATGACGATGACGACGACGTCGTCGACTCGTTTCGAGACCGGTCTCCTGTTCTCGGTTCTCGGTAATAGGAGAACCGAGGGAGGCCTATCGATTACGAGAAAAAATTGGCTCCGCGTCAAACCGACGCGCACCATCAATTGTACGTACACATATATACGCGGTTGCTTACCACCTCGACCTCGTTTTCTTTCTTATTTTTGCATTCGCGTATTTGCCTCTAGGACACCCCGTTTTCAATCCCCTTTTTTCTTCCTGACCCTCACCTTTTTTCAGCTCCCAATCGAAACTCCATTACCCATGACTATTAATAGCGAAATCATTTCAAGTTTTTTCTATACGCTTTCTCCATTTTCGGACACTTTTAAAACATTTTTTCGTGCGCCTGTGAACAGTGTAAACGTTGGAACTTTGAGTGCTTTTTGTTTCTTTTATAAATAACAATTGGATGGGCGGATTTATATGAAACCCCCTGTAGGCATCTTTCGCATGCTCAGGAGTACTGGAAAATTAAAAAAAAAAATTTAATGGTGGCGCGTTGAAAATAGCACTCCGTGAATCGGCGTCAACAAGAAGACGGTAAGAGTTTTTATCCCGGCGACTTGATTCAAATGGCATTTTGTAGGGAAACGTATGTTTTTAGCACGACGTAGTCGTTTTTTGATAACTTCTTTTTTCTTCTTTTATAAACAATTTTCTAGTAAGAAATCGACAAAAATTGTGATTTTTACTTCAAATGGTGGCCATTTTTGTTTCTAAACAGTATTTTGAAAATCCTCGACGTCATGCGATAGCTAATGGCATATATTTTAATAATCTTTTTGGTTTTTTATCCTGAGATGTTCCATTTTTGAGATTTGCTGTCAACGCCGGTTCAAGGGGTGTCATTTTCAACGCACCATTCTATAAAAAAATACCATAAAAAAAATGGAAAAAAAAAAAAATTCCGGTACTTCTGAGTGTGCAAAAAATGTTTTCAAGGTTTTATTTAAATCCATTCAACCAAATTTTATTTATAAAATAAACAAAAAACATCTAAAATTGCAACGTTTATGCACTGTTCATAGCCCTTAACGAATTGAAATGTTGTTTTGTCTCGAGCGAGATTCAAAAATCCGAAAAATTGTTGAGCGAATCGATGGTGAGAAAAGAATTAATGGAAATTCATGTTGGATATTGAGTAGGTCGCAAAAATCGAGGAATTGCACGAGGAGGGCACACAAAAAGAGCGTGTGAATTGGCAAGACTCGATAATGTGTTTTCTCGTTGGGCACGTGGCGCTCGTAATAGAACGAGCACGTTAATTCGTGAAAGTATCACGAAAAACATCGCATTATGTTGATCCGCATGAAGAAAACTTATTTTTAGTGCATTTGCGGACCGAATGTACGAAGAAATTTCTATAACACGGCGTGAGATACAAACCAATATAATTACGTTGTGCGTGTGTGAATACACATGTTGAATATCGATGACAAAAAAAGGCGAACGTAAGCGCGTGCAGCCACGCGGCTTCAATGGCTCCTGCGCCCATCATCCCTATTTGGATAGTAGCTGCACTCATCATTATCTTGTCTCGTCCAATTATCGATGAGCTTTACGGAATGTTACTGATCCATACGCGTATACAACGGCGCGGGGGACAGAGCCGATCCGATAATCACCGAGTGTATCACAATGAATTTCGGTGTATACGCGAGCCACAAATATTTTGAGATTCATTACTGAAAGCATTTCCAGCTCGAAAAAATGTTGATCCTAAACTCTGCTGCAGCCAAAGATGACGAAGTAATTGTAAATGTAAAAAAAGCAATGCCAGTCACTGATGAAATCATTATTTCGCTGCTATTATAAACAACAGCGGATAAAATTAAAACATAAAGCAGTATGAATTTTGGTGATGTGAAACAAATTTCATTCAATAATGTAGAAAATATTATTTGTCTATTCCCACAGTGTTAACAACTTAACGTCAAGTCTTAACCTCACGTAAAGTGAGGTTATGTAAATACGGATTTGGTTGTTTTTATCAAAGTTATCTAGATTATGTAAACTCTTTTTGCTCTGTTCATAAGGGATTGACCCCCAAAAATAGGTCATTTTTGGGTGGAATTTATGTGAAATAAACAAAAAATGTTAGAATGAAACAACCTCCAATTTTGCACACAGGTTTTTTAGAGTTTAAGATGATGGATCAGTCGGTAATCACACCTCGAATTTTTGAAATTGAAACTCTTTGACATCGTTCGTCCGATTAAAATAATAAAAATGTCATCGTACGCAGCACGATCGCAAAAATCCGATGACATTTTTATTTTTTCGATCAGACGAACGATGTGGAAAAATTTCCTTTTCAAAATTTGCAGCTATCTCTCTCGCACTCACGATTGTGATTACCGACTGATCCATCATCTTAAACTGTGGATTAGTACTTTTTTTCTAACCTATCACCATTTTTCATTTGTTTTTGAGTACGGAAATATGGGGCCTGTGGAGTTATTTCCTATGCGTAGATGTTAAATATTTCAAGTTTTTAAATAATTTACTAAAAAATGGCTCAGTGAAATGGATTAAAAACTAGAGAGACTATAAAAAATAAATCGAAAAATGTATTGTAAAAGTTTCATCAAACTATCACCATATTTTTCTCAAGCTCATTTCCTCCTCAAGGGGTTCGTCTTATTGGTTATTGAGATAAACGTGTTTAAATATGAAGAAAAGCACACATGTGTAAAAAAATCTTTCCATATACGGAATGAACGCTTTTTACGAAGTTTATGACAAGTTTTGGGAAGAAATTCGAGACGATTGTCTTGCTAGAAACAAAGATATATTACGTTAAATATTGAACGAAATTGGTAACGAGCACTCGCGTATAACCTCACATTTGCTTATTTCGGAATTTTGTTTTTTCTTGGCTTGGCCCATTCCTGTCACAGCCTTCTGTCTTTTTATTAATACTTTTTTCTTCATCCATTTCCCTTTGTGCTCTCTGAAGCGAATTTTTACATAAAAAACTACATTTTTCAGCCAGGGACGAATGGAATTTTGGCTTCTGTCAGTGATGGATTCCCCTTCAATAAATCGCTTGTAATTTCATTCGCTAAATAATAAATTGAAAAAATTCATTTACGATTAATTTAGAGTGATAACATATTTAATTATGAAGTAAAAATCGACAGAATTTAGACACCGAGTCGAGAACGTCGTGAATTTACTTTGTGAAAACCGTTTTTCGTCATTCCTTCAGAACATTGTTCATTTTCCTAGAGCTTTTACCGCGTATCAGTAATCGAGCAGATGTGACAAAACGGCTTCACAAGACACAGAATCTAACTACGAGGACGTATAGCGACAACGCGTATGTTATCTCGGAAATCTGAAATCGGCCAACACAAGTAACTTCGGTATTCGCGATCTCGAGTATTGGGTTGTAAGAAACCAGGAGATTTCATAAGCAGCGAGTGTATATCAGCAATTCAACATTCTACGGAGTCGTATATAAATCGCAGCTCCGAGGGATACTTGGCGATCGTCAAGGTGCGTCAGAAGGCGCAAACGTAACGGGGGTCAACGTACTCGAGCTTGCGCTCCTTTTAGCGCAGGGCGAACGAAAGGTACTGTTCGGGATTTTAGTACGTCCGTGTATTTGTAACGACTTAAAATATATAGGCGAGTGTAGAATAGAGGGCGTAGCACACACGTTACGAATGTTTCACGCTGCAGATACGTGCGTGTATACGTGTGTACATATTTATCTGCATGAATACAAGCGCGCGTATACACGAATATATAGGCGAACATAGTACGCCGTGAATTTCCGGTCGTATCTCCCGATGTAATCTCGGACGCGTTTTCTCGCCCGCAAACAAGAAAATATAAAGCTCTCTTTTTCCCTCTTGTTATGCACGGGGCTAGAAAAGCCTGAGCGTCTTTGTCGTCGCGGGATCTCGTCGTTGCATTTCTCTCGTTTCTCGTTTAGTAAGGCATGAATACGCACGCATATGCGAGGGCTTACGGCAACTCGCAGCTTAAGAACACGCTACTACACAACTACAAACGACTATAAATATAGACTGGTAATTGATTCTGTAATAACTAACTCAACTCCGAACCGAACCGATGCGTCTCGTTCTCTGTATGCAATTTTTCCTCCTCTCTCTCTCTCTCTCTCTCTCTCTGCCTCGTTTGCTTCGCAGCTCTCGCTCTATTCCTCTCGGTACGTCTTTCAACCTCTTTCGCACGATTTATCGTGCAATATCTCTCTTCTCTCTTCTCTCTTTCTCTCCTTTTTTCCTCATCTAGCCTTCCTTATATTCTCATTCTGCATCAGTTGTCCACCGCGGAACGAGTGCCTCTTCTCGAATTTCCATTGCAATGTGTAATAGTACGACTATGTTGCTCTATGCGTATATACATCGGGACATTAGTTTATATCCCCGACGAGATGCAATAAAACTGTATTGGCGCGGGTGCATCCCATCTACGTATTTTCACGCCCTGAGGTGATCCAGCGGGGAAAAAACGTCCGAGAGAAAGACTCGGAGGAACGAGGCCTTATTTCCTTTCTGCGATTATCGAATGAGCGACGTAACGACGAGTGACGACAACGACGATTCGTTCGTCGCTCATCAGCAGTTCGTAAAAGGCTAATTACACGTTCAAACTTCACTGTAAAATTGTCGCCTGTTTCAAAGTAAAATTTCTACTCAGATGCGATGTGCAAGCAGCTTTGAAAATTGCGCCCAACAACGTTCGAATTCGCCCCGTTAACATAAAATCGAAAATGACCGACAATTTTCTCCGGAACGCAGCCTTTTTGAAAGCAGCTTATATACGACAAAAGAATAAATTCCATCAATTTGATTTATTAGCTTCATACATTACGATTATTCGTGTACCAGCAGCCGGAGCACCTATTCATTAATGGCTGAATTACGACTACGCCATTTTGTTCATTACTCCAACAGCGCCGATCGAACGTGCATATACGCATAGCGCATAGGTGCATAATATAATGAAATACATCTGGAATATGCGAAGGAGGCGAGGCGGAAGAGAGGGAATAGAAAAACTGAGAAAGAGAAATAGCGAGAGAGAGAGAGGAATGCCCGCGGAGCATGCCACGATTATCCCGAGAGAAAAGAGGCGCAAGGGTTCCTTCTGGTCGGCACGAGGATCGATCGTACGGATAGGTGTTAAAACACGGCAATTAACAACGAGGATGAACGCCGTGGCGGACGAGTGCGGGACCACCGCGAGCTCTCTCCTCGTCTCCTTTTCTTTATCTATCTTTCTCTTTCTCTCCCAGGGTGGCAAGCAAGATTTACAGCCAAACGGTCCCGTATTTATGAACTATACGCCTCTTCTCGCTCGCTCGTTTTTACTCTCTGCTCCTCGTTGGGACGATCGCGCGCGCGCGCGCGCGCCCGTCTCCCCGCATAAAGTACGCGTACATATATACGTATATTTGTACGGCTTGACTCTGGTGTACGCGTGTGGGGATGACACTCTTGAGCGTCCGTTCGAATGCGTGTGTGCACGTGTGTACGAGTATATTGCTCGAATCTTTAGAGTTTTATCTCGTCTACAGGATTGTACATCTTGAAAATAGAATACGTTCGAACGGCGAACGATAATTTTCGATATTTTCTCTCTTTTTTATTCTCTCTTTATTGAGACTAAAACTGGAGATGGGAAAGCTGGCTTCGAGCGAGGGTTGGTTCGAGTCTTCCAATTTACGGATCGCACGTGGTGCGATCCGTGAAACTTCATTTCTGGGAATCGCAGCGCAGAGCAATGTGGAGTTTCATTCAGCTCGAACAAGCTCGATCTACTGTCACGAAAAATTTTTAATTTCTTCCAAAAACCAGGCTCTTCTCATCGCGCAAGAAAACTCGATCGAAGTGTGAGGAGAACCGCAGCCAAATTTTTCAATCCGTTGCTCGCCCGCTTGGGACTCGAACGTCGGCACTCATTTGCGAGAGCGTTTTTCTCGATGCGTTATTTTTTTTACGAGGTAGCTCGAAAACTCCAAAAGCCACTTATCTCTCGTGAGCGGGGAGATTTTAGGGGCGGCCAAAAAGATATGAAGAGGTGAGAAGAGCGGGATGCTAATTTGTAAATTTTTTAGTTGGCGATCGAGGAGCGCGCAGCATTGTGCTCGCGGGTGGGTGCGCTAAAGCGGAGCACGCGAGAATAGCGTTCTTTCGCCTTATGGATTGACTCCGAGATGCGGGAAGAAAAAAGGAGGAGTAAGAAGAGCAAGAGCGGAGGAAATAAGAGAATTGAGGCGCGGTTCGAAGAGCATGGGCTTGAGGAGAGGAACTCCGGGCCCTTAGGGTCCCCGTCATAAACAATAGGAGCGAGTAATTGATTCTCCAATAACTTGACGCGCCTGCACACACCAACGTGAAGTTCGCACATTGCGCGTTTTAACGGCTGAACTCACCTTTTTCGTGTACACACAGGCTCCATTCACAGCACACACAGGCACACGCACACACACACATACAAGTGCGTCGCGTGTAGAGGCGTAATATAATGTATTGCCTCTTTGATGATGCTGGTTTGTCCTTCCCCCTTCCCTGAGCCGCGGCAAGCTCGGCGGAACGTTGCGCCCGGGCACGACGCGAGCCTCCCCCCGCAGCCCCTCGCCGCTTCTCTAACTCTTCCGATCCTCGGCTACAGAGAGGTTCGAAAAGAAAGAGAAAAAACGAGGGCCGCGAGGGAGGGAGAGAGAGAAAAGTTTCTACGAGACGGGATTTAAGACCGCCGCGCGGTTCTCTCGCCGACCCTCCTCTTCTCCACCTTCGCGCTATGCTCGTTGATCGCATTATAGGATGCACCGGCGAACGCGCTCGAGAACTCCTCTACAAAATGCATCCTTCGTTTTTCCTCAGCTGAGACGCTCGTTTTAACCCTCCTAACGGCCCGTTTCTCTCCCAAATTTGCACATATTTATATGGGCTCTTTAAATATCGTTTCTCATCTCAAACTTGCCGCGATAATTTCCCTCCGAATTATTGCTACGCTGACCAAAGTCGCGATGACCTTTGCTCTTTCCCAACGCGTCACAAAGTCCACCCTTTTTCGTATCGTTTTATCGAAGTACGGAAATAGTGCGAAGCGCTTCCGACAGCCTGAAACTTCTTTCTCGCGATTCAAATCGGCCTTGTCACTTGAATCGAAACGATCTTTCGTGTTGAGGATCGATTCGAAATAGCATCGGAGCACAAACTGTTTGGCCATTTGACGTTTGGTTGCCTGTACATCGTTCCCGTAATAAGATATCGAGCGTGCATTATATTTTTGCACTTGACCGCCGGTAAGTTTCTCGCGCTTTTCTCTCCACTTCCCTCGACACACTCGCGTATATACGAGCATACAAGATGTAATACACCACCGGAGAGAGAGAATGCGGGGTTGAGAATCACCCGCCCCTCGAGTTTCTCATACTCGGAGCCCTGTTTACCCCGGTAAAACGCGCGAACGTGACTAAAGATGAGAGCAAAGAGGTCTCTAGTTATGATAATCGCTCGAGCAAGTAAGTATAATAAAGACGAGAGCGATGGGCCTTCCTCGGCGTTCCCTCTACGACGAGTATGTGTATAATATTAAAATCTGGGAAGCCAATAATACGCCTAAAGACGCTCATCAAATCCTGCCTTTCTTCCCTCATATTTTATTCTCCGCATTATATAATGAGTTGACACCGACGTAGTGCTGCTTCGAAACAATATCCTTCGTGACCATTTATCTTAAGAAAGTACGTAAACAACGTTAAATGTGTGTACAAGAAGATCTTATGGAAACTGAATTTATCGCGGGGACGAATTCTTTCCTGGGGATCAAGCCCATGAAAATAGGAGCACGAAGCACTTCGGTAACAGTATCCAGAATATGGGAAAAGCTTTGTTAAAATTACCGTACTTTGTTGAAGGATCTTTTTTTTCAACATCATCTTTGGAGACAAAAGTTGTGAATTCTATACCTTCGTGATGCGCTTGTCACCGAATTTGATTCAAGTTCTCAACGGGAGTTCAAACTTGTCGAAATATTTTTTGCGTACTATCGGGAAAATATTTTGTACGAATGCTTGAAAAAAAAGGACACAAAGGTACGGAGAAATTCGAGCACGAATTTGGGAAAAATCGTTTTTTCAACGACGCGCGGAGCACGAAACCATTATCCTGAAACGTCGTCTATCAAAAATTCCATAAAAAGATCATTGGAAACGAAAAGAATATATTTTGGTGAAATTCCAAAGAAACTGTGCGGAATAGGGGTTTTTGTTTTTTGAGCAAACGCGAATCGTTCATGTCGAACAGATAATATCAGGTAGCTATTTAGTTACAAATAATGTATACATACTTATACGTATATAAGTGCGCCTATAAATGTTTTCACACGCTTAGCTCGCGGTAGTGAGTTTCAATATATTTAGTCGCACACATAGCGCCAAGTTTGGCGTAGAGAGAAAAAGCACCGAAATATATGTAAGAGAGCGGAGACGAAGAGAGAAAGAGAGAAACTCACGCGGCGGGAGAAGAACGAACAAGATCGAGCAACGAGATCTCACGGAATTGTGGTGTATCGGCCAGCCGATAAATCCCTTTCTCGCTGGACAAATAACGACAAGCCTCATTACTATAAACACGCCTTGGCACAAGCCTGCGTGTGGCATCGACATTTTTGTTTCTCTTTTTTTCACTCATTCGTGCCACCCGCGGTACACCACTCTTCTGTCCTCCTACTTTTTTTCTTTTAATTTCTTTCTTTTTAAGTTTCTCCTCCGTTGTTCGCGTTTTTCACCTCCTCCGCGCTAGCACGTCGTTCGTTCTCTGAGCATCCAATCGGCACGCAACTCGCTATGTGCTTTTCGCTCGATTTTTTTTATTTCCTTTTTATTAACGATTCTTCCGTGACCGTGATCCCTTCGGAAAGGGGGAAAACGTCAGCCACCAACGGATTTGGGATTCGGCAGTTTTTACATTTATTAATAATTATTCGTTTAGTGACCGCAGCTTTTTATCGCTAGAGAAATCGAAGGGATTCGTGCTCAAGAGTCTCTTCATTCCTATAAAAACAGATTCGGTTAAACCTGAAACGCGAATTGCTCGTTCGAAAACAAGAGTCAAAGGACACAGGCGACGTTCGATCCAACTGCGAACGCAATGCAATAAAAAACCTTCGAGCCACTCGGTTTACTCTTCTAATCAAGTCTGCCGTCTCAACGAGAATAAACTGCGAGGAAAAATAATGTCAGAACTGATCGAAATAACGCGGATAAAATATTCCCTCAAAATGATTGATGATCAGAGACGATTTACCAAACTTTGCCATTCCAAAAATGGAGTCTCCGCATTTAAAAAATGAAAAGCCCCTCTCACTTTGCATATGACGTAGATATACGTAGAACATACTAATGAAAATATACAACGGCAGTAGCGGCTGAGAAGCCTTAATCGAATTCTCGAAGCCCCGTTCTTCGGCATACGCAGATCGATACGTCAATTAATTTCGGGACAAGGTGTGCACCTGGCCTCTATCGTCGTTCAAATTCACCCTATCAAGAGCTCCGTCTCTTTTCTCCTTCTTTCGCTATCTCACTCTTTCTCTTTCTTCCTTTCGAGTAATACACACTCGAGCGATGCACATTCGGTTCTGGCGCTCGCTCATCGGTGTAACGCGGCGTGGCAGTGGAGGAGGAATCCGATATCGAAAACGTACCTCGTAACTTTTAATTATCGCGCACCTAGTATCGCCGGGCCTTTATTCTTCGATGCGATTAGCTCTCTGCCCACGTATGTGTGGCGGTTCTCCTAACACCGACGCGCCTCAATTGCTTTGAAGTATCGAGAAGGAAATCGCCCAAAATGCCAATTATTTCTCAATCATTTCCATCGATTTAACCGAATTTCTAATCGAGAAATTCGCTTTATTTTTTTCGTACGAAAAATTGATGAAAATAAAAAACGATAAATCTTCGAAATTTCGTTCAAATTCATATTTTCGAATGTGCGAGAAAACCCTCGTCGTGAATAGAAAAGCGTGAGAATGGAGGATCACTGAAAAGTTTTTTATTGCGTAGCCACCGTGTGTATTATCGTGCGAACAAAACTCTCGATATTTGAGTCGTCGTTCTACAAACGTATTTGATTTTGACAACTGAAAATTTGTTTGTAAAACACGATAAAAATGGGAGGAAAAGTATCAACTTTGTGAAGAAAACGACAAAAAATTCAGCACATTGAAAATATTTTAACTTCGACAGTGTTTTCAAAAAACCACTCAATTTTTCATCATCCCCAGTAAGTTTCAGATCAGCCGCAATCGCAGTGACAAAAATACGGTAACGAACCAGCAGCATTCCGACCCCACCAAACGCGAATGGCAGAAAGAAAATTGCTGTACTTACGACGCGATAAAAAAATTTGGCGAAAACTCACAGTCGGATTTATTGCTCAAGCGGTTAAATCGGTTCGTTTTTATAAATGTCCATAAGCAATGAGACAATGAATTAAAAATAAAGTCGATACGGGGAGGAGATTCACGGCGAAATGTTGTCCAATATCCAAACGATGTAGTGAGATATTCTCGTGTACACAGCCGGAGTAGTTGTCTCACCGCACAATTTGGCACCAAACGATACGATACCGATTAAATAGTACTTCGGGGTCGATTCGCCCTCCTCGACTTTCATCAGGGGTCCTCCGCTGTCACCCCCGCAAGAATCGGATCCGATCTTGCCACCCACGCACATCTGCTCTGGTCCAATACTCGCATGATACTTGAAAGCGGTCGCGCATTTTTTCGTCGCGACTATCGGCAGTTTGATCGTTTGGAGAATAACACTAGATTTCGGATGGTCTGTACAAGAGTTTTGGGAAAGCAGTAGCATTAGAGCACGTAAAGCATTTTTTCGAGTGTCTTTTCTGTTGACTTTCAACTGATTTCAGTTCAAAATTCGTTTTTTTGTTATTGTAACGAGGAAAAAGCTCATTTTTCGTGTTCTCTTTGCGCAATTAGCAAATCATTTTTTCTCTACTCACGTATATCGGATATTCCCCAGCCTGCGACTTCGCCCACGCTGTTTACGAAATCCTTGTCGAGAAGTTTACCACTCGGAAGACACAACGGCTTCACCCAATCTGCACGTTCATTTTTGCCATGTGGAGAAAAAAACTTATTTCAATTTGATCGCACGGTTTTACTGCTCAATTTGTTGGGATGAAAGACGAAAATAAACAATCTCAACTGTTTCTGCTCCACTCGAGGGTTAATCTGCATTTTGAAACTTGAGTTCGAGATAAATTCAAAGTGGGCTATTCGCGGAAGAAAACAAACGTTCGGGGAAATGAACAGTGAAAATGGACGTGCAGCTCAAAAATTGAAAATGAATAAATTCCAAATTTAGCGAGTATTTAAATCACGCACCATTGTATTGAACGGGACGATCGAGTCTTATGACCGCGATGTCGTTTTTGAACATCGGATTATTGTATTTACGATGTACCACTATTTGGACCGATTTGAAATCTTGTACGGGTTCGGCGCAGAATCCACCCTCGCAATCCGGATTCGTTCGCGTATTATGCTCGCCGAGTCTCACGCCCACCACTCTGAACCTGCGAATTCGATCGTTTCTTTTGTATTTATTTAATTATTTATTCATTCGTGACTCCATTTATCCCCTTTTGTCATCCCTCGTGTCTCAAGCCTAACAGAGGGTTGGAAAAGAAGTTCAAATAGTTCTTCGAATGCAAAAATTTCTTGAGGTTTTCGTCTCGCTGTAGACTCGTTTTCGTATAATTTTAAATTTCGTTTTCTGACAAAAAAGTGTTGAGTAATCTTTCAATGCAAGAATCGTTCAGCTTTCAATTGTGGATTCCCGGAAACGCGAAATTTCTGTTCTCAATTGACGAAAACAAGCGAGAAAACTGTTCAGTGAGCCAACGACAAAAATCCAATGTTTTCAGATCGCACGTGTTTTTTTTTCAAATTTTATTTTCCACAGTGCCTCCGCAAAACCACGAAAAGATTAAAAATAAAAAATTAGAAATCAAATCTCGGTTAATTCGTGTGGATCTCAATGACGAATTTTCTCATACGAATAGTTAATACACGCTATCGTAGTTGTAATAATTGTGATGAAAAAATGGTATTGCATTTACTTGCCAGGTAGATTCGATACGCAGTGAGCCGCGGTTAAAACGTACATCTTGTTAATGAGAGTTCCACCACATCTGTGAGCTATCTCTGGTTTCTTCAAGGCCGTTTCTTTCGCACCATCGACGTAAGCGATTCTTGCTATCCAAGGATACGCTCCCATCGATGCATTCTTACCACCTATTATACGATCCGAGGCTGATTCTCCACATTTGTCGTGGTCCAATAGCATCCAACTTGGGTGCTTCCTTACCATTACTGTAAAAACACTAACCTCGTATAGGCGTTCGATTCACTGCTCTTGTACTCGTTTACACACAAATCGTAAGACTGAAAAAAAATGTTACGACCGAGGAAAAAAGTATGTTGCGTTCGAATCACTTTGTTCAATGGTCTGTCGTTGTTTGAGCAAAATTAGTGTCAAAAAGTCCTTAAACGAAGATTTTTCATTGAAAATAATCGACGGTCTGCAATTTCCATCGGGCTTTGAGCTTTGTTTACTTTATTTATCCCAGTTGTTACACAAGATTCGTGATCACATTGGAGCGCAGTTTATGTTTTCCATATTTTGATGTTTAAAATTATCACTTTTTCATGAATTTTGCCTTTTGACTATAAATTATTCGATATTCCTGTGTATTTTACAGAGAAGAACAGTAAAAAGGGAATAAATGAAAAGTGTTAAAAGAGGATCGACGAATTGCCTTAGGTGCAGTTCGATCGAGCTCTGCCTGAAGAGCAGCGATGATATTGGGCCTTACCATGCGATCTAGAAACAACGAAGAGGCTTAACAATACGTGAACACAAAAAAATGTAAACTTTTCCATTTCAATGCGAAAAATAAATATTTAAATGAATGTCGTATATTGTTTTCGGTACAGAGTACAAAACCCGTTTGGCTACGACTACAAATTATACTTGATTCGCAAGAGCGTGTATTTTTTGTTCTCTTTTTTTTTTTCTTATCTCCGTAACAAACGAACAACGCATGAGCTCGAGAGCTATAAACTCTTTTCCTGCTTTGCTCGTTCACCGGCGCACTTAGCCCGTCAAATCGAATTACATATGATCGTTAAATCGGCAATTAATGTTTCTCCTTGAATTACTCTCTATCGCAATAAAATTGGGATAAACTTCAAACTGAACTGTTATTCGTATTCTCACGTATTGAGAACTTGTCACATAACAGCCAAAATCTTTTTCGATTGGTCCAAGTACTTTTAGCGATACTACTAAAACGTGCAAAAATTCAGACATTTTTGTGGATATTTTGGATTATTGGCTCTTTCTAAAAATCAATTTTAGGACTTGACCAAGAAGTTACGAAACAAACATTGGCAATGATTCCTGATCTTCGGAAGAAATGCTTGAACATGATAAAATGTTGAAACAGTCTATTCAGAAAAAAACGAACGAACTCATCGCACGAGACTGAAGAGGATTTTCTGTTCATACGTTAAATTATTGTTTCGTCTTCATGCACTAAGTTTTATGCATAGTTAACGTCAAAAATTATTGGAGACTAAAGCTGAATATTGAAACAAAAATTTGGCTGCAAAGATGCGTTCAAACATTGCTGATGAAATTTTATTTAAATTGAACAAAAACCGCCTGGGCTTTCACGCAGTTAGCTGCTTTGTAGAGCTTTTCGTAATATTCTCATTAATTGGCGGAGCTTCAGGAATGGACGGCTGTGAATTGTCATCCGAACTTTTGCTGGATCCTGCTGCAATTGAACGTGATTCGTCGCTAGAGCTGCTACACTCGGATGAAGTTTTTTTCTCTGTGATGATTTTTTTCGATCGACCGCAGTCATCGGAATCGTCGCTGTCATCAGAGCTGTCCAATTCGTCCGAATTGAATTCGTCGTCCAAAATCGTTTTTCTTCCTACTCTTTTAGCCACAAGTTTTTCTCGTTTCTCCACTTCTTCAGCTTCAGCCGCAGCTGCGGCCATTTTAATTCCTTCCTCTACAGCATCTCCGACTCTATCGGTCAGAGCGGAACGCTCCTCTTCATACTTTTTGTCTGAGAACTCATGCTTCGGTACGGCGCAAAGCTTTTCCAACTTCCTCTTCTTTCGGGCAACCTCCTCCTCCTCTCGCGACTCTTGCTTCTCGATCCAAGCTTTTAACCTTTTCTCTTCGTTTATGTCTCGCAAACGACGTCCACTCAAGTCTCTACAAGCTTCACGATTTGTTGTTTTTTCTATCTGAGCTCCTATTGCTCTTAACATAGAACCAAAACCACCCTTTCCTCCCAAAATCCTTGGAAATAGCGTTGCTCGGCCCTCCAGTAATCCGACATGCTTCTCAGATACCAAACGACCATTTTGTTCGATGTAATATGTACCCTTTGCTAGAGCCTGAAAAAAATATGAATTTCACTTCAATCTACTTTATAATTCTATGAATCTTTATCTAACTGTCAATTTTATTTCTGGTAATACAATACAAGAATAAAGAATCAAAGATTTTTCTATTTATTGTTTCATATCAGGTCTGTAAGAATTTACCAAAAAAATAATATCTAGAGTCGCAGTAGCAACCTAGCAACTCGGAGACATTTTGGTTACTACAAAACCATATTTCAAATGCTTTATCTTAAATGCCAGAGACTCTTAATATCACATCTATAATAACCAAATCTTTAGGCTACATATTTTTCAGGAATAATATTCCTTGAAATAATAAAAAATAATGACAGAAACGGAAATCACGATTCATGACAGCTAAATTGCCATTTGTGAGTTCACTCATTTATATGTTTCTCTTAAATCGATACGCACAGTCATTTATAAATTAAACTCACTTTTTGTTTAGATTTCCTAGTAATGTCATTATATTATAGAAATATACGTAAATTGTGATATTTAAGGGAAAACGTTTTTACGACGTACCTTATCCTCTAGTTGTTTACAAATTTCGTCGTACTCCAGGCCCCGTTCATGGCTCAGGATCGTTGAAATTCCCTTGCTGCTTCCGTAAATCTTTAATTCAAACATAGTTTTGTGTATGCTTTAATTGCTGTTTACGTTTGAAAAATTATTATTCGATATTGATGACTAAACAACGTTAAACTGTGTCAAACTTGTCAAGCAATATAGTCCGCAAATTAGTCAGCTGATGGAAAAGGTAACGAACGGATACGAGACGAGCTAAAATTTTTTCACGAACTCACGAACTGCCACTTTTTGGTACTGAGATAACCAGCGTACTAGTAATTGTCGCCACCACGTACCAACGTATGGTAAGTGTACGAAACTAGTACAGCGTGTTGAGTACACGTGGTGTTTCTACCGTACCGATACACGATACACATGTCTTATAAACCGCCGGAACCGTCGCATCAAAAATATTCGAAAAGATCACGTTTGATTTTTCTAATTCTTTAATCATGCATCCGTTCATAATTCATTAGCAAATGATTGCTAGAATAATTCAAGAGTTTGTTGTTGAAATATTTCCTTGAAAAATTCAATTTACCATTCCTTCGCCCAGGTTTAAGGTGATCTATCACTTGTTCAGTCGGTAAAAATCCTGCTGCACACGTTTTATTCCGAGTAGGTTGATATTTGAAAAAAAAATAAGAGTTACACGCTATTCTCATTTTATTAGAGAACAAGGTGTAACTTTCATTTTTTTCATTTTTCTCAAAAAATCAAGGATGTCCGCGTAAAACGTATAACCATTTTGCAGCTAATCTCTCTCGCACTCACGCAAGCACCACGCAAGTGATAGATCACCTTAACTCTCCACTATAGCATGAATTCAGATTATGCTCGAACTATATAGAACAATAGAATTATAACATTAAACAATGGCGGCGTTCTTGGTCCAAACGTGTTTAAAACAAAGGTGATTTAACGCATCCAAGAAATACGTAATTCCTACGTTATAAAAAATCCGTTTCGCACGAAATATCTATTGAACACTGAAATCAACAAACATTGTAGAACAACTGATTTCAACACATGAACGATCCTAACCCCTTCATTCAACTACAAGTTTATCCAATTGTTTGATATTAATATCGACTTCGTTATTTATGATTTAGGTGGATGTTCGGGATAGATCCATACGCGGTGACAAGAATCAGTGCTTGTCATAAACTATGTATCGAGTGTCACTGTTATCATACCACACCATTATATTTCAAAAAAAGGAAAACGGCAGAAGAGCGGGTAAATCATAAATTTACGTCTATGATGAGCACAGGTTTAGTATTCAACATGCAGAAGCATCAATGATATTAAAATTTTTTTGAATATTAAAATGAATTTGACAAATTTGTCAACAATGTCAATAAGATATAGTGTTTCATGAAGTATGAGGTTGAAGCATCTTATTTGTCATTCAATTATTTTTTTAGAAAAAAAAAATGGTCCCAATTTTAACAAAACCAAAATCCACGGTTGTTGATATTTGGAGGAACATGACTGTGGCAGAGTTGGCTACAGCTACTAATAGATCGGTAAATCAAGTTTTGGAAGCAATTTCATATTCGGACACCGCAGTTTATAAAAGCAACACTATCATAGGCAATCACTATGTTCTGTACGATGCAGTGAGAAAACTTGGATTGAAATTCCGAATGGCATCGAAACCAACAGATTCACATACTATGGAAATTAAACATGATGCTGTAAAGCGGTTAGTGCATTTACTTTTGTCGCGAGCAGTACTCAAGGATTGAAAGCTTAGTTTCTAATGACTTATTACTCTAAGACCTTTATTCATAAGTAAATGACATAACTAAACAGGTAAATGAATTATTTAAGCCCTCCACCGGATCCAGCTGTTTTAGTGAAAAGACACCCTGTTGTAACAGTTATGGGTCATGTGGACCATGGAAAAACAACTCTCTTGGATAGTCTAAGGAATACATCAGTGGTAGCATCAGAATTTGGTGGAATAACCCAACACATTGGGGCCTTTAATGGTATACTTTTGAATCCAAAATTTCCTCAAATTTTTCTGGGTTCTGACCCAGATGAAGACCATAATTCTCAACTAAGTTGAAATGAACTTTCTTTCGAATTCCAAGCATTTGCATAATTTCAAAGTTTTTTTATTCGAAATAATAAATTTCTTCAGCTATTCGAATTCTTCCGAAAATTATAAGCACACAACGCCAACTGGGTCACATGAACTCAATATTTATTTAACAATTTTGTATTGTGAATGAGGTAGTAACGTTAGCCAGTGGTGAAAGGATGACATTTTTGGACACTCCGGGCCACGCTGCTTTTAAAGCGATGCGAGAGCGAGGAGCAAATACAACAGATATGGTGATTCTTGTGGTAGCCGCTGATGACGGTGTAATGGAACAAACAGTGGAAAGCATTCGGATGGCCAGGGAGGCAAATGTTCCCATAATCGTGGCTATTAACAAGATCGATAAGCCCACTGCCGACATTGTAGGTAAACATTGCAAGATCAGAAATTTGGTCCCTTATTAATATAAAACTATCCTCAAATTCATTGTTGAGGAACTAAAAATACTGAATTCGTTCAACAGGAAAGAACCCAAAGGATGTTATCACAGCAGGGTATTCTGGTTGAAGAGCTCGGGGGTGACATACAGAGTGTAAATATTTCCGCTTTACATGGTACAAACTTGACAGCTCTCGTTGAGACTGTTGCTACGCAAGCGGAATTGATGAACCTCAAAGGAGATCCTACAGGCTTTGCAGAAGGCGTTGTTATCGAAGCGAGCACGGATCCTGGACGAGGGAAACTCGCCACAGTTCTCATACAGCGTGGAACTCTCAATAAAAGAGCAGTTCTTGGTACGATGTGCAAGCACAATTTAATCAATGATACGATATAATAAAATATTTCGTCGCCTCAAACTTTTAAAATTCATAACTTCCAACGTGAACAAAAAAACCTTTAAACAGGCCGATACATCTAGCAAGACTATTAAATCTGTTTTGACTATCTTTGCGTTCTTCATAATTTCCTCTTTTCTGATGAATTTTTCATTTCATTTTCATTCTTAGTTGCATTTTCCTAGGTTTTTCGAAATCTATCGTAGAATTCTTTTTCAAAATTTTGCAAAGATACGATCATGAAAATGAATTTTATTGTCTATTTCAGTCAGTGGAGTAGCGTGGGCTAAAGTTCGTTCAATGTTCGATCACGCTGGTCAACCGCTGAGTGAAGCTAAACTTTCGGAGGCGGTGCAAATAATAGGATGGCGTGACTTGCCAGCAGCAGGTGATGAAATATTGGAGGTAGAAAACGAGCGCAAAGCTCACTTGATTATGCAGTATCGACAATCCAAACAGGCTGAACAAAGAGCTCTGGAAGAAGTGAAATTCATCGAGAAAAAACAGGCCGAGCACCAAGAGGTCTGTAATTCTCGTTGAGTCCACGATATAAGCTCAGTCAATTGAATAGAAAACCCGCAACGAAAAACTTTTCGAATTCTTAGGTATACAAAGCTTACTTGGAGAAAAAGCGATCTTCAAGAATTGGTAGATACAGACCGTTATCAAGTGTAGGACCAAGGAAAAAAGAGATTCAAGACGATGGGGTACCGAAACTGAATATACTGCTAAAAGGCGATGTCGCCGGATCCATCGAAGCTATTCTCGATGTTTTTGATACGTACACTGACGAGGATCGTTGCCGTTTACATATAGTTCACTATGGTGTTGGTCCTTTGACAGAATCGGAGGTAGAATTGGCCCAAGCGTTTGAAGGTGAAAGATCAACTGAAAAATTTTCTTCTACTCACTAAAATCACAATCGTTTATCATTTTATATCCATTTCCGAATTTCTTATCAGCGATCATATATTGCTTCAATACAAGTACAACTCCATCTGCTGCTACAATCGTTGAAGAAAATAAATTACCAGTTCGGCATCATAAAATAATTTATAAATTGGTGGATGATGTGAAAGGGGAAATCACGAAAAGACTTCCACCAGGTGAAGCCGAAGAAATATTTGGTGAGTTGACCGGTTTTCTTTTCATTTTTGAAACTCTGAGAATAAATTAAAAAAGTGTACGAACGCAAGCTACTTACACTGAAAGGAAACACGTTTGGAACATTGATGTACACCTTTTTTACCCCGAAATTACTGCCGATGAAAAAAACTAGTTTTATATTTCAGTCTACTTTCATACTAAACATCAAATTTACCTAAAAATTGTTATCGTTTGTTCGTTTTAAGGTAAAGCAAACGTTTTGCAATTATTTGTAATTACGGAGAGAAAGAAAAAGTGGAACGTTGCGGGATGTCGATGTACCGAAGGTTTATTGAAAAAACGAGCCATGTTTAAATTGAAAAGAGATAATAGGATTATATATGAAGGTTAGTTCAACTGAGTTTCACGAGTCTTACTTATCAGTGACACGTCTTTTTAATGAGCCGATATTTACAGGAAAACTGGCATCTATGAGGCACTTGAAGAGCGAAGTAGATAGTATAAAAAATGGTGTGGAATGCGGCTTGAGGTTCGAGGACCCTAATGTTTCGATAGAACCTGGTGATACTCTCATCTGCTACAGAACTTACGAGACCCCACCGGAAACCAACTGGGATCCTGGTTTTTAAAGATATTCACTGTACTGGTGTAACTACAGGAGAGTGCGCAAGAAGTCATAATTTTGTGAAAATTGCGGGAAGAATAAACGTGCGGAAATTGTAAATAACATTCATTCTAATTGCAACCTTGTTTCAGATGACACCTCTGCATCGCGTATGCAATCTTTACATAGAATTATCCCAAAAACCGTGATCTAATCAAGAATATGAAATAATATGAATGAATATAAAATTTGCAACGAAACTTCTGGGAAAGTTGGGAGATTTTCATACAATTAATGTGATAATATAAAATAGAATGGCGTTCAATAGAAGTCGATCAATTTAAAATTTTCTAGTTCAAAATTTAGAATATTTCTGAAATATGAAGTTTGGACTTTTAAACTAGCCGAAAACGGTATCCAGCAATAATTTGGGACCAGGTGCAAATCATTTTTTCATCGTATGAAATACTCCAAGTGAATCTCACCCAAGTGTAATCATTTTTTCAAGTTTTCGGTATCAAAATTTCAAGGATGCGTTAATGCGGAAACCCAATAACTCGGAAGCTTTTGGAATGAACGGATCGAATTGGATGGAATATTAAAAATTCTTTATTTCTTATTGTTGAGTCACCATTTTCAAAAGTACATTCAAACATTGTCAAGTATTTATACGAAAAATTGCCCATCTTTCTATCGTTTTCGACATTTCTGATAAAAATAGAGTGATGCAATGTTAAAAAATAGTAATTTATCATCGTATGACTTTTAAAAAGTTCATTAAAAGCACAGGCTTTGAAGGAAATGATTATTCGGGGCCGGTGATTGTTGAAGTGGAAAAATCGAGCACAAAATCACGGTCCAAAGGCTACCCATGTGTAGTGTGTACGTATGTAACAAACACATCAAACTTATGCTCGATACTGCAGAGTGCGCTGATAGTATGCACATGCAGGCGGAAATACATGCGGGATTTTCCTAGTGTAAGCATGATCACGATATCACGTTTTGAACGAGCAATGAATTTTTAAGAGCTCACGCCAGCCGCCGGTCATAATAACATATTGAGATTTTAACAGTACAATCGACTCAGTGTTTAATCAAAAAAATATTAATATAATATTAATAATATCATTTGAAAAAGATGAACTTGGCTATCTCTGCCTCTTTTTATGGTGTAGAAGCTCGGTCAACAATCACGCTGTCATCCTCGGAAGATTGACGAAATACGAAAGTGCGGAAGGCTTTTCTTTGTACGCGTCCGAACCGTTGGATCTTTCCTCGTACATAATTTTCTTGAATTATTATTCGTTGATTAAAATATTGCATCGTATTATGAAATTTCACCGTTCATCGTACAGCTTCGATAACAATTTTTGTACGACACAACAATTCTCTCGAACAATTTGAAAACATCGAATGGTAAACAAATTTATTTTTTAAATCTAATATGTTAAAAAATGGGATACGACAACGAAAGAGATAAAATGAGATGATTTTTTTCTAATGGACTGCGATAAGCCTGATAAAATATAACATTACATAATGTCACTTATTCCCAGTTTGAGATAAAAAATTTAATGGACTACCGGCCATAGACGGACTGAGAGAGTTTTTTTAGGAATATACGGTTGTTATATGACCAACAAGGGCTCGAGGATTCAGGTACTCGATTGTTTAATTTTTTCGTGCTTTTTTTCTTAATAGACAAAATTCGTTCTATTCCTTGTTTTTATTGCATTACTTGCTTACTTTAATCGAAAAATCACTTCTCGTGATTCCGACTATTAGATGATTTATTCGAAAACATGGACGAGAAATCATTTGACGACGCGTTCCAACCAATGTAATTTCGAAATGATCGACGATTATTATTGGGCGTGCCTTTTAGAATCATAGCGAATTGCAAGTAACGACATAGATTTACTTCGTTTCTAACTAAGCCAGAACATTCATTGACATTATTTGAGAGTTGTGGGATATTTTGTCTTCGGGCCTACATGATTTTTCGAAATCGATTTTTTTATGGTAGAGAAAAACAAAAAATTGTCCCACGATAAGAGCGAAATAGTCGATGCGAATCGGTGCCATTTTCAGAGCGATTTTAGGTAGCAATTAAAAAAACGTAATTTTGTGGAAAACAGGGAAAATGATAGGGTTAAAAAAATATGAAAAATACTCGAAACTAGAAACATTCATTTCGACATGGACGGTCCCGTGTAGCTCGCCGCATCCCTTACCAGTTTCGAACTTCTGACTTCTGACAAAACTCGTTACAGTAATATTCACGTGATCGAGCAACTCCAAGAATAGACTGTTTAAGAGATGGTCACCTGAGTCCTAAAAATGTGTTAGCATCCCGGTGCGCGGTGCCGCCAAAACTTTTGCTTTTCCTCCAATAATAGTTTGACGTTTAGTGCATTCGTGGAAGAGATCGGAATGTAATTTATTAGTAAGGTAAGCCGCGTGTCCGCGTCATAGCACTTGGAGCGTTCTTTTTTCAACGTTCGTATTATCGTACTCGCATACCCTTCGAGATTGATGAAGTAATAGGATCATTATCCGTTAACGAGCGTTGATTGTTCTCTCCTGTCAATTGCAGAGTAGAAACGCAGTCTGAAGCAAAACTCCTGAGTGAAGAGAAGCTCGACGACTTAACGCGGTAACGTTCTGTTTCTGTGAAATTTCAACCAACATGTCACAACATCAACAAAAATACGTTCTCGGAATCGACCTTGGCACTACCTCGGTCAAAGTCATTGTCCTGTCCAAGGAAACTCGACATATCGTTGCTAAACAAACGAAAGACACGCAAGCCAACGTCCCCAGCGACTTGGGCATCGAGGGGAACAAGCAAGATGTGCCGAAAATTCTTTCCGCTGTTCACAATTGTGTATCCAGACTTCCCAAGGATCTTTTGCATCAGGTGAATACTCATAGTTCATTGCAACAATCACTTCATTCTAAAATTATTCACTTGAGAAAAAAAATCGTTTTTACAAAAGGAAATTTAACGTCTTTTTAATGCTGAACTTTGTATGTTCTCATTCGACGAAAATTCCGTTATTGAAAGCCTTCACAAAGCGTCCACTCACCGCCTCAGAACTAGAAATGGGGAAAGAATTAAAAAAATTATTCTCCTTTTCATTCGAAATAAAGCTAAATTTTTTTTCTTTTCCAATTGAACTGCTTCGAACGTTTAAATAGCGAAGTGATGCAAATCTCAAACAGAATAACAGTTCTAAAGAAAACAACTGTACGATTTGGCCTTGCACGAATCGAATGGTATATCGGAAACGTTAAGCAATTGAGCTAAAGTTTTATAAATAAACATACCGAACCCTCGTTTCCAGTTTTCATTCAAATATATCGACCACGAAAGTCCTCGCGTAGAAAAATCTAGCTAAAAAATTCGAGTTTCGTGAAACTTTGTCACCTAAGATTTATATTCGTAATGAAATAAAAATGTTTATTTTTTATTATATTGCAACCAGGTTGACAGCATCGGAATATGCGGCCAGATGCACGGTGTAACCCTGTGGAAAAATCTTATCGATTCGGCGAGCAAAGAGGACGCTACCTTCAAGTTAGAAGTCGAAAAAGAAAATGTTTCGAATCTCTACACATGGCAAGACGGACGTTGTGATATGAATTTTTTGAAAACCCTGCCACCATCCAATAGCCATCTTCCGGTTCACACGGGATACGGATGTGCCACGTTGTTTTGGTTCGCCAGAAACAGGTTCGAACCGCGCCATCGAACTTTTGTTACAAAGCCACGAAACGACGAAAAATATTTGCAAATTTTATTAACCGCATGCCTTTTGATCCCAGAGCAGATAAACTTGAGAAATATGAGCGATGCGGTACGGTACAAGACCTCGTGGTGAAGCTACTGTGTGGCAACGATCACGTGATTATGAGCACCCAAAACGCTGCGAGCTGGGGATACTTCATGCCTGAGGAGGCACGCTGGGAAACGGATACTTTGACTGACGCTGGATTTCCGGTACATCTTTTGCCAGATGTCATATTGGAGCCCGGAAAAGTTGCTGGGAAATTGGTGAAAGCATGGTTCGGAATTCCAGCCGGTGTGACAGTTGGTAAAGAGTTCCTTCTAACAAATTATTACCAAATGTAATAATTGTGGCGGCACAAAATCATTAGCGAGAAGAAACAAATCTTTTATGGCATCTCAACGGTGAAACGTCAAAAAATAGAAAAAAAAATCTTCCGAGGATTTCGTGGCTCGAATAGTCTCGAGTAAGAAATCTCTTTTCAGGAGTTGCGCTAGGAGATCTTCAATGTTCGGTTTACGCACTACTGAAAGGACCGAGCGAAGCTGCTCTGAACATCTCCACTTCGGCTCAGCTGGCCTACGTCGATTCAACTTTCCGTCCCGGTGAGCAATCGGCATCCAGTGGTATCGAGTTCTTCCCCTATTTTGACGGGAAATACCTGGCCGTCGCGGCCTCTCTCAACGGAGGCAATAACTTGGCAACGTTTGTCAAAACTCTCCAACAGTGGACAATGGAACTTGGATTCTCAGTTCCACAATGTGAGAAATGATAATGAAACTGTAAAAAAAAAAACAAAAAATTGTCAATAGTACACTGTTTTACTAAATTAATTGTTCGGCAACAGCCAAAGTATGGGACAGATTGATAACCCTCGGTCAAGAGGATCGTGTTAGCAATGGAATGGAGATTCAACCGTATTTGCTCGGTGAACGTTATGCTCCTGATGCAACAGCTAGCGCGACAGGAATAACCTTGGATACGCTGCAACTAGGACACGTTTTCCGAGCACTTTGCTCGGGAATAATAAAAAATTTGCACAAGTAAGTGTTCCTCGAACAAGGATTTTCAATTCAGAATTAATTCAATTTTTGTCTTAATATATTTCAACATTGATCATGATTTTTGTTTTTAGTATGATGCCTCAAGAGATTTTGAAAGAAAGAGGAATCGAGCGAATAGTTGGAAACGGTTCGGGTCTCGTGAGGAATCCCGTATTGCAAAAAGAAGTTTCGCACTGGTTCAAATTGCCTTTGGAGTTGGGACAATCGGGAGATGCTGCTCTGGGAGCAGCAGTTGCGAGCATCGCGAAGAGCTAAACGCGAAGAGTGCAAACTTTGTGAATCAAAGCTGATAAGCTTTTGATAATCGCCCTTCCATAAAAATTGACGATAAGAAAAAAACGAAGATTGCCGGAGTGAAAAAATAACAATACAATCGTTGCCATTGGTGAAAGACTTGAGATACTTTTCTATGAAGCAAATGATAGGGATTACTATAATTTTCGGTGAAAATATGAATATTTATTACGTAAAAATAACTATATCTAACGAGTTTCACTATTTATCGATAAAACCTGTCGACAATTCATCATTCCGGTGAGGAATATTTGTACGATATAAAACAGCATTCGAATGGTACAAAATATAGCTGCAATATCGATACCAGAGTTGTCAAAAGTTACATAGGAAAAATTAAAAACGATAATACACAATTCCTAACTAAAATCTACGCGTGATTGGCGTAGTGATTGTAATCAGTTCCATTGTTCATTGATCGATATCGAAGTCGAGAATTCGACGAAAAAAAAACACAGTGCCTAACTAAACTACGTAGACGTAGAAACTGTGAACAGTTCAATATTGTTAAACAGTAAACGTTCGAGCAACTTAGTCGCTTATCGCGCACACAAAATGTATAGTTCACAGTCGTCAATGTTGCCTTTGTCCATTCCACGAGTGTTAATAAAAAGAGAAAATGGCACTGAAGATTCATTATTGATCTCTATTCCATCTCCAAACGGTCGCATCATCACAAACGCAGAGTAAAACTGAGCCATCTCGACTAAGGCTCGTTTGTCTTATGGGAGCTGTACATCGTGGATGCTGGAGTGAGAAACAACGCGCTTGGCCCGGCTCATCGACGTCTAAATCCCAAACATAAGTACGACCGACCTGATTACCGAGAGCTATAGTCCTTTGCCAAAAATCGGTTGAAAAACGAACGAACCAAATATCGCACTCTTTGAACTCGAAACGGTGTAAAATAGTTGCGCTCGTTTCGCCGCTTCTCAATTGCGAATCTTCGAGACGTCCTGGTTTCCAGCAAACGATGCAATTTTCGCAAGACTTACTCAGTATAAAATCACCGAACCATTTAACACAGTCGACGTAATTACGATGAACGTCGCGAGTCGTGAAATCAGGAAAATGTTGCAACACCGAATCGAAGGGACGACTGTTTCGGGTTGGGTTGCAAAAGTACGATTGTTTTATGGCTTCTTGCATGTCGGGCTTGTCGAGGGACCATAATTTTAATGCGTGATCCATGCCGCACGATATTATACGAGTGCCATGCATGTCGAAATCAGCGCTCAGGACCTCGTCCCTGTGACCCTCGACGCCTCCGAAAATAGCGATGCAAACATCTGATTTTATGTTCCAAAGTCGCAGGGCGTGATCCTTTGATGCTGACAATAATATATTCGGATCGTTTGGATGAACTTTTAATTCGTTTATCGCGTGGCCATGACCGATGTAATGCTTTATACAAGTCGCGGTCACTGGACTTATGACTCTCACGACTCCTCGTGAGCCCGCTACAGCTAACAATGGTTTGCCCAAATCGTCGTAAGTCCACGCACAAGTATAAAAATTCTCTTCAACGTCCGGGTCCGCGTAACACTGCCGTAGTTTAATGTTACTACCTTCCGGACACTCCCAAATGCTCACTCTGTTACTCCCCACCGATGCAAATATCATTGGTTCTCCCTCTTTTAAATAGTGATTGAACTGCACACCGAACAGGGGTTGTCCGTGATCTTCTTTCACGCTGCAACAATATTTGTACAATGGCTTGTCATTGGCCGGCTTTGTTTTCGTTGCTTTGTTCTTGCGACGACCCTTACGCCGAAATCTTGTACTCCGCGTTGGTGTGTCACTCCTGTGAGTACCAGCAGTCGAATTACTCCCAATACTACATTCTGTCTCGTCGCTATCGTTCTCGCTATCTTCCTGACTCGACGCATAGGCCTGTGATTTACTTGATAATTTCTTCATTCTTACTTTTTGTTATTTCCTAGTTTTTTGATCGTGGACACATTGGGATACCAATTTTCGTACCCAATCTCACATACGCAAGATTCAACAGAGCATCTCCCAACGCTGATATCTTTTCAGCATCCTGGAACAAAAAGAAGTCTTGAGCTTGAAATTTATTCAATTTTTTTCAATGTACCACGAATATAGGAAAAGGGTTATTTCTATAATAAATTCAAATTTTCTTACCAAAATGTTGTATGTCAGCAAAGAGAGATTCAACTTCTTACTAATTTTCTTTGCCTGAGCAAATGTTAGGTTTAGAGTTTTTGGAACACCAGTACAGTTTACCAGACAGGCACAGCCTGAGATTATATAGTGTTCGTCAATCAAACTTATATTTGCCTCTATCTGCAAGTACAAAATTCAATTTTCTTTGTACATATTACTGTTTTCTAACAAGGCATTATTTTACATTACTAACAATCAACTTTTCTCTGCATAAATCCTGAATAAGACTGATATGAGGAAATCACAAAAATTTCATTGAGTTATGAAAGTCATAATAATAACTGACAAATAAAATTTTCCATAGTTTCAAAATCCAAATCAATCCAGGTCTCTACGATAGCCAAAAATCTTCCAGTATTAAAATATAATCAGTAACATGAGTCTGACAGTCATGTGTAATCGATAATATACTTTTCCATTTCCTAGATATTATACGGAAACTAAAATAGGTTATTCGAAATGTATTGAAAGTAATTTGAACTCAAGTACTCTGAAAGCAATATGATTTTATCTGCTTTCAATTATTCTTATTAATTCAATTTAAAGACAATAAATTATTTTTCTTTCAAACTTTCAATATATATAATAATATTTATAACATTCTTCAAGACAAGACTTTTTTGTTTATTGTAAATCTAGGCTAAGCCGGTAATTAGAGACGGCCAAGTTTTGAGAACACTTTCAATGTAAATAGTTCATGACTAACCTCTGATATAGAATTTCTGAACCTCCAATCAAAAGCAAAAACGATAAAATCAACACTCAATTCGGGTCTCCGCTTGACAACTTCGATGATTGATTCGCACCGATGAACAACCGCACGACATTTTCTCTTTCTCGAATTTCGAAGTAAACCTTCGGATATTATTTCGCACAAATCGCTAGTGGCAACTACCTGCAACAGTGAAATAAAAAAATAACCGCCGGAACTGTTTATCTCGTATCGCGAGCTTTCCTTGAACAAGGACTCAACAATAACTAACCAGAAAAGAGATGCTCGAATCATCGCTGCGAGCACCGCAACTCCTTAGAGCCAATGCCATTATTTTGTCGCGTTATCGATAAGAAAAAATGTATAAAATACATGATAAAAATGATTCGTTTAATCTTTCTCGCATACGGACGGTTTTTCGTAATGGAACTAAAATATAAATCGGAAGCTAGCTAATGGATGAGGGCCTAAGGAGGGGGAAAAGAATTGGAGAGGAGAAAACGGAAATGACATCAGGAATTTCGCGCGCGTTTCCATTGAGCGCGTACGCCCCCTACAGTAAGCCACGCATGCGCAGTCTTCAAACTGCCATTAGCTCGTCTTTTCGCCGCACGGCACACGCACCATTGTTAACGCCATTCCATACTGCCGCCATTACTGAAACGTACAGCGTACAGAGTAGAGGTTGGTTTCGTAAGATCATCGTTTCAGCGTCGTATTGAGAACGAAACGTTCATTCGTTGTTTTATCACATATATCAGAGAAAAAAATTAACTCACACACAAATGAAAATGGTGGATAAAATTGAAATGAGTCTCGACGACATAATAAAGCAGAATAAAGGTAGCAAAGGACGTGGTGGTGGCGGTGGTGGACGACGAGGACGCGGTGCCGGTGTATCGCCACGAAGAGGTACCCGCGGTTCATCCCGGGCCGGTGGCGGCGTCATGAGGGGACGCAATCGTGGTGGCATCGCTCGTGCCTCAGCTCCTTATACAAGGGTAAGTTTTGATTTCATTCTCATTTTATTTTTCCAAGAAAATGACTTAACCAAAATCCATTCTAAAAGATTCTATTTACTGGAGAATTCCTCTGCTCGAGGTTGCCACGACCTTGACAAAAACAATGCATCGTACCCAATTAAAACGACTCGTCTATAATTGTTCCTTCATTATTATGTTTTCTGAAATCTTATGTTTGACCTTTGTTCATTTGACCCATATAAGAAAGCGACCGTGTTGGAACATTAGCCAAATTCAATTCATAACATAGGGTTGACTGCTTCTATATGTAACTCTTGATACTTTGATCAAATATTGAAAAATTCAATATATCGGTATCTCAATTTGTTATAACAAATCCAGCTTGAGCATGATTCACAGATAAACTTAATTTATTGAATTGCCAAATATTACTTTTACCATCTCAAAACTTGAAAACTACATTATGAACGAAAGAAGTTGCAATAGTACCGAAAGAAACTAAATCAGCAAGTTTTTTGCTGATCTAATTTTCCATTTACTCCACTAACATTTCTTAGAAAAGATATTGTAATATATTCGATATGTATTGGACATGTTTTGTTGTATTTCCCTTACTTCAGTACAAGCCCTCAATCGTTTGTGGCATAAATTCAATGTAAGATCATATGTTGGCTTAAAACTAATTTTGATAAAACCTTTATAATGACCTTTCCTAATTCGTCAGTTCTAATCTTATTTAAGTATTCTGTATTTCATCACAAATTTCCATGGCTTCTTCAATGTAGGGACAAAGTTGATCCTATTGCTGTGTGATTATTTATATACTTCTAATGGTAGAATCCAAAATGATGTTGCTTATAATATAACTACAAGGAATAATCAATTTTCCAAAGTAATAATAAACTTATAGATCAAACAGAAATACCTGTTAACCCTTTGAAACGTAGTAGGATTCCATAATCCCTTCGTGCTTTGAAGTGTATAATTGAATGAAAAGAATAATTTTTTTCTATAAAACACTCCTCAAATTCTGTTTTAGTAGAATATTCTTATTAACTAATTGTCAAGATAAGATTCTACAAAACTAATCAATCTGTGAATAGTCAAATGTCAATGAAAATTTTTTTCATTAGAACTCGTTTACACATAGAAACACAAAAGTAAAAATGATCTGTGCCTCTGTTACAGGGTGATGTCAATAGCGCTTGGAAACACGATATGTTTGACGGTGTAAAAAAAGTCGGTAGAGGGGCCATCGGTGTGACCGGCACCACCAAGCTTCTCGTATCTAATCTTGACTTTGGAGTCTCGGACTCTGATATACAGGTAATTCATCATGGCGCAACGGCAACGTCGTCGTCGTCGCTTTATTCTTTTGTCGGACAGGGTTTAATTTGGAGGAATTTGTGATGATGATGATGATGATGATGAGAATGAGATGAAGATGACGGAGTAAAAGAAAGGCCAATGCTATCTGCGATTCAACAGGAATTATTCAGCGAATTTGGACCATTGAAATCAGCAGCTGTACACTACGATAGATCAGGACGATCTCTCGGCTCTGCCGATGTTATTTTTGAGAGACGGGCAGATGCGATAAAAGCCATGAAGCAATACAACGGTGTACCACTGGATGGTTTGTTTACTAAATTTTTTTCCATCTGTTCACGTTTAATGCAATTTTCGGGCGATAAAGTTTTTAACAAATTTGTAATTTTCGATTGAAGGACGTGAAATGAACATCCAAGTCGCAACTTCAGAACTGCCAGTCCCAACAACGATTCGAGGAGGATCTAGACTAGCTGGAAACGCTTTCTCACAGAGATCACAACCAGCCCGCTTTAGGGGGTCCCGAGGATCTAACTCGGCGGTTAGAGGTAAGTTCCTCCTGACCACTTATCAAATTTTGACTGTCACAAGAATAATCTCCGTGTAACAGTACAATTTATGAACAAACCCAAACAAACCTTAACCAAATACTAACGATTATTTCCTCTAACGTTAATCTAAGTTTGAATTCGATTCATCCTTAGTTGAACTATGTGAAAAAATGAACTGAGTTTAAACCGCTTTGGAGAAAATTTAAAATTTTACGACGCTGAAGTTTCCAACGTTGGAGTCCAACAAAATGAACGAAAAAAACGTTTATAATTCACTAATTATTTATTTCACGAATCGTTGGTGCAGCTTGAAAAACTACGAATCGCAAATTTGACAGGGAACAAAATAGGAGAATTACTGGAATTATTGGAGAGTTTTTTTCGATCATTTCGTTGGACTCCAACGTTGGAAACTTCAGCGTCATTAAAATTTTCACTTCCTCTAAAAACTATCACATTTTTTAATTACTGTAAGCACAAGCTGAAAATTTGTAGTTGGTATATTATGATTATGGTTTCAAAAATTGAAAAGTTGCTGTATATATGATGTTCGAGTAATTAAGAAGCGATTGCCAGTTCAAAGAGCCACATGTTTTAAAGAGACAAAGCATACACAATTATTGAATTTGAAATTTTCTTGCAAATTCAAGGTCGCGGTGCAGGAAGACGCGGTGGTGGTGGCCGAGGTGCCGCTCGAACACCCGCAAAGACTCCGACCGCCGAGGAATTGGACGCTGAACTTGAGGCTTACGTAAAGGAAGTAAAGTAACCAAACATCAACGATTTGCGTTGAGACTTAGACACGAAAGAGTTCTCACGCGAAAACGAATGTGGTGATCCCTAATATCCCCAGAACCATTTAGTTTATAAAACCGCGCAATGAAAAAAAAAAACGTGTAAAAGTTTACCACTAAGTAAGGATAAAAGGCGCGAGCGTAAACGCGATTTATTATGGAGTAATCTGTTCTATTTGTTTGACGATACTGCGTCATAAGCTCTTATACATACGAATATGATAAAATCACTGAGAACAAAAAAAAATACGATTCCGAAGAGATTCGTAAGAGTGAACAATATTTCTTCTTTTTCTTTATGATTATTGAGACAAGACAAACCAGAAGATGACACTCAATATAAAGGCTATTGACTACATTAATAAATATTCAGCATTTTTGTATGTAATATTCCCCTCGCCCCTTCCACCCTGTTTATCGTACGTATACGATCACTAATTGGAAACCAACAAAAAAAAAACGAAAAAATACAATTATTCGACTTTGAAAACGTGTTTGAAAACTCATTTGCGTGCGTGCAGTTTCTGTAACATTGAAAAAAGTAATTTTTTCAGGATACTGTGCAAATTCTTAAAAATTATCGTTTGAATACGTTAAAGAATTTCTTATAGCATATGAATGGATAATGAGGCTGTGATGCAAATAGCTATCCATAATGTTATAAACTAGTCACAAAATTGATCGACCCGCATATGTGCTCGCAAATTTACGGGTGGTTAAGAGTACATTGTAACCGCAACGTACGTGACCAAAGTCTACGCTACAAGTAGCCCGAAGACTGGAGAATAAAAGATAAAAAAAAGGTTGATTGAATGAAAATAAATAAGAGAATTCACTCCGTTCTCTCGATTATTTATTCAAAACCTTCCTGATAACGACAATATTAATTTACGAAGGGACAATAGTTCATGAGAAAGCATTTATTTTGTCTAAATAATCATCTAATTTTATCATTACATTTATTTTGTACATGGATGCAAAAATATCTGCTAGATTTGCCAGTGTGACGAGTTTAGTGTGGGCTTGGTAGTTCCCGTTCGTCCGTCGAAATAAGGTAACAATAATAAAGAAGATAATTAACATACTATTAAACAGAAAGGACCAGAGGATGGTAATAACAAACGGAAATGGATTTTGCTTTGTTTGGTCGATCTTACAAGGGGAATAACTCAGTCGTCCGCAATTGAAATCTCGTTTTGTTTTTTGCATTTTTTTTTTTGTTTTCTCGCAATACCTTTCACTATTGAGGAATTGCTGAATCCAACACCCATAATAATACAAAGTTGAGAACGAATGAGTATTTACGTGCTTGCCAACACAGACTCTCAAACAGACACACGCGCACACACACCAACACACCAGAACTTTTGGAGGTACGAGAGAGGACAGAGTGACGTATAAAGTAAGAATAACGGCACAGAAACCATCTAATCAAAGGAAAATACTCGTTCGAACGATTGCCTTTATAATCGCTTCAACGTTCGCTTTTTTTCTTTCAACATTTTTTTCTTTTCTGCCGTTAGCTTTTTGTCTCCCGCGTGCTTTTTCGGTAATGGACCACCAACCTCACTCGATGTGCAACTATCCAAACTCACTTTGTTACCTTTTCCACCGCCCTGGAACACAAAAAAGCAGACCCGGGCAATTTGTAGCGTTTAATGAAATTTATTGTATTAATGGCTAGTTCGGATAAACTAGTCGGATTCCACATTAAAATGCACAAATCATTGCTTACGAATATGAACGGATTTTCAAGTCAATCTTATCTTGGAACAATGCATAGACAGGTTTCTGGTGAACAGGGAAAGTATCTTTAATTATTCATATTTTTGTCTTTTGCTTTAGTTTTATTCTACTATAAAATGGTATGTGCTTAAAAGACCAAATGGATTTTACGAATAGATAAACAGAAATTTTTTCAAGGAAAGGAATATTATACATTTTAATAACATTTTCCTCCGAGACTATCCGTCAATAGTAATTTTCTGAGAATTTTACCTGTGCATGAATTTCAGTCATCATCTTCGCTCTTGCTGAGTAATCGTCATACCTCTCAAGCAGCATTTTCCCCGCCTCCTCGTTCAACGCGGATTCGGCATTCGGGACAATGAGTAGGCACTTGACAGTCTGAAGTGAAAAAATATGCATGAATTTTATCATCTTTTCAACATTTTTTCAATGTATCATTCTGAATGAAGATTCGAAAATCTTAAAGTTTTTTTTTAGTCAACCGATTGCTTCTGTTTGTAGTTTACTCAATGACTTTTTTGTCAATTATAAGTGAAATTTTTGTTCGTTAAATTGGAGGATGCTTGAATTGACAACAGAGTTACTACTCTTTTTCATAAAACAATTGCGTTTGAGCGATATGTTAACTTTACTAGTGTTATTAATGATTTTAAATTTGCATAATAGAAATGATAAAGTTATCTTCATTTCTTTTATTTTCCATTATAAGGGAATCAGTGTTTTCTTGCTCAAGAAGTGAATGAACATAAAATGTATAAATGTACTTTACCAGGAGTATATGTTTTATTCCAAGGTCAGATTTCCAATCTTTTTTCAATGTGTTGACACATATTTCACCATTTTTGGCTACATTGGGGTGGAAGATTTTTGTGAGGAAGAATGCCTTTGGAGGACCTTGAGGAAAGTCTTTGCCTAGAGCGAGTTTTACTCGGAAGAAACCATCTGCATATGGCGTACCAGCTGGAAATAATAAAAATGCTCGTTCAATCTATGCAAATTAAGAAGCTAATTTGTACTCCTGTGCGCTAATTTTCAATGGTTGGCAGAGTCTTCAGTGCTCGATCACTTTGACGCAACTCTTAAATGAGCTCAACTGCTTTTTGTATCTGTAGACACAAAACCCCAATGCTGCTATCTTTGCAAAAGGAATTGAGAAACTATTTTATCGTGCCGGAAAGGCTATTTTGCTTTAATTAGCTCACCAGGTCCTTCTATGACAGCTTGGATATCAGTGACATCTTCCTCGTTTAAAATAACACGAATGCCTTCAGGTGGTTGCGTAGAGAGTTCGCTCATTTCTTTAGCGACTCGTCGTATTATTTGAGGTGAAAGATTTTCTACATTCGATATCTGTGGAATAACGTAGTTAGATTTGAGTTAAAATGTCTGAATGAGAATCAAAGTTACAGGTTCAAATGAGAGTATTCAAAGCGACCATAAAAGTAACGGTGCGTGGAGAAACGGTTGATGATGAAACGCGTAATTCGGCGTCTCTAATCCCGAGGTAAAAGAAAAAACAACAAACCCTATGAACAAAATTGGATATAATTTCTTACCGAACTCATAGCTGAATGATTAATTTTTCGCTTCAACTTTAAACCGTGGAAAAATGGTGGGAAACGTGCACATGCACACGTAGTTTATCGTCGTAGGGATGAAAAAATTTGTTTTAACGTCACAACATCGGCACGGCATCACCCGCAATAACCAACATTTTGAAACGACGATGAGATATCCAATCGACGTGCTTCGTGAGGAAAACGTAGCCTCGATGGCAAAGCCTTCTATCGAATCTGTCCAACACCAATATATAGAGATATTAATCTAGACGTTTAATGTTCAATTCTCTCGTTCTTTCTCGCTCCCTCTTTCTCGTGTTTTTGGAATTTTCACTGTTCTCTTCTGTCTGTACTGCGTTTTGCGTCTCTCACTGGCCAAACTGGCGTTTTTCTCGCTCTTTCTCTCTTTATCTCTCACCCTTCACTATTCCCCCCTCTGTCCAGTCGCGACCGAGCGATCACGAATATACGCACAAGTATACTGCACACACACAAGAGTCGCACACAACGCCAAAATATCGACGGATTCCTCCCGTACGAAGAGAGCTCTGCCGTTTTTGTCTCTTTGTTATACGCGTACGACGAGAAAAGTATAACTGCTATTTTGAAATAAAATTATATACATTATCACGAATTTATAGGTTCGAATTGTGCATTTTTTTTGCTATCTAACATGAAGAGATACGCAATTTATACACTCGAGAATTGTTATCAGAATAATTGCTAAATTCTTAGAGTTTACTTCGGTTTTTCTACGAAAATTTAGTTTTAACGAGTCTCTGTTCACTCTTCGATTCTTTCTACATACACTCGGGGTGTGATTTACACCGAATTTTTAGAAAAAAAAAAAAAAAAATGCCAGACAACGCAACTACGGAAAAGGTAGGATTATTTACATTATTCATCATTTCAGTTGTCAATTTTTTTGACGTGTACTTCTGCCGGGTCGTCAGTTTATGTATGTGTGCGGAATTCTCGAGCGTATATCGTTTGACAATAGACTTTTCGGGCCGTTGATATAATGCGTTTTTGGAAATTTATTGCGATTTACGTTTTTGTCATTATTTAAGGACAAGCACATGAAGCAACTCAAACGAAGAATGGAGTGCTGGCGGGAAATAGTGCTCCACATTAATTCTATCTTGCTGTGGGAAAAATCCTGGTACCCTGGCCTTATCCTGGGTCTCACCACTTCGATAGCTCTGTGAGAATTAAATCTTTTTTTTCATATTACAAAGAAAATTTCGAAATTTTATTTAAAATGATAGTGAAGTTGGCTTTGCTGTAAAGCAAAGATGTGATTGACATCAAATAAAAAAATGTTACATGGACTTTTTCGTGTATGAAAAACAATGTATTAGTACTTTGTATAAATAATTTTGTAATGTTTGAGTCTAAAATTTTTCTTATTGGACAGTTTTGTCTGGATTTTGGAACCAGCGTTCCTGACGATTATTGCTCTGTGTCTAGCAACATGTGCTCTAATCGATTATCTTGTACCCATTGTCGCTCCAAAATTTGTTTCGTCAAGCGCTTGGAATGGCCAGAAAGAACGAAAATTTGATGAAATATGTCAGACTCTTTCCGCAGCTATTCTGTATATGGATAAAGAGTGGAAGTTTCTTCTGAATGCTCGAAATAATCGGCCCCACACTGTAAGTATTTTAAAATCTTTTTTATCAAAAATTCTATCACTCTGTGTTTTTGCAACTTCATTCAAAAGATTTAATCTCTAAATTTATGGTCGGAACTTCAGGATTGATTATCCCGACACAACGATCGAACAAGATCACACGGCTAATAAATATTTTTTTTCAGTACTACTGGACTATAACTATATGCTTGCTTATACTTGCTTGGATCGGAAATACTGTGAACAATCTTCTTTTGATTTATTTGACGGGTGAGAATCACAAGACAGATATAAGATAAATTCTCAATTGTACTGAACGTATAATTGAATTTAAAAAATGTTTTTTTTTTTCCAGTTAACTGCATTCTTTTGATACCAGGACTTCATCACAAGTGTGGAGGCGAGAACGCTGTGATGTATGTTATCAATAACATGATGCGCCGCAAAATGTCGTAATGAACCAACAAATCATTCGAATTCATCTCACAAATAATATTACCTCGTTTCCTCTCGGTTTCAAAGCCTTCATGACATTTAAACTCCATTAAAATCCACCGAATTCATCGCGTCGACTCTATGAAAGTCTTAAAGTCCTTTTTTTTAATACTCATAACAAAGACGTGTACTTATGATAAACTGTTGTGACGTCGCCATTGATGTTGAAGCACTCGATGTATTTAAGCTGATCTCACATAATATCATTTTTTAAATTCTTCGCAATTTATTAAATTATTCGTGCTTTTTCAAATGTGTTTTTCTAATGACTGTCTATTTTCTGACTCTGCGACAACGATGGCAGATCTTTAACGCTGTGAAATTGAAAAATATGATTATTCAACAACGTATTAGCCAAAAAAAAATCAACCATGAGCGAATGTGTGTGCATGTATAAATGAATTTTTCTTTCTTTTTCTAATATTTATATATACGAACGTGTTCTACTTCCGATGAAGGTTAAATTTCCTTATGTATGTCGAACTCAACTCGTACTATTTGAAAATTTGTATTTTCTGTAGAGCCACTACAAAATAAATCGCAAAAAGTAAATATATATATATACGGAGAAAGCTTTCGTGTAAAGGAGATTGGTAACCTGAATTTGTATCAGCCCCTATGCTGAGGGGAGCTACATTATTCGTGAGTTAGCGAAAATTTTTCGAATTACTCGACAAACTTAGTTCTTGGCTGTCCGAACTCTCTTTGGAATTGTGAATAATGAACCAAAGATTTAAATTTAAAGAAAAAGTGTTAAATTCATTATATTTTGGACCTCTACAACAGGGATTAAAAAACACATTTTATGCAGTAAGAGTTTGTTTTTCACGATTATTCGTCATTTTTTGTGATATGCTTGCGGATGACCAACGTATGATTTATTCTTTTCGATGAGATTCGCACAAATATCGCGAGATCGAGGGAGCTTGAGCTTTTGCACATTTGTGTGTTTATCATCGATTTGGTAGTACTTTTACGCGAAATCGTGAAATTTCAGCACTGCAACAATACAAATCTGTCAGTTCGTTGCATAGTTAATTTCAATTTGATGGCTTCTAATCCCAGACGCTCAAGGCGTGGCTCATTTCATTTTCATTCTTAAAAGCCCATTGAATATTTTCATGATTTTGTGTACTGTTTGAAATATCAGAACCCCTCTTTTCTGCTGCAAGATTGCAATTTGTTTTCCATGTCACTGCGTGACAATAAAAGTGTTTTTCCTCAAATGCTTCTCAGGGGAGTATCCAATTTTTTAAAAATTCGTCAAAAATTTTTCATTATTCCGAATGTTCAATATAAAATACTGAAATAATGATCTAAAAATACCTAAAACCTACTTTGATCAAAACAATAAATGGTTGTTACGAATTCGACGGACTGTTTGATGCTGGATGCTTCGCAATATTTCAAGAGATTTCTATCTCTGAGAATAAAGCTAAATCAGCGATTATATCTTCCAACGTAACGCGTGCGAGTCGTGAAATTGGAGGGTCCATAAACATAAGGAGCAATGGATGGTGGGGATGGAAATCGTAGGATTCCTGCACACCCTTCTTTGCTCCCCTTCGTAGTATAGCAACGTATGTGAGTCACAAAGTAGTGACAGTACGAATAGGTCAGCCGTAGAGATAGCACACCTTGCGTTGCGTGGAGAGGTTTGGAGGGTTGCCATCCATCGGGCTTTTGTCGTTGCTCGATAGATGCTAAACTTCCACAAAAAAATAAGAAACGTCATATTTCTTGCAATAACGATAACGAAACATAAATAATAAATAATAAGAATGACCGAAGTGAAGAAAGACGATGTCGTGAAGATTCTTCACACTTATCCTCTCTGTCGAGTAAGTGGCGAGCGTTTTGTTTTTCGAACCGAGAGAAACTTGTGGCGGGGGGGAGGAACGTTGTAGAGTAAACAGAGTCGAGCCGATTGATCAATAAAGGAATCTGTAACAGCGGAGCGTGTCTCGCGTGAAACTCGCATAGGCCACAGAAGAAAAAAACAAGCGTTTTAATGTTTAAAATAAAGCTTTGTTGGCTTATAAAACTTTTTTTTTATAGAAATGCGATATGACGGACGAAATGAAGCAAGAGGCGATGGAGCTGTGTGTTACGGCAGCCGAAAAATACGCTGACAATTATGAGAGTGTGTCGAAAATGATAAAGGAGACAATGGACAAAAAATTCGGCGCATCGTGGCACACCGTAGTCGGTGAGGGTTACGGTTTTGAAATCACTTATCAACTCAAACATCTCTTGTACATGTATTGCGCCGGCAATTTAGCTATTTGTATATGGAAATCGGTGTAGCCAAATGCCGAAAAAAAAACTTTAAACTTCGGGCAGCCTGATAAAGTTGCCAGCAATGGAAATTCGTTCAGTTTTCAGTTTCATTTCTTTTACATTTCAATGTTTCTCGAAAAAAGTACCTCAAACAACTTGGACCAATTTTCATACTGTCTACACAGAAATTTCGAGCGAGAAATGAACTTTCAAAATTCCCATTATGCAAACTCAAATCAATTATTATAGTTTTATTTTCCGTGCAATTTACACTCAACTCCCTTCAATCGCATTCTGGATGAGAAATACGCACAAAGAAGCGAGAGACCAATGATGTGCCGGTGAAATATTTAAAAATGGACGTTTGTGGCGATTGAAATAATCTCATTCGAGATTCATTCGAGAAAAGAATTGGAGAATTCTCTTCGTTAATTTCGTGAGCGTTTTAACTTCGGTTCCGAATTCTGCAGAATATCATAACTAAGGAATAGTTTTCCTTATACAGAAAATATCTCCGGGAACGGAGCGATTTCCCGTTTTCGTTGCAGAGGCTTCGAAAAACAGTCTTGACTGAACGACAAGAATCTTGAATTGTATAATCAACAAAAAATCGTAGAAATATTGTTTTTTTAAATCAATAATTGTTCCTACGCGAGACGACTACGTGTTTTGAAAAATGACGTTTTTCAGCAAGTATCGAAAGTGTTAAAAGTATTGCAAAGATTTTGCAATTTATCGAACACGAATTCCTTCAAATTTTTGTTATCGTGACACTCGTAAACTTCCTATTTCTATCTTGCTAATGTGTGATTCGAAACGGAGATGTTTTTCAATTCCTCGATCATACGACTCTTCAACAAATGACACTTGGAAGATTTTTTTTCAAATTCGAACCATCCCTTCGTATTTTTGAAAGTATATACTTTCAATATCGCAACGGCCGTATGCGTTTATAAATATATAAATGTGTGATGTATAAATGTAACGTATGAACTTAAGCTTGCATAAAGTAAATACATGTGTACAGTTATAAATATATATTGTTATACGATCTATGTAACCTATTTGTTCAATATATTTATTTATTAACATCGCTGAAATCGTCTTCAGCCAACGACGCAATTACGAGACCTTCGCTCCTTATTTCTCGTTTTTCCCTTTTTTTAAACTTTCACTTTTGACTAAGAGACCGGATTAAATGACAGAAAAGCGGAGACCGTTCGCCAAATAAGTACAGCAATGTTGCCACCGGTGAACATGTGGAGCAAGGTGTTCTCCTGATGCGTTACGGAAAAACCGTATGCTTCGCCGACGACGACCTGAAACGGTGAGCCAAACTTCTTGTCCATGCTATCTTTGATCATCCGGGCAGCTTGTTCGTTGTTTTCGGAGTATTTTTCGACCGCGTTGACGCATAAATCCAACGTTTCTTGCTTCATGTCCTCCGGCATGTCGGTAAACTAACGTGCAACAAACTTCGTTCGCTCGATTGTAAACGGACTCCAGTATTTTCGTTATTAATTATTCTCACGGTTACCTTGCACAATGGATACGTGTGGAATATAACCGTAGGAATTTCCTTTTTTATCTCGCCCGCAGACATGTTCGTCAGACGGATCGAACGAACCCCTGAGAAATAAAAATCTGAACGTCGAATCAGAGCAAATCGCGCCTGTTAACGGGATACGGCGACGAGAAAATGTTTTGTGACAGTTGTCAAAATGCTCGCTTCACTGCGTCAAAAAAAACGACAAAAGCCTCTGCTTTTCTATTTTACACTTCGTTTTTTCAATTTCTTCTTCGAGTTACTTTTCTTTCTAGACTTACAAAAACGCAAATTGTATTGATGAAAATTTAGGGAGTGAGTGCAGTAGTTTTTCCCTTTTTGACGATAACTAAAAATGTGCGTAAGTTTTTCAGGAATTGCACCGTCATTTTTGCTGCGACTTATTTAGTCACCTAATACAACTTAGTCGATCATTTCTTGTGGTGGGCTATAAATAAAAAGAAAATTTTCGAGATACTCCAAAAAAATGTGCCAGAACAACATTCTCTCCGTGTATGGGACGATTTCTAGGTTATTCGCAATGTACACCCATGAATTAATATGTAACAGATAATATATTTGTGAAACTAATTTGTTGGTTTCCGATGATTATAGCGTCGTATGTACAATTCGAAGGTTAATTTTCAAATTAACAAAAAAAAAGAAAAATAAATGGTGTGAGTCGTTTCTCCGATCGTAGAGAGTGTTAATGGATTAATGGATCGCTCGTTATAAATTCTACACTTGCAATATAAATATATCCATATATCGATATGATCTAACAATAATGCGGATATATCGTTAGGCTGAATACTCGTAATTATAGTTATAATACTTATACAACAAAGTCTATTTAAAAAGAAAACGTATTTAGATGCACGCGAGTCTCGGATATTGCACTTTTTCGTATTGTCCATTTTTCGTTTGTTTCTTATCAGCATTTGCAGAAGTTTTGAATTAGAATCGGTACGCTGCTGTGTATTGGGATCTGACACGAAGGCGTGGCTTGGCCAAAAGAGGGTGCAACGAAGATGCGACTGTGTTCGTTGCTAGTGTGGACGTCCTTAAAATTTAGTTCGAAATTCAACACCAGATGTCCATGTCATCTTTTGTCAGATCTCAATCGAGAACCGAAGATCTCAAGCACCAAACGTAAAAGTACGTTTTTTGTAGGAAAAAACGTACTTCTCTATTCGGTACTACACTTGTGGTCGTGGAATCTAATGTGACGATTAAAACTATGGCTATTCAGTCTTTATTTCTTGTTTCAACGGTAACAAAGACACACTCAGGCGCGCTCATTCAGTTCTTCATTTACCGTTCGATTATGCGCTCAATTTTTCGCGAAAGTTCATTATTGGCTTTTTTTCCCTGTTTCCTCGGAAATTCTATCTCTACGACGCGATGTACAGGTTCTATTTACATTGACTTTGCTCCTTTGCTCACAGGCTCTGGCAATCTTTACTCGTGGCAATGAGCTCGTGCCTCTCGTAGCTTTCTCGTTCTTCACGCATCCACAGTCAAAAATTCAATTCCATCAGAATTTCGGTGATTCGTTATTTGATGATAAAATCTTGAAAAATTGAACCAACGGAAATTTAAGAAAAATGTATTTTCAGAAGAATATTTCGGATTTTTTTCTTCCGAAGAAACTTAAAAAAAAAACTTCTAAAAATCAAAATTTCTGTCAATTTGTTCATTAAATATTTTCCAAACAGATGGAAAATGATATTCTGATCGAATAAAATTATTGTCTAAGATGTTTGAAACTGCGTTACGAGGAGTTTCGTTGCTTTGGCTATGTCGTAGGCGCACGATCGTACTTGTTGAAGACAGCGATCCATGTGTTCAGCATCGTTAGTACATCTTTGTAAGCCCGCGCATTCCGCCTGGAGTCTTCCAGTATTACCGTTCAGTTGCCTCAATGCTGATCTTATATTGTCATCGATTGGATTCTGTGAACAAAAACCGTGTTCTTCGATGTGTTGTAACGCAGCTAATGTTTTATTCGAATGTTTTCGAGGCACAAACCTGCGGAAATATGGCAGTGAGCTCTGCAACAGCAACGCGAATTCTCTCAGCACAAGGTACGAAAGCTTCGCGATGTCCAGGATCTTGCATCGCGAGCCACAGTTCTTGAATTCTTCTCGTAACCTGCTCCGTTCGTCGCGTTACTTCATCGCATGGCGGTAAATTCGGAGCTCCGCAGCCCCAGAGGCTTTGCGTTGCGGCTGGACGAGTTAGTGTTTCACCCTCGCGTTTCGACTGAGAATTGTGTTTTTTCCATATTTTAGAGAAATCGTGTGGAGCGAAGTATAAAAATCATTTTCAAAGGGACTCGCTCACATTTTGTGACAAAAATAATTGATTTTCTTTCGATTTTTCAATTTTGTTTGATTAATTGGAAATAATAATAATACAACTTGTGTCGACAATAGCACTGAATTAATCGGAGAATAACTGGCTACCTGACAAATGTTGGTTGTCCACGGTGTCGATTTTCGTAAACCTTCTCGAGTCTCGTACATCGAGGCTGGTCTTTGACTTCCTCGAGGTACAGATGATTTTATGTCAAGCACTGGTTCCAACTCAGGCTCTTGTTCTCCAGCGACATGACCATTTACCATATCATTGTTGGGGACTTTGGCTCTCATTTGATTCTGTGAAGTGATTGAAATTTCAGAAAATTCTCAAAAAACATGTATCAAAAACAAAAGATAAAAAATCGGCTTAATCAAGTCAAAAAAGTGGAATATAAATGAAGAATCGCAAGAGCGGCTCGACACCAAACAATAATAGAAAAGCAAACTCCAGTTCCCATAAGACGTTTCGGTGCAGTGGTCTACACACCTGAATCATATTTTTAAGTTCGCGGTTCTCCTGAGTAAGTCTTGCCACTGTTCGCTGATAGCCACGCATCTCTTCCTGTAGATCCTTAATAGTTGCTTCCGAAAGATTCAGTTGTTTCTTCAAAACTTCAACGACGGAAGGCAAGCCCTTGGCCATGGGAGCCAGCGCTTTCTGTAAAAGATTTGCCCACTATGAGTACAAACATTCGCGAGACAAAGATGCATGAAAGAAACAGTAAAGGTTCGACAGAATGAATTAAAAAATTATTCAATTCGAGGCATGTTACAACTCAATAAGTTATTAAACAGCGTTGAAATGTCATTGGAGTGCTACAAAAATTCTGTCATTTTTCGCCTTACTGATACTGTGAATTTCCAGGATTTTTTGAACGTATTCTGTTCGCTCTCACAATAAAGCCAGACGAAATCGCCCACTTATCGTGACCTAGGTTTGGAAAAATTTGGGGAACTATTGAAAAAAAAATGAATTTTAAAACCCGACGATGCAAGGTTTAATATGAGTTATTAGTTTAGGTGAAGAAATGATCATGCTCTAAAACAATATGCTATTTTATTTTTCCTGTACTGTACGCATGCAAAGTTTCCGAGATTAATCATAAAAATAACCCAGTAGTATAAATCAACAAGTACACGCGAATGAGTGCACTTGCCTAGAATCATTGTCTACAGCAGAGCCACGTGCTCAGGCGTTTCCTTACTTGACGTTTTCGTACTATCGCTGGTACCTTCAACGAGTTTATTACATAACAAATTTCATTACTCTTATCTTTGAAACGAAGAACCTTGCATTAGTATTTTCACTATCAAATTCTTGTGTTAAACTATTGTACAAAGTTACTGCTATAATTTTATCGCACTACGAAAGGAGAAGACCGTGTTGCACTCTAAGTAAACACTGAAAATCTTCAAATGGCTTTCTTCATTGCTATACTCTATTTTTACCTCGTTGTCGACGTTGAGCTCAGACGGTAATCGCGATCCCGGGCTATCGGTAGACGTAAGCGCCGCATAATCGTCGTCGGAAGCTACGCTGTCGTAGAGCGGCTCGTCGTCTGACATTTGTGATCCGTGTTTGCCACGAATTTGTTCTTTCCGCAACATCGCAACAACTGGATCTATTTTCGTAAACGAAAGAATTAGTTACTTTAGCTGTAACCTTTTTTAAAAAAATCTTCGTAACGCTCGAAAGAAATTTGTAATCACAAACAATTGAATTTACATGCGAAATAATGTTTTTGACATTAAGCCGAGCTGGTGTACGATTCAATTAAGAAATTTGTCTTTGAAATATCTAATTAAATTTTTGTTCTTCAACTCTGATTTAGAAGTGAGATCACAGGACAAAATGGATCGAAGCGAACCTTGCAGCGGTGCTGAATTTGCGAGAGTATGCCTGTGTCCAGCCTCCGTAAGAAGATCTATAATGAGAGTAGCGAATTCTTTGGGTGTGAAACGCGCAAGTTTTTGTCTCCCCTGATTCCTCGTGGAGGATAACTGAGGATTAACGGGCAGAAACGGAACCGTGCATCTCTCCGGTAACGTTGCACTTGACAACCAGACTATGGAAAAAAAAAACATTGACGTTAAATTTTGTCACGGTATTTCATGAAATTTTTGAATCTACGTCTAATGACGGAACATGAATTCTAGAAGTGTAGCTAATGAATTATCCAGAGTATTCCCGTAAATATCTCCGACGGATCATGCATAAATTGATGTGTGTGTGTCATCGATTAATTTTGTTGGGTGATTTTACTATACGTGTCTGATTAAGGAAGTTCGGTAACAGGGGCCGGAAATTTGACATTGAAAATCGTCATTATTACATGGATTTCAGCTGATGCAGTATCCTGTTCAGCTTCCTGTTCACCAGTAGAAAACGAAAGATCGTTTGAGACCAAAAGGTTGAATCTAACCGATAATCGACCGAACCCCTTTAACTGTTCTCTTTTAAAGCATGGCACTAACGATGTAACACAACTTACCCAGATGGAACAAAACAATCGATTTCTTCCGGATAAACTTACCCCTCCTCGATTAGGCAATGAAACATTTCATGCACATTAATGACATTCATGTTAAATGACATCGAAACCAGTCTGCACATTTATTTGGTTCGATTTAAATCTAGTCGGTACTCCGAATTGTTTTATGACAATGTAAGTATGAATTGACGAATGATTATTAATGTGCCTATAGTCATACATGTATATATACAGGGCGAAGCAGAGGCTCGTGACGAACAAAATGGAATATTATCCAGTAAACCTTACCAGGTTGAATAAAATGTAGGATTTTATGAATAAATACTGTCGAATGAAAATATCAATTCATCCAAAATTTTGTATTCAACTATTCAATAAAAACCCAAAAACATTCCAAAAGAAAAATTTTCCTTCCGCCTTTATCAAAACTTTTTGTTAATTTTGAGAAATGCATAAAATTGAACAGTCGGGAAATGATTAAATGGAATAATGCATTATCAGGCATGAGATTCAAAAGAATTGAGTAAGTGCTCCAAAGCAGTTAATTTTTTTTGAGATTCAAAAAAACTTTGAATAACAGAAGATCGTTCACTCCTTGAGCAGGGTGTGAACAACTTAATCAAATTTATCTAATTTAGAATTGAAAATTATCTGAATTGTGAAATTTGCATTGATTTGCGAGATGATAAAAATTTCATTATCACCGGAGACTTTTATCGAATCGCTAAGCACCAAAATTGTGGCGAAATGAACATTTTGATCAACATTGTTCATGTTAAACGTTCCTAAGAAGTCACATGTTGGTTAACTCACCCTGTATGTATTTGTATTATGAGAGATCATGAAGCTATGTACAAGGAGGGTACAACAATTGCCAAAACAGTGCTAATGAACATCTTACACTAATAGATCGGAACGATAGACAAAAATCGAATTTCGTTGACGACTTCCTCCTCCATAAGTTTTCAGCAAGAAAAAAAAACGAACGAAGATTACTCACTGGCTTCGGTCTCGCGGCGGTCGACCTCGTCGTACACGTCCATCGCAAGCTCTTCCAGCAAATAATTCGGCAACTATAATGAAAAATAAATTTGAGCACTCGAGTTGGTGAAGTAAGAATGCGGAATTTTCTAGCAGTTCTCACCATTTGTAAACGATTCCGAGCTTCGAAAGCGAGTTCAGTTCTTTCGAGAGTAGCCGCCCATTCAGGAATAATTAAATGTTCCATCGTTCGATGGTCCGGCTTTTTCGAGCAAACGTAGAAGGTCAGACGATCGGTAACTTCGTACATACACTCGATCAACCTTTCATGCAATTCCAAATGTCCTGCCATTCGGGCTACGTCTGCTGGAGTATGACCGTTTACGTCAACCATACTTGGATTCCCACCATTTACGATCAGCAACTCAATCTGCAAAGCTTGACCAGCTCGAGCAGCTACATGCAACGGTGTTGTACCTTTTTCCTGATCAACAAAGTGAAACTTTGAGAACATTGTAAATGTAATAAATTTAAATTATTTACGCTGCTCCAATTTTGTTTTTAATAAAAAAAAAACATAGCCACTTTACTTTGTAAAAGTAATTGGGATTTGCTCCTTGAGCAAGTAAGCGCAGCGACGTTTCCAAATTCGATGTTCTGACACTGCTGTGCAATTGCCTGCTCAACTCTTCTTCGCTGCACATCTCATCTTTACTAGGTCTCAGAACGAATGCCAGTTGCTGATGCTTGGCTTTTATGAAATCTGCTTTAACAGGACTATAAAAAATATAAACCAGCGATTGAATGAATAGTCATAAATAGCGATAGAATAAATAGTAATTGTTTCGAATCCTCCACCAGAATATTGCATACTGCATTCTTAGGAATATATAAAACGCATTATTTGAAAAAATGGAGTTGTTTTCAGCTGGAGCCTTAATTTAAAACAATTACCGAATAAATTAATAGGAAAGGAATTCACAATGAATATTAATGAAGTCAACAGAGAGCAGCATAACCAATGAATGTAGGATCAAAGAACAAAATAATAGAAATAGGCATAAGTCATATTAATAGAAATAAATAAATAACAAAAAACATGAACTTACTGCAGTGGATCCTTTGGTTGAGGTTTTCTTCTACTAACTTTTGAATTGCTTGGATCCAGTAAGGAGTGTTCCCAAATACTGTTGGCTCCATTGTCATTGAGGGTGTGTACCATCTGAAGAAAGAAAGTTATGAGTTAGCTGAGTTGATTACTAATGACTTCTTTTTTCAAGTGATTGACTACTCACAGAGAGCAATTGAGGATTCCAAACGCCTTTTTGTAAACACTTGACCTGCGATATATGACGGCCCAGGCTGCGATGTATACTGCAACATTCGTCGCATAGAAGAATAGCTCTATTTAAGGACGCCCATCCTGGTCCTGTCACCATAGTTGAAATAAAATTAAAAATGAAATACAAAATTTTATTCACGATAACAATTAAAGTTTTTTTCATTTCACAACATAAAACTCGAAACAAACCAATGGCTCCACAATCGGCGCACAAATCCGACGCAACTTTATACTTGGGACGAGCCATTTCTGAGCTTTCGCGTTGTCTGATTTTCCGCAGCTTATTTATATTTATTAAAATCTTTTTAATTTATATGACCGTGTGGGTTTCTCAGCCTCGAACGGTACACACGAACTCAGCGGTATAACCGTAAGTTTTCCCTCAATGATGTCACATAATAACAATTATTCGATACCAGTCAACTCGATAACATAACTCTCAGAGCTTATTCCATATAGCTACACGAAGCTAGGGAGTTAGTATAAATAATAACGAAATGAAAAAAAAAACTCCCACGAAGCTCTACTATGACGCCATTGAGGAATTATTTATAATTCCACCGTGACCGCAGACACTCCAGCTGTCGCACGATACCCTTTTTTTGTGAGCCTTTTCTTCGTTCATTCGCCCTGCCTCCGGAAACTTTCGAATATTCCGATCTCAATCTGTTCGGAGACATAAAACTGTGTCTTCCTTGTTGTAATAAGAAATTTTCATTTTTTTATACATGCATTTTTTACGTAAAACAAAATTTTATTTTCTTTAACCGTGTTTTCAAAATTCGATATGGATTTCACAGTCAAAATAAATAAAAATTGAAAGTTTCAATCAGTCTTGATGAAATAATAAATAGCAATGTTTTCTAAATCTGATATAGAAAAATATATGAACATTTTCTACATGTACAACGCAGTGTTTTCTCATATCTATTTGAAATTAATAAATTTTATGAACTTTCAAAAAAAAATCCCGTTTCGAATTGTACAAATTTTCACATCTCACCGCGCTAAAAATTTCTCTAAAATCACGTGCGAGTCGCACGTGCTATTGGAGGATGCATGTTAGTGCATCCTCCAATAGAATATCGTAGAATTTTGTGTTGTTTTCTTCACTTTTTTCGATTTTCGATCCACAGCCCATGTGTCTTGGTCCATGTGTTTTTCAACTGACCTTTCTCGCCGTCGTCTGTGTAGTTAAGTAATTGATAACGGTTCTCGGTGAAATTTCAATGAAGAATAAGATTACAAAGAAAATCATAATCTACAAAATATATTATAAATATTCTTCGATTCATAAATTTTTGACACCTTGAGCTACGGACATAACCTCAAAAATCGTGTTCTCCAACCTGCACGATGAGTGAACCAGAGTTAGTCGGTTTCGCAGATCCTGCGGAATTTCAAAATGATGACAACGGTGATTTTTCGAGTGAAAAGAAAAAAAGTGCTAAGAAATCTGGCGGATTTCAAGGAATGGCACTCAGTTTTCCTGTTCTGAAAGGAATTTTGAAACGTGGATATAAGGTTCCTACACCGATCCAACGCAAAGTATGTATTTTAGTATTGTTTCCATTTTATAGGCGTCGCAATTATAATTTTCGAGAAACTGTCAGAGTTTTGAGAGGCGCTCATTTTCTTTTTGTTACACTAATTTCGAATAGATGAAGAATTGAGGACAACTCGTCAGATAGTGCAATTTTCAAAGCGATTTTGGTCCAAAGATAGTTTTCTAGTATCCTTACTGAACAAACTTTTTATTAAGTACATCTCATAATGAATACATTTTTTTTATCCTTGTAGACAATACCATTGGCTTTGGAAGGTCGTGATGTTGTAGCCATGGCAAGAACAGGCAGTGGCAAAACTGCTAGCTTTCTAATCCCATTATTCGAAAAACTGAAAACCCGACAAGCTAAGAATGGTAGTAGAGCACTGATTCTTTCACCAACTCGGGAGTTGGCTCTGCAAACGTTGAAGTTCATCAAAGAAATAGGAAAATACACGGGCCTAAAAGCTGCCGTTATATTAGGTGGAGATAACATGGATAATCAATTTGGAGCGGTTCACGGAAACCCGGACATAATTGTTGCAACACCAGGACGTTTTCTTCATATCTGTGTTGAAATGGACTTGCATTTGAATAGCGTGGAAATTGTGGTATTTGACGAAGCTGACAGGTAACATTCAAAATCGTGCCAAAGTGAAGAAATAAATCAATAATATTTTTTCCTCCTTAAGATGATTGAACCAAAAAATACGATTTCAGGCTTTTCGAAATGGGCTGGGGAGAGCAAATTCACGAAATAGCTAACCGACTTCCAGAATCGCGTCAAACTCTCTTGTTTTCTGCGACTTTGCCAAAAGTTCTGGTCGAATTTGCTAAAGCCGGTTTATCGGATCCTGTCCTCGTGCGTCTCGATGTAGAGAGCAAATTACCCGATGAGCTGACACTTTCTTTCATAACATGTCGTCCAGAGGAAAAAATGGCGGTTCTGTTGGCTCTTTTGAAACACGTTATTAAATCGGATTCTCAAACTATAGTTTTTGCAGCAACTATGCATCACGTAGAATATATCCACATGGTTAGTAATTGTAATCCGATGATTGCTTCTTATCCCTCGATTGATCAGTTTGACCTTATGCATTTCGATATTTTACAGATCCTTGATCAAGCCAATATCAGCAACACTTTTATATATTCGAATTTAGATCCATCAGCGCGTAAGATAAACGCAGCGAAATTCCAATCTGGTAAAGCAAAAGTTTTGATCGTTACTGACGTTGCGGCTCGTGGTATTGATATTCCACATCTCGACAACGTTATTAATTTCAATTTTCCTGCAAAATCCAAATTGTTCGTTCACAGAGTCGGTAAGTTCGATGATTGAGCACATCCAAGATTCACGTTATTTCAAATATTTTTTCGGCTCATTCAAACGTTTGCTTTGTTTTCTTAATGATTTTCGCGTATTTTTATCGACTCTAAGGACGCTGTGCCAGAGCTGGTAGAACAGGTACCGCATACAATATCGTAGCTCCCGATGAATACGCCTATTTGCTGGATCTCCATCTTTTCCTTGGTCTACCTTTTAACGTGGCTCCGCCTACGGGAACCGCTGAAAAAGGGGCGATAGGTAAAATGCCGCAATCGATGATAGAAGCTGAACTAGCCGAATTGATAGCATGGCACGATACGAGCACGGATCTGGTGAGTATTTCCACCCAGTTAAATATAAAAAAACGTTCATTTCGTTTCTAATTGATAACAGAAATGCGGCAGGATAGACAATAAGTAATCTTTATCCAAAATATATCGAGATTTTTTTTACAGAAAAATATGCGTCAAGTTTCGAACAACGGTTATCAGCAATACATTCGATCGAGACCTGGTGCTTCGGTGGAAAGTGTAAAAAGAGTCAAAGAGCTGCGAATTTGCGAAGCGGGAGTTATCGCAGAATATCGTGAAACGGCTCCTGCGGCCATGGATTTGTTGGCACAAATGAAAAACTACAGACCTCAAGGTGTAAGTTGATCCATCACCGGCAACCCTTCCATTTGACGTTTTTTTTTGTTGACAAAGTCGAACATCGAAACGTTGATAAACAATTACTTTTTTTCACGATTACAGACGATTTTTGAAATTGGCTCAAAACCATCCGCCATTGATTACAAAGTAATGAAAGCAACGCGTGCATTTCACAAAGAAACTATCACAAATTTCAAAAGAAAAACTGAAGAACGAAACGATAGAGCTGTTAGCGTCGCCAAAACCCAGAAGACCGAATCATCTTTACCGTCCAGCAGTGCTGACGAGATAAATGCTGCCTTTAGTCGAGTTGTCGTGCCGAGAAAAAGGAAACTCGATGATCTCTACAAACCGTCGAAAAAACAAAAGAAAGTTAACAAACGAGACGATGAATTTTACATACCTTACGCAGCACCGGACAAGCACACCGAGGACGGGTAAGGTGGACTTGAATACAGTATTTCATATTTCTACTATGGACGTTCCTTCTTCGAGCGTTTTGTAAGCTTTTCCACGAACATTTTCAATGTACTTTAACTTCATTTATTTATGACCGGCTCTTATCGAAGTGACTCAACCGATTATTTTTTCTTGAAAATAAGATTTTGTTTTGTTTTATCTAACACGATCTGGATTTTTTTGCAGGCTTGCAGTGAACAGTTTCAGCACAGAAGCTGAGAGAGTAACGGTGGATTTGGGTGCAGATAACGAAGAGTCTCGACGTTTACAAACGCAGATTAAAAAATGGGATCGTAAAAAGAAGAAAATGGTTACAGTCAACAATGTAGGAGCAAATTGCAATTTCACTGAATTCGTCACTTTTATTCATTCTTTAATAAGCAATTATACAATCATTGCTCGACCTAATTGTTGCAGAATTCCAAGGTTGGCAAAATTCGAACGGAATCTGGCGCATGGATTCCTGCTACGTACAAGACGAATCGTTACAATCAGTGGAAAGAAAAGACGAAAGTGGGGGAAACGAACGACGACGATGACGACGAGGAATCACACTCGCATACGCAGAAGCGTGAGTTTGCATTCTTAACAGGATTTCTCGCGTCAACTTTTTTCTTTACTTTTTCCTTCCACCAGAAAGCTTGTTCGAGAGAAAAGAACTAATCACATTAAAAAGTTGACTACGATAGCTCGAAGCTTCGATCAAATATCCGTTCGAACATTTACTTTCAGAATTTCTCATTCCCTCAGAATATTCAAAAAATATTTAAATTCGAGGCAGCCATCATTATTCTGAGTATTTTGTCGAATCGATGGTTTTTTTTTGTTTCTGTACAAATTGTTCCTTCAAAGAAACTTTTGTCAAGAAGGTTTTTGCCAATCCAGAGATCTATTCGCTATGTTCAGCTAGAACGGAGCTCGGCTTATCGTCGAGAGCTTTTTATTCGGAAGGAAAAATTCGAATATCGTAAAACAGCTTTGAACACGCCAAGAATAAGGTTTATTTCGGTTTATCTCGAACAATCTGATATAATTTAACCCCCGTAAACAAATTGAATTTCGCGGAGCGTTTTCGTAAAAATATATAGAAGTTGGCTTAAAGTACGTCGGAGCTGAAAATAGAGAGGACGGACTTTGGCTAAACAGGGTGATTGCCAGTATAAACTTACCGGCTATTTTCATAGCAACTCCGTTTTCCGAAATAGCTGAGAAGAAATTTCATCATTGTTTGCCTATTATTAAATATGTGCATTTTCTTTACAGTTAAAACGACAGCGAACACTCACTGGGCGCGTCACAATCAGAAAATGAAGGAAAAGGTGAAGTCGAACGCTGAGCTTAAGAGACCCGAGCAAGTTCTTAAAGCGCGGAAACTTATGGAAATGAGAAGGAATCGAAACGGGCGGAAGAAAGGAAAAGGGAAAAAGAAAGGTGGCAAAAAACGGTAGTTCGGAAAGCAGGTCGATGAAAAAATCGATTTATTATGTTCAGTACAATGACATTGCAATTGTACGAAATCAACCGTTGTACAACGAAAGATGTGGCTTAAATATTGCACCCACGAATAACAATTTGTGAAAAACAGCAGCTTGCCTCTGACCTTTTCTTCAGAGCTCCACAACCCCTTGAGAAAATTTATGTTGGCCGAGTTACGCAACATACGGGAGGAGCTTAAGAAAAGTCTTAGACAACTCGAATTAGTGCTCGCTCCTCGAAATCTTAACCATTATTCGATTAGGTGCAGCAGCAAAGTGCGGGAAAGCCTGGAAAATCGGTGTTTCCGCATATTCGTGTATTACGAAACTTCTATTTAACACTGGAAACATAAATTGATAAATTTTTCAAAAAACAAAACATCCTTTCCATCATAATCGTTTCGTCAAAACTTTCGGTCATAATAGTTCGTCAAAAGCATTGCAAAAGAGTCCGGATTTGCTGAATGCGTAATTTCATGGAACTTTGAACAAGTTTATGCGGAACGAAAAACTCGAAAAAGTTTCCAGTTAATTAATGACCGAGAATAACATTGAGACACGAATTCGAGGACATTGATTTATAAACGAGTTTCCAGAAAAACTTACAACCGGAAATATAAACTATCACCTTCAATTGATAATAAATGCTGACTCAAAACACTTCAACGCTGCTCTAAACCTTTCGGGAAAAGAATCATGTCAGGAAATGAAGGTCAAGGCTGTGTGTTGTAATAAGATTATTACAGATCCGCCGCGGCCTTGGAAGCGTAGCACAATTTTCTTTCTAGTCTATAGAATCTTATCGCAATTTCGATGCAATGACCCCGTTACAGCCCTACAATATGATCGAGCTGTTACCTCCGATTCAGAGAAATTCTAGAACGCGTGGAAACCATATGAAGTTGCATCGAAAGCAAGAAACATGTTACCGTTATCGCCGAATGAATACGATTGTTTGCGATTGTGTATCATTCCACGGGCTCGTGAAAATTCGATATTTTTTTCCCATCTCAGGTCTTATTTCAAAGATGCGCTAAACAAAATTTAAAAAAAACAAAAAACATTTCATTCGCATTGTCACACAGATTGCGAACGAAAAATTTCTGCGAGGATAGCAAAGTAGTTTTTTATGAAAGGAAATCCTTTTTCACGTTTGCATTTCGAACTCATTATTGCTAAGCTAATACTGAATAAAATGCATTAGAAATTCCACTCCATCTTGTGAATAAAATTTCACGAAAGAAAAAATGAAAGGAAGGATCGTTTCAATGGTAATATCACTTTTAAAATGCTATTGAATTGAGTAGGAATTTTATAGCACAGAGAAAATGTACTGAGACAAAAAATCAATTAATGTGTTCCTACGATAATCAGTAGAAATTCAACTCGGAGACTCGGAAGTGAATAGATGAGTAGCAATTGAGCGCGCATGTGTTTGTTATAACGAGCATGTTTCTTGTTTAATTTCACCAATCTTCACTGACGCTGGGATTTTCCCTCGATAATGGGACGACGATTTACACTATGAATAAAGAATCGTTGTGATGCATGTGACGTTGAACGCGACTGCAATCCTATTATGCTCGTTATACCAAACAGATTGTATTTTTTTCTGCCAAAGACTTTCAACACTCCGCCGAACAAGTGACGACGTTGATAATCTTTCCAACTTTCGAGCGTCCCTTCTCGGGCTCGTAAGACCTTTTTTCCTCGTTTCATTTTTTTTCGTTTTCTATATTTTCTCAAGGAATATAAATTTTTTATTTTTTAATTGAATCGTAAGAATTTATTTTTTCTGTGAAAAAATTTTCATCCAACGAAAAATATCTTTCAGAACTAGTCTCCAGAATGTCTCGATCCGAATATGCTGGTGTCCGTGAACGGTACATTTTTCCCCCCACACATGCTAGCATATATTTCCTCTAAATATAATTCCTCTATTCGAGGAGCATTCAAAGGATAATTGAACGTCCCACGAATAGTGAAGGGAGCTCAAAATTCGTACATGGTCGTTCTCGTCACTTTGACCAACCCGTAAACGGAGCACTCCTGACGCATATCCAAAATTTGAAGGTTACGAAACCGTTGAGTTATTGAGATAACGCCGCGGGACGATCATATTAATAATTTATATAAATCGTTTAGCAATGAGTTATTTTAATTAATTTGGATGTTGAAGATTTGAACAATCTTGGTGTCCTTGAGAAATATTCCGTATCGAAATATGCTAAAAATGTACTTTATTCATTTATGACATCTTTTTTAAGGTTACAATTTTTGAAAATCCGTTTCGAGTTTATGAGGAACGGCCCCATCATTTCATTTTATGTGCGAATAAAATATCAAACTCGGTGAGTTTCTTATGAAACTGTACGTTGCTCTACGTAAAACGAATGACCTTGTCACTTTTCACGTTCGTACCGTGTCTTATCCACGCAAAAATGTGTATAAAATCATCAATTATTTTACTTTTTCAATATAGTGTTTCTAAGTAAACTGCTGTCGATAAAGAATCTTCATTACAGTTGCAACGGTCTGACAGACGTGGACGAATTATTATAGTTAATTTGAAATGAAAAAATTCGAAGATGTCGGAAAAATAGAAAAACGAGCTTTCCTTACCATCGGAAATTCTCCGCGAGCGTGTATGTTCTGATATACAACTATGAGACTTACCCTACATTAGCATCGAGACGATGTCACACGCGCTGGGGAGAGGTAAAAAATGCGTGAGAAACGAGCTATACAGTTCTCGTCCCATGCATATAGGGGACTATAAAAGAGGAATATCATCATCCGTCAAATTACTTAATTAATTTAATTAGCAGTTCAACGATCCCACTGAAACCTTCAACTTGGATGCGCTGCCATCTCGTGTCTGAAAATTGAACTAAAATATTCACCTTCTTCATTCCGTAATGAAATTATTATAATCCGCGCATTGGTTTTAATTGTGCGATGTTTAATGATATAGAGCGTTGAAACCTCGATAATCAATAGATGTTGTGCTAGACAGAGCACGAATAATCTTATAGCCACGAAGCGAACAAAATTGAAAGTGATCATGGTCACACATTGCTCAGAGGTCGCAAAGCGTTACAATCGGCCATTCAGGGCATTGGACACTCCCAATCAATCGCAAGCACCTCGGTTTAATAGCTCCTTCACAAAAAATAACGTGTCCAGTAGGACTCCACGACGGCTGTCACGGATAATCATTTTTACGGGTACAAACGTACAAATCAGTAAACAACGAACTCGTACGAATGTTTTTATCATTTTTAAGCATTAATATTCGTTTCATCCATTTTTCAAAACTACCTGCTGTGGTCAACTTTCACGGAAAGTGAACCGCTGCAGCTGGCCAGCGATGCATTCTCTCGCACTGTCAACATAGTGTCGGGTTCACTTGTTTCCTATATGGTACAACACGCTACGCTCCAATAGACATTCGCTGCATGTATATAGACAAACATGTGCGGTGTCCAATTCGTAGCTACATATTTCTGGCGATTCACTTGAGGCGTTTCCACACACGCTGTGGTCGACGGGAAAAAACTTCTAAAAAATCCTTTGTCTCCGTTTCATATTTTACGACATTTATTATACATTATTTTTCGCTATCAAAACTGATAAATTTTTAGTCGTGTCGATAACCATTTTTCTGACGGATATGCGATATTGTTTTCATTCCAAAAATTTATCACTGGATTTATAATGAATCACTAAACATTTCATGATAATCGTTTCGCTTTGAACTAAATTGATTATCCAATGAGTTCAAAGTAGCGTGTGTGTCGCGTCTGGCTACAACTACATCCAAAAAAAAGTGTCCACTGTTTTGTCTGGGATGGTCCCGAAGTCAAGTTAGGTCATGAAAAGATTTTGCTCCATGCTGTACAGGAAGATTGATACTATCGTGATTGAGAAAACAATGCAAAATCCACGACTTCCTTTTTTTTCCCACGAGGATGTTTTTTTTCAGGAATTCCGGTTTATAACGATTGGTCTGCTGGGGACATGACAGTCGTATAAAGTTAGGCGATGACTAATTGGGAAGGCGAGCAGACCATATAATCTCGTCGAATCGGAATTTAATGGTCCTTGAACAGATATACATGAGAAAAAGCGCTTATTCATTTGTGATTCCCTGAAAAAAAATGCACAACACACGGACAAGAGAGTGCGGGTGCACGCGTAGCAGACGCGCACACGAGTGCAGATGTACTCTCGCTAAGAGTCATGTGCGCGTCTCGTTGAAAGTGTAATATTCCGATATAAATTGCAAATCCAAAGTTCCTTTCGTACCCAAGCACTACACGTAACCCCCACGACTGAGCTTGTTCAAGGAAAGCTCAAGTGCATTATTTTTATTTTTGTGTTCATCGCATATATATTAAAATACAAAGATCTCTATACCGAGAAAAAAGCTCATGAAAATACCGCAGAAGCTGATTCAAACATTCAAGCTCGGCAGATAAAACGGTACAGTGTTGTAAAACGAACTCCTGCTTTAAAGAGATACTTGTGATAAGTGTTAATAGCGTTGGTGCGGGGCGGGGGTGGGGGGGGGGGTGTGTGTGAATAAAGCTGTCGAAGGAGGCACAAATGACCGGGGAGAGGTTCAAGCAGCTCTCGAACTAACGAAGTTTGTCAAAATATAATGATGACTGCAAACAATCGGAGCAATCACGAAACTGCGATTTTTCGCACATCTTAAAAGTTATTATTTTAATAAATTACATATATTTCTGAACGGTTGTTTTATTGAAAAAGAATGTGAGTATTTCCTATGAATCATCGTAATGCTGCTATATGTCCGTCGCTCGAATATTGCGGACTGTGCTGGACAAGCTGAATTCGGAACGATTCTTATCTGCTGAGCGCGTGGTGGAAACGTGCAAAATTTTTTGATTCATATTTTCTGTAATAATGATGTTTTGTTAAGAAAAAAAATGCGAGTCAAACTTATTTTTAACTTGACGCAAAAGCACCTGACTTTATCGAGGCAGTGGCGTAGCGTTGTGCCAACGCTTGAAAAACTGTAGCTACGTCACTGCAAATCTCTCCCGAGGAGGATCGCGCTTGGTTGGTGTTTGGTGAGTTGGCAAGCCTGACATCCGAGAGCCTAGCCTAGGAGGGATCGTACGTCATGCTACAAACAGTCGAGGATCGACGACCAGTCGCCTGGCTCGTATTTCCCGTATTCACGGAGACGTCGTAATACACGGGAATAGAAAACTGAGTTGAATTCTATCTCTTCGCGACAGTTTGAACGTTTGACGTCGCTAGACTACTGTCACAAACTCGCGCGTCCTACCGTTAGTCCGAAGAAACATAAAAACAAAGAAATATTTAATAAAAATATAATAAGAATAATAGTAATCGTTTCGGAGTTCACGGGTTGTGCTTTGCGTCCGTTTCGCGTTACTTTGTCGTCCGATAAATTTTATATTATGAAGTGTATGTCCGTGTACTCCGGGCTCGGCGAACCGGGATACGAAAAAAGGACGGAGCAGGAAAATCAGCATCGCTACGACGAGTCAGCGTGATAACGCGCGACAAAGGCATTGACAGCCAGCCATTAAAAGTAGCGAGGCATCTTTTGCCCTACTCTGACTACTGCTTTTTCGCGTGTGTTCTGTGTTTCTCTGTGCGTGTGTAAGTGTGTGCCTGCGTGTGTGCCTCTGTTATTTCGCGTTGATGCGTTGCGTCAATTTATCTACAACTTCGCGTGTGTAACGTGGATACGTGCAAGGCTGTGTGTTTATAACATAGCGAGAAAGTATCGCGAAGCTTTGTGGCTTCCCGAGTCTCTTGCCTCGCATCTTCGAATGCATTCGGATTGAATAATGTACTCCTGATTAGGAATAAATCATTTGTTATATCCCAAACGTCTTGGATGCTCTGCTGGTGAGTTCACTCAATTCAATCAGTCTTTTTTTACGGTTCCTCTTCTTTCTTCTACTTTGCTGTTTTTTTTTTTCAACCTCCTATGGGTTGCGCCTTTTCGGAACTGAGCACATACCATGGGCAAGCTTGTGGGAGGATCGCGAGATCGATTTTGCATATCTGCCTTTAGCGCTTGACGCGTGCGGGGGTAACGAGCTCGGGACTTTTGCTTCCCCGCGCGCATCACCATTCACCATAGTGCGGCGGGCTTAACGGGATGAAGATTCCGATTGTCAACATCGGTCTTCCCCCCTCCCTGCCCCTCTTCCGCGCCCCTTCCCGTCCGCGACGCTTCGCCGCTCCCTCGGGTCTCCGGCACACCCATTTCCACCGCGAAGGCATCTATCGTGTAGTATCTCCTGTATTACCCACAGTTGCTACATTATGTGGTTTTTGTATGCGCGATCTCACGATCGCGACGTATGTTATTCCAACCGTTTGAACGAAACCAATCTGCTAATATAACAGCTACATACAACCATCCCCGAGAAGAAATATATTCAACGTTTTAACATGATCAAACGTCCTAGAATATTATCGCTCAGAATTCATGCTTCGACGTATATTAGCCTAAATTCCAAAGCGGAATTCTTCGCTCCGAAGGACTGAGGCTTCTCGCAACACACATACATTGTTGTTCGTAGATTAGCTGAGTCTTTCAAGTACTTTGATACAAGATTTAAAAGGTGACGGTTCATCTACCATATGGGAAATGCGCAATACATTCGTTTTCATTAATTTTACTAAAGTTATTTTGTTAGGGTCTGTAAAAAATATTTTAAACAAACATTTAAACTGGTTTTCTTCGGATTTCATGAATTACGACTTCCTCCTCAAGACTCGAGTTCTCGTATTTTCCGAACTCTCGAATTACCGAGAATTCGCTTTCGCAAATTCGTTCCTAAACTGTTCGCTCAAGAGCTCGCTAACTTTTTACACATCGCGTCACAGCTCTCTGTACAGGAAGAGGTCAAAATCTACAATTTATGAGACTTTCAGGATGCTTCAAAGAAATGAACGTAGAAACGATGTCCAGAAAAAAGAATTTATTTTAAATGTTGACAATTGCTTCGACGATTCGTCGAACAAATTTTTTCTTAAACGTCAGTTTTGTTCAAACGTTTCATTTTTTTCGATGCATTTTCACGCGCGTGTTTCCATTTCGGAAAACAGTTACAGCGAGTAAACGGAAAATTTCTTACGATCGTGTTTGCTTATGTGTTAATTCTCTACTCGAGTCCTTATCTCCAGCGTGAGTTTCACGCGCACTTTTTTCGCGTTATGTCCCAAACGTACTCATGACAAAAAAAAAAATGTTTCATTAATTGAAACGTTTTGAGATCGAAACTCGAAAAGCAAATATTCAAAAACGAACATTTCGGGCTGAATATTTACTTTGTATAGTCAGAGAGACCCGCACGTGACAGTTCCAATTTTGACGTTTCTAATCGGTATTTCACTTTATTGTCTCTAAATATCGTTTTCCATTCTATTTCGTCATCAATTCGAAGCTATTTAAAAGCAATAAAAATTATCCCCGAAATTTTGTCAAATTCAGCATTTCCAATGATTTTGGTAGTCGAAATAAAATATTAGCAACTGAACGGTTCCTCTTGAGCCTCGGAGATTACGATAAAAAATCGATTTTCATTTCAACCGTGCAAACGTCAGATTCCGATTCCTCCTCTGCGCACTCACACTCGTCGATATTTTATTTACTTACCGAATTTTTCAAAGCGGTTGCATCATCAAGCATGAAGTTTGTTTTCTCTCGCACCGGAATGTACTTAATGATACCAATTAACGTCGCACACCCGAATCGCAATGGGCCTTTGAAAATAAAAATGATCATTTTTCGATCTCCCCAGAACGTTTACATATTTCGTGTCTGTTCCGTTGACACCCCGCAAGTAAAGGTCGATCGCCGTCCTGCACGTTGTTTCACATTGTTTTCTCGAAAGCAGGGAAATGTTTATTTTTATCTCGCGAGTGACCGAAGAAGCTTTTCGTACTGAAAGAAAGAACCAACGCGAGTTTTGTACTAATTTCCTCTTGTCCCGCGATCCTTCCTCGACATGCTCATTCGCCTGGTGAATATTTTTCTGTGTCTCGGTCGAGCGTGTCCGGGGGGACACCCGGTAGGTCGGTGACGCGAGCATATGGCAACATACGCGTCGATTCGTTTCGTCGTGTTTTGAGTAACAACAAAAAATGACACGTTTGTGAAACGAACGGGGTACTTTGGAATCTCAGTGGAGGCAAGCAAATTTTCGTCGTAGCTGGACGCAGCGGTTCGTTCATTCTTGTTATTCATGGTTTTTCAATTATCTTTTCTTCTCGATGACACACGCGGAACACTTAATGATACTTTTGGCGAAAGTAGAATGAGCGAGCTTCGCGCGCTACGGACGCTTTCTTTCCGACTTGTCAGCAAATCGTAAGCCGTTTCTCCGCCACTCGAGAGCATCAAAATAAAAATTCTTGTCTGGACTAAACTCGCAGTTGCGTGCACGCACAGCAGCCGGTGCAACGAAATTCTCGCTCTCGGAAGTGACGTTCGAGTTTTTGTGACGCGAGCAACGAGCACTTGGTCGCGCATCAATTTTCGAGTTTTTTCACCCCCAGCATCCGCGTCTCACTTCGCTAAATTTTGTTCTCCGTTCTTGAGACTTTCGTCGATATTTCCCGAACTCGGACTTGCATTCGCGCGTGGAACATGGAAATGTGAATGGAAATTTTGCTGCTTTCCAGTGACTCGTCGAACTCTCAGTTCGCATGAAAATTTCGATCTTTGTAGCGCATAAAAAATGAACAGATCTCTCGCAGCTCAGTACCGCGAACTTTAACGTCATTTTTCAAAATCTTTTTTGTCTTTCTTGCGAAAACTATTTTTTTTTAAAGTGCACAAAAACTGCTTGCTTGCCTACGCACCGAGAGATTCAATCCGGTAAGCACGTTTCTCGTTTTTTGTTGTCGTCTCCCGAGGGAGACGACGCTGAAGTTTCCAACGTTGGAGTTCAACGAAATGAACGAAAAAAACGTTTTTAATTCACCAATTTTTTATTTCACGAATCGTTGGTGCAGCTTGCGAAACTACGAATCGCCAATTTGGCAGGGAACAAAATAGTAGGAATTACTGGAATTATTGGAGAGTTTTTTTTCGATCATTTCGTTGGACTCCAACGTTGGAAACTTCAGCGTCATCGAGGGAGAAGGGAGAGAAAAACCGCGTCCGTGGCGCCTCACACCTTGAAAAAGCCTCCCTGCTCATGGTGCTGATCCCAAAACGTAATCATCGACCATCCTTAAATCTCTTATTTTTCGTGAGATAATCGCATGTGGCTTTTTAAGGAGTTTCAGTACAGAAGTCTAAATATTAACCTTTTAAGGACGGGGATTTTTACGTTAAAATCGAACTTTTTTTTTACACTACATTTGTGCATAATATTGATTAATTTTTCAAGTGGAGTGCCCGACGAAACTAGTGGTCGATATTTCGACCAGATCCGTCCCGCAATGGTTAAGAAATCGATCAAATTTGGTGATAATGTTCTTCAACGTCAAGTGCGAAAAGACAATTTTTTTCCGAAGTTGAAGTTTGCAACGTTGGAGTTCAACGAAATGAACGAAAAAAAGATTATAATTAATTGTTTTTTTATTTCACGAATTATTGATGTGGCTTAAAAAATAACGAATTGGAAATTCGGCAGGGAAGAGAATGGGAGATTTACTGGAATTATTTGAGAGTTTTTTTAGATCACGTCGTTGGACTCCAACGTTGGAAACTTCAGCGTCATAATTTTTTCAAAATTTTCTTCTACCTAGTTATCGAATAATTACGCATCAAAGCAGATTTCTTATGCCCGGAATATATGGAAACGCTGTGCTTATACGCGTCAACTTTAGTGATCAATTACTCGATAACTGTGTTGAAGAAAAATCTTGAAAAATTTGTATTGTCAAATTTGGCACTGAAGAATTATGTTGACGAAATTTTATAAAATTCTGAACTTTTTGAAATTTTTTATGTTTTTAGCATGGTTTAGCATGGCAACGTTGTATCGCCTGTACCGAAACTCCTTAACAATTCTCATTATCACGGAAGCATTTTCATATGCCAGTATAACATCCTTCGTAACGATAAACCAAACGTGGCACGAAGTTTGTTTCTTCGCGATCGAATGATAAACATTCGAACGAATATTTTTTTTCACGAAATTCGTTAAAAAACAATGCAGAGATATCATTTTCGGGCAAACTTCGGTGGGCATTACCAAAACAAACAAACGAAGGCCTCAAGTATCGATTCTCGGGTGGTCACTTCCGTCGAAGCAACTTTTACTTTTTAGCTCGTTTGTGTGCTCGCATCAGCATTGCTCGCGTGAACCTTGTTTTATTCGTCACGAAGAAGTGCCGCCCAAATTCGAGGCAGTTTTATTCTCGTGTTTGCTTCGTTCATTATTCGTGCAAAGCAATTTTGGAGAGACTCGACGTTCGAAGCTTTGAAAGTTTTTAAGCTCACTGGAAAATAAATTTTGTTGAACCGCTCGAATTCTTTGTTACTGTGTTGACTACTTTTCGTACTTGGTTGAGACGAGAAAAACTCGTTGCTCGGACAAGAAATTTTATTGGTTGAACAAAAGATTTCAAGGTCTCAACAAAATTTGGGTTTCGGTGCCCGGTTCTGTTTCACAGCTGTACAAATGTCGAAAGAAACAATTCAATGACGCTCAAGTTTGCAACGTTCGAGTCCAACGGAACGATCTAAAAAAATCTCCAATAATTCTCCAACTTTGTTCCTTAGGGAATTTGCTTTTCAACTTACACCAATCATCATTTCATGAAATAAATTCGTTAATTACAAGTGTTTTTTCGTTAATTTCGTCGGGCTCAGTGTCAGCCCCGACGTTGTGTCGTACGAGTAAAAATTCGAATGACTTTCTTAGTTTCCAAAGATCGTTTACAGAAATTGGCCCAAATACAGTAAAAATGGATCACAACAGAGAATTCAAAAGGTCGATCTCGGAATGGCGTCAAACATAATTTAAAAAAATTCTAAACAAATGCTTTTCGAGCTGCGAAATAAAAACTGAGATGGAGAGTAAATTAGCAAACTCGAGAGCCTTGAGAGCCGAATTGTTTGCTGCGACCGAGTTTGTCAAGAAAACAAAGAAGGAGTTTACCATCAGTGACCGCGTTAATTTTCATTTCTATTTGCAGTAATCCCGAAACATCGTTGAGAAAGTTTCGTTTCATAAATCTTTACCAAAAGACAGTTTCATTGTCGCAAAGGTTGGAGCAAAGGGCGTGGGCCAGTTATTGGGTAGAAGCAATTAAGCAGATTGAACCGATAAATCAAGACTCGAAAGCGTAAAGATGTTGAAAAGTAATATAATCATTGAAGTATCATTTGATTATTCATTAAATGTGAAATGAGCGAATCGTAAATAAGAAAGTAAAAATCTCGAGCAGCAATCCAGTTCTGTAGTTAATTGAGCGAGTTTTAGAGATAAGAGAAAGAAAACAAAAGTATAAAGATGAAAAAAAATGATTTGTTGAAGTTTTTTATGTTTGGTTCTATCCCCATTCCGTAGGGTCGCCACAATGAGCGGCAGATGACTGTTAGCAGAGCCGGTTGCTCGTTCAACATTAATATGAGCGAGTTAGTAGCTGTGACAGTGCCTACTGGTGGACAAAATAGCCAGGAGAGCGTAGCAAACATCAAAAGGCCGAAATCAGCAAACTGCAATGTTCCTCTTGTCCATGGCAGACCAAATCCATCAATCAACGGACGCAATAGACTGACCACTCATCAACGAAATCATAGTTTGGACTTTAGGTAGCTCGTCGCTTTTCGCGACCCTGTTGCATTATTATTACAGCTCTATTCGTAGATCTTATACTTTCCACAACTCATCCCTATTGCGTTGTTTATGTTTCGTGATTCGAAAGACCAAGAGGAGTCTGAAGGAATGCGAAGGAAAGGAAAATTTGACGAAGAGCTTGTCATCTCGTGTGTCGTAATGAACAAAAATGCCTAAGCGCTGTAATTCTTGTCAAGGCTCTTTGAACAAATGACGATAATAAGCGTGCCTCTATGTACCAATACCAATTCACTTTTCTTGTAGATATGCGACACGCAGTATTGCACACCATCGAATAATGTACTTGAACGTTCAGATAAACCACTTTTCTCTCTCTTTCTCTCGCTCTCTTGCACCTTCCCATGTGCCTTTTTCGTTTTACGACCTCTACCTTTGCTCGATTCTCTTTGATGTCGAAATTCTAATACCGCGAAGTAAAGCGTTATTTGGAATAAATTTTACGAGCAATCAATGTTGCGCGGAGTTTTTTTCGGCTTGACAAAATGGAGAGGTTTATTTTTTCAACGAATGTTCCTCGTTGTTTGCTCTAAGTTATCCGAGATAAAACGAGTTTACGTAACGCTTGCGACAAAATCCCAAAGCTGTAATTTTTCTTGTTTTTTCTCTTCAATTTTCCTTCTCGAGAGGCCTAAAAGAAATATTTTCGCATTAAAAAAATTTTCGACTAACCGATGCAACGTCGAGCGCTCGATCATTAAGTTTTTTTTTCATTGATTTCTGGAATCAAACAAAAGTAGTCAAATTCGCGAAAAATCCCAGACGTTTGATGTTTTATTTTCCTTCAAAATGCCCATTAAATCTCACCTTTTTACTAAAAAAAAAAAAAAAAACTTCCTTTGGGATTCGTGGTAAACGATGAGCAAAAAAATTCCATTAATGAGCAACTCATATTTATATTTTGTTAGCAGATTAAATTTATTGTTTGTAGAAATATTTTGTTGGTACGCTTTTGTCGACGGCTTATCGGGACTTTGTTCAAATAGTGTTCACTCTACAAAATCCATTTGGCACGTAGTCTGACAAATGCCTTTTATCCCCGAAATATCAAATCCCAATCTCATGGATTATTAATGAGCTAAGAATTATGATTTTGTAGCTGAGATTTTGTAACGTTCGTGTAAATAATGCACACACCTCAAAGGCATGTAAATACGAAAATATTTTTCAAAAGATGCACTACTTTGGCTACACTTGGACGATCACGAGCACAAGCTAACGAAATTCTGGTCGATAAAGCTCGAATCTTCGAAGCAATATTTGTATAAACGAGTCCGAATACTTAAAAGCGCACCAAAAATATTGTCGTCTGCCAACAAATGAGTTTTGCATACTCGAGATTTCGTCTATTCAATATTTCTTAAGGTCAATTCTGTCGGACCATTTTGTTCAGAATCTCAGACGTAAAATATTTGTCTACAATCCTCGAGCACTTGAAAACGCGGTGCTGCAAATTTCATCGTTCGAACGCAACAAAATTTCTTTCTCGTCGAGTCATTCATTATTATTTCTTGGCCGTCATGAATTTTTGCCTACTTTATTTCCATTTTCCAAGAAACCACTCTTCGTGACTGAAATACTTGAGAAAATGAAAAAAAAAAAAAAAAAAAAAAACGTTCGTTCCTGTCAAAAGTTGCAATATCACAGCTCTATAAACCAGAATTTCGAATATTCAAAGTGGAAAGTTCCCTTTCGTGTTTATAAAAAAAAAAAAATAAAAAAATTTAAAAAAAAAACGATGAGGCTGAAGTTTGCAACGTTGGCGTCCAACGAAACGATCTAAAAAAATTCTCGAAAAATTTCAGTAATTCTCCAATTTCGTTTCCTGTTGAATTTCCAATTCGTAGCTTTTCAACCTGTACTGATATTTAGTGAAATAAAAAATTGGTGAATCGAAAACATTTTTTGCCTCATTTCGTTGGACTGGAACGTTGCAAACTTCAGCATTGTAAAAAAAGTTGGGTCAGGACGATGGCGATCATTGAATAATTTCTATATCCGTGAAGCGGGCCATTGTGTGTAAAGTAATGGTGAAAATTGGGGAATTGTGATGAGAAATACGAGTGGCTGAGTCACGCGGATCCATGTGTGACAGGAGACCAGGGTGGTTAATGAAGCGCGACGTTTGAGGATTGAAAAAAAAACGTACGTGCGGACTGACGAATAATAAATGATTTCAGGTCAATGGGTATTCTTTTACCACCGGTGCCGCAAGCGACGGTAACACCGTTGACGTTACATCATCGAAACCGTAGTTTGGACTCGGCGCTACAGCGAATACCGGAGGTCGACGTCACACCGAGTCCAGAATGCGAAACAATTCCTGTGCAAGCGACGAAAACAGTTCTCTCGATAAAGAGCAGCCGGAGCAGCCGAGAGCGTGAAGATCTTGCGAGCCTGGGCTCCGATGACTCGGGAATTCTTTGCGGTTCCGATAGCGGTTCGAGCGACGCCGCGAACGCGACAACCCGTGAATCAAGCGTAGAGCATTTGCACAGTCGTGAGAGTTTGGACTCGTCGTTGTCGCAGGCGGGTGACATGGATAGCGTTGACGCGATTGACGGTGACGAGAGTGTCGTTTCCGTTTTACCAATCGACATTGGTTTGATCGGTAATGAGCCGTCGGCGAATAAGGATCGTCCTCAGAATGACGAATGTGAAGCAGCAGCAGCAGCAGCAGCTGCGACGACACAAGTCGAGAATGGTCCGATCGTCGGTTTGTCGAACGGCGATCATTCTCTCCAGGAACACGAAAATGTCGAGCGTACCATCGAACAGTTGCGCGATAATCAACAATGCTCCAATCCCGTTATGACGAGCTATAAAAATTCACGGGAAATTGCGGTACAGCGAGAATTGGCCGGTGCTGCTATGACACTTTGTTGCGGTACTGGCCAACTAGAGGATGAAATTATTAAAAAATTACCCGAGTTGAGGAGACAAGAAACCGCGCAGCCAAAACCTAGCGAGGGATGTCTACTGAGGTTATTCGAGAGCCAAGTTTTCGACATGTCCATGGCGATATCTTATCTCTTCAACTCCAAGGAACCCGGAGTTCAAAGTTACCTCGGTTAGTTTTCTATTTTTTTTTTTTTTTCTCTTATTTTTTCAAGTTCACTGTATCGTTGATGCATCGAAGTCCTTTCAAACGTTGCCCATTTTTTGTTCGGTATTCTTCTACGATTTCTTTGACACAGAAGGAGAAAAAAAAATTGTTGCCAGTGTCACGAAGAAGAGAATTGTAAAGAAGTTATAAAAATTTTTACTTTTTTCGCTTTATATTTCAACAGCCATTGAAAATACTTTTCATTTTTGACATTATTGAATAGACCGATATTCGTCGCATCTAAATTAGCGAATAAAAACTTGAATGTATCAACACGAAAGGTTTCCTCAAGATCTCACGACTCCAAGTTCAAAATCATCGTTATAATAGTGTCGTTTTTTTTCTTCTCTCGTAAAATTGCAAATCATGTAATGTTTGCAGTGATGAATGCTTCGTTCCACTTGTTAATGTTGATTTCACATTGATTGCAGGTAACAAGATGTTCAGTTTCCCAGATAACGACGTGGATTTCTATTTGCCACAGCTCGTTCTGATGTACATACAACTACACGATGTCACGGAAGTGCTCTATCCGTATCTTGTCCATAGGTAAGAAACCTCGTTTCTGCCCCGGCCACGTTTTATCGGTACGAAAAGCACTCGCGCATATGCACTAATAATTTCTTTGTTTCTCGAGATGCAGGTGTAGAGGCTCAGCTGATTTTTCTTTGAAGTGTGCCTGGTTGTTGGACGCTTACAGCTCCGATGCGCTTTTGCCATCGAAGAAAAAATCACACGGCACCAAGCTCAAAAATCTCATACTATCGGACGAGCTTAGGTAATATTTCGATTGAGCTGTCATTTGAAAATCTTTGAAGATTGTGTCGTTGGGAGACGATAAAATCACAAGTAAAAAATGTCTTGTCCCTCTCAATTTTGAAAAATGTCTCCAACTGAAACTCAAAAATTTTGATAAATTATAACATCCACGGAGAGAAAAGTAGTTGAGCAATTCCGTTGTGCATTTGGTTCATGAGTTATTCATATTTTTCAGGCCAAAGGGAAATCAAACGATACGAAAGCAAAAGCTTCTCGGTTTGCAAGTTCCTCTCCCACCACCTCTGCCATCCGCTCAATCCGTGACGTCACCCATTAAAAAGACTCACCAAAGATCGCAGTCCGATGCTACGGGACTGTTTCAAACTTTGCGTCGCAGTCATTCCGGTAAATTGAATGGTTTTATCGCGCTACGATTATCTGCGTTATAAATGAATAGCGAGTATCATTACATTGTTTTTTTTCTTTTTTCATTTTTTTTTTTTTTTTTTTGTAAAGGTATAATAAATAAGGTAAGCCTTGGGGACCTGAGTTCCGGTCGAGCTTTCGACAATGGATGTACCTGTTTTGATTCCTGCCAAGGTGTCGTTAATGACTTACGAGGACAGAAGACTGATTGCTTCTGTAATGTGAGTGTCAAATGTCCATGGTAATCCAAAAAAATTAACATCTTCGACAATGCAGTAAAATACTCTCCCTATTTTCGTTATTTTTTCAACTCAAAATTCCGTATCTAACCTTAGCTCAAATCACTTTCTTCATTATCGTCTTTCCATTGGTGAAATTGAATGACGTTGAAAGAGAATGAAATTTCGAAGGTTTACCACTGATACAAACTCCAACACATTTGTAGCGTAACGATTTTTGTCAAACGTTTAACTATCGTCTGGTCTATTATTATCGCGACTTTAACGGCTTAATGCTCGTCGTTGACAGGCCCCCCGGCTAGCACCGGAGCTCGAGTTTATTCAAGCACTGATATCAATTGGCAAATTGCTCGGTACTATTCCTACAAAGGAGAGTAAAACTGTTCAACTAGTTGCGGAGCTGAATACACTCAACTTGAATCTCCCGGCAAGAGTATGGCTACCTTTGCACAGTACAGTGCCGCATCATATCGTGAGAGTTCCACCGCAATACGCAGCTGTACTCAACAGTAAAGATAAGGTGAGCTGCTACCTGCCATTTAAATTTTATTCAAGAGGTTTCATTTTTGTGCTTGGAGCAAAATAACTATTTCGTTTTATCTTGGTACAATTTGACTTTGGCAGGCGCCGTATATAATGTACGTCGAAGTTTTGGAAGTTGAGGATCTTTACACGTCACCAGTACCGACCAAAATTATGGGCAGTTCCTTGAGACATACTAAATCCGAAGAGAACTTAACGGGAGCAGAACCGACGAACCAAACCGAGAAAGCCGGGGTGCAAATCACCGAAACTCAGAATGTTAATCCGATTCGACAAACTCCCGTTCGAAATGTCAACGCACTTGCCAGCAGATGCATTGATAATGCTTTCAATTATACCGATGACGATCCCGCAGATTGTTGGAGTCAAGAAGATGATGAAATAACGCAACAGGTAAGAAAATTCCGAATGTTGAGCCAACCGAGCGATTGAATTCTCTGAAAAACTACAGTTTGTAAGTGGGCCTGAAAAAAAGAAAATTCATATTCGAATTTTATTTACAATTAGATACAAACTCCATTATTGTGACGAGCTCAGTGTATGATTAAGTTACAAAAACAGAACGTATTACAATAATTGCGTTTATTTTTTTGCAATGGAAATGCAGTATCTTCAATTGAGAAAGCCAAAGGATAGAGATACGATATCCCAACTGAGTCAAGATTCATCGGACAGTCGCGAGCCAATTTTCATACCGGGAGACATAAAAAGACGATTGAGCGAAATGGCGGCGACGCCCAGTACCACATTCAATCACGATCCTGAAGATCCGTCGGCAGCAGTTTTAAAAGAGCCTTGGGAATTGAAACAGCGACGTATTCGAGCTTCGAGTCCTTACGGTCATTTGGCTTCCTGGCGGTTGTTGGCGGTAATCGTCAAGTGCGGTGACGATCTTCGACAGGAGCTTCTTGCTTCGCAGCTACTCTCGATGTTACAGAAAATTTGGCAGGATGAACAAGTACCCTTGTGGGTTAGACCGTACAAGTAAGTTTTCCATTTTTTTAAATTTCTCATTTCGAATTTGTTTAACACAATATTCATTGATATTATTTTATTGCCTTCTAGAATCCTCTGTCTGTCAAACGACAGTGGTCTGATCGAGCCCATTCTCAATACCGTATCGCTTCATCAAGTGAAAAAGCATTGTCAGCTTACGCTGCTGCAATATTTCGAGCGTGAATTCGGCAGCTCGAGCTCCGAGGGATTCGCGATAGCACAAAAGAATTTTGTCCAGAGTTGTGCTGCTTATTGTCTCGTCAGTTATCTTATCCAAGTGAAGGATCGACACAATGGAAACATTTTGTTGCATAGCGATGGACATCTTATCCACATTGACTTTGGTTTCATATTGTCGACTTCGCCTCGTAACCTTGGCTTTGAAACGAGCCCTTTCAAACTCACACCCGAGTTCGTCGAAGTCATGGGTGGCAATCAGTCCAAAATGTTTCTCGAATTCAAAAGCCTCATCCTACAAGGATTGGTCGCAGCTCGCAAACATATGGATAAAGTTGTTAATCTCGTTGAGATTATGCTGTCAGGTTAGTACAATACGTTTTCCTTTATCATTTGTTTGATTGAAAAAAGTAAGATCATTGATACAGATTTTTATAACAATTAATTTTTTTCAATTTTTATATTTTATATCATTCCATAATATCACCATTTGAAAAGATGAAATTGAGTTGAATTGTAAGAGGTGTCGTCGTCCTTTGGTTTCAAAATTTATATTTATTCAATCTTAATTTCAATATTAATTTCAATCAGAAGGTGAAATCCGATCGCTTTTTATTGCCCATCGAGCATGTTCTTTAATAACCATATTTCGTAGTTGCGACTTATTGTTGTTTTTATGTGAAACTATTCTTTTCATAGGTTCGCAGCTACCGTGTTTCCGCAGTGGTGGAGTTGCAACGGTACAAGGATTAAAAAATCGATTTCATTTAACTCTGACCGAGGATCAATTGCGTCAACACGTAGATGATCTCGTTGAAGGCAGCATTCACTCGTGGTCAACGAAGTTGTACGATCGTTATCAGTACTTCGCAAACGGAACACTCTAATAATCGCCTAAATAATCCGTTTCATCACAGATTATTTCGACGATTGTCCACGTTTGAGATTATTATTTTTTTTTTTTTTTTTTTTTTTTTTAAATTCTATCGACGCAGGGGCAAAACGAAGTACGGATTAATTTTTGCGAATGGTGTTTCTCTTCCGTGTGCTCTCGAAATACATAAAAATCGTAGGCATTCCACAAGCACAAATCATTCATGAAAAACGTTGATGTTAAACGGATCGACAAAAGTAATAAGACCGTTCGAAACACTTTGGTCGATGAAATAACACGGTCGGTGTTATTCCCGTGCTTTTCAAGGACTGAGAATAAGTCGAAAAAATGCACGTACGTCAAGGCTCGAGAAGAAACAGAGAGAACGAGAAACGATAGACGAATGAATGATGAAAAATAGTATGAGGCTTGAGAGAGGGGGAGAGAGAACGCGTTTTCAGAATATCAAATGTTTCTTATTCGATATGTATACATGATTTCCGATTAAAGTGTGCGAAGAACTGTATAATTACGCCTCGAACGACAATTACGTGTTAGCTATCACCGGTGCAGATCTTGTGCTATTGACTGAAGATTGGACTGCTAGATCATCGTAGCTTAATAACTGGGGTAATTTGTCGAAGGTGCCTTATTCGTAGGGGAATGGTAAAGATTTAAACGAATTACTAAATGCAGTGAAGTGATTGTGGCATTGTACCAAATCCGTGGATATTGAGTATGTGAGCAATCTGTAATTTGTACATACTTATCTTAATATGAATGAAAAAAAAAGAAGAAAGCAAAATAAGTAACAAAATATGCCGTCAGGAGCCTCGTGGTTATTGGCAATAAATAATATAACCGCGGGTAATTGGTACGTATTACGTAATCTCCGATAAGAGTGGAAAAAAGACAAAAAAGAAACATGGACGAAGTTCGAGTGACCACCTTACATGCATGGGACTCAACGTACCAACGGGAGACAAATACTCAAAATATTTCCTACTTTATATAAATAATTATTACGATTAATTATCGCAGTCTACTAAGTAGCATAGATAACGATAGTTCATCTTGAGAAACAAAACAGAAAATACAGCAAGAAGTATCACAATTGAAAGTTTTTACATGTTCTTATTGCATAGTTTCATCGTTATAATGGGAAAGCAAAAAAATATCTTAGCTACGAGAAGACGATTATTTAATAGGATGTCTGCGTTACATATGTTTATTTGAGCTATTAAATTATGATAAAGAAAATATTGTACATACATCAACTGTGAAGCATTAAACAAATTTGTTTAAGTATAATTGAAGATGAATATATGAAAGGAAAAAAAACAAGCAAAATCAAAGTTGCGGCGAGCGGGCCCGGGCCTTCCGATTTCCCAGTGTCTTAACTATATATGTCTTTCTCTCTATATCTCCACTTCACTTTTACTATAACCATTTCTAAAAATAGACGGGTAAACCTGGGAATGCGATCTTTCACAGCGCTCCAGTTGAACAGAACCTTCTGCTCCCTTCAATATGATTTTTATTTTATACTCTTATCGTTTTTAAATTTATCAAGCGTACATATCTTGATGAGCTTTAAATTTAATTACGAATTTAATGCTTATTGAAACTTTTTATTAGCCATCGATTTTCTTCGGCTCCGATTCATCGTCGGTTATATTTGCTTGTATTCGCTATTGAATGTCCAAAGTCCTGGTTTACCTGGTTCTATCAATTCAAATAAGAGTTCTTAATGATATCGAATAATTATTGCATAATATGGAATACCAGTGGATGTATCATCAGTTATTATATCATTAATTAAAACTTTCATTTATTTTTCTCATATTAAAAAAAAAAACAAACAAAACGAAACATTTTTTGTTATTCAAGGACCCAGGGCAACTATCACTCAACCATCTCATTGAAAAATGAAGAAAAAATTTTTATTTCCATGCTTATTGACATCAGTATCAAATAAAATGTATGCATCTCTGCCTTCTTTGTCTTCTCTACAATTATTTGTCTACCCCAAGTCTCTTCGAACCATATCGTTTGAGCCCAATGGTAAAATCATATAATTTTGGATTCACAAATTCTCCGCCACTATCTATGATGTAGAAGAGTCTTCGACCTTTCACCTTGATTGGCATATAATTGATCATCTCTTTTCTGGACATTTTAGGGGTAATCTGTAAAAAATATTTCATATTATTGCCTCAAATGAGAAAATCTGATGAAGAAAAATATTGATTTTACACATACATCACTAAGGGGAAAAGTTATTCCAATGTTTCCTTTCCATGGACGATACGTTAGGATAGTAACTGTTTGGCCTCCAGGTTTTAAGATGATATATTTAATGGATCTACTTGTAAAAGCCCATATCAGCACTGTTGACGTAGTACCTGGAATAAAAATATTCCATTAGCCAAACTCCATGCTCGTCCTTTGGAAGAGAGAAAAATATTTTCTCGAGTTACCTAAGAAAGCAGCTAAACCGCAGGCGATCACCCATCCCCAGTATTGTTTGAAGTACTCAAATAACGAGTTTGTACGTTCTGGTGATATTGTATATAAATAATATGAAATCCATACCCAAAAGACGCATTGAAAAGGAGAAAACCAGTTCAAAAACGTAAAAAGTTTTGGTCTTTCATATTTGTAAAGTAGAACGTTATTCGACACTGTTGTGTTTAAGTCCAGTGAACTAGTTCTCGATCCTTCTTTTAAAGCCAAGTTGTGTAACTTGTTTTTATCAATAATCTTTTCCTTGCGGATACAAACATTGGACTTGAACGGGCTAGGTTACAAATAATTATTTCATTAAAAATTATTGTCACTGAGTTTATTAAAAGAAATACCGATTCGCACATTCCAATTTTTGCATAAGTGAAAGTTTATTTACCTCAAAATAGAAAAATATTTCTTCGATGCTTCGAGACACAGTACATTACGCGGATTGCAAAGAACACGCGTTAATATTGATTTTGGCAGTTGAATCGTTTGTGAATAGCAACACCTAGTTGTGGATAAAATTTTCAAGCCTTGCTTCAAACTACCATGGTTTAACCTCATAATTGAACTGTACATTTTAACATTATAATCGGACTTTTCGCCGGTTGAGGTTAACCAGAAATTCCCACGATTTCCTCACGGTTCACGGTTTACGAATGTGTGAATGTGAATATCACACAGCTTCTGGCTGGTAAATTAGATACATGTATATATAGATATCTAGAATAGAATTACAATAAAGATGGCGCTAGTTATTGAGAACCGATTGTGGAGTAAAAAACATGGAAAAACACTCAAGTTCCAAAATTAATATCAATATTTATATACAAGATAAAACAAAACAATATGTGCTAGTCAGATTTGAACTTCCGCAATGGATGAATTCTGATGAACCAAAAAAATTCTATAACGTGTGATAAAAAGATTGCATATTGTAAAAATTTTGGTTTATATAAATTCTTCCATCTTTTTTGACGGACAGATGAGTTCAACCATCTAATTTTGGCAGCCTACTTAAAATAGCCGCCATATTGTTTTTGTGTTTAGAAATAATACAATAAAATTGATCGAAAAACTGTTCGAGTGATTTTTCCACATATTGTTGTTTCTTCTTGACTGCTCGTAATTTATCTTGACATTCTGACAATTCGTTGAGCACAGACTCTGAATCAGGCATCAATTTTTCAATACTGGCAATGTCGCTTTGAATATTTTTTATCTGTTTCTTGAGCTTCATTTCCTTTTCCTTCGTATTTTGCTGTATTTGCTGCACAAAGACTTTTTGTTCAGTCATTTTTTCTGCATGATTCTTATTCTTCTCTCGTAACATTTCGAACTTTTCTTCCAACGAGTCTAGATCAGTATTATGTGCCTCGATCAGAGTTTCCATCTGATTGAGTTGTTTTTTTATATTCTCTTTCAAATTAACCATTGCAGTTTCTTGGGGTAAAGTTACTTCAAAATCGTAACTGAGCAGATTTTCTTCAGGAAGTTTGAGATCCTTCAAGTCTACACCTGTGTCACACCCAAAATGCATTATTATATCCTTATTATAAGCTAAGATGGCCTTGTAGAGATTCAAATTGGACGACGCAAGTTTCATATCCAAGGCATAAACTTCGTTCTGAATGTCTTTTATATGAGTGTCAAACTGCTGAATGTAGCTCTGAACTTCGGAGCATTGCTCGATTATCATGTTGCGTTCTTGAACAGTCATCGGTTGTTTTTCGATGAGAACAAGCAATTCCTTCTGATGATCATTTTCCTTTTGAATTTTAGCTTCCTGCTCTTTACTGTCGTGATTCAAATGTTTAATCTCTTGTAGAGTACGTTTTATGCGATTTTCGGTGGACTGAATAAGTTCATTTTCTTTCTTTTCATTGTGTTTTAATCCAGCCAAAAATTCTTGAGCACTGTTTAGTTCCTCATCCAGGGTCTTTGATTTTTCGTCTATTTCATTGCAGCTTGCATTCTCTTTCTCTAGAGTTTCTAATTCCTCAGCTGTATCCGTGTCTATGTCGCCGTGTACATTATTCAAATCTCGCAGAAGTTGCTCCTCTAAGGCAGCCTCGTCGTCCAATCGTTCTTCGTTCCAAGCGACGTAGCATTTGACCATCATTAAAAGTATAATTCGGTTGGTCTCTTGTTCATCATTAAAACCAACAAATGGAAGCTTTCCTGTTTCAAATGTTCTCTCTGCCAAATCTTTAGCTTCGCAGGCTTCGACCAACCAACTTAACCAGCCCAACACATGAGGCCATGAATGCATTGTATTGGCTGTTTTCAACCAAGACTTTGTTACTGTGCCAGGATAATAAACCTTTTTTGCTAGTTTTGGGCATTCATCCATATAATTATTGATACTGACTTCGTTTTTAACATCCAAATGGCTTAAAAGACAGCCCGTAGCTTCAATGAAAATTTTCAAAGTCACAGGCCTTAAACTTCCATTAGTATTCAACAAGGAACTTTGTGATATACTAGAAAAATATTCATCCACTTTATTCAGCATCGTTGACTGGTAGTTTTTATCGTTTATCGGTCTTGTGTCTTTGCGTGCTCCTTTCCCACAAAATATAGAAGCACGTTCGGCAGATGGTGATCTATGACAAGTTCCAGATAAAGGCTCTCGATACAGCTGTTTAGAACTAGATTGGGGTGTTGTCTTCGGCGTTGATATCTGGGCATGGTTGACACGTGATATGCCATGGCGTGGTTGACTCAAAGGAGTTTTTGCTGTATCAAACAAACGGTCATTATCATGAAAAGGTCTCTGCACCGATACTAGTTGAAAAGTTGTGCATAAGACAAAAACAATTTCACTCCATCAACTTCAAAATTATTTAATAAAAAATAGTTTCAATAGATTACCAGTTATTTTCAATTGTGACCTTCGGTTGCTCATGCGATCGCTCGAGTTCGATCTCATCCGGGGTCTCGGTATCTGTGAATTATCTATTAGTGCTGATCCTTTCGGTTTCAAAGTTTGTGTTCTTCTGGCTTCGGAGCGTCCAGCGCTTTTTTCTTCACGTTCGAATACTGATAGTCGAACTAAACTCGCTGCCGAAGAGCGACCGGTCGAACTACTCCTCATTTTTATTTCGTGTTTAGATGTTCTGATATCGTTTTGCAACTTCCGATCCATTTGAACTGATGTACTGAAGTTCGTAATTCTGTCATCCAAGAGCACAAACATAACCTGTATATTGCATGTCAATTACCCGCTCCGAATTACAAAATTTGTATTTTCAAACCTTATTTCAAGGATCTCAATCGATGCAAGACATAAACAAAACGATGTACACAAGCAGGTAAGGCGAGATTCCAACAGAATAAACGTTACGAATGAATTCAAATCCAACTGCTAGCGCATAGTATAGTGTGTGCAGTAGTCGAACCAATAGCGGCGGCCACACTCCTCCATCTGCCTCCATCTATGTAATTGGCGTCGTGGTGATATTGTGGCACCCCTACCATCAGCAATCAAGCAAACACCATGCCGCGCGCTTTTAGCAGTATTCCAGCGCATAAAAAGTGATCCATACGTATGAGCACAATCTTTTGTATAGAAATTTAAAATTTCTTTTTTAGTAAATAAAAAATATCATTAGTATTATCTTCTTATGAACCCCAAAAGCCAATCACCCAATCATATCTTTCATAATACCCCCCGGTACATGCTGCCCTCTGTCTTCTGTTTATAGTATTTTTAATTTAGACATGGAGTATCAACGAATGGAGCATCACTGCACTCATATCACAATGATTTTCGCAGTCTAGCGTCGAGTGCAAATAGCAACCTTGAATCCCGGAAAATTTTCTAATAAGCCAACTTGTCATATCCCGTAAATTATCAGTGTCTTGTTTTTTCGAAAATGAACGAAGATGATATTATTTATCCTATACCGTCGATTACCATCGACTATAAAAATTGAATCTCAAAGGAGTTGTACTCAAAGGAGTGAATGATTTCTTTATTCATCATAGGTTTTTTTATAAGTTTTCTTTATAATTCATATTATCCTGTATAATGAATTTCCTGTATCCATTCAATTGTCAATATTTCAATTTAATTCATTTTTTTCCCGTATTCTGAAAAAAAAAACTACCTTATCGACAAATTTCGAAACATACATGACATCTATCGAACAAATTGACGAAATTTCAACTGTACTAACCCACGGTACTAACCTCAAAACTCTCCTGTATATTTTGTGCTGTTCGGAATATAATTCTCGTGAATCGTCACGTCTTCGCTGCAAGGATAATGCAGCGATGGTGGTTTTTTCTCTTATCATACACACGTTTAGATTCGCCAGAGTATGGCGCATGTCGATTCGTCTGCTACATCGTTCATCGGGACAGAGGTACAGAGTTCGTGTTGAGACGCGAGAGGCGGAAACGGTTGCGTTCATAATAAAAAGGGGGTGTTTATTCTTCTCGTAGTTGTCATGAAGTTTGACGTTGATTCTTACTCCAAACCATTATATTTTGACGTTTAGTAATAATGCTAAGCTGAGAAATCAAAAGGAGGAAAGAAACAATAACAGAAACAAAAAAGTACGAGTGGTCAATGCAGTGTTGTCTTAAGTAGGTGAAAAATAATGGCAGAATCCTCGGGACCGATACTCCACGTTATTGTCGTAGGTTTTCATCACAAAAAGGGTTGCCAAGTGAGTCCGAATTTTGAATTGATTCCCAAAATCTTCCATTTTTTTCCTTTTCGTTTATTTTGCGTTTAGTCTGAACTTTTTTGTCAGAACCTAAAACGACCTAAAACATTATTGATTTTTTTCTACTCGATTTTTTCGCTTTTTTCTTCGTTTCTTAAAATAATAATTATTTTTTTTTTCTTTCAGGTGGAATATTCATTTCCTCCCCTAGTGCCGGATTCACCCAACGAATGCCCATTAGGCTGGAAATACTTGCCGACTCTTGCTCTCCCCGACGGCTCACACAATTATGACGAAGATACTGTTTATTTTCACCTTCCCAGTCTCATTGATGCTAAGCGGACTGTTTTTGGTATTTCTTGTTTCAGACAAATCCCTGCCGAGGTATAACTCTTATATACAAATATATTTTAAACAAATCATTCAGGATTTGTTGTTTTTCCAACTTCATGCTATTGAGTTATTATAATTAATACAAAATTCATAAGTCGTGGAATTGAAAATTTTCTTTTTCAGAATTTAATCAATCGTACTTCAGACATTACAAGAGGTACAGTACAAAAGTCTGTGTGTGTTCTTAGTACTTTGCCACTGTATGGACACATACAAGTAAAAATGGCTCTTATAACTCACGCCTACTTCGAGGAGCGAGATTTCAGCAAAGTTTCTTTGCTGGAAGACACTTACCATCATTTGAACGCTTGTATAAGCGCAGACAGTCAAATTCCACCGCAGGTCTTTGTCGGTGAGTGACTTGCAATTTACTCTTTAATTTTATTTTCAGAAACTTTTTTGTTTATCAGAGTTAACCCTAAACTTCTACAATGGAATATTCTCTCAACTCCCACAACAGGGTAACCTCATCTTTTCGAGTAAAGCTCGTAATTTTCACGTTTTTTAATACTTGTTTTTTCTACTCAGTTTTATGTATTGAATCTCCATCGAAAGTAACTGTATCATACATTGATAACTCCATTATCAAAAAACGAAGAAAATTGTCTAAATTCAACTCCACTATCACATATTTTATGCTAAAAAGAAGGGATGACTGCGTACCTTGTCGTGGGGTTCATGGATAAAAATGAACAGTTTTGAAAGTATTTCCTGCAATGATTATCCAGCTATCATTGAAATCAAGCTTGTCGTTTTCCTGATTTCCAATTGATTTGGTCATGAAAAATCTTTCATCTGATTCTAGGCCTATCGGCGAGAGATTTTATACTCCAATTCCGTCACAAAGCTCTGTTACTGTTCAAACTATTGTTACTTGAGAAGAGAGTAGTTTTTTATCAATCACCTGTGCAGCCATTGTGCGTTGCCATATTGACTCTTCTTTCCCTGCACCCTGGACTGATCGAAAATGGTTTGAGGGAGTCGGCTTGTGTCAAGTATGTTGAAAAAGAAAAATACTATGAGTATTGAAAAACGTTCCTCGATGCGCTATTACTATTTTTATGGGTTGATTAAGCGTTATCCCTTTGTTTTGCAGACCATCGAGACCAATGTCGCCGATACCCAATTTCGACGAGGAGGAGAAGGAAGAAGAAGGAGAAGCAGGTTTAAGGGTTAACTTCAACGAGGAAACTAGTGAAAATTTTGTGAAGGAAAAACACGAAAAAGTCACTGATAGAACGAATGAAAATTCTCTCTGCATGAATGACAATAAAACGATGGAGACAATGGAAGGAAAATGTATCGACGATTTGACTTCATTGACGAGGAAAAATAACAACGAACACGAAAAGAATCATGGGAGCAAAGTAATCCTCGTTGAGAATGGGGAAATACGTACAAATGGTGATAATTATGACACTGTCATATCAAGCAACGCGAAATATTCACCAAAAATACGTGAAAATGTACACAGAGTTGCGAGCGGAAATGCCATCAATTTAGCTATGGGCGACGTCGTTGATAATGTACTTCCACGTGATACCAGCAGTGATGCCCTTTCCGAAGCTCGATTGACATCTAATTTGACACAAATCGCTAATGTCAATGCGGGCAACTGCGGCCTACCGTTGAATCTTTTCACCAAAGTCAGTGTATATGTTTCGATTTGATACTTTTGGTTTTCTTATCATTATCAAACTAACGAATGGACTTGATTTTAGGGTTACCTCTGCTTGCCATACTTGTCTCTGCCCTACCTCGATCTCCTGGGTGACGTAAATGTTAGCGGCTACATCGTCGGAGCTACGAATGTGTTATTCAAACAAAAAAAACAGTTGATCGATATTTTGATCGAGGTAAGAAACGACTCTATCTGCAAATGCACAAAAAGAAGACTCTTACCAGCGAATTCAATATTTAATTGGTAACGAAATTGAGATGTTTAACACGCAGAAGTGAAAGTTCTTACGATGTAAATTAAAAAGTTCTTGTAGATTTTTTCAAATATTTTTCCTTTAAAAATGAAACGCAATCAAATAGGTCGAGAGTGCGAGAATCGAAGCAAACGATCCGGAGCTTCGTCGTCAATTACATTTGACAACGGAGGATTTGAGATTCGCGGACTACGTCGTTCGTCACGTGGCTGAGCCGCGGAAAGACGTTTTTCTTGACGGAGTCGGTTGGGAGGGCGGTGACGAATGGATTCGCACTCAGTTTCGCGTCTACCTCCTCAGCCTTGTTAGAACAACATTGCAGAACGATCCACGACAAACCGACCATTTCAACTCGGCGTTCATAAATGCGTGGCGAGCGACAAACAATTACAAAAGTTTGTCTAAAATTGAACAATCGGAGATTAATAAGATCGAGCCTGGTCATCCGTTTGCTGGACAACTTTCCGTACAAGATATGAAACTCAGGCTATCGCAGTAAGAAAATTTGCCTCGAGGAAATTCAATAGCAAATTAACCGAAACAAAATGATATTTTATTTTTATTTACTTTCAGTACGATGCAAAATACCGAAGGTGGTCGAAAAATAAATCAAGCCATGATGACCACCGGAAGAGCGGTCGCGACCACAGGAAAGGCTGTTGGTCAGTGTTGAAAATTGCATTATTTTATTTTATTTACCATTGTTTAACCTCACGCCAGATTTGATGAAACTTTATTCGACCATTCTGCAGAAATTTTCCGTTTAAATGCTCGTCACTGTTAGACGAGACCTTTACGAGCGTGAGTACTGACAAATATCAATATGAAAAAATTACAGGGGGCGCAATATCGCAGGCGAAGGGTGCATTCACAAATTGGTGGAGCACTCTTACGACAATCCAACCTTTGGATGTCGATTTGAGAAACGACAATCAACCGGAAGAGACAGACAAAGTGGAAACAAACAGGGAGGTGATCGTAGTTTCAACGGAATCGAAGCAGCCGGATGTCAGTAACTCGGACGGCGCAATTGTTCATTCGGACTAACAGAACTCTCGAATCTCTAAAAAATAATATTAACAACGTCAAGAGAAAACTTTTTTGTACAGCCGTGAGAATCGTTATTCCATTTTTTCCATAATACGTAATATATGCATGTAAAATTTTTATTCCGATACTTCGAGGTAACATGTCGTACTTTATTTGTTCATACCGAATAATTAGCAGGGTATTATTATTATTAGATTTTTCTTAAGATTGTCTAGATTTTTATGGAATCATGTGATTATTTATTTCGTACAAATATTTCTTTTCAATTACTAGTAATAAATAGATTTATGATTTAGACTAGAAAAAGTAAATACTTGAAAACGCGAAAGTGAGCCGGAAATGAATGCGAAATTGAATCTCTATGAAAAATAATTAACTGATGATCAAATAATTACATAAACAACTTCCCACAATACTTTTTTCAAATTGCAGTTCGATGTTTTGTTATTCGCTAATAAATGCTAAAACGAAAACTTCTTTTCGAGATGAAACGAAACAATTGAATCGCGGAAAAGTAAATCAAAAGACGTTCGAAAAACATGTCATTTTTCGAAAGTTTTTCTCATTCATTTATTTTAATGAAAATGTGCTACTTAAGTTATTTTCAAATCTTTTCAACCGAAGGAAACGGTGAAACTGTATAAAATTGAGTAATTATTGAATCGATTCATTTCTGCATTAACCGCATGCGACTGAGATTTAAAAAGTTTTGTTCGCATCCAAATATAAATGCTCATCAAAAAATGCCATCGTAATTTATAGTCATCCGTTGTTGAACTTTATATAGAACCATATTTTTATTTTATTTAAGATAGGCCGTGAACGTGATATATTTTATTGCTCCTGAAACATTGAAGAAGAATTTAGTATTTAAGAGTCAAATCATTGCTCCTCGCCCTGCATAAAAACGTACTGGTAATTTTTATTTACCGAAATGTCTGTGCGAATTGAATACTCGCTGTACAATATATACATATATATATATATATAGATATAATACACATGAAAAAGAAGAAGATGAATATACAGCGTGCAAATTTCGCTCAACAAATTTTGAAGGGACGAAAATTGATGAAATTTCCATATGGAGGAAACAATAAATGTTAGCGCCCACGAAAATGTTTGTGTTTTATTTTAGCCCGTAACAATAATAACAGTAATAATAATTATTATTTTACAGAATTTATAGAATAACAGAAAATCTTATTTGTTCAATGTTAATGATTCGATTAGTTTTTTATTCAGTCTTCAAGGAGAGAAGGGAAGAAAAATAAAAATTCAAATGTATTTTTTATCATCTCTATACATATCCGGTGTCCAATGCGAAACAGGTGTGTAAAAATTATGAGCAATTTTGATTCATTCTAATAAATGTGTAACGATACTGCCGAGATTAATTGATCATTCGAGTAATAAATTACAAAAGTATTTTATGGATCGTAATTCAATGAGGCATAAAAAAAGAAAAGTCATTGTGGCGTAAATAAGAATGGAAAACGGATTTAAAGAACGCGATAATCGCAGCGTGTCGGTCTGCCCTCTACCGTTTCGCCGGTTCAACTAATGCGAACACTCACACTCACCACTCACCCTCTCTTTCTAGCTGTCCATGACTTTACCCCCCACTCCTCGGGCTCTCATGTAAAGCCACTCGGGGCATTGTGTGCCGGGAGCCCTCGAGAGATTCGCGTCGGGTTTAGGCTCTCTTTACTAAAAACACGGTGCAACACCCCTCCTCCTCGTCCTCCTCCTTGCCCCCTACTCCTTCTTCGGGAAACCTTTGAAATTCGCGTGCCCGACGAAAGATGCAGGAAATAAGGAACTTTGGGCCGGTTAGTGAGCGACAGACGCCATCTTTCGGATGCCGAGTTTTTCCTCTTTCATCTTCGCGACAAGAAAATTGATAATAACAATGAAAGAAGAATTGAAATAAAAAAAAGAAGGAAAGTGAGCAAACAATAAATGAGTAGCACGGCACCGTTCTTGAATTACGCGTGTGATATTTAAATAATACGATTTATATACGTGCACAATTTAAACACGTAAAAGGAAGAAAATAAATCATCGTCGTTGTGTGAAAATTGGGGCAAAATTCATTCACAAAAGATATACGTGTGATATCTTTTCTCTTATTTCTGACACACTATGGAAAATTGGAGCTCGGTGTATACTCCGATGAATGGTGGTCAATGAGACGGATGAGTAGACGAAGATACAAATTTCGAATTACAATTGTGTCAATAAACCCAAAGATAACTAGATGAAGAAGATAAAAGTGTTGTGCTGCTGTTATTTCAATTAATCGTCAACTGTGGATCTTGATCGTGAAACGAGAACGTTTTTTTTCCAATCATCTCCGAACCGAGAGCAGTGTTATAAAACAAAATAACTGTTTATATTGAGTGAAAAAAATCTTAGATACCACGAAATAATAGCGCAATGAAAGAGAGAGAGAGAGGAATCAACGGCTGTTTATAGCATAGCGAAACATGGACGGGACGATTTAGACGAGATACGCTTGTCGTTGTCGATCTATCTATATCTTTCTCTCTGTCTGTTCGTGATGTGGTGCCGTGTAGCGTGAGAATACAGAGGTTTTTAACACACACAAACACATAACATACTGAGACTTTATATATAGGCGTAGTATTTTCTCTCTTGTGTTTTCGACCGTTCGTGGTTTTCGTGAAAGAGACAACATCGAGTGCCGTTTTTTTTAATCCATGTATATATATCCCATTCTTTCTCCCAGAAGGTTTCGATGATTCTGGTGACTTGGATTTTCTTAATGCCCTTCGGATAGTGCGAATAAAAAAGTGGATAGGAGATAAAGAGGGAGGATTTATTGTGATCGCTAGAAGGGCTACGCGACGACGGGAGGAGGGGGAGGAGGAGGAACGCCGCAGGGGGGGGAGAAGGAAGAAACACACACGCGTACAAACGTGAGGAAATAAAAGGAAGGAAAAAATTGGAAGAGGGAGAGAGAAATACGAGAATAGTGCACAAGTGTGTTCAAAAGTCCGCTGCAAACGGCGAGTTTTCTTTGACGACATGTCAGAATCGTTTTCTTGTATTGCTATCGGTCTTCATAATCAAACGATAATTTGGTTAAATTTTGAAGTCGCGCCGGGAATTCCGTAAAACGAAGTGTATTTAAAAGACATTCGAGAGACTTATCAAAATCAAACAAAAGTGAAGATAAATCAAACGATATTAAGGGAAAAACCAAAAAGGAAGAAAAATCGACCTATCGATTCTTTTGACCCTCTCTCATTCTCTCTCTCTCTCTCTTCCCCCGTGCCCCTCCCAACACGACGTTTCTTAATGGTCGACATATATGTATACATATACATATCTATATATATATACTTATGCTATGTACGTATGTATACAGTGAGATTTTCTCGTTCATCATCTGCTTCTCGCACGGATGATTATAACCTCAAAAGTTTCGGCTAATCCGCCGCCGCCACCGTCGTTCACAGTACCGCCACCCTCATTCCCTTTCCCAGTGCATCGCGATTTTGTCATTTGGTAAATATCTCCTTTCGAGGTTATGTTACAGTTTTCCTTCACTTCACCCTTTTTTCCTTCGTTCACCCGAGTTTATCGACAAGTGCGCGAATCTTTTAGTGTGTGTCTGTGCTTCGAAGGAGAGGGAGAGAGAGAGAAAAAGAGAGAAAGTGAATTATTTTGTGAATAAATTGGGTTTTCGAAGCCCGATAATTTTTGGAAGAGTAAAACAATCTCGTACGAGACGTAGACCGATCTCAATCGGATTTTACTGTTTTCAAAAGATCGAAACAGGTATATTAATTTTTTTCAACAAGATTTTCACCGCGTTCTTTTTTAATTTTTCTATCACGGGTAATAAATTTCTTCAGTTATTTTTTAAATCCAAACAGTAATTACTATTTGGATCAGAAATTCCTGCTAATCTCGATGTTTACCGGCAATTTTTATATCAATTTTAATGAGCTCATACTTTCCCTTTATGCGACTATAGCAGTTCGCTCGAAGTTGATCTTTTTCGAGTTTTTTTTAGTTGAAAAGATTCTGTAATATTCATTTTCGAATCATTTTATGTCTTGGAATTTCCGCTCTTGCGGTTTGAGGTTAGAATACTCGGTTGTCATGTGAAATGTCTTTGGGCTAGTGAAATTTTACGAGATCGTATATGGAGTAGTTTTTCGACAAAAATTTTTGGATTGACCAAGAGAATCGAAACTGAGAATTGCTTTCAAGGGAAATTCATCAGAAAATTAGGGTTATTCGTAACAAGGGTTTGGTTCCCTGAGGAACAAAATATTGATTTAGCGTTGAACTCCTGATAAATTACTAAAATTGGTGCCAAAAGTAAAGCATTACACAACAAAATGATAGTCAAAATTTGAAACGTAGGTTAGAACATGGCTCGAATGTCAAACGTAACAAATATAGAGTTTTCTTCCTCTAAAAACACAAGAGATTGTTCGTCGAACATCGGCATGTCATGAAGTTTTTCATTTCTGTTTTTAGAGAAGTGCGGCGGAAGAAAAAAAGTGTGACAAGACACCGCATAAGACAATTGCGTGTGTGCGTGACCCATATTTAAAAATTGTTTTTCTTTTCTTTTTAACCCTCTTCAAAAATGTGTTTGCCATATTTGAGCAAAAGGAGAGAACCTCTCAAAATGTACACTCGTGGGAAGGAGAGCCTCGTTGTGACATAATAGAGGCTAAAATAAAAAAAAATCCTACAAATAAAACGGTAAAAGGATTATCAGTGGTGTTTATTCAAACAAAAAAACAAGCGTAATTGAAAAGTTATTGTAAAACTCAAGTGTCAAGGCCAGTGCAGATGGATAAACAGGGATGACTGATAATTGCTGGAATTCTGGTGGTGGTAAGTATCGTTTATCAATTTTAATTTACAATTTTTATTGTAGCATTAATTTATTCCCATCAATGGTAAATAGTTGTGACGCCCTCCAGTGGAATGTCTTTCCTCCATGAAAATCCATTCGTCATAATCAATGACATCCGGAACCAACACTACGTTATTTTCAATATTGAGCAATAAAAACATGTACCTGGACAACTCTGTTATAAGCAAAATTAATCTCCGACAAAACTAGAATCACCTGAGTTACAAAATTTGATTAATTGTTTGAAAAAGTTGGAAAATGTAAAAATATCTGCTGAAATTGAGCGATTGATTTGGAATAGAATACAATTGATCCGAATCTTGAACTTTGGAAATGAGTTACGCAAAAAGTTTAGAGAAAATGTAATGATCCAAATGAATATTGTTAACGCCTGATAAAACCAGTCTTTGAATGAAAAATGGCTCAAGATAATCTACAAAGAAATATTATTTCTCCATAAATCGTTTGCAAATTCCAATGGGTGATAATTGTGTAAAAAAGCGTCATGAGTCACGTTTGCAATTGAGAGTATTGTTGCAACTAATAGGAAAAAACTTAAGAAATCGATCAATGTGAAATTTAACATGCAAAACGACCGTGCTACATTGAATTAAGCAGCATTGTTGTCGGTATCGTTGCCGTCATCATCGGAATTAATGATGAACAAAATAATAATAATAAATCACTTTGACGATTATCCACCCGAAAGGAATAAAGCAAGGACAAATGTAAAGAAAAAAGAAATGAAGATGGAGGCTTGAAAAATTGTAGAAAGCCTCAAGACGAAGTAAAAGTTGGATAAATTTGAGAAAATTCAATCGTTGCGATCCAAACGAAACAATGTTTATGAGATTTTTTCGAAAGTCGGAAGTGGAAATAATCAAGATGGCGCTAAAACTGGCGTCCTTGAAAGAGACGGAGAGACCGAAAGAAGAGAATCACGGGATGCTCGGGATGGTGTGGAGTGTAGAGCAGCTTTGTTGGTTGCGTTTCTGCTCGTGTCACGTTCTTCGTATCTCCGTCTCTTTCTCTCCCGCGCTCTCGCACTTGCTTTTGCTATTTCTCGTCGGCCATCGGGAAAATTCGTTACTAGAAACGTTTCAAAGCGGCCATTGATGACAGAGGACGGTTTTTTCGCTGAGGTCAAATTTGTCGCTTCACCGAATATGATAATTCTCTCTTTCACGTTCTATTCCCAGTTATTATCGAGCAAATATTGTTCTTGCTGTTTCGATTGATTAAGTATACTCAATTCACTCGAGTATTTGCGATTAATAAACATGCAAAAACCGAGGAAAACTCTCGCCGTCGGTCAGAAGGAAGGAGACGAGACGCTAGAAAATCGAGGAGGATAAGAAACGAGCGCAATGGCGACGAGACCGAGAAAATAGTCATGAAAAAGACGAGGGCAGGGACGAAAGGGAAACAGAACGAGAAGGAACGAAGAAAAAAAAGACGATAACAAATGAGTAGAACAGAAGAGAAGTACGGGAAAAAAAAGTTCAAGTAGGAAAAGAAGGAGGTCGTGTAAGGGGAGAAGGCTGAGAAAAGAGAGAAAATAATGAAGTGGACGATGAAGAAGACTCGAAGAAAGAGAGAGATGGAGAGAAAGTAGAAGAGAGTGGAGAAGAAACCATCGAGAAGGAACGCGTTAGAGGGGGAGAGAGAGAGAGAGAGAGAGAGAAATAGAGAAAGAATCGAGTTTAGTAAGTAGCAAAGCCACCAAGCGGCGAATGTCGACACTGCGCTTCAGTTGCTCTCGTCTCATTTTAAATTCCGATCCTCCCTTTCGCCATTCCCACGTATTCTCATCTTCCTCGTTCTCTCTCTCCATCCCTTTCCTTCGCGTCTTCCCCCCGCTCTGCTTTCCCTCATTTCAGCACTCACGCCCAGCACTGCACTAAATTTCTCAGGTAAAGTTGAGAGCCTCTGTTCCCCCCTTCGGCCTCTCTTTCTCTCGATTCTCGTTACAATTGCGCACTGCACCCTTCTTCAATCTTACCGCACGTTCAACCGACCGGGCAATATCCTCCAGAGCTAACCAAACGTGCAAACATCGACTTGAGATTTTCCTCGCTCGGAGTCACACCAAATGAGCAAATCCGACAGTTTACCGAGAAGAGGAGAGGGCCACAGCCGAACCTCTCCAAGTCTCAACGCCGCCATCTTGTGCTCGCGAACGAAAGAACCACGAAATGGCGACTTCGAGGTCGAAGATCCGAAAAGCAACGAAATTGAGGATGGCAAATTGAAAGAGCGGGAACGTGCCGAGCGACGAGGCAGACAAATTAATCTGGAAAGTTGTACAATCGGCATGAAAATGGGCTCGGAACGGCAACTTTTGTTTGCATGTTTCTGCCCGAGGTCGCTCGATTCGACTCTTGTCTTTTGACACGCCGTCCAACTCCCTATTCCCAGTGGAAAGCGACACCGGGAGCACCAAAATATCATGTAATCCGATAAACTGAACGAGGAAAAAAAAAGAAGAAAAAAAAAACGTTGTGCCGGTTACCGATCGAGAGCCAAGCGAAAAGCTCCGTTCGAATGAAGTTATTCGTAAAACGAGGAAAAAGCTTGAAAACAATATTGAATACAGTGGAACAATCGACAGATATTTCCAGGGCTATTGGTACGGCGGTAATTGAATTCGCGAAGAGCCCCCTCGCGGTAAAAGCCTTTTCCGATCCTCGCGCATCCCTCCCGTTGGAAGATTATTCAAAAAAATGGAGCGAAGCTGCACTTTGAAATTTGCGAAGGAAAGCGCATTAAATTGATCGTTAAAGCGGCCAATGGGACGATAAGAAATCACAAACGACCCGATCCATTTGCCCAGATTATTATTCACCTCGATTAGCAATTAAACAGAAATTTACAAGTCCCCTGAGGCGCCACGATTACGAGCCGATTTTGAGAACGTCCGTTAGCGCGCTTACAGTTTCTTTTTTTCTGCTTTTTCACGTCGCAAAGATCAGGATCAAATTTATTTGGGCTGGCACACTCGATGGACCACTTGCCTCGGGAATTCTATCGGCCGCCGGAATCAGCACACCCCCTGAGAATTTTAGGCGAGACCACCCCACCCTTCAACCCCTAGAACTACCCCCCTACAGACATATATCTTACGATATATATGTTGATACACGACTGTACACAGACATGCACGTGTAGCGGAGCGAGAGAGAGAGAGAGAGAGAGAGAAAGCAGCAAACGACTATTCCACCCAAAGACCACACTACTCCGCATCCGGTTCGTGTATTGATTTCCGAGTTGAACGTATGACAAAGGTCAAAGGGTTGAGTCGCTCCTGTGCGTTGTTAAAAGACATAAAAGCGCGCAAGTATGGGAGGAAAAAAAATGAAGAGGAAATCGGCGAGTTTTTCACGCCTGCGGCTCGTCCGGTGAGGAATTTTCGTGGAGTTATGATGAGAGTCGAAGATGTATGGTGTGACAAAAAACCATCGATCGAGTCTCCCGATTCGCTTGAGATCGGAATCGAACGAGAGATTTTTCGTTCCCGTATCAAGGAGCAGGAGGAAACTTGGCTCGTCGATGTAAACGCGTGAAAACGTCGATTTCCATGGCCGCGACGGACTTGTCACCGTCACAGTTTGCTTTCTCAAATGCGTCCTCTAATCTCGGTGGCAACGTGCGCGGGATTTCTCGAATCGCATGTTGCCACAACTGACCTCACCGTATGTTTATTTTACAAAGTTCCAAATGAAGCTTCGCTAAGGTCACCAGATAAATCAGCACGTCCCGTTTTTCTGAGAGGCTACATTAGTTTTTTTTTCCTCGTGTGTTCCCAGGCGCTGGCGTCAAGATGGAGCATTTTCAGGCCACCCTGGACCCCAGGAAGCAGGAGTTATTGGAAGCCCGCTTTCTCGGAGCACGGGTGAGTCCAAAGATTTATTCATTTTCGTCGTACGCCTCTGCTCGTTTTTGTCCTGCTGACAATCGAATTTACTCCCGACGAGATTGGCTCTCTTTTTTTCTTCATTTATTTTTATTAATTTTTTATTTTCGTTCTTTTTTCTCTCGGATCGTAAACACGTACATACGAACATGTATCCGGAGAGCACGTAACATCTTGAGTGTCGGTAGACACCTACATTGTTATTGTTATTATTTTCTAATGACGAATGACTTTCACCGAGTTGGAAAGAGGCAAACGGGGCCGTTACAGGATTACGAAGTATTCGCTCTGCTGTTTCGTGGCTCTCCCGGTAGCGCCATCGAACGAATAAAACCGGCGGAAAAGAAAATAAAAAAAATATCGAAATTTTTGTTTTAATTTAAAAAATCGACAGCTTAACGTCATAAATGTATTCGAAGAAAATCGAACGCAATTATTATTATTATTATATAAAGCATATATGGCAATAATAATAATAATACAGATGAGGCGAAAAATCCATTTTCCTCGACATTGATTTGACTCGGAAGTGACTCGTGGTGTTTACTTAACGCGGGCTTTTTCTGCAACTTGAACTGCACCATACAGCGAAAACGAGGGAGAGAGACGGAGAGAGAATAGGCTCGGGGTCGTTGCCACCAGCGCCACGTACTGGCTTCGCTTCGACGGCTATTCGGCTCAACTTGGATCTCTCTCTCTCTCTCTCTCTCGTTCTTTCGCATTTCTCAGATCTCTTGGGATCAGACAATTTGAAAATGATAAATAAGCTCCAGCGTTGGGCGATTTTTCAATAGAATTTTTCGAGGTCTCTCAATTCGTGGAAGGGAACCGGCGCGTTTACATTTTAATCCGGTTACTTTGTTCAAGAGGTCATACAAAATTCGTCAAGTTCGAAGAGGGAAGAATTCGCGCGTCGACTCGTAATCCGGTTGCTTGCGAAGATGGCGCTTTCCTCGCTTCTCTTTCTCCAGTCAATGAGTCGAGAGAATGCGAGAATGAATCGTGAACGCGGTGGAAAGGATGCTCGGCACCTTCGAGCTTCGCTGCCGCCGCCTCCTCGTTCGTCTCCCTTTCCTCTTCTTCTCCTTCGCTCCACATTTGAAACTATGAATTTAATAATATTGCGTTCGGCAGGAGTGGCCTGACGAAATTTTTAGGTGTGGTCGATGGTGACAAAGCCGAGATTCTTCTCCCGGCTTTGATATGCCTCCTGATCGTACAGCGTCGTCGTTGTCGTCGTCGTGTCCCCACCGACACACACGGGATGATGTGCATGCGACGACGCGGTTTGAGAAATTCGCGCGCCGGGACATTATCGGCTGCGCGGGACTCCCCGAGTCACGTGGATCTCTTGCGTTAGCATTCTCCAGGCCCACCAAGCTGAACTCTTTGAAACCTAAACAGACATCCGCCCACATTATATTTCCTTTCCGTAATACTATTCCAGCGCTAAAATAACAACCAAAAAATAGGACTTTTTTTCAAAATTATTATTCCATTACCGTCATGAGTTTCGACCAGTCGTTGTTACTGTGCTAGCCGATTTTTTTCTTCGACGAGAACTAAAGGAAAGTCCAGTCCCGAGTTAATCTTTCATTGTTTCCCTTAATTCCGTTGTGTTTCTTTTGTTCAGAAAAATAACCGTAAGGTGTTCGTAGCCGAAGTGAAACAGCCTCGGCGGGTGGGGCGGGGGGCTTTCGTATCTGTGTTGTGCGGTGCACCGTGTTGTCCAGGGCACATCGTTTATTTCGTCCTACGTTCACACACGACCTCCCCGTGTCCTCTCGTCGTCGTCGTCGTCTCTCTCTCTCCCCTGTCCTCTCGGAGCTTCGATCGATCGAATAATTCTCTCTCCCTCTCTCCTCTCTTTCTCTCATCCCTGGTATTTCCCTTGGCTCGCTCGTTCTATATTATCTATCCCTGGAAATATATGTATATGTGTGTTTATACGTGTATATACGTATACAGACTGCCAAAACTCCTCTCCTGTCTCCTTCCGACCTTTCGGCAGCTGAGACTCGAGAGAGAATCTCCATTTTACTTACAGTAGATAGATGAGAGAGAAAGAGGGAGAGAGAAAGGCGAGGGCGAGAGATTCGATACGCCCACGTTCCTCTCTTCGTCTCTCTCTCTCTCTTTTCTCTTGATTTCTATGTGCAAGTGCGAGTTTTGTGTGTCGGATGGTCCTCTCTCTCGCGAGCTTGCTTTCGCGTATCGATCCTCAACCTCTCTCGCTCTCTCTCTCTCTCTCTTTCTACACACGTATATTTATATATATGTATGTATATTGTCCAAAGGTTGGCAAAGGCTTTAATGGCCAGCACAGGCACCGCCAGGTATGCACCACAATTTTCCTACAACGCGTCTTGCCCGAGAGTTTGTTGGAAATTGCCTACTAAAAGTATAAAATCTCAATATTTTTGTGATTTCTCATAACTTCGTTGTCTAACCGCTCCCCACGGTCAAGTCGAGGATATTCAATAATCGAATTGTCCGTTCTTTGCGTTGTCGGACGATCGCACTGTTAGAGACGTCGGGGGGGGTTCCTCGTTCGTCAGGGAAACGATTTTTCGTTTGCATGCTCGAAGCTTCGCCTCACATTTATGCACCGCGATCGACGACTTTTCTTACGCGATTCGTTGGGATGCGAAGTCACCTAGCGGAATTATTGAAGACTGGTGGAAAGCGCGCGCCCGATTCGAATGTGTTGCTTGGCGGTGTTAATGATCGTATCATAGCTCGAACGTGACCAGATTAATTGACAGCCGGTTATTAGTTCGCATCGAAAAAATATCGAAAAAAGAGTCTCCACAAAATCAGCGGAACGAATTGACTCCCGAGCAAAGCAGCAAGGACGAGCTTTTTAAGTTGAAATTTCATAACGATTTTTCCTCCTTTTGTCGGCCACGTAACCGGTGTTCGCGGATGGGAAGCCGGATCAGCGTCGCATTAGTGTCTCTGCCTATTTAGCGAGTAGTCCGCGACTGTAGTAGTCATTGATCGACATACGAGTGTTCGCCTCGTCTACCGCGAACCTCGAATCTTCACCGGGCTGCGAGAGGCGGCTCGAGTTCTGCGTGCTACGAGAACTGGAACCTTGAAAATCGATCTTGCATATTCCGATGGAATTTAGCGACGAGGAGTCTCAAATAAATGAAACATTCGAATGGTGATGAAAAATGTTGGGACGATCTTCCCGGAGATTATTCCCAGCAAGCGTGAAAGTCGAAAAGGATTAATTGGATTCGACTCACGGAAAGTTTAGCTTCATCTCCGACTACGAAATCCTTTTGGGCGAAATAATTTATTCGACAAAAAAACATGCATCGGGGACGTTGGAGAGTTGAGAAGCCCTTGGTACTCTCCAAAAGTTGACCAAACTGAAAAATTATCGATTTATACAGAGGAGATAATGTAACGGCACAGTGATTGGCACAGCCGGAATTTCACTCGGGAGTTTAGGAAAATCGCAAGTAATTCGGTGGCCAATGACTGCGTACGTTGGTTCAATAGCCTTGGTTCCGCGTATAGCTATTATGGGTGCTATAGTATGCACTCCAGGGGGATGATGATGGTGGCAACGCTGTCCTGACTCTCGTGTGGCGAGCTCTTTTTCTCTCGGTCCTTCTCGCACCCAGGGCATCGCAGAGTTTTCTTCTCTTTTTCAAGTTGCTTCAATCCACTCGAGCACTCGGTTTTCCGCCCTTTTTCGTTGCCCTTTCTCTCCCTTGGGTTCTCCAACCGCCCGCCCGTGCCCTCTGCCCCTCATCCTTCCTTTCTTCCGGGCGACCTCCGACTCTCTCTCCCTCTCTCGCTCTCTATTCCGTTGCAGCAGCCGCTACATAACCTCGGCAAAGTATTCACACAAACAGGCGCTATGCACACATACGCGGGTAAAAACCGTCACTTCCGCACTGCAGTAAAATATCCGGGCTTGGCCGACGATAAAAACTTGCTTAATTTGTGTCTGTGTCGGAAAAATACTTGAGCTGCGTTCGCAACGAGGCCTCGATAACTAAAAATACGTCGACGAATAGGAGAAAAACGAAGCGACGAAGAATTTATTCGAAAATTACGGAGGATTTTGGTCGATACGATAATAAAGACGTTGCCGCTTCTCCGCGTCTAAGGCTTCGCGCGCTGGATTCGATCTCGGCGCACCATTTCGTACGTGGCTACGTTGGAAGAAGGAAAATAAGTCGCATTTCGTACGTATTATTCGTCGGTGCGACAGCGATTGCCCATCGATTATACCAAGATGGTTATTTGCTTGGATTCACGAACAAAGGCACAGTCATTGGCCGATGGAACGAAACTAACGTACAATGATTGGTCTGGTCTGTGCAGTGTCGTATCATCGTCTATATAATTGTGGGAGCAAGTTGTATATAGTAAAAGGGGCATACATCGCCACATACCAGCCATTGCCCCGTCTCTCTCCCTCTCTCTCTCTCTCTCTCTCCCTACGATTGTGCTGCTCCTACGTCGCTCTATTTATACATGGCGTGGCGCACGGCTCACGGCTGCTCTATGTAATGTTGATTCATACACGTTTACTGTGTACGATACTTCGTACTAAATTCATTACTTCTTTGTACCGTTACGAAACAACGAATATCTGCCATATCGTTTTATTATTTTTCGGCTTCGATCAGGTAACTTTGTCTTTATTTCGTTGCCGAATAAGTGTGCAACATTTTTCCACTCGAATCGTCACTCTTTCCCGTCTCATTTTTTTTCCATTTCTCCTTCGAAACGTGGAGATTTTATCTATTCCCGATTAACGATGCGGACTCTCGGGAATTCGCTGCTTTTTCATACCAATTCATCGATTCTCGTATTTTTCTCTGCTCGCCATATTGGAATCGCTGCGCTTCCAATTCTAACCTCACCAATGTCCCCCCCCCCCCCCCCCCCGAGAACATTCTTCTTCGATTTTGTTTGCCCTCTGTATTTCACAGAAGTTTGTAAACGTTTTGCAGGGTGGTCAGAACAATGCGACGAGCAAAAGTGTAACGATCGCTCTGGCCACGGGAACAGGTCCGATTGTTAACAACGCTAGTGCCGCGGTGGCGCCACATTCAGCATCGATACCGAGTGTCGCTGCTGTAAGATGCGGACAGCCAACCGCCGTAGGAATAGACTGGACACGCCGTGAAAATTCAACTTCCCGTGATCAGCGTAATTCGTCGTCCAGCACCGCCTCGACAAACGTGCAAGGACAGCTATCATCTCAGGTACATGAATCTCATGTCCTAAAGATGGTCTTATTAGAGAGAGAGAGAGAGAGAAAAAAAAACAAACGAGCCAAAATTGGATGAAATTCGGAAGGTGTTCAATAACGGGAGTTGTGAAAGGAAACGATTATATTTGACCCATCGAACCCTTTGAACGTGGGAGGGGGAGCGAGGGATTTTTGTATCGTGCAACAGCACAATCCCGATGTTTGTGACACGTACGCGAATGCTTCGTGTCTTGAAGGATATCGATTGCGACTGGACTCGAGTCCGCGGTGTCGAGCCCCTTCTTCAAAGCCCCCCTCGTTCTTAACCCCATCGTATGAATCCATATTTTATTGAATTTTTCAAAAGCACTGAACGCCGTTCGGCCTCCGTTCCTGAATAAGTGAAAATACGAGAGCTTTCCTTTTCATCAACCCGGCAACGAAGCGGCCGTTTCATTTTACTCGTGCGATAAACAAATGGCGGGTGCGGCGGGCGCGATTGATTCACCGAACGAAATTCTGCTCGCGCGGTGCAAGTATAAAATACACTCGATATAGCGTGTACACAAAGTGTTTGCTCGTTACACCGTCTAAGTGGCGCCGCCGAACGCTCGCGTTCCTCAAACTGTACAGATGTAAACGAGTTCGCAGCTCCACCTGTCGACTTTTATTTACTCGCACGTGCACGCGGACTTACCTCCCCCTGCTCCGGGCCGCTTTTTGCCTCCCGGGAACCACCAAAGTGACGGAGCGTCGACGGTTTCGGTAAACAAAGATATCCGTCTTTGAAATTTTCATCCAACATACCAGCGCTTTAAATATCGTTCGTATCGTCCTCGCGTGTAGTATGCAAAAAATATTTTTCTAATGAAACGCACAGAGCCGGTTCCCCGTGAGCTCGTCGACGCGACGATGCACAGACATGTCACCAAAAGCCGTCGTAACTGACAAAAAAAATGTCACACAAATACATATAAGTGCGTCTGCTGCGTGTATTACGAAAGAAGTAGGTCAATGCCACGTTCTCGCATTCCTTCTACTCCATCGGATCGTCACCTTAGCGCCCATGGTTAAATATTTTAAAAAACTCTCCGTCGCTGCCCTTTTATTTATTTCTCAATGAGTTGAAATGTTATTTTTTCACGGGTATGAAGTGTACGCGTGTAATCGTGGCACAGATAGGCACCAACCGAGATGGTTGAAAGAAAGTTGGTTCGGATAAGGAGTGAATGGCAACGTTGTTGAAAGAAACGAGACATATTTGATATATCGTAAGTACCAAGTCACTTGTGATACGACGAAACGAATAACATTTTTTCCCCTTAACGGTCACCGAATCCGTGGAGAAAATACGCAAGAAAAAGCATCTGAATAACTTGTTCGTTAAAGATAACGAAACGAATGAATACGGGCTGTTGAAGAAGTTGTTCGGAATCGGGAAAACAAAAGATTGTGGTGAACGAAAAAGTTGGGCGAAGATTTAAACAGGTCGATACGGGCGCAGCCGAGTATTTCTCGAAAGGAGCGTGCGCGCGCGTATGTGTGCGATATCCGTACGCACAAAACACACGCGGGCGCGTTTCCATTCCGTAGGGTCGTCGTCGATTCGAGTAAATTCCGAGCTCATCGAGCGGAGATAAAACGTGACCAATGAGCGTCCTTCGCTTTCCACTCGAGCGTCAAGCTATTGTGGTCCAAAATGTCCCTTCCACCCTCTCGCGCTGCTTATGGAAAGAAGAGCGGCAAAGAGACAGAGCCGTGAGACAAGAGGGACGGGGAGAGAGAGAGAATGGCGAGAATGAGCCGGCGCGTCGATCGAGGGGATGCAGTGGGGTGTTGCACCGTTCCGGTGGACGACGTAGACGTTACGGTTGTAAATATATACGTACACGTACAATATACACAGAGAATCGAGTCTCTTTCTCGCGCGCAACCTCGGCCGACCCTGCCAAACCGATCTGCAAACGAGCCGCGACCCCGAGGCACGCTCTCTCGGGGCCCGCCAGGAGAGAAAACGACAAGTGGGTACAACACACGTAACACTTATGGGGAACGCGCATACACAAAACATACACACAGGCCCGCACGGGCGTAGAATCGTCCGCGAGGCGCGCACGGTGCACGGATGGATGTCGGCACAGCGGGAGAGAGAGAAAGATAAAGCGACTCGTGCGAAACGTAACGCTGCTGCTCCGCGGCGAGGCAGCGGGGGGGATAACCGCGTGTAGCGAACCGGCGCATGCGCCTTAATTCGAATATACGCGGCGGCGACACTCCCGCCGGGGGGAAGTACGAACGAGTGGGATTGGTGGGGAACGTCAAAGCCGCGTGGCCGCCGCCGACCAGCTGATCCGTCGCTCGAATGCCAAACGGGGTGGGGCGAGGAGGCGGGGTGAAGAGATATCACGCGCGCGACTGGGCTAATGAGTGTGCGACCTATTGGCATGACGTTGCTCGATACCAACGGGCTCTCGCGGAAACCTCGACCACGACGGCGACGACCTGGACACCGAGCCACCCCGGAGAGGGGGGAGGGGGAAAGGGGGCCGCGATAGAGAGATTCACTCGCTCGATTGGTACGGACAACACGGAATCCACTCTTCGCGGTATTACTCGCTCGTTTTGCTACCGACGTCGGCAACAATGAGGACTCTATTGCCGTCGTATTAAGGTAGCCCATTCAGCCGTTAAGCTCTCCGGGCAATCACAATTCGCCCAACGAAAAAACATCAGCCGTTCTTTCAACACAATTCGTTTCGCCTCGCACATTCGCGTCATCCGGAACGGGCAGCACTGTCGCGGTCCAATCTAGTCGCAGCTCGTCTTACGTTTTCTTATTAGAGCCCGAAATATCCGATTATCGCATTCCGTATGGCCTTAAAAAATTAACACTCTTCCCAATGTGCTTGCTCACGCGATTCCTTTTATCTTTCAGGCCCATATTGAAGAATCCAATTACTATATCTCTTTAACGCCATTCAAAAATGCGATTCAATAGCTCCCTCTGTTATTTCACAGGCCTAGTGCAGGAGCTTCGTTTCCGGGACGAACGAACCCTCGGAGCGTCACCTTAAATCCCAATAATATTGATATAATGCCAGCTTAATTAAATCAACTTGATGACAAGTCAGTTCGGCGATTGATTCGATAATACGATTATCAAATTCGATCATTTCAATTTAATCCGCAGACAAATCTTCCGAAGCGCCATCTCACGTCATGCCAGATTTCTTTCTCGTGTGCGCCTAAATGTCGGAAAACCTTGAATTAGCCTGAAATTTTTTTTTCATCTATATTTTCAAACGACACAATTTAAATACAATATCATAGATTTTATTATACGAGACGAGGATAAGTAATGGGATGAAAAAACTTTATTCAAAAGCCGTTCACACTTTATTCGAAAAAATGATTAACGTCGAGTACAATCGAGATTCGTTTAGCTTGAGATAAAAATTATCATTTGTTTTGATACACACAAAATTCCGCGATACGAAAGGTCAAGCGGCGCCCCGAGCGCCACGTGTAAACACAAAAATTTGACGTCCTTTTCTCGAACTACGTTGAAAGTGTTATTTTCCTTAAAACACTTGAATTAATAATTACATAAGAAAACTATTATCTAAGTCTCTTGAAACGGTTCAGGGACGAGGGGAGGGGGAGGTATTTACGGTAAAAAGAAGCCCACGAAAGGAAGTACGAGTACGTTTTCTGCTCTCATGCGGGACGAGGTTCGACCGACTGTGTTACTTCATCTGCTCCGAAGACATTTTTTCGATTCATTAAATGCGGCTGTCCGTTGAATTTTCATCGATGGAATCTAACTTCGTAAAAAGTAAAATACTCGGGGGCAGAAAGAGCCGAGTAGAGAATGAGCACAAAAAAAAGTGAGCCGGTCAGTTGCTCACCGGCTTGTAAAATTGTGATTCTCATTGAGAAGAAAAAAAAAACATTCCGAACGTGAATAGACGAAAAAGTCGAAAATCCTTGAAGAACTCGCGGTGAATAATGCGCGATGCCCCCTCGAGTGAAGAACACGAAACAAAGATCGAAAGAGAGAAAAAATGTGAACGCGCAAAAACATCCCTAGCGGCCGAAAACTATAAGAATATAATGACGTTGTTTGCCAGTCTCTCTCTCTCTCTCTCTCTTTCTTTCTTTCTTTCGGTTCGCCAGACGCGGAGCCCCGTGATGCGTCATGAACTCTCGAGTATGCACGAAAGCACGGAGCGTGCTGTGTGCGTCCGTTGGGGAGAGAAATATTTCATAGTGTACAAGCGTCGATAGAGTGAAAGAGGAAAAGTACGATAAACTCGTCGGTGTTAATGCCGCGGTGCGAGCGGAAAGTACGTGGGTTACAGTGATATCTCGTGGTCGAGTGGTGCGAAGATATTTTTTCAAATTCTTCCGATTCTTTCGTCACGTTCCCGTTCGTTATTATATCCGCGTGAGTATTCGATTACACTTCCCTCCGGCCGTCCCCCTTTTTCCTCACTGGGCGACGACAACAGCGTGAAGTTGTCCAGAGTGAAGTACGACGGGCCCGACACATTTAGCACACTACTGTCGCGCGTTGATTACGACGACCGTGAATTTTAGCGGCACTTCGATTTAACGTCAAGTTCCCTCAGCGTTTGAAGCTTCGTGAGGAGTAGTGGCGGCCTCCGGGGAGGGCGGAAAAATATGTGCGGAATAAATATTTATTTGTGTCCTAAGAGTGTGTCGATCGAAAGGAGCAACATGATGAAATGAGAGAGAGAAGAAAAAAAAAACACGAATACGATAGCGGGCTTGAGGAAAAAATGGTTTCTCGACGCTGCGAGGTCCACGGCCCCAGAGCGGAGGCTCGACTGACGAGCCACTCCGTCTCGCGCCTCGCGAAAGCTCTTTGGCTAAACATCTCTGTATATACGCGGAGCCAAGGGCGCATGCGCAGTCGGGGTGCCGCTCGCGCCAAGTGGTGTTACGCGCGTTGCACGTCGTTCCCTCTCCTCTCCCGCGTAGTGTGACACGGCCCCCGCAACATCACCGTCAGCCACCGGCCGAGGATCCCGTCGTTCTCCCGAGAAAACGTATACCCTCGTCCCCCGGTTTCAGCTATACGGCGATCCTCAAAATCGCGATTCTACTTGTTCTCTATTTTTCTCCCTCCTCTCGTGATCTACGCGATTGTTGCGAGCGGCTCGTGAGAGCTCGTGCCGCCTGAACAATTCGCCTTCGGCTGCTTGCACGCTCGAGCCGCAGACGTCCCTCCGGCCGCCCCCGCTCGCTCTCCGTCTCCCTCTTTCTTGCAGTCTTCGCGTGCGGCCGGTACTCTCCGGGGCTCTAGTACACACTTTGAACGCGCGCCACACGACGTGTCTACTATGCCCGCAGTGCCGTGAAAAAGTCAAACGGTGCCCCTTGCCAGTCCGTCTCGTTCATCAATCTCACTCAGCCCTGAGAAATCGATTTTTTTCCTCACCCGTTTGCGCTGCGAACCGGCATGGAAATCCCGTATCTTGTCTTCTTCCGCATTCGTCTCGAATATCCGTAAATCTGTAAAAATGATATTCCGAAAAGCTTGCTATTCCGAGTCGCCCTGCGACGAGGGCATCGTTTTTTCTTCTTCTATTTTCATAATAATCGATTCGAGCAAAAGAGACGTAAAGTCATCGGATTTGCTGAAAACCCGGCCACAGACACTTCGGCACGCCTCGATTTTGCACTCGCAAAAGAAGCTCGAGGCCTCAGCAATAACCTCGACGGTCTTCGACCTTAATGACCTTCAACGATCTTCAGCCCCGCAGCCCTCGAGAGCGACCGACTCAACGTCCGAAGTTCAATTAGAAACCATCCTAGATACGTTGACTCTCGATGCTCGTGTTTCTCGAACGTTTAGCCCCCGAGCTCGTCCGACGTGCACGTCGGAAAAGGATTGAGCAGGATCGCCGGGCTGCTGCTGCTGCTGCTGCTGCACCACACAGGGGTTCGCGTTCGATTAGAGCACCCTCTGCAAGAGTTGGCTCCATACTCGAAAGCAGCAGAAGCTACGGTGTGTGGCCCACACGGGCCACACACTTTGCCACATTGATTTTAGCCGCTCTCACTCGGCCGAGCCGTTCACCGTCAAGGAATGTTCTCATACCGCACATCTCTCTTTCTCTCTGTGTGTGCGTCTCTCGTTCTGCATCCAGCGTCGCTCGGTTTTCTCCAACGCACCTCCCCCCCCGCCGCCTCGCCGGTCGACGTTGCCGAGAGAAACAAGCCCTTCCGAGGACGCTGCCTGCCACCCCACCCTCCGTCCCTGCCTGCCTGCCCCCTTGTCGCGCCACACGACCGGGCGAATCTTTCGAGATCCGCTCGCAGAAGCTCCGAGAGACGTGCTACGGTCATTCAAAGTATCACGAGATGATAATCGGATGTGCTGTTGTCGGAGTACTCTAAATGCACGTCAGAGGGCCACTGCCCGAGGTATTCGTACGAACCAACACCGATCCAAGGAGGATCGTGGCTCTATACGCGCGCTCATACGTTCAAGTTAAACGTTGCAACGAATCAATGTGTGGCCATAACTTTGTTTCTTCGTGATTCCAAACTCGAGGCAAGCTCTCGATCAGTCGCGCCGTTCGTGCTCGACGTTTTATGATAATCATGCCAGATCTCGTGAGAGCTGACGAAATTATCTGGGACTTGATACCACGAGGGACATTCGCTTCCTAGAAAATGTTCCAGATTCCAAAGTTTTGATATTTCAGTGAGATTACTCAGCGGCTGGGAAATCGTTATTTTCGAGCGTGAAAATCGACGAGACTGAACATTTCGGTCGAATGGATTCATGATCGATCCACGTTTCCGTATAATTCAATTTGTAATTGAACGAATTTGAGGCCGAATGTTCGTATTTGCGATAAAAACAGGGGTTCGAGGCTCAAGGTTACCCAGCATGCACCGGTGCATCCAATGAGATCCCAGCAACGAACGATGGGTAATGTTTTCGAAGGTCACGTGACTGGGCGATTGTAAATACCGAATTACGCCTTGTTAAAGAGACTTTTGATAGGCGAAGTGAAAGTTGTAAAACCTAATCTCTTAGTGCGGTATTTATTTGATGAAGAAAAAGAGAGAAAAACGATGACGCAATGGTTTTACTTTTTTTTCTTCTTTTTATCCAGGAATCATGACAAAAATAGTTAGAGGTTTACTCGGCGTAAACGCGTGACCGCATGCGCGACTACGAGTAGTAAGTACCCGTACTACTCGGGCCACTCTCAATTCTCTTGCTCTCTCTCTCTCTCTCTCTCTCGCTATCCCCACCCTTGTGCCCTTCCGCGAGAAGAGCGCGCGATAGAGAGAGAGAGCGGGGAAGAAAATGCTCGCTTCGTCGCGTTCACGGTGAAGTCTCGTGAAACGTGGCTGACATGCCGCGCGTTGCCCGCGATAATATAATGATAATAATCGAATTCTATCGCTCTCTTTTCCTTCGTCATCTTTCTTTCTCAGTCCCTGTCGAGGAAAAAAATATAATATAATGGGCCGGATTTATCGTTGAGAGTAAGCAACGTCACGAGTCTAGAGTCGTAGTGTGACGTAGTACGAGACCGGACGTGTTATCGTCTACCGTTAATCAGACTCGAACGAGGAGAGAAAAAAAAGACAGCGATAGGGGGAGGAGAGAGAGAGAGAGAGAGAGAAAGAAAGAAAATTAATTTTAAGCGAAAAGAATCGAGAGTTTTTGACGAATCAACGAGAAGAGCATGACCGAGATAAATCCACATTTTTATTCACCGTATTGTTTGTTTCAAACGCGGGGGTCACACCAAGGATATATGTCCAAGGTAGATCATTTTTTATTTCAAGTTTCTTTCTTTTTTTCGTTCTCCGCTCTTCCACCTACGTTCATTTCATCCTGTTTCAATGAAATGGCGCAAGTCCCGAGTTCGGATTCCCCCGGTTCACGCCTTTTTTTTTTTTGTTCGTTGTTTTAACTATTTGATCGAATTTTCGAGTACCCATTTTTTTCCCTACTATTTTCAATATGGCGCGATTACCCGAAAACGCGAATCGATCTTTTTGTAATACAAGGGAGAAAAGGTACATCGTTCGTGTCTTTCGGTCTGTATTTAAATTTTGTCAATGAACGTTTCATATATGGAAAAAAAAAAAAAAAAAAAATAAAACAGTTTTCGTAGGGTTTCATAAGTATACAAATTTCAATGGAATTATCCACGTCCGAAGGCTCGCTGTTAGCTCGAGATCAGTGACTAGCAAATCCGTTTTCTTTATGCTTACCTCCAACATAACTTTTCTTCTCTTTCTATAGATTATTTTTATTCTTGTTTTCTCAAATTGTGAGTCAACGCGTCACGGATTGAGTAAAACTGCCCCCTCGTGGTGCTCGTCCGCGGTACAACACGATTTCCAACCACTCCTTCGGTCTTATACCTACCCCCCACCGCAAAACGGACGCGCACACGTTCGTCCGTCACCTATATCGCTCTCTCTCTCACACTCTCGCATTCGTTCAGAGTTTGGAGGCTCTCTTTGCCCCTTTGGATTCCCTCGATTCCCTCTCGCCCTTCCTTCCGTTTCCCACCGTACACGGTGCCTGCCCCCCTCTTCACTCCGCTGTTCAACGCCGTTTTCTCCCTACCCCCGCAAAAGCCTAGTCCTCCATTTTGTCGTGATTCGCTCTAGCTCTAAATACGCATACCCACAAAATCGACAGAAGAAAAACAAAAAATTATGCACACTCGATTAATTAAATCGCGATCATAGAACGGAGAGTTTCGTAGTTTTCGCGGGTTTTTGGCGCTGCTCTGTCCTACGGCATGTCCCCGAGTTATTTTGTGTATTTATATCTATATATGTATATTTAAATAACAATTCGTTCAAATATTTATGTATGGATAATAATACATAATGAGAAAAATTGAGCAGCGTACGCCACACTTATTTTTCGTCCCATAAGGTCACCACGAGTTTTCGGTTTACTAGACCGAAGTGTGGCGTTCCAAAGTTGAAAAAAGGATAAATGGTTGACAGACCGACGCACGGTCCTTGCAGTAGCAGCAAATACGACTATGGGGCTCCACCATAGGTCGTCCTGGAAGGTGGCCTCCTCCTATCTTCGTTGTTCAACGGTCTATCCTTCTCTTGCTCATACACGTACAGTACAAACATACACTTGGTTTTGTCCTCGTTCCTCCAAGACTAGCGTCCAACTTTTTACCATCGAGTCTCTCCGTCTTTTTCTCTCGCTCTCTCCGTTTCACTCTCGTCGCTCTATCCCTGTCTTACTCGCGCGCGCGCTCGTTGGTTCGTTCGTTCTCACTACACTCGCTCGTGTCTCTCTCTCTCACTGCTTTCAACACACAAAACCACCATCTTTTAATACGCTCTGTTTTTGATTGCGGCGATTAAAAAAATTGGCAATTCGGAGACAGCTCGTACAGGTTTACCTCGCGGGGTTGGGGGGAGGGGGGTCTTTTTTTTACGTTACTTCGTCGCCAAAAATTCTTCGGAAAAACGTTCGCGAAGTGATTTCGTATTGTTTTTTTTTGTTTCTTTCCTTTCTTTTTATTTTCCCTGTGCTCTCTCGTCGAGTCTGCGATTGTGCGCGTATATACTCTTCTCTACCTACGTACGTGTGTGTTCACGTTCGTGTGCTCGCCGACTGTAACCTCTCAAAAATATTACTCCGATCTTTATCCCACGTCTAAAAATTTTCATACAATTCGAACCTTTTTTCAAATTTTTTTCTTTCACACCCTCACCCATCCAACCCCATCCGTTCTTCTATCAAATTTCCACCTCATTCTCGATATCAATGTCGCCGTTTCGTTTTTTTTATTTCTTCGCGTGTGTGAGTGTATTATTTTTTATCGTTTAAAGTATCAAAAAATTACTCAGTTATGGGCGAGATGATTTTTCCCGCGAGATAAGGACGAACCAAATGTCAAAGGGAAATAGATTTACACAGTGATTTCGGTACTCCATGAAATTTTCTTTTTCTCCTTTTTATTTTGGCAACATTTAAATTTTTACTTGTGTTTTCAATAGGCTTTTTTCTGATTTTTCATATTTTTTGGTCTTTTTTGCAGATGTCTGCTGGATCACAAATTCAGATGGCACCCCAATCCACGGTAAACTCTGGTCAGTCGGTTCATAGTCAAGACTCGAACATGAGCACCGGTGAGTAAATTCTCAATTCTTATTTGCTGCTCGTCGTTCCTGAATCGTCAGTTTATTTTTAATCGAATATGCTCCCCAAGAATTTTAAGTGATTTGCCAAATTTTTTACGTTCAAAACAGGCTCGTCGCACAGCGACAAAGAAGTTGATCCTAATACGCCGGAAAAGGTGCCAAGAACACCTTCCGAGAGAAAGAGAAAGCGAAAAGTGGATGACGGAGGTGGCAGCGGGCCTGGCATTGTTGCCAAAGGTGCTCGATCCGCTGGTACTCTCGATAATAAAAAAATCAACGAGTACTTTCCTAAACACCACGTCGGCAGTAGTCCTATTAGACACGCCGGCGCTAAGAGCCCATCCCCTCAAGCCGGTTACCCTATGGTAAGAATAAAATCATTTATCAATTATTTTTCTACTGATTTTTCCATCATGAGGGAAACTCATTGCTGTTCATCTTTTCAAGTTCTCCATTCTAATTGAATCTCTATTTAGCTCTACATTTTTTCATTCCAAATATTCAATTCTTCGAACGACGAGCTATATGAAAATAATTTTGGAATCGCTGCAACGAATGTATAGCAGTTTTGTTCAAGTTTGATCCAAAAAACTACATGCGAATGAGTTTTATTTTTGAGAATACGAAAATTTGTTGTATTTTTTAAAAGTCTGCGTCCGATGAATTTGTTCGGTTGAAAAATTTGAACTAAGACAATTCATGCGATTTAATCATTCGTTCAGATTCATATTTTTGCAGTTCGCTGTTGCAGAAAATTCGATCTCCATTTCCACATTTTCGTTCACTCATTGTTGGCTTGTCCTCTAAAGTTTGTGTCAATGTTTTTTGTTCAGTATCCACCGGCGACACAGCCATTAATATCGCCTCAAGTTACGCCGCCAAATTCGTCAGTAGCGGAATTTTCGTCGTTGATGCAACCACCGCGTACACTCCCGCAACCACCGCCACCCCCGCCACCCACGACTGCCCAACCTGCCGGCTCAATGGTCAGCAAGCAGGTGCAGGTAAGGCCCACGAACCTCCCTAGGACAAGCCAGGTCAGGCAAGCGAAGACTAACACCCCAAATGTAAGCACCGTTCCGGTCATTATTTCAGGCATTTTATCAGAAAAGCCTTTCTTTTGCTCTTGTGGAAAAAAAATCATTCATTTATCAAAATACAAGCATCATTTGATAGTTTCATTTTGAAGAGGTTCTCAATCGAGAGTACGAGTCCTGTGATTGAATAGAAATTCACAGCCACATTTCAAATCAAATATTGAGATTCGTATTGTCGTTATAAAAATATAAAATCTCGAGTTTTCTTTTCATTCCTTGAAATTTGGTTTTTTTTTATGCCTGAGAAAATGAGGCTTTGGCTTGGCTTTTATTATGGATGTTCATCTTTTATTTTGGCTTGGAGTTTTTGACAAAAAATTCGCTGTAATGAACCGATAGAAATAATATAATTAAGAACAACAACTTTCTTTCATTTCAAATTCTGGAGATACCTAAGGATTGATATTCAGTGCGTAAGAGTTGTTTAAACAGATTGGAAAAGGGAAATTCGATCTCATGAGAGGAACTCTTGTATACAAAGAGGATTTTTCATCCTTCTCGAGTCCGTGCTCGAGTAAAATTATTGATAAAAATAATCAAGGAAATAAGGAAAAAATGGTAAATCTCCAGGACTCGGCTCAGGAAATCCAGTAAAATAAATATGGAAAACCTCATGGCAATAATTGAAATTCGCGAAAACGATAGAACAGAAGTCAAATTGCGAAGGCTGATTCTTATGAAATGTCTCTTCGCCATCAAATACTCTGATTTTTCTCTTCTTCTCTGTAATTGTAATTTTTTTCTGTTTTTTTTTTTTTTTTCTTAATCATAAGCCAAAAGACTGTCGCTGTAGCAACTGCGTCCATTTGTTATCGTGCAAGTTCAGGCTACCTTGTCCTGGCACGCCTTTGGATTCGTTATCTCAATTAGCTGAGATACCAAAAAAATATATATATATATTTCCCTTCATTTTTAACTTTTTTTTTCTCGGCATCACCATGAAATGTTTTCGGATTTTTATTTCGTCTGCAGAAACAAGCGCGTCCTCGGAAAAAATCGTAAAAAAAAAATTCGAAGCCAAAAAAAAAGAAAAAAAAATTATAAGACCGTGCTTAAAATCACAACATACGAATCATGCATACATTTTCGGTGTTCTCCTTGCCGCCTGTGTATCGTTTCGATAAATCCTGCAACAATATTCCCCACTCATAGTTGTCACACTCAGCCACTCGGTTGGAAAACACTCGGACTAATTGTAAATCCCGTTTAGTTTTCTTTTCGTTTTATTTTTTATTTCTCGCTCTTATTCTTTTTTTTTTTTTTTAATATTTTTTTTGTACATTTTATTCATTATATTCTATATTTCTAATTTGAAAAAGAAATAAAATGTAAAGAAATTCATTCGTGACCAATGCAAAGATAGATCCAAATAGTAGCAGAGTACACGTGTCTGAAAAAATTAAACAGAGATATTATGACGCAGAGTCTGATGGAAAAAACATTTAAAAAATATGTATATATACGTATACGCAAAATGTGTATATGTTTATATATAAATTTATTCATATTTAGTAAACGAAAAATGGAAAAATTAAGAAATAAAATTGAAAAAGGTTTTCGTGCTCTGCGGTGTCAGCTGGGCAAGGTATCCAAATATTTTCGCGCACTAAAAATCAAAAGCAAACGTATACGGAAAAGTCGAGGAAATTGTTTTTTTTTCTCTATCTCTCTCTATATAATGAGACCGGGGGTTTTTCTCGCCTAACAAATGTATGAAGACGTTACAGCCTGGGTCGAAAAAAAAAATTCACGAATTTTAATGATTTAAAACAAGAAATAAAAAAAAACAAAAAACAAAAAACTGCAACGTATACCTTACTACGTTACGTTAATCGCGCTTTCAGACGGAACTCACTTGCCAGAGGATACAAGAATTCGAAACTCAGGCATCGTCAGATTTGGAACTACGTAATAATAAAATTGACGAACTAAATAGAGTAAGTACATCAAAGAAAAGAAAAAAAAATTAAAAACACAACGAAAAAGAACAAACAAAAAACGAATCGAAAAAAAAAAAGCAAAGTTTGAAGAAAATTTTTTGATTGATCGATAAGAGAAAAGATATAAAAGTATATTCGTAAAAATATAGAAAGAAATACACAATGGCACGAATCTCTCGCTATCTCTGGTTGACAAATGCTCGTAGTTATTCCCCCCGCCCTCTCTTCTCTCGATTGTTCAATATGTATTCCGAGTGTCGATTCCCACCGTTCGTAAAATTATATACGCATATATATTTAATTAACAAAGTACACCTGCAGCCCTTCACCCACTACGCCACCCTGCGAATTTCTACTCCCCCCCCCCCCCCCCCGCTGGCCCCCAGGATAAAACAAAAATCCGAGGAAAAAAGCAACAAAAATATAAGAGTTTTTGGATTACGAACATTGGATCATCACTAATCGTATATCTCGTGGTTGTCGTTGTCTTTGTTGTCGTTGCTGTCGTTTTAACTGTTTTATCATAAATAATGAAAGTTTACGGCTGGTTTCATACTAAATTGTTGTACTTTTTCTTTACGAATTTTTGCAGACAACCGAAGAACTTAGGCATCAAATGGCCAATCAGCAAAAGGTGATTGACCAGCACAAATCCCATATAAATAAGTGTATAGACGTTGTAAAGAAGTTATTAAAAGAAAAATCAAACATAGAGAAGAAGGAGGCTAGGCAAAAGTGTATGCAAAATAGACTGAGGCTCGGTCAGTTTGTAACGCAAAGGGTCGGTGCGACCTTTCAAGAAAATTGGACCGATGGTTATGCCTTTCAAGAATTAGCCCGAAGACAAGAAGAAATTACGACCGAACGCGAAGAAATTGATAGGCAAAAGAAATTACTTCTCAAAAAAAGGCCGTCTAACAGCGAAACTGGACGGAAAAGAAGTCAACAAACTCCCTCGCTGCACAATGGTACCGAGGCTACTTTTTTAAAACCTGATGCTGTACCCGGCTCTTACACGTCGCAAGAGTATTACGAAGCTGATGAAATACTCAAGGTATCAATCTTTCTTTTTTCCTCGTCTACAGATAGGGAGCAAACTCATGATATTCTTCGAGGAGAACTGTTCTACGCTCAAAATAATTCAAGTTTCGGTTATTTTTCTCCTTCACTTTTTCGGTTTTTTTTTTGCCATTACATTCGGAAATTTGAGATAGTAGTTTGAATAAACGAAGAAATTTGGATACTCACGAAATATTGATGTCTGTAATACTTTGGAAATTTCTTTCCATACCTTTAATTCTTTTTATGATTGTTTTCATTTGATTTTTATTCTTCTACAGCTAAGACACAGCGCTTTGAAGAAGGAGGACGCCGATCTTCAGCTCGAAATGGAGAAGCTCGAGAGAGAAAGAAATCTTCACATCAGAGAATTGAAGCGCATACACAACGAGGACCAATCAAGATTCAACTCTCATCCAGTACTGAATGAGCGGTATTTGTTACTCATGTTGCTAGGGAAAGGCGGCTTTAGCGAGGTCCACAAGGTGAGATATCAGCAAAAAGAAAACTTATTAAAAAATTCTTCGTCTATATAATCGAATGCATTCAATTTTATATTTTTTACTTTCTCTTATTTTTCAGGCATTCGACCTAAAGGAACAGCGTTACGTGGCCTGCAAAGTGCATCAACTCAATAAAGACTGGAAAGAAGATAAAAAAGCCAATTATATAAAGTTAGTAGTTCTCGTATCACGAGTTGAACCGGATTAAATTTAAAAAAAATCAATTTTTCCATTATTTTTTTTCGATTTGCACACCATTCTAATCAAACTTTACACAAATACGTCACACGTGTTTGTCTCATCGAACTCCCATTCACTTGAATAGTTCTTCAAAAAGTGCTTTAGGATGTGGAGGAATTTCCTGTGCCCAGAAATGTATGCAATTTTTCATTTAATCGTAACTTGCGATTTTTACAGGCACGCGTTACGGGAATACAATATACACAAAGCACTGGATCATCCACGGGTCGTGAAGTTGTATGACGTTTTCGAAATTGACGCAAACTCATTTTGTACTGTTCTTGAATACTGTGATGGTCACGATTTAGATTTTTACCTTAAGCAGGTAAACGGTTGCTCGATTGGTTTCTTTCATAAGAAATTTTGTTTGTTTCCACTCTTTAAAATATTCTGTTTTTTCTTTTTTGTAGCATAAAACAATACCGGAGAGAGAAGCAAGATCGATCGTGATGCAAGTTGTGTCAGCATTAAAGTACCTCAATGAGATAAAACCACCAGTCATACATTACGATCTGAAACCAGGTAAACATTAGTGCAAATTCCATTGTCCTAATAAATATGACGTACAAATATTTTTTTTCATTAACTGAATATTTTGTGGAAAGATTTTGATTCGATTGTTCCGTGGATCGTTTGTATATAAAGTAAAGATATATTGTAAAAATTTCGTCTCGTTACCCGATATTCACCGAAGTGAAAATTCATTATCGTACGAAATTATGTGTCATATGTTTTACGGTCTTTTTGATTTTTTTAAAGGAAATATTTTGCTGACGGAAGGAAATGTCTGTGGTGAAATAAAAATAACGGATTTCGGTCTGAGTAAAGTTATGGATGAGGAGAATTACAACCCAGATCATGGGATGGATCTCACGTCTCAAGGGGCCGGTACTTATTGGTAAGTTCTTGAGAAGAGGAATGCATTTTCCATATGGCAGCGGATGTTATTTAGTTAACGAATGTTCATTCTTTTTGTAGGTACTTGCCACCCGAATGTTTTGTAGTTGGTAAAAATCCCCCGAAAATCTCGTCAAAAGTTGATGTCTGGAGCGTTGGAGTCATATTTTATCAGTGCCTGTATGGCAGAAAGGTGAATATCAAATACAATTATAAAGGGCATCTCTCCACACTCTTATTTTAATTTCATAAGTTTAAATTCTGCACGCAGATGTGAGAGATAAAGACAGAGAAAAAGTTCATTCGTTGAAATCTTTTTCTACAATTTCTAATTGAACTTATTTCATTTATATTCACATACAACGAAAATCACCTAAATGCGATAAAAGCTCGTATAAGCAATAAGAATTGTGTGTATTCTAAATGATATTAGTGACCATCAATTATCGGCGTTAACTTGATATTTTGATTTTTTTAACCAGCCCTTCGGTCACAACCAATCGCAAGCAACAATACTAGAAGAGAATATAATATTGAAAGCTACAGAGGTCCAGTTTGCAAACAAACCGACGGTTAGCAACGAAGCAAAGGTAACGGATGAAAATTCAAATATATTTCATGAATATTGGATGCGTCACTAACGAAGAAATGAATTCGGACATATGTGCGCATACGTATTTGTTTGTAAGCACTATCGTATTAATATTTTGTTTTTTTTTTCTTAACTTTTACCAGAGTTTTATACGGAGTTGCTTAGCGTACAGGAAAGAAGAGAGAATTGACGTATTGACGCTGGCGCGACACGAGTATTTACAGCCTCCGGTCCCGAAGCACGGTCGTCAAGCAAACACGCAGCAAATACAGCAGGCGCAGCAGGCACAGCAGATACAGCAAGCACAGCAACAGCAACAAACATCATTCACGACCGGAATGTTCAGCGGTATGAACGCCTCGAGCAGCTCGTAGTGAAATTTACGGGCTAAAAAAAGGAGATAAGCCAAAAGACGACAAAGAGAGCAAGAATGAGAAAAATTTTGAAGAGGAATGGAAAAAAAGGAAATAATCAGAGAGGATGCTGAACAGATTGAAACCGAGATATCGATTTTATCACATAAAATGCCAAATCTTCAAAGTCCTCGCGCGTTTCATCTTAAATCGAATGAACGAGAAAGATTGTAATATGCGCGCGAGAAAGAGGAAGAGAGAGAGAGAGAGAGAGAGAGAGAGAGAGAGAGAGAGAGAGAGAAAGAAAGACGAACGAGTGAAAAAATTCGTATGATCGATTGTAAATATATCGAAAGAAGAAATTTGAATCACCGAAATATCGCCGTCACAAAGTCACCACGAATCACCGCTAATTTAAAAAAATAGTAATAATCCTTTCAGGACGTAGTATGAAGGAAAAACGTAAATGTATCAAAGTACATGTGGCTCTCCTCCTTCTTTCTTTTTATCTCTCTCCCTTTTTTAGCACGAATTCACGAGGTGTAACTCGTCGATTCAAGCACACGATGTGAGGAATAAGTATAGGAAGAAAAATACATTGTTTTTTTTTCTTGAATATTCAATTGTATTAACGTTCCTCGTATCGACAAAGTGAGCCGACTGAAAAAAAAAAACAAAGCAAAAAATGTAGTGTTTAATGATTCAAGAACAAAGGAAGGAAGAGAAAGATTGATGAACGGAGCAATCACATCGATTTTGTGAATCAAGAGAGCAGCAAGCAAAGAGATAATGAGAGAAATAAAAATAAAAATGTGATAAGTCATTGTGAAATAAAAAAAAAATCTACAGAATAAAGTGAAAGAAGCAAAGGGAGTACGTGGGGAACTTCTATTGCACCAAGAACATGACGAACACTGGAATTCGAAGTAATGAGAAATCACGGAAAGTGATAATGATTGGTCGAGGACGACGCACGACGGAAGAAGAACAAAAACAATAAAGTAACAAACCCAAGTAACGAATGTTGCGAGGCCGGAAATATTACAACCTCGTCCTGGAGAGCACACGCGAAAAGAGAGGACGAAATTTAAGAGAGTGAGAGAGAGAAGGAAGAACCTTCATTTTTCTCTCTCTCTCTCTCTCTTCCAACGAAATATCGTCCTAGGATGTGTTTTCCGAGAGTGCGTGGGTGCATGTGTGCGTGAGTGAGTATTTACGTGAGCGTTACGCTGAGCAAAGAGCGCCCGACGATTTTTTTTAGTCAAAAAGACTTTGCTGCTTTCAAGGAAGAAAGAAATTGAAAAAAAAATGAATTGTGAATCAGATATGATTATTGATGAAAACTGATGATAAACAAAAAACGGACTCGTTCCTTTGTGTGTGCGTCTTCTTCTGACTCTTCGGGTGTGCGTGTGAATGGTTGATGAAAAAAAAAAAAAAAACAAAATTAATAATAATATTAATCAACCAACCGTGAGAAAAAAACGACACGATAAAAAGAACGTAACATGAAGAAAAACAAGGAAAGAAAAAAAACATAAGTGCGTCGAGACGATTGTTATTTACTAGCATGCGTGTACATATTTATACTATATATATATTATACTAATAAAATCCGATATAATATACATATATATATACGCGTATATATATATATATTATGGTGTAAAGAGAAGACGATAATGAAGAAGATGAAGAAGAAGAAGCAGAACAGCATTTGATCGGAGCGAGGGGGAAGAGAGAAGGAGAAGAACAAACAAACAAAACATTGGGAGGAGAATATGAATTGTTTTTCTCTGTAAATGTGATCTATCCTCGCATGAACGCTCGTGCAGAATTTTGGTATTCCATGAATACTCGAATCTGACACATCATGTTACTTTATTCGAATAATTGAATATTATTACCCTTATATCATGAATAATAACGGATTAACACATAAAAAAAAAACAACAACAAGGATCAATGAAGTAATTCAGATTGTTTTGTTTTCTTACTCGGCTACCGGAAAAATGGTCTATTTTCTTTTTTTTAGGAACACGATAAGCCAGGCTAACCCGAGATTTTTTTTTAGCCTCATTTATCTCACGAGAAGTTCGCGCTAATAAAAATTTTATCGGAAATTCAATTCCTACAAATTTGCATATCATGCACGTGAAGTTTCGACGATTTTTATATCGTGTCGCTGCATCGGACAGGGAAACTTGAAATTTTGACAAAATGAATGTTTCGAACCCCCTTTTTTTCCAAATAATATCGAAATATTCTCTTTTTTACTTGTCACGAATGAAAAGATTTCTGGATTGCATTAGTTTTTCGCTCCTTGTGTCTCGTGTATCGAAGTTTGATAATTATTAATTGGGAATATGTTCCTGTTGAAATGGGCTGAGAATTGAGCTATTGTTTATACCGACTGCTCACCAGCGCAATTTCGTAAAGTTACAGCGTCCCACTATCGTGAAGATTCGTGTAGCCGCAACCATAATTAACTTGTTCTGTAAATTTTTTTACGTTGTAGCCAACGAATGATGTTTCAAACTTTTATAACCCTTCTCCTGAAATTCCCCCTCGCGAAAAGAACCTTCACCATCGATAGATAACATCCTGATCATCCTCCCCTCTTCGATCGTGGGTTCCACAAAATTGAATTATCAATAGGCACTCTTTCTTTCGCGTTGTATTTGTACGAATTCAATTCTTTGTTCAATATCTTTTTCGTTTTTTTTCCTTTAATTTAGCATTAATAATTGTACGAACTTGATTATCAGTTTTCTTTCTTCACTCAACTTTTTGTTTTATATATGTACGTTATATAGAGATAATTATGGAAATAGAAGACTAAGTTATTTTATCAAGTGCCCTTGCTTTGTATTATAGTAGACGCGTCTGATCGAGAGCGATCGCAGCTTTTCGGAGATTACAGCCTAGGCAAGAACTCTGCGAGAAGAGAGACGAGAGGAGAAACAAAGAATAAAATCAAGTTGTTAAAAACGATAATGAGTTTGGAAGTATGAGAAAAAACACAAACAAACAAATGGGACGTCGAAATAGCACACGTGAAATTGTAAAAGTTGGTATACATATGAAGAAAGGAAGTAAACAAAAAAACAAGAAACATTGTGGACTGATGTCTCAATTGTCATTGGAGTACCAACGTTTTTTGGCAAGTGTGGTCAGAGGGGAGAATACATTACAAGTCTGAACAGTGTCTACTCGTCTGTGTCTCGAAAAAAGTACCTTCAACTGCTCCCAAACCCAACATTTCTTTACCCCATCATATTTTATTGCTTCGAAAATCAGTTTATCCCCCTTTAATTTATTAATTTATGAAGCCTCTTAAACCATAGTGACCTGAATACTCAATTCGTAATAAGACAAATTAGCCGTGGGAAATAATAAGGTATAATAATAAACATAAAGGATGATAAGGCAGCACTCCGATGTACAAAGTATTTTTAATTAAGAATCGCAGAACTGCAATGGTAAAAAGTATAAGAACGAAATGAAGAAAGTTTCATTTGAAATGAAAAAAAAATTCAAGTATACTGGAAATGTTTATTATCGATCCATTTTTGAATTCACAGACTCGATTTCGAGACGACAAACAATGTGGGAAACATCGAGCTTTATTCTTGAGATTCTTAGATAATTGACGTGTACGTTGTTTTTTCTTTATCTCAACAAATATCCAGATATGTATCTCGAATCTCGTTTTATATTTATACATCACATTCGCGCTCGAGACAATCACGTTCGATTGATGCAATTCTACTTAATATTCGTATATTTGCTGTCTCATTTCTTGTTTTTCATCTCAATCTCATCGTTATAATAACACTGGTAAGTACTCTAACGTATCGAGGAAAAATCTAAACGTTACTAGTTCTATTTTATCGGCGAATTCGTATGGTAATTATTGTACAAATATCACGCATGTGTTTTTGCGTTCGTCTTCGTACTCGCAGAGCCCTAAAACACGAGCTGCAAATTGTTTTCCTTCTTTCTTTTTACGTTGGGAAGTTAATACGATTACAAGTAAATATTACAACTTATCCTGTTTTCGTGTAATTTATATAAATTATGAAAAAAGAGGGATCGCTTGAATGAATCGTCCCGCCGCTATTGTTAGGACGCTTCTCTTCATCCCTCTGGTCTTTTCGTTTCTATTCCTCTTTAAAGGACTTTTTTTCTTTCATCCTTTTACTCAGTTTGTGAAAAAAATATACTTTTAAAATGATTCCTTTGTCGCAAAGCACAACGACAAGCTTCTGCGATGACCCTTGGCTTCTTCAACAAACGTTTTGTTCGGACGCTCAATTCAAACTGAACGGTTAGTTCATTATTTCGAATTATTCCGAATCGTCCGAATCCACCGCGTATGAGATCAGCTTTCGTGAACGAGCTGTCGGCTTTCTTACTACCGGCGAACTTTCAACTACACTGTCGTCGTTTGACTCCGATCTTCTCGCCTTCTTCTTTGACTGCAATGAAATTGATGGTAACATGATAATGGGTTTTTCGAGAAATATGATGTATGGAAGCAAAAAATAAAAACAATGCTTCATTTAGATACTCACAGGTGCAAGCTTTTTATTCGTAAACATGTCTTCGGAATCGGAACCCGAAGATTGACCAGATTTTTTCAATAATCTTTTCATTCCTGGACCAGTACGCTTTGCTTCTGTTTTCGAACGAGCTGTAAAATAATGAATAACAATGATTACATTTATTATTCTAGACACTTGTATTGAGAGCTGTCAAAATGTTGATTGTATATGAAATGAATCGAAAAAAAATGAACTGTTCTAGATTTCTTAAAACTTGCCTGTGGCTTTTTTGGGCGGTGGTTTGACTGGTGAATCTTCGTTGGATGAATTAATTGATTTATTGCGAGCTGGCGGTGAACTTGCTACCAGCGAATCAAATAGTTCTTCAGAACGGTCTGATGATGCAAATGAAAAACCAATGGGTAATGAAATCGTTAAAATAATCTTCACAATATCAACACTTTGATGATCAAATTTTATTTGTAAAAATGAAAATTTCCTTACGTTTCGATGGCGGGGTTTTCTTATCAACTTCCATTTCCTCATCAGAATCGCTGTCCAATAGAACTGGTGATTTTTCTTTAGGCCTAAAATAGAATAAGACGGTTGGAATTAGAAGATTGAAGAAAAGATGATTTGGTGATGGAAAAATAATTATAATTACGTTAAATCGTTGTTCGGATGTAGAACTGGCTCGTCACTGTCTGACTGGTTTTCATCGCTGCTGAGATTATACTTTTTCGTTGCTGTTAAAAAATATCGACATGAATTGTTATATTCGATTACAAGGTACAATAAATAATGAGAAACTCTCGAATAAAAAAATTGACCGATGTTGAAAAATCCTCATCAGAAAAGTGAAAACTTACCGGCAGCAGCTCGTCGTGGAGCTCGTGGAGGACGAGGAGGAGAAAGAGTATCGAAGTTAATTTCGTCATCATCATCGGAATAATCAGTATCCTTGTTGCCTTTACTTCCTTTTTTGACTGGTTTGAACGGCAAAGTCGTTTGTTTGCCACTAGTTTTTTTGGTTTTTTTCTCAATTTTGTCAGGAGAATTTCCAAGTCTGTCATCGAGGGGCTTTGAAGATTCGATAAGAGCATCGAATTCATCCTTCTCCTCTTTGGGCTCTTTCTTCATGTCTTTCTTGAGCTGAATTCATAAATTTCAAGAGAACGAAGTCTTTTTAGTATTTATTAGATAAAAAATATATTGTTTTGAAGATTATTGAATTACGTACAACTCTCGGTGGCTTTTTAATGCCGTCCTTCTTGTCTTTGAAAACGGTATCCGCTTTCTCAACTTTTTTCTTCATTTCGTCGTCGATAGTTGGAACAATGCGGCGCTGCTCATCTGTGTAGATTTTAGCAGAGGGTTTCTTTACTGTTTTCTTCAACTGCGTCATGCTCTTGAGTTCCTTCTCCTCGACCTATAAAAATTTTCATTATAGTAAAAATGCAAATATTCAAAATAATTTATCTGTTCCATTTTAGGATGTATTCTTTGAGCATATACCTTGTTTAATTCGGCCAAAAGATTATCCAAATCTTCTTTCCAGAGGGACGCAGGGGTCCTCGCCTGTAGACGTTGGACCTCTTTCATTTTTTCGTCACGCTGTTTCATCAACTCATCCTTCCTCTCTTTGGTCAAACTCCACATAGTCATGCCCAGCAAATAGTCGAAATTTTCCTTTTCGATTTCTCTTGCACTCGTCGCTTCATCTTCGGCATTAGTGGCTGCTTCCTCCTACGGGAGATATTAAAATTTTTGAGATTCTAATTTGTTTAATACACCAAGACTTTCTTCGTTCCTTTCACTTACTCGGCAATCCTCCTTGAGTTGCCAAAGTTTCATAATGGTATATCAATTACATGATTATTAATTGATAAAGAGATTAATCAGAATCGTGTATATCTGGAATTTAGATCGTTGAATAAAATTTCACTTACCAGTGTTTCTTCCCTATTTTGGCTTAATTTCCAAGCAACAACAGGGTCTGATTGATACTCTCTACGTACGAGCTCAGCTATCATATCCTTTTTCTTTTTGTTCTCGATTACAAGATCACCGTCACATTTTTCGCAAATAAATCGCGCTTGATTGGATAATTTTGCCGCTTCGGCTTGCAATATACCCTCGAGATATTCTTTTCTCCTTTGATATCCATTCAGTCTTGCGGCATAAAAACTTCTCAATATCTGTGATACGTTGTCGTATTTTTTCAGACACAAATTCTCGTCAAAAGCGCACTGTAAAGAATTTCCATGTATTACTATTTCACTATTCGAAATTTTTAAATATCATTTTTTCGTCAGTTTCACGAAACGTTAGTCAATTTTTCATCTCTAACTGATTGGACATAAACAAACCATTGAAGTTATCGAAGTTGTTGTTTGGAGTTTGAAAGCTTTGTGGAGACCATCTCTCTCGAGTTCCAGGAGCTTCTCACGACTCATCGTAACGACAAAGTGCACGATCGTATCGGTATTATATTCCTTGTAGTCACTAAGAAAAAAAAATAGTAACGATTTTGGTACAATAGAGCATTTTTTGTGATTTCATCGAATGCTGCTTCGAAAATAAATAAATAAATATATAATTTTTTTACATACAAAAAATTAAATAATAAACGTACGTGATTATGGACGGTGTTTTTTCAGTTCCATGGAGCATAGGCTCGAGAACGGTTTCTTTGTACGTTTGTGTCCATGTGCCAACTGGCAATTCAGTGATTTCGACTTTGTCCGGCCCGATAATCGATATTTCGCCACTATACACATATCTATAGTCACCGCAGCTCTCTATCGTTCCTTTGAAATTTTTATAGAAAGGCACCTGAGGACAGAGGTTTGAAAATGTATAGCAAACTTAACGTAAAATTGAGAGAAAGTAGGCAGATGAATTCAATGAGAAGTAAATTACCATTGGCTTCGGTTCGCCACCGTCGAGCATACGATATAGGTTCTCAATAATTTCGCGAGGATTGTAATTAGGGATTTTCGTCATCCAACCGGTACCGATTCCATCAGCGCCATTTACAAGTACCATCGGTATTATGGGCATATAGTGGACTGGCTCGATTTTCTGATTGTCATCATACTCGTATTTTAGTATAGCGTCGTCGTATTTGTGGAAGATGAATCTTGTGAGTGGACTGTTGAATAAATGCACAAATTCAAAAATTTTTCATAACATGATTTCAATAAAGTTCAACTTCAAAAAATAGTCAATTCCAACCATAAAGTCGAAAATCCAAAAATTTTGTTTATGTAAATAAAATAATTTTAAAAACGATAAAAAATCACCTGAGCTGAGTGAAAATGTAACGAGGACTCGCGGCGTCTTTTCCACCCGTGAGCCTCGTACCAAATTGACCGTTTGGTTGAAGAAGATTGATGTTATTGCTACCAACGAAATTTTGAGCCAAGTTAATAATGGTAGCCATAAGTGAAACTTCGCCGTGATGATAGGCCGCAAGTTCACCAACTGCGCCCGCCAATTGTGCAACTTTCACCTCTTTTTTGTCGTTACGTTTTAAACACGTGAATAGCACTTTTCTCTGTCCCGGCTTTAAGCCGTCGACCATATTCGGTATTGAGCGAACGTTGTCGTAATTACTGAACAAAACGAGTTCCACGTTTATGAAATCCGAATAACTGACCGCTTTTGTGTCTTTCTGATACAGATATTTTTCTCCCAGTCCAATCTCTTTTCTTCTCTTTGTTTCATCCATGTGATTTGTCAACCAATCTTTACGCTGATCCACACATTTTTTACTAAACGCCATTATTATATTTTGGTCGTCTTCATCGCCTCCGTATGTAAAACGAATTCTGTGACGAGCCATATTGTCGAAGTATTCTTTAGCCTCATTCGCACTGGACGTACCCAAACCTGAACAATTTCATTCGGTATTGAATAATCGATCAAGATCGTTTATCAAACAATTTTTCACGAATTTACGAAACTTTGGTAAGTATTTTTGTTACTTCAATAATAAAGAATTCTTTTTATGAAGTAACGTGATGCGTTGAGTTTTTGTATTAGAGAAAAAATAAAAACCTTTGTAGTATTTGATTCGGTACGTATGAAAATTTTCCGTTTCTTTCTTCCACATCTCAAACTCCGGTAACGAGAAAAAGGACAAAACGTGGTTACCCTTTGTAGCTTTGACAATCGGAGTAATGAATTCTTCGATAAAATTGAGTTTCAAAAGTGACGGCCAGTTGTGGTGAATAAAATTGATGAGAAGACCTTTAATGTGGGAACCATCCTGAAATCAATTCAAAAACAATATTTTCAATTCTTGGCCGTTTTATAACGAGTTTTACTATCAATTGAAAGTTTTCCAGTTTTTTTTTTTCGAAATGTAAATTTCTTAAAAAAAATTACCGCATCCTGATCTGTCATGATCATCATTTTTCCGTAACGGAGTGTTTTAAGATCATCTCTCGTCTCGTATTTTTTCTTATATTGGAGGCCAAGAATCTTTATCAAGTTGTTTATCTCGGCATTCTCGAGAATTTGCTTGTGCGTAGCTTCGCGAACGTTTAAAATTTTACCTGTAAAACATTAAAAAAAATTGGAAAAAAATTCATAGAGTTATAAAATAATGGTGATACATTATTCAATTGACTTGGGATTATTTTTGTCGTTGATTATCTTTATAAATTCGTACCTTTCAAAGGGAAAATTCCGAATTTGTCTCTGCCGATTGAAGCGATACCAGAAACGGCCATAGTTTTTGCCGAATCTCCCTCCGTGAGGATAAGAGTGCAGTCTAAAGACTTTGCCGTTCCTGCATCATTGGCATCTTCGAGTTTTGCAATACCTTGAAGTTTACGTTTTTTCGATTTTGGTCCCAATTTCTGTAACTGGATGTCCGCTTTGAATTTCGCCCACGACAACACCGCCTCGACTATACCGATTTTCGTCACCTGAAATGCACAAAAAAAAATAAATGCCTAACTATTTCAACAATTTTTCAATTGACAAAAAAAAGTGTACAACTTACAGTCGTTATGAATTTCTCAGTGATGTTACATTTGGATCCAAAGCTCTTGGCTTGGAGCGTCATGTTCTCTTTTGTCTGCGAGTCAAAAGTTGGATTATTTATCAAACAATTTACAAACACCCATAAGTGATTTTTTATTTGGAATGGCTTTATCGTGACTCCGCCTTTGTTCTTTTTCTTTAATGTTTCTGTGAGATTTTTCACTATTAAATCCGTGACATGTTCGACGTGGCGTCCACCCTAAAAATCATTGAAAATTATTATGTTGTATTGCAACAATGAATTTTTCTTAACTGACGCCAAATGTCTTGGCTTCAATTATTGTTTTTCGAACCTTTGTAGTAGCAATACTGTTGACGAAAGACATCTGTTGGAAGCCTTTGTCCGAGATGGTAACAGCGATTTCCCAACGTGGATTACAGCATTCGTAAGCGACTTTTAATGGATTGCCAATATCGTCTTCCTTTCCTTTTACATAAAGATCAACGTAATCCTTGAAATTTTTGATACAGACTTTCGAACCGTTCAAGTAAACTTTGACACCCCTTGTGGATGCAGCTACGTCATAGGCCCGTCTCGACATTAAAGCAACGATATCGTCATCGAGTTTTTCCATTTTGAATTTTGCTAGATCCGGCGAAAAGGTCACTTTTGTAAAATCTTCACCAAAAAATTCTTTGACCCTGGGCTCGCTTGCTTTGCCCATGTTGTTACCCCAAGTCTACAAATTTATGTTCATTAAAACTTTGGATAATCATAGGAATAAATAAGCACTTATTTTATATACAATTCATTCGTGTATTTTTAATTCTCTATAGAATTTCGTAAATAGAGTATTACTTGTTTCAAGCTCTTTTTGTACTCCCGAGATGCAGTCTCTACTGTGAACCGATGACTAAAAATATTGCAAAGTTTGGCACCATAGCCGTTTCTGCCACCGGTAACTTTTTCTTCCTCGTCATCATAATTTGACGATGTGAGCAAGTGTCCAAAAATCATTGTGGGAACAAACATTTTTTCTTCTTTGTGCATAACCACAGGAATACCTTTGCCGTTATTCCACACAGATATCGTGTTGTTTTCACTGTAAAATCAATATTTGAATTACTAGAAATGATAGCTATCAATAATTACGAAATTCATTAGTAGTTATGAAAAAGTTTTGGAAACTCAGAATATGAATAATGTTTTTTTTTGGTTAATGAGTAGAAATGGAACGTACGCATCAATGTCTATTTTTATACAGTCCATTTTATCATCGCGCTGTTTATTGTCAGCGGCATTGACTAATATTTCATCAAATATTTTGTAGAGACCCGGGACATATTTAATTTCCCGCTGAACCATCATTTCTTTCTCTGCATCATAGACCCACATGAGTTCGCAAGCAAACTCAACGGATCCGATGTAAGAATCCGGTCGAAGTAAAATGTGTTCAAGCTGCGATTTTTTCTGATATATCCCCTCGATGGTTTTTTTCTTGGGGCCGGCATCGCCAGAGCCGTTCGCTACAGCACTCATTTTGCAAAAGTTCAATCTTGTGCTTCTGAAAATGAAAGAGATACAAGACCATAACAACTGATAATTTCTAAATGTTGACTTTTTATTTTGATAAAAAATTCCAACACTGAAAGTACAGAACTTTAAATTTGATAGCAAGCGTAAAATCGATCTGGAGCAAGCTTCAAGTGTGAACGACCAAAGCAATCAATCTGCCTATGATCGTTAGATACATCGAAAAAAAAAAAGAAAAATAATCGTACCGACAAAAGATTTTGAAAGAAAGGCGGGAAAGTGGCGTCATCTATGATTGGCTAATTAAATAATAGGAGACGCGGTCGTAATTTCCCGCACATTTGCATGTAATAATAATTTTCAACTTCAACGTTTTATTTGTTATTTCTGCGTCCCGACGCCGATTTCAAGGTTTTGTTTGTTTATTTTCGTTAAATTTTTCAATTCATTTTTCCCTCGCATTATTTGTGATTGATAACGTTTGACCCACCTTTAAGTGTCCTGAGGTTAAAATAATTACGAAATCCCGATGTTGATCGGTGTACGATCAATGGGAAACCGTTGAAAGTATCAGAGCGTCCATTTGCGAAATCAAAATGCTAAATGGCATATCCCCCCTCAAGGCCACTATCCTTGTTCACAGAATTTTTCCCATTCGATTGTTTTGTCTCGGTTATTACCCTTTTCCGTTTCGTCCGGTTACACTGAACTTGCAATAAGAATGGTAATAATAGATAAATTACTACTTCGGCTCGAAATGCGCGCACGATAGGTCTGACGCGCGCGGGCTTTGGATAAAATGGCTATGAGAACGCGACGTTATTTCGTGTGTATGTGCGAGGGAGAATTTTTTTTCTCTATCTTCCGGCACACTCCAACGCGTTCTATACTGCTTATAGCGCCGTCGAACGCTAATCGAAGGTAAGGGACGAAAAGCCGTTGGTACTCGCGCTTCGCCGACTTTTTTTCCAAATGGTTACGAATTTTCGACGTCGGAACTTTGCGTCCGCGCCATCGCTTGGCGTTTTCTTTAACCTAACAGTGTTACGCGTACGCGCCAAATATAGATTAAAAGCGCTGGAATAATTCAGTGGCGAAAAAAACCACGATCGGTTTTTTTTTTTTCAAATTATTTTGTTGCGTAATTATGATAAATCGAGAAACTAGTGGGAACGTATAGGTTAGCCATCAGGGAAAGGAGGGGTACATATCCATAATGATAACTCTCTTCTTTTGCCAAAAGAAATCATTTGTTTTTAATAGTCAAATTTTGGTGTATGTGTGAATCTGGTGTTTTTGTCTTGTGATGTCATAAACTGGATATAATTTATTTTTTACCTAATTAAATGATTTTTTTAACCTTAGACCCCACCTAAAGTTTTTTCGTGTCGTGCTCTACAACGGGGTAACTATTTACTTCCGAATCGGAAAAACGTAAAAATTTCGATTTTTTATTTATAAGCGTCAGGTAACTAATTACCCCGTTGTTGTAGAAGGTTAGAGTTAATATTGATAAGTGCTGTGACGAGTGGATGTAGCCAAGCTTCGCATTTTTCGGTACAATTACTCAATATTATTTCACTCTTCTTCAGTGACGTAATAATGCTTTCTTTGCTTTAGTGAGTAGATTAGAAGATTTTGAAAACGTATAGTCACACAATGTTCACCGATTACTCCGATATTTCGATCAAGTTTTGAACTGCAGCATTTTTCTCGTAATTTAATATTTTCGAGAAAATAAAACTTATTGAAAATCGGAGAACTGAAGAAACCAACTGAAAATTGTAAATGAAACGACAAATATTTGCCGGTTATTGGTGACATCGAATCACATGAAAAATACTGTACAAGCCAATTTACGCTGACGGAAAAACCTTCAATTTAAGTGATTTTTCTTCATTATTTGTTCAATCGTCAATATCGCGTGTTTGTCTCGTAGATCTTTTGCACAAATTTTACGATTTTTTCGCAAAATTCATGAGAGAAAACAGATCGTAGCGTGCTGTTTGGGTTTGACCTTGATGAGTTTCCTGCTCAAAAACTCGGCATTTCGCGGACTGACTTACTCGCGCTTTTTCCTATTTCCGTCGATATAGCAATGAGAGCGATTATGACAAACTGATAAATGTCTCAATTCTTTGCCATTCTGACGTTGATTTCATCATTTTCCGTTCTATACACGACGCAAATATTCTCGAATGATTGAGTGTCAGTATGTTATTTTTGTTTCGAAATCCCGCAGCGATCGTCACGATAATAAATATTAACAATGGCTGTCATTGAAATCAGCGCTCATGTTTTTTTTTTACTCATTTATTCACCCGGAAAGTCCGTTCTCCAAGTAGGACGTTCACGGGCGCTTCCTTTTTTTTTCAAATTTCTTGTTCGGTTTATCGATATTTACAAAGCCTGGGAAAAGGCCTGTGCTCATTTCTTCCTTTTTTTTGTATTTCAATTTTCTCGATTTTATTCATTATTTCTTACAGCCTAAACATCATATGTCTTCGTTTATAAACAATTTCATAGAAAATTTATGTGATTAAAACAACGCAAGTAATGACAATTACTTTTTTCTGAGCATAATAAACAAATTTGTACAATTTATTATGCGCGCCCTCCTTCTTTTAATCCTATTAATTAATCTTACAGCTAGAAAAGTGTTGTTGTATTCTCGCCTGAAATTGTTTTTTGTCTTCTTCATTTCTCGTTATGTTAACTGTTACCGGAACGTCTTGGTCACGCTTTGTGTTTATCTTTCAATCTTAACGAAAATGTTAATATTAAGCGTAATAATAATAATAATAATAATAATAATAATAATAATAATAATAATAATAATAATAATAATAATAATAATAATAAGTGATAAAATCATCATAATAATTGAATTCCTTACGCGAAACAAAATTCGTGTTGTTCAACGCTCGCTAAGAAATCGCTGGTCATGATTTTTTAAATTGCCTTATGGCCACTGACTCGTTACTCTACACTAATCAGAGATTTTCATCTTTTGGGATTGTATCGTTTTTCCTTTTTAACCATGCATATTAGAATTCATACATGTGTTTTGTTAACATGTATACTATAAATATGAATACAATGCCGTGTGATTTTTCCTCTTATTTTGTTATCTCGCGCATTCACACACTAGCACTCGTCGTTTTCTCCGGCGCCACAAAATTCGTTCCATTATTCACCCGAGGAAAATAAAAACTTCGGTAGCAAGAAAAAAGGAGACAAAAATATATATGTATTCACACAGCTTGCTAATAAATAAAGAATCTTTACGAAGCTATTCTGCCTTAAACAGTTAGGATCTTAAAATTTATGAACGAGATACGCTTTGTTCTCGGGGGTCGATTTGAGGGCGGTGATGATGGGGGTAATTTCGTTCGAGATGTTTCACTTTCATTTACTGGCACCGAAAACAAGTCCCTTCGTTAAACGCAAAACTTCACTGGCACTTGCTGAAAAAATTCATTCGTCCCCATCTTCCGTACCTCATTTACCTTCGGAAAACTTTTCCCTAAGGCTTTTGATTTTATGAACGAAATAAGTCTCGAGAGATTCAGCACACTTGAAAAACGGTGACTCCTTTGGATTGTAGTAACGACAGTTGTCAAATATCTTTGTCATGTCGCCAATAAACTCGCTGAGCTTCTTGTACGATCTGTCAGTTATCCTCAATTCAATCGTTTGAAGGTCTGTTCTCACACATCGAAAATATATATCAATTTACCGGACGAAATCACCAATAAAAATTAACAACTTTTTATACCGATAAAGGGAATTGAAAATTAATCAGGATGATGATTGAGAAAACAATTTCTATCGGTTTGAGCGAATTATGAGTAGAAATTCGAAGGGACAAAAGAACCATATGAACGAAATTTTTTTTATTACGTACCCATAGGTTCCTTTATGACTTTGTAATAATCTGGCGCTTCATTCGGGTCTACTGGCTCCATAAAAGGCCAAGCACTTTTGTGTGCCTAGTTTTTGACAAATGAAAAATTTTTCATCAATTTTAACGTGCATCCAAACTCGGGAGATTATTTTAACTTATATAAAATTTCTTTGCTTCTACTCACCTGTATCTGTTTTATGAGTTTTTTCAACAAGTCTAAATCCTTGTTGTTCAGATTTTTCATATTCGCGAAATTGACAGATGAATTTCGTTGGCAATTCGGACAAACGTATTCATCAATGTTATCGGCCTCTGATTGGAGGATTCCGACACAACGTCCGTGGAACCAGTCCTGACACTTGTCACAACAAATGTAAAATCTGACAAAATTCAATAAACAATACATCGTTAGATTCAATCGATAAATGTAACTAACAAACAGTTATTTCCTTTGCGAATTTATTTGACTTACTGAGACTCGTCATACGGTTGCTTGCAAAGACAGTAAAGTTCTTGAGTTTCTCGTGCATGACGACATTCTGTACATACAAATTCCGAAAGGGATTTACTCATTTCTTCGGTGATCCCGACGCATTCGCCGTGGAACCAGTTATTACATAAATCGCAACCAACGTAAAATCTGAAACACGTATTTAAAAAATCTCATGAATAAATAAATCACAACAATGATAGATAATTCAATATTTTATTCAATGATTGTCTATTTAGCGTAGATGAAAAATAGATATGAGAAATCGTACTTAGTCTCGTCATACGGTGTCCTGCAGAGGCAGTAGAGTTTTTCTTTTTTCAGACGATTATTTGCCGATACTGCTGAAACGCCAGGTGGTGTATTGCTATTTCCTTGCGAACTTCGGTGCTTCTTTGGTCTTCGACTTGTTGGACTCGCTTGCTGAGGTGGTTGAGCGTTTGATTTGCGCTTCGCGCTACCAACTTTGACCTCGTCCTGTTTGTGTCTTTCGGCTTTCGTCCTCGTTGTCAACTCAGCGGAGAGATCCTTCTGAATATATTTTTTGAGAATTATAACCATTTTATGCAATCTTTATGAAAATTTTTTGCCCAGGAATGTTGTAAAATAACAGTTGATATACCTGAATATCTATTTGGAGCTCCTTTTCGAGCAAAGCTCGTTTCTTGAGTATGTCCTTCTTGAGAAGTTCTTTGTGGCGAAACAGAAGTACTTGCATACGCGAATGTACCTGCAGTTTTCTTCTCGCCTCTTGTGAATCTTTCAATTTTCCCGCCCGACTTTTCGGTGTCGTCTCGTTCTCCGTTATCTCGTTTATCTTATGAGTCCTGAGAAAGTAATCCCCCAACTACACGTTAAGAAGCAAAAACTTTGGTTTTCGTGAGCGCGATTTTTTTATGATCCCCAAACTTTTTCGACTTTTCTTACCCCCGGCTCTTTGAATTTCACATTTTCTTTTCGAGCCAAGATTTTGATTAGCCAACAACCGTTTCGTGTATACAGAAAGAAAATCGTTTACAAAAAAAAAAAAGAAACGAATAGGATATTAGAAGCCAATGGTGGTTAATGCGTGAAACGACTAAAATGCAGCGATTGTTACAATTCCTTTGTATTTTTTTTCCTTAAGTAAAAATTTGTCTCAAAAGTAAAACAAGTTCAACACAATCTACGTTTTGCGATACACGCATTGTAAAAAACAAACTATACAAACAAGTCACAATCGATTAAAAAAAAAAATAATAATACTACGTGAAACTTAGTTTATTATTTTGGTAAATGAAATTGGTTAATTACGCGCGACAGTCGTCGACAGATCGGTTAGTCCTGAAATAAAATAGGCATGGCGTGAGATACATGAAGGAATGAAAGCAATGCGAGCAGCAAAAATAAATGCGACAAATTGAAGTCTGAGAATGGAATAAAAAACGATTCAATTATCTCACCTGGAAACTTCGCGATGCTCTTGCCTACTAGGCGCGGCCCTTTTTCGCGCTGGCTCAGTCCAATCATGATTTTTTTCGGTTGTCTGAACACCCGGTGTAGAATTTTGTGTGGTTGTCGTTGTCGCGTTCGTTGTTGTTGGTGTTGTACTCGGTGTATTGACCAATTGTGGCGCTGGCCTTTTTCGTGAAGGTGCTCTCGGTGTTGTGCTCATCGTTGTTGTCATCACACTGTGATTTTGATTACTCGTCAATGAACCCTCGGTTCCCCCTTTCATTTGTTTTTCCTGATATCGTTGCAGTTGTAGTAACTTTTCTTCAATCTCGGGATTCAAGTTTTCTTGCTTCAGAGCGTTTTTTATAGCTGAAAAACGCACCAAGCAAAAATGGTCTGGTTACTTCGATGTATCGTTAGATTTTTAGAGGCTCTTGCTACTATAAATTATGCTCGTCAGCCTAATGGCTGAATATTGAAATCAAATTGAACTTCTTCAAATTGAAGATTTTATATTATCAATTGATATCTTACTTTGTTGAATGTAATCTGGAGTGAGAATGAATTTGTTCGCTGATGTTGTTTGTGTGACGTCCTTCGATCCTTGTGCAGGTTGTTGTCCATTAGGAAGTGGAGTTTTTTGTGATGATTCATTTTCGGGAATGCTTGCTCTGCTGACTTGTTGTACAACGACTTTTGGTTTTTCCGGTGTAGCAGGTACGGCCGTCTGCGATGCTTCGGCGGTCACAGTTTCCGGTTCGATTTTTATGGATGGTGCGGTAGCTGGCGAAGAAGGAACAACTGCTGGTTTAGTTACAGGGGTCGAAGGAGTACTCGGCGTCGTGGACACCTGTGAAACGACAGGGGTGGCTGGAGTTCCGGGCGCTGGTTGCACAGCCAAATAAATTTTCGTTGGTCCAAGAACTCCTTGTTTACCTGTAGTTGCTTGAGCTAAAATAATAATTCATTGTTATGAAAATTATATTTCGAGAAGAGTATTGTAAATTGTACTCGGTACAATGTAATAGTAGAAGCTACGATTTACCTTTGAGCAATTGTTGTTTAACTTGTTGTTGTACCATGGCCAGTTGTTGAGGTGTAAAATCATTGCCTTGCAATCCTTGAAGTACGATTCTAGGGCCTTGTGTCGTTTGAATAACTTGAGCAGTGACGCATTTGATAACGGTGCCAGGAGGTTGCCCAGCGAGCAAAGACGCTTCGACGCTTCCAGGTGCAGGTAGAACAGGCGTTTGGCTTGTTGTTGTCGTCTGCGTCGTGGCACTGGTCGCGCTTCCTGTCACACTCTTGTTCGACGATTCTGTAGTTTGATTAGCCGCGTTTGCAGTTGAAGCTGGAACGCTCGTTGATATCGTCGGCGTCATCGTCGTTGTTGCCGTTGTAATTTGCGATTGAACCGTTTGTTGCGTCGTTGTCGCAGCTTGGATCAAATTTTTACTTGGAGTTGTTGCCACGTTGCTCTTAAGGATTATACCGCTATTGGGCGAATTTAAGTGTACTATTTGATTTCCCGTTGGTGTACTGCGTATCACAACTTGATGGCCACCGATCGTCGCCAGTTGAGCCTTCCCACTTGCCAATTGTTGCGCTAAACTCGTGTTGTTTACCACCACTTGGTTTGCCGTTATAGTCTGATTGAGTGGTGTCATTACCTATAAGAACCCCCATTTGTAGTGAAAAGTACCGTTCGTTTTTTATATTTTATAATACATAGATGGTGATTTAAAGAAATATATATATATATATATGTATGTATATATTTTACCTGTTCCTGTACAATTTGTCCGGTATTCGTGACGACAACCGTATTTTTTTGGGGTGTCGTAGCTATGCTGGCGTTGACAACATTGGGTGTTACGGTTGTCTTAACACGTTGTATCGCTTGGCCAGTCTGAGGTGTAGAAATTTGAGAGCTTTGATTGACAGTTTTGATTGCGATTGGTTTTCCAGGTGTTGCTTTGATCGGTGTCGAAGTTACGATCTTGGTTGTGGTCGTAGAAACTTTTGGTGTCGTCGTAACGACATTCGTCGTAGGTCCACTTGCTTGCTGTGAGGGACTCGCCGCGATTGTTTGTCCGGTATTGAGTACGTGAAGTTTGCCATCGGGCATTTGCACCAGTTGTTGCCCTGGCATTAATCCACGAACTTGCAATTTCCCATCAGGACCTCGAAGAATTTGAACTCGTTGTTGAACTTGTTGAACGGCTACTTTTATTAATGATTGTTGTCCACTTTGTTGATTAGGCTGGATCTGTTGTTGCTGCTGTTGTTGTGGAGTTTTCGGCAAAATACTCGTTGTTCCTGACACCACTCGAGTCGTACCATCGGAGGCTGAACCACGATAACATTGTATTCGTCAATGAAAAGTCGAAATTTTCAAGTGTCAAAAAAGCTGATTTCTCAGGGAACGGTGAGTATTTCAATAGTTTTGATCTTCCATTTTTTATATTTCAATTTATCATTGTGAAGTTATATTTTTCTATAGTTTTAGTATTATTGTAGTCTCTAAGATAAATTATTGTAATATTAAACTCACACTTCGTCATGTAAATACGACGAGTTCCTAGGAAAGTTTTATTCTGATTGGGCGTCGTAAGAAGAGACGTCAGTTGAGATTTTGCTTGAGTGTTTGGACTGGCCGGAATCGCAACTTTCGATACGACTTTAACGGTTCCATCTGAAAATTATTCACGGAAACGAACAACAATAGTTACCAACAATCGTATTAACCTCGAATTATTATCCGTTTGATGACAAATAAAAAAACAAGGAATATGAATTTAGAAATCGCGATTGATGTTTACCGAGATTTGAATTTGTAGTGACTTTAACAAGTTGTCCAGGCGATGAATTGGCCGGACTTTTTAGAGTCTCGAGCGCACGTTTCTGTTGATGAGCAGCTCGTTGCATCCTTAATTGTTGTTCCATCTTTTCTTTTATTTCTTCAGCCGTTCCCTTGCCGCTTACCAATTGTTCAGACACCGACGAGCTACTACCTCGATTGAGACCAATAACAACTGATTGCTGCGGCCCCGAACGACTCCTAGTAATAATCTGGGCATTAGCCTTCTCTAACCTGGATACACGAGACAAACACACCAACGCCGCGGGTTAGTAACGAGTGGTATTTAGTACCGAAAATTTTCTTTTTTTCTTCCCCAGGAGATTATGAAAAACAAAATTGTTACACTACAACCTCGTGATCCTGAACAATAGAATGACTCGAAAAATATAAAAATATGTATTTTCACATAACTCTGAGACGAAGATATTTTCTCGAGTATCCTGAAGAGAATCATTTATTTCAACAATTCACGCGATTCATCATCATTTGCGTTAACAAAGAATGGGAAGAAAATTTGTAAAAATTCGGTTCTAGTTTTGTTAGTGATAAGAACGAACATCAAGACGAATGGACAAGTCCAAAGACGAAATAAATGGAGAAAAAAATTCAAACCAGTCAGATTGCCCATTTGCCAAAACTCACCGATCACCGTACTGCTTTATTTCCCATAATTCGAGCTTATCCTCGTCGACCCATTCCTCGGAAACTTGCGGCTCGGTGCTTTGCGGCGATTCAGGACGTTTGCGCTTTCTCAAACCACTTCGTATCGACGTAACTTCTATAAAAAAAATAATAAAAAAAAAAAAAAAAAAACATAATTTATGAGAAAATAAGAATGATATTTTTATCTTTCTATGAATGTAAGTTTTTATTTACTATATAAGTTGTGTTTTACGAACCTCTAACTTGTTTCGGTAGTTCAAGGGGTATAACTACTTTCCTTCTGAGATATTGCGTTCTATCCATGAACTGTCCAACTTGACGATGTTTCAATATTTCAAGGGACATGATTTCGGTGTCAGTGGTAATTTGATGTTTACCATCGGAGCTTGCCGGCTTAGCGGCCATATCATCCCATCTGAGGCAAGCCCAAAGTACTCTCAATTGTAGAGCAGCAGCGGCGAGAGATTTGAGGCCAACAGTCCGATAGAGCCAACAGGTTTTGAAGAGAGGCCTGGGGCAGGGATATGGCCATACGGACATGTTGGCTTTGGCCATGTGATGAAAGCCAGTGACCGGTGTGCGTCCGCCTAAGCGAGATAATTTTCGTAATTCGTGCTGAGGCAAAAGCAGGATACTGCGTTGTTTGTTCTTCGTCGCGAAAGTTGAGCACAACGGATATTTCACGGGCGTTCTCTTTTTTCGTCTATCGGCCAATGAAATGGCAACTTTTTTCAAATAAACTTTGCCCTCGGTTGAGACCGTCGAATAAATTTTCGTACTTCCGTCCGGATTCAATTCTTTAGCCGTGGTCGATCTTTGAACGGTCCTACCGCGACGATTCACGACAGTCAAAGTCGTTGCCGCGGTCGTATTCGAATTTTCACTTTTTACTTCTGCGCTAGGATCCACGATAGATTTAGAATCTTTTTCCTCTTTAACTTTCATCTCCTCGTCCACCTCAACTTTCATGTCCATGGCGTTGCTTGAACTCGTGTCCAATTTTTGTCTTTTGGCCAAAGGCGATTCGGAACTATCGACGGCGCCTTTTTTTACAGGAGTATTCGTGGCTGCGACTTCCTCGGCGCAATGAGTAGCCAACGCGACCGCCGATTCTAAATCTCTTCTTATGGCATCTTTGTCGTCCTTTTTTACGATTAAATTTGTCATTATCGCGTTCCCGGCTGGTGAGGGTTGATTGTTATTAAGAGCGTTTGCTTTCCGGAGCAGTGTCAAAAGATCGCGTTTCAAACGAGCTTTTTGTAAGCAAATTGGCGAATAGCAAGTTGATTGAAGACTTTGAGGCGTTACCGGAGTCTTGCCAGCTTGTCCGGTCATGTTACAATATTTCGAATAACATGCACCATTTTTACCCAGTCTCATGATCGCCGCATATTGCCCGCGCACTTGTTGTATCCTTTTAGCTATAACAGCCAACATTTCACGAGCCGTTGGAGAAATCCCTTTATTAGCGGATTTTCCCGTAAGAATGTTGTGCAAAGGATTTTCTCCGGGTTCGTTGGTACTTTCTTCGAGATTCATCGAATTTTCACGATCCTCTTTGTCGCCAATAGTCCCGGAGGTTTGCAGCGTTGTCACGTTCCTCAGACCACTCGTATTCGCTTGAAGGGCACTTTGCTCGCGCGATTTTTCTGATTGCAAGAGTCTTCTCTCCTCGAGGAGTTTCAGATGGGTTCGACGCGATAAAAAATCGTCAATACGAGTTTTCTTTGCAATTTTTGGATAATGCAAGCGCCCGTGGGTAGTAAGTGCCTTGGTAATATCGATTTCGTCGAATTTTTCGATCGGAGAGAAAACTTTTTCGATTTTCATACCTGCGAGAAATGAAGGACAAGCTTTAGGTTCGGTTTTCACGGTTTCCGTCGACACGAGAGGATTTTTTTCTCCGGTCTCACTTTTGATCTCCACTTTTTTCGTTTCTTGAGTGCTGTCGTCGGCCAACCGTTCTTTGAGTTCATCCTCGGGTTCTATTTCTTCTTTGATTTTCGGCACGGTTTTCTCCTCTTGTTCCTCTTTTGGTAGACAATATTCGTTCATAAGAAAATCATAAGTGGAAGGATCAAGAGCAAGAATTTTCAAGCCATCCTGATCGCGGATTTGTACCATGATTTTTTGTGGTCCTCCAAGGAGACCGAGCTTGTTCGTCGCTTGAAATTTGTATCGACGCGATGACGAGATCCACAACCAACCCCATTGACCGTGAACCCGATACTCCTCACCTTTTTGCTTCCAAACTTGATGTTTCAAGCCGAGGGTGTATTTCACAAAATTGTACGTCAAACGATTGCGCTCTTCCTCGTCCTCTTTTTCTTTTTTCTCTTTTTTGTCCAAACGTTTTTTCTCCTCGCGCTCCAATGCCGTAACTCGTTGCAATTTAACGTGGCCCAATTGATCGTGCCAGACACTGGCGAAAACCACAGATTTTATACAAGCCTGTAGAACTATGAGAGCTCGTGCAAAATCACGAGGGTTCACACAAGCTCCAACCGCAGCAGTCCATGGTTTTCGTAACAACGGCCAATTCGTGTGCATGAATGGTGCCTGAATATTACTCTCCAATTGCAATATTGTCTGTCTTATCGTACTCACGAGCAAAGCTCGCGTTCCAGTCAGACTGCCAATCCACTTAAATTCCGAAGCCTGGGTGAGAGAAAATTTGTGCGACAAATGACGTTTTTTGTCGCGTTCTTCGTTTCGTTGAGGTTTATTTAGCGCGATCGGATTCGTGCTGTACTGGTTTACGTAAGTTTTGAAATTGTTGTCCATTCCAAGCTTAAACAAGTGTGTTCCCGTGGCAATCTGATGAGCTTTTTGTCTCGTCAATCTTGTTCCCTCGACACCTTCATCTTTTGTCGATTTGTCAAGTTTCTCCAACTTTTCCAATTCTTCCTTCGACATAATTGCCGTACTACGACGCTTCAAATCGTCCATGTTAAATGTTCGTGGTTGCAAAGATCCTGTCTTCGATCTTGTCACTATACTGTGCTTTTTGCCATCTTTCACGATTGTCGATATCGTTTCCTCTGTGTCCATTCCCGTTTCTTCAGTTTCTTCAATTTTCACACCCTTCGGGCCTGCAGTGTCCTGTGATTTCTCCGAGATTTCCGAACTTTTTGCTTCCTCCGTCGTTTCTACAGGTTTTTGACTTTCTTGATCAGATGTGGAAGCCATATTTTCCTCCACGGAATCAGTACCCTCATGCATTCTTCTCACCGCGTCCTCAGCATTCTGGCGCTCTTTTTCCCGCTTTTCTTCCTCCTCTTTTTCTTTCTTATCTGCACGTTCTTTTTTTTGCTTGAGAATAGCGGCTGTAAAGGTTTATCTTGTTAGCTTGCGTTCATTAAAAATCAATTCTATACTCGAAGCGAGCTAAATATATTCACTTACCATTTTCAACTTCCAAGTAAGATTTTTTGTTGCCCTTTATCTGATTTGTAATAGTCTCAGTGAGTTCCATCTGTCTAACAATTTCGTCCTTGTAATCAGAAAGCTCACGGTACAGGGCGACTTCCATCTCGTTCTTGTCCAGACTCGACATGAGCTCCTCGAACTGCAATGGTGTGCTGTAATACCACACTTGGCCATCTTCGCTCTCTCTGCAAGATAAGGTTGAACAAAAGCATTAAAATACATGCTGATAATCGATATCAACTGTAGTTTTTACAGTCATTTTTCAATGTCGGAAGGTAGAGGAATATCAATTCCGTTCGAAATTCCGATTCCCTTCAGTTGAAAATAAAAATTCCATTGCATAACAAAAAAAGTATTTTTTTTTGCATTAACACAATTTCAACAAAAAAAAGCACATGAAATTTTTCAACGTTTCAGCAGGAAACTCCGTGTTCGGTGAGCAAGGCTATACTACGACTTACACGAAAACACGTCTGGCTAAAAACCAGTATTTACGACCGTGCCGATCGAAGCCGAGATGTTCTTGTCGACAAAGCAGTCCATTTTTTTCGACGTCGGGAACACAATCGACGACGCCTGTGATTTTATGAGCTTTGCAGATTGAGCATTGCCAATCTTCAGTGGGAACATCGACGAGAGGTGGCTCAACGCATTCGAGATGAAAAACAGCTGGGCAAGTCTCGCAACACAAAAGATCGCCGAGTCGATGGCAGACGCGACAATGATCATCATAATGCATATTGCCTTCGTGAAGGAGATCTTCTCTAACAGGATTGGTGATGAGAAATTGATCCGTAAGAAATTGCAACACTTTCAATCGGTCTTCGAGAGGGGTGAATGGATACTCAGAGTTGGTAATGATTTTCAAGATATTTTCGTCAAAGTGTTTGTCACTTTCCACGTAAGATCGTAGAACCTCGGGCCACGTCATGGGATCGACGAAATAAAGGCCTACGTTAACCGAATCCTTTTGATCCAAAGGACCAAAGTGAGTTTGTTGTGAGTCTTCTTCTCGCAGTAAAGCTTTTATCAGCATAATGTGAATTTCAGCAAGTAAATTCGTCTGATCATCACAGGTGAGCGCTGCACAGAAATCCTCGAATCTGAATGATGAAAGTCTCACGAGTGTACGAAAATGTCGCAAAACCTCGTATATAGAAAGACACGACATTACATGTTCTTTGGGAATCAATAAATCTTCCGAGGATTTTGGTATTTCGAGTTTGGGCAATTCACGATTCTGTAGCCATAAAGGCTCCGGACTGGGTGCTCTCTGTTGTCCGAGTAGAGCTTTTCGAGGCGTTCCACTTGTCGTGCTGAACGAAGACAATGAAAAATCGCTATCGCTCGATGGATCTGGCTCTTCTATGGACTCTGAACTTTCAACTTCACTCTGAATCACATCATCATCCTGATCACTCTTTTCACTCGACTCATCACCAAAATCCGATCCATAATGATACTCCGAATCATGATAATCAACATTCGGATTGTATCCTCGCCTCTGGTATGCGCCACCAACATGACCTCCCTTCCTGGCATGTTTCTCCTTCAAAGCTAGAAAATATAAAAGGTTGTTTTTATTGTGAGTAGTATAAATTGCACGGGTAATATTAATGCTGGTTTTATTAGGAACTAAGTCAAGAACTGAAAAATTATAAATTAAAAAAAAAAAAAAAAAAATGATAAATCTAAGTATTTACATCTAGGAATTTGAGAATAAAAAAATCCAGTTGCTTGAGATCCAAGGAAAAAATTGGAAGTGCAATGAAATAAATAATACAGGTATCAACAAATTATTTATAGATGATTCAATAAATACATGGAGAAGAAATATTAGTGTAATTGGATAACAAACCTTTTTGTTTTCGACTTCTAGTGCTCCTTCGACTTTCTTCGGATTCAACAGGCGAAGAGGCTCTCGAAAGAGTCGGTGTGCTCGGTTGAGAGCTGGGCGTTTCGCAGCCAGCTTTGTGTTGCAAGTATTTTGGTTTCTTCATAAGGTGATATTGAAATTTTTTGGGTCTTTCCATAACTACAGATTTGGGCGGACGCCCCCGTCTTTTGCCTCCGCGTCCCGTCATTTTTCGATATTTATTTATCTCTTTGTTTTATTATCGACACTGTTTCACTTTCGTAGATGCGGCAAAAGAAACCGGAAAAGAACTTGCCACCAAACGTCAGTTTCGTTAACACGTGGTTCGTGAGAAAGCCCGCGTGTAAACAAATACGTGTGACACAATAAAGTCGTATCCATGTTTGCCCACGATTATTTGCGCCATTTCATTCGGCTAAGCGCAAAATAGCAGTAAAAACGAACGAAAAAAAAAAAAAAGAAAACCGTGCGGTCACGTGACCAGACACGATTTTTCCATAATTCGAGATCGCAAAACGGCTTACGGAGAAATAATGTTCTCGTAATATCGTGAAGTCAAAAAATGCCGGATGATCGCGACAAAAGTGCAACAAAAAAAACAACTATTTTGGTTGGCAGAAAAAAATAAGGGGGACGAAGAACGTTGCACGGAATGTTAAGTCCAGCGACGCGAGGTACGAACGGGGAAAGGGGTAATTTACTATCTAGCTCCACTTCGTGAGAGCTCGTTCCTCATTGGCTGACGCATAAGTCGCCATTCTTCTCTGTATTCCTCGAAGCTTCTCGTATTTTTTGTTCGTCGTAAATTTATTGGTCTCTCAAACGTTACACTTCGCGATATCGAAAACGTATATTTCGTTGTTTGTTTTTAATGAAATAGTTGTCGATTCTACAGAGGTTTTTTTTTACGCGAACAAATCGTTGGGAGAGGCCTTGCGTGAGAAACCGTCTCACTCGACGTCCAATCACGTCGAGTCTATCTGCTACGATACATCGCCGCAAAACACCACGGGATGGCGCTCCGAACTCGTAGGAAACGGAAAAAAGAGAGAAAGAAATAAGAGCGCAATTCTAACCACAATTGCGCCAAGTTCGTCACAAATTTGATTGATCAACAGGTCTTTGCAATGGAAAACGTCCGTATGGGGTTATATATTTTTTTTTACTTTAATTTTCGAGATTAAAAATGAATAACCGATTTTTTACGAGAATAAATATGCGAACACGATGCGACGAATCGACGAGCGTTTTTCCCCGCTAAAAGAGAACGCACACACACGCACTTAGTACGAAAGATGCTTCACGAGAGGTCACTACTTCCAATTCGCCGTATATGTATATATGTATATTTATACATAATACACTATATATTATGATACACTTTTGCCTGTTTGTTTTTTTTTATACGTGATTACGCGGTGCAACAACGTTAGTAAAATAGTGTGTACATTTACGTTAAATAAAAGGGTTTGATACCGCCTGATTGGTACATTTTCGGACAGACACTTTTTTTTACAATCGACCGCACTGCCCTCTGTTTTGACGAAAAATAATTTTAACTAACCCCGTAGAGAAGGAGGGGAAACAATGAACAAAAATAAAATGGCGTTTCACAAATATTTCAAACACTTGTAGTCTGTTTATTCTTGTTGTATCACTGTAGCAACACTTTTTATATCACTTTTGCCACATGAAGTGTTGGAAATTCAATCACGACACTCACTTTATGCACGACGTTGCATTCATGATACCAGCTTGACAGGACTCTCATCCGCCATATTGGTTTCGAAGTACAGTGACAGTGGTGCTTTGCACCTTTGACTGTCACGAACAAAAGACTTTTAGTATCGTAGCATCCGTCAAATTAATATCGTTCGTTTGACAAAAAAACATTCTCAGCCACGAGAACATTTTTCATTTGCTAATGAATCAATAATTATTCACACGCGAGGTAGAATTCAGGCATATTAAGTGAATTCCCGCGCACAATAATCTCGCAACTCTCGACTTCCGGTTGTTCGGATAATTTCATCGATTGACGTCTAATGACCGACAATACTCGAGTCAATTTACGCAATGAAGCAGATAGAATAAATTAAGAATGTCGAAATACTTTTTGGTACGATAAAAATAAACAATTTTCTCGAAAAACTTCGAAGGTGAACCGGAAAATGGTCATTTGACTATGCAGTCTCAAATCCATTACTGTTGTTATTATCGTTGGTGCAATCAAATTTGCGCGTGCGCAGCAACAGCCGGTTTTTAAATGGCCGACTAACAATGATACTGTGTCGGAATTAAGAAAAAAACGAGTCTACGAATTTCACGCGATCGTGCGATCAGAGGCGTACAAGGGAAACAGACGTTTTGAGTGTTAAGAGCGTAATAGAAATATAGGAAAAATGAACGGTGAAACGATGTACACATTGAAACCTTTGATCGCATCGAATCTCATGACGACAAATAAAAATAATTGTATGTACGAGATGAAAAATATTCATGAAATATGTTCGGGCGACAACCATGCGTCCAAATTTTGCAACAACGTCACGGATATACCAGAGCAGGTTATCAACTTTTTAAAGGTTTTTTCTTTATCATATACGTTCTACGTAATCGTGTTTACAAAACGTGTTCATTAACAAATTGAAACCATAGAGTTTTTTTTTCTTCATTACTTACGATAAATAGTTGAACCGATGAAAGTTGAAAAATTTTCTCAGCTGCTTTGGTGCATGATGACTCCTCCCAAAAATTTTCACAACCACTAATCACGATCGACCGGAGAATATGGTTCTTGCCGTGGTTTGATCGATCTTTCTCTTAACCCCCCCAAATTTTTTTTTTCAATCATGCAACACTCACTATGAAACTTCATTCACTAATCGACATCCCTGCAAATGTCGAAAAAAATATCAACGAAAAAGACGAAACGAGAGACGATTTCGATCGTGTGCACGAATCACGAATAAATAACTGTCTCCCAACGTTATGTGCGTGCGTGTCGTGACGTGTGGATTTTTCGTGATGAAAAATCAAAGTACGAAATTCAAAATTGCCATCGTTCTGAAGTGCATTCTTGTTAAATTTACAATATTTACAATCTGTTGAGAAATTTTCGATATCGCTTTTGGAACACTTAATTCATGACTTGAAAAAAAATATTGTCAAAAGATGAAGTTTCTAAAAATAAATAATATTCGACTTCAGGAATTTAAAATTGAAATTCACCTTTGAAATAAATACATTTTGGTATTAACAGTAGCATTGATTTCAGAATCCTCTGCCAGAAGTTGCGGTTCTCGAAGCAAGACAAGGAAAGATTTTGGCTCAGTTGGCTCAGCTCAAAGAAACAGTTTTGTGTCTTTGCAATGTTCTCAAATTTCAAAAAGCACAAAATCCAACTGTTGTTAATTTGATTATTAAAGCAAATCCAGAAAAGCCCTGTTGGACAATCCTGGGACTCCACAAAATATGGCTTGGTGTGAATTTTAATATCAAATCTTATAGACATTCGGATACTCGAGGAACGATTCCTGAATTCACAGTACGTGGTAAAAGGGCATTTCACGACACTGTGAATGTTACTTTGATATGGAAAAATGGTAAAAATTTTTGAAAATTAATTTCGATAGCTGTAATGAGTTTCTCATTTTTTTCCTGATCGGATCTCAATTGACTTCAATGAAATAAAAAGCAATATCTGAGCTTTCTATAGTCTCGCAATAGTGCATGCCGCAAGGACTTTAGTGAAAATACAGTTTAGCAGGGTCCTCAGGATTAATTTATCTTTGAATAATATGAGTATTTATATAAAGTATGCAGACTGTAACTAGGAATATCAAAAACAAATCCATTCAATATTATTTCAAACTTTAATGAATCCACTAAGATTCTGTTCAATTGAACGACCCGAATAATAAAACAAAGATTAACACAAAATAATGTTTATTTCAGTCGAGGATACCGAAATAATTCTTCCAGGAGTTCACAGTTACCCACTGGTAGGCGAATCGAATTTGCTTCGTTATTTGGAGCGACAACTGTCGACAGTAAATAGTGAAAAATTGGCAAACAAAAAAGAGTTCAGCAGGACCGACAATCTTTTGGATTTGTCATATCGTTTGAACTACGATTCGCCAAAAGAAATGCAATCGACGTTGTCAGAGTTGAGTGAAAAATTGGGTAATAGAAATTGGTTCTCGACTGGAGAACGACCAGGAACCGTTGACGTAGCCCTTTGGTCTGCGGTAAAGCGAACGTCATTGAAAAAAATTCATTCTGGTCTGACTTCTTGGTTCGAACGATGTGAAAATACTTTTTTGAAATAATTTAAACACTGTTGTTTTCGTTTTGTCATAAAATTTCGTAAATTTTTATTAAATGGATAACGTGTATCGAAAAAAACACCTCTTTCTATTTTGAGTGTATAAATGCAACCTCCGATCTGGTTACTCTGCAGAATACCGTTTTCCTCTTCCTGCTTCGTATATTGCCTACGTAGTTATACTAGTTTTAAACAATGCGATGAAAAAAAAAAAAAAAAAAAAAAAAAACGAATTTGAACTAAAAGGGATTGATTGGCAGTGTTTTATGGGCTATCACTCATGTGACTTCCGTGGTACTATATTGTAATGTATATACGCAAATACATTTAAATACTTGTAAGTTTGCATTTGAAGTGTCTTCGAGATGGACAAAATCTCATTTCACATTAACAATCAATTCATTTATCGATATTAATTTTTCCTAGTTGAACATCGAAAACTCCACATGAGACTCCTAGTTGAGAGTTTTTTTTTTTCCCCCAACAGTTATAGAAATATTCTCAACTACATTTACGCTTTGGGAAATTGAGTTTCATCCATCTCTCATGATTTACAGCGCTGCACAGTATTTTGCTTTTCGTGTTCTTAACGAGATAATTATATCTGCATCTTTATGAAATGAGATTTCATAATTATAAACGATTGCCACGTTTCAGACTAATTCAGAGATGTGTAGATATAAAAATTTCGTTCGAAGAAAAACGAGTTTTATTATTTATTATCGATTTCTAAATGATTTTGAAAAATAATGCAGGGATTTAAGCACATTCGTTCAGATCTGTTGGAAATAAGTTTTTGCTCATCTCTGATATGTAGTACTGCCTAAAGTAAAAAAAAGCCGATGGAATTGCTCGTTCATAATGGTAGAAAAATTGTAGGACTTATTGAATCGCTCATTATCGATAAATGTTCTTTGACATTTTTATCGGTGTATAAAATTGTTTCCGTGTCTTTGTAAAACATTGGATATTCAAGTAATACAATATCAGCCTTTTTCACTATTACCCTTAAATTGGTCCTAGATAATATTAATTATGATATTTAAAATTAACTTTATCCGAAGAAAAGACATATTATTATCTTGTTTTTCTTTTCATTCTCCTTAACCAGCTGCTCGTAAATTGCATCGTTCATATTTATTTTTGCTTAATGTTTTTTATCATATTTACAGTCTTCCTATTAAGCAAAACTATTGAAGATTTTTTTCGCAGCTGTGCCTAATTTATTTATGTTTCAATAAAGGCCCTATAATTTTATATTACTATGGATTATTCATCCAATTGATCGATCTACCTACGCGTTCGAAACTAACGAGTAGTAATTTAATACAAAAAAAAAATACCTTTATCACATGTAACGAAATCGAATGTCACAGTCTCTCGAGTCCTACGACTGCGGCTATCTTTTTGTTACAGTTACAATATTTTCATGCTTATTTATATAATTTTATATATATATATATATATATATATATATTTATGATATTATGCTATTAGAGCGAGAAAGATCGATATGATAGGACTTTGTTCGTGATATCTCGGAGGACTTGAATGATAAATAAGGAGATCGTCTTGGGGTGGCACATGTTAAAAGAGAAAAAAAAATACATTTCGTCATTAAGATCGAAAGAATCGCTAAAGAAAACGAATTTACTCCACACACTTAATTTCGACACGACTTGTAGTTGTCCAGAAGACATTTAGAATAGTACAAAATCGTCTTTGACGATTTTGTAAATTGACGTTAGTTGTAATTTCCATGGAATATATTTGTTATTTGGTCGAATATATTCTGAAAATTCCTCGATTATCTTTACAAGTTAAGGATTTTTCAGAATGTTCGACTCTGAATTTTTTTGCTCAAACAAAACATTTGAACGAAGATTCTAAATGTCTATTGAAGATGGAAAAACATAAAAGAATTGTGAAGCAAATTCTGGGCTTCGAAGTATGAAATTCGACTGTGAAATGTCCCTTAAAAACTATTATTTTTGTATTCTCTCCGAGATAATGCGCGGAGACTCAGAAAAAAAAGAAAAAAAATTACGTAAAGTCTTCGTCGTGATATGAGAGACGTCTGTCTCATAGTCTACGTAAAGCTCTTTATATTAAAAAAAATCTAGTCCAGCATATCAGCACAGCTACGTGACTAAACAGAAAACTGGTAATTTTCTATTATCGCCTGTCGTTTCTTTTTTTTCATCCACGAACTTACGTTCTTATATAAATAAAATATGTAGCCAAAGATTTATATCACAATATTGTTGAAGATGCTGTAAGCCTTTAAGTATTTATAACTTTTTTCCTCTTCCGCAATGAGCGTTTGTCGATGTAAGGAAAAAATAATTGTATAAAAACGTGAGGGTAGTTGTTAGCACGTAATAAAAGTCGCCATAATTTGTTTAAACGATCATACGAACGACGAGAAACCCGGTAGCGGAGCTCTCGACCTCGCCATATTGTTCATTATTATTTGTCCACCGTTTAGGCTCACAACTGCACTTCCCTCTGGTTCCGAATCCGTGTACGAGGAATAATTTCTCACGGGTTTTTGTCGCTTCCACGATTGTCTCAGTGAATCATTTACATTTGCGTAGTGATTAACGAACGAGTGCGGATCCGATTGAACACTTTCGTTTTCGCTCTCAGAACCCTGAAAATAAAACATAATCCAATGAATATATGAAGAATAAAATTTCAATAGATCAACGCACTAAATGAAATGTCAAAATGAGTGACCAATTCGACTTAGAGGGAGCATGTCTACAATGAAAACGGTTTCCATCGGTCAGAAATTACCTGTGAATCTGTAGAGCTGATTTCTGATGGTTTCTCTGTAACACTGCTATCATCGGGATTTTCGTCGTAGCCTTTCAGGCTCTCCTCGTCGCTGTGATAAGCGACCGAGGCTGGTGACGGTCTTGGCGGTGATTTACCGAGCATCGCAGGCGGTGGTGGATGCATTGATTTCCGGCCAAGTGTATTTTTCTTCCCCAACGTTCCACACGCGCTTCCAATATTCATGGCACCGTTCCCCGTTTGTCTAGATCTGTAAAGCTCTAAATCTGACTCTTGACGATCATCAATGTCCATAGCCATTGACTCTTCCAAAGTTTTTTGCGCCTCTTCTGTAACAGGAAAAGCAGAATTGCGGCATTTACAGAACATTATATTCCAGAAGACGAAGTTTTCATTTAATTTTCACGATGATTCCTTGATATTTCGATTCGTCGAAACACGTTTGAAGAGCAAGAATATTGAAATATAAATTAATCACTTGACGAAAATAAAGTAAAAATTTGGTAATTATACCGGAACTTACGTTTGTACTTGTAACTCTTGCTCTTGACGCACAAAATTGCGATAACCATTATTATGATAACTATCGAGGATGCGGCGAGCGTGACCATGAACCATGTTTGACGGTAGAAAGGTCTGTACTGAAGATACGCATACTCGAGATACAATTTCGAGGGCGTCAGCACCTGTGGAATCGATTACAATAGAAAATTTCATTTTTTAACGAGAAGCAATTGTTTATGATAATAAATAATGGAAGATTTTGAAGTTCAATTAAGTTAATGAATGTTGACTCTATAATTAGGGGGTTGGAAAGCATCGAATTGCGATGCTCGTTCGAAAATCAAGTATTCATGTTTATCTCGTGGGAAAAGTCTACTTTAATCTAGAGTCGCGGCAGCGACTCTGAGACAAGTACATTTATAAGATATGACGAGTTGCTGCCAGAGACTCTTTACCGGAGCGATAGCGTTTCCAATTGTTTTCGAAAATTTTCCTTATTTTCTGCACACATAAAAATCAACTTACCGTATCCTTGGAATAAATCGGGTAACTTATGCCATAACGATTATACGATATGACCCGAAATAGATAAGAGGTCGAAGGCAGTAAATTCTGATATGAAACGGAGAATTCGGTTAAAGGACCATTGCTGGATTTGAAAATCGTCTGCCATCGACTATCATCTAAAGTAGGAACAAAAGAAAAAAAAACTCATTATTCACCGATTAAAAGAAAGTGTAACTCTTCTAATACTTTAGGGAGGGTCACAGGGACTGTCAACAGTTTCTACAGAATTGTTATGGCACTCATAAAAACACACTCTTGTATTCAATGATCGATTCTATTTTTGTTTCATCGTCCAATAAAATACAAATCGTTATTACGGAACACGTGGGGGTGTTTTTGCTATATGGTTAATAGGATTTTCTAATCAAACTCTTTGTATTCGTTATACAAATTTGTAGACGGAATTTCATGCTTTTATCTACACAGTAAAAAAAGGAACTTTAGTGATTGAATATCTTGTACTTATTCTCGTCGATTTCCTTTACAAGTGGATTTAAAAAAAATTATGTTACACGTGAGAAGAGATATTTTTATCATTTTTTTACTGTGTAATGTAAATGGTACACGAAGGATTGTTGGTTATTACTTATATTACAAGGGGAGACCTAAATGGCAAATTTCATGTTTTTCAGCATATTTGGGGCTTATTGAAACTTACGATGCTGCCAATCTTCCATTGCTGTTTTCGTTTATATGAAAAGATAATATGTTGGATGTTTATATTTAGAAAACGCACAGAGAAAGAGAGTGATAGAGAGGAGGAAAAAAATGTACTTTAAGGTGATTAACAACGTTTGCTCTACTAACTTGGTTTTCTTCAATATATTCAAATTTCAAAGTTTTTCTCATCCTTTCAATATTTGTGAAAATATTTGTATTTTAGACAGGAAAATCGGAAGTTGATATTCCAAAATTGTTAATAGCTGCCAAAAATGTTCGGTCACCTCTGAGTACACATTTGTTTTTTTTACACAAGTCGACAATCTTCTGTAGTGTTTTTTTCTATTGCTCACCTTTGCGTCGAGTTTCGAAATAATATCCCAACAGCGGCCCTTTTCCAGAAGCTCCGTTTTTCCAACGAAGATCAACATTGGAAACGGTTTTAGTAACGACTAGATCGGTTGGTGCCATTGGCGATCCTTCCTGGGGTCCGGTCGTCACATTCCCGGATATTGATGGACCAAAATCAATCGTTTGTGCTCTGACCATGAACGTATAAGTAACCTCTTCCTCGAGTGGTTGTACGAGCAAACTCGATTCCGTCACTTTTTGTTTAACTTGCTTGCTAAAACCTTTTGAGAACAAAAAAACGATTGAATGGAAACTTCGTGATAGTTTTGAATATTTTCTATGAAAACGGACAATGTTTTTTGCAGAATTGAAGAATTTTTTAAGCCTTATTTATTCGATAAAATGAAAATAAAAAACTCACGATCATTTTGCTCTGCAGTTTCGTAAGTGACGATATAACCGACGATTTCCCCATTTCGTAATTTTGGTGGTTCCCAAGAAACTCTCATGCTGGTCATAGTAATCTCATTGAATTTAAGATCAAAGGGAGGTCCAGGAAGATCTTGTTTTGTACGAACGGTAATAGGTGGCGATCGGGGGCCATCACCGGCTGGATTAAAAGCCAAAACTTGTATTTTGTATTCGGTATATTTGTCAAGGAAAACAAGGCTGTGAGTCAGGTACGAGGCGGGTACAACTTCAATCTCCTCTTCCTGCTTCTTTTCTAGAGGTTGAGGCGAATCCGTCACGAGATAAAAAATCTGCAGATGAAAATAAATGTAGTATGCAGATTGAATAACAAAACTTTTTTAAATTTCTGCTAAAAGAGTAAGAAGAATATTAAAATTTCGGAAGATTTCTCAGAACTCAAGCAATATTTTTTTTCGCCTACCTTATAACCGAGCAGATCCCCGTTTTGCATATTAGCTTGTGGCGGTTTCCATTTCAAATGAACTTCCGTGGAGGAAATCGGTTTTGCCTCAACGTTCTGTGGCTCACCGGTCGGCACAGCTTCGCCAACGTAAACCGTCACCGGCGGACTTGGCGGTCCGTCACCCTCCGAGTTGAATGGTAGAACGACAATTTCGTAATTTCTGTCCTCCATCAAGTCGCTCAGTATCATTTTAGTTTCCTGCACATTTGTTTATGTCACATTCGGTATCGTAATAATCGAAACATCGTGAAATGATTGATTTGCTTTTCATGACTGTTATTCAGAAGTCCATCAAAATTATGCTTATAATCGCTCTATTTTATTGGAGACGTTTTACATACCTTAATTCCAAATACTTCTTGTTTAGGAGTTGCCTGAAGTGCCGTTGGAAAATCAGAAACTGGTTGATAAACAACCCGATAACCGCCAGTTTCGTGATCTCCGCTCCAGTGAATTTCCTCAATCATGTCCCAGTGAACCTCGACGCTCGTCGTTGTTATAGGTACGACCTTTAAACCGCTGACTCCTCGTGACGGTGCTGAAAAACCCAATCGATCCGGAATAAGCAAAAATCAAAGTAAAGGCTGGTAGTATTTTTAGACGATGTTCCTTTCTGACGTTCGTGGAAAAATTCTTTGTGGAAATTACAGAGTACGCGTTTTCATATTACCCATACTGCTACGACATTAAAGATTATTATACATTTTAGCGATTTCTCGGCTTTAGATTTGAATGATCGTGTGAAATCGAACCTGCTGGAAGTGTCTGAACTTGTGCAGACTCGGCGCTCCAATCCGAAGGTCCAATATCATTGGTGGCTTGAATCCTAAATTGATAGAACGTGAATGGCTTCAAATTGCTGACTGTGTGGGACGTGAGCGATGGATCGAGATGTTCGGGTATTGTTTGAAAGGGACCTGAATTTTCGGATTGTTGGACGGTGTAGTAACTGCAACGTGAAAAAATGAGTGTCAGGAAAAATTGAAACACTAATATGCCAGTTATGCGGTCGCGTTTGCTGCTCAGCCAAAAAATGAACATGTTCATATATTTTTGTTACAAATTTGGATACTCCGAACTCGTTGATAATTTCACAGATACTAAAAAAGTCGATCACTCTGAAAGTAAGCAAAAAATCTTCAGCAATGTCGATGAAAAAAACGAATTTTTCTGGCTTACCGGAGAGGAGCGGATCCATCTCTACCCGGTGTCCAACTGAACGTAATTTGGCGACTCTGGACTTGTGATCTGCTCACTTGTGGTAACGACGGTGGTTGAGGCTTTTCCCGATTATTGGTCGTTAAAACAAGGCCGTAAGCTGTTTTGCCCCATCCGAGTCTCGTTCTCGCAGTCACGGAAAACATATAATATTTTTCGGGTTCCAGGCCCGTCGCGGTGAAAGTTCTGTCCGAAGCTTCTAGTTCTTTCGAGAACTGCGTCTCTTGACTGCTGTTCAAGTGAAACATTACTTTGTAACGTAAAATCTCGCCGTTCGGGTCTTCCGGAGTATCCCAAATTATTCGGGCAGTTGAAAAGCTGACGTCTGGAAATGAGACATTTGAGGGTGGTCCCGGAGCTGGAAATGAAATTGTTGAACAATTAGAAAAATATACGAAAAACCATTTTCCAGATATTATCCAAAAAAAGTAGATATTCAAAGTAATCAATAACCAAACTTACTGTCATCAAAAGTTTGAACCCGAATAGGCGGAACGCTGAGAGCTCCGTCGCCGAGTCGCGTGTATGCCAAAACTTGTACATGATATTGGACAAATTTTCGTAATTCTGTGAGAGTCGTAGTGAAAGTCGTATTTTTCGGAATGTTTTTGTACTGGTACGGTGATCTATCTGCACCATAATAAACTTTGAACCCTTCGATTTGTCCATTTTGATGATGCACAGGTACGTCGCCCCATTTGACAAGAATCGTGGTTGAAGAAGTTGCATTTGCTTCAACATTGGCCGGGCCAACGGAAGGAACGGATTCTCTTGTTCTTTCAATCGCCTTTGGACTCGGCCTCGACGAACCAACGTCGTTATAAGCTTGCATCACGATTTCGTACAATGCAAATTCTTTCATTTCTTCAAGAACGTACGAATTTGCTGTGTGATCATCGATGCTCACGCTTTTTGAAATATTCGTTCTTACTTCCGTGTACGTCACGTTGTAACCACGAGGATTTCCATACCACTCGATTTGTTGCAATGGCTGAAAAATAAATTTTTAAGTAAATATATTAATAGCTCAAAATAAAACTGATAAATTATGGAAAATCGAGAGTAAGAAGAGAAAAAGATCTAAAATGAAACTTACAATCCATCGAACCCTGAGTTCGGTGGCGCTCATGGCCCGTACAGTAACGTTTCTGGGCGGATGAGAAGGCGGCGCTTGAATAGTTTGGAATTCTTTAGTTGGTTCGGAAGGATTCGACGCTCCGACGACGTTATTGGCAATTAATCGTAATTTGTATTCCATGAATGGAATTAAACCAGTGACGGTGATGGTGCTAGCATCGGGATCGGAAACTTCATAGATGTTGTACCAGGTCGTATTGCGTTTAGTTTGTGCTTGCACGGACCATTTAACGATGGAAGAATTGCCATCAAATCCGGGAGTAAATTGCAAAACGACAGAAAAAGCGTCGATGTTCGAGAGTGCCAATTTCGTTGGTGGCTCTGGCAAAACTGGTTCAACTCCCGATTGGATGGTCGCGAACCGGGATTTTCCTGGGCCTACCGAAGTCCAAGCGACAACTTCAAATTTGTAATGGGTCGTTGCTTGCAAATCTTCCACTTTGCACGAGAGTACGTCTTGCGTCATATTTTTTACTCTTAAAGAATCCGGCGTGTCCTTTATCATGTATTTGAGTTGATACATCATTAAAACCCCGTTAATCTCGTTCGGAGGATTCCACTTTACGGTGAGAGCGCGGTCGCTTATGTCGTCGAATTGAAGATTTTCTACTTCGTCTGGAACTAAAGTTTAAATGGAAAAAAAAATTATGTATTTTCATTCGTAAGCTTTTGATATTTCATAGTCAGATGAATATTAGTTCGCTGTTCTTTAAAAAAAAAAACGATTGACCCACCGTCTTCGCTCGTACGAATCTGAATCGGACTGCTCCGTTCTCCATCTCCGGGATCAGTGAAACAGAGAACTGTGATGTTATAGAAGGTGAATTTTTTTAACCCCGTTATAACAGCGCTCTGTTCGGCGAGTGGATCGAAAAGGCTCGGTGGCACGGTCATCGATTTGAATTCGTTGCTTTCCGTGAAGTTACCACCCGTCCAAGCTTGTAGCTTGTAACCCTGATTTATGCCATTTATTTTCTGAGGATTCGGTGGTTTCCACCACACCTTAACGGCGGTTGAGTTTATCGCTTCCACACGAACATTTGTCGGCGGAGCCTCAGGAACTGAAAAAATTAATTTTTTATTACAATATCCAATTTAAATGATAGAAAACGCAGTCGGAGCACATTAGTTTTCATTAAAATAAGAATTTTAAATGTACGTTTGATACAGGAAACTCAAAAAAAGAAATATTTGTACGAAACTGAAACGGGATTTTTCCATCCAGGAAAAAACAATCATTACCTCCTTCTTTCGTTTTGATTTTGAGCTCTTCCGTAAAGGCCCCGACACCCTTGTCGTTATAGGCAGCAATTTGTACAACGTAATCCTTCCATGTTATCAGATCTGATATAAGATAATTCTTTTGTGCTTCGTTTGTTATGTTTTGGGTTGTCCATGGACTGACATTGTAACCGCGTAAGCGATATCGCAATATGTAACCCAATATGTGACCGTTCCGATGTTCCTCAAGTGGCAATTGCCACTGTGTTATTATCTCAGAAGACGAACGTGCCGAACCAACGAAACCAAGAGGCGGTCCGGAAGGAGCTGGACGATTAACGAATAATTTAGTATCAGATGACAATTCAACCGCAAGCAAGAACATTCGTGTTCAAATGATTGAAATTTCGAGTTGTTTTTCCGTCGGTTAAACTTACGTTCTTGTGGTAACACGACGACATTACTGGGATCCGATGGTGGTCCTTCTCCGACACTGTTAACAGCAGTTATTCGAAATTGGTAGGCCGCAGCTGCCTTCAAATCGCTCAACAAACACCATTTCTCTTCGGCTGAGACATTGTTGTTTTCTCTTGCCCAATTGGACAGAGGATCCGGTATTGGACCTGCGGACGCCAGAATTAGCTACGTCAAAACTTGATATTCGAAATATCATTGGAATCAGTGCAAAACGATTTTTATATTTATTCTTCGACGGTTTTTCTCCACTGGAACAAATAAAAATAAATAAATTTTACCCAATTCAGGCACTTCGCGTCTTTCGACGATGAATTTTTCCGTAGGACTATTGCCGTCAAAACCAGGCACCCAACTGACGTTTATCGTTCTTGGCGAAATAGACTCAACGCGAACGGCTTTGACGTTTATCGGCGCGAACGGCAATTCGATTACGCTGAGCCTAGCAGTTCTCGTCTCATTTCCACCTGGAGAAATAACTGAGCACGCATATTCGCCAACGTCGGAAGCACGCACCGCTACTATTTCCAGTGCACCATCGTGTCGCATTTTTACCCGTTGGCTCGCCTGAGTATTAATCACCCTGAAAATTATAACACAGATTGATTGTGGTTGATAATCACAATTCTTTTTTCATCAAATTTTTCTTTTAAGATCGAAATAACACCAAGTTTGCCAAAATATGTTCAAATGATGATCATAAATGCGAAAAATATCGTCATTTATTGATGAAATTGGAGAATAAAACTCACTGGGAATTATACAGCCATACAATGTCGTACGGTACGCTAGGATCGTTGGAGATTTTGCACTGAAGTTCAGCGGTGTGTCCGAGAAGAACAGAAGTGTCGGTCGGAGGTCGAATTATTTGTGTTCTCACTGTGAGGGTAATTGAAATAGAATTAACATTGAAAAGATGGGAGAAAACATTTGGTAACGACTAATTGATTTGATTTTTTTTCTATTTCGCTTACCCACGACGGTCAGATATGCCGAGGCATTCACCGTGCCAGCTTCGTTCGCGCGTACGCATGTATATTTTCCAGCGTCGTTTGGTTTTACTGCTGCGATCAAAAGATCTCCTGTCTCGAGCAATTGGACTCGTCCGGCTATTTCGACGAAGTTGTTGTCTGCGGAAAAAAATTAGAAAACGTTTGCCGAACGAAAATTTGAAGCGAGTGAAATTGGATAAAGATTCTCATGCTTTACACACTTTCGGACTTAGACTTTTTCATATTCTCAGAGGAATACATTGAGTAAAAAAAAATGATTACAATGATTACTTTAGAATAATACTAAATTTGAGTAGAATTGAACTGAAATTGATTTGAATTCAGCTCAGATTGAATAATGCGAAGGATTCAATTCAAATTACCATTATAAATCCAAGTGGTGTTGGGAATCGGTGCTGCGATAGCTCGGCAGTTGATGGTGGCATCCTTGCCATCGAGGATAGTGATATTGCTCGGTGGGGTTTCAATAACGGGTACGGAAGCTGAAAACAATGCGTCGTTAATTTTGAATTATTTTCATCAATTTACCATCATGCAGCGAGCTCTAAAAAACAATATCACATATTTCTATATCTCTGAAGTAAAAAACTAGAAAACAAATGTAATCTAAAACAACAAAATAAAAAAAAAAAAATGAAGAAAGCTCGTCGATTGTACTGGCAAGTCACAAAATTGTCGTCAGTGTGCACCGTTGTGATATTTCGCAGTCGTCATAGCAGGAAACACGGATAAATACCGATAAACTGAATAATCGCCGTTGATAAATAAACCACTGGATAAAAAACATTCAACCAAACTCGCAAACTTTCATTCCACAAATCAAATCTCCACCGCTGATAAATCGTTGGAAATTCCTAATCACCAATAATTACAGTAAAAAAACGTAAGCAATACTAAAAATGTGTGTGGAATAATGTCAAGCATTTTTGTGCCTTATATGAAAAAAAAAAAAAAAACCAATACATGTAGCATAGAGAGAATAAAAATAAAAATGGTGATAAAATCTATGAAAATGAAATAAAAAAACTAAACTATCGTGAAATTTACACTTTGGGAAAGTTTTTTTTGGCTTATTATTTTCCTTACTCTCCGGATATTGAAAGAACTTTAAGCGGCCGTCGGATTGGCGAGCTCGGACTACGTTGTAGCCGGCTGCCCTTCGCGCCACCCTTTTCCTCACGACGTCGTTTACTTCCGCTGTTCCCATACAAAAATATTAGCGTGTTAAACCCCCGAAAGGACACTTCTTTCACGTAAAACGTTTCAGAATTAGACGATAATATTAAATCGTCTTTTTTCTCTTATTTCCTAAATAATAAAATGAAGAATCATACGTTTCGTTGAATAAAATATTGAGCGAATAACGAATTCATACTTTTAGCTTTCAGCCAAGTGTAGCTCGACGCTTCACCCGCGTCGTTCGAAGCAAGACATTGGAACATTCCCGAAAATTCCATCGTCAGTCTCCTAACCGTTAGTGAACCATCTTCTTCCATGTCCAATCTGTAGGAAAGGTCAAATCAATTTCTTTCGAGTCTCAGAACGTGAAAAATATTATCACGAGCGATTAATTTTGAACAATCAAAGTTTTTCAAGCCCAAAAAAATTCAAATCTTTCACTAAAATGTGAAAATAATTTTGGGTTTCTCACTTGTTGCCCAGAAGATGATCGACCGGCTCGGCGTTGAAGAACCAACTGATTTTTGGGGTTGGAACACCCACAGCATCGCAGGGTAAATTGACCATAGATCCATAATCACTGTGAGTTTCTCGTTTAAGTTCGTTCACGAACGTCGGTTTTTCTATTGTCATTTTGGAAATTGAATTAGATTAGAAGAATAGTTGACTATAAATTGAATACAAATTTTTATGGAGGAATAAAAAAAATTGAGATGCAATTTTCTTCTGGATTTATAAAAAAAATTCGTAAATTGAAATGATGCACGAATGTTTTTAATTCTGTTGTGGAACGAAAGCTTATCGAAGCGAGAAAAAAAAGAATGGAAACGAAGCGAATGTTGATACTCACCGAAGACATCGATTTTGGCACTAGCATTAACACTTGGATAACCTCCACCGAGTAAATCAACCTGGCAAGTGTAGACGCCGGTGTAAGTGAGATTGGCCGATATGAGGGCGAGAGTCCTGTTCCAAGAGTCATTGAAGCTGTAAACTATCCGAGCGTTTTCGATTGGTATGCCATCTTTGGTCCAAATTGTTCGCAGTTCGTGGAGCGATCTGTAAAAAAGTCATTGACGCATTCTCAATTAAGATGAAATTTCAAAGTAGTTTATCAAGAAAATAAACAAAATTTTTATTATCTTTTGCTATTCGTTTTCTATCTTTAAAGTTTTTTTTTGCCTGTCATCATAAAATATCGATCGTTATTCGTCGTTCGGGTAAAAGATAAGTGATTTACCTTGCATTAGCGATACAATCCAAATACGTGACTGGTTGATCTTTGATAATTTGCATATCTCGAGGCTCGACGATGATCGAAGGTGCAACCTCGTAATTCGGATCGCCGGTGACCCGTAGATTGAAAATTGGGCTGTTCTCCTCTTTGCCGATTTGAGTATTCGTGGCGCGAGCTCTGTAAGGACGTGCATCTTTTTCCGAGACATTGAGTATTAAAAGTTTGTGATGACTCGTTGCGTATTGAATCTCGTAAGGGATTGGACCGTCGAGCGTCGACCACGTTACGTCCGGTGTCGGGTCACTCTCGATTGGCGGCAGCTCCAATATCGCTGCGCTTCCGGATTGCACAATAACCTCGATATCCGTTAAATTTTCGAAAACTCCCATATCTGGAAACGAATATTATTCATAAATTTGTTTAAACTATTTTATTCTTTCATAAAAACGATTCCGAATTTAAATTTTGACATGTCGAAATGGCTGATTATCAGTAAAGCTGATAACGATTAGAATGACAAATTATTCGACAAATTTCAAACCATTTAGGAATATCAATATCGTGAACTCGACTGGTTTTGTAAAACAAACAAAAATTATTTGTAAGTGTCTCGGATTTGGGACTTGATAAACGTAAAAATTTTGATTCAAATAATTAATGTTGGTAAAAATGCAAAACAACGATACGAATAATTAATGAAACGGTACTCACAAGCCACGGAAAACGTGACCCTCTCGCTGAAAATCGATCCAACGTCGTTCGTAGCTACGCAATAATAAACACCCGCGTCTTTGCGACGAGGGCTTTGAATGCGCCAAAAAGTATCGGAAGTGAGCTCGTTGCTCAATGGCACACCGTCCTTGAACCATCTGTATTTTGGTTGTGGGTAGCCTATGAAACAAATCGCAATAAAATAATAAACAATTGCAAAACATTTTTTCTTCATTTTGCGAAAATTTATCAATCACTTTTCATGGACGACGATTAATGAAAGTTTGCATTTCTAGCAAGTTCATTGTTCGCGGAACTCTCCTCGTGTAGAACAAGATTGCTCATATATCTGTTCGTCGAGGTTATTTATGAGTTTTTTCTTTATTTTTTTTCGATACAAGCACCTCGCTGTACTGTACTTATTGTCGCAGAGGGTCACGATATCGCGTTACGAGACTTGATGTATAAGCCGTTCCAAGTCGAATCAATTCAACGATTCGACATTCCCTGCATTTCGCTTCCAGTCTCGAGGCTCCTCGGAGTGTAATTTTTCATTTTCAATTCCGCTTGAGACACTCAATTTTCGCAATCATTCCTAACATTTCCAGTAAAAAAAGGCATCAAAAACACGTGAGAGTTTTTTAAATATCGTCGAGAGTTTTAAAAAACCCGAAGGCATCGAGACTTTGGAAAAAAAAATCAAAATTTCAGTACAACGAAGATATTTTGATCGATTACGACAGAAGAAGCACCGAAATAATCGAAAATTGCGATGTTTTCATAGTTAGAGATAAAAATAAGGAAAATACAGTCGAGATTCGGTGAAATTTGGCAAATTTCGGAAAGCATCGACGGCTTGATAGACGATCAAACCCGAATTTATATCCACTCGGAGTACAACGGCCCATATGCGTGCATATATCGAACAGCAAACTTTATGGCTTCATCTGGCCACTCTTCACATCCCACTATCGTCGACGTTATTCGATATTTCACGAGAAACTTTCGTCGCTAGCCACCTGCACGGCGATATCGTCGTCTTTGGTTATACGTGAAAAAAGGGACGAAAAAAGTGAAGGTCCAATCACAACTTACCTCTGGCCATGCATTGTAGAATTTTTGTTCGATTTTCTATCAGGATATTGCTCACTCCGGATGGCTGAGTGATGAATCGCGGCTCTTGGAGAGTGACTGAAAAACAAAAGAAAATAAAAATGTCAATAAATTTTGAGCTTCCTCGAAGCAACAGTCCTCCAAACATTGAATTCACCAAATACGATGATAATTTTTACTTTTTCATGTTGTTAAAAAGAACAACCGAAAAAACACTAACGGACGAGAATAATTCGTTCGAGGAGGTGGAAGAGGAACGATCCGAATCTCGTAAGCTTTCCGAGGCTCTGACCTTCGTGAGGGGATCGATAATTATATCCTCGTGAATCCTTTCTCAGGGTCGAAAAGCACGTGACCTTTCTCTCGCTCTCTTCCTCAGCCAATTTAAATGGGTACGCGGAGAGAGAGAGAGAGCGTAACGTCGATCGTGCAACGGCGTGGTCAACTTAATCGCAGGATGCGAGAAATTACGATTTATTTTGAAATTCTTTTCTCCCTCGCACTTCACGTTTCGACGTAATCAGTGCAATCCAACTTTTTTCACGCAATTGGCAGGTCTGGCGAGGGAAACGAACCTTTTTCAATTTCGTATCAAAGTTAATACGCACGAAATTTACATTTTCGAGCGTTCGTAGGTTTTTTATGGACAGATAACTCCGTGAAAAAATTCTTCCAATCGATTTTCGAGGTATAAACGTTCGATGAATCTCCGTACGCTAATTCAGAAATGTGACAAGAGAGGGCAGCGCGCGATAGTATCCGGTTCTCAACATTCTTTTCTTATGTGTCCCTCCGCGGTCGGCGAGTCTCCTGCTGCCTGCTTTTTAATGATCTTCGATGACTCAGTCGCGCAACAATTTTCCGTTTGTAACGGATATTGTACGTCGTCGCGAACTCGATAATTTCAGGTGTTACAGTGTCTGGCGACACGCGCCTGTGCGACGACAATAAATGTAACGAGGGTGAGAGAAAAACTGAAAATGAGTTGCAATTTCTTGACGATTCTCCGTCGATGCTCTTCGAGGTTTCGAAACAGCGTCAAGTATTCCGTGAAATTTTATCAAAATATTCAAAATTGCATTTCGAAAGTTGTTTTAAATTAAAAAAAAAAAGCAGTTTCTAATCAATAAAAATCGCATCGATTTCGAAAAAAATGGTATTGTCCGGCATTAAACGTCATTGCGAATCGTTAAACGGTTTGAAGACTTGCGCAATCGCATAAAAAGTGTTTGAAGCGTAAATATTGGAGTAACCGGAGTAAAAACAAAACGTAATAAAAGTGAACAGGCATAGCTTCTTGGTCGAGTGCTTGCGAAAGGGGATACGAGTATAGGAAAAGTAAAAAAGAGAAGAAAATAAAAAAAAAGGAAGAATTGCATTTACCGGCTGGTTCGACGCTTCGCATCCTTCGACGCGCTCCTCGTTCCACTCTCGGGCGCACGTTACGCATTATATGTATGTATACGTGGAGCCAACATTGAGATCCTTGTCGTGTTTACCCGGATGGAACGACTCGGTGTTGCGAGCTCACGAAAGTGGAAATGGATCATTCTTATACTCGCAGCTCAAATGCAAAACGGATTCTTCCGAAATTCTGTTTCTTTTTTTCGTAATTCAACAAAGTTTTTTAATCCTGTCGAATGCATTAACCCGAGAGAGAATTCAATTGTGGAATTCCCAGCGTCGCGAATGATTTTTCGATGGACCTAAAGTTTCTGTTCGAGAATAATTTCTTCTTCAATCTCGATCAACTGTGATAAAGTTTCGTTAATTACCGTAAGTATGCATGGCTCATGGAATCTTTGAATAATTTCCGAGGGGAGTGAGACAATGGCTACTTGAATAAGCATTAATTATTATTTTTTCTACCCCGCACTCGGCGTCTCCCAGCTTTTGTTCTCAACTACTTTTCTTCGCCGTAGTTGCTACGTATTCGTATTCTTCAATTGAGATGAGAGATTCCGGATTAACGGACAAGAAAATGTTCTGAAAGCTACTCGCAAGCCGTGATCCTCGTGATTTTCGTACGCTCACGATGTACGATGATGTGCATGTGTATTTGGAGTACCGTTCGAAGGGAAAAAGAGATGTTAATTCTCACGTACTGAGAGCATACAAGAATTGTATGTAAAACGGGCCATGAGGCTTTCGTCTCGTGACTCTCGAGCCGACGAGTACGGGCGATTCCATTCGGAACGTCCCACTTCAGCGTGGACTAGTGATTGCTCAACTTTTAGATAATTTTCCATTTCATTTCTCAAGTATCTCGATAAAAAATCTTTCCGATTCCCTGCGCGTCTTCGGAGTTTCGGGAATCATTATCAGAAACGAAAAAATTGAAGTACTTGAAGAATTTCAAGTGTCTTTGCACGCGTGCCGACGGTGGGACTCGGGCTTGAAACAAATTGGCCAAAGTTGCACATTGGGCGCCCTCGATTATCGCTAAAATTGGAAAAATTTCTGGCGAACTTGCCCATAACTTTTCTCCACAAGAGGAACCAGCTGTGAACCATCTCGCTTTCGTGTTTTTCAAGTACCCACAGAGTAAGAGTAGTGAAAAAAAGGAAGAAAAAAGAGATGGAAAGATGAAGCAGTCTCTCATCTTCTCAAGGCATAAACGGCGCCTGAATAATTCACGGCTCTCTCTCCCTCGCTCTTTTAGCGCGACTTCTTCTTCTTGCGAGACACCGGATAAACAAACTCCGCGTCTTTAGGAGATCCGCTTTGGAGCAGACTTCGAAATTTTTTGTTTTCTTAACTTCGCGCACATCGCGTAAACCGACGACGACGACGACGAAGAGCCTTGTGTGATTGAAGAGTTGAGTGGCTCGTGCGCGGCTATCGACGAACCGTTGCGAAATAAATGCACTGTGGAACGAGGCCGGGTCAAATACTCTCGAGAATCGTTCGTCAAATCGAAAGTTCGAATCTTTCAAAAGTTAGCGATTGTTTGCGCCCACGAGAAAAATTGTTGAAAACCTTTTTTTTTGCCAAATGTCGTTGAATTATTTTTGAATAGCCCGAATTCAGGATTAAAATAATCATGAAAACCAGTCGAAAAACTACCGCAAATAAATCATTTTCCCTCGAGCGTAGACTTTTTTCTATATTAAGCCTTATGAATTTTGTACTCGAAAGTGGATTGAACCTCGGGGAAAGAGATTTCGAGTGGAGAAGAATTAATGAGCGCACGAAAGTGATCCCTTTCCATTCATCTCGTGGGTTCAGGAGGTCAGAACGGTGAAAACCGCAGACTTTTTTTTACCTGTGTCATTGAATATTCGGTCCCCTTAGCACACTGGGGGATAATATCTCTCCTCTTCTCCATCCCTCTCCTCTGAACTACCCCTACAAGCCGCAGCTGTCGAGACAGTCGGTGAGGGGGGAAGCTGGAAGCGATCCAAAAGGGGTGCAGAAGGGGTGACGAAAATCGCGTGTGCATTGCGGATAAAAAACAATTTGTCACGCGATCGCCGTACGATTATTGTTAACACAACAATTCCGATATCGAACACGAAACCGAAAGAAAAAAACAAAGCCAATATCACACCAACGAAGCGAGGTTAATCATTAAATTAAAAAATGCATTCCTACCATTGAATAAATGCGATAAAAAACGACGCTGAAGTTTGCAACGTCGCAGTCCAACGAAACGAACGAAAAAAACATTTGTAATTATAACCAGTTTTTCATTTCACGAAGTATCTCGGTGCAGGTTGAAAAACTACGAATTGCAAATTCGGCAGAGTACGAAATTGGAGAATTATTGGCTCAAATGGACGGATAAGAAAACCAAATGAATTATTGATCACGCATGAAATGATCTGTATTGAATCAATCACCAGACACATAACATTTAATTGGCAGCGATACACGATTTTTCAAATAATCGATTTACAGAGGACTTAATTAAGTGTGCTGAACCGAGGATCATTTCGACTTTTAGATTCGCCAAGCGTGGCGATAACGGAAGAATGAAACGTCAGTGGGCATGAACTTTCATTCATTGCGTTATTCCAACTCGTTTTAACTTTAACACAGTCGTGCAATCACATTTATATAATGTACATACGAATAAGAATATGGATGTAAATAATGAATCGCTTCTTTTCATTCACAGAGCTCAGCTTTCACGTGCAATATGGATTGGAAGCATGTGAGTCGATGATCGAATGATCCCGGGTCGTTAAATGTGCTCCAGAAATATAACACACTAAACAGGGGTTCACGCCCCAGTATCCTCGACGAAACTTGTTCACAAATCCACTGAGAACCCTACACATGCAGCCTGGAAGTCTGTATACGTGGGGCATACAAGTTTTTGTGTACGATGCACGAGAACAGGCCGGGGCTCTGTTTTGTTCATCGTCGCGTTATACAAAACCAACCACTCGCTCGTTTCCCAGCAAGCCACGATTGAGTGATTTCGAATTCATTTGGCTTGGGCGCAGCAACACTCGTGAACCTCGTTAAGAGTTCAGGGCACCGTACGAACCGTGTGCGGATTCGATTTTTATTCTTCATGAAACGTATTTTTTTTCTTAATTACAGAATAACGCTTAAAAGTTTGTTGCTCGCGCATTCTCAAAGTCGAGTTTTGTTTGATTTATTCTTTAAATTTTGGCGCTGAATGAAAGAAACTTTGACAGATTAAACGTACGTCGGGGGGCGAGGCAGGAGTTTGTTCCGCCGCTGATAAACATCTGGCTAAAAAATCGCGTGTATATGGAGTTTCAATTGGTTACTAAAAAGTTTACTGCGGGGAAATGCGAGGGGGGTTGGCCACCTGCAACCTGCAGTAGCTTGTCTAGTAAACTATGTACAGTTACGATGCACATACGTGCAGATTGCCAACATTATGTACTGTGCGTCCACAGGACATTCGAGAAAGAATCGTCCGGCGTGCTGCAACTGACGTTATCCTGACGACGCTGAAGTTTCCAACGTTGGAGTCCAACGAAATGAACGAAAAAAACGTCTTTAATTCACCAATTATTTATTTCACGAATCGTTGGTGCAGCTTGAAAAACTACGAATCGTAAATTTGGCAGGGAACAAAATAGGAGAATTACTGGAATTATTGGAGAGTTTTTTTCGATCATTTCGTTGGACTCCAACGTTGGAAACTTCAGCGTCATTTATCCTGTCATTTTTATCGAGAGAATTATGATCGGCTGTTTGGCTACCGATTTTATTTGCTGACATTCGATCTCGTCGACGTTCCACGAAACGTCGATTATTCAGAGTTTTCTTTAAAAATAACGTTTTATTTGTCAAAATTTTCATTGAAATATCGAAAACGTGATGAAGAAACGGGCATCGCTGATTCCAGATTTTCGAGCCCTTCAACCTCGCGCTCGCTTCCTCCCTCGAATTTCTCGTTAACGCGAGCCCCGCACTAACTCGTCGATGTGTTAAATTTTTATGAAATTCCCCATAGCTCTATGGGGGGTATAGATTCGAGTGGGCCATCCCTCTCTCCCGCTCTAAGACGCAATGCGCAACGTTTTGCGGAGGTTTTCCCTTCTCTCTTTCTCTTTCTCTCCTCCCTTTCCCAGGATTTGCTCTCTATCGCCACTGAATCTCGAATTTAATGCGATGGAGGCATACAGATATACGAGGACGGTATGTACGGAGGGGTGAAGAAACGCTCTGCGATCGTGGACTGCAGACTTTTTCGGAGCTCCGTCAAAATTTGTCACATACCAAATATACGAAGAAAAACATTCGAAGGTTTACGTTCGGAGTGAATTATAATTCTTGTTCGACGATTAAGCAACGACTCCGACGAAATGATCTAAAAAAAGCCTCCAATAATTCCAACAATTCTCCAATTTCGTTCGCTGCCGAATTTGCAATTCGCAGTGTTTTTCAACCTGCACCCCGATACTTCGTGAAATAAAAAATGTATTAATGACAAATGTTTATTTCGTTGATTTCGTCGGCCTCCAACTTTGCAAACTTCTCTATTTTATTATTTCTCGAAAATAATGTGCTGACAATTGTTTTCAGGGCTGAGGGCGCCGGAAAATACGAGGTTTAAAGTTTAAGGACGTGACGCCAACGACTTCATGCCTGTTGAGTGGCAAAAGGGCTATCTTCGGAAGAGCGTCTTTAAATAGCTATGTGGAAAACGAGGGTGTCTCTCTTTCCACATGAAACTCGAGTAACTTGGCGAAGCTGGATATAGTGGGAAAGTTTTTCCTTCCTCCAAAGTTATCCAAAAACTCGTACTTCATTCGGCGGCTAACCACTGAAAAGATCTCACCGTGATTTCATGATTAATGATTGAGAATAAAATACATTGAAATGACTGGATAAAAAAATGTCGGAAGCAATGAAATCGTCGTGCTTCTGCTGCACACACGTATTCATTCGAATAATAATGAATTTTAATAATTGAAAAGCCCCGCACATGAATTTTGAGGGGACTTTTTACAACGGTGGTACTCGCGATCCATTTTCATCGTAGACGAGGCTGCGGGAGCGATAAAAAAAACTCAAAGGAGTCGTCGTCGTAATGTCAAGAAACTCAAGTGAGTCTAAGAGTAGGAAAACGAGTGTGCAAAGAAGTTGGCGAGTTAAGAAAGGAGCGGGAGAGAGTGGAGGAGAGAAACGGAGAGGAATAGCGAAGAGGAAAAGGGAGGGGAGGGAGAAGACAGAGAAAAGGATGAGGATCATTTTCAAGCGTGTACGTGTATGTTCGTGTGTGCGTTTGAGGAAGAATAGTACGAGTTCGCTTTGCGGCTAAGCCAGTTCTGAAGATCCCTCTTTCCCTTTTCCTCCTTCTTCTTCGTTTTCCCCAAGAGGGCACCTGCGACTAGTGGTCACTTCGGAAGAACGACTTAATAGTACAAGAGTATGGAAGATTGGAGAATCAGAAGAGAAAAAAGGAGGGACGCGGGGCACGGTGGGGAGAGGAGGACGAAAAAGATATCACCGAGTCTTGGGTTACTCGCCCATAATCGAGAATCCCGTCCAACTCTCGAGCCTCTGAATCTCCTTCGCAGAAGATGGATGCTAATTCAATACAAATCAATAAATCTTCGAGAAGCGTTCAAAGACGAGGCAGCCTCGAAGGAGCTTCGAATGTTCCGGAACAGAAAACCCGAGTCGAAAATCGACGCGGGGATCGACAAATAAAAGTAAACAATAATGGAACTCTAGAATGAATAAACGTTTGATGACGTTTCGAGCTGCCAAGAAAAGGAAATGTGCATAAACAGAAACGAATTTTTCATTATTTTCAATATGCTTCGAAAACGAGAATGTGAGACGACCGACTCCTTCCTTCGAGTTTATTTCCGCTCGGTGATCTTTTAAATTCTCGATAAGATGCAATTTTGAGAAAGCCCTCGTCTGAGGAACCTCTCGTGGAGAATCGATTGGAGGCTTCACCACCGGAAACGTGCTTATAACAGTGTGCTGTTCATCTTTTTTCGCAGAGACAGCAGCAGGCGACGGTGACGACACGAATAAAAAGAATATCGACGTTTGGTGATTCGCCAAATACTTGGCGGCTGTAACCCTAAAGGACGATGTGCGATGCATCGCGGACATTTCTTTGTACCACCTTAAACTTTTTTCTCTTCATGCATCTCCCATATTCATTCTTATTTATCGTATTTTGATTATTTTTCCTTGTTCTTCGTCCCCCTGATTTCTTCCATTATTTTTCCAATTCTTTTACGAACTTCTCATTTTCATACTCGTTTCTTTTATTTCTTATCGTTTTTTTCTTCTGCCTTCTCATATTCTCCCTCGTTCTGCTATTATTTGGTCTCTTTTTCCTCTCATTTCCTCTCCTCGTAATGCTCTTTTACTTTTTCTCTATCCTCTCACAGTCTCATCTTATTCTTTTTCCTTTCGGGTCTTCTTTTTCTCAGATTCCCCTTTCGAGCGGTGAGCAGCAGCAGCAGCAGCAGCAGCATCGCGGTTACATTTATGGCATCCGCGTCGCCCCACGCCACACGCACTCCTCGCAAACCTCACGTTCTTCTCGTCGTCGTCCCTCTCGCATCCAACTTTTCCAAGTAACGCACGCATTCGAGTGCGTGATCCACGTACGGGGAATGCTCGAACGGGAGAGCAGCCGTCACGGTGAACGGAGGAGCAAAGGAAGGAGGCGAAAGACCGATAAAACGGATGAAAAAAAGGAAACAACAAAGATAAATAGAAAATAAAAAAGGAAAATGAAGGTGAAGAAGGATGGGGACGATGGAGAGCCTTGCCGGGGGCGGTCAGTGGCCTTTCTTGCACCGGCTACCACGAGACGACCGCGGACTACTCAACGGTGATCTTCCTTCTCACTCAAATGCCACCTCACTTCTGCTCCCCCCCGCGCTCCCTTTTCCTCGCCGCTACCTTTCGTTCTCTCTCACTCTGACTCACCTTAGGGAATATTAATGGGAATAACACGATCGTGAAAGAATTTTTTATTCTCTTCCCCCACTCGGCGATCGCGTCTTTCTTCCAGATTCCATTTTATGGGTACATCTGGCGCGGACGAGAGAGTCTTTGTATCTTTCAAACACTGATGTTTTTAAAAGAGTTTTTAAAAGAGCTTTCGTCGCTTTGGCAGCCACCCCTCCCACCAGGGAACTCATTTCAAGGTCGTCGTCGAATTAGTCACGGGAAAGCGTCGATCCAGGCGAGAACGCGGTCAATCTTCGTGGATGCTGACCGTTTCGGTCCATCGCCGTTGGCAAGACTGAGCGATATCGAGCACCACAAAATCTTTAAAGGCTTTCGAATCTTGTGACGTTCTAATCGTCCCTACATTTATGAGATACGCAAAGAGGGCCGATTTCGAGTCCGGTTTTGCGCGCGGCTAACGAAATCGTTGTTGAACATCAAAGGAGGCACGGAGCAAGAGAAAATCACGCACGATGAACTCGTGCTCTGAGAGATAACACTCGAAGAGAGGGAGCCTTTTGCTGATGCTGTGGTTGAAAAGCCTGGCGAAGGCCATCACGGGGATTACGTGTCGCTGCATCATCGAAAAAGAGAGCAATGAGAGATCCGGCAGGAGCGACAAGCGGGGGGGAGGGAGAACGAACGCTGAGATTTCATACAGGGCGGACTGAAGTCGCGCAGGAGAATCGCACCCCCTTGACGCGATTCTCCGCGGGAACGTGCCCCGAAGATTGGTCAGCACCGATCGATCTATGAAAAAGGAACTCGAGAATTTCCTCGCCAGAATTAAGGGGCCAGACGAATGGCTCCGCGGAGCGAAAACGACTCGTCGGACTCCCCGTATGCGAGCTCGGGCTGCAGGTACGCAGAACGGCGTTTACCGCACCGAGGGAAAGTCTCGGAAGGAGCTTCGTACCCGTGCAACTGGTACACGCACTTAATTCGCGTGCGCGCGTGTACAGGTGTGTGCGCGAGTGGATGATAAGTGGCAGGAACGCGGGGAGGGGAGCGTTTGCACTCGTAGGAGAAGAAGAATAAGGCGGAGGGGTTTTGCGAAGGGGGGAAATGCGGCATCCGGTCGACGGGGACGAGCGCTCCGACGAGTTGGAATTTCGCAAATAGCACTCCGCGAGAGGATTACGCGGAGAATCTGCAGATTAATCTTCGACGTTGATATATACGGAAATCCTGACGCTTGACCGTTCGTTCAAAAACAGAAATCAGACACCGATCGAGGAGGTTACCAGCGCCCAAAACGCATTCGACGTTTCAGCGGCCTCGAGTCGTTCAACTTAACCCAGAAATGAAACGCGTGCTCAATCTTCCACCAGGTCCAACCGGTACGACGTTTGTTGCGATAAGGTTGTGTTAAGGTCGTTGAAAACTGGTTCCAACCTTGATGAGTCGGACCGCGGCAGTTTCCGGAATGACTGCACCGCGCGAACTCGCCGCCTTCTCCAGCAACATTGTGTGACGCTGAAGTTTGACGTATAAAGAAACTCTCGAATAATTCCAGTAAATCTCCAATTTTGTGTCCCGCCCAATTCGCAATTCGAAGTTTCCCAACCTACGCCAATGGTACGCGAAATAAATGAATTGGTCAATCACTAATATTTTTTGCCACGACAAGATTGTTCGGAAAACCTTAAAAATTGGGCTTCCCCCGATGCCACAGTCGGAACAGACTCGAGGAGGGACCGGGCCCGGAGATTTTGAGACTGGAAGAGAAGACGAAGCCGCGCGCGCGCGGGACGAGAGCCTCCGAGCGGAACGTGAGACGAACGTGATCGAGGGAAGCAGGGACAGAAGGGAAAGGGGCAAAGACGCCGCGAGTTAGGTGAGATCGGAAAGGTCCGGAGGAGGGGAGAAACCGGGAGGAAAGAGAGAGAAAGAGGCAGCACTCGAAGAACGGGTAAAGGCCCTTGTCTCCCATTGTGTTGAGCCGCGTATAGCTGACGCGAGTGATAGATACCTCGCTACGAACTATTATAAGCTATTCTCTCTACAAAACCTTTCTCTCTCTCACGTTTTTACCTATTCTTTCCAACTCCTCCCTCTTTTCCCCTGCTACCGAGGCCCGACACGCGTTCTGACGTTTTTCCCTGCAGGGAGCGCCCTCAACGTATCACCAAAAAAGAAAAAATCCAACAACCCACACCCTCGCACCACTGAAGACAGTCACGCGATCAATCTAACCTGCAACACACCATTTTCGAGTATCATCGAGCCTCATCGATTCCCCATCGACCTCGGGAGATCCGAAGACTCTTTACTGGCTTTTGCATGCTGCATATTCGTCGTTAAAGACACTTCGTTTTTTATATTCCCGAGAACTTTATACCCCTCTATTAATCAACGGGGAAAATGAATGGAATTTCGCAAGAAATCGTACCAAGAGGATTCTGCGGGGCCCAGTTTTTCGGAGGTGTTCAAACGCATTGAAAATTTACTCGTGAATTTATTGTACGTTGGGTTTCGATCATTCGTGCGACGCTGAAGTATCCAGCGTCGGAGATGGATGATGAAATGAACGAAAAAGAATTTGTCATTTGCCAATTATTTGTTTCGCTAATCATTGGCGCAGGTTGAAAAGCCACGAATTGCAATTTCGCCAGGTAACAAAATTGAAGGTTCACTCGTTTTTTAGATCACTTCATCGGACTCCAACATTGCGCAGCGTCACTCATTCGTGTATTTTGTCGTCTGAAAAGTCATTTTTAGCACTCGATCGAAAAAGCCCCCGCCGAGTGCGTTCTCATGGTATTTTATCGTGGCTGCTCGCATTCTAACGAAGATAAACATTCTTTTAGATCTTCGCACAAATGGAGCACAATCTGGAGATTTAGTTCAACCGGCAGTTTATCTCTTCACGAAAATGGAGACCGCGAACGACGAGAGCGTTGAACGATGCTCGCTATCGAAATGGACCACGAGTTCGATCGCCTTCGGACATTTATATTCTTATGGAGGGATTATGCAAGCGAGAATAGCGCGCTCGTTGAGCGCCGGGCGTTCATAACCCTATTTGTTTATCTCGGACGAAGGCACCAGGTGATAAAAGTCGATAAGGAAAAGCAAACAGAGAAAAATGAGTCACGTATGGGGCGAAATAGACGCGAGTCAAAGAGGACGTTGTGCGGCGCGTATTATAAGCTGGTTATGCTCTCGTTTCGTATGTGGAGGACACGCGCCGGCACGTGCTTCAGCAGCGAGCTTAAGTGCACCGTGCTTTAAGCGCGACGCCATGCAGAAAGACCGGGCGGCGTCGCTCATTGTGAAAGGTCAACGTTTTAACTTCGTTCTCACCAATTGGACCGGATTAACACTCGTAATAAATCCCAATTAAGGAAGAATATGTACACTCGCTCCCAGCAACGGGCTTCCCCCCGCCTCCGATGTACTTGTTGCGGAGATTTTTTTCGTAACTGCGTTTCCGACTGAGCCGAAAATCAGCGAAACTTTAGAGGCTTCTCGAGAATCGTGATAATCGAATGGAATTAAACTTGAACTGGAATCGAGGGTTTTCGGGCAAATTTACGAGCACTCGCGCGCAGTCAGGAAGTTGGGCAATTGGTCGAGCGTGAATTTTCGATGAAATCGTATGAGCAGCTCCATCGTCGCCGCCATTTTGGACCCCCGTTCATTCGTTCTTCGTACAATTGAGCAGCAGAGCCGACTCATCGAATTCAATTGATGACGAAAGTGAAATCGATCGTTTCTGATTATCCGGTTATCGTGTTCGAGACGTTTTCGGCTTATTAAATAAAAAACAATGGGAACGAAAAAATTTCCCGTCGAACGACGACCAAGTTTCATGCGTTAGTTAATACGCAACAATGAGAATTCTGTCCCACTGTACGCACAAAAGCAGCGGAAAACGTAAAATACTCCCACGATTTCCGTGCTCCGGCACGCAGAACCGAGCACATTATGTTCCAGCCGGTGCACGAGGCAAGAAGACCGAGATCGTGTGAGCCTCTACACGGAGAAAACGGATTCGTTTTGTATAGTGAGGAATATATTTTTTTTCAAGAATTTTATAAGTATTTAGGCATCGATTACAAACAGCATAGTATTTTTTCAATTTTCCAATTTTTCATATCCCTTCAATTCTAAACAACTTCATGAGCATAGCAAGAAGTGATGCACGTGCGAGAACTATATTTCGTTTTGTTTTCGAGTATTATCCAGCATCATGTCAGACTAGCACTTACTGATAAGTGGAAATGCATTGTAAATCATAAATTTTCACTGTCAGCAACGACGCTGAAGTTTCCAACGTTGGAGTCCAACGAAATGAACGAAAAAAACGTTTTTAATTCACCAATTATTTATTTCACGAATCGTTGGTGCAGCTTGAAAAACTACGAATCGCAAATTTGGCAGGGAACAAAATAGGAGAATTACTGGAATTATCGGAGAGTTTTTTTCGATCATTTCGTTGGACTCCAACGTTGGAAACTTCAGCGTCATCTGTCAGCATAGTAAATTCTATAATAAATACACGAATATAACGACGCTGAAGTTTCCAACGTTGGAGTCCGACGAAATGAACGAAAAAAACGTTTGTAATTCACCAATTTTTTATTTCACGAATCGTTGGTGCAGCCTGAAAAACTACGAATCGCAAATTTGGCAGGGAACAAAATAGGAGAATTACTGGAATTATTGGAGAGTTTTTTTCGATCATTTCGTTGGACTCCAACGTTGGAAACTTCAGCGTCATACGAATATAGACCGAATACGTGTGATATTTCACCATACATAGCGTTTTTTTTTTCAGGGTTGCCCGAGCACACTTTACAATATAAACATTTGAAGTAATTGAAAACATTTTTTACTATGTTTATAGAGAAAAACACTCTTAAGATGATGGATCAGTCGGTAATCACAACCGTGAGTGCGAGATAGATAGCTGCAAATTTTGAAAGGGAAATTTTTCCACATCGTTCGTCTGATTGCAAAAATAAAAATGTCATCGGATTTTTGCGATCGTGCTGCATACGATGACATTTTTATTATATTTTAATCGGACGAACGATGTCAAAGAGTTTCAATTTCAAAAATTCGAGGTGTGGTTACCGACTGATCCATCATCTTAAGTCTTTTGAATAAAAGGGATGAGTATTGGTCTTTTTATTATGGTGGATAGAACAGTTCTTATTACATGACGCTGAAGTTTCCAACGTTGGAGTCCAACGAAATGATCTAAACAAACTCTCAAATAATTTTAGTAAATCTCCAATTTTCTTCCCTGCCGAATTTCCAGTTCGTCATTTTTTAAGCCACATCAATAATTCGTGAAATAAAAAAATAATTAATTATAAATCTTTTTTTCGTTCATTTCGTTGAACTCCAACGTTGCAAACTTCAACTTCGTTCTTATTACTGCTTTTTGAAGAAATGCTGCAATCCAGTTCTATACTGTCCCCGAGATACTATATATTTTTAGTACTTTCCTGTAGAATTTTCGGCCTCGTTTTCTCCGTGTACGGGGGAGGAGTTCGAATCAACTAAAATCGCTACTTCGAGTCAACTTTTTTTCGAGATTTGGAAAAAATGAGTTGACGGACGAGGATGAAAAGTTGTAAAATGATATTCGGGCTAGAAGGTAAATTTCACATTCATTTTGAATTTTGATTCGCATCCATTTTCAAATTTAAATTTCAAATAAAAGTGGAAGGAGGCACGGAAAGTGACGTTTTTTCATTCCCCGCGACATTTATCAACAAGTTCTCAGCTGCGAATAAACACGTATGAAGAAGCTTGAGAAAAATACAATTTAAAATCGGACATGTAACGATAAGAAGTGTGCAATTTTCACTGGAGAATGCAGCAACCGTTTTTACCATGGAAGCTCTGGACCTCGAAAATCCGTAAGTATGATACAAGCTTTTAAGGAGGGTGGATCGCGACGATACAAAAAAACTCTCAAATAATTCCAGTAAATCTCCAATTTTCTTCCCTGCCGAATTTCCAATTCGTCGTTATTTTTTAAGCCACATCAATAATTCGTGAAATAAAAAAATAATTAATTATAAATCTTTTTTTCCTTCATTTCGTTGGACTCCAACGTTGCAAACTTCAGCGTCGTATAATATTAAGAATTTCAAAATGATAAGAATTTAATAAAATTTGGTAAATGTATTCTTTAAAAATATATAAGACAACATAAATTTGTTATACATCTCGTGAATAAGAACTTGGATTTAACGCTCAATTATGCGATAACGATGTGGTAAAAAAATGGTGATGCCAAATAATGTTATCACGAAATTTGATCAAATTCTGATTATTTTGATTTCGTGATTCAGCCTCCTTAATCATTTATGAAGTGAATTTATTCAATGGTTTTAACTAAAAAAACTGCCTTAATGTCGTAATCGATTTGAAAAGAGAAAGTCGAAAAAATAATTCGTCGTGACCAGTTTTAATTGAATGAGCACTTTGAGCGAAGCAGCGAATGATAAATCGTAAAAAAAACACTTTGATCCTGAAAATTGGGAAAAATTCGGTAGAAACAGAATTGAGGCGGTCGGAAGTGTCACTTTTGTAAAACAGGTTGAAATGAAACGAGAAAATAGTCTGCCATAGCAGATTTCTCGAATATATTCCGAGCACGGGGTCTACCGTATCGTCCTTTTATCTGTGGAATAAAAAAAATTTTATTCCGAGAAGAAAACCCTACGATATGATGCAGATAAGTGTGTAAACGCCCTCTGGACTAAATTTCATTGAAACGTGTTCTTCAGTTTTCCAGACGTATAACTATATGGTTAGTGTTTTGATGAGGATAATTCTGGGAAACTCAGTCAACGGTTCGAGCACTAGGAATTCGAATGAACATATATTTTCTGATGTTTGGCAGATGTCACTGAGCTGTATTTACAGTGGCAACTCTCCGAGAGGTAAGCCCTTAAGATCGTATTGAAATTCAACACAATCGATGGATATGTGATGTCGAATGTCATTCAATACGAATAATTGAAATACGCTACGAGCGAATTTCGAGCGGCCATGACAGCAACGCTGCCGCCGTGATCGGTACTGAAGGTTCTCAATGGGATTCGAATCGTGAGGTTTTTCCATTGAGCGGATCATTTTTTTCTCGAGGTATGTAAAAAAAAAAAGAAGAAAGAGGAGGGAACTCACCGGAAGCGCTGGCATTTCCCGTATTAGTTGCGAGGGAGGCGAAGAAAAAGAGGAAGAGGCTAGCAAGGTTGAGGATACCGGTGACGGGCCTGACGGCTGGTTCCCTTGGATGCCTCGGTAAACCCATGTTACAAATCCACAGGATCCGTGCACTATTATTCCCACAGCTGTCGCGGGGGACGCGCGATCCACCGCTCTCTTTATGTATTTTTTTTCCACTGTACTCGGCGACACTTAAAATTTGTCGTTCCTTCTCGTAGAAAAAAAAAACACTCGTTTATCGCTTGCACGTTTCACATCCGAGCGTTTCCCAATGTTGTTTAATTGTTCTCAGCATTCTTTTCATTGTTTACCATTTTTGGCCACCGATTCATATCCGATAATTCTTCACGGTTGTGAGTAAAAACACTTGGCACGGAGCACTGAATATCACAGTCAAAAGGGAGCATGAAAAACGGGTAGATCAAAAGAAAAATCAGCCTCGGTAAATAGAGGATGCGCTATTTGAGTTTTTGTAAGGGACGAAGTAGAAAATTCATCGCGTGATCGTGACACTGTAGCCGATCGATCTGCCCCATAGTCGCGAGCGATTCAACGCGCGACAGTGATAATAATAATAACGATCCATTGCAAACGATGTCAAAAAAATTAAAACGAAGACACTTGATGGCGGAGTCGACAAGTATTTCGCCCGATGCACGATTATTCCTACGTATTTTACGTAGGCTCAAACATCACGGAGGAATAAAACGTGTTTTTAAAAAAAATCGGCAACAATGTTACGCGATTTCGGAGACGGTATCAACGATTCTGGGAATCACTTGGGAGTCAATTTCAAAGAAAGCATTTATGTTTATTTTGTTTTTTTTTCAGTTAGAATAATGGAGAAAAAGCGGGTGTACGTGAGAGTTAGTAAACTTTGAGTTCGCGTTCACCTGGTTCACAACCTGGCAACCCTGGAGAGGGAAGGGGACAGGCGCGCTCACCTTTGCCAGCACACTAAAAAGCCCTTTTTCCTCTCTACGATCAACAACGATTTTTATACCGATCTCGTGACTTTGTTCGTATCGTTTCAACACTCAATCATTTCAAAATTATCGAAATTAATTTCTTTCGAATTCACGTCACTCCGAACGCTCTTTATCGATGAATGACAAACACCGAGTTTGAGTTTCTCAACCGTCATACGCTCCGCTCAACGGATGGAATGCAACTCGAAATCGTGGCTCAAAGCGCGTTACTGCGAAGCCCACCAAGCGGCACACAACGGTGCTCCTTCAAGTGGGGTTACGAATATTTGAAAAGGACATGGTAAGTCATTAGTGTCGCCATCTATCGTGATCGACAATATTTAAGTGTTGCGCGTGAGAACCGCCGCAGCGTACTGATACAATACTATGGTGAGACTGGTATGATAAGAGTACGCGTTTTGTTGGTACTGTACACACTGTACCCGCCACGTACCGACGTATGAAACTAGAGCAGTGCGTTGAGTACGTGGAATTTCTACCGTACCGGTACAATGTACTGACATGGTACATTTTTACTGTATTATGGACGTTACTTTAGTAACGCGTACTTGGCCGATTGATTTTAGATATTCTGATTTTTTTTACGCGTTAATCGTTTGTCGGGCTTTTTCGGTGAAAATGATCGGATTCAAAAACACTCCAGAGTTATCGAACAGGCTCTGCTCGAAATTACTGAAAAGTTAGCACGCGCCCTATCACTTCAAATTGAGCAAAACAATTCATGTTGTTTGGAAGTAGAATTATATTTTAAATTTTTCGTATTCGCTTCGTCGCTGCTTAGGCTCAGGCATGCTACTTGTTTACTCTCTTTGAAAGCCGTTGTCATCTCTACACATTTGTTTCGAGTCGCATTCGTTGCTCACAGTTAAAACTTTACAGATGAAATAATTGTCCAGTGCTTGATGAAAGTACGTAAAGAGTGTGACTTTTGATTGGATTAGTTAAAATTGTATTATTTTCTAAATTACTAGGTTAAAATATACACGATGGATTTTCCAGTGCGTAGTATTGTGAAATCAACTTTCATTTGCATCAACCGTTTATTGATGTTGGCGATACAAACTGAATTTTGTTTTTTTTACATTTTTCTTTTAATAAAATTTTAGAAGAAGAATCCAAGGATTTTGCCTCCAAGATGTTTCCGCCTCGCCTCTTCGTGGTCCATGATTCCACCGCTGGTTGTCAAAACGACGTATCTAAGAGAAACATCAACGGTCAATTTTATGGATTTTGGAATTTTGTCATCCTGTAGTTCGTTCTTCAAGACCAAAATTATTTATTGCAATCCGAAATAATCGTGAAAAAGTTGGATTAATCTTTGCAAATTGAACAAATAACATTTCGAATAGTAATTATTAAGTGTTTAGGAGCACTAAAAAGTAGCAATGGAATTGTAGGTAAAGATTGGATTAACGTTGCATTCATTCATTAAAATTATGTCATATCCATTTTCCTTCAACTCAGTACTAATATTTAAATAAAGCATTAATGAAAATTTACTTTGCAGATCTAGAAATACAATTAAACATTTAACTAAGAATATACATTGCAAAAATTATTTATAGAAATGGAGACAATTTTGATTTGTTTTTTGAATAAATGTTTGTATTTCTTTTAGAAGATTAAATGAAAAAAAGTTTTCTCTACGGGTGTAAATATTAAAAGATCATGAAAAATGGGAAATCATTTGAAGATTACTCAGATTGACATGGATTTTGGGAAAGAATTGAGTCTTCATGGAAATTCAATAGTAATTCATAATTACCCAAATTGACGGGAGGGAAGTAGATTGTTCGTCCACTTTTCAATGTCTGTGATGGGTACGTCAAATCTTGGGGAGATGACACCGCACTTGTTCAATCTTCCAGAAAGATTTACAACAACTTTGCCGCTGCGATGATCGTCAACGATTTCGAATTCTCCAATGTAGCCTGAAAGTTGGAAGGTTTATTTATAAATTCGATTATAAGTATCGAAATTAACAATTGACGAGTAGCCAACACTGTTTATGGTATGACTTTTTATCAGCAGTGTGATTTTCATTGCTTACCGTGCTTCATCATGACAGTAAGAAATTTGACGATGACTTTAGAGCAAGGTCGCAAGAGAACTTGCCTTTTGCCTCGCTTCTCGGCATTGTTAATTGATTTCAGGGCATCACTGAGTACGTTCATACGAACCATGGCTGAAACAAGAGACATTTGTCATTAATATCACTTGACAACGAGAGAATTGAAAAAAAAGTTTTTCTTCTCAAATCGGAGTCTTGAAATGTTCATTTTTCAACAATTTTTTTTATTGCTTATACCGATTTGTATGATTGAGTAAGTTTTTAACGACTTGAGGTATATTGTTCGTTAAAATCGTGGTAAAATGGAGACAAGCACTTAGCCGACACTCCGCACGCACTGAATTTTCAACGCCAACAAAGTTTTGAAAAATCGAATAGGAACGAAAAATAACGGTTCCAGAATAATAAGAATTCCTTTAAGTTTGAATTAAACTACTAATTAACGATCGATGCACTCTTATTATGCGAGATTACCTGCGATTTGTGATTGTTTATCACACCGACAGACACGTTAGGTTATCCGAGGGAAAAAGAAAAGAATTCGACATGCAGGAAGTTACGCTTGCGCCAACTCGCGGTGAAATTTTTAAACTTTTTACCCGTGGTGCCATCTTTTAATTAGCCGGTGGCTACAAGAAAATCGTTTCAAGATAATTCAGTTGGTAACAATAAATTGATACAAATTAATTACATTTAGATAATATTAATTATAACAACGGAACGATGAACGTTAACAATCAAATGTGTAAACCAAGCATTTTGAAATAGCCGGTGTATGACCAATTAATTATTAAACATCATATTCGATATCCTCATGGCGGACAAAAAAATAAATTTCGATGATGATTCTGCAGTCTCGGTCGAGTTATTTTCGATACAAAAAGTTATAACCATCAGATGAGGCGTCTCTCCACTTCTCCCTTCTTCCTTTATTCGATATAAGAGTTTTGAAGTTTGAATTGTCTTTCGCTTGCCAGAAGTAAATATGGCATCGAATAGCACCAAGAATTTGAAAAGAAAATTTTTGCAGCACAGTGATTCCGATGAAGATGAAACGAGTGAGTTTAATATATTGCCTCAGCCATTTTTTAAATTGCTAACATTCAATACATCCTATATGCATTGTTTAGAGTATTGAGTGGCAATTAAAATTCTAACCTCAAATATTTATACACGAGTAAACACTCCAATAGTTTGGGTTCAAGATTAAAATAGTTACAGAAAAACATTTCACAAATACTTTGTATTCCATTACAGAAAACGGTGTAAGCTCCAAACAGAGAACAGATGCTCCTCGTTTGTGTCCTTACCTTGATACAATAAATCGACAATTCTTAGATTTCGATTTTGAAAAGCTGTGCTCCGTCTCCCTTTCAAGAATCAATGTTTATGCCTGTCTTGTTTGCGGCAAGTATTTCCAAGGAAGAGGAACAAATACTCATGCTTATACACACAGTGTAGCGGAGAGTCATCATGTTTTTCTCAATCTTCATACACTCAAATTTTATTGTCTGCCTGACAACTATGAAATAGTTGGTAAGTATATTGTTGTTATATCGATTCTAACTGACATTTAGATGAATTCGTCATTGCTAAATTTATATCTTAAGTTATATTGTGCATTAGAGCTGTGATAAATTATCTTGTATATTACTCCTTGTCCATGTTACTAGTATCCAAAAAATTGCAAAATTAAAAGTTTTTTAATCCAGCTTTGTTTGGCTCATTTGCTGGCTTGTATTTATTCATTTTTTTCATTAATTTTAGATTCATCTCTGGACGATATCAAGTATGTACTCAATCCAACCTTTGGGAAAACCCAAATCATGCAATTGGATCGAATCGCTAAGCGTTCTCGAGCGATTGATGGATCTATGTATTCTCCTGGTATTGTAGGAATGAACAATATCAAAGCAAACGATTATTGTAATGTTATTTTACAGGTAAAAAATGAATTCTCCCGAGTCTGTTCATTCATGCCATAGCAAAAGTTTTCGAAATTTCGCTTAACTAAAAATTTGTTTTTATATGCGGAATGGAAATTGAATGAATCTGTTTTTGATGTTCTCCTAGGCTCTTTCTCACGTGACCCCTTTGCGGGACTTCTTTTTGAGAGAATCGAATTACAATCAGGTTAAAAGGCCACCTGGTGATTCTTCTTATCTTTTGGTACAAAGATTTGGCGAGCTCATGAGAAAATTGTGGAATCCACGAAACTTCAAAGCACACGTCAGTCCTCATGAAATGTTACAGGCTGTTGTTTTGTGGAGTAAAAAAAGATTTCAGTTTACGGAACAGGGTAATTCTTTTTTTTTTGTCATTATCGAAATTGCTTATGAACTCCACGAATGAAACATTGAAGCAGTGAATATTGAGTCATATTAATCTCATGATTTTTGCGTTCAAGGCGATCCCGTGGACTTCTTATCATGGTTCCTCAATGCCTTGCATTTGGCTCTGAATGGTAGTAAAAAGAAGGATTCTAGTATTATTTACAAAACATTCTTGGGACACATGAGAATATATACACGGAAAATTCCACCTTTGGAGCTTGAGGAAAGTCAGCGTAGTGAATTGCTCAACACTGTTGAATATGGTGAAACAGTTACCGAAAGTCCATTCCTGTATTTGACCTGCGATCTTCCACCGCCTCCGCTATTCAAAGACCAATTCACTGAGAACATTATTCCTCAGGTCAGTAATGATCTCATAGGATTTTGTAGAAATTTAAATAGAAAATCATTACTGATGAGATTCAATGAACGAAATTTTAGTTATTAATTTCCATCTTTTAATGATTCAAATGAAAATTTTTTTGATACAGGTCAACTTGTATACTCTTCTGAACAAGTTCAATGCTGTAGCTGAAAAAGAGTACAAAACTTATAAGGAAAATTTCATGAAACGATTCGAAATAACCGAATTACCGCCTTACCTCATATTGTACATAAAGGTAAATTCCGATTTTTTCGAGCCCTTCTGAATTTAAGTCTGTATCACATTCTTAAATGATGCTTTAATTTATGTGAATATTATTTTTTCAGCGTTTCACGAAAAACACCTTTTTTGTTGAGAAAAATCCGACAATTGTAAATTTCCCGATCAAGTCAGTATCCTTATTATATTTAATTTAAAAAAAAATTTTACATGAAGTTATGATCAAGAATTGTGTATTTGAGCTAATGAATGTTTTGTAGAAATGTCGATTTTGGGGATATTCTGACACCCGAGGTAAAAGCTCGGCATCCGTTTACAACGTATGATTTGGTAGCAAACATTGTTCACGACGGAGAACCCGGCCAAGGAACTTACAGAGTTCATATTCTGCATAGGGCAACAGGACAGTGGTATGAATTGCAAGATTTGCACGTAACACAAATTCTACCTCAAATGATAACTCTGACAGAGGCGTATATTCAGGTACATAAAAGAATATTTCAATTGATTTTTGGAGATAAAAATTCAGTGCTTATTCATTACCTTTCTTTTGTTTTTCTTCTCCTGCGCTTTGATCCTTGAATATTTTTTTCTATTGATTTTCAAAATTCTTATGATAATTCCAGATATACGAATTGCGAAAAGAAGACAGCACTGAAAACGGTGATGGGACGATAAAACATTCGACGCAGTAGTAAATAACATGTACCAAATTGTGTAAAAATATATACATTTTATATGTTCCATATCTATGAACAGTTCAACGAAGTATGAAAATCCCTAAGTTTATTGCCTCGTATTATTTTTTTTTTACTAATTCATGATTTTTCACATATGAAAGAAATTTATCCCAACACTTGTGGAGACCTTAATTTTAGCTGAATATATTTGCTTATTTTTTAATTTATCATTCAGATTTGTAATCAGTGCCTTTCAAAAACTTAGGCATGCTAAATTTGAAGAAAACTGTACATGGTAGTAACCGATACAAATTAACACAGTTATTCCAGGAGCAATGTAATAGAATGGTTTTCAGAAGTTGATAAAACGTTTGAGCATCAAATGTGTATTTTTCATACGATTCGAACTGGTAGTCATTTTGCTAATACATCGATTTTTTCAACTTGGAAGCGTCGTTTTCATGTATAGTACTTTATAAAATGCCCGTAAATCGATAACTTTTTTTTTTACACGAAATAATTAAGGAAAATTTTGAGACGAAACGTTCGATTGCAGTCAGTGCAATTTTACAACGAATTCATAAGAAATCAAATATGGTGGAGACCAGGTTTTTCTACAATGTATTAGTTGTCATAAGCGTCTTTATGCGAGCAGAACAGTTGCTCTGCTAAGAAATGATGATCAAGTTTTCCCAATAAAACGGTCGTTTTATGATAAAATATGAGAACGCGTTTCTTTTGGGAATTCTAGATGCTAAAGTTTCAAGTTCGCTTAGATGTTACGCAAAAAAACCATCAACCTTGTTATTTGAACATCGTCCAAACTTCCTTAATCGAGTTGGTATAGTATATAAACAACCTCGATGATCGATCGTTGCAATATTGTTTTAATGTATTTTGGACTTGGAAAATGAGGATTACAATTTATTTTACTCATCGCTCGTCGCTTTTATAAATGATTCGAGAAAAATTGAGGTGGGACTTGAAAAAAAAAAAAAACAGTCGCCTGTCTGTAACATTGTTTGATACAGAGAGAGTAGAACGGTAGAACTGAGCTTTAGTTTCTTTTCATATATATAATGATTTCAATACACGAAATTATTAAATGTTAACGTTCGAACATTAGCGCCTAACTTCACATTGGTTTTTGAGCGTGTGGCTACAGCAGTGAGTGAGGGTATAATCCAGTGTGGAGGGGGAAGAAAGCTTCGGGCGTCGGATTCACGAGCGCGCTAGGCGAGTGCGAGTCTGTCTTGTCCGCCTGTGCCGGCAGTTACGATCGCGAGGCGGTGTGGAGCATTACAATCGATTTTGTAGTTGAAATCTTGTGTGCTCAACGTTTTAAACGTGTCTCGCATGCGCGCGTTTCAACGTTACGTTCCGCGTGAATCGAAGTTTCAGTTTATCACTTGTTTTATCATAAAAATTAACGGTAGTAAAAACTCAATTAAATTGCCGCCATTTTGTTAAGTGTTTTCGAGTGTCCGTGTGTTGTGTTTTTGTTTTTCGTAACCATTTGTTTTTGTGCTCCAACCGATTCCGTGGATTTACTGACAATGCGAAACGATAGTATCGCTGTTCGGGGTGAGTAAAGCGCATGTAAATTATAGCGGAAGTAACTATAAATAATTCCCAGAAATGTGAAGGAAAGAATGTTTACTCCGAATTCGAACGACGCTGAAGTTCGTAACGTTGGAGTTCAACGAAATTAACGAAAATAACATTTGTAATTCACGAATTTTTTATTTCCCAAATCATTGGTGTAGACCGAAAAACTACGAATTCCATATTAGGCAGGTAACAGAATTGGAGAATTAGTGAAACCGTTGGAGAGTTTTTTCACATCATTTCATTGGACTCGAACGTTGCAAACTTCAGTGTAATGAATTCGAGGGTTTTTGTGAGTGCAGAAATGATTATTTCAACGCGTATATAAACTCGTAGTATAACCACGTTTCCCGTCATTCGCTCCGAACAATATTTGATACCTCGATCTAGATCCTTTCGGTATTCAATTCGCGATAGAATTCTTCGCACTATTATTTTTCCAATTTTCATGTTTCTCGCAGTTATTAAAATACAAACAAAAGGGGCTGTTTCCGTCGAGCATTTTATACATCGTGCGTTCGCAGTTATATATCGTGGAACGTTTTATTCCCCCTTTCTGTCTCAAGTAACGTGTTTGCCTGCTGGCTGTAACGGTTTTCGTCCTCCGCGACACCTGACTGCCTCGAGAAGACGAGCGAGCCCCGCACGAGATCGCTTCGCAGTGATCCACGCGAATTCGCCCCGTTTCTTGATCGTTTTTAATGCTTCTATACGAAACGTTGCCCCGTCCTTGAACTCTTTTTTGTACTAGCCTTTTGTTCCACTGCTTTTGTTAGCTATTTTTCAGAGTTACGATGAGATGTGACGAGTGTTTTTATTCGGTCTGTCAACATTTTTTTCATTCTAATCGAACCATCGAAAATTGGTCAAACTCTTTGTTTTTTTACTGTTTTTCATGACACAACCTACTGAATAAACCTGTCAAAAATTCTCACGTTTCAAGTTAATCGAAAACACGACATTATTCAACTCGATTCCCCGACAAAGTGACTCAGATTTAAACTGTCAAATATTGAATAAAAATCCATAGACGGTCGGCCAAAGTTTTCGATCGCATAGAAATAAAAATGGCAAAAACTTTGAATAAACGATCGCGAAACGCGACGAAAACGAGAGAACACAATCGGATTATCTATTTCCACTGATTTTATTTACACTTTCGAGAACCTCGACAAACCACGGACCGAGGGATCCCGCGAATCTTTCCTCGACACTCAATATCTCCACAAATTTACAGAATCGATAAACTTTTACCGTTCTCTTAATTATTTCTTCTCTCTCCGTCTCCCTCGCTCGATATAACGTGACCTTGCTGTCTCTGCTGCTGCTTCACGCAAAGAGTCTTGTCGTCGTCCCGCCATTCCCTACCCTTCGTCCAATCCGAAATACCTGTTTCACGCGAGAACCAAACGAAAAAAAAGGAGACGAAGGAATCGAGTTTTTGGATGCTGACGTGCGCTGCAGTGACCGGCACGGAAGGAGGGGGAGGTCGGGGGGGGGGGGGGGATTAGATCTCATAGAACGAACCAGAGAAGAGACGGAGAGACAGAAAAAAGGGAGTTAGGTTAGAAAATATATCGGGATGCGTTGACACGACGATCAAAGTTGAGCGTTAAATAAATTCAACGCTAAATTCCACCTTTGAACCGATTATATATTTTTAGCATAAAAATCGGAAGAAACTTGATTTCATTATGTAAGTTTTAAGGTACGAACAGAAATAGCGTTACCGGAATTTTTATCGCGAAGCGTTAAAAATTGATGTGACGTTGGTTTTAAATATTTTGAGCACATTGAAAGCACTTCGTGATATATTCTCCGTGGATGGAGAAAAAACATTACGAATGAAAAATAATAAAGGGAGCGATGAAGTCTTCGCGTTCCCCATAATTATGAAGTCACGTTCGAATTTGTACTGCAATCGATTTTTTTTTTTCAATCCATGCTATTATTTTTCGTTCCATTCAAATTTTCAGCTGATGGAGAATCTCAAGAATTTCGAGCATTTTTCGGGTCTTCGCTTGTCTGATATTCACGCCGATTTCTAACGCGATTCTTTCCGTGTGTCTTTCTCTCGAACACACGAGCTTCGCATTCCGATCTCCCGGACGACATTCCAGCAGTTTGCAACCAACTTTTTTTCGTTCGTGCGATCATAAATTTCTGTTTTTCTAATCGGCAGCCAAGTAATTGTGGCTCTATAGCAAAACATGGTTTTGTACTAAAATTTATCAATTCGATACGCCCGCGTTAAAATTAATTGTAAAAGAAAATTGGGAGAAAAGTTTCACTCGGCTTTTCGCGATCCATCAAATTTCTTGTCTCGCAAGGTTTCTAAAGAGGGCGGAGAAAGAAACGTGGAGCGCCACTGACAGGTGTTCCGAGGCCGAGCCGATTGTTTCCTAAAACCTTTTTTCTCGCTCGGACGAAAGCCTCCGAGAGTCGTCGAGCGCATATGCGTCGTCCCTTGACATGCACGTGTATGTGCGTGCGTGTGCGCGCCTCGGGCGTACAGGCTTTTCCATAACTGACAGTCACTCAGGGTTAATGACTCATTTCGGTTTCTACAAAAACGCCGAATATTTCCTACAATTAGAAAAACGTTCGAATGCAATGATTTGAGAGTACGAGATGCTTTTCCTGTGTCATTGAAGTCGAGCTTGAAAAATGAATGACGCTGGAGTTTGTAACGTTGGAGTCCAACGAAATGATCTCAAAAACACTCCAATAATTTCAGTAATTCTCCAACTTCGTTTCCTGCCGAATTTCCAATTCGTGGCTTTTCAACCGCACAGCGATGCTTCGTGAAATAAAAAAATGGTGAATCAATCACAAATGTTTTTTTCCATGACGCTGAAGTTTCCAACGTTGGAGTCCAACGAAATGATCGAAAAAAACTCTCCAATAATTCCAGTAATTCTCCTATTTTGTTCCCTGCCAAATTTGCGATTCGTAGTTTTTCAAACTGCACCAACGATTCGTGAAATAAATAATTGGTGAATTAAAAACGTTTTTTTCGTTCATTTCGTTGGACTCCAACGTTGGAAACTTCAGCGTCGTTTTTTTCCTTCATTTCGTTGGACTCGTTGCAAACTTCAGCCTCGTTGAAATTAGACAATGAGGAGTCTCCGCTCATCTTCCGATTAAGTTTTATTTCAGTTGCTTTTATTTCGATAAATGTCGGACAGTGTTAAAAAGAGGCAAAATCTTTCGTCACAGTCGAAAGATGAAACTGTAACGTCGTCGCTGTACGCAGTGGCGAGTAATCTGCATTCATGTTTCTTGCACTGTCCAACCTCTCAGAACACTTGACTGCGAAAAGTAAGAGGTTCAAGTAGAAATATGAATTTGCACTTGGCGCATACTTGCGAAATATCAGCATCCAGAAAATGGAAGAAAAGAGCAGAACAATGCAGTGCTTTCACCGTATTTTATCACGATCTCTTGACTTTCGTTATGGAAATCTTATTTCTCATTCGCCGTTGTGTACAAAAACTTTGAAGATTGGATGGTGGAATTATTTCTAGACGGGGAGAAACAATGAGGAATTTTCATTGCTGGGATTTTGAGTCCATTCAGTTTTTCAGTGCTTCATTATCTTCGTTGTAGGTACTCGAGCGTTGAGTTACTTCCATTTTATTCGCATCAATTGTCTGACGCGTCGTCAATTACTCGACTCACAAATGCTGAGTAAAAAAATAGCAAATTCGTTACTCCGAAAATCGCTCGCTTTCTAAGTCATCGAATGTTCGCGTCATTTTTCCATCACTCGATTTTTTCCGGAGACTCAAATCCATATTTTTCTCTGGGAACTTCTGCGGAACTTGCTCTTGGATTTTTACACAGCGAATAGCGACAAACAATCTTCCCAATTTAGCACTGTCATTATTTTCTAGTAGCAGACAACGATAATTGGGTCAACTGTCAGATTTGATCCTCGAAATACAAACGACGGTGATGAATCGCACGACGCTGAAGTTTGCAACGTTCGAGTTCAACGAAATGAACGAAAAAAACATTTGTAATTCACCATTTTTTTATTTCACGAAACATCGATGCAGGTTGAAAAACTACAAATTGAAAATTCGGCAGGAACGAAATTGGAGAATTGCTGAAATTATTGGAGAGTTTTTTCACATCATTTCGTTGGACTCCAACGTTGCAAACTTCAGCGTCATTGAATTGCAACTTTGAGAGAGTTGTAATGGAGTCGGAATCTTAATTGCACCTCTGCGACACAAATTTTGGTAACTCGTCCGATAAAAAAACGTAGTTGATCGAACAAAATGCCATTTACTTGGGCGAAACTGCGGTGGTTTCAACCACTTTTTTTTGTGACATTAACCGAACTATTTGCCGCGAGAAAATGGCGTTGAATCCACTAGATTTTTCTTCAACCAAATGAGACTTTGTTCGCCGAAGGGTTTGTTTTTTTAGCGTTGAAATATTTATGTCGATAGGCAATAAAATTGCTGAGATTATTTTCAGGAAATTGGTACACGAGTTTGAACGCCGAATGTTTTCAAGCCTGTCGTAAGTTTCCGCGTCGAAATAACATCTCGTGAATAATTGATCGAGCCCCGATCGATTTCCGACCGCTTTCCACGTGCACGAAGCTCAGGTTAGGGTGAGACCTTTTCAACTGACTGAGAGTCTCTTTCGGTGCTACTATCTTGACGGATCTGGGACACGTGCCCGCGTAAGACAAGTGCACTTGCATATCGGCTCCAACATGCGCCATCTGCGCGATCGAATCGTTCCCCATCGAAAGGATTCGTGAATTCCGTGCTCGATTATCATCTTTTAGCTTGTCTCCGCTCCCCGTGCGTAACTCGGGGGGAAAATATTTGGGGTCGAACTGTAAAAAGTGCTGGGAGAGGAAGGAAAAAACTCGTGGAGCTCCCCGGAAGTTTGGATGTTACTGTACGGTGACGAAAATCCAAAGGCTGCAGGTGTCCCAACGCCCCCTCATAAAGCTTACTTTCGTGTGTGTATTTAAGTGCATTTGTTCATGCGTTGAGTCCCGAAAGGTGGAAGAAAAAGGGAACAAACGCCCAATAAAGTGAGCACAATCTTCGCGTTTCATTCCATTTTTACGATCGATTTTTTCGATTCAATTTTCTGTCCCTTTTCTTTGGCTCTGATAAAATATTCGTTAGCAATATGTCGGAGTCAATGGCAATAGAAAGGAAACGCATCGAGCGATACTAATTTCACTTTTCATTCGTACGTTCTTTTGCGTACGTTCGGTGCGGTCTTCCGCGCCGAATCATTTCGCTCGAGCACTTTTGCTCGTCTCATTGACAAGAAAGCACAACACCGCAGAGTCAAAGTGAAATCAAGCTCGCAGCAATATTTCGATTTGAATTTTTATGCTGACTTCGATTTGAACGAATTTTTAGATGCGGTAAGAAGATTCGATGGTTTTTAAAATTGCCTCGGGAAGGTTGGATCATTTTTAATAAGGGATCGATGGGGAAACTGCGTTCGTAAAAATGTAAATAAATCAACAATCGTCAAAAAATGACTAAAAATCCTTGAACCCGCCAGATTCTCCAAAGGTCTGTAATTATTTAACCATTGCACCAGGCAGCTTTTGCATGTTCTCGGAAACAGTTTGAAACGCGGTGTTCATTCAGGAAAGAGCTTCGGAGCGAAATCGCCGTCGCGACTCTAAATCACATTCGATCGTTTACGAGGAAAATAAATAAAAAAATGCGTTCACCTGCTCTCGAGTTCGAGCACATCGCGATAATTTCTGCCGCTAATTTGGCGCGAAATTGGCTGACTAATTATTTTCTCGTACGTATAGATATTTTCGATGTTAAATAGGCACACTCGGGTGTTCACGAACGTCGAGTATATCGAGGGGGCCATAATGTTTGACCGCGTTTCCCTTCCGCTCGTGAACTGGGCTACAGGGTCAACGAATCGGAAGCATCTCGTTGAGTGAGAATCGAACGGTGTGAGCATCGTTCAATATTTAAATGAGGCACATCCGAAGATTAATCAAAGGATTTGAGTCTCGCGATGATGAGCTTTGTTCCGAAAGATTGATTTTCGGAGTCGACGAAGGAGAATTCGAAGCTGATTAATCAGGCGAAAGTGTGTCACGAATCCGCATTCTCGGTTCTGTTACTTTGTTCGAGGACACATCCGAGGATTTCCTGAGCCGCGATTTTCTCGGATATTGAAGAAAAAAACAATTGATAACTCGCGATAAAAGCGCACAACTCGACTTTGTCTCCCCCCATTGTTTCCAACCTCCTTCGAATTCACAACGATCTGTTTACTTTTCCTCGCGGTTCTCACACTCGCTCAACGGTTGCTCTCCGTTTTCACGGACTTCCCATCATTGTTATTATAATTCGAAAAATTTACGGTTTTCGGTAAGCCGCGCCGGGTTAAAAGCCAGGAACTACGTAAACCGAGAGAGCTCGCTGCGAGCAAGAGAAAAGCGGCGTACTTTTCCTTTACGAGCGCAGATTTGAATCTACGAGGACGGAAGAAACTATATAAGCCTCGTCAACGATTCGAAACAGGCACACGGTGAAGAATAGATTCGAGCCGCGACAGGGAACTCTTCTCCCCCTCCGAGCCCTCGCACTTGGGGGAGGCTCGTTTAGAAAACGATGAAAAAGTATACTGAAGAAGCGAGGTGACCAAACTCAACGGAGGCATATCGAATACAATGGGACTCGACTCATGAAAGCGTAGGCAAGGAGATGGCCGAGGGGGAAGAGCTACCCTCATTTACGTAATGCACACTGAAACAATACCGGTCCAACGTGTTTTCTGTATACAAGCATATCTGTATCGCGCGCACGAGTTTAGTTTGCGCCTCGATGCTCGAGGCGAGCGATATTAACGGCGTCACACGCGCGTCTCATTCATGGAGATTTGCTTCACGACACACCTTTGCAAGTTTGTTATTCAACGAGTTACAGTGATTGGCAGTCGAATTGAGTAACGAAAAATGGTCAAAAATGGTCTGGACGTCGAATGGGGGTTGACGACGCTGAAGTTTCCAACGTTGGAGTCCAACGAAATGAACGAAAAAAATGTCTTTAATTCACCAATTATTTATTTCACGAATCGTTGGTGCAGCTTGAAAAACTACGAATCGCAAATTTGGCAGGGAACAAAATAGGAGAATTACTGGAATTATTGGAGAGTTTTTTTCCATCATTTCGTTGGACTCGAACGTTGGAAACTTCAGCGTCGTGGGGGTTGAATCATTCCGAGTTGCAGAACAAATTATATCGCGGAGGGGTTCAAAGAAATTAATGAAAGAACGAGGGGGAGGGAAAATACTGAAAAAATTCTAAAACTATAAATTTGCATAGTTCTCGTTGATGCTGATGAGGCTGTGAATACGTTGAATCTGAGAGGCTTTCGAATGTTTGTTATCGAATGCAGCATGCGCGAGGAGTCGTCGAGAGATTTGCTTCCCCGTTTTTAATTCACTGCGTCGGAGCGATGGCCAGATGTGAAAGAAGCTGACGACGACTATCGAGGATGTGAATATACGTGAAAAAACTCGGAAGCAGGGAAACTCTCTGTTGCATCCTGCTCGAAAGCCGGCAGACTGTCGAAACAACGCGGGCAACATTATCTCCTTCGTTCGCTCTCATCCAGACTTTTGCATCTTCCGTTCTTTTCTCCTTCGCCCAGACTTTCATTTCGTTGTCAATGCGCTCTCTCGCCTTCTTCCATACACCGCGACTGTGTGCAACCAGACGCGCATCTCTTTTTGTACTTCCCTTTTCCCTTCCATCTTTTCTTCTTCTCTCACTTATGTCGTTCTATTTGTTCTTATTTTTTTCTTTTATTGCCATTGAAAATTCTGTGGCTCGCATCAGTCTCTTACGTTATTTTATCTTGTCTCGCCTCTCGGCTCGGCTTCGCCTTTGGCTCCTCATTTTTTTCACCCCCTTTCAAGACATATTTTTTTCCCCATTGTCAGCCTCATCTTTTCGTCTTTTGCTCTCGCCCCGCGACGACTCTTCACCAATTTTCAGCGACGATTTCTCATCCATTTTCTTTCGAAGTCGTTGAACTCGATTCAGAGTAAATCTCGATCACGACGAGATCGGAGCAACGATTACGAAAAGCCATTTTTTTCAAATTACATTTCACGCGGACCTCCGGAATTGTTTTTAAATCCCATCGTTTTTCTTCATTATCAAATGAAAAGTAATCATCGATTGATCGCAAGAGTGCTCTTCGTTGTCACTGTACCCAGCATAGGATTCAATTGTTGAGTTTTGCCACACGCCGCTGCGTACGGTTATGTTGCGTCGGCGTCGCACGTGCAACGGGCCGGAGACGCTGCAGCAGTACGTATCTGCGTATGCAGACAACTCGCTAATAATTAATACGTTGATAACATTTGCCATGTTTACACGAGGAAACGATCACTAAGTAAATATTATGCTGAGAATTGCAATAAAAATGAGCTTTGTTTGTCGCCAAGTGATGGAACTAGAGAAATTATATTTGTTATGTTTCGGCCCGCGTAAACACAGAATCGAAACTTCGTGTTGTAGAGACGCACTTTAATTATTATTGTAAAAACATGTTTTTTTTTTATGAGAAATAAAAAACAAAGAAAATTGCATCCGATGAGAAAGATTTTATCCTGAAAAGAAGATTGCCCTGATTTTTTATCTCAGTGTTCAGTTTGCTTTGAAATAAAAATTGTCGGGTTCGACTGTCAATAACGATCCCGAAGAATTTTCCGTTGTTCCTCCTCCCCCCCCCCCCCCCCCATGACTTTCGTCGGGGATTTTCGGGCGTATAATTCTCTCAGGTGTATACGTACATTTAGTGCGGTTACGTGCAAAAGGACACTGTTTTACTGCGGCGAGACGAAGCACACACGCCACTCTCGAAGAGATCTCGAGGGACTTTGTGTACCGGCGGTGCACGATCGATAATATGGTGCAACGTCCGCGAACCTCGCGAATCGAGTTTCGAACACGGAAAGACTACTTCCTATTCCCCATGGGGCACATAGAAACTCTTGTTCCCTGCTCTGCGCCTCTCTCTCTCTCTCTCTCTCTCTCTCTCACGTTTTTTCATTGCTCGTTTGTACGCAAACTCTCGTAACAAAGATCTGTTTCGTGCTATCGAAACTGCATCGGTTGAGCGCGAAGCTTTTTTTTCACTCGTCAATTTTCTCCCTTTCGAATTGCCATTGTTTCGCACTGCTTCGTTTTCGGGTACGAACTAAAAAGGCAACTTCTGTTTCCAGTGCCGCGAGACCGACATGAATTTTGGACAGTGTGAAAACAAACGGACAACCGCGGAGCAACGTCGTAATATTTCACGACACCATTGTTACGTGTTGCTTTAACGTATGCACATGCACGGTAGAATGATTCATTCTTTCAATGCTTTTTTCGACCCGGCCAACTCTTGGAATAAAATTCAAAGTTGTTTTTCCGAGTTACCGTGTAACCCGAGGTTCGAAATAATGTAGATTTACTCCAGTTGCTCGATCTCTGCGACGCGCTCCACAATCAACGGTTACAAAATTTTCCTCGTTTTTAGCACCGCAAAATATTCATCTCGGAATATAAAGATAAGAATTAATTTGCAGGGGAATTCTGCGAACTCGAATGCATACGGAATCGAATTTGGAACATAAGCTTGCGCGATAAAATGCACGAAGAATATACTCGGGTTTGCAAATTTGACTGAATTAATTTTACATTTTTTATGATTCAAAATGATTTTAGGGCGCTGAAGTTTGCAACGTTGGAGTCCAACGAAATGGACGAAAACATTTGTAATTCACTCGATTTTTTTATTTCACGAAGTCACGGTGCAGCTTGAAAAACTAAGAATTGCTAATTCGGTAGGGAACGAATTTTTAGATTATTTCGTTGGACTCCAACTTTTAAAACTTCAGCGTCATATCATTTTCAATTTTGGTTAACAAACTTTCATGCCTTCGTGAACTTCACATACAAATGAACTGAAAAAAAAAATGTTCACGTGCACACACACACACACACACACAACAACGAGTCCGATCTCAATCGTCTAAGTGAAAAAGGGAGAAAGAGAGGGAGATTGTTTTGAGATACGGAGGCTAATCTTGAGGGAAAATCTTGGATGAAGAAAAGTGAGTGGTGCGCGCGAGGCTCGTTTTGTGCAGTTATACACACATAAAACGGACGGATGTTCGTCACACCCCGAGCTCGTCAAATCGTGATTCGTTTCTTCATTTTTCGCTGCTCTCCCTCCTTATTTTTTTCTCTTTATCCGCGTTCCTTTTATTCGCATTTCCGTCATACCCTCCTCGTGCTATTCCGCGTCTTCGTTTATGCCTTTTTGTTATGGTTGATGTGCTTACACGATGACTAGAGCTGCGCATACCGCAAGAGCCAGCGATGAGCTCACGTTTACCTGTGCCACGATGCTTATCGCCTTTTCTTACTCGCCCTTCCCTCTTTTTCTTTGATTGCTATATACTTAATGAAAAAAGGAAAGAATGCAGACAATGTGACACTAAAAAAAAATCGGTGTTAAAGTTTACTTTGTGTTGGAATACAAAGAAAAGTATTTTTCTTTCTTTCCAATTAGAAGCCCAGAAAGCAAAACTCTCAAATAACTTTCGTAATTGTAATGTTAAAGTTACAAGTTTCTGGAAAGTTTGAAGTTTCATTGTCCCCAGCGAAACGAGAACTCATCATTCGAGCTGATTTTGCTATTTGAATCTATAAAACATGAAAAGAATGAAAAAAAGGCAATCGATTCATCAAAATCGGCGCAGACGAAACATTCGTGACTAAAAGAGTTGAGTCACAATTTATATAATGACTCTTTGGATCCACATCTAACAATGTCGTGGTAGTGTAATGGGCAGCGTACGTAATTAGAAACATGTAGGTAAGATCGATCCAAATTCCTATGTAGGTAGGAATTTTTCTTTGATTAAAAGGTTCTTAAGGTACCAGAAACTGTGACGACCATCACGACGGGTAGTAAAAAATAATTTTGCAATTGACAAAATAATATTTTTTTCGTCGTATTTTTAGCTACTTCAATAACAAAAATATAAAATATCGATTTGGTAATTAAAGTTAAGCGCGCATGTATACTAAATTTAATATATACAACAGTACATTAATATTAGCAAATGGATTTTAATGTTAATATATACATGAAGTTCCATCGCACGTGCATTAATTTTCATGAACACACTGAGAAAAAAAAATGATTGATTCAATAGAAATTGATGTTATTGGAAGGAATAAGAGTTTTCTTCATTCAACTGCAGCAGTGTTTTCGGAGAGAATGAATCTGTAATTTGATCTAAAAGAATTTTACGATGTTGAAATTTGCAACGTTCGAGTCCAACGAAATTAACGAAAATAAAGTTTGTAATTTATCAATGTTTTTTTTTTTTCACGAATCATTGAATGTAGAGTGAAAAATTACGCATTGCAAATTAGGCAGGTATCAGAATTTAAGAATTACTGGAATTGTTGGAAAGTTTTTTCACGTTCTTTCGTTGCGACTCGAACGTTGCAAACTTCAGTGTTATACAATTTTGGTCATTCAATCATTTTTAACCTTGGGATGATCATATATGTCATTGGCACTCCGTAATGTTTTATGGGCTACAATTTTACTGGCACATAGCCAGTTTTGGATTTCAAAAATCGTATCTGAAATTTCATACAACGTGTCCGCGTAAAAACTTCCTAAGCGTGTGTATGAATTTTAATAAAAAAATTTTTTACAGTGTGACCGTCGTCGTCAGGACTGAAAGGCTGCTCCATTGTTCAACAATTTCGGGAGGAGTTGAGCTTGAAAATCAGTCAGTTGGCCCCGTTATCAGAGAAGATAATATCTCCGGCACCTCTTTCTCAGGTGTGTTTTGACGTACAAGTTTGTTGAATTTTCTTATTTCCCTTTGTCTCTCTATCGCATTTACGTGGACGATTTCCCAACTGTTCGAAATCACGCTGGATTACGTTTTTTGTTTAAACGCACACATGCGTCGAGGCCTCGCGGTTGAAATACGACGATAACTGCCCGTGTAATCCATGCGCAGAGTTGATTAAAGAAAATGACGCCAATCACGTATTCAGTTTCGTGGAAAATGCTAATTAAGGCTAATGCCTTTTTCTTCCGTTTTTTAACGAGTTGCGTGATTGTACGCGAGTCTTCCAAACGCCAAGGCCGCAATTCGTCGAGGTCTTTTCTCTTTTCTTTCATTCTCATAAACAATTTTTCTGATTAATCAGACAGAAACGAAAGCATGAGAAACAAAAAAATCGTCGAGAGATGATCCTCCGAGCAGCAGCTTCTTCACGAATTTTACCATCACTTTTTTGAACCTCCATTTATTCAGCTGCTTCATTTCGTCCTATTTATTTAACGATCATCCATAAGCTTTTGTTTCGTACACCTCGGCCCGAATGTCCGAGAAAAAGATCCTCTCCTCCGACTTCCGGTCGACTCTCTGTGTATATACATGGCCTCGGATATCTCTTCCTGTCTCCTGTGCCTCCTGCATGTTATTATACGCTTCATGTTGCTGGTATGCAGGAGACGCTCTCAGGAGGAGGGTGCCGGAGCAGCCATTAGCCGGACACATTTTCAACACGAAATACCAGTCCGCCTCCAAATCCAGTGAATTCACATTTTTCCGTATATGTTTGTTTCCACATACATTTTTATCGGTTCCGTGTCTTACTTTATGTTAATGCAGAGATTTTTGTTTTTTAGCACGTGTACAGATTCGTTCTGAAAAATATTGTGAAGGGGGTTTGGAATGTTGAGTTTTTGGTTTAATTTTAATCCAATTCTTTGAAACCGCTTTTAAAAAAGGATAGAAATTGATTTTTTTGGGGTTTCGATCAATTACGGGGGAAATGACAGCACTTTCGAGTACAAAAAGGGAGAAAAATCGATTTCCATTTTGTATGTGGAATGAGCACGTTTTTATGAAGCTGAAGTTTGCAGCGTTAGAGTCCAACGAAGAAATGATGTAAAAAAACTCTCGAATTATTCCACTAATTCTCCAATTTCGTTTCCTGCCGAATTTGCAATTGTTAGTTTTTCGATCCACATCGATGCTTCGTGAAATAAAAAATTGGTCAATTACAAATGTTTTTTTCCTTCATTTCGTTGGACTCGAACGTTGCAAACTTGAGCGTCGTCTCGTTTTTATGTATCCAGCTTCGACGAGAAATCACTTCGTTTAACTGCGACGTTCGGTGTCACGATATTTCAAACCATGAAAAAAAATGATTCTGGAAGAAATGATCGTCGCGGAAGTAGAATTGTTTCGAAGCTTGAATGTCGGCAAAGTCGCGAACGAAGCCGCGAGTATATGTGTATATAGATAATAATCTTACTAAAGTTCCCTATCTGCGTGCGCCCTTTTATTCAATAATCGGAGCGCAGAGTGCTCTTCAAAATGTAGCGTCACATACACGAACGGAGTTAAACATACGGAGATGCGTACGTGTTGGAAAAGGTACTGAAACTTGTGACTCGGAATCGACGCGCTTCCGCTTCCGTCATCGAAGTACCTCGCGGGGAGGCGCGGGAGCAGGGGTTAGCGCGGCGAGGGGGTTCGTTGCGGCGTAAGAGTGTGACGTTGAAACTCGAAAGGGCTCGGAACGCGTCAATTTTCGTGCAATTTCACGCCAATTTCCGGAATGCCGAATATCAAGCCGGCTCGTTGCTCCCGTCGACGATACGAAACTCGACGACTTTATTTCCTTCTCGTTTCTTTGAATAAACACACTCGAGGCTAGCGTGCGGATATAAAAATGTAAGAATTTTCGTTTATTCCGACCGATTCGAAGTTACGCTCAGAGAATCGAAGAAATTTATAGGAAGCGTTAAATAAAAACGGAAATACGCACGCATACCTCGAAAAGTTCGCGACACGCTGGGGTGATTTTCTTGGTTAAACGGCGCAGGGGAAGTTGCTGGGAGGAAATACCTCGTCCCCCCCTTTTCAAACGCTGCGAGCAACGGCGAAATTGAAAAGTCCTCGTTGCCACTTGAATTCTATCGAATAAAGTGATTAAAATGTGTATACGGATGACGCTTGCCTGTGTGCGTGCACATCCGAGCGAGAACCCTCGAGACGGGCCTTTCGACGACGTGGTAAAAGGCAAAAAGAGACGTGAAAAATGCCGGGTTCGACGTCGAAATGTATAGGACTTTGGCAGCACCCTGGCGAAAGTTATCTTACGAAAAAGAGCTGACTCCGTGATTGAAGTTAGGAAAGTCAAGGCCCCGGGAGCTCGTAACGACAAGTTTCGTCAAGGAGCCCGAGAGGAATTGTCTTGGAACAGTTTTTATGCTGCATAAGCTTTCTCGGTGACCCATTAAAAGTTCATTAGAGAATTATCCTTCGAAAACAGCTCCTAACAGAGTTCATTATTGAGGTTCTTCGACTTTGGGCAAGTTTTTTATCCGCTGGTCAATATTCAGGTCTCGCGACTCGGTCGCGCACTCGCTCCCTTACCTCGCGACATCACTTTTGTGAGGGTTCCAGAAATGAGGTGCATTTGACGTTTTCAGAATCTCCAACTCCATGATTGATGGTCAAACAGAAGAAACGAGCTCAGTATAATCAGCAATATGTCAAGAGAGAGATGAGAGAGAGAGAAAAAAAATAAAAATCGAGCGTTCCCATGCTCGAAGGTGACTGCGCGTTCGGTCTAACGAATTTGGCGTTCGTCTATCGTCTGATCCTCGCCTAATTACATTAACCCTCTTTCGCGCTGGCACAGACACCTGTATATATAAATATGCATTGGCCCGTTGACTCCCATCGACATACTTCGGGCTGGAGGGTTCCAGCTCCGTCCTTTGGCTCTCCCCGTTCATTTGACAGCCTCTCTTAGAAGAGCTGGTGAATCTCGCAGCTTTTCCCTCGCTCTTCAGTAATCATCGGCGAGCACGAGAGCATCGCCCCTGTGGACTTTCTACTCCCTCGTGAGCACAATGACACGAGCACCTGCACGCGTACGGTGCGAGATTTTAGAACGTGAGGAAATATTCTCACGTACCGAATATCGAAGAGTCGATTATTACGCTCGAGACCCCTCCCCTCTCCCTCTCGCGCTCCGACTCTCTTGCACACCAAATATTTCTGTATAACCTCCAAGTATTTAATATGTGCACCGCTCGTTGTGTGCGGACCGTGCCTCGGTACGTCTCCCATATTGAATTTTCTACTTCTATATACCCACCTTAAGTACTCGCTATATTTAGTTTATGGATTGTCCGGAGACTCGTCTCGAAACGGCGAAAGCCTCGGACAAAGGGGAGCCGGAAGTGGTAAACGTCTTTGAACTCATCACTAATTTACGCGGCGGCATTTCGTCGTACGCGATCTAAAATTTTCTATGATCGTATCACAAATATAGCGGAGCAGAATGTGGGCTGAACTTTGTCCAATGAAAAACATATTTCAACATTTTTCATTCGGTTACGATGTTCCAATGAAATTTTCCTCTGATATAAGCCCATCGCGATTCTCAATATAACACGAGAATGGCACGCAGCATACGAATATTGCAGGTGGTACGCAGTTATTGCTCGGCCCTCGTGTCTGTACTTGCTCGTATCCACCCACGAGGGTCTCGAGAAAAAAACATTTTGCGGCAACGAGACTCTCTCTTTCTCCGCGGCATTCGAGGGCGTCGATTGTCTCACTTTCCTCTCGAATGAGACGATCGATCGAGACTAGACGAGACGACGAGGGAAAAACTCGAAACGAGTCAGACTAACTGACAAATAGTTATACCCAGTGGATATACGAGCAATAGCGACGTGCATACGTAGAGGGCTCGTGAAACACGTACACGATCCACAGGAGGCTTTTGTTCGGGTACGACCATGCCTGCGCGACCCTTAAAACCCCGAGACTTTTTGTTTCGTTCTTCATTGCGTGGACGGCATGGGTTCGTCGGTGCAGTACAAAATACGAAATATCGATGATGTCTCCTGGTCGTTGTTTTGTCGCGCGCCCGCGCGACTTCTTTCCTCATCGAGATACGCGTTTGAATAACCGTTGACATCCCCAGAGCAGGAGTCTGATCGATAAGTTGTATTCGCGCTTCCCTCCGCTTTTTAATCTCGGACTTTTCTAAAAACCTCATCATTTTTGTCTCATCGAGCTTTGCCTCGAGTTCACGGGAGAAGATAATTGAAAAGAGTAATTAAGAAATAAGACTCGCGCCCTCCACTGGGGCAGAAAATAAGGCAGGGGCGTCTCATTCGCCCGAAGACTTGCCGGCGTTCCGGTTGAACGAAACACTCACCGCGCGCGTCTCCCTCTTCTCAAAAACTACGTTTACCGGAAGCTTCCCCATCCGCATTGTCGAGCTGGCACACGAGTTACACTTGCCGTTGCAATTAACTCGAAGACCAAGTCGGCCGGTCTCTCGCCAACGGATCGGGCCACCTGGTGCATTCGATCGTCGTCTTAATTTTTATTCGCGTGCGTTGCAGGTGCGCCAAGGGCTGCCGCGTGGCTTCCGTACAGGTTGAAACTCTGCACCGCAGCTTTATTCATAATTCGCGTCATTAGCCGATGTCGTAATTCTTCGTAATTTTCCACCACTTGCAACGGAATCATTGCAGCCGGAGCATACAAAAATACTAAAAAAGTTTCACACTTCGGCAGAGTTTCAGAAAACTGAAAAATCCTTTCGATTTTTAGCTGATGTCTCGAACCAACAGTTTGGAAAATCTTGTGCGAACGTGAACCTCGAAGAAAAATAAAATGAAACAAGTCAAGAGGAGTTCAAAGAATGCTGATGCAGAGCGAAGGGGTTACGACTGCACGACGTCGCGTTCAGGGTTGTTTCCAGAACAGAAGCCGTACACCATATGGCCACAGTCCCTGTGCGTCGCTTTCTCAGTGTGTACGCGCGTGTGCGTGCATACGTGAGCGTGCTCGAGCACATGCATCAGCATCGAAAGCCATGCGTTTTTGCTATACGTTTTACCAGCACTTTCCCCATGTACCCGGGCATATACGAGCTGTATGTCTGTATATATATTCGCATGGAATGAGCTTCTATAGGATACGTAGGTAGTTGAAATGAGAGCCCAAGTGCGCGAAGCTTTACTCGTGCCTCACTTCGATTATACAGATGTTATATCGATTACCAGGGACTCGACTCCCGCCTCGGATATACACACACACACACGAGCGAACCAACTTGCTCCGCCACCACGCCGAGTCGTCCTTTTTTTATTTCAGCACTCGCTATACTCACTCGTGGTTTCTTTCATTACTATTTCTCCATCGGTTGCCGTAGATCATCCCCAATTACGGGTACTTCGATCGTTTTCAATGAAAACGAAGGCTTTGAGGGAGAAATCCCGCCCGCTTGATTCGTAGGTAAACAACGTCTCATTTAGTACACCCACTCGTTAGTATTTTTAACGAAATACACACCGTCGTCTCACTGTACGGAATTATTCAACTCGATGCAGCTCCCTTTCATAGAAACCCATCATCGCGGAATATCTCACGACCCGGTTGAGTAACAAAAGGAAGGAAGGAAAAAACACTCGTGGCAATCTCAGCCAGTCAGCGAATTCGGGCATACGTGCAATCCGACTGCTGAAATTGGCAAGTGGCTGAGTGGAAACGCGACTTCCTCCTCTCCGTGTCTCGGGCTCCCGGTGAAAAGAGCGTGGAAGCCGCGCGAGGATCTCTCTGCGGTTCTGGTTCGACGTCGCGCTTTGTGTATCGACGCATGCACACGCTTTTTTCTTCGCCCGTATTCAAGTGCTTCTCGCACTGTTATGTACGCAGCGAGTCCCAAAGCTCGGGTTCGAGGTTCGAAGATCCGCGAACCGATCCTCAGAGCAATTTTCAAAGAGTCGATTGGCTCCCGAAGTTACACGACGATTTGTTTGGCCGTCTGTAAACTCGCGTTCAAATTTAATCTCGCGCAGTATTTTCCGCGCGGTATTCGTTTACGCGCATCAACGTATCCACGCTCGAGCAAGGTTCACCAACGGAGACGACTTGTTTGCCGAAGCATGCGATGCAGGGCGGATCCTCCAGGGACCTTACTCACACTCGTACTATTTAAATAGTAAACACATGGCGAAACCCATGTGCGTGAACATGGAAGAACGATCGAGGAGAAGCGCGCGCGACTGTACGAGTGTGGAATGCGTACAACGAGGCGAAGCCAGCAGCGATAATAATACGATGAGAACTATCCCACGCGCCGCCCGGTAGAAAGAGGCCTCGTTCGCTTTAGGTGGAGCAAAGAGCTCGCGCGACCACGCAAGCGAAAACAGTAACACACGTGCCTAAGTACGGATCGAAAATCTAACTGAGCGAGGCCGAAAGACGGCGCGTTAAATCAGCAGGAGATCACAGGCAACCAGGAACTCAACCATGCTCGATGCATTTCCTCCGCGAACTCTTATTTTATAAATGTGAATACGAAACTCGCAACTCCGAAACTTTGCACTCATTTTTTGTCCGCCGATCCCACTCGAGTCTCTTGTACCGGTTCCTGCATCATTAGCATCCCTTTGAAATCTTCAGACCCGCTTGCCAGCCCGAAGTGGAATTGGCGGAGCTTCGGCTCCGGGCCACACTTGTGGCGTGTTCGGCAAAAGTTGAAAGACTCCCGAGAAAAGGAGCGCGATGAGGAAGTTTGCCGCTCAGGCTTCAGCGGAGCCACAATGTGCTTTCGATGAAGACTTCGTATCGGCTGGGCTAATCTCAGCTCTCGGAGCTACTGCTCCACGTTTCTCATCGAAACTCTAACTCCCCCCTCGAATTTAGGAGGAAAGTGACTCCTGCTAAAAATGTCAAAGTTAATAACGATCTCTGCTGCTATCAGCGTTCCAGAACAATACTACGTTGGCCCAAAATACAACTGTTAATTAGGTCACGTGGCTCGTTTGGACGAGCCAATTGTCACGTTCTGCTTCCCTCGAAGCAATCCAAACCACCAGCTTCGTTCAGTCGTGATGTGAGATTAGTTGCAGGCTCCTGCATATGGCGTAACTTGTTAATTAAACTCTCTCGAAAGTTCATCAATATTTCGTTACCAAAGGAATAACGCCCACGAAATAATCAGCCCAAGAAATCGGGCCGCTCTTCTTTGCATAGTGAAAACCATTCGACGAGTGACTCATCAACTAATCGTCTGAATCATTTGTAAACACGAGAAGGCGCTAAGCAGACTTTTACAGTCCTACACCTGTGGCCGTTTCACACTGTTACCGCATCACCTCCCGTCCTCCGTCACTCAATTTATCTTGGGAAAAAAACTGGCACTCCCGATGGCGATGCTCGCAATAATAACAAGAGAAAGAAGTAACGCGTGGTTTTGAAAGCATGTGTGCTCCATTGTGCGCACACTTACGTCTCCTCGTGGAGCACACTTCTCAATGTTTATACGCTCCACAAGGAAGACTGAGGCAAATGTATAACACGGAGATTACACATGACGAGGGAAAATCCAGGCAGTGCTTTATATATTTATGTGCTTCATGATGCTCCATGGTGTAGCCTTTTACCTGTGATGTTCCTTTAGTGGGTTACTGCTTTTACGGCAGTACGTCGCGGCACAACTTTGTTGTACGTATGCGAATAATATCCCACATTTAACTCCGAAGGAAAGGAAAGTCTGTGTTTCTCTTTCATTCTTCTTTCACCATTTTTTTTTCACGGTTTATTCCCCGGCCTGAGATCGACCCGGATCACGAATTTCCGCGCGCATCTCCGCACGCTCCTGCGGAGATGCCCAATTTTTCCACGATATTTGGCACACTTGCCCTGTTCCCCTGGGAACAATACAGTTTTAAGAGCGTCACTGCGTCAACTTTGAGGTTTCGTAGAAAATCCTTTGCTTCTGTTTTTTTCAATAGTCAGTGTCCTTGTCCACACTGACGCAGCAAAAATCTCCCGGCAATAAACCGCTTTATGCGCAATGCGAATCCTAGCGATTCGGTAATGAGTTTCGAAAACGAAAGAATCTTCTCGAGAACTTGATAACGCAGGTCGAAATTCGCGTGAAATATTGCGGAACGCTCGTCCTAATGTGCAGTTTTCTTAAAACAATGACGACGAGAAATGACGGTCCCCCTGCGCGCGGAAGAGCGCGATTCTGACGCTATATCCGCGTTTTATCTTTAACTGACTTTCTCTTGGAAAGTTTTGGGAAAACTCTTTATTGGCGTCTCCCAGATATTTTTTGCCTCGGCTAGTCCGAGCGAGTCATCACTCCAGAATAAAGTTTGATTTATGAGTAGAAAGATCGCATTTGTAAAATCGATTCATGTCAGGTGGTTAGAAATTCGCGCTAGAATATTCAGAACTGGCACGACCTTCCGAGTTGTTATTGCCTGAAATCGAGGTTACGTCACTATGCGCCATGATGCTGCTCGACGTTTTCGTGCGATGCAGGCCGGGGGTAAGAACGGGTGTGGAAATAACGGCTCGGAGACTGCGACATACTCGTCGAGTCTGCTGCTCCCAAGCAAGCCGAAAGGCTCCGAAAGCCAATCGCGGAAGCGCTGCGAACGCGCCCTTCTGCTTTCTCGTGCGCGCTTCTTTCGCGAAGTTATGAAACTGTTGAGGAGACCAAATACCGAAGTGGCGTGCTTTCAAAGCCGAGGAACGAAGTACCTGTCGCCCTCGGATCTTCACAATGGCTTGGAGCTAAAAGGGCCTCGAGATTCCAGAGCGAGCGGAAGTTGGGCAAGGTAAGGGAAAGGGGCCGCCAGTTCTCTTCTTGTTTTTCACCTTTCACAATCTTCAACCAATTCCCAGTTCACGGGATAATCAAGCTGCGGATAAAATAATAATTACACGACGTCGCTAATCATCAGTCGAGCGAATGCTCACAAATTTTCACCTCGAATTGGGTCACGCGCTTTAGAAAAACCTTTTTTCGCCCCCCGTACAATGGCCTCTTCCCAAGCGAGTTTTTATACGAAATTGGAGCGAAAACGTCCCCGATGGTCATTCAGAGACCAATTTTCCAAAGTTTCGCCTCATTTCGCCCTGATGAGAGAGCAGCCGGCCCACTGTGTAAGGCGATGATTCCCCTTTGAGACCCCCAGCGACAACGTCCTTTCCGCGGTGATAGCCTCTCAGCGAAAGTAGGTGACGGGTATTCGGGGTTGATGGATTATTAATGTTTCACGACGCATTTGCGATGAATACGACTGTGGGAGAGTCTGCGTCTATCAAGATACTGGATTAACGTTTGCCAGAGGGTGTGTGACACACTTTGGGGTTTCAATTTCGGAGAAAGATCTCCATTTGACGTGAACCGGCAAGTCAATTCCGAGATAAACTCGAGTCTTTCCGCGGTAGATTGAAATTTATCGAAGCGTCAGCCCCGTATTGTAACGTCGTAAACACAGCAGCGAAAGAATGCGGAGTTTTCGATTTTGATAAAGAAAAACACTGGCGGGGGAGCGCAGTTCTGAAGAGAATACCGCGAAGGCGCCACCGGATGCGCCCTTATCTTAATTTTCCCGTGAAACCTTTCAGCCTCTCCCTTTTTCGGCATTCTTCTTTCACCTCGTCGCGTTGAGCTCTCGCCAACACGATGGAATTTCGGCAGAGAAAGAGGAAAATTCTCAGGTTTATCTTCGTTTCGTCGGTTTTTTTGTGACTTTCTCGTCGACACTGATCCGCTCGTTTCCCCATTCTCGATCTCGTCTGATGACCGACAATGTTAAATTAGTTGGAGTGTTATATAAACGAAAAAAAAAAGACGCGTAGATAAATGACGCGGGAGCCCGGGGCCGATCCTCGCGATCACGTTAATGAGGATGTAGTGTGTACGACGAAGCGTGTGCACATTACCTCGTCGCGTAGGTTGACGCAGTTTCTATCCCGCTGCCTTTTTCCTCCCTCAGCTTCGCCTTTTGTTCCATTCTCACTCGCTCTTTCGTATTTTTCCGGTATCGACATTTGCCCAATTGGAATAACGTTGCGCATCTTTTTAGATGATGAGATTGCCGAAAAAAAAAAAAAAAAAATGAGCGAAAATAGTGCAGATGAACCAAGTTCATGATATTCAAGACTTTTCCGCATTTGCTGAAAGATCGTTGCGATAACGTGGCGTTGATCGGTCCTTAGGAAAAGATCGCATTTATAGTTAGTACCGCTCGAGTGCACGCAAATCTGCGCACGATATATGGAACATCGGTCGTCGACACGTTGTACTATGCACTCGCGTGTGGAAAAGCGAGTGAGCGCGAAATCGACTCTGTAATTCGAGCTCGATGCCTTATTCGCTGCGTCAATAAGTGTGTACGCCATTCGGCATGTTTCGCTTTGTGTGCATCGTTGCGGTGCACCGTCTTCAACGAGGCGAGTGTGTCTTTAAATCAATAAACTCTTATGCAAGCGAATATAACGAAAATTTCAAAGCAAAATATACATGGGAAGAGAAATTACGAATCGGTCGATGGTTCCAGTATAAAATTGAAAGATAATTTGTACTTTATCGATGATGTGAGAAAAACAAGTCTTCGCAGTGAAAATCGATTATAATTTCGTACAATTTTCGAGCGCCTCAAGTCAATTTTATCCTCGGAACAAAAATGCCTTAACGTTGGTAATAAATACAGTTTCGTAATCATCGCCTGCTTGATCGGTAGCTTTTACGATGCTTTCCAGTATCGAATGTACGTTTACGTGTTCACGTATCGCTTCTCGGAGTGGATTTTATTTAAAAATTCAAGAATGAAGCCTTATTTTTCTATAAGTCTCCATTAAATGCTGTGTGAAAGTATATCATGTTTCCTCATTTAACAGTAACACGAACGACACTCGTCGGTTACATGAATATCCTGGTTGCCATAATTTAGATCATTTCGCTCCACCGGGGACATTTATGCACGAATATACTTCAATTATTATTGATATTTTTCCTCTTTTCGAACGTAGTGAATGTGCGAAACGTTGCGTCAACGTTGTTTCATACTCGCGGCAGCTGGAGGATTTTTTACGATGACGAATTTCATCGCGGCACGAGTGGTCGAAAATCGAGCTGTTTGTCGCTGCGCCCAAGCACATTGACCACCGAATCGGTTTGGTTTTTCTACAACGATGTATTTACACTCGCACATGATGATTTTTTGTCGCAAGCGCTCGTTCGAGGTCGTCCGAGGTGACTCTTTCTCTTAGCATCCAGCGTTGACACCTCACCGTACATAATGAGCACGAGGAATGAAATACTAAGTAGCCAGAGTCTGACATTTACCCCTTACGTATTCAAGACACAGGGCTGAGATCTCTTCGCACCGTTGAGTTGCAATCCGTTCCGGTTCCCGTTTCATTTCCATTTCGTCGTCACCGAATAAATCGCGTTCTTCTTCGCTCCCTACAATATAAACCTTCCTATTATGTTCCATATCAACGTGTATTTACTGCGCGAACAAAAATAAAAAACGAGATGGGCGATTAATTCGAGCGTCGACACCTATGGAATCGACGACGTGAAGTTTGCAACGTTATGGAGTCCAACGAAATGAACGAAAACAAGATTCTCGTAATTCATCATTTTTTGAGTTCACGAATCATTGATGCGGGTTGAAAAACTACGAATTGCAAATTCGCCAGGGAACAAAATTGAAGATTTACTGGAATTATTCGAGTTTTTTTTTCGATTATTTCGTCGCAACGTTGCTCACTCGAGATATTCAGCTTCCATTTTAAAACGCACTTATTCCCCGAAAAGAAAAATGTCTTTGTTTTTTTTTACAAATACTCTCCATTTCGGTGCACCTTTTCTCGAATTAAAAACTCGAGTCATTTTTCTTGGAATTGAGCACTCGAAAAAGCTTACCAATATTCGTAATACCAGGCTGTATATAAGGTACAAAATGTAACGCTTTTAACGTTAACCCCGATCAACGTATACTCGTTTCACAGTCCCGGAGTATATTCACACGGCAATGTGGGCTAGTAAAATCCACATGGACGTATATATTTATACACATTGGCATTAGACTGTGCACCGGAGTAAACTATGCCTGTCGTCCCCGTGGTCAACGACGCGTCGCGATCATCCCGCCCGTGGTTCGCTTATATCCAAGCACCGTAAACCTAATCTCTCCCTGCTCGTACTCCCTTCGCTAACTATTCTACAGTGTTACACACATTTGTGTGTGTGTGTGTGAGTGCGTACACTACCGTCAGAAAGTTTGGGAACATTCGTTACGAAATGCTCTTTTCATCCGATGGAACGAAGTTAGTATTGAAAGATAAAATATTCATGGCCCAATGATGCTTTCCTGAAGGCTCAAAACTTGTTGGATCAACGAATAAATTTGATGAATTTATATTGAAAATGATGATGATGATGATGATGATGATTTGACAAAGCTCTGGCGTGTTGTACGAATTGATGAAAGGATGGAAAGGATATGATGACGTATTCAATGATTATTTTTATAATGACACTCTTTTTGGGGATGGAGGAATGAAAATGCTTTTGAAAAATGATTTTGGAACCTGCGAACGATCGATAGATTCGTATGATCGATGTAACGGCGGGGTGTTGCTCACTTTCTGATGGCATTGTAACAGCGGGCTCTCCCCTTGGCGTTTCCTGCTTGCCCACCGCGTGCAATTGCTTCGTGGAAAATTCCACATTAGCATTGAATCGTTCAAGAAGTTTCCAAACGAAAGCACAACGCTATCTCGACTCTCTGACCCATGTTACGTCTGTGACTAATCGGGGCCATTTTACTTGCAATGTCACTCCGAATCGAACGTGCACCTCGGACTATTTCGTAGTCTAATGAGAAAACGAAACCGAGACGAAGCGCCGCTGGTGTTTGTGCTTATCTGAAAACCGTTTCATCGCCCTCCCATCCTGGGGCAGATGGACTTTTCTTTTCCGGAATCCCTGGATCGGGTACAGTTGAAGTTGAGACTATTTGGAGGACGATTGTTTTGGTTTCGCTAAAACTTTTGACAGTCGATTTAGAATTCGTGCTTTGATGTCTGCGATACGCGAGGCTCTTGTTTTCTTCCGTTCAACAGACTCGCGAGAGTCTTAGCTCCGGAATCTGCGGAATCCTCGCGCGATAGGAATTTCCGGATCAATTTCCTGTTTGCTCGTGACGTGTTTGCTCAGGCTATACCTGAGAATCACGAAGAATGTGGCAAATTTACGATTTCTCGCGATCGCAGTAGCGAGGATTGAAAGGTGATTGGGTCGAGGGCTTGGCTCGAAGGATCCTCGACAGAATTTGAGTTTAAAACTTTCTCGATGTTTTTCCGACATTTTTCCAGCACCTACTTTGATGACAACAATATTCTCAGTCTCACGTAATAATAAACATGCGCGTTGGATGATACGTTCCCACTTAATTGTCCTCAAAGAGCGCCGTTCACGTGTTTTCACAATATTTCGAAACGCGAAGGTTTTCTCAAATTCTACCTAAATTAGATACGCCAAGCTTGGCTCATATTTTTCATTACGTTCGTAGGTACTGAGCGTAGAAAACCTCGTTTAACCTTACGTAAAAAAAGGAACGGGAAATAAGAGGGAACTTTGCGGAGAGACTTGGGAAACAAGTAAATCGTCCAAACAATTGAAACAACAATGAAACCGAGGGTTCCAGCAGCCTCCTCGAGCATAGGTTCTTGCCACATTGAGTCTAAACTGGGTCATCGTAAACCTGAATCTCGTAGCACATATGCATAACTTTATTCGCAGCTTCGTAAAAAAAGGGCATAACTCTCGGAGCGTTCGATACACAAAGAAATCCGGTTCGAGAGCTGTTTTTATTTGCTGAGATTTCACAGATAAATCACAGCTGCGTGAATGGGCTGGCACGTTTACAGACGAAAAAAGCGGGGAAAATATTGAATAGTTCCTCTGTTTCCACACGTCACGAGTTTGACGCCTTATTTGAAACAACGAAAACCCATTTTGTTATTTCCATTTTTGTTATAATCCAAAATTAGGCATGCGCACGCTCCAAACATCAACGACTATCTAGAATCGCTTGATGGAATAATCATTTCATTGCAATCGTCGGAGCGACCGATCGTATTATTTTATCAGTTGTCCAAAAATAGAATGAAGCTTGTTATCTATTCCTATGAACCGATTCTTATTACTTATTCCCATATAACATGTTATGTTTTTCCAATCATTGATAGCAAATTATCGTTGCATTTCAATAAATCGAACGACAAACCCGTAAAAAATCGATTCGAGTTCTTTCAAAATTTGTGCTAAATGTCCTAGCTTTTCAAAGTTTCTTGAACCTCGGATTTGATTCCTTTGGAATCGCATTCGCGTATATCGTTGTTGGCGACGACATCGTAGCAAAAATAGAAAATGTGTCAACGGAAATTCGCTCACTTTTGTGTCAACTGAAAGACGGAAGCATCGAGGATGATGCTGGGCAAAATGATAGATTCGAGCATTATCGTTATGGTCAGCGCGCAAATCAGCTTACCAAGGTTACGTCTCGGTGTCAAATGTTATCTGCTTTCCGGGACACGAGAATATAATCGCTGAGAGCCGAACTATGCGCCATCGTTTTGATTCTCCAAAGTCCCTTCAAGTTTTTTCATCTCCCCAGTTTTCTCTCTTTCCCTCTTATTTCACGATTCTTCCTCATCCACTCGCCATTCACGATCTTTCCAGCGAAACCCGGCGCCATCCTACGAAAGCGAGAATAGTTTTCTGGGACAGCTATATTCGAACTATGAAACTATCCAACCTAAGCGAAGTTCGGTGCTCCCCTCTCCGTCGTTGGGCTGTGTAATTCTACATAGAAATTGTCGATAAGGCAAACAGATGCGCGGAGTACGCGATGAATTTATTATTACAACGCATGCCTCTCGCTTAGTCACGAATCGTTGCTGTTATCATGATCATTATTACCATCATTATCGTCGTTCTAATCCACCGAGCACGAAAAATTGCGATGTTGAATTATCTGCAAAGTTGAGCCAATTATTTAATTATGATACGGAGTTATCCTCTTAGAGAGAATTCGCAAACAGGTCGGATAAATAGATTCTGAATCGATCGTTTTAACGAAATATTACGAGATTTTCATTTTTTACTTGCGTCGTAATGCTCACGAGTGTCAGCACAGTGGGAAAAGCTCTACTCTGGCCGACAGTGATGGAAAAGTAGCAAAATTACATTTGTTTCCACTTCGATCTCAGTGGTTTAACGCGAAGCCCTGTTTTCGTTAATCAATTCGCCAAAAAACTTGGTGCGATGCCCAAGAGGTTGACGTACGGTTGGACCATTCGCACGATGGGGATCGCACTAGTTGGTCCATTGCATCATAATCGATGAGCAAGGAAGTGTTGAACTCTCTGCTTGTTGTGCTTCGTTCCGTTTGCGTTGCCATGCAAAGATTTCAGCCAGGTTTTGGCACGATTTCCTGCACATTTTTCTTGTCCCCTCAGCAAATTTGATGCAGCAGGAGTGTCAGCTGTTGCTGTACGACGGGGCGGAGAATTGAAGAAAAAATGCTTGATACGGAAATAGTCGAATGTCTAAATACTGTGAGCAAATTGATCGAGTTCACAATTCATCATATTTTTAATCGAATGTTCTGAACCGCATAGACTTTCGCGGTCGGAGAAAACGAAAAGCATAAAAAATAACGAATTTCTTCAGTTTTATTATGAAAATCGAAAAATATTTGACAGTTGCAAATGCAGAAGAGAATCCCTGTGAAGATGATTTCCCGTTTTGTATAATTTTTTGAGTTTTTCAAGCTACGCTAGCCGGAAAAATGATTATTCCCATTTGACTATCTCAGCATTTCTGTCTCGAGGAGTAGAAGTGACTTTTTTCTTTTCATTGCTACAGTACTTTTTCACTCGGCATACACGAGAGCTCGTTGACGAACAAACGGTATAGTAGCAATCATCGAATGCGCTCGTCTTTTTTCTTTTCCTTACTCTTCCTGTCGCCGTACGTTTCTGTCTCTGTGCCTTCAGGAATCCCCTCTATCCGTCCCATGGTTATATGCTACGCTCGAATTCCTACAGATGCGTCCGCACGCTCGTGAAAACTTGAATCAGCAAAGCGTTTGTTTTTATTACACCGTTATATTGCATTATGAATACAAAAACTTACAACGCAATCCCTTTGAGACCTTCCAACGTGAATTCGATAACCATAATTACGGAAATCTACAGTGCGGAATAATTAACAGGCCACGAAACGTGCAAGTTTTGCGAAACAATTATTCAAATGCTTGTTTCCGGAGTTGAGAAAATTTTTGAAGTTCTTATAAAAAATTAATCCGAAATGAATTATTCTCTGATTGAAGTACGCACGTATTTTTATTTCATAGAATAAAAATGCCATTCAATTTTTTATTTCGAAGACGCTTCTCCGCAGCGCGAGAGCTTATAATCCAAGCTGCGGCTAAACTAGTTCGAACTTAATATTTTATAACTCGAAAGCCTTAATCCACTTTCCTGGTTATTATTACGTTAGTTCAGTTTATAGACGACGAGCGATTTTCTCGCACTCGTGACTTTTAGATTTTGATCCTCATTCGATTACGCGTGTGAGTGTGTACAAGTACTTCAACCGGTTCAACAACGTTAGACGAACGTCTATGTCAATGTGTACGTAAAACACACATAATGGAGTTACGTATTAGGAAGTGCTCGCGCCGGAGGCACGTGTTGAAAAGTATCGATGCCACACTCCCGCGGTTGACTGAACTAACGAAAATTCCCCCAGCACTAGTAATCGTGATATTCGAGAGAATATTAAAATTCAGATTCCAAGGTCTCTACGGAGGCTCGAAACGATTTTCGTTCCTATTAATCGTTTTCGATATAATTGTTCGAACAAGGAGGACGATGAATATTAATGTCTAATCCCCTCGTGGGATTGCTCGTTGAAATATGATTTATTGATATGGAATTCAACGTCGAATAAGCCTCTAATCAAATTGATTCAGAACTCCTGTTGGCACTGAGATAACTCAAATTTCAAGATTACCACGAGATTCTATTTAGGTTTGCAATCCTCCTTAATTCTCGTGATTTCGTACCGGATCCTCCGATTCCTTCTCGCTGACGTGGATTTACCTATTTTGAGAATATTATCGCACGCAGACCGCGAGTAGTCGATGGAAGAGTTGAAACTCAATTGATCCGAGATGGCTGTCAATTTCAATTACAAACATCGAACCCGAAGTGAGCTACTCGGCCCGTATTATGTAAAGATATTTTTGCCGATGACTCGCCCCGCTCGAGGCGTAACTTATCCCACGAAAACGCTCGGTTCCGACTTTGTCGTTGTGCGCTCTCCCTCTCTCGTGGTCCCCTTTTCTCTGGCTCGATCTCGTGGACCAACGCAGCATCTCCCGCGGATCTTACGACAAGCAGAGCCACCGAGAAAGAGTATCAGGAGCAAATCTATGTATAAACGCAGAGGCTGAGCATGCAGCTCGCTGCTATACTCCATTCCATATAAATATATAGATTCATCCTCGTGTATTCGGATTAAAAGATGTGCGTGTGAGCTCGTTGGTCCAGCCTCTGGTGACATTGTTCGCTTACCATTTATATACGCGGTTCTGTACACGAATGTGGGGGTATTTATACATACGCGAAATGCGGAAAATTCTAACCTCGATGTGACTTTCATTCAGAAGATCATAAAAGGGGAAGTATGATACGAAATTTTTAACATAAACATAATTTTATTTAGAGTATTCACCAAAATAGTTGGAAAATCCTTTTTTCCTGGGCAACTTTCACTGACGCTCTCTCAGATTTCGATGCTGTGAGGCCAAAGTCACAAAACCTTCTCTCGAGTTGATTTCGTTGAATAAAACTCGCCTGTTTTCGCTAGAGGAAACAGTTTCAATGGCCGACGACGAATAAACTGAACTCGTTGTAGAGAAAAATGTTGATGAAACACTAAATGATGTTGGTGTCGATGGTAGAAATTGAATTGAAGACAAAATAATACGGCACTTTGAAACTGGAAGTCGCTTCAGCTGCAATGCGAGCGAGAAAGACTCGATGAGGATTGAGAATGTAAATGTTTGATGAAGGAAGAATAATTTCACCAAGTGCGCGTCGTTCTCAAATAACTGTCGTTGACGAGGCACAGACTCAGCAATCCTTCAAGGTTAGTTCAGTGACATTGCAGGAGTTGCAAGATTATACCGGAGTTGAAATCGGTGACAGGTTTTAATCGTTCGGATCTCGACGAAAACACCGTTGCTATCGCAATGTCTCGCATTTATTTCATTTGCATTATTCGACGAGAACAAAATGTCCGAGGAGCATCGACACGGACCATTAAAAATTGAACCCAAACCTGCGGTTCGCTCGCCTCACTTTTCCGGCTATTCATCGTTGAGAAGCTCTCTCGTCAACGAGCGACGCTCCATTAAATCTTGAACATTTGCAGTTCCTTCCAGCTCGTAAATAACTGCTATCGAAGGCTTCTCCAATTGTATGGCCAATTACATAATCGATACCATCCGGAGATCCGTGTCTTTGTAATCACGAATTTTTATGGACCCACTGTTTTCTGAATGTTACGCTCGCTTCTGTGCGTTAAGAAACATCGTTATGCAATTCCCGAACATTATTAAGATTTTCCTACTTTTGTTCCTTTTCGAAAAATTTGACTTTACTCGTACCCGAAATTCAAAAAAGAACAGCATCGAACGTCAACGAAGTCTCTGTAACAGTCTCTGAAGTTTGCTGCGTTGGAGTCCAACGAAGTGATCTAAAAAAACTCTCCAATTATTCAAGTAGTAATTCTCAAATTTCGATCCCTGCCGAATTTGCAATTCGTAGTTTTTCAACCTGCACCGATGCTTCGCGAAATAAAAAAATGGTGAATTACAAATGTTTTTTTCCTTCATTTCGTTGGGCTCGAAAATTGCGAGCTTCAGCGTCGTCTCTTCGAAGCACTTTTATTGATATAAAATCAAATGAATTCGAAGGCATCGATTAGCCAGACTCGAAAAAAAAATCAGATTAGACTTCAATTAGCATAGTGGTGGGTAATTTCCATCGGCGAAGCTCACAACTATGTCCTTGAAAGTTAGCATGGCATTGAGGGAGAAGGCTGCTTCTAGATGGAAAACGTGCCTGGCTGATCGTCCCTGTGACGTCACTCATCCAAGGTCGTTTAATGAACCGAGCCTCCACTGATTTCAGAGCTCTTTGCGTTTTCCTTTTTCCGGGACCAGCTGGAATCTCTCGTATGCGGGCGAACGATCGGATTCGCGCATATTTATAGCTGAATTGCATTGTCACAATGGAGATGAACATCATCGCGTCCTTTGCTGCGATACAATTTTCGTGGTTTCAACACAGCAATCGATACGATCGAACGTTCGAAAATAATTTGTTGCAATTCAGACATCATTCAATTTTCACATCTCCGTGTACGAGTTCGCCTTTCCTGCGACCTGTAAATTTGTAAATTTTAAGCCAGAATAATTCGTATCGACGGTTTCAATTTTTTTTTTCGTTAATCACGTCGATGGTGTGCAACGAATAATGAAAAATCGACATAGAATAATGTTTTAGCGGTAATTCGATTATTGGAAAACAATGAGAATGTATGAAATATGAATATCGTCATATGCAGAAAAGTGTGTGGAAAGTAGATGTACTTCGATGAGCTGGTACGTTAACCTGAGACCTCTCCTCGAGCCAACCATACGGTCCCGAGTTTGGTCGATAACTCGACGTACACCAGGTTTTATTGAACGCTCGATAAAACACGTTACATGTGTTCCATATTTTCGCTGGTAAATGGAGTTTTTGAATGAAACATTTTCGGTTACATAAATGCTCTGATTTTTTTTCTAAATGTTGGTTGTTTGCGTAGCTGCGGAATGTTGTCAAAGTTTTGACATGCGAGAGTGAAAATTAGTAGTGAAAATTAGAACGGCGCGGATTAAGTAAATCGTCGTTTGTACTGCAGGATTAACGAGGCAATATCTTTTTCATTTTGCAGGTCAAACTTGATTCGAATTGGGATCGACGACTCGAAGAATTCTAAGTTCCTTCGAAAAGCGCAATTTTCAAAGCTCCCAAGACTATTGAACGTGCCGCATTTGCTCTAGTTTTTTTTTGTAATCTATTCACGGATCCTCGACCTTGGCCGAGTTTTTTTTTTAACGTCGCGAATCTTTTTCCGGGAACGACGTCGGGCAGTTTTTCCTTTTTTTTGTCCGTTACCGAAAAAATAAATATTGCGATTCCTCAGGCTTATTCGAGCGTTGAGAGGCTTTCGTTCACCGGAGTGACGTCACAAACGATCGTACGTACGGACGTGGGTGGATTCGGGGTCGCGACTTCTCGCGGTTCGAGTGAAAGTGTAGGATGCTTTTCAAAGCCGGTGAATTACCGGTTCCTGTCATGCTCGATCCTTAATTTATTGCGATCGAGCTCGTTCCACTTCTCGTCTTTGCAACTTATTCGTTTAAAATTCCATCTGCGAATAGTGCACGACCTCGGGAGAAAAATGATTTTTATATTCGCCGAAAAACATCGGGATTGTAGACTTTTTTAAATAAACCGTTGTGCTCTATAAAAATCGCGCTATGTTTGATCTGAGAGTGAAAATAAACCGCCGTGGCGAAGGATCTGTGAACACGAGTCGACGCATCCGCTTCTGCCGTTGCTGCCAGGACGAATAATAGTCGGGAGGCTATTATGACGGAATATTTGGATCCGCACTTTATCCGGGCACTCTGCCGTGATCCAGACAGACGAACACTCCAGGTGAGCTCTCGCACTCTCTTTTATTTATCTTCCCCCCTCAGAATATAGACATTCGAATTTCGCGTATTCATGGAGTCCAGTAATTGGACCGCGGCTAGCTTTGCACTTTAGTGGGGGAAATATGCGGTTGAAATGGAGGCTTTTCGTCAAGAGGAAAAAACTACAGAGAGCCGATTTATTCTGCCGATTGCTCGATCCAATCCGTGAATTTGTCTCAAGTAAAGATAGTTTTTATGACTTTCAATAAAAACACACACATAATTCGAGAAATTTTTGGAGCGCAAATCCATTTTCTTTTGTCCACTGAACCAGCAACTTCGTGCAACGAGTTCGGAGCTTTGAGAATGAAAAATCTTATGACTCACATATTTCTATAGACAATTACCCCAAAGTTTGAGTTTACATTTGAAATCCGCGTAGTTATAACGCGAACGTTGACTGCGTGCACGAGCTCAAGATCGACGAGACGCTTCGTACGTCGCAGTAGTGAGCACCTTTTCATTCTCGGAAAGCTTTGACAGAGCTCGCTTCAAAGAGTTGAAAAAATGTATTTGAGCTTGTTTCCCCGTTTCCTTCTTACTTTCTCTCTGCCCTCGCGGTTGCGAAGGCGGCTCTTTGCCATATTTTTCTCTGCTCCCTCTGTGCGCGGTTGCTCTCGCGATGCGGTTACGAATTGCGTCCTTACATTTTATTTCTCAGCAGCTCAGCAGGCCTGGAGGGAAGGCGGTGGTAGGCAGCAACGCAGAATCTCGCGTCAAAGAAAAATTCTTAGTCGACAGACGCGTCGAAGCTTCATCCCGCGACCTAGCAACGTTTTCTCTCACCTGCTGCGAGGCCGAGTTCGCTTTCCCTTTCCTCCCTTGCCATGGCGGAGTGCCCATTACTCTCGAGACTAATTAGCAATTTGTGGGAGCTAAACCACGCGACACGCCGCGACAATCTCGCGGCGAGCTCGTATCGACGATCCTTCCTTCTTTCTCTACCGCATTCGCACGCGAGCCCGCGAATATGCTCGCCTCTGAATCTCCAATAGACACTGTCGATATTCAAGGATAGATCGCTTCCTCGGGAACACAGGTACCAGGTCCTTCGATTTACGACAACTTTGGCCGATTCCCGAGCGAAACAGATCCGCAATCACATGGCCCAGGTGGGCCTGAAAGCGATCGAACCGGACCGGACGTTTCCTCGCAGTTGAAAGCATTATAAACACGTTCGATTTGAGAACAATATACGGCAGCCAAAGCGCTCCGAATCCTAACCAGCTATCAATGTTATCAGAGGATTGATTGGACTATATACCAATTCGGGGGCCGGAGGACATTAATTTGTTGTGTAATCGAAGATCGGTGGGCGCAGATGTCAATTCGAATTAGGACCGATTAAACGAATCAGAGTTTTCATTTAAGGTGTTCCTTCCATGAACCCAAATATTCTGGAAATCACTGATTTTAAATAACAGTAAAGTAAAAGTGCATGCGAATAGATTGGCGAAATTTCAGGTCAGGTTATCGAACGTTTAATAAAGAATTGAAACTTGAAAAATCGTAAAATTTATACAGGAGCTTATGGAGCTATTTCATCATCAACAAATTTCTATTCATTCAATATTTCCTGATACAAACTGTCTCACAGATAGAAAAATGTGTAAGGTATCCACAGCGACGATCAAAATAAAGGGTTACCGAATCCTTAAAAGAGAAATTAACGATAGAAGTTGGAAAAATGGCAAAAGCATTTCCTATATATAACCGCGACTTTTCGGAGGTTAAGAATCAGTCCAAATTTCGAGAGCCTCAACTCGCGCCACCAAAAAATACGCTTGCGCGCGAAAGGAATACCTTAAACCGAGACTAATTAAACGATTGGCTATTTAATTGCAAGTTTAATCGGAATGGAATAATCTCTCGCGGGAAACGCCGCTCGTACAAGCTACCACTTTTCATTGATACCTCGAGCAACCCCCTTTAAATCGTGGCAAGAGGCAGAACGAGGCTTTTCCTTTTTTATTGTACACGTTGTAACTGACAGCTGACAGAGTACAAACGTCGTGATGCATTGACGATTGTGCGTCGTCGCCTTGATGACGGATAACCGTATCGGCAGGCCTGCGGCGGGGAAGATAAACGAGATAGGACAGCCGGAAAATGATGTTGCACGGAAAAAGATCGGCTCGTCAATGGGCTTTAGCCTCCATTTTTTACTCTCTCGTATCTATGAATGGAGCGAGGTGTCGCGCGCTCGTCGTTTCCCACTGTCACTTTAGCCGGTGTGTGCAGCCGGGTTATTCTATTATATTCGCGTCGCGTCGCGGGACGCCGTGACGCTCCATACGTAGCGATAGAATGATAAGGGCCTCGACAGCCACGCGCTTGTTAAATATGAAAATGCATTGTTGGCACACGTTTCGCTATAATTTAACAGCTACGCACCGTTCTCTCGTTGAACTCAAATAATTGCGGTTTACACTTTGAGATGGGAAGAATTAATTTTATGCTTTGAAACCGGATGTCGCTGGTGGAGCTCCGTGTCGTACAAATTGCAGAGAAATTTCCTTCCGTGAAGTTTGTTTGGGCCTCAATTGCTGGAAGTTGCGCCGCACGGTTTCGTTGCCTTTGTCATCAGTTTTTCTGACGTGGAAGAATCGTCCTGCTCAATTCGTGAGATCCGATGAGCGTTCAACAGAACTTATGGCGCTTGTTTTTTTAATCATTTTTCCTTTCGAAAGGAACGAATCGGTTTTGATGAAAGTTAGAATTTTTAATCGGTTATTCCGAAGACTCGCGATGTGGCGTTTCACAAAAGATGGGGGGCTCGCATGTGACATGGCTCTTTGGTAAGTTCATGCATGCCTGATCGAGCAAACGCGTTATGTGTGCGGGATTCTCTAACCGACCGAACGAGTCTCCGATTTCGATTGCTGGGCTCCGTATGGCGTACAGAGAAGTACGCATAAAACCGATCACCATCTTGCCGAGCACTCTTCCCCGCTCTCTCCCTTTCCGTCTCTTTTTCACGGGGCGACAACACGATCTCACCGCCAAGGTCGTCCAGTGCCCTGTGCGCCGATTCCCCGTCGCCCAGACGCGTTCACATTTTTCCTTCACCGGTTTCAGATAAATAATCATAAATCAAGGAAGATTCATCGCCTCGAAGTTCCATAAAAAAAGAAGTTTGGAATTTCATGTTGTTTGGACATTCGGCGGAGAAGAAAAACTCGACCCAGTGTCGGATTCGGGGCGAAGGAGGGTGGCATGAAATACGCTTTGTATAAACTAACTCGCTGGAGCAGACAAAACGGCGCCCCGAACCAGTAGAAAAGCCTGCGCAAACTCTCGCCTTCCATCCTGCTTGTGTGCTATATCTGTGTCAGAAAATCTGTGTATTATCTCAGCTTACTTAGAATATTTATCATCGCCACGTGGAGGACAGACCTCTCGCGACAATGGTCCTGGCGCCGATGAAGTTTTCAACTTATTCTCCAGTTAATCAGAAGAATTTAAATGCACACAATTTTTGAAACGTATGAATGATAATTTCGATGATTTTAACGAAACATTTAGCCTTAAAAATAAAAGACATTTTTTTTATCGGCTCAAATTATTCTTAGTGGATAAAATCAACCTCAGAGTTGAACATTTTTTCCATCTGGTAGAGTATTTCGTTTACAATTAGTAAAAACATTGTTACCCTATGAAAACCAAGCACGAAACATGTTTACAATAATTCTATAAAAATTATAAAATTACAATAATTTTAACAATCTTCTAATAGAAGAAGTAGTTCTCTACGAAAAATCACCAAAAAGCTTGTTCGTGAAACGAAAAATTCCGAGCTAATTGTTTGTACTTTTTTTTTGTAGGGAAATCAGTTTTCTATAAAAACATATTCTTGTGGTTTTTGCGTGACTTTTTCCTAAAGAGTTATGATACGATGATCAGAGATCTCAATAGTTTCCTGGGTCAATCTTTATATGGAAAATCTTCAAACGCGATGCGCCGTTCGAAATGATTTTTTGGTGAGCTCTGCTTTTGGGATTCTTTTTTTCGTCACCTTAATTCCACTTTCTCGGCTGGATGGAAAGGAACAAGTTCCGATTTCATCGGAATCAATAAAATGGAGGGAAACTTTGAGCAGGGTCGATGGTACGAGAGTTTCAGTAAATCCTTGACATTTATTGATAAAATTTTTAGGGAAAATTGTCGACGCGATTCTAAAAGTATTTCCTGCTTCAAATCATATTTTCGAAAGTCCTGCTCCCAAAAAATCTATTAAACTTTACATCAAAGAAATTAATCCCGTTGAACCAGGACAAATGCGAGCTGCAATTAATAACGGAGAAACTCATTCGCACAAGTTCGCCGAGCGCAAAAATCCCAGAAGCACGAAGCTCTTCCATATATTCACAAAACAGTGCGGTTGCTTATCGCGCCAAGCTCACGCAATTAATACAATTAATTATCGAACCGAGACTCATGCGTTAAGTACACATGAATCCAGAAGAAGCCCGATTTATAAATGGGAGTTGAGTTTCACGACTCAATTTGTTAATGAGATTGGCCCCCGCGATTTAATCGTTGCTTCTCGCTGCGAACAACGAGCGAACTCAGCTCGTTAATATTTATCGCGTTCGTCTCACTGCTCATTGATCTTATCTCATTATGCAGCCGAGCGATGGATGAAGCTTAGCAAAAAACGAAGCATATTCATCGGTCAGGGATCGTGTATATAGGATCGTTCGAGCAACTATTTAACGCCTTTTGTTCCTCCGCGTCTTTCCACGTTACTCCGTTAGTTTATCACGGCTCGTGCAAACATCGCTCCATAAAGAGCTGCCCGAGATCGTCTCGAGTTTCTACGCACTCTCATCCCGGCACTTTACACCTTGGCACATCCTCTTTCGAAGCGGCGCTTTTCATTAATCTCGGATCAACTGCGTGCATCGGCTCCGTTCGCATCATTTAATTCAGGCAATTTTCCTCGCAAGTACAAAGAATTTGGAAAAATCGTTTTATAAATAGGCAAGCGCCTCAACGCGTATCGCGCGACATAAAACGAATACGGGATTAGCTCGTTGTGTTAGTAATCCGGAGGCCGTTCGCGGTGGTTTATAACTCGTTACGGAGGCCCAAGAGTTCCTCGACCAGCCGACGACTTTCGATCGGGGCTGTGTGTGTACCACGCGAGGTCGCGTGCTACCATCGTCCCGGGTAGCGTGCAAGCTTTGCCTGGCGAACAGCTAAATGAGGAATAGCCTACACCGTAGACATACCAAACCTTAATGCAGTTCACAGGATGTCCTAAAAGTTCTTTGTTATCGACTTTGTCCCACGATTCCGGGGCGGAGAAAACGGTATTTGACGATTTTTTTTGTCGATTCTTCCCTGCACCGAGATATCGATCGATCGATGTGGGCCAATCCCGTCGCGGAGCCATCATACAAAGTGGGAGCTCCGAAGCTCCTTCGTTCGGCTAATTGGTGCCGCATCAACGCGGTGCATCGCGCAGGAAAATCACTCGAAACTTTTCGCTCTGGAACTTGATACTTTTTTTATACTCCGGAGATCTCGAGTGCGACAAAAGCCGCTATGCACGCGTCGCAGTTTTGCAATCTACGACCGAAAGGATAATAAATTTGAGCAAACATGACTCGCGAGTCCTCTGTGACATTATCGAGAACTGTTTTTCTATATGTTTTTATGTCCCTCTGTTGCAGGATCTGCAAATCATCTATTACGGACTCCTGGGTCTCGAGGCATTACGACCCTGTCGAGATTCCGTTTTACGAGGACTCTGCAAAGTCGTACGTTATGAAAGACATTACGCGAATCATGTTCTCTACTAGTGAGTATATTTCTGTTTTAGATTTATTTGCATAGCTCGATCTCGTCCTATTCCCCGATTCCGTTAATTTATTGTTCGATCAACTCGCGCAATTGGGATAATGAAATTTGCTTACGAGGACTCGGTTCCGTTAAAGTGGAAATTAATCTCTTCGATTTTTTGACTTATCTCCAAATCCTTCCATCTTTTTCGCCCCGTTTTTCATCATATCCAGGTGGCGCCATGTCTCGAGACATCTGACAATCCATCGTCGGCAGAACCGCTGCTTTATCACCGTCGGTAATACCAACGTCGCGTTGCTCGTTTACTTTCTCGATAATTCCATAGAATTTCCGCATTTACCGACGGGGATTATTTCCGCGAGTACCGTGGTCCGATTTAGTCAGAAATCGACCTTTCCTCGAGGGGTTTGACTCCGATATGAAACCGTTGATTTTTCGTTTTCGCAGCACCGGAGAATTGGCCAATTGCTGGTACATCCTCCTGTCAGGCTCCGTTTTCATCGATGGCTCGATGTTCCTGCCCCGTTCAAGGTATGTGTCGACGAGCAAAATTATTCTTTAAATATTTATCACCGTATTGTGACAAAGATTTCTTCCGTAATTAATCGACGACGAAAGGGCGTAAGTTTCATAAAACAATATTAATACGTGCCCGTTATAAATGGTCTCAATTTTCCCACCTTCCTAGCGCCCAGACTCGCGCGCAACGCACTCGGAAATCCTCATTAAATCTGTAACCTCCATCTTCTCCCTGTTTCGTGACATTGCCCGTATGGGCGAATTAATTTTACCGGTGCGTTCGTGGAACGAGGTCGTCATTCTCGTCGTCAACTCCCATCTACCTTGGTCCTCTTTTTTTTCGCGATCCGGAACCGTCTCCATTGAATATCGAATTACTCACCGTTTTATACTATGCGATCAAATGATCGATCGTCTCTCGTTCTTTCGTTTGCATTCGGCACCGAGAAAATTCTTGTGAAAAATAACGAATTAAAAGTTACTTTACAACTTCCTGAATGAGTAGTTTCCCCCTGAAACACGGAGCGCGCTGTTGATTTTTCTTCAATTTTTTTCAAGATACCAATCGTTTTGATATTTTTCTCGGCCCCGAAACACCGTGATAAATCGATATCCAAGGATTTTCTCTCCTCAAAAGCACACACGAATGTGTCACCAGTTGATGATACACGTACTCGTATAAGGATTTATGGGAGACGTGAGCGTATGAGGGTGATGGAGGAAATGAAAAAACAGTACAATTATGATGATTATTGTTTAAATAGCACGACAAACTCGTAGTGCTCTTGTTAGGGAGAGCGAAGAGAGGAAAACGGGAAAGACTGCGAGTCGCGCGGTGCGGGCTCGGAGATAGGAAATATATTTGAAAGTGAATGAGCAGAGAGCGGGAAACGTCGGTACGTGTAACTCGTTTTAAAGGTCATTCCCATGGGGATCGTTCCACGGAGAAGCTTGTCTCGTACTGTCAAAGTTACAAGGGGAAAATCATTTCGTGTCTAGAAGCGAGAAAGAGAGAAACATGGAGAGTGGGAAGGAGCGAGGAGGGAGGGAAAGAGAGGAAAAAAGAGAGTCGCAGAGGCGAGCACATGGGGGAGGACAGCGCCACTCTTGGCACAGGTTTGTTTGTCAACTACGTTGTCGACAGTCGCTCCGCAGCCGGTTTCCGATACACTCGAGTCTTCTCGTATACCAGTACAGCTCAGGCTCCATTCCAATAAAGGATTCTCCGATTTCCGGATGCGCATCATCAAACACTTACATTCCTCGATTAATCATCGCTGCCAAAGTACCAACATATTGTTGCGTTCTTTTTCTCTCGCGAAGGAAATATCCGCCTTTCAAATATCGCGCTCCGAACACGAAAACGTTTCGATGTAACAAGTGCGACTCACGGGAAAGTTGACGAAGGATTATAATCTTGTAAAATAATGGTTGCGAGTGCGTGAAATTGAAGTTTCTCGAACGAAATGTAGGAATGAGGCTCGACGAGAATTTTTCGGAACAACGAATCGGGAAATCGATGGAGGAAACGAATTTTTTAAAATTTCTTTCGTAAGCGCATCCGCTGATCGAACTCAAAATTATTCTCGATTGAATAAACAAAGCTCGCGGAATTTTAGACGAAAATTTTGGACAAAACGGATTAACGAGTTATACGAACGAAATTCCTTTCGAAAAGTACGAAAGCTTCTGATTGTTGGGTGCAACGGACCACCGTATAATTGGGCAGCGAAGGTGCAACGTACGCGCGCGGTCGTGATCACAAATCGTTCGCGAGAATTTGTAAGCTTCATGCAGGTACAGGCATCAAAGGCGTACATATACCGAAATAGTAGTGCGATCAGTGACCCGTGCATAAAGCGAACGGGCGCACCGGTGCACCCGAGTCTATAACGAAACGCCAAAACAATACATGCGCGCACATCATTCGAAAACGTGAAATTTCGGAGATAAAATCGTTTTTTTTTTTTTCGTTTCGCTTCATCCTGGCGAAGTTGATATATTCGTCCCGAGAGCGATCGAATTTCTCATCTGTGAACTGGGCAGTTTGTATAGAATCGTTCGAATATTTCCAGATTTTTTTATTATCCAACGACAAAAGAACTGATTGCGCAGGTTTTGCCGAAAAATGTCAATTTTTTAAAACTTAATTGAACGCGGCAAAGTTTTGTTCGTAGCTTGGGAAGTTTCGCGATAAAAATCAAAGTTTATGCGTAATCGATTGTAAAATAATAATCAACCGATGAGATTTACAAAAACAGGATTAAATGGCGAGACTCGTGTTTCGAGCTTGCAAAGTTTTGCCATAAAAATGGACGTTTAGTTAATTAATCGTCGAAGTGATTACGCGAAGCTCGTTAATCAGGGGCTTATGCTCCACGTAAAGGCGGTGGTTTGAGCCACGCGTAGAGCGACGCTCGGTGAGAAAGGATCGAGGCACAAGGATACGAAGGATATTTCACTGTTGTTGCTCCACTCACGTTGCGACTCTCGCTGCCTCCGGTTTGCTCCGTCAGAGTTTCGCTGCATTCGTATTACATATTTCACCTCGGTTATGCGCGTTCTCAAAATTTTTCATTCACTTAATCGATCAGTGGGCGAATAAACTTTCGTGTTTTTCAATTATCAATACATTTTTGATATTTTGTTGTTTTGTTCGACTAGTGATAGTGCGAGCACGTTTCGATGGGCGTCGCGAACCGCAAACCCAATTTTTCGGTACAGTATACATTTGTTTTTAGAACTGTACGTGAAATTCACGAATCGGAGTGTTTCTGGAAGATCAAAAGATGAAAATTCTGCAAAATTTTTACTCAAACATTCTCTTTCGTTCAAACCTCGTTTTTGAAATGTCAAATGAACGCGAATTAAGAATGTAAAGTACAATTTATATCGCTCATTTGCTTAACCGTCGTGTTAGATTTCACATCGACTTCCTCAAAGTTTTATCTTCCGCTGCTTCATATACCGGTTGCTCAGTTCGACACTTTGATTCTCTAAATAATGGTGATAACGACATTTATCAGGGGGATGGGAACATGCACTTGAGCCGCTGAATTTTTCTGTTTCCAATTCTCATAAGCCGAACTGATCAATATTCTTACAAATGATATGCAGCCTCTCGGGATTTCGCCTTAATCGTAACGTGATTGCGGGGGAAAAAAAAGAAATGAAAAAAGAAAAAACACATGGAGCGTCGGCTCGATAGTAAATCGAAGAGGGATAAAAACAAAATATGACGAAAGTTGCAACATTTTTTGCACTCTTTGCTTCATCGTACAATATCTCGAGAACGTTGAGCCGGAGCATGCGCATCTAAAATTGAGGCCATCGTATATATTTGTATGGAGCAAAGTCACTGAAATATTCAATTCCAGTTGAATTTTGTTCCCGCTGTTTAATATTTGATCGCGGTCCGCGGAGGACAAAATTGAGCCTCGAATTTGTAGGAATAATAAAACTGCGTTTTAACTCTATCGTGCGAGCGAGAGAAAATCGAGTTTTTGATTTCCGTTGGATTTTTCAGTTTTTCTATTCAGACGAATATTAATTTTCCTCATTTCCACGTTCGATCCTTCGAGGATGAGAATTATTTTGATACCGTTTTGAAACTTCTGCGTTCGGCACGGCGAACGTTTCAACAGTTGGTGCGAATCTCGAACTCGGAGAATTACCGTGTTATCGAGTGTCTTCGGCATGTTTTGAAATTCATACGAATCTGAGAGTTCGCGGCTATGTTTGCCAAGTGAAAACTCAACGAAAGTGAATGCGAACGTTGTCCAATCCGTATACAAATATTCAAATATTACACACACACACACACACTGACGTAGCCTCTGCACACATTTGGATCGTGAAGTGTCGATCGGAGTTATCGCGTGGGCGGAGAAGAAAGTTGGGTGAGCAGAGTCTCGTCGAGGTGACGAAAAAGCCGGCAAACTGGATGCGACTGACGGCGCCGCGCCTCCCCCGCCCCCGCCGCCGCCTAACATCACTGTCACTCAAGATGACCGGTGAGAGCTCATTTACTATATGCTCATTCTCTTGGTCTCCCTTAATTTCTAGATTCTTTGGATATACGAAAAAAATAGGAGGAAAAATGGAGCGAGATATACGCTAAAAATGATTTAAAAACAAATGAAAAGATTCACGATTCGTGAGACAAGAAAATTTAGGATTTTACAATTGAAACGTTTTGCTGGAAAAGTAAATTTTTAATGAAAAAATCCTAGTCAGGATTACGATCGTCGAGAGCTGGTCAATTGCTCTTATTCGTCTCAATTATTCCTTCGACTTTCAAAACATAAATGAGAATCATCGAGTTCGATAAGAATAAAATCTCGTCTATTCAGCCTGAAAATGCAATGTGCAAGGAACAACAATGCACTCGAGACTGACGCTCATAAACAGAGGCAAAAGCAATTACGGCTGTCTCTGTTCCATCCTATCGTAGTATATTACACGAACGCGCGACGCTCGATGAAATATTCATTTTGCTTCTCGAGAGCGAAGGAGATGGAGAAAATGAGAGAAATAGTAGCACAAAAGTTGGCTCGTGTATAGCGTAATGAAATTCTTGTATTTCTCTCGGCGAATGCAGCAGGTACACCATCGAGAAGGCCATTTTGCCAGTTTACAGTTACGCGGCGGAAACTCTTCTGTCAAAGAAACCGTGTAATTATTAATCTCCAGTCCCACTCGCGAATTTCCCCTTCTCCCAGACTTTTAATTATGAATTTCATTCTCTGTGCGAACTATATGGAGAAGTCCTCGAAAAATTGAAAAAGGGTCGTTTTTTACTCGTCGCAGCCTCCGATCTCCACAGAAACAAGCAGAGAAAACGAATGATTTTATCGATTAAAATTTGGTACCTGGTCCAGTTTTCGCATCCGTCAGGCTCCTCGCGCGTTGTTGGCAATTCGTAATTTCCTCCATCATCATTCTTTTCTACTTTCTATCTTTGTTTTCTCGAGCTCTTCGTCGTATTTTCGTCTCTCGAGATGAGCCAATCACAGTAACCGCTCATCATAAAAGCCCCGGCATACCGAGGGCGATTCACCTGTTACTTGGCAAAATGCCGGAGCCTCGGTCAGGCTCAACTATCATTTTATTTAATGTTGCCGCATACCTCGGCTCTCTCAAACGATGGGTATGAAAAGTTCGCTACGTTGAGAAGGGTCGTTGCCAGCCTGAGAAATGCCTTTCCTGTATTACTTGTGGGAGTTTCTCTCTCTCTCTCTCTCTATATATCTACAAATTTTCATGGATATACATAAATAGGCTATTTTATGATTACTCGACTACACTCCATTCCGCAACTATTTCGATTCTATTACTCTTTTTTGTGCTTCTTTCCCGTCGCTGCGTATCCTGGATGTATAACGACTGTATAAATCGAAAGCGCGATTATTGCGTGTTTTGTTTTCAAAATAAATATTTTACCGATCCTTGCCCGACTTGTGTCCTGCCCCGTGTGCTAAAAATTCCCAACGATCATTCAGCCATGTGTAGAAATTCTTACAGCGAACACATTATATTTACATTTCATTTTCAACGGTTACTAGAAATCGGGGCGTTTCGATGTCTCCGCGGATTGATTTTTCGTGAATTTCCGTACGACAAATTCGCGTGGATGATTTTTCTATAAATGAATTTTGAGACTGGAAATTCAGATGAAATTCCAGAGGGAACGCACAAGTGCGAATCTCCCTGACTCGTTTTTATCTTCATCCTTTGATCGCAGCCTTCTCCCTGCAATTTTCTTCAACCTGTTTGTCTCGTCCTCGCGACGCAGATAGCAATGTATTCTCTGCGTTCGTTGTTTTTTTTTTTTCATTTTTTTTTTTAAATTCCCTCTCACTCTCTTCTCTGTCATTCCTGGCGCACAAAGGCAAATTATCGATTTCCTATCGGTAAAACGAGAAGCCGAGCGTACTTTATCTCGGGATGGGTCGCGGCCTCGTCGGTGCTGTATGGGCATCATTCGTGCCTAAGCTCTCCTCCGCCCTCCCCGGACCCTTCGTTCCTAACGCTACAAATCGCCTCGGACATGTTTGCAATACCATTTTTTTTGAATATGCTACAACAAAAGTTTTTGCACTTGGGATGAGAAACTTTTTTTCTTCACTCGCAAAAAACGACGCGCTAAAGTCTCCGAAGATTCAGCAGGTTTCGTCGGACTGGCCTCAAGCCGAAGGCTTCGTTCACATCGTTGGAGTTTTGAAAATCAATTAAAGTGTTCTAATTCCCCATGAATCTCAAAACATAAAGATTGTAATACGATGATTGAAAAATCGATGATTGGAAAACAACGCGACGTTAGTTAGTCTCCGACCCTTAAAACTTCAGGACAAAATACATCACATTTTTTCCGGGAATTTAGCCTCGAAAATGTTGCGCAAACGTTTGAAAAACTATGAAGGCAAAAAATAGAGTTTAATCACATTTTTTCGTCACAAAAGCGTTCTCTCTTGCTGAAAATAACACTCAACCGACGCGACGTGGAGAGAAATGCGTCCACGTACGTAGAGCATTTATGGTGGAAACTTTGCTCCCCCCTCCCTTTTCCTTTCTCTTCTTCTGGACTGTTATATACATTCGATTTATAGCGAAGGAATAAAGGTTCCCAGATATACACTTCTCTCGTTTATCTTCGATCCATCTCCATCAGCTCATTCTGACGTAAGGTCATCGTCTCGCCCACGCATTATGGAACCCACGACGGAAACGTCTTTTTTCAGTGCACGCCACATTTACGTACTTTGACATATGCTTGCACGTGTACACACACTCACGTGGTTCAAGAGTGTTTACAAATTGGTGACAGACCTTTCCACCTTTTCCTCGCATATCTGATGGACTGCAATTCGCTCATAATAGACCAACCTACTGGAGATTCGTACAGCCAATCAATTGAGAGTGTATTAATGCAACGTTATTCTCGCGGAGGAGCTCCTTGAATTACGTCAAATCTTTCGGTTTGGAATAATATCGAAAATATTGGGAAAAAAGCCTTATTCTCCGTTATCGATTTATGCGACGAAGTTTTGTCAGAGCTTTTTTTTTAGCATGGATCAGAGCCCTTGGTCAGAGTAATTACGTTCACTCGGCTGGATTCTGCAATAAATTATTAAAAAATCGATTTTACATGGACCAACATTGAACTGGAGATTATTTCTTTGATAATCTGTTTTCAAGGGATGCGCATCAACTTCGAGTGCGCATGATTCGACTTTGAATCCAATGTGCGCTTCAAATATCCTCGCGTGACGTAGTATTAACTCGGTCGTAAGGTAAACGCGGCTCGCACCGTAAGAGGAGCAACCGCATGGATTTTTTTTCCCTCCATGATCAGGTCAGAGTCTCACGCTTGGTGGAAAATGAATCGGGCCTCTTATTCGCACGAGTTGAATCAAGCGAAATTGTATGGATGATGGAGATAAATAGATAAGAAATCTCGGGCTCTCCCCATTCTCTTTCCTCCATTTCCTCAACTGAATTCTCACTTCCGTGTTTGACTTCCTCGTCCTTCGAAATCTCTCCCGCAGTGTAAATATTTTTCTAATCTCCGATTTCCTTAATCCGATCAACGTTTTATTTGCCGACAAATGAAATTGCTGCTGGATAAAAACGAAGGATTTCCGATAAATTTACAGAGTGAAAAATACTCCTCGCTCAACAAAGCAACGAAATTGTTCGCGCTCAATAGAACTTCGCTGCCGTGTAATACAAACCGCGCCCCCGTGCTGCATGGACTTCACGAGTCCCGCGCTTACGAGAGCCAAGGCTATCGAGTGCATTCCGCGGGCACCCCCTTCCCTCCACCTTTGAGCTACGGGAAACGTAACTATTTCGATTCGTGAGCAACAAACAGGCGTATCTGTTCGAGTTTCGTACTGCGAGTCGTGCGACTTGAGCTCCCTTGATGGGTGGCAACAGTTTCGGCTTTTATTCCTGCTTGCCTTGGAAACGTGCACTTTTTTGCCTAAATAATTATCGGAAAAGAATGTCGCGGGCGATAATCGATGACGGAATTTCAAGAGCGGCTCGCGAATGAATAATTATTTTTTTTATCAAATTTTTATCCACGCAGTTTTAGAATTCATCGCGTTTCATCAGTTAATTGGTTTACGGTACATAAAAATAGCTGCGCTTGTTATTTTCTCCTTATGAGTGTTAGGACTCGAAGGCATAATGAGATTTTTAACAATCAGAGTACTCGATATTCAAGTGTGAAATTGTTTCCGTTCGCCAATTTGCACCCTTCGCGCACTCTGTAGGGCGAGAGCCGTCTGGGCGTCCCGGGACAAAAAACTCGATAACTATCCAGAACTCGAACGTTCTCGTTCGCTCTTTAAATTATTCAGGGTCGCGGGGCGATGAAATTCGTTTCGAATTTCTCGTTATATGAAAAAGTGTGAGATACCGTTGAAAATGAGAAAACAAAATGAACCGCATTGCGGAAGGGATGCGTTGCCAAGAGAATTCGACGTACGTACGTACACGCGTCCTTGGTAAATGCACCAAAAATTTCTAATGGCCGTACGCGTTGGCTATTTCACGTACGATTTCAATGCCTCGCCGTTGGCGTTATTTTAAAATCACGGAATGGCAAATCTCTCGCAAGCTCGAAACGTATAGTCGATGAGCGTGAGACAAATGGTCTCGCGGAAAGCCGAGGGAAAAATATGTCCTAACGGTGTCCTGCGTGAACGTCGTTGTAAAATCGGTTGAAAAGAATTTCCTTTTACCGAAAACATTCTCCTCCGGCTTTCTCCTTCAGCCGGCGAATTTTCACTGTTTTTATTCGTCTTCCTTCTACATCGCGAAACATGGGACAATGCGATGATGATACTCGAGTCCCGGAGATGCAACACCAAAAGCTTTGCGCTCTCGCGCGTCTCATGCATTATGACATCCAAGACGAGCCCGATCGATCGTTTCGACGCTCGAGGAGTCCTTCTCATCTCTATCCCTCAAGTTTCTATACATAGAATGCGTGTATACGTACTTTATTGTTTCTACGGAAAGCTCGCACTCATCTCGCGGTCCTCCTCCCTCCAGCTCTCTTTGCTCTTTTTTCCTCACCATTTTAGCCCTGCTCATACCCCCGAGTGACTTTCTCGAGAGAAAAAAAACCGAGGCAAAATATTAAAGACCGTTGTTGTATATTTTCACAATTATTATATGCCTCGGAAGTGTGCTGCTGCGTTGTGTCTGTGTGTGTCGCACTGAAAGAATTATCTTCCTTTTGAATTACCGTCGGAACCATACATAGAAGCGTTGGAATACGAAGGAATTCATCAATTTTACTGCGTATCAAATTTTCATGAAAATAAAAATAAAATTGCTCGTCGTTAAGCGAGCGAATGTAGGGCGAGGAAAAAATGGAGTTTCTCGATGTCCCATTTTCCATGGAAAGTGCACTCTTCGCGCACATTCGTTATAAAATATTTCTCAAATATTCTAGGGAATGGCAAACGTTGATAAACGATATTACGTCATTTTCCAATTCATCAAATGAGATATTGGTAAGTACTTTGAGAGTAGTTAAGGTTGAATCTCTTTCGATGCGACGACAAAGTAGGCTACGAATACCTGCCCACCGGTAGCGACTTTAGTGTGTGCCATAAAACTTTTTCAATATGCGCTTATGAGAGCTTCACCGAAAGCTCTCCGCGTCCTTAACATTTTCTTCCTACGACTCACGATTTGCCCTTTTTGCACGGAAACTAAAATCTCTTCATAGATTGACAGCGTTATGACCCTCTCGAACCAGCAAGCAATTTTACTCCAACTCCCGAAACTTTGTTCACTCCAGGAGCACGAAATTTCGGAAACTCACTAATTGCAAATTCATTGAGCCAAAGTTTCGGACAGTTGCCATAGTTCCCATGTGATTCATCATAATTTGGTAAATGGAAGCTCAAAGAGCGAATTTCCAAGAAAAAAAAATGTTTCAATTGAGAGCAAACGTGTTTTTTTAATTATCTTTTCACATGTTCCGTCTGAATTCACATCCACGAAGGTTTAGCAACGAAAAAAAACAAAATCTGTTTATATTTTATCGTGTCCCACATTCGTGTATTGGAAACGATATCATTCAAAGTAATGACAATATATTTGAAGCTGGCCTTGAAGATTCTTAACCAAATTTGATGTTGGGTTCTCGCCAGTTGGCGCTCATCTTACCAACGCCATGGATTTATTGCTATTAAAGGTCAGCCGTATCCGGCAAGATCTTTGTCGGACACGCGGTTGGGAAAATATTTGCCAAGTTTCTTTCGGATGAGCGCGAAGACGAAATTGACGAAATTTTTTTCTTCTCTTGATACAAAAATCCATTTGATTTCTCAGACCTTTTTGACAAGCCTATTTTCCCTGAAGCGTTTTCATTTACTCAGAAATTCTTAAGCTCCCAATGACGTTTCACAAACGATTCTTCTCAAGACACTATAATTATGTTCCTGGAAAGCTCAAGTCTATTCGAATCCACAGCTGTTCATCGAATTTGTCATTATTCCTTGATATTAAAGGCTGTACGCGACATCGGCCGTTAACGATCGTTCGGAGGCTGCTCATTTAACCGCAGTTGTCTCTCTGTCGCACGCTCAAACTAGTAGCGCGAGTTTCTATGTAGTACATCGTTCATGCGCTCTGCTTCGATCTCTCTAATGAAGCTCCAACGAAGCTAGAGGCACAGGAGAACAAGCGTACTCTGTAGATACGGAACGACATCGAAATATTACGAGCGGAGCTTCGAACGTACACACTGCGCGTATATACACGGTGCATACGCAGTAGGTCAGCTTTAAACTGGGAAAACTTCTTGTACCGTTGTAGATTCGTGTATCTATCGCAGTAGAAGCCACGCGTTCGGGTCGATCGAGCCAAAATCGTGGTTGGAAGACAAATAAGGGAAAATCTGACATCAGATTTTGTCTGAATAAAAAAAAGCTTTAATCCAAGGGGGAGAAAATCGAAAAACACCACGAAATCAGAGAGTCAGAAAGTTCGATTGCCTGCATTCGAGAGCGAAAGTGTTTGAAGCTTCGGTCGCACGAAGATGAGAGGTAAAAAAAAATCGAACGAATGAATCAGCCGCGTTCCGTCGTTGACCTTTGCCTCGTTCCTTACGACGAAAAATATCTTGGAATTGAAATGAAAATTAGTACGTGAATGAAGCGCTGCACATGCGAAGTGCGAAGATCGACGACCCGCCATAAATCTTCGGGGACCGTTATACCTCCGTCGATTAACGTCATTTCTTCATCCGCAACGACGAGGCCATTTACACCCGTATTTATTTCACGCTTAAATACGCGGCCTCGATTTCAACGATGTAAAAGCGCGCGCGAGTAGCGAGTATCGCGGGGAGTAGAAAAGGAGAGGCCTCTTCACGACCGCATTCGTTTCACAAAGGTGTACACTGCTCGTCTGGTATATCACGTATACGCAGAGCGCAGCGACTGTTCATTCTCTCATTGGCGATCTCGTGCGCTCACCCAAAGACTTTTACCTTTTGTCTCGGGCGAATTTCTTGAACCCGCAAGTGCTTCACGCTACTCGCGCACTCACTCTCACGCCTCGATGCTTATCCGCACATGCATTATATATATATATATACATTTTATACATATGAAAGAGCCAAGCTTATCATTTATACCCGCGTGTGTTACCTAGCGAAGCGAATTTTCAGGGCGAACTAGTTCCGACCAGGCCAAGCCAGTTCACCCGTAGCCGCGGTACCAACGCTCGCACGTATTCGTTCCATCTTTCATGCTCTTTTTCATATCCTTACTCGCATACTCGGGGAGTAGCACGATGAGAATCATCACTTTCCGCCGGCATTTTTCCGTGTGGGTGTGCTTAATTCTCAGCCTATTCAATGTACGTGACTGCGAGCTACCTAACAAGAATAGGCCTCGCAAGATCAAAGAGCCATCCAATAACAATTTGTAGAGAACGCCATCGAGAGCTCCGTCTAGCCGGGGTCGTCCATGATAAAATAATTATCACGATTTTCACAAACACAATGATCATTGCACGCCACCGATGATAATGGAACTTTTCTCTCGCGCTCCTTGTCACCATCTTCATTATGCTAATTCGAAATTAAACCGTGAAAATACTTTATCGATTCACTTTACGTGCGTGTTCAACATCGGCGCAGATTTTATCAGTGCATTCGTCCGGCGAAACATTGATTTCTATCGTCCGAGATAGAATCTGTGTGCACATCGGAATCGTTATAATTGAAATACGATATTTATTTTTGTAAATGAGGCTGAAGTTCGCAACGTTGGAGTCCAACGAAATTATGTAAAAAAACTCTCCAATAATTTCAGTAATTTTCCAATTTCGTTTCTGCCGAATTTGGAATTTGTAGTTTTTCAACCTACGTCGATGTTTCGTGAAATAAAAAAATGGTGAATTACAAATGTTGCAAACTTCAGCGACGTTTTTGTAACTCATTTTATATACCGAATATTCCCATCGCATCTTTCATCGTTTCAATGTGTTCGTCGATATTTATTGTCTCGATGCATTAAAAATAGGTAAATAGGTTAGATCTCGGGCAAAACAGAGGCTCCGATACGATCTGCCTTTACATTTTAACGCTTGGGATAATGAAAGTACGCTTCGATAAGTTTTGCAGTAGATTTACACCGTTTAACGCTCGTCGCTTTTAGACATGCAAATTTTTTATCATCGTGAGAGTCATCGCTAATGACGCCAATCCAAAAAGGCAGCTTTTTCGTTTTCTCGTATTCTTCATTCTGAAAAATCAAGGACAGTTCAATTACGCTATGAGCTTGTACGAGCAACTCCTCGAAACAGGGAAAAATTACTTTCGTTCGACTCTTGAAAGATTCAACAACTTTAATATCGCTTATTACTGAACGAAAATCACGCGAGTGCACCACGTTGCAGTTCTCTCGCGAGGCAAATCTCTCACGTGGGGCAAAAGCCTTTCGCTTGTCAACGTGCAGCGGAACTTTCTATGCCGTCGTTATAAAACAACGAAACTTTTTTCCACCGCTCGTCGGACGACACAACTGGAGAATCGTTCAACCGACGATTCGCACGAAACAAATATTTCTGTATTCTTTAACTCACCGCTCATTTAAAATTCATCGTTTTCACTGTATTTTGAGCGAATGCGAATTTTTTAGAAACTAATAAATGTGGAGATACATCTGAATTTCATCGAAACGATTTTTGCATGAAATTTCGAATATATATGGAACAACAGCAGCTGATTAAAGTGAGTGTAAAATATTGCCATGCTTCGTTTTGTTGTTTATTTCTCCACAAGGTCGATTTTCAACCCTGAATGGCACGAGACTTCTTGATACGGCGTGTCAAAAACGAGGAAAAATGTCTCACAATCGTTGCTCGAAGCCATAAGTTGAAAATGGATTTCGAGAGCACGCTATCTTACACTCCTAACCTATTCTTGTCTCGTATTCGCGTTGGTGGCTCAACGACTCAAGGTTATCGGGCTTCCCGAGGTCTCTCCATCGCATTTCTCGATTCATACTAATCCAACCCGTTCCTATAGCGCGCGCGCGGATCACATCGGGATGCTGCCTGCTTGGAATGCATTCAAAGTGCACGCGTCTGCGGCACCATCCAGTCTGAAATTTGCAGTAGAAGATAAAGAAGTGAAAGGAAGTGATAAATCCGCTTTCAGGGACGAACTAGTTCTTCCTGCTCTTCCTAATTCTGGGACTTACTAGTTCCGGCACGGAAAATAAAGTTCCGTGAGCATCGAAATCGCTTTTTTTCTGTGGAAAGGGCAGCTGGTGCGATTTTTTCGTTCGATAATTTCAAATTTGACGTTTCAGAAGTTTATTGTTGCTTCATATTTCGATGATTTCTTCCGCTTGAGTTATTGCCCAAGTTTTTTTCTATTTTCAAATTCGTCCCCACGACACAGCTATCCGCGCCAGCATTTGTGACACCGACCTACGATAATCGCGAGTCGAGTACGAGCCCACAGTCGGTAAAGGATTCACGGCAAGGGAATTCAGTTTACCAACTGATCCGTGGGAGTTCTCCGAGGGTGGAACAGTTCGCTGCTCGATCTCGTAGATTTCGCTTCGTGGAAAAGGCAGGTTTTTTCTTACCCCAACGCGGCGTCTAGTTTCGCAGTTCTGTCAGCTCCTTTTCAAACGAAAATTCCACAATCGTCGGACGACACTCGAGCAGGTTTTCGGGTTTACTTCAGTCGATAAGCTTCCTTAATAATGGGGAAGGTGCAACCACGTACAGGTAAAGGAGGCTCCTGAGTGATTTCCATCGATTGGAGAAACGAAAACTTCCAATTTCGGGACTTACCGAAACAGTTTGACAGCCGAATTCTCAATGGATCGATGAGGGGATTGTATTCGTTGGCAAATTGGAGTTTCGAAGCAGGTCGAAAATAGATGAGCTTTGTAAAGACATAAATAAAGGCTTACGATAAATTCCTCGCATAATCGACCAGAAGAATTCTTTTTCGAGTCCACAAAGTTGAGGGCGAAGCTAAGAATAGATTAGGCACAAGCTTTTGAAAACAGATGCCAGTCCCTTATCTCAGGCGGAGGCTAATATCGCGCGTAAAAGGATTTCTGATGAGCGAGCAAGACACGCCGGGTGTAGCAGAATTCACCTCCGTCAACGACTATAAATATAACGTTTATAAACATATGTCGACGGTGTTTTAACAGAAGAACCTGAATGAAGTAGTTAAAAATGAAAAATAATCTGTCCGAAGAGGCTTTTGTTTATCAATTGGCTCGCTCATATTTACACATCACTGATCCATGCGTACGACAAAAATCGTCAGGTTCATTTTTCTCTTGAATTTTTCTTTAGAAAGTTTCTGCAATACACCGAGTGAGTTGGCCACCCGAGTGAGACTCTGTCACCGAGTGCAAAGTTTCTGTTTTAGTTTTGATTTAAGGTTGAAATATGCGTGGATGAAAATGAAAATGAATTCGTCCGTTGAAGAAAGTTTTTCGCAACGGATCACACGTTTTAATGAGTTTTAATGAAAATTTTATTTTACTCAATTAACGGAGAAGAGCCAGAATTTCACATTGCTTCTTGTCTCTTGTGCACAGTGGGATTTCGAAGACTGTTTTTCTTTTTACTGTAGTTCTTTTAAGTATGCGTCAAGCACCTTTACAAAGATCGTACGTCGATCTTCTCCTCCCTTTCGGCGCTTCTTTACGTTCCGGGAGCGCTTCACGCTCTTGACGTCGTCAATTTTTTTTTCACAGTTTTGTTTTGTTTTGTTGCTTCTTTCCGTGTTATTTTCTCTCTTCATTTTTTCGCTCGTCGCTCCAATGGATATAATAAAATTCTATCTGGCAACTTTAACGTTACGGAAGGTAGAAAGAGAAAGAGCGAGAGAGCGAGAGGGGTGGAGAGACGCAGAGAGACGAACGAGAAAGGTGAGAGAAAATAAAATTCTGAAGCGAGATGCTCTCTCGTATACAGACTTTGTTGTTGACTCAGCCTCGGGGAAAAATATATTTGCAGGCGAATTGCGGAATGCTTTGCCGGCCGTAAAAAGCCGGGAATTTTCATACAATTTAAATGCCTTATTTCCCTTTTTGGCGAATAAAGAGTCGAGGCGGGCAATTGTCATTTTTTGTTTCGATTCATTATTCAAATTGACTCTAATTTCATTTTTTTCCTTAAATTTTACTCAAGAATTTATCACGAATCGTAGACTCTCCGAGTGCTCGAAATTCGAAGCATTCGTTTGATGCGCGCATTCACGGAGAATTATTTTTCATATTTCTTCAATTATTGCAATGACATGATTTCCATCGTCATTGATCTACTCATTTTGGGACTCTTCGAATACTCGTTGAGACTAAAAGTTGTGAGAAAACAACTGAAATCTGAGTGAGTGAAGAGCCGCGTTATTCCAACATTATTCAAACTCGAGTTTTTCATGTCTTTTAATAAATCATCATCTTACGAAAAATTGATGTCTTCTTGCATTTACACCGCAGGATATTTCGTTCCTCGGAAAATTCACTAGCCTCTCACTCGCGCAAAGTGTTCGAATATCTCACAGCTCAAGATTATATGAAAGCATACACAGTCGTTCAAAAGTTTCGAGACAGTTGGCAGCTTATTTTTTGTACTTTGATGGAAGAATTTCTTGATTCTTGAACCCAGCCAATCTCATTTTAGCAAACCGATTCAAGTGTAAAGAGAGTTTGCTGAAAAAGCAACAAATTTCTTCATCATTTGCAACGCTTTGAACACTCGCCCTATGTGCGCTATTTAACTATACGGTATCTCAATGCTAACTTTCGGCTATGAAAAACGTGGCATTGGGACGTGAAAAATAATTTAGTGGCACGTGTCACTAACAAATAATAGCAATTTGGGTGATTGCAGTGCTTCCAAACTTTTGAAGGGCAGTGTACGTTCATAGATTGGCTGAGAGCGAAATAATTTCGCTGGAAGCATGAGGGGAGAGCTTTGGAACCCACAGAGTGAAATATATTTATCAAAAGTTGTGGATGAGGCGAGGTCGTACACCTTATTTGAGAGCATACGTATCTTCAATGGTATAACAAAAGGCATGAATAATAAAATAAACATTAGTGCGATTTTCAGATCTCGTCGACGAGATCTTTTCTTTGCATCTTAAAAAATAGGGGATGGCATTAAAATTCTGGCTCTCAAGTGCCAACCAAGGCGAATAAATACGAGTGAATAACTCTGTCTTTATTCCAGGGTTTCTCTTCTTTGTACTGGACGAAAAAATTCATTTTCTTGACTCTGCCCATCTCTTCAGCTCCAGCTTTGTGCGAAATACTAAAAATGTAAAGTGCTAAAAGTTACCCTCGGAATATGTGGAACGAGAAAACTGCGCGCGTTTGAATTATTAGCCGAGAGCGAATTTTTTCTGTGAATAAAGTCGAATGTACAGAGCGGAGAAAAGCGAGTGATGTACCAACTTTTGAAACCGCTGGAAAATGTTTGCGCATATACAATTAAGGTATTATTCCTTTTGGTATATTCCACATATTATAGTTTCAATCTTTATTCAATTACTTCGAATTCTTTTTCGTAAATTGCTTTATTATAATGTTAAACGCTTCCAATATTTGGATCCTCGTAGCGCTGCGGTGTGATTCGCCTGCTCGCCATATTTTTAAATATTTTCATATGCATCCGCCAAGATTTCCGGGAGATGAAAATCTCAAGATTAACATTCCCCAGATATTCCCTTTTCTGGCAGTCAGTTAAAATTGTGAAATTCTATATTTTTAGCGAGTTTGAAAAAAAAACCTTTCTAAAGAAGAAGAATATCGCTTCAACGTCCTGTAAATATAGAATTCCGCAATTCTTTCGGATTGTTATAGATTAAAATGGAAGGAAAACATACGAAAATGGAATAAAAAATTTGAATTTTCGTTACAGACAATAATGACGTTCTCCACATTGTACGCAGCTGAGAAACTTCGACAATCAGACCTGGCCTGTAAACCACATACAAATGACTATTTCTCACATTAAAAAAATGTTTTTGTACTTTCGAAATATCCTTGAAACTTGACCGAAAAGTTCGCTATGGTATAAAAACGTTCCCGAAAACAATCGATTTTTTAAACTTTCTAAAGCAGGATCCCCTTAATGATCGTTTTCCCCGTGATTTCGTTCAAGAAATTAATCTACCGCAGTTCGTATTCTTTATTTTTCCGAAATTTTTTAACGTCTCTCATTTCGACATATTTTCCGATGCCCGCATATTCAGTCCAGTCCTCAGTGAAAGAGTTTATTTTTCATGGATTCGCGGTGTTCGAATAACGCAAATATGTCTGTGCACGAAGACTCTCGATACAATTCCGTGCTCTTCTCACTTGGCTTCTGCCACTTTGGATAAGGTCTCTGTGGTGTCTGGTCTAGACCGTGTTTGGTCGGCGCGTCAGGTCGATATCCCGTCCGCGACTCCCGACGTTCGGACGTCGGCGTCGTCGACATCGTCGCCGGACCGTATAGTAATAAGAGCGAATATATACCAGGGCACACGGACACACGGACACGTGCAGGGCGAGCGAGAGGGAGGGAGAGTTTCGGTGGGTGTGTTGAGCGTCGACCAAGTTCCCAAGGGACTTAATGAATCCCGTCGCGGATCTTAATCTCGCCCTTGTGGACATATTCGCTTGACTATGCAACCGAGAGTCGTGCAGACACTCCATTTCAACAAAAAATTCACAATAAACATGCGCGCATAAAGTGCTTTGAGACGGGAAGAAAAAAGGCTTTCGAGAGTCTCCGAGCAGCCCCGCGGATGAGTCCGCCGTTATCAGAAAATCTGGGCTATCTATTTCCCTTTGAGCGGCACAAAGTATGTTTTTATACATAATATGCTTGAAACCGGAAGAAAACGCGATCCTGCAAAGTATAATCTCTCCGAGTCGATCGCGTCGCGATTCACTTTTCCGATCTGCTTTCTCGCCAATAATGAAAATTCTCAATTTCCGTCCGGCTGGACTCTGCGCACAGGTATCGCGATAAAGAAGAATATTTAATAGCTGATGACAAAGAGCATGCACGAATGCGACCATCGGCACACGCACTCGCTCGTAAGCGTATGGTTTCCTACACTTGCAGTCTTCTTTTCTACATACGGCACCATAAACGATTTTGCGTACATGTAGTTATGCAGGGCTTCCGATGAAGCAGGCTAATGGCGGGAGAAGGAGAGCGGCGAAGGGAGGAGCAGGAGGATAAAACGATGGGGGAGAAGTTCCGTACGTAGTATCGAACCGCCACCTCCTCCCATCGGTCCATGCTTGCACCTGCTCAGCCTCGGATTGGCTCGTAGGTAAATACACGAAGGGTCCCTGAGGTTCATGTACATTCGCGATGCAGTACGCGCATTGATTTGCGGATGGAAGAGCGTTAGTCGTTGAATATCTCGCGTGGAGTAGCGATTGGTACGCCCTTTCGTTCCTCAATGCGCATCGCAATACAATCTTCAAGTAGGTTTTTTGACGTACGTATACAGTCTTTTAGATTCTCACACTCGAAGAAAACGCCAGCACTCGCATCGCCCTCTTTCGAAAAGTCATTTGGCTCCTTTCATCAACTTTTTCTTTTCTCTCTCATATTTTCCGTATCTCCGCGGAGCTCCCGCGTCTCATTGCTCGACAGATGGGGATGATGGTTCTAGACGCAAAAGACTTGTACGATGGCGAGGGTGCTGGCGCTACCGGATGTCCTCCGCGCACGCACATCTCCCTGCATCCAACGCAATCCCACCCTCTCGTTTCCCCTCGGCGAGAAGCGCGTGCTAAAGTTTCGCGTTGTTGAAATTCCTATGCGGCAAGCCATGGCTCCGAAACTACCGATATTGCAGGCGAATCTGTGCTTCTTTGCCAATGTGTATTTTCATATTCGCTTCGACCGATATTAATGAGGAACGATGATTTTGGGGTGAGCAATAATGAGGAAGCGAAAGGTTCAACGGTACCGGAGTTCCTCCAACTTTTGCCCAAACTTCGTTTCGTTCTCACTTCGCGTGTACGCGGGTTAGAAAGAATCGAAAGAACCTCCAGAGACTCACAGCGTTTTTAATTGCTCATTTTTTCTTGGTTTTTTATGCCCGTGTCAGGAAGGACTGACGACTTCGAGCTGACTCTGCGGCCGAGAACGTAATCTCGCGGGATTTCGTGGGGCTCGATTTTTTACCCCTTTTTTGGTAATTTTTTCCCTCGTTTCACTGGAGGGAGATTGATGGACGAAGGAAAGCGAATAATTTAGAGAAGAGTAATTGCTTTCATCGTCATTACTTATTCAAATATTATCAGGATATTGTTCACCCAAGTACTATGATATCTCGTCGCCACACTTTAATTAAAAAACTCGTTACCGCGCATCTATCTGCATTCCGTAACCTTAACCTTGAACCCCAGATGAGTTTTCAGCAGAATAGTATATGCGTATACACGTAAACGGGAGAGAGAATAAAAAAACTCCGACAAGTCTGCAGGTACTTCTCTCCGCGTATCTCGTTGCGCCGGCTCCATCCACTCGCCCATCATCATCATCATCATCATCATCATCATTATCATCATCATCGTCATCATCATCTGGAAATTCCTTCTCTCTCTCTCGCTTCGTTGGACAAAATCAATTTTTCGCGGCTGTCGTTTTTCACCGACAGTTGATATTTATACTTATTTCCCACGAGTATTTCCTTCTTTCTCGCTCCAGGCACTGCGTCATCCGCGGTCAAGAGCTCCGTGTGTTTTGATTGCTCTTGTAATCACGAGCCGGCAATTACGCTTCGATCAGCGTGTATACGCCGCGTAATTGATAGCCAACCGCGATACATTCATGTACGCATATTCGGTTGGATTGCGTATGTATATTCCTTTGAATAAGGCTTTGTTTACGGCCGATTCGTGGTGTGCGGACGCGATCGTGTCAAGAGAGAACGCTCAAATTTTTCGATTAATAAAATCGAGAAAAATTTTCGTGGCTTTTCAATGAAAATGTTTACAATTAAAATCGAGTGGATAATTGTCGAGGAATTGTACAAAATCATGAAACATTCGTCGATTTCAGGAGAAAAAAATTTGAACTGTAAATCTTGAAGATCGTTGAACTCTATAAATATGGAACGAGTTTTGCAGCACGAAAAATGCATTATTCGTTAACCGAACAGTTTTGTTTTACTTTTGCTTCGAATTACGTGAATTTCTGGCGAATAAATTCGTCTCCTTTCACTCGCTGAATATTTCACATTCCTTTCGTACCTACGTCGAGTTGTGCAACTACGAAGATAAAACCGGCGCGTATTCGTTTCAATATACCCATAGAACGCGAGAGATATAACCCCGCGGTTATGCACAAACGTCTATACTTATTTCTGCGGCGATTGAGTGATCGAGAGGAATGAGAGACGTCAAGTGCAATTCCGTCAATCAAGGGAAAACAGATTTCCTACGATACTCGGTATTTACAGTTACGTTGAATCGAGAGACCCCGCGCGCAATTCTGCTCGCAAAACTCTCGGCCCCCGATGATCGATGGCGAAGGAAACACTGCGAACGATTAACGCGTTTCAATATTACCATTTATCTTGATATATTTTTGAGACATTCGTACTTATTTGAAGCGTCTTCTTAAGATTTTCCTGTTTTTCGACCGCTGCATTTTTTATCTCGTTCAAGAGAAAAAGAAAGTGAAAATCACGGCATTTTTTGTTGCAACGAATTGATCGTTTACATATCCGAAGAATATTCGGTTGAGCAGCTCTTATCGTCGAAATTCGACGTTCTCAAAGTTCCACAGTAACTGAGATTTGCCAGATGTTTTCACCAAATTGCTAGCAGCTGAAATCCTAATCGAATAAAACTTCTGACTCTGAATTTAGTATGAGAAAAGTCGCCCCTTAATTGTGAAGGAAAAAAATGCCTGGAAGGCGGCACGAGCGGATACGTCAACGCGGAACCGGAAGCCACCGTACGTAACAGCTCACTCGTATCACGAGTACCGTTTCGATAAAAAAAGGCAAACATTTATGCGAAGTAAAATGAAGCGACATGAAAATACCGTAAATATACAGCTAACGCCATTTGTCTAATTGGTGACGGAATATGGCCTTCTTAATGGGAACTTCATGAATGGCAAAGTCCCGTACGTACGCAAAAAAAGAGGAAAAAAATAAGAGAAGAAGAAGAAGAAAAGACCGAGAGAAGGCGATAAAATTCAATGATATGCTTATTTTCACACGCACTTGTTACGTTGAATGAACTTGTACAGCCACTCAAACTGGATTATTTAATACCTTAAATCGTTTGTTTTATTATTGCGGAAGAGTGTGAATTTGCAATTGTTGCCGTGACATAACCGACCGTAGTTCATTCCTTCCCAAGGCCAATGTCGATTCAAATTTCCAAGTTAAGTTTATTCGAATGCACGACTCTACAGAAATTCCTCTACAGCTTTACGAGTCCTTCGTAAAGCGAAACTCATTCAACTCCTACGGTCATTTCATCCCTCAGGAATTAATTGAATCGTCAACGCAGGAGCTCGAACAAGATTCAATTTCATTCATGAGTCAGCTCGAAAATCTTCGGGCGTTGATTCGTCCGATTCGTTGTCAGGCTTTTTTCCTCTTGCTAATCGGCAAGGAGAAAAAAAACGTGGGAAAGATAGATTTCAGAGGGAGATCGGGACTCAAAGTACGAATGTATGTAAGTCAACCACCCTTTCCGTTCTTTGATCGACGCTCCCTCGTATCGTGCGTGTTTAATTTACCGTTCGTTAATGGCCCTGTTTCCGCGAGCGAAGAACCGGATAACTGTACCACGGGAACGAAAAAGAAACTGGAACGCGAGTGCGAACGGAAGTAATCGAGTAAGCGAAAGAAAACAAGTGTGCGTAAGTTGGGACATGGAAACGAGTACGCCGAGAGGTCGCGATCGGTCCTTAAAGCTGCATCGATTTTTCATCCGGAGTATCAATGAATAATTGATTGATTCTCATCTCGATTAAAGTCTTTTCACTTTGAATCGTCGAGCCCGAAGTTATTTCGTTTCCAATTTCTACAGCACCGGATGTAATAAATTCGAAATTCTTTATTTTCAAATTCAATGTCAAACGAATTACAATATTTTTTTAAAAAACGACTTCGTTCTTCGAGGTCCACGAACAAAAACTGTCACTTCTCTCGATATTTTATTTTTCTTCACTTTCAATGATTTTTTAAGAAAGAGTTTTTTTTATCGTTACTTTTTACAATGCGAACACATCACATTTCGAATACGTTATCTCTCTTTCATGTTTCGTCCCCACGGGATCTTGTAATACCGTAAAATCTCCACGCTATAATTATTTTCTTGATAAAGTTCAAAAATAACGCTCCGCTCCTCTTGGCCTATAAATCCCAACGGCTTTCTTTCTTTGCATCCGTACAAATTCATAATCTCTTATTTAAGTATCGAATTGCACGTACGGAGCTCCAGACACGAAGGATACCAAACAGACGGGGTTGCCACTTTGGATTATGAACGTCCTATGCATACATTTATTGCAGACGAGTCTCTCACGTAGGCGCGATATGAAACGTACTGTAGCGAAGCAATGAAAGTGGCGCGGGGCGAGAAGAGCCTCTATACTATGTTTTTCTACGTATCACGAAACGCCCTTTTCATCGTTAGGGATATCTCCGTGCTTGAATATCTGTACGTTCAGGATTCGCGCATATATCCGAGATAATGCTCGATGGTACACACGTCAGTTCGTCTTATGCAAATATACGTGACTCGCGACGTATTACGAGACTCTATGTGCGAGAGATCGAAACCGCAAGGGAACGAAATTGAGCGCCTCTTATATTGATACAGAGCAAGACAGCCCGAGAAAGAAGAAGAAGAAGAAGAAGAAGAATAATTTTGATACAGCCAGAGGATAAGAAAGAGTAAGAGAGAAATATTAAATTGAGAGTGATGAGAGAGAGAGAGAGAGAGAGAGAGAGAGAGAGAGAGAGAGAGAAAAAGAGAACTGATCCAGAGGAAGAACGAGGATAAAGATAGAGCGAGGATTCTCATGACACAACGAAGTCACTGTTTGTCCTATCTCTGCATCGAATCCCCGATGGAAAATCAAGGGATCCGTCAGGTCCCTCATTGCTCCGTGTGCCAAGTTCCCTGCTTGGACGGGAACGCTACGTCCCAGACATTCGGTCAATACCACTGTATTAGGAGATCGAGCATAATGTAGCGAGTGCAATAAACACCCGATCGCCGGTTTTCAACAGTACTTTGAACATATCGCCGTGGCGGTACGGTTGTTTTTTATTCATGAAGGTATTTTAATAGAATCTCAAAAAGGGATTCGTTAATAAATTTTGGAGCGTTGATCATGAATTTTATGAGTTCAGAGTAAATATTTTTCGAAGAATTTCAGTACATTGCTCGATACTATTCTGATTTTTATTATTTTAGTTTGATTTCATCGGAATATCGATCGATATTTTTTTTCAAGTTTAGTTTTGGGTGGTTGATTTTATTTTTGAGTTTCTTTTTTTTCCAATACTCAAAAGTGCGAGGAGAATTTCAAGCAAGCACCGGTGTTTATTCAGCTTCAATACGCGTCGTTCGCTCTCATCACGTTTTTCCTTCGACAACAAGCTTTCGAAAACGCACTTCACACTTGCACTTACTCTTAAGTGTCGTGAAATCGGGTTTCACGCTAAAAATTCGAAGGTAAACTACGTGTTCGTTGAATCGAGCGGAGGAAAAATTGAATTCGAGGGCGCAGTATAAAACGTTTGTCGGTAAACTGTGGAAATGGAGAGAGGAGACTTCGACGTGCAAAATAGAATGTTCGTGAAAATAGACTCAAATAAAAAAGATCATCGATGCTAAAAAAACGTCGTTCTATGAATAATAAATTATAATTAACATCGATTTGTTTTTTTTTTCCATCACGAAATGTATTATTGGGAAGTTCTAAAGGTCAAAACGTTATTTCCGTAGTCCTTTTATCAGATGGAATAAAAAAGTTTCCACAGTTATAAATTATTCGAAAGTGAGCTCTGCTAATTAATCGATCCTAACTGACTGATATTCAGAGATGAAAACGAAGATTATACGAAAAAGTATTTCCCTTTTCTCCTGCCAGGAGGAACGAATGAGAACAAAACTTGAATATTTCGATATGTAAAAAAATAAGAAAATCAGATTTTCGTCCCATGCCCTCTTATTCGCCCAGCGGCAGGATCTCTCTTTCCAATGCTCGCCGCCCAACACTCGGGTGCTTCGAGAAACAATTTGAAGGCTCCCTAATGCCTAAGGTCAACGTTTCAATTTACAACTCTTTCGGGTACGCAGTGTTTTTTTGCTTCCCTGCGGTTTCTCCTCGCGCTGATGATAACGCCAGGCATTAGGTACGAAAAAGAAGTTGAAACGAAATGAAAAAAAGGATAAAGCGTTACACTCGAGCCGCAAGTTGTCCACGCACATTTGCATAGGTCTCCCCGGGGAGTCCGCGCACCAAAGAGGGAAATGTATAAGGTTTTCGCCTGTGAGATCCTCTCCAACCACCCTTGCGCTGGAGTAAGATGAAAATATACCGACAGCATAAATGCTTTAAGGCTGCGGACTCGAGGAAGCACTGAAAAGAATTCCCTTCGGCTGTTTTGTTGCTTGCTAGAGAAAGAAGGACAGGAAAAATAAAGGAGGAGAGAGAGAGAGGAAGAAAGCGAGAAGGAAAGTAGGATCGAACGCTGGACTTGTATCCTGGGCCCCGGTGAAGAGATCCAGCGCCATTCAAAGGGACGCACACGAGACAGAGACGTTCCCTTCTCACTTTGACGACGGGTTCTCGGTTGCACCGCTTTCACAGCCCACCATCGATGAATCTTGTACGAGTATAAAAAAAATAAAACGCGCACAGTCCCTCAACCATTCGACTCCCATTGGCCGAGTATTTCTCGAGAAAAATCCTCGACAACATCGCTACGTTTTATCATCCCTATAAATATCAATAAATTCTGATGGTAATTGTCAGCCCTCGGCCCATGAGCGTACAGTTTTATTTTATTTTCCATCATTTTCGATAATGGGACCGTATCAATTTTACGCCGATCACCATAATATCGTATCAAGTGGCACTTTTTTACAGTTTTTATTCCTGCCATAAAGGGACAATTGGAAATCATTATTGCTGTCGACTATAGATTATTCAACTATTGTTGTCACGACAATTATTGAGTTGAAAAACGTTCCAATATTTTTCAATCACAAATCGTTGAATAAATTTAACCCAATTCAAAACCATTGGACATTGGAAATTCTGTCTGTTTTTCATCTCACAACTTTGTGATGAAAAAAGCTGCTGTAAATCGAGCAACTGTAATAAAAAAAAGGTGTAGCTGCACTTGAACCGGCTTCGGTGCTATTTTTTTTTTCTTTTTTTTTTCACGCTGTTGCCAATGACTGTGACTCCGTATTCGAATCGCGGAGATCATCCGGCAGGGAGCGCGCAACATCGGCGTGGTTTGTGTATAACGAAGAGCGGCTCTTGTGTGTTGTCGGGAGGATTTCAGTCGGCGCGTTCCGATTCCACAGTGTTGATTCGGACGGCGCGGCGCGAGTTTCGAGTCTCCGCGCTTCTCTCATTCCCTATGACAGCTGGGAAAGGAGTTTCGAAGGATAGAAAAAAACGGCAGCGCGTTACATTCGTCTCACTATTTTTTTTGTGCGAGTGATCGTGCGTGATTGTGTCATGTGTTGAACGACAAAGTCGTCCGATTTTTCGGCCCCATCGATCGAAAATACGTGCTGAGAAACCAATTTCTTAGAGGAGAAGAGAAAACAAAAGGACGACGAAGAACATGCGATGAAATTGTGTGCACAGGATTATTTTAACGGATAATTGCTCGGGTTTTAATAAAGGGGACTAACGTCTCGGAGCAGTAAGGTTTTTGGAAAGCTTTTTTGGAGAAACGCGGTTCCGTCTAAATATACGTCGATATAAATATATTTATGAGCTAATACGAATGATATTTCCTATATAACTCTGAATGAAAAGCTTTAGAACCAGCTTCGTATGAACCCAACAGTGTTATTACTCGGAAAATCGATAAGCTCTGCTGATTGAAAGGCTTTTGAAATATATTTTAAAGCTCTTGGCTTTCTTTGACATCGATACTACTAGCAGGCTCCAAATCTTTATTTACGGAATTGAGGAGCGACCTCATCAGTGAATTGTACTTTGATGTTATATTGGAAAATTTAACCTCCACACCGAGCACCTTCTCGTAATGACACTGAAGTTTGCAACGTTCGAGTCCAACGAAATGATCGACAATTCGTAGATTTTCAGTCTACCCGAATGATTCGTGAAGTCAAAAATTGCGGTGAATTACGAATGCTTTTTTCGTTCATTTCGTTGGACTCCAACGCTGCAAACTTCAGCGTCGTTCTCGTATCGTTAAGCTTCGAAATCTTATTTATCGTTATTTGATTTTGGAGATATTGAAATAGTAATTCGATATTGAACTCCACGGAAAAATCTGCTGACATCGATATTTTTCGATGCACAGCTCGAAGCGTGCAACACATTTTGACACATTTTATTCAGGCCTGGTTATGAAATCAAGGAACAAAAAGGGAATATGATTTATTCGAGCCCGTGAAAATTGGCCCATTTCGATCGAGTTATCGCGTCCATAATAATCCCTTTTGTCACAGTATAATGAGATTAAAGTGTCGTTTAAATTATACTTCTCGTCACGAAGCTAAGTTCATTGAACTCTTGTATTCGATAATGCTAATTAATGTTAATGCCAAACCCGCCATATTATGATGCTTACTTCAATTGTTATTATTATTATTAGCCAATATACGAGTCTTTGGACGGAGACGAATCTCTTGGAATCGCGAGTGAGAGAATCCGGGGGAGAAAAACAAGAGCGAGAAAGAGGGCGATAGAAAGAGACAAATGACGAAAGAGCTTTGGTTGCAAGGCTTATGGAGGTGCCTAATTTCTTATAATCAGAGCTCATAACGCAAGGTCGCGTACCATACCGATGCGACTATTTAATGAGCTCGCATGCGCGCGCGTTATTTGATTTATAAACGTCCAAATTTTATCGTTCAAACCGAAAAAAACGATTTCGCAATCATTTTCTTTTTTTCTATTTACGACCGAAGCTCCGGAGCAGACAATAACGACATTCGTCACATTCCAACGATGTAAAGTTGGCTATCGCATAGTTGAATATTTATCTTCCAACTTCGGCGTCGCTACACTTTTCCCATTCGTTGAGTTACCTCTCGCAAGATCGCTTCGACTTTTATCTTTAAGCACGACAATTTTTTTTAACAACTTGACAGTTCCCAGTATACCGAAGCAACGGACTTTTTTTCGAGGACTGCTTCAAAGGCGCACGTGGTTCTCCAGCTTCTTAAGACTCAAAAGCCTGCTGAAGAATATCCACCGAAAATTTTGAAAGACGTTAGAAACGTTTGACGTTAGAAATTCATTAATTTGTTCTACACTCAGTGACGTGACAGTTTGATATTTTCCTTCATTCGTGATGGAAGACAAACTAAAAGCAAGAGAGAGAGAGAGCGAGAGGGGGGGGGGGGGTGGGAAATGCACGTTGATGGTGACTTCTCGAGCACGCGACTGTGACCCTTGACCCAGAACCGTTGGTCCCGTTTAATCACGCTGAGCTTCACCGTCTTTACCTAACTTATACCCATCAGAATTTGAACGTCGGTTATCTATATATTTCTTCGTTACAATGACATCTGCGTGCCTCGTACAGGCCATTAATATACGTGGTTACACTACCGCGATTACAATTTAAAATTCATGTGCCCACATGTTTATCCACTTGTCGTATGAAAATACGGACCTGGAATAGTGTGACCGGATTCCGTGGTGCGCTTTGACGCAAAAAAAAATGAACGAATAGAGACTTGAAAAAAAAAATGAAAAAACACGTTTCGTAACGTCATTTATGTCAGCGGATACGAACGTAACGAGTTTTTCCTCGCAGCATATATCGTCGTAAAAATTAATTAACCGATGGCAACCCAGCCTCGAAAGTCTGGGCACGGTTTTGTGCTCACTATTTCGATTCTATTCGCTATATGTGAACAGGTGAATGTAAAATGAAAATATTATTTTTTCTTTCGGTTTACCCAACACTACGAATTCGAATGGAAGAATTGTTGTTTATTCGAACGAAGAAAGAAGCAGGTGGCAAAAGAAACGTCGAAATACTGTATTTTTTAAATTATAGTATATTAAGACATTAAGAGCACTTTGCAATTCTCGCAGCGCACGCTACGAATTTACGAACTTAAATTCTCATGCCTTTTTCTATTTCTTTCTTATTCTAAGCCAATAAATCCAGCATGCAGAACGCGAATCCCGTTACATCCGATTTCATCTAACACGCGTTACGAAACCCTCTATATGTGTGTCTGATTCCGTACAGCAACATTGCGCCGGAGAAACGTTTTATATCCTGCTATTTCCCTCGCTCCTTTCTCTCTTTCTCTCTCCTCCTTCTCTTCGTACGAATCCTCGTATCTCCTTTTTATTCGTAATGGGATTCACCCCATCACCCTTAAGCATCCACACATATATTGGAGCATCGATACACTCAGAGCCACACATCCATGACACATATTTGCGTGTATATTTCCATCGATATATTGACGATATCGGGGTGTATAACGTCGGTGTGTTTCTTCGTGGTGCACCGGTCGTGATAGCGAACTAGCTGGTGTTTTTTTTTCCTTTTTTTTTTTACCAAGAAACTAGATCGAGGCCGTATTAGCTGCACGGGAATCTCGTTTCACGACCTATGTGTATCCCTCGATCTATTTCTCGTTCGAATCTCACCTCGCTCGCGAGTCTCGATATACCACCCATTTCCATACCGTTTTATCGTTTTCAAACAGAATCGACCCCTTCTTCCTTTTTCCCTCGTGCGATTCTCATTTCCCAGTGCAAAGGAAACGTTACGTGTTTCGAAGAATCTCATTTATTCTTATATACAAATATGTGGGGGAATTTTTTGAAAGGGTATTCAAAAATGGAAGAATTTTTTTTGTTAATGAAATTAACATTTTCCTTTGGATTGAAATTGCAGTGAACGAAAATTGACAACTATTCGGAGCGATACCTCGTTGTGTGCCTCAGAAGAAATTTTTTTCACGAAAATTGCAAAAAATGACAGTACGGTTCTTGGTGATTGAGGGTAAAGAACGAAGCTTCTGGAATTTCTGCGAAAAGTACAATATTTCTCTAGGTACCCCGTAACGCCCCGGTTTCCCCTATATACACTCATTACATATGTGCGCAGCATTTTCCTGTGCACACGTTCTCGGGGAGATACACTCCTCGAGATGCAAATATATTAAATTTATATTCCGTCAACGTCTTACCGTGAAATGCACCGTTCATCAATCTCCATTTTGCTCGACTGTCATCCAGTCGATCTAAAAATCCATTGATATCCATTTCAGCGGTGCCTCCATCGGTTTTTTACACGTTCGGTCGACCTCGTTTTCACCGATCGTGTCAATTTTAATATTGTTTCATCCACAGGATTTTCTCGATCTCCAGAATTTCCAATCGTCCCCGTATCAGGCAGTTTTTTATATTTATATTGAGCGTGAAAAGCGAGTGATGGAAGCAAAATTTATGTCGCTACGTTCGCATATATCAATGTTGCGAGTTTCGTGTTGTCCGAGACTTAGCCATGGCAGCTCAAGTGTTTTTGCGCATTGAATTTTTCTCGCTCTCCAAGTATAGCTGAAAGCATCGATGTTTCCTCGCGTATACAACAAAATGCACGTACATTCTTATGCACTATGCATGTTTGGAATTTTTATCGATAGCTCCCGGGCTTTCGCCGCTCCTTTTTCCTCTCTTTTTCCCCAACGTTTTTCCCCGTTTTTCTATGAGAGTGTGGCAAAGTCCAGGGCTTCCAAAGCTCGGCTCATGGACGAGAATCGACCTGGGAACATCGGCCATAGATATACGCGGGGCACGAATGCTCTTGGCATTTCACCGCCTCTTCGAACGTCAGCAACAGCACGAAGAATCATTTCTTTTTCCTCGCACCGGAGCACCGACCGTGTCGAATTCTTCCTTTTCTCTCCCCCCCCTCGACGCCTCATGCTCCTCTTTTTCTAGCCCTTTTACCCTGCCCGAGCTGTTTATATTCTCATCTCTCGGTGTACTTCGCGGTGGCTTCTTCCTCGAGTTCTTTCATTTTTTCCTCTCATCCTTCTTCGTTCTCGCGAGCTCTTCTCATTCTCTACAACCATTATTATCGAATCCTGTGACTCACTTACCGCAATTTTTGTACCGCGCGGCTACCGGTTCTTCTCGTTTCTTTCACTTTTCCAACATGCATCATAACGTCGCGTATTAATGTTTCTCTTCCTGTTCTCTAAGGATCTGCGCTCGAGCTATCGCTCCTACCAACTTTTGTTTCACGCTCCGCGCGAGAAGAACATTTAAAAATTCTTCTGTTCAAACAGCGTGCTTCGAAGTTCCACGACTTCGCGTCTCAACGCGATTTCCCACTTTCTCGCGTCATCCGAAAAAAAGTTTTTTTCATTACGCAGGACTCTGTTTCATATTTCCGCAGGTCCCAAAGTACGGCAGAGAGGCAGCTCACAAGGGCGGGGACAAAGTTTATTGCCGAACAATTGGCTCTCCTTAATGAAGGTGGTATAATTAAAAGAAAAAAAAGAAAAAAGCGCGTTCATTACGGAGAGAAAATAACGCGGAAATTTTCGTCTTAATTTCGCAGGCAACGAGGCGCAATCGCGTAGCCAGTAAAATTCGTGTTTTAGCTTCATCTCCCTTGCCCCTCCGTTTTCTCTCTAACGCGTTTCCCTCCGTTTCACAAAAGTCCAAGAGCCTCTTCCGGGATGAGAGTTTCCTTAATTAACGGTCGATGAATGACTGGACGACGGTGTATTCGGTGAATTGCCTGGCTCCGGACAACTCGACGGTGAACAGACGTGCGGTGCAAGTGTTCGTACAGCCCCGCTAAATCTTATATTTCGTTATTGCATAACGTTATTGCACTGCCGAGATAGTAGCTTTGCGAGGATTTTCTCGTTTCCTGGACGCTTTCATTTCCTTCCCTACATGACTCGTTCGTACGCGAACGCGTCACGCGGAGATATAAAATTTAGTCTGGAAGCGCGCTCGCGTCACACTCGTTTACATCTCGCTCGTTGAAAAAGGAAAAAGTCCTCAGCCCAGCAGCAGACCCGTCGATGTGACATTATTCAGCTGCGAACCGAGGAAACGAGATTGAACGAAATCTCTTCCTCCCATCCGCATAAAAATCAATCATTTTCCGCACTCATATTTCACATCGCAGTTCATTCAACACCGCATTTTAATCGAAATGATTTTCCACCCTTCGCTCGGTGAAATATCAGCACATTTTTCTTACTGCCATCAAATTAAACCGCTCTTTCCGAATTAAAGAATCCGCGGAAAGAGCAAACGATTTTGATGATGTCTTTCCATAGGAATATTTGGAGTGCTGTGGCAATATTATTCCTCTGGGTATAGTCAAGTACGTTAGGTTGATTTATCAGGGCGATTAACACACCGCCTAGTCCGAGTAAGTGCAATATACGAATAAGCATGGATGGATGGAGTGGGCGCGAATTATATGCCGGTGGAAATTGCCGGGTAATCAAGGCGGCGGCGGCATCGTTGCATCAAAATCTCGTTCTCTCTTGCACATATAATCGAGGTCGAAGCATGAATTTTCATCGACAGCAGCTAGCCTGCACGGCTGTGTACGCGGTTGATAATTTTCGCCAGACCGACAATTTCATCCCCCAACTTGAATCCACGATTCCGACCCTCGGCGCGTATACAAACACGCACGGATGCGTATACATTGAGAGACGTTATCCAGTGGTGAAGAGGCACTAAACGGAGAGCTCGGTGTGTGCGTAAAACTCGTGGATGCGCGTGGGGTGTCTTTTCAACTGCGTAGGATAAATATGAGGGTGTATACGAAAACCTCCCACGTGCCAGCCAGGGGATATAGAAAAGACAGGCAGATGTATTTTTCCTCGAAACATGATCCTTCCTTCCTTCCTTCCTTTCTTCCTGTATATACATCCTCCCAACACGAAATCCTTCAATTTTCTTCATTAAGTACGTGATTCTCGTGCCTGGAGAACGTCACTTCCTCCTTTCCTGCCCCTGCTTCGATATCTTTCATTTCTTCACCCTTGACACTCCGCGTTATGTTTATTTATGTAAGTGCGTACGAAATATTCTGCGGAAGGATTCCAGATTTACTGGCTACCTTGAGATATGTTTTTTGAGTGGATCCAATTATTCTTCAAGGGCTTCCTGCATCCAGCAAATCTCATTAGGCATTGATATAACTTCGAGCTAATACGAGGGGCTCGTGTACTGCGCAAAAACGGAGACTACGCACACCTCGCCCGCTCAGATAACATCCGTTTCAAACATGTTCCGTGTGCTGAAAACTCCCCGAAATACACGCTCCGCGAGGGATTACGATCGATAACATTTCATTTAAAAGGCTTCACTCTAATTTATTCGTGTCTTTATGGCTAAAGCTATCCATTTTTTACCTTCAATTCACCAATTTCCCGTTTATGCTAGCTCAGAAATGTTATTCCCTGCTCTCGGGGGGGAATCCCATATTGAAGTTTATGGGCTCGGCCTGCTCAGCCGATTGGGGATTTCGGAATCACCCTCCCGTCCGCTCTTTATCTTGCTTCCTCACTTTCTCTCCCGTTCTTCGTTGATTAACTGGCTGCACGCTCACGTCGGAGTACACAACATGTAACCACCCTCCGGCTCTGATATTCGTTCTAAAAGCGACTATACAGGCACACCGATTTTCGCCTCTTTCATATACACTTGTACGCATTTATCCCGTGTCTTTTTACATTACATCAATAATAAAGCACCATGATTCATGTATCCATTTGGCGAATGGTATTTGCCCAGGCCCACGAGATCGAAGCAGCAGCTCTAAATAATAAGAAATTTGAGCTGTTTGAAAAATCGCGCATAACCGGTATCGTGGACTCCCGTAAAATTGATCCTGCACGATTGTCAACTACTTTTATAGATTTGCATAGATTTGCCTACGTTTCGATACTATTCTGATGCACCAGTTTTGCGGCTCGTGTTCAGAACAGAATCCAGTCATTCCAGTAGCCTGCTATGTACGTCCCGCGCTTACATAGCTGAAGTATTTACGAACGGCGTGCTGGATATTGGCTGTAGGCTGTGGCGGCGTTCGCACTGGCTGGATATGCCAAATCGATTCGTCGATTTGAGAGAGAGAATTCGGTTGGCTGCGTGTGCAAGCTCGGAGGCTCGCGTCCTGTGTCGCTGCGATGTTTTCGACATTCCGCCGTTAAAATCTCTTCCGAATTTAATTATTTTGAAAAAACGAATATTTCGTTGAGGATTTTTACCTCCAGTGACGTCACGGAGTCATGAAAAAGCGTTTCGACGGTGAAAGAGTTATTTAATTTAATTCGAATACGTCGCATTCTAACGAAATTCATTGAATTTTTCTTCGCATTAACAGATTTTAGTGCGCATTTTCCTGCACCTGTTTTTCATACAATATTTCTCCCCCAAGTTGCGGAGCGACGAAGCACAAACGGCCGTGCCGGAAAAGCCAAAGTTTTCCGACGAAAATTACTTTGGACCTTGAACTCCCACATATAACGCACAATCTCGAAAACTCCCTCGGACTTTTGCGTTAGCGTTATTCGTCTCTCGTTCCTCGTTACTTCTGAGACAAACTTTGCTCAGGGAAATATCATTTGCACTTTCTCACAGTAGTCACGAGAGTAAGTTTTCGATAGAGAGATTCTCCGTCGCTCCGGAACTTCACCGTCTATAACAACATCGTGTGGGCACGGCGAACGGCAGCATGCCCTTTGAGCTGCAACTGACACCGCAAAAGATTCATGAAACACCTTTCGAAACGAAATTTCGTGTTTGCGCTATTCGAACCGTGAATTTCACGAAAAATTCCATGCCCCTTCGAGCTCCTCTCCGCGGAATTCACCTTCGCAATTTCACTTGACAATTTAAAGGTCAAATTAATTCTCAACGACATTTGAACTTCGAATAACTCGTTTCCTCTCATCGAAATCGGTAATTGTATTTGCTTACTTCATTAAAGTTCGCATCCTCATTATCGAACGAACGTTCGTTCTGTCAGTAAATTTAAACTTCTCTCATACCTAAAATAGGAAATGCCGCTGTTTTTGTTACTAAATTCCGATAAAATCGTAGATTATTCGGAAAATTTAAATTGAAATAAATCTTTTCTGTGACTTTAACTTATACGAGGGTGAAAGGTCGGTCGATCGAATGTGAAAAATGCTGTACATCGGTTAGAAACTCCGCCATGCGAATCCATGTATTTATGAGGGAGTGCTTCAAGTGTTTCTGTATATCTGTAATCCCGGAAGTTGAACGAATCGAGAGTTTGTATTTTTCCTGCTGTCGAGTATCGTTGGCCAAGTTCCAGTAGCAAACTCTGGATCGTTATCGAGCTGTAACGTCGAAAATATATAGCTGCGTGTATCTACGTATACGTAAATAAAAATCTCTGTCGATTTTAAGCAGACAAAAAGGCGTATTCGGAGGCTCCTCGCAAACGTGAAATTCTACGAATTACGCCCTTTTCGTAGTGCGAATCGCAATATAGAGTAACTCGCGAGCGTCGCGTGCTCCGAGACTTTCGTTCGGCCTCGTCCCTTCTCTTTGCGTCTTTTTCACTTTCACGCTATCGCCAACTTTTTTTCATTCTATCTTACTCCACATTTGCCCTCGATGATCTCTCTAAATCCAACCGAATTGACCCTCCTTTTTCAATGTATGCGACAAACATCAACGAGACTTTACACTTTCGTGCTTTTTTTTCTACAATCATTCTCAGTGTGTTGAAACATTCTCATACTTTTTCGAACCGAATTGAATATTCAAAGTCTTTCATTGCTTTTCTTTATATTCATTATTAGATTTACATCGAGTCACAGAGCAAAAGTTTTCATTTCTGACGATGCTCGTGAACCGAAACTCATCAAAGTAAGATCGCTTTCATCGACCCGATTATCCCATATCTTTTGTCTTGAATCTCATGAAAACGCGGGGATATTAGTAAAGTGACGTTAAACTTATACGACGGGGTGGTGTAAAAAAAGTATTTACAGACGTTTAAGGTTCCTCATAACCTAACGACTTAACTATAACTCCCGTTACGAGGCTATAATTATTCTTATACTTCCTTATGAAGTTAAGAATCGATAAAACAATCGCTTCGTGCGATCAAAAGTTTTTTTATTATATGAAATTCCTCAATTTACTAGTTGATATTTTATTCAGACTGAAAATCATCCGGAAATTCACTGCCGAATGTTACGTTTGCCTAGCGACAGTCATTGCGAAATTTATAATTGTATTGTGAAAAAAGTAATCGTTTACGTAACGTTGTTATTGGAGCGACTATAATAACGTTTTTTCTCTCAAACTATAACTTGATTTTCTCTCTCTGCCTCTCGTTCTGTGTTGGAATTACTCTTCGTTCGCAATTAATTGAATTGAACAGGATTTCGTTGGAAACACGTTGCAGGCCGAAGTTCCGTGTACGAATAGAGTTTTATAGCGAGGCAAACTCGGAAAAAAATAATGTGTTCTAACGATACGCGCTGAAACGTCCCAAGTTTCTCGTGTCACTTTCTCCTCGAGTTGTATACACACTTTTTGTTTTACCGCCTACCATTTTTGAAGCTAACGATGAAGGAGTTGAGGTAATTGGTGATTTTGAAATTCGCGACACGCGATCATCGTTCACGTCGCGTGCAAATATCATCGTTTTTTACTTTTCAATAAGAAATAAAGTTGGTAAAATGAAGGTTAAAATAATGGTTCACGATCTATAAACCTCGAGTCGAGTGCGAAATCTGCTCCGTACCACTTATCGCTCGCTTTATAATTTATTATGCGATCGAATGTTGCAGCCGTCGACTAAACGTTCAACGCACAATTTATCAAGGCTCATGCGTCAGTTAAATTTCTTCAACTTCACCGGCGAGGCACGTTGCGATTCTCGGCATTTCGCAAACATCAAATTTGCCGGATCTCCCAATGAAATTTCCCACTGTATTCGTCGACGCGTAGCAGAGCTGTGCCGATCCTCTTGAGAGTCTTTTTTTCTTCGTTGCGTCTTCGGTCATATACGTTCAGATACATTCACTCAAATGTGTGCTGCAGCGAGCTTGTCTTTCGAAACTCCGAGCTATCGATGCACCGAGGACTCTCCATGTCGTATCTCAGGAACTGAGTTGTTTATGCAAATAACGTCATAGCATTTTTCATCTATTCGTGATAAAAGTAAAAAACCACCGCTCGTCGACAGTCCGAAAGGTGCGCCAACTCCCAATTATTGACTAACGAGATCTCAAAATATGGATACTCGTGAAAAATTAAAAAGGAATGAGTACCGTGAAATTTCACGTGTTCCAATACAATTTTTTCGCCCTGCTACACACTCGCTCATTATTTTAATTGGATCTCTCGCCGAATGTACGAATGAAAAAGTTTCTTTTTCGTACGAAATTGTTAGCGTTGCTAATCGAAAAACGAAGCAAAACTAGTCTCCGATGGCCTCTTTACCGGCCCCTTCAGCTAATGTTCCTCTGTCCGTCTTAATTATTCCGTCCGAACGAATCTGGCAAGGACGTTATCGAAACTCATCTGGCCAGAACCAGTTTAAATTTTCGCACGTGTAGGAATCAAGTTCCGCCCCGGGCAAGTTTATCGAATATCAATGTTTTTTTGACTCCCCTAGCTCAAAGATATTCGAAAACATTGACGTGTACGATGAAGCTAGAAACTCTAATGGAACCTCGTCTCCCTCCATATAGAACAGCCGATCACAGCTCACGTATTTTTGTATCTTCTCAAATTCGATTAACGCTCGTCAACGTCGTATCGAGTGGAGGATCCCGAGAGCAGGCTCTTCGTTATGAAAGACGTTGAATAATATTCTTGAGGAGGATTCGGGAATAGTTTCGCTAATCGATTGAGCACCACTGACGAGTGTGTGGGTGGTTATTATTGGAGAGCGTTCAGATTTTCCTGCGCACGTTGACAAATGAGTAGAGCGTTATAGAGAGGATCCAGTTCTCGTAAACCAACGCGCCTTTCCTTCCAACCTGCTTTCTCCTCGTCTCTTGTTTTTCCCTTTCTTTTGTCATATTTTTCCCCCCCGCTTTGCTTCTCGTACCTTTGCCAATCGCTCTCGCACTCTGGTCATCATCCCTCGAGAGCCACTATATCGCTAAAGCGCAGACTCTCGCTCTCTCTTCCTCCCCATTTTCTCTTCTGCTCTGCCTCTCGGGTGCCATAAGGTTCACTCGACCGAGTCCTGATACTTGGCGGAAAAACACTACATTTCACTGTCGCGCATATATTCATGCATACGTGTCTCGGTGTGTACGCTCTGAACCTTCGAGGTAGCTCGTTCGATGCGAAATTCATCGAATTATCCTCCATTATTAATAGAACGAGTAAATATTATTAGATCTTCCACGACAAATAGGGGATATGTTGAAAGATAATTCCAATGTTGATCATCGTCGGGGGGCAACGTAATAGAATTCAATGTCGAGTTTATTGTGTTTGCTCAAGAGCAAGAATAACTTCACCGGACTATAAGTTATGATGCTAAAATTCATTGTTAACACGACATTAATGAGTAACGGTACCAAAGTCCGCATCTTCGTTGGCGTGTAAACGCGAATGCGTCTCTGTTATCGCTCAATTCTCCGTAAATTGAAAGAAATCGTAAATATTTTCTCGCTGATTTCTCGTTTCTTCTGAGATAAATGTGTAATTATTTTAATTCTCTTGGCCTAATTGGCCATAAAAATTAGACTCGTCGCTCGCAAGAGGAAGAATTTCTCTAAAGAGCGAACGGTGCGTATACGCGAACTTCAAAACACGTCGCGAATCACCGGAGATAAAGGCATCAATGGAAAACGAAATTCTCTCGCCTTCAGACGAATTCGACTGAGAGAATATCATGCCGGAGAGAACAACTGTCAATTAAATTTTTAGTCGTACCCCGGAGAGAACGTACGATTCATTCAAAAGTTTAATTATACTTTGCGTTGGAAGGCGCAGCGGCGCATCTCGGCGAAAATCCTTTGAGACTTTCGTTCAATTTGGCGAGAAGCCGAGATCGTAATGTACAATTTCGTGTCTATATAGTATAACGGCATATTCGAGCCTGCACACATACATGCATTTGTTTTCGCGCACACATAAGTTGGGCCCTGCATGAGCACCTGCGAAATTTTATGGCCATTAGAGCTCCGCGCACGAGTCTCCTCCATTAACCTGATTCTCCGAAGCAATCGTGCATCATACGTTGACATCTGGCCAATGAAAAGGACGCGTCGCAGAATGAAATTGGCGTCTCCGCTCAAGCGAGTTCGGCCCTTTCGTTTGCTAGAACCTCGCGCCTTCCCGTATATCCGTTGGCACATAACTATGACGTGCTTCAATTTTCATGTACATACGCATATATCTCTACACGTGCCCGTGTATACCTACATTCTCGATCTGCTTGAAAATATATGCACCTTTGATGCGAGTATTACGTCCGAGCCGAAAATGTTAACTTCGCTTCATGAATACATTGACGCCACGTGAGTTACAAGGGCGCATCTCCTTAACGAGGCATGCGAGGCTTCAGCCACTTTTTCAATGAACGACCTCGTAACTCAAACTGCAGCAGGCCTCTGTACGGATGTGGGAAATATTACAGTGTGTGCGGCGGCTCTGAAATTATCTCGCAACTCTCGTACTAGAATTATGGGTTATTAAACTTACCCTTTAAAACTCTTGGACGTTGTGGACCATCGACTTTACTCGTTTTGGAATCGAGGAGAGCTTGGGAAACAATGAATACGATGAACCGATTGACCGAAAAAATAAATGGACAATTCGAAACCTTTTTTTTTTTCATTATTCACTAATTAAGATGAAATAAAACGATATTAAAAAGAGAAGATTTTTCGTAGCACCTGCTTCCAAAGTTTGCACTTTTGATACCATCGATCCTCGTGATGCTGTTAGGACTCGTGAGTGCCCCGGTTCCGAAATCATGACAACTGACAGAAAAGTTTAACGAGTAATCTCAAAAAAATTTGGATCGCTAGAGAGAAGTGAGTGTTTGAGAGATTTCTATCGATTGATACAAAAATAACGAGAAAGAATGCTCTCAATGATACTTTTTTTTCTCAAGACAGGCTTGAATGATGAAGCGAATGTGGAATAAAAGGATTGGAGTATGGAGAAGAGCACGCGGCGAAGAAAAAACGCATAACTCCACTCGTTTTTTCCGGCTTGGAGTGGGGGTCGGAAGTTAAAAATGGGCTCCACTCGATCTTCATGATCGTTATGCTACGACGAGGAGGGAAAATCCACCCGCGTTTTCTTCTCTTCCTCGCATAGCGCTTGAGCGCGCAGGGGGATTTTGTGAGGAGGGTATATTAAGTGGCCGGCGGGCTGAAATAGGCGGTTGCATAAATTATGACAGATATATTATGTGCTATAGCTACGGTATCGCGCAGGGGCTTAGGCTTTAACTATGCTGAATGGGATGGAGCGAGAGAGAGAGAGAGAGAGACCGGAGCCGCCTTTTCATCGTGAAAAGCGCGGATATGCGGCAGAAACGGTAGACAGGAGGATGCGGAAGGCTCCGAGGGAGAAAGGGTGAAAAAAAGAGAAGGAATTTACTGCAGGGAAGTGCAAGGGGGTGAAATCCGGCACCGACAAAGCGTAGTATGCGTTGCTATATGCGAGAAGGAGACGAGGCAGTCGAGCGCGGAGAAGCGAGCCGAGAATGAGCGTTGAGGCGCGATTGCATCGCGCACAAAACGATACTCGGATATTCAACGGTCTCTGCATTTTATCTTTTTCATTCACACAGTCGTACTATACTTAAGAAAATTCAAACGGGGAGATCGTCGCTTCAAAGTATTTCGATCGTTTTCGCGTTTTTTTTGTAGATCCTCAAGGAACCGTCATTCAAATTTCGGACCGAAAAATCATTCGCGAATTTCGAACAATTGCCTCGATTTTTCATGACGTTCGCCTGCTATCGAAATTCTTACGAATTCAGAGCTCAGTCGCAGCTATTCGAGGCAACGAAAATGAAGAGGGGGGGAGGTGAGGAATTAAATGTTGCGCCATACACGCGTGTCAAGTACCAAATGGTGCAGCGAACATGCATCTACTTATTGGCAATTGTCTCGCGTGTGTAACTCCCCTCGCACACGCACGTATCGAATTTCGTGTTCGGCTATTTCGCACTCGTCGCTGCGCGTCCACTCCCGCGGGGATTCGCAGGTGTTTTTTTTTCGCTCGTCGCGACCGGTGTTCTCGTGCTCCGGGCCAACTACATGCCCGTTTTTTTTTCTTTTCTTTTTTTTTAGTCACCTGCGGACGATGAAAAAGGTCTTCTGTCTTTCTGTCTCTTCCGTTGGCCACCGGCTCAAAATGCCAGCGAATTTTGGAGCCGCCCGAAAAATTTCTCACGCGCTAAATTGGAACTCGTTCCCAATTCTCCGCTTCTGCCTCTTTTCATTCGTATACCTTTATACAATCGAATGACTATGAGATTTCATTCATTTTTAACCCTCAGCGCGCACACACACGCGCGCTCACGCGCATTCACACACGACTTCAACTCCCTTTCAGATTCTCCATTGTCCGCTGTCAATTTCTCGTGTGCATTTTACGTGCGAATCAATCGCGAGGCGCAGATCGAATAGGAATTCGTGGAAAAATACTCAACAGTTTTCTACTGGAATCGTCCATCTTATTCAGAAAAAATCGCTCTTTTTCAGTATGGCGATAGTCTACAAAAATTTGAAAAAAATGATTGGCCGAAATGAATGTCGAAAAACTCCCGCCTCGCCAAAAAGCGTGTAAAAGCGATTTGAATTTTTCGCGAATTCGCTTGAGAATTTTTCCACTGCTACGCAGTCTTTCAATTCTCGTTCCAACGATTTATTTATCCTGGACAAATAGAAATAATAGACTTGTGCGAAGTGCCAAGATGGAGAAAAAAGGAGAGCTACACAGAGCGAAAGAGCGCACACAAAGTTGGTGCACGATGGGAACGTGGCTCGTTAGCGTTTTCCTCCTGCACAACGCGACGTCACCCTTATACAAACCGTGCCGTGTGTCACGGAGGTTTTTTCGTGCGAGTGTGTGAGGGATTCGCACTTGAAGAAAATCTTGTCTTCCTATACCAGCAGCGGAATTAGAGTCTACCTTCGTGTACGCGCAAGGGCACACAATAGAGACTCGGCACCGGAGCAACTTTTTTTTTCGTCACTCTCAGCGTATATACATCGGAAGAGCCAATTCTGGTCTTTTCTTCCTCCGAGTCTCTTGCATGCGTGCAAATTTCACGAGGAGAGCTCGAAACGAGCAACACACGCGAGCTCATCTGTCGGAGGGTTGAAAGGAGTAAAAAAGTCGAAAAAAATAACGACGATTTTTGTCTCCCATTTCTCAACCCGGTCCACATATTTTCCTGCGTCTTGTGTGTTTTCGAACAAACGATCCCTCTTCTGTACCATGATCATTTCTCTGTATACATTTTACATAATTTATAGCACCGCGGTCAGCGAGCGATCGCCCGTTTTTTTTTTCGTTACCATAAATTGACCTTTTCGCGTTCAATTATTTATACGCGCAGAGCTCCTAAAGTATTCCATTAAAATTCATTGGGTCGACGACGACTCTTCCGAAAACGTCGTTTCGATTTTCTCACTTTTTTTCTATCTCGATCGAACTTTATTCCTCAGAACCATCTCTGATATCGCACACGTATACCGAATGATTCGTCGACTCTCCTTCCCCTTGCGATCTCATTCTCACGTATTCAATCCTCAAATTTGAGCCATTAGCCGGCATCGGTGACGTCGATGATGAAAAGAGTGATCGATTACTCGGTACTTGAACGTCGCAACGCTTTCGTAATATCTGTACTAGTTTTTATTTTTTCTCGCATCGCCCTCGCCCCGCATTACGTGTCTATGTATAAACATACGCGCAGCTTTCGTTTCGTGTAGCTCGTTTCATCACCCGCCCACGTAAAACTCTTCGTCTTTATGCTTCCCTTTTTCTTTATCCACGCGAAGGTCGGACAATGCGTATACGCTAGAGAGATCCAACGGTCCGCGGCCAAGTGCGGAGTATAAAGTGCCCGATCTTTCATCTGTTCCACCTACGAGCGTTTTTTTCGATGGAGTATGACGTGCTCATTTTCTCTCGAGCCATTTCCATCATTTTTCTTTTGATTCTTGTCTCCGTCAAATTTTCTTTCTCGTCACAATAATTCCGATAATAATAATAATTCCACGCACGAGCGTAAACGCGCGTAACAAGAAATTCCACGAAATCGGACTGCCCATCCCGAAGTTACGTTACGCGAGCCCCGGATAATTGCTCGCTGCTGTTCAACTTTGTTTTTATCTCCGCGTATGTAGCGCGCGAGCACATTAAAGTGCAACATATATACGATTGCAGGGAAACGTTGCAATATGCAATATCGGCGAGCAGAAAAGTCTCTGGCGCCGAACGAAGCGTGCTGCCGTTGTTTCTGAGATCGTTGCACCGGAAGACACGCTTCAGGAATCTCGCTGGAAATTGAAATGATCTATTCCGTAGATGACGAAGTAATCCTCATTCCCGTACAATGTACGTGTACATTCGCGCACGGTGAAGTGTATTCCGTGGATTTTTCACGCGTACCCTTCTCATTAGACCCAACGAGATCGTGAATAGCTAACATTCGCTGTAAAGATAATTTTCATACGCGTACCTCGCTGAAGAGAGGCCTCACTACCGTTTAGTTATAACGTGTGCTACCTTCGGCCATTCAACACGGCGTATACTTCTCAGAGCGAGTCCCGTTCCTCAAAAGACATTTCCTCGAGCTATGAATGCGAACAGACCAGTTGAATATTTCTTTTTAACTATCCAAGTGAAAAAGGCCTGATGGGAGGAAATCGCGGAAGAGCGTTAATCTTATAATTTTTCGTTGAACGTACAATCACCGGGGGTTATTAGAAGCGGAATTTCTCTTGGGGGGGATGAGGAAAATATTTCAAAATCGTTGTTTAATGGCATAGTAAAAAACGCTATGTTCGCGAAGTTTTCATGGCGCTAATAATCGCGGCGCACATGCAATAAATTTTCGCATTATGTCACCCTTGAGTTTTTCATCGTGCGATTTCACTTCTGGAACTCCTTTTTGTTGTTGTCAAAGCCTTTCTTGAAGAGCCGTTGCTTTTGTTTCTTGCGAGTACACGCGTTCGTTCGTTTTATCAGGTTTGAAATTCGTTTGCAGTTTACGAGTTGTTTCTGTTAACTACAATAAAGCAGCCCGACTACCTGCTGCTGGTAGCGCGCGCCTTCGACATCGAGTATCGGTTTTTGCGAGCGTCTCTTGTCAGAACTCTCTGCCACGTTACCGGTCAGATAACACACCGGGTTGGGAAAAGTTTCGTTGCGCCAGGTATTTCTACGTGCAATTTATATACACGCCGCACCATACTCGGTCTCTATTTTGTATCCTCGTGCTTCAGCACGAATTACGAAAGTCTCGACATACCGAGAATGAAATTTATTCTCAAGTCTCTACCCGACTAATGCAATTTCGCTCTTTTCTTTGTTTCCCCTTCAATTATTTTGAAACTCTCTTCGCGAATTAGGCAATCCGGGATCCTCGTGAAAAAACATGGTGTGTAAATTAAGCAGAGTCTAGAAAAGACGATTCGAAAAGTAGGAGAAAGAAAATTGAAATAAAAATGGCCGCAAACAAAAAGCCATTATCTCGCATAGTATTTATTCCATTCTCGAATATTATGGTCCGTAAATAACGAGTAGTTCTTCACAATGGAGCATCGATATCGTGTGCGGAACTGTCGGAAATACGTAAGGGAAATCGATTCCCGCGCACAAAATTAGTCGCCCAGCATTGTTTTCTTTCATTTTCTTCCTTCGGTTTTTTCGGTTCTTCCGTTCTTGTTCTTGAATTTTATACCCCATTACGCAAAATCCGACCGTCAGCGCTCGCGATCTCGTATAAATATAAAAGTTTGAATATTCGTTAAAAAAAAATATATATATATATTGAGTAAGCTCTGTACGCTTATGCGGATGATATTAAAAATTGTGCGTGACGTACGAATAAAGCGAAAGAGAATGGAAAAAATATGCGGGCGAGAGTGGCAGAAGAGAAAATATTCAAATGCAAACGCGAGAGGGCGTTGTGAGGGCGTAGCAGTAGGAGAGACATTGCTCTTGTATAATAAACTTTAAATATATATATGACCCCCGGGAATGGAGCAGAGATGCTCGAGCGTGTTCCCTGCTCAAGAGGATCCGAGAGCTTGGTGAATATCAATGAACGTTGGTGCGCCTGCGAGTGAGAGCGAGCAAGAGAGACAGCGAAAATAAGAGGCAGAAGGAAACGGACTAGATTCTCCATTAGCAGCCCACTCGATCTCACTGTGTTGCTTTTCACTTCCTTCCTCCTTTTCCCATCCCTCTTCTCCTCCCTGCGTAAATATCACCTTGTTCAGCCTCGTTTGGCTTAACTCGGTACTTTTATTCCAGAGCAGCACCCTCTCTCCTTCGCTACCCCATAAGTATACAAAAATGGAAAAATCTATAAATACACTGCGTATCAATAGACCATTTCAATGACTATTGTTCATTCCCATTATTCCGGGCTACGCTTCCTGCCGTTTTGTTACATTTTTTCTACGTCCTCGCAGTGATAGATCGTTAAATTCCGAGCCGCTATGAAAAGAACATTCGCGTCGCAATTTTATCTCCGATACTTCTCCTTCGACTGTTCTCGTACAATCAATTTTTGCCTATTCCTTGAGCGAGGAATTTCGAAAGATGGGCTTTATCTCGTCTCGTCTTTTTCTTTTTTTTAAGAGCGCGGACCGCTCCGTTTTCCTGGTACAAGCGTTCGATCGCTCTCCGCGAATTACAAAGTCGAGACCACGGGTGCTGAACTGTGTTTATCTTGATACGATAAAACCCCGATGAGGGACCAAAAGTGCTGCTCTTGCAATTTTTTCTCTTCCATTCCGACCCAGACGATACGCAGGTACTACGCTGAATATACATGTGTATAAAACGATTCCAGAAATCTTTCTTCGCGTATCTTCGAGCTTCCCACTCTTCCTCTATCGCGACGGCCCTCGTCGCAGTCTCGTATTTATCAGTGAAGCGTCCTTACGAGAGCACCGTGTACTACCGCGTTTCTCATCGTCGAACAAACATCATCCGCGTTCTACGCTCCTCCGTGTGTATAGAATGATAAGAAGCTTGTGCATATACTATTGGCCGAGTGTACGCGCCAAATTAATATGATAAAAATTCGTTGAATTAATCAGCCACGAGCTCTGGCGGGGAGAGCTTAAAAATTGGCGAGATTTTAAACACCCTCGCTTCTTGGCAGGAAGCTCACGAAGCTGGTTCTTAAGGCTTGGATCTCGGGGAATATAACGAAATATATTGCGTTTACGAAATGATGAGCGGAAGAATAAATTTCTTTAAGTTTTGTCGCAGCAGCTACGCAGGATGGAAGAAACTACGAATATTTGTATTTACATAAGTAAAATGGACGTGCCAGTGAATAAAGGCTTTTCAAAGATTGCGAGATCGCTCGACTGTCGTGCGACGAGGAATCCGGAAGAGGATCAAAGAAATTGATCTCGTTGGAACAAAAGGTGAAATAAAAATGGCGTCCGATCGAGTTCGCGTTGTTGAATCGAGCGAGTGTCGACGAAGGATTTACGAAAATGCCGAAAGCGTTGATCGTTGAAGAATCGCGGAACTGTTAATCGCTCAATAAATTCATGCGTGTGTTAATAATTCGGCGGAATAATGCACAAACACACGAGTCAATTGCGAGGGGGGAACAATTCGTCCTCGGCTCGTGGACCTGTTCGGAGATGGAACAGTTTCCACGGGGGTGGGATCGGTAATTTTGGCGAGGGAGTTGCCAACGGAGGAAATGGAAGCGGGACCGCGGCATTCGGTAATAACGCTAATAAAAGTACGTCCCAGGAACCGTTAAGGGCTGTGCCAAAAGCCGTTCAGGCCCTCAGGAGCGAAAGCGTCGATCGCACGCATCGTGCCCAACCTCCGCCACCACCTGCGTTTCCACGCAGAAGATTCTCCGTCTGGTGAGTCATAATCGACTTAAAATTCACATGTCTTCGAACGATCGCATATTTCTGTAATCGAACTCCGAGCGGACAGTCTCACGGCATCCGGTCAAAGCCCCAAGAAATGAGATCTTCGACGAATTTACAATATTATTTTTCTAAGATTTTAGGATCATTGTTTTTTCATTTATTTCACGTTTTTCGTTGATGAAATTGCGGTGCATTTATCGTCCGTTTGGCAATTGAACGCGCGAGCGTTTTCTTCTCCTTTTGTGCTTATTCCGCGCATGCTGCCCTGCTGGGAAAGATACACAAACGAGCGCACTGACGTGCACAATGAAACGTGAATTTCAATCGAACTGTGTGCACGAAGTATTCGGATAATCGATCCGAGCAACGTTCGGCCTGCGTACATCGGAGGGGAATTTATTTAGAGGTTCCGTGTGCGGTGCGCGCGGACGAGGACTCGTGTCCGAGGGACCGATGAAAGTGTTCATTAGCCTGAGTGCGGACTCGCCCGGCGCGAATGCTCTTCATCTCGCGTACTAAACGAATCGGATGATTTTGGTAATGCGAGTGGATTCGACGAGGATCGACCAGCGCGACTGGTTTATCAACTTGATCCGTTCTATGACGAAATAGAACGTGCTCTGTGCTGTCTCTTTCACGCGCTTTTGAAAGAGTGGATTTAACGCGTTCAGGGGGCGGGCTAATTACCGGCTGCTCGCGGGATAAAATCATGTCACGAGTGTTCAAAGCTTCGAGCGACACGAGAGCTGCCGTTCACAGTGTTGACGCTTTTCATCGAGCAACAATATTTCCAACGATTTTTTTCTGCTTTCACTATAACGCTCGTTCTTACGCCGTGTCGTTTCATTACTCGACGAAATACACTTTTTTCCGCGTGAAATTTTCAGGAGCTGCGAAAATATTGATCGCTCATCCTCGCAATATTTCAAGGAGCGATGAGCGAGGGGTGTGATAATTCAATGTTTCAATCCAAACGTCGAACCCCGTGTCGAGTTATGAATTCAAGTGATCAATTCTCTTCGCTCTCGTACGTATGTTTACACACGAGCGTGGAAAAAGTAATGGGATGTACGAAGAAAAACGACTCATGGGGTGGCCACTAGGAACATTGGAATGGCGAATAAAATCGATCCGATTTAACCTTGGCGTCGATACGCCAACAGAAGGGCGATGAAACGGCAACTATGATGCAACACTTATTCCGTCGATATTGTTCACGAAATGCTACACGTACGTGCTCGTATCTATAGCTGAGACCGCATAATGGAATTGAATAGGACAATCCCGTCTGTTGTTGGAACCGGTGACCCTCGAAATCCCGCAAAATTCGCTTTGACGAGATACACGAAATACAGACTGAATTTTCCACGAAGATATTGGAAGTATATCGAATAAAAAGTTCTGCACACTTTCCACAGGAGTCAGAACACTTTTCGGCGATTCTGGACCCGCATTTATTTCGTTGCGAAACCTTCCTCAGAATCATTGGCCAGTATGATTGGGCATTTCGAACGAAACAATGCTCGAGTGGAAATGGAAGTTTCAGCAGGTTTGTTACGAACGATAATGATTCTACAGGATGACCACACTGGAGCATTGAAAAAAGTTTGAATCTCCATTACGCGCGAAGTGGCCTGGTCGCGGGGATGATGAAAATTTCATGTTTTCCTCAAGCTTTTTCGTCGCGAGCGAACGCGACGAAAGCTTTTTAAACGTTTGCTGAAAAGTTTCCCCGCGTCAAATGTCGTTCGACTATGCATTAAATTCGGCGCGTATATATTTCGTCACTCTTCATTTTGCGGCAAAGTTTCTCGGGGCTCCTCGTATTTTCATCCCTTGTTTTGTGCGGCAAGTTCGCGAGCGCACGAGTTTCGGGGAATATTGAAGAAAATGTGTCTCCGCAGCTCCGCGCAGTATATATGTTTATTGTATTTGTATTGTGCGCACTTTTACGTAACTTTTGTACAATACATTCGTCCAAAGTGGATTCATATCTATATCCATTGAGGCTGTTAACGCTGGATACTCGTCGATCCTAAAAGCGGTCCGTCAGTTTGCTGAAAGCGCAGATTCCGTAGGGGGAACATCTGCTGGAGAGATGTACGAAATGTCGAGACGAATCAATGGCAAATACGGAGGTTCGGCGGCGAAGGGGAGTTTTCTTTCTCGTCTGAATCGACCGCACAATTGTCTCTTGTGTATATACGTTCACGGGGGGCAACTCTGAATTCTTCTATTTTAGTATAATCACCAGTATTTCCCTGGGTAGAAGGAAATAGATTTTACGAGGGCATTACAATTTTCGTGATTGGATGAGCGTGCTGGTAATCGTAGGGTAGGGCGATTATAGGGAGTGTTTTTAATAACCGAGCTCGCGTGAGCGGCGCACCGTTTGTTGTGACAATTGCGCATTGACTAAGAGTAAACTTGCAGAAGCATTACTTCGCAAATTTTTTTCGGTGCGTGCTAAAGAATTCGTTTCACGTCCTAAAGTGCCTGTGGGAAGAGTGAAAAAAGCGAACTCTCGTGCGCGCTCGATCGTTTTTCAGAATTATTCCGGAATCTTTCGGAGCTCTGCATTATTTCGTTCTCTCCGTTTGCCACCCTTTCCGCAGGCAGCTCTCGAGTCCATTAAATCCACAGTGCTCCGCATAATTCTCCTTATACTTGACCGAGGCTTATTTTTCTCGAAGGGCAGGGAACTCAATTCCCGAGACAATAACGGGGTGGAAGGAATCCCCTGAATCCCCTCGGTCTCTACACCGCGTTGTGTCTTCCAGCTCGCGCTATTCAAGCCTAGAGTGCGTGTCTCACATGAGGGATGTTTACGTTATATTCGAGCGAGGTATATGCGTCGTTGGGGATTTCGAGCGAGGAGGTCTGCCGGCTGAAAAATCTTAGTTTTAGTCGATATTTTGCCCTTAGAGAGGGCTGCGAGGGCTCGTGTAATAAACATCCTCAACATTCAAATATTGGACACGAGCCTTGCGATATTTTTGACTGTTAAAGTCGCAGGAACCGACGGAGAGGGACGACAGACGATTTCAGGGGTGATTATATGGAAAAAAAACGTGAAACAACCCCTCAGCGATGGAGAACGTGCAGAACGAAATTGTACTTGTCGGCACCGCCATAAAAAAGGGAGCGAAAACAGACACGTGTCCTGACATACAAACAAGCGAGAACCGCGCCCGCACGTGGAGGAGAAACATTTTCCTTGTGGAGGCGGTCGATTCGCCTCTTCAAACCCCACTTTCTCTTCGTTTCGATGTGCCTTTCAACGACTTATCAAATAATATGCTCACTTTTATCGCATCAATCATGATACCAAATAAATTAAGGCTGTATAATTAAGGATAATTAGATTTTCAAATGTACTGCGCAAATTACTGTCCCAAGTATATTTCAACTTCGAAAACGAATATTGGCCATTATCGCTATTTCTTTTACACCATTTTACTGACGAGTCTTAAAATTTTTTCGAATTCAGCTTTCACGTCTGACTCTGTTTTTTAAATTAGTACTAGAAATTCTACCTGGAACGACGGTAAATAATTGATTTGTAAATTATGGCGTAATTATTCAGCAAATGGAGAGACGAATACGCGATTATTTATGCCCAAGTGTTCGATATGGCTCAGCGTCGAATATTTTCGAATGTCACAATAAGTCACAAGCTTCGTCAATTTGTATAAAGTAATAGCACGTGTCTTGTTTACCAAGCTCGATTCTCGATGCTTATTCGCAAGTCATTTATTCATGATGAATTCCAGGACCTGTTAATTAATATCTTCTCTATAACATTGCTCTCATACCAGTCTCGCGAGGGCTATTACGTATGTGAAAGAAGTTTCGCGGAGCTGGAGTCATTTTTTTTTTTTTTTTTTTTTTTCACTCAGACGAAATGAGTTCGGTGCGTGATAGGAATACATTAAAACTATGATTCTCGCCCACGATTAATAATACCCCAATGTTGTGCGGTTGACGATAATTAACGAGGGAACATTCCCATTTCGTGTTTCAGCTTCGGCAAACGGACGGGCGGTAGCGCCAGGAGACCCAACGAATGCTTCGTGCTTGAACCTTCCGACATGATAGTTGTGAGTACACGTTTTTTCATACATCTGCCCTTGAATTCGTAGTAAAATACGAAAAAGTTTGATTTTTGGACGAAATTAAGCGACGTAGTCGCTCAAACCGGCATGAAAATGAGAGCTAAAAACTGACATTTTTGTCGATTATGAATTCCGGGAATGCAAAGCCTCGGAATTTCAAATAAATACATAGAAACGAAATGGAAAATTTAGATTCGCTGACTAAAATACGGACGACGATAATTATGCGGTGATGAAAAATCCGCACCCCGACGCAGACAAATTCTTCTGCTAGTCGCTTCGCCGAATGCGTAACACTTGAAAGTGCAGTTGATTTTGCCAGTTGTCAGTCCTTTTTTCGTGGCCAAAGATGAAAGCATCGATACAGATTTATACCAATGAATTGTCCATGAAATTCGTAAAAGTATGAGCACGATATCAGCACCCTCGCGAGTCCTATATTTACATAATCTGAATTACGTGTCTCTGCTATATGGCGAACGAGAAATCTAGCCGGCGTGTGATATTAAGTTCAGGGTCACGTCGTACGTTTGCATTAATGTAACTGCACGTAATGCTGCACAAATGTATATCCGCCTGTGCATATATACTGGTACATTTGCCTCTCCACAAATATACGTGTGCGAGTCTATTTATGGTACACGCGCTCGTTGAAAAGGCTGATGGGCTTGTAGTTATTAAATGTGCTGTAAGCTCGTTAGACTCGACCTTGTGCCAATGCGCTCCAATCTCAGTTCTCCAAAGTCCGACGAATATCAGCTCAAAGAGTTCTTTATTTATACGGAGAGTATTTGCAAAAGTATGGAGCATGCACGCGCGCTCGAGACGTCGCTGATCCCAGTGGAAAATAAATCAAGCCCCCCGTTGTCCTTCGTTGACGAAAAATCTGAGCTTAATATCAGTTCCCGGAAGCGCGAGATGAGTCTCGGGGACTGGTGGGTTGGCTCGGTCTCTTCATATCGAGACGAGAGACAATGCTGTCCAGACCTAAGTACAAGAGACTCGAGGAGCACAAGCATGCACGACAGCTAATCGATATCACCTCTCGCCAGAGTTATGCCTACCCATCGCTATATAACGCGTTCTCTCCAACCTCTAACTCGATCTTATGAACATCATACATACGTATTTTCGACGGTAGCATGCTCGTCGTTCACATGTGTTTGACAGTGTTACAATGTAGAACGAAAATTGACTGCAAACGGGACGCGATGGCCTCATTATTTTTCCAAATTCCTCACTAATTTCTCTTGCAAAAACGACACATTTTCACCTCTCCGTTTTACAGTGGATCGTTGAACGGAGACCAGAAAAATTTACGATGTTGATACTAAACATAAATTGAATGGAATTTCGTAATGACTACAAAGTTTTATCCGATGCACAAGATCAAGGGAATCGTTCCTTCGATGGATAATTGGGTTTAGAATTATTATGATTTCGTTATGGCTTCGATAATAAAAAAGGAAAAACGAGTTCTCCTTGAATCGTCATTATGTCCAATATATTCAATTGATTATTGTCATTAGCCTCAAGGATTAATTCTCAAATTCGTGCGTTTCGTTGCAAAAACTATTACAGGAAAAGATAAATGGATGGATGGACCTAAGGCAGAAGAAATGAAGTAAAATTTTTTTTTTAAGTTCGACATTCTAAAATCGTCAATCGCCGTTCCGTTGCGATCTGCACTTGTTAATTAAATCTTTTATCGAAAGCGTCCTGGTACATCGTGCTGCCATCTCTATTCTGGTAACTGCTTTATCGACCCTCCGTCGGTAAACAATATTCCTGCAGTTTTTTCACTCAAGTGTAAACTCGCGTGGCTTTCGTATGGAATGTATATTGACAACGTAATCAAAGATGCCGCGCGTGTCGCGTTCTCTGGACGAAAGGAGTTAATTATTATCGGTAATTGAACGATGATAGAAAATTTTGCGGGAGGGCAATTACGATCTTGAACGTTGAAGCGTGATTCGATTGTCCTGCATTCACGTCGGGACTCTCGTAATCTGCAAATGAGTTTCCACCTTGAGGAATCACCAATAAAAATCATGATGAAAAAGGAACATTTGAAAAAATCGGAAATGGAATTTGTGAGAGATCACCTCGCGAAACAATGATTTCAGGTTACGTCCAATGCACATCCTCGAAAAAACGAGGCGAATTTTTTTCCAAAGCTTTCAATTCCGTCTCGAATTTTCCGATATACCGCGAAAGAATAACCATTTTTTCGCTTGTGCCTCGAGGCGATCGTATTTCCGTTGAAAAAGTGCATACGCAAACTGCGCGATATTGTGATGCACCGAGGATTTTTCGGGTCATAGGAAACTGCCCTTTCGATCGTCCGGTGTCTCGTACATTGGTTTATTTACGCAGCTAGATCCTCGGGCGGTGCTGGCGAAGTGGAGTATTCGGTCTACAGCGAAAGTTCAAAGGTTCAATTGATTTTAAAACTGGAAGGAAAATTGGATATAAACAAGAGAGATACAACGGTCAATTCTTATTCCCTTTTTTTTCTACTCTAATGAAAATGTTGCTACGGAACAGTGAATTATTGGCGTTCTCGCGGCGCAACGGACTGTCTGGACGGACGATCATTAAAAAATCAGGATGCTCCATCGTGGGCGTTCGGGACCGCTCGTTGCGGACGATTTGTTGAACAAAATTGCGCTCGATTCGCCGCACTGCACATCCTGTGTACGCCAACTCTTACCGCGAGTGTGCATCGCGTATGTGCAAGTCTCCCTGTTATACCATAAACGAGCCGAGGGTAAATAACCGCATCACCGTCACTCTCGTAACGGTTCTCGCGATCCTATACGAGGAAAACACGTATAACGCGCGCGAGGCGCGAGCTCTCCCGGTCATATTCAACAAAATGGAAAGCCTCTCGTCGTGACGGGATGTCGGCTACAAATACGCGGACGTTTACGCGAGCGCGCACATACACTAGCTCGTGCACGGGCGAACACCCTGTTAGGCCTCTTCGAGTACGTACGGTACAATGAGGAAAAAAGATAAAAAATCATCACACGAGTTACACGAATCCAGAACTGTGACAAACTGTAACGGACGCTTTGAACAAGAGGAAAATTCCAGAAAGCGAGACGACACTGCGCGCGCGATTACCTGGGAAGAGCTTTCGGAAAGTTGTTACGTCAGAGTGTTCGATGCGGTCGATATTTTCGTTTTGCCTGCCATTAAACTTGGTCAATATTTTGAGGATTTTTTTCGCTGTCGCACCCATTTTGATTTTTCATTTACCGTTTATAGAATACTTTGTCGCGAGAGAGAATTATTGACGAGAGTTTGACAAACAAAATCGTTGAATCGCGTGGAAATTTCTTCTTTTTATTACCGATCGTTTTTCAACGTACGCTACTGTAATTCACGGAAAGTTTCGAATTTTCATCTTTCAACAATTCACACACCAAAACTGTGACGATACACAGAAGTTTTCGTCACTTTTAGACGATTTTGAATTCAACGACATTTGGGTCCCCTCCTGACGACCAATTTGGCAATGCATCAACGATTCAAATGTTCTCATTGAGTTGGAACTCGCGAAAGGAAAATGAGAAAATTTAGCAAAAGAAAGGAAAGAAAAAATGTTATGCGATCTCTTCGAGCTCAGTTGACGAGTCCACACCCTTGAACCGTTGCTCTGAGTAAGGAACACATTGAATAAGCTCCGTACAAGCTTTGAAGGCACACAGAGAAGTGGATAAAAAATGAGTTTGTCTCTTACAGCCTATGCGCGGGGCACGAGTAGCGTTGAACGGTAAAGAGAGACGATGAAGAGTCTCGAGTTATAGTGCCGTCGAGCCAGAGCGTTCAAAGGACGCAGAGGAAGAACGAGAAACGGTGAAAAGTAGGGAAAAAAGAAAAAAAAACTTTGATAAAAAAGATATTCAATATCCGGGTATAGAGAACGAGTAGACCAAGTGGGATTCCGAGAAAGGAAAAGAGAGACGGAAAAATGGCTACTTTGGAGAGCTGGTAAGAGGCGTGTGAGCCAAGAGGGATGGAAAAAACGGTTGAAAAAGCTCGGAGAATACGAGAGAAAAGATAATAGATTACGCCGTCCGATTTTACTGCCTTTCCGATGGAATTTCCAGCCCCGATATTCGACCGTAACGATAATAGACTCGATCGGAATAATGAATCGTAATTAAAAAGTAATAATTGGGAATTCTTCAGGGTCGGAGAGAGGGACGGAAATAAAAAATTGGTGAATTGCAAATCTTTTTTTCGTTCGTTTCATCGTCAGACTTCAACGTTGCAAACTTATTCAGCGTCGTTTTTCTTCCGAATTTTAATACGAATTTCGCGACAATCGAGAATCACAGGTTCACACACTATTTTATAGGAATTTGAAGTTCGACTATAAAAACCACGAAATATTGGATCTTGGAAATGAGAAAATTCGCGAGATTATGCGAGCGTAATTTTCGCTACGAAGTCGGGTCCAGGCCACCGTTGTTGCTCCTTTGTTGTCATGGCGAGTTTCACGACAGATACGACTTCCTGTCGCCAGTTACGAACTCTAGTCGCGACAAGTGCATCCACGTGAATTGGTGTGAGTGCGCGTGATGAATAAAAAAGAGAGATGCACTCGAGTCGCTTATCAGCGTCGTCCAAGCTCGACTGGTACTCATGTGCAGCGATCATTGTTCATTGCACTCTCTCACACTGCCATCATCGCCGAGCAGCTCCGATGACAACGGTTGCGATTTAATGCCGTTCTACGGAATTGCAACGGTTTGAATTATTCTGTCCAACAAACAAATCGTTTTAGGCCATTGAAGCTCATTCTCAAGGATTTTTTATTTTCATGATAAATGTGAGATTTTGAAGAATTGTTTAAGCCCCAATGTTCTTCGATTCTCTACAAAGTTCGGCTCGATCGATTTTCATATATCAATCCAAAAGAAATCCGGGGCTTCTCAGACCTCCCGATGCTCGCATCTTTCATAATTACGATGCACTAAAAGTGGAAGCTTTCGCGATAGAGAACCACGGAATCTCGAGTTTCATTCCATATCCCTCGGGACACGGTGTATCGATTTCTATCCCCAGACTGAGTTGCACACCCGACGCAGTACCGGTATTAATTACCACGAGGCCTTAATCGGCGATCGCAACGGGTCGTACGGTGCCATTCAGTACTGCGCTGAGCAAAAAAAAACAAAACAAAACACATTTTACTGAACTTAAATGCACACGTGCCGGAGTGGAAAAGTACATTGGATCCAAAAATTCATGCTTTTGAAGTTAAAAGATCGAAATGGTGTTGCACGACCAACAAGAATTGTACAAATTTTGTTCTATCGCGATTCCGAATGACCAAAATCGAGCCTCAACCGATTCGGCGATTGTCAGGAAAATTGGAGCAAAGAAAGAATTCAACGCTTTCCAACGACGCGAATTTCAGTGTCATGGAAATCGGTCACTTATTGAATTCAATAAAAATTCAATGATATGCAATAAATGTACGATAAAATGTAGGATTCACTGAAATGAGTCACGATACAATTACACACATGCTTTGCGCTTTCGTTATCGAGAGTTTCTGCAGTCTCGTGACTTTCATGCCTGCAATTATTCATTATTCAGGATCGTATTAATACTCTTCGAAATCTCCATTATTTCGAGCGAGTTGCGCTCGCTCGAATAGAAAAATCGTCTCGGATGAGTCAACGAGTTTGCGGAGACCCAGAAAAGTTGGCCTTCAGCAGGTGACCTCGTGATCTGAAATATCAAACTTGATCCCATGACCTTAACACTGGTATCCAATTCTTGTTATTTTTCACTTTTTTTTTATTGTTTCTTTGTCTATAAATCCATCATCTCTCTCACAGCGTAATCTCGTTTCTTTAATGTCGACTTTTCTTCGTCATTGACACAGAAACGCAGACGACCAGAGGCTCGTTGAAAGTAATGCAAGAAAATTTGGAAACGATTCAAACAAAATCTATAACTTCATGCTTTTTTTCAACTCTTAAGCACAAATCTAAACTTTGAGAGCCGCAATTAGGTTATAGCATTCAGAACTTACTTTGAGGACGTGTCAAAAATCGAAATTAGGATCGTCGCGTCCTCAAATACAGGTACGACCATTCCGACACGTTGAATTTTCGAGATTTCGAAACTGACAAATTCCCCCCGCTGCCACTGCTCTGTGACGCCCATCCGTCGTACTTGATTCATTTCCTCGTGCTAATTAAGGTAATCCCATTACTTATACGAGTACGATTCACGCGTATGTGGGTGTATGCGTGTCGTAGTATCGAGTCTGGGCACCAACATCGATGTGTTCCACCACGCTTGGCTGGCTTCGATAATTGATCCTTCCTCCGCTTCACCTGCTTTTCCTTGACGCTGCAAACATGACAGAGCTTTCAGAATCTTCAAAGCGTTTCGTTCTCTCGATATTCTGTTTTTGATTATGCTTTGAAAATTTTTTACGACGAATCTTTCATTAAGGAATTTCGGCACAGGCGATACAATGTTGCCATGCTAAACGATGCTAAAAACATAAAAAATTTCAAAAAGTTCAGAATTTTATAAAATTTGGTGAACATATTCTTTAGTGCCAAATTTGGCAATACAAAGTTTTTAAGATTTTTCTTCTACACAGTTATCGAGTAATTGATCACTAAAGTTCACGTGTATAAGCATATAGCGTTTCCATATAAATAGGTGTACATTCCGGGCATAATAAATCTGCTTTAATGCGTAATTACTCGATAACTGAGTAGAAGAAAATTTTGAAAAAAATTGTGTCTTCGCACTTGATGTTGAAGAACATTATCACCAAATTTGATCAATTTCTTAATATTTATACTTCTGTACCGAAACTCCTTAAATATACGAGCATCTTTTTGGGAAAGAAACTGCGAAAAGTGAGTATCGATCGCGCCATTTTTATTTAGTCTTGCCACACAAATTCGTTGGTTTTCATGAATGGAGCTCATTTTGCAGGCTTTTTTTTATTTTTATGGATTTACCGAGTAGAAAATTGTTCGAAATACTATTCTGATGAGCCAACGCTGATTTTTTATGCCCAATTTCTCGGTGAGTGAGAAAGTCACGGATCGTTATTGCTTATTTACGTAAGTAATATTGTGCTCCGGAGGTTGTCGATCGTGTGATCGCGACATTGAAAGTATCTTCCGATCCGGTCACCGTTTTGCGGTTCGGAGACGTTTAAATACGTGTCAAGTGTAATGTGTCTATACACGAGAGTGACGGCTGCCGCATAGTCGCCGAGACGTCGAGACGCTCTTTCGTGTCCCCTTTTTCTTTCTCTCGCCACATCCGTTATGAGTAATCCTTTGGGTATGAGTAAAAATATTTGCACAGTAAGGGTGGCTTGGCGCGAAATGAAGCAAAACATTTTCATTATTCACTCAATTTTTTATTTTTCGTTCACGACTCTCGATTGCGATCTCAATATTCGCTAATAAAATGTTATTTCTCCGAATATTGATATGAGTGCTCTTGAATTATTCAGATTATAGTTTCTCCGGTTTTTCGTCGAATTCCACCAAATTTCCAATTCGCAAGAATCCCATTATCTTTGATAAATATTCAAAGTTCGAATGCGCCGAGCGCAGTGGAGCAGCGATCGATGTCCCATGGCGACGGCGCAGTTTATTGAAATTCTCAACGCGAATGAATCCCACCTCGTCGCAATTAGGCCTCGTACAAGAAACTCGCGTGGCAGGCTCTTCGATAGTTCAAAATAGCCAAATGGAGCGGACTAATTTTTCACAAAAAAACGATGAAAAAAACGCGAATATGAATTTTCTTCGAGCAAACGTGAGTAAAAATTTACACGTCGTTGGACGTCATCCGACAAATCGATCACTCGGAAATGCGGCCCATACACACAGCCCCGGTTGGGTAACCACGTGTCCGTTCGTCCATTACCGGGGAATTCGATTCCTCGGCGAGCGATCGAGGCACGCGCGAGCTCGGGGAATCTCGCCACCCAGTATCCTCATCTCCGAGTATTACGGAGCCACGACGTAGAAACTCCATTACCCTCGGTCGAGAGCCCTCTGCTGCTTCGTCTACACACGTACATGGGAACACACTCTCATCATCCGGGTACGTAGTACATAAAGTGATTGTACACAGAGCCGGTATAGGCTCGCTTGAAACTCTCCCTTGCGGTCTCACGCGCGAGCGATCTTCTCACCGCGTCCTGCCAACGTCATCTTGAACAGCGAAATGCAGTGTCGCACACAGCATTGAATCTGAGGCCTGGACGAGCCGAGATATCGTTAGGGCTCTCCGAGGGCTTACGACACAGGTATCTGGAGGCGAACGAAACTTCTCCTTTTCCTGCTAGCTCTTCAGTCTGCTCTTCTGACTCACCATTTTTGTCCGAGCGAAAGTCTTTTATCTCGGTCTGCTCATATGCGCTCGCTATCGTCTTTCCAACAGGCCGATTCTTGTACCGATTAAGAATGAACGATAAAGAATGATGACCGAGAAGCCGCGGTCGGATGCTTTACTCTTTTCTCAACTTTATTTGATGGAGCTTTGAACATTTAACTTTGAAAAATCGATCATTTGAGGGGCTTGGGGAAATGGGAAAATGGCTGCGAGTGCGGTTTCGCAGAGGAGATCAAACGATTGTTGCTCAACGCGTGTATATTCGCATATTTATTCAGTGTTCCTTCGTAGTCGGGACGAAAACCCTGCATGATGCGATGCATCTCGAGATCGATTGTTTTCCATTAATTATTCGATTAATAGAGTGTCTCGCGATAAGGTTTTGTGACGAGAAACGAGCGGCCACTTTGGAGGATTTGGTCTTGAGAGGCGAAGCTTTCCATCGTTTCAAAAGAAAAGCAATTAGACGAGGCCCCCTTTTCGCTCTTTCTCTATTTTTTTCCCAGCGCTCTTTTCAGCTCGGAGCACGAGTGGTCGTATTGACACTTTTGAGTTCCAGAGTGCTCGAGCGAACCTTCGGGAATCCCAGAGACGCACATTTTGGGGCTCAATTTCTTAGAAACATGTGCTCCAGACTGTGCGGGGCTGAAGAATATCGTCGGCAAAAAATCTAATGAAAAAGCGAGCCAAGAAAGCCCCGTTCGTGCGTTACAAAGGCCCGGGCACGTGACGACAAGTATTCGAATCCTTCACTGCACGAGAATCCACGCATAGATGAGAGACGGAAGGAAAAAAAGTGGCAGAAATTTTGCTCGTGAACTAAATTGGCAAACCGTCCTGCTGGGAACAAAAAATTCAGTGAACTCTTGTGTTCTCCAAAGCGAACAAATCATTTCGCATCTTTGAAGAAGAGCTCGTAACGCTGTCGCGTCTCGTCAGCACAATATTGGTCTCCATTCTGTGATTGCTTTCTTCCAACGAATTAGCCACGAGAATAAAGGCCACCCAGAAACTTTCAGTAATTTTATAAATGGATTTATTCCCAGCATTGGGAAACCGATGTTTCTCCACTATTTTCTCAATTTCAACTCATTATTTAAATCCGAGTCATTGTGCCTCGAAATCAATAAACGTAATATTCGTCACGGATCCCTTGCACGATAATTATTGATCTTGAAATAGAAGTAAAAAGCATAATGATTCCACCCGATTTCTCCAAATAATTTTCCTCGATAATTCGTACTTTATTCAGTCACAGTCGATTTATCCAGTTCGCGAGCACAGCTCCGAATGAGCACCTCGTTTCGAGGTATTTGACGGTTTTTTATTCTACTACTCTTTTGCCCGTCTCTTGGCAACCGCACGCACAATACTGTTATAGAGTGTACGACGACGGAGGGGGGAAGCTTTGTGCGAATGAAAGAACATCAAAGGATGGAAAATCAGCTCGAGGTGGAGTTCATTCATCGTATGCATATGCGTAACGTAACTTCCGACTCTGGGTACAATATAGGAACAGAAAGGGTAGAGGGGGGATTGAGAGAGCACGTTCCAAGACATCCCACTTCCGGTGTGTAATGCGGTGTTAATTCACTCTTCGGGTGCGTTATTCTCGTGTTTGTAACTGCGCTTCTTCACCTTGCAATGCAAAACCATTTTTCCTTCTGCCTTTTCATTTCGTTGGACCGTGCCTTTTTCTTTGATTTCGCATTCTGCACACGCCCCCTTCGTATTTTTAATTCCCTTTTCTATTGTTCGTCCTCCTTTTGTTTTCGCACGAGCTCGCGCAGTCGAATCTCTGTCGTCTCTCCTTCTTTGAATTTGTTCCTATCATCTGGAAGTTTTCCTCGAATACACAGGATTTCCGGATGACCAATATTTATACACCGGCGCCCGTCCTATATTTACAATTATTCTCAGAGCGCACTCTGCCCTGAAACACCAAGTCGGATGTCCGATTCGCGAGGATGACGCGTCACCAAAAAATATAACATTGCCGCGCTCAATTTGCGGAGTTATTAAGTGCGCAGCGGGTTTCTCGAAATTACTGGGAGTTTGGCGACGTCAGCTGCAGCTGTGGAGGCCTTTTGAATTACAATATCGCTGTGCGATCTCATTACAACAATGACACTTGCGTGAAAATTATTCAACTCTGTACGACGAATGCAATTCTGACGTTCGCAGAATATTGAAGTCCGAGAACGGCGATCAATCCACCTGCAAATGATTGAGATATATTTCTTTAGAATTTCGTAATTCGACCGAACGGATTGAATGATTTTTCCACTTCCTCAATTGGCCTATTTGGATAGAGGAGGTTTATTACACGCTTTGTATACGCATAAAACCTCTCATTTTCACATCTGTACAAATCCTGTCGATTAAACGACCTACACCTCGGGACTTGCGTCATCGTTTTGAGTGTACTGCACCTGTTATTTCGCTGACGATTGATGAGAGCGTCTCTCTATGCGAGCTCGGGAGCGTGCCCTTGTCGTCTATTCATTTATGCCTTTTTCTCTCCCCTCCTCCCCCCTCTTGATTCACTTTCTCTCGTACGTACGTATAAAAATTTTATTTATGCCGTGACCTGATTCTTATTACCATTGTTATCGGTGTTACAATCATTATTGTTGGGAATATTGTTAAATATGGCTTTTATCGATAATCCGTGATGAAATAGTTTTCTGATTTCATCTTTGGAGTGATTATCCGAATTGTCACATTTCCTCGTTCCCAGACAGTCACATATTCTCATAAACTATTTATTTAAAATTGAAATTTCATGATTTTCATATTTTCTCGTCAAATTCTACTCTGCAATGAATCAATGGGATATTGAATATCTTCGTATTCGATTACTTCGAAAGAACACAGTAATGGCTTGAATGCTTAAAAAGGATTCGTATCCGTGATCCCGTATCAAAAGGCAAAGACTATGATTTTTATTCCATCGAAACAACTTTTGTATCGTCACGATAGATTTTTTTATTACATTTATTATTATTCATTCTCTCACTATAATAGTAACGGGAACATCAATCCTGAGCGAGATTTCAGGGTACATAATTACCACGGTCCAAGCTACATCCAATTTGTTTTCATTTCTCCCCCCCCCCCCCCCAATTTTTTTTACTCTCGACAAGCTGCACTTGAGCAATCATCTGCGCCGGAGGCGAGACTCGTGCTCAATCTTTTACATCTTTTTCTCCCTTTCTATTGCTCGCGTCATCCCTCGTGCACCTGTTACTCCACATCCAATCAAAACCCACGCTCCAGTGCAGTTTGTGCTGCAACTTGAATTGGCTCTCTTGCTCTTAAAAATTCGTTTTGATGCTGTAAAGATCGCTTTGAGCGGCGATATTATCTTCGGAGTTAATGCACGCACGTTAAAAAAGTTTATTCGATATTTATAACGACGATCCAAAGCCGACGCGGCGATTCGACCACCTCTCGAGTATCAAAGGATTTATAAATAAATCGCGAAACAATAAGTTTCTCGATTCCTCAGCGCTGGGCCCTCGCAGTAACTTCGGTACGAAATTTTTTCTCTCTTTATTATTATTCATTTTGCTTCCTCGTAGAGGAAGCTGTGTGACGATGAACATTTTTTTTTTTTCAGTTTTCAATGCCAGTGGGCTCAAAATGTCCAAAAACATCAAAAAATCATATCTAGAAAAAATATCCGGATGTGTGTGCGTGCGTGCGCGCGTGTGTGTGTTGTAGCATTGCAAAATTCAAACGCTTATAACTCGAAAACGATTTGAGACACAGGGCTACCGTTTTGCATAGATTTTAATCTGAACAAGCTCTTCATTCTCCGATAATTTTGTCAGAATTTGAAAAAAAACGAATCCTACGACGTTTTGAAATTTTTAAAAAAAGAGTGTCGACGCTCTAACTTCCGAAAATTTGAAGATTTATTGCTAATTTTTTTTTTATGAATAGATTATCATAACAGGAAGGTTGGTATTGAATTTGGGAAATATCGGTTGAGCGGTTTAAATTTTATGATTTTCGGAATTTTACGAAAATATGAGTTTTTCGAAAAATCCGCTTTAATTTTTGAAAATTAATTTGGAAAAGTTAAAAGTCGATGAACAAGTTAAAATTTTATTTAAAAAAAATTGAAAGTAACAAATTGCTTTCTCGAGCTTTTAGAACAATGTTGAAAGCTTCCTCCGCATGGGGAAGCCAAAATGAAAAATATAGCACCTCATAGAGTAAGCTTTGAGCATCGTGCATCTTGGTCATCTTGAGGAAGCAATTTGCAAATTTCAATTTCCAGCATTCTTTCATATCCCTCGCTATACTTCATTGAAATTATTCGTAAAATGATTTGCGAATCTCTCGAAATGATTGCACTCAATATTATCCAGATCCGTGGGCATAAATCGCGATCGAATATTACAAAAGTCCTATGGAGCCTCATTGACACGTGCAAATGCATAATGAATATAGTCACGCAGTCCATTATCGTAATTCAGTTGCATCGGGACAAGTGTGGGCGCTTGCGAGCGCATATGCGCGCCAGTTAATGCAACAATAATTGAAGTACGGTGTCGAGTGCTTCCTCGAGTGTGTGTGGCTGTAACATACGTTGACGTGCTATCCTACGAATCCACGTATGCGTGCATCGACGTATAAAAATCTGTACGTGTGTGCGTACGTCCGGACGAAGCGATGGATTGTTATTTCGTGCGTCCGAGGACGAGGCAGTCTTCAACTTGCTCTTCTCTCGAGTGTTTCGTCCCTTCGAGGCTTCAATTCCCACAGCCGAATCCCTGGAACGCGGAGTTTGTACAGGCCTCGAGTAGCAGAATGTTCTTTCAACTCGATCATTATTTCCCCAGAAATCACGAAATTAACAAACCGCGAATGTCAACTCCGTTTTATCAGAATTCCCGAGCAGAATCATGATTTTTCATCGAGACTCAGATCTAAAATGAATAAAACAAGAAGCGAATGAATTTCCTCGAGTTTTTCACATGCCTACGGTCCCATTGTGCACATCCGATGTTCACGCTGCTGTGCATTCGTGTCGCTTTGATCTCCCGCACACACGGGCTCCCTTCTCCACCGATACCTCAGTGTACGTTTGCCAACGAAACAGCAGCTCAATCGGTGTAACCGAACAAGTTAACTCGGCGGCGAGCGTCACGACTTTTTGTCCCCGAGAACCAAGTTCCCATATATTTTGTTTATTCCTACCACAAAGAGCGATCGCGCCGGTTGCTAAATGCGGGGGCGAGCCCGTGGGCGAGCTCGCGATCGAGCCTGTAACCTGCACACGCAAAATTGACTTGAAAACGTAGCGACATACGCACACGCGCGAAGAGCACGCGGTACGGACGATGTATCGCGAGTGCGTTCGCGTCAGACGCGCGGTTACGTTTCACGTCGCTTTTGTGTTTTTACAACCGTACCAGCACGCGTCACACACGCACGTTCACACGCGCCCTCGCTAAACTCGACTTTCCATTCATGACTCCGTGGCACACACGATTCCTCTCTTACAACGAGAGTGCGAACACACGCGCACTCCGTATCGTCTTCAAAACAGAACGCATTTATTATGTCGTATCACAGAGATTTCATGCCAAATCGAGCGATGTTTCAATGTCCCGCTCGTGAGGTTACGGTCCATTTATACATTTTCGTCTCATTCACGCACGATTCCAAAAGCAGCCGTTCGCATTCGTCCTACTCAGATTCCGTTTTCACTTCACCAACTTCGTAACGATCCGCGAGTGCGATCGACCGTCGAGGGATGATGGACGCTTTTGGTTCCAGCGTTAATTGACGGCTCCGGAAAAGCGTGCAGGATTCGTTTTTTTCGTGGAAGAAGAAATTGCATGATTCTACGTCTATAGTTTTTCCTGTCGATTTCATTCCTTTCATTCGCGGTTTCTCAACAAAGTTTTCTCACACTTTTAACATTTTCATTTACCAAGTAAAAAGAATTTTATCTATTTACAGATCGACTAATCGTTGCACAGCCGAGAGCATTGAAGCTTCAATGAAGTATACAAACATCCGCGTGCCTTTGATACGGCTAGAGGCAGAGGCGTTTTCAAACCTGCGTTTTATCACTCGTTCCTCTGTATCTGCACTCGCACCATTCTGGCATTGTGCTCTTTTCACTTTTCAGTTTCCATTGTTCCATACTCGAGCACGACATTGTACAAGGATGCCAAGTATTTTTATGCTTTCAATATAAATAATAAATCCTTATTCAAACAATGTTATTCATTTATTTTCTGCGCGCTTCGTCGAGAGTTTTTATTTCTTGGCTTTTCTGAGCACAGTTGGGAGTCCGCACAAGTTCGTCACCTTGATGGAAGCCCTCAATAAAGATTGTGAAATGGAACGCTAGTTGAACCGCTGAGCGGATAGTCCCGAGCATTTTATCTAAACTTATTTCACTCAATTGCGAAGAACGCCCAGCATTTATTGTTCTGAGAAATTCCGTCCGTTATCAAGGCTTCGAGGCATCCGGAAAGTGTTGCTTCGTCAACGAAATACGGCAAAAAAATGGCGGGGGCGAAGAAAAACCAAGTTCGAGGGTCTTAATCCCTGGCTAATTGCTGATCTCGCTCGTATCTGTCGAGCGAAAGCGAGGAGCTTTAAAAAGCACAACCGAGATGCTAAATTTGAGGTTCCCAAAAGCGTGTGTACCTGGGCGTACGGACCCTCAATTTTCTCGGGCACATCGCTGCAACATTTGAGGGCTTAGGCGATGGAACGTTTAGTTTTGAGTCTCGAATTCGTCACGTACTTTCTCGGAAGGTCCTCTCCTGCTGGTCGTGTTTTCCCTTTCTTAATATATATATATCTATGTATAATACTGCATGAAATATGTAAGCGAGAACTTTCGGTCGTTAAGCTATTAAATAAGAATGCCGAGCCGAGACGAGCAGCGTTGAACACGACCTATAAATTCAAACAACAAATATCGCGCAATAAAAAATAATCATAACAATATATCGAAAATGATAATACTGCAGAGACTCGAATGGCGAACGATTATTGTAGAAATATGCCCGTCCGTGCGATATTGTACGACACACGCCGACCTTTCCTCTCATGACGCATAAACTCGCGGCGAAGATCCTCTCTTTTGCTCCCTTCCTTTTTTATTCTTCCCTCTTTTTTCTTCCTCGCGTTTCTTATTTTCATCGTTCTCGATCGCGAGTGAGAAGCAAAATAAAACCAGTCTATATGTATATCCGCATGGGTTACGTTTTTTTCGTGTCTTGACGCCAATGAGACGGAGGAGAAGAAGCCACCCCAGGAGGTACCAAAAATAAAGTAGACGTCGCGCCCGAGTGCTCTACCTCGCGTCTTTACAAGCGTTTCTTATGGAAGGGCTCGTTCATTTTTCGCCTGGCATGCGCTTTTTTACTGCTCGACCAAAAATCGCGCTGTCATTGAACTTGAAAAATTCATCGGTTCATTTTTCCCTGTCAATAAAAACATTTCTTTCTCTGCTTCATATTTCCCGTGATACTTTGCCGTTGCGTAGCGACGCAGTAGTTTTCTGCGTCTGTACTAAAATACAGAGAAAATCAAAATACAAATGACGATGAAGAAAAAGGCGTTGCATCGAGAAATCTGGAGAACGGTTTGAGCAACGGAAATTTGAGAGGAAGAAATTACTTGAGTGCGGTACGCAGCAGAAGATCTTCGCGGCTTGTGAGACACGCTAATCCCGAAGAATCTAAACTCGATCGTGGTGTCCTCTCGCAGAGATAGCTCGAGGCTATGAATGGGAGATGCCGGGCATTGGTGCGGGGGGTTGGAATGAAAATGAAATAAGACAAGGAGGTGAGAGAAATTGGAGGTCGTGGGCGGAGGAAGGGGACCGAAGGAAAATAGGAAGAAACTAGTGCATAGGAAGACAAACAAACGAAAGCGAAAGCGTGGAAGGGAGGCAAGGAACGTAAATATACTTTTGACAGAGGGAGCGTGTGCCGACGAAAGGGCAAGTTCAAAATTCGAATTCCGAAAGGGTTGAAGAAACGAGGGGGTGATAATATGACGACCTAATAATAGAGGTGAATTTAAAAACTGTTTTCGCTATTCTGAATCCATTTTTTGCGGTGATACAGACGAGAAATCGGCGCTTGAGAAATTTCACTGAATCTCCAGAGTTAAAATATGCGATGGCTGCGTCCCACGGAAGAAGATGAAGACGGTACGAGTGAGAGACAAAGAAAATTTGTTTCTTCGCGATATTCTTCGTCGCTCGAGGGCTGGGAGAGAAATTTTTAGCTCCTCGCTCTCTCCCTTTCTCTTTTCTTTCTCCCGGTCATGATTCTCGGACTGTACGAGTTTTGATCTGTAACACACCATCCGTGAGTCTGCTCAAAGGATTAAATGCACGAGACGGGAGTCTTGTTCCTCTCGCCAGTCTCTCGCTGTCTTCCTCTCCCGTAATGGCTCGCTTCTCCTGCTGTGGAATGCCTCTCTCGCTTCATATCTTTCTTCGCTCTTCCAACGGACGTTGTCTACGTTCCTAACACACGCAAACTCGCAGGGAGGACGGAACGAAGAAAGGGGCAACTCATTTGCAACAAAGTTCTTAAATTTCGGCAGTTTCCTTTGGAGCACGAATTCTTTCGTGCTGCCATTCGTAAACATTTTTCACTCCATCTTTATCATTCATTCAAAATTTTATTTGTCACAAATTCATTGATTTATCGAATTCTTTCATAAAGATATTTTCATACGAGCTCCAGCGTTATTTGCTCCGAAGATATTTTGAATATTCCACAAAAATTCATACGAAACATCGAAAATTGACTCTGCCGTAACTCTGACAGATGCCAAACCGGAAATTCGATCCGGTTTCCATCGTCGATCCCCACTGCAGATCGAAAATGATTGAACGTTGAAGCGTTGAATCGAAAAATAAAGTGACTACGGTGCATTGAATAACTGGAAGACGCTTAGGGATGCGCACAGTGGATTACTGTCAAGCGGAGCGTTTTAGAGAATCCGGGAGTCCAGAAACTCTCGCGTCAAACCGACACGCAGTCAACACGTGTGGGCCCCTCATTCATTCCATCTCTCGCTCTCTCTCTTTCCCTCTTCGAGTCGTCTTTTTGGTCATGTGACCTTTCTTCTCTCCCCCGCTCTCCCGACAGAGGCTCAACACGTAAAATACATGTGCAGCGAACTACACCACAGAGAGGCGCACTAACGGACGCACACACTCGCGCTTGTTTTATCCTCGGAAACACGAAGAAACATCGCGGGTACACCGCGCGACAGTGCATGCTGGATTGCCGCCGGCTCGAGTCCGCGTTTATCGTCGCGCGTCTTTTCTAACATCGAATATTTCGAGTGCTTTTTAAAGCGCCGCAAACAGAGCGAAATTCGCCTCTAATTATATCCGAGAAGAACTCTCGTTGACCCTCGAGGATTGGAGAATCAAATGCTTCCTTCAATTTCCAATGAAATATTCTCGTGTTCATCGAGCACGGGGCTATTTTTTCGATCGGAAGATTCTACGTGAACGTTCCGGGATCGTGATCTCACTATTCTACGCGCAATAGTGGAAAAATTTCGCATCATTTTGTTTTCACCAAGTGACTGTCGCAAAATGCGTTTATGTAGCGCATGTTTTTTGTATAACGATACGAGTGTGGTGTGCGCGCGGTTAGCTCGACAGCGCGCGTTTCTCGGTTGACCGAATTCCACGCAGGAACTCGGGATACCCGACGAAGAAACGTATTCTCGTGATAAATCGAAGGATCGTTTTATTTCTCCTCTCAAATTTCACGTTTTCGTGCTTCGTGACCGTTTCGATATCGAGCTTGAATGATAAAACCTGTAAACCATGAATATGCATTACAGACGCGAGACGGTCGTGCCGTTTCAGGCACGATAAAATAGCCTCGAATGACCGAAATTTCGAGCTCTATTTGCGGAATAAAAAAGATTCAAAAACGCCAAGAGATCATTGAAACAAACGAGTGGAAACGAATAATCGGATCAGCATGTTGAAATACGCCACGCCTCAGGAAAACACAGGAAGACAGCCCCGATCCCGAGTAATTATGAGAAAAAAACGCGGCCGCTCGGGTTCGAGAAGTTGGCCCGGAACACCCGCTCTTTCCGTCGTATCGGCCGAGGTAACAAAAAACAATAATAATTACTCACGAAAACGTTCAGTCGTAAAAGTTCGAACGAGCCTCGAACTAAATCGTTCTTCAAAGATTTTCGGCTAGTTTTCGATCGATTTCGAGCGTTTAGTCGTCAACATTTCATTCGATCATTATTCTAGAAATGAATAGTAAAACGATCCAGAAATTTTTCTACCCTCAATATGTTACGTCACTGTCAAAGATTATATGAATGCCGTCAATAATAATTCCTCTCGCGCTCTGATTATTGCCGAGGATAAATAAAAATGGTAAAGTTTGATTGATTATTAGTTAAATCACGTCCGGGTTGATGTCAGATCGAACGTTGGTGTCAGTCACAGGCGAGTTTCTTTTGTTTTTATTTGTCTACGCGCGTGGAATTTCCGCGTTCCGTTTCTCTCGCGCGACACACAGATATGTAATCGTATGTGTTACACACGATGTGCGCGCGCGCGTTTAGTGAAAATCGCATTATCGATGGCAGAGCGGGAGTGAGAGCGAGAAAGAGGAGATAATTCGATCAGAGTCACACGGAGCATTGCTCGATGTCCGTTAACTCTCTCGATCCTGGCACGACGGTGGGGCGTTGTATTCGGGTCGCTGTCGCCGCTGTGGTCTGGTCTGAGTCAACTGAGAGCACACAACATTATATACCGAAAGTTTCGCACGATGCGATGCTCGATCGTGCGAAACTCTCTATTGACACTTAAAAAGAAAGAAAGATAAAAAAACGCAGGCAATCCGAGAGTTAGGAGGAGCGGTAATTGAATTTTGGAGAAATCGAGTTAAAGCAATCAAATTTATCGCGAGTCCCCGCTCGCGATCGCGCTTCTTTCTAACAGCAAACCTAATGAATGTAGCCAAATGTTACGTGCACGATCTACGATGATAGAGAAAATCGCCGTACCGAAATCCACTCAAGTATTTTTTTTTCTTATATCGATTCTTCTCGATAATTTCATTCTCTTGAAAAGTTCGGAACACTTAAAAAATCATTACAAGCCGAAAGTATCGGGGGAACATCGAAAGCAATAAATTTGAGACAAAAACGATTTTTTAAATTTCGACGAGTTCTCCTACTTTGATGATCCTTCGAGCCAAACCGTTTTGTTTGTCGTTGTCCAATAAAAATGTCCAAAGTACGCGATGTTGATCGATGTTTCTTTCGTACTGCCTCCTGCTCCGTCGTTTAACGCCAACAGACTTACGGGGTGGAAAGGAGAAATAATAAAATCGAGAGTGCTCAGCACTCTTTGTTGCACGTGACGAGGGAATAATGTCAAGTTCAGTATGTCACGTATCCTCGCCTCCGTACGAGTATATCTATATACACATTTTTTTATGTACTAGAATATTATAATTCGGACACTCGGATAATCGCTTAAGTTATTCCATTCACAAATTTTCAATGCTTCTCCAGGTTATAAACGGGGCTCAAATCGTATTCCATTGTCATTTTTAGGGCTTCATTATATATTTAGATAAACTAGTTTGACGGAAGATTTCAAAAGGGGAACAACATTTGCGAGGAGGGAGCAGCGGAATAACGTGAACGAGGATTCGCACAAGTGAGGGGCCCGGTCTGACCGGAGCGAGAATTCAAAAGCTCCGCAAATCATGAATTAATATGAAATCTACTATTTTATGGTTGCAAAATGAACTCGTATATTTTGGTTTTTAATAATTGTTATTACGTCGTAACGAGATGTTGAATCGTTTCGATTTCATGAGTGCATCAAGTCGGTAAACTCGGAGCCTGAATCGGTTTCTAAATCATTGCCAGAGTTACTGATACAGCGAAATTCCACACGAGAAAACATGCACTCGATTCTTCACTCATGTTATTTTTATTATTATTATTATTATTATTGTTGTGAGAATCTTCAGTCCGAGTTGTTTATCGTGCAGGTGACTGTCCTGGACGAGTTGCACATTTCTGCATTCTTGTTGCATCACGTGTATGAGTTTTCAGTTTCTGCTTATTTGTCTCGTGAAACGATGTTTTTGTGCGTCGCTATAAATTTCGAGTTTCGTGTTTCTTCTTCGCACTTGTATTGGATTTCGAATTTTTTCTTATATACACGTTTCGATGTGCTTCCCATTACCCGCTTTCTTGTGGTATTTTTTTGATCTCTCAAGGGGAATTCACAGTTAGAGATAAAACGTCAAAACGGTGGTCTATTAATTCACGAAGGAAGCCACCCTCCCGTCGATCGAACCTTCCGCTCTGCGAACCCTCGATTATTGATGAATTCCGTGGTCGAAATGTACGCACGGGAGTATAGTAATAATCCCACCTTTTCTCCTTGTCCCCAGAGGGTGAACTTTTCTCACGAAATTACTTCGAAAGGTTACGAAAAATTGGAGGCGTTTCGACGGGATCGATGCTTTCGAGACCCAGACAAATAAATTGACGCTTCGACGTTCCATCCTTCGCTTCGCGCCTCGTTTTCATTCGATGGGGTGCCCCTCGCGTATATTTGACCTGAAAAATCTCTCGTATCGTGAACGTGACACTCGGCATCAAAACATTTACCAAACAGCGGTTAACCCGAGCCCCGGATGACGTGACTCCACTTGCCTATCGTGCGTTTTAAGCTTCAATCCTGATAAATATTCGATATAAGTGCCGAGGCTATCAGAAATTAACATACTTTAAGTATTACAAATGAATCTTCGAGAGTTCTGTGAATAATCTGGGCTTAGAAGCTCGACCGGAGCGGAAACGATGAAGACGGAAAGGCTTCGTTTTCCGATCACATTTCCTGAAAATTCTTCTCCGAACGCAATGCAAAAAACAAATTTCTGAAAGGTATTCAGATGATTTGGGTACGATTTTTCGTGGATCTCAATGAAATATTTTCACAGTTTTCTCGCCTGTATTCTCCCGGGTAAAATTAGTCAGAATTAATGGGATGAGTTCGGTGTTCGAAAACGCTCTTGTCATCGAATTCCGTTCGCTCGAATTGTTGGCGAACTATGGGAATTTGAAATTGAGCGATTTTTCTGATTTTTCACATTTTTCTCCGAACTTTTAAAACCTTTCGACTGCGGTGCTCAATCGATCATGAGTTTGATCCGCGTGTACGCTTCCTGCTCAGAGGGGTTCACGGCCCTGAAAAAGTGTCCGGTTTTGGGGAGTTGGTTCGTGCGGCGAACTCAGGGAAAAACCGGCCTTTCGGAGCTAGCTTTTCGTCGAAAAGAACAAACAAGTTGTTCCAATTGGTACCAACGTCGCGTCATCCGGTCACCCGACACTGCAATACTTCCAGCGTGTTTTTCAACTCGCGATAACTAGCGACGTCAATTTTCTCGCTTATATTTCGGAGCGAAGGTATATCCAGGGGGCATCGAACAAAATGGCTTTGCTGCGCGGACGTGTTTCTTGGCACAAGGGAGAAAAATAATCGTCGAGTCGCGGGTAAACATGAAAATTCGGAGGAAACATTGAGCGACTCATTCCAGCGCTTATTTCAAAGTGTGTCTCTCAATGCGCGAGCGGGCAGAGAGGAGACACTGTGAATATCTACCGGAAGTCCGGCCTACAGAGTTCCGGTGCGAGACTCACATTTGCCTCGTTGAAGCTCTCGTTCTCTTGCTCTCTCTTGCTTCCCTTTAATCTCCTGTGACCATTATCTGTTCTCTCGTCTCTCTTGTGCTCTCGCTCCTTCCGATCGCGTTTGAGCGAGCTTCTCTAACACTGACAAAGCACCCGTTTCTTTTTTGCCCTCGATTTAGAAAGAGTCAGAATCTTCGGTTTCTCTTCTCTCTTTCTCGTTCGTCTCGAGGAGAAGATCGGGCTCTCCAGCACGCTCTCAAGTTCCTTGACAAGGCGCGCCACTGTCTTTGGGGAAGCTTAGAAAGTCACACACAGCTCGATACCGATAGGAGGAGGAAAATATTAACGCAGCTGAAAGTCTATGAGAATGAGTCGTTGCACCGAGCGCGCACACGAGCTTGTTCCAACTCGGACAGAGTACGGGAGAGAAAGAGAGAGAGAGAGGGAACAAACACTCGCGCAAACGTGCTGGAGGCTTTCTGACGATTACGTAGCTTCGTATACGTGTACAAACAGAGCCGCGGTTACCTCATGGTAGTTGTTCATCGAGAAAGTCGAGAGTCGAAGATGATGCACTCGGGATTTTCTACCCGCACGCTCTGCAGCATCTCTCCAATCCACTTGCCTCGCGCAGCCAACGCACAGTCGCCTGATTCCCGACTTTTACAACGACCATAAAAAAATGGCGATTCAAAAGCCTCGCGAATGAGCGGCAGCGGACAACAGAATTCAGTTTTATACGTTTTCCTTTTGTTTCGGAAATGAGTCATTTTTTCTTCGCGATCGAGCATTTTTTCACGATTTTCAAACCCGTCTCGGTATTTCAATGAACGAAACTATTTTTCAACCTCAACGAGCCGAGAGACGACGTTCCGCCAGCAAGAATCTGTGATAACGAAAGCACCGCTATCTCCGTGTTACTCGTTTTTGTCGTTGAAAAATCGAGAACTCGTATACCCTCTTATCGATTGATTCATTGGAGCTGCGTACCAACGAGAGGATACTTCCTCGTCAACGACAAATTTACACTATTTCAGTGGCAATAACTCACTTGATAAGATTCGTCTCAACTTATCAATGAATCGCGGGACGATAACCACCGAAAATGAATTCCGAATGAAAACATCGTAATTTAGAAAATCGAAAATTGCTTGAGAATGAGCGAGTACGAAGAGTGTGAGCGTGTTTGTATTATTCAATTGGGACTTTAATATTCTCCGAGTTTTCTCGTTGAACGATTATACTAGAAAACTGTAATACCTTAGACGAGATGTTTTCTGGTAAGGTTGCATGGCGGAATGTCATCGAGGTGGAAAATTTGATAGAAAATGATGAGGCGCAGCAACTTGAGGCTCAAGTTTGTTCGCCGGATCATAATAAACAAGCAAATATATATTCGTCGGAGTAAATTCGAATGAATTTTCGTCTCGTTTCAGATCGGCTATCCAGAACTTCACAGGATGCATCGGCCTCCGCACCCCGATTTCATCACGGACCGTCAGGTCAACCGGGTCTTCGACGACACGGTAAATATTGATTTACGATGTTCAATCATGTTTGTATAGCTGCGTATGTGTCTATGGATGTAATGACACAAAATGCATTTATGTCGGTCTCACTTTACGGAAAGATTGAAATTTTCAAGTGGAAACGAATGTGCTCGAGTCGCTGGTCTCTCCGCGGGCTTTCCCGAAACCGTCAACGTCCATGATGATCCGAAACTCCTGGCCAAGTCCCCCGCAGGTTTCCCCCATTTTTAACGCCCCTTTTTCGGCACACGACTCATTCTATTTTCGTTATGTCATTTTTTCTATTCCTATCTATCGCTCTCCCTCCTTCCACGTCATTCTCAGTTGCGCGCGTGAATGACGTAGAAGCTCGCGCAGTGTGCGTATGACGCGAATGCGATCAGCTATTTATTTCATCGAGTCACGGCACAGCACAGTTTTTCCCCACTATCGCTCTCTCCTTATCGCGAATAGCTCTGCTTAGTACAGGTACGAGCGTTGATATTCTGTTCGAATATCTCAACAGCTCGGCAAGCTGTCAACTTTTAATTACTGTCGTCCTCTCCGGAACAGTTGAACGCACACGTATGCACTCCTTCGCAAATTTCGTATGACGCGCATCGCCTGATACTCCGATTCACGTAATAGCAATCAACCGACACACACTGTTAAAAAAATTTTTTTCAAACAAGTAACTTTTTTTTAATGCAAATAAATGAATTACTTGTATATTATCTAGTAATTCATTATTGTTTCCATGTAAATATGTTTTTGACATAAATTTAATATTTTTATGAAAACAAATATAAATTTCTTAAAAATAATGGACCGTTAATAGACGAGATTGCACGTTCACTACAAACAATGCGTCAATTTAATTCGGCTGACTAAATAAAAATTTCGACAGAGCTTTCGAATTTTTGCAGCCAAAGTATGTTTTGTTCGAAATGAAAAAAATGGACAATCTTAATTTAGAAAGTAATTTCTTTCTTCTTCCTGGAATACAAATTTTTTCGATTAAAGTTTTTTATTTTTATACCGAAGAGTAATGTGATTGCTGGAATAAAAGTCAATTACTTGTTTCAAGTACGTTGCGTGTTTCCAATGGAAAATATTGCATATTTCTCATGAGTAATTTCCATGTATGTCATCAAAATAAAATATTGCCACCAAAAATATTATTTATTTACCACGAAAATATATTATTTGCTATTGGCAGCAATTCTGTATTTAATTTAAATAACGGTATTTAGTTTCAAGAACCTTTATTATAACGACTAATCAATAACTGCCAAAAAAATGATTTATTGGACGTAAAATATTTTTTTATCCAACCCAAATGAAAATATTTTAGTAGCCAATGAATTTCCCTCAAATAATTTGAATTACTTGGAAAAAGAATTTTTTTTTAACAGTGCACCCACTCGCTACGAAGCGTTTGAGGCAAGGCGCGAGTCGAAGAAACATTCGTTTTTTCCGACCCTCGGCATTGTCAATATTTTTCGTACCGTCATCTTGAAATTATTTCGCTTCGAGTACTCTTTCAACTCGTTTTTTCAAATTTATTGTTAAAAAATAGGATCCCGAAGAGAAAAATCGTCCGGAAAGTATAAGCGCGCGTGGGATTTCAGACGTTCGCGAACTTCTTGTCTCGCCAATTATCTTCTGCTCGAATCCAGTTATATGTCGCATCAGACTCGACCGTGATTGTATCGATTATTGAGACATTCGGTTCAACGAACAACAAAGTGTTTACTGGGTTCTCCGTTCCGGAGTTGATTCTTTCGACGCTGTGATAAGAATGGGTACAGTTGACCCAGTGACCCCCGTTACCCCGCTGCTCGAAAAAACCTCCCGTATCGCGGGCTCAGTGGTATTTAAAAGCGACCGTAGTACGCGTGACGTGCTCGCGTCTACGTAATATCAAGCGAGTCGAATCCTCTCTCTTTCTCTCGCTCACCGTCGCCCGGACTGCATGTCAATAACTAAGTACGCCTTTCTGGGGCTTCGTACAAATGAACGCGAACGCCACACGGAGGATGAAAAAACGAAAGAAAACTGGGAAATAGAAAAACAAGGCGAATTTAAAATAAGGAAAAAATTCAACGAAACTGCCAATAATGCACAAAAGAGATCCGCACGCGTGGCGTGTCTACTCGCTTTGCATATCAACCACTCTCGTGCAGGACAATGCACACGCCGAGAAAAAAAACGTCGTTTCATCTGATAAAATTGAAAGGTATTCTTTCCTCTATTATTCTATGCTGAACCCGTGACGGTTTTATGATTAGACACATTTACTGTTTACGACCAGTTTCCCCATTGTATAATAATATTATCTGTCAATTTTCAACATTTTCGTTCTTGACGCCGCATTATCAAATCTTTGTAACGCTTTTCTTCGTAAAACAATCAATTCGCGAGGCTCGTTTCATCGAATTTGCTCGCACTTATTGCTGCGTTGAGTGCAAACATTTTCGACAACGTCGAAATTCCACGCGTAATCACGGCGTCGAGAATCGAGGATTTTTGGACGGCAGAAAGATTTGAGTACAAAAGGGAAAGTCCCGGAGGGCAGGAGGGGCGGGACGCGAGCAAGGAAAATAGAGGAAGCTAAAGGAGAAAAGAGAAAGAGCCGATGGAATAATGACGAGAAGATGCTGAGGACGGTGTAACGGGTCGCGTGTAAATCATGACACTCCGAGCCCGGCGACTGGCCTCGCGTTCGAGCCAACACAGCAGAATGAAGCCTGTATAGAGAAATTGTCCCAGCAATCCTCCTTTTTCTCGCCCATCTTTTACGGTGACGAATCCAATAGAGACTTCAGTGTTGCAGCCTCTAAACAGGGCGGTCTCATTGTCAACGCTCGTGGAAGCGTGCTACGCGATAACCTCAAGTTTCCCGATCGTTCGACAGCTACTCGTGGCAATGCTATAAATTTTATGCTCCTACCGTTTTACTTCGTGCTGACAGAAAAAGCGAAGAAACCCTTGTAAAAAGCACCTTTACGACGTATCGATTTGGCCAGCGTTCAGCCTCTTTCACCTCCGGCCACTATTTCGGTTGTCTCGATCTCGTAGAAGTGTACGGAAAAAGACAAAATTCTTACTCGATTCTACAATTATCCATTTCCCATCGGAACGACGCTAAGAAAACTTGCATCGAAATAAAACCTTAATAAATTGTCCTCTTATCACTTACTCAGTTATTACACTTCGATACACTACCGTTTGTCATTATTCAAGTAACCGTATGTTTCAATGTCAATCGACAAGGGGAGCTAATGCGGATGATAAAACTTATTCGGTCTCCGAAATCTCGGTAAAAGTGCCTGTAAAATTCTCCTAAAATGCCGAAATGAACAAATCAAGGAAAAAAGATTGAACGGATTGTTTCTTTAAATTTGTAATAAAGGAGGCAGTGAAAAAAAGGCCTCGTTGCTAATGAAAACGTTTGTAAACATTGGCCCCTCTAACAGAGGCGACGATCGTAAAAGTATCGTAAAAATGACAAAATATGAAACACGTGTTTGAAAGTAGTATCTGAGATTGAGCTCCTCCCAAATGCTCTCGTCTCGTACGGGCAAAAGAAGACGGGATAAAAAAGAATGCTTGCAACGGTGCAGTGATCTGTGAGGAAGCGAGCTACAGGTGGGAGCCCCTCGTAAGAGCCACCCTATCAGGGGAACGAGTGTGACGCTCCTGACGAACGGCGGGGTTGGGTCACGTGAGCTGGAGGCGCGCCCCCTCCCCCTTCCTTGGTCGTTCGCCGTTCGTCACAGCGTTGTTTGCTAGGCGCAGGAGGTCGTGGAACGGAGAGTACTCGAGGCGTCGAGAGACCCGGTGAAAATCATGCCTAGAATGTGGCTGGAACTTGGCTTTGGTGGGGATGGATATAAAGGAGAGAGAAGAGGAAAGCTCCTCTCTCTTGTCCCCTTGCTCCCCCGCCCCTGTACCTTTATGTTAAAACGCCGCTAGAGAACGGACGGTGTGTTGCCCCTTTGAGCTTGTTTCGTGCTCGGGAGAAACCGCTAGACTCGTGTTGACGGCCCTGGAGGCAAGACGAAGAGGAGAGGAGAGAAAGAGAGAGCAGCTGCGTCTGGATAAGCGAAACCGAGGGAACGAGAGAGAGAAACGTAGACGAATGGTGGCGCCGTCAAGTGGCAAAAACGATAACCACCAAAACTCACTGTATGTGTGTAAAACTTACTTTATTTTCTCACCGCGCGCAGCCCACCAGTTTACGTTCACGCGGCGGATACGCGGCATTGTAAAAGTCCCGATGTCGATGCATCAGGCAGCCAAGTTTTTGTTGTTATTATACACACGTATTGGCGGAGAAACATACGAGTGAATTGGAGCGAGTCGAAAGGATTAATTGTGCTTGGGATAAAATGCGTTAAAAACGACATACGCGACGTTCAAATATATATGAATATATGTACAGATGTCCATCAATATATCTATGTATATACAAATAATATACATACACACATACGTGAGAATCTAAAATATCGATGTGCGCGTCTAGTGCGCGTGTGTCGAATGAGAATTAGTGCCTCCGGCAGTGCCCACATCGTGAAAAGTGCATTTTGGGATAATCAAAAAAAGCAGAGGGGAATATGCGAGGCGAAAAAATGAGAGCCATTGGGCTCATGGCTCCGCAGCCTAAACTGTAAGGGGGGGGTAGGATCGGGAGACGGTCGTGCGCGCCAAAGAGAAAATAAGAAAAACGTGCAAAAGGAATAAGCCGAGCGATTACTGTAAACGTGCTTTTTTTTATTTATTTTTGTTTTTCCTTCTCATTTTCGAGTGCACCGGCAGCGACATTGAGAGAGGGATGGACGCCTTCGGCATGTACCAAGTGAGTAGCTCGCCTGGGCTCGAGTCTCTCCAACTCTCTTTCTCATTTCACCTCTCTCCCTCTCGATCTTTCGACATCTCGCTCTCTCTCGCGGACGCCAGGCGCGGAAATCTCGTGCTCAAAATGGCCTTGGCTCACGGCGCGCTCCTTTCTCGGTGTACATCTATATGCGTATACATACACACAGAAAATTTACTTCTCCTGCCTCGTACGAACAGGCAAACTACACTGCGCTCAACTCACCTGAATTCTCTCATACTTATAAATACATATACATCCATACACACGTGCATGTTTAGAATATACACTCGTAAATTTGTTCGTACGTGCTGGTAGTTTTCCCAGCACACGTCTCTTTTTTTTCCTCAACTTTTTTGCTCTAAAACCCTTCACAGTGATAGAGTGTTGCAAGAGAGATCGTTGCACTGTAATATTAAGTATGGACGATTACGAGACGAGGTATTTTCTAAGTGCTCTCTTACTCTCTCTTGTTGCGCTCCCTCGCTCCGTAGATAACGATGACAGGAAGATGTTTTGTTTGGAGTTCAAATATATGGGAAGTATGTGTGCGTGCGCGTCTGCCTGTGTGCGGAACGAGCTAAAAGCTCCGTTTGTCGCGTGAGTGCGAGCGAGCAGCGAGTTCGTCAATCTTTTTCTTTCGGTCTCCCTTCCACTGTCACTTCTTCGAGTGATGTCATATCGCCCGTTATAACCTAACCTCAAACGCGAATGCACCTCTCGCATCCACTATCACGCCCATTCTTGGTATTTTTCAATCAACCTTGCCGGATTCATTCTACTTTCATGGACAGTTGTACTTTATTCTCGTTTAAGTGACAATTTTCATATCTATTTTGTTGGAGAATTTTTGACGTTCTCATGACCAACTCTTATCGTTCGGAAGTTGGCAAGGGAAAAACGAGCGAATGGCTCGATGCTCGATCTTCACGATTCTTCCAGACACCTACAGTGGCTCCCTCTGGTTTTACCGTTTTTTCATTATTTTGTACGAAAGTACGATGTTCAAATTTCCGTTGTTGGATAAGAATAAATTGTTCGTTTTATTTTTTTCGATGGGAAAATTTCGTTACGCTCGTGGATTTGATTTGTCTCGTGGTGACTGTCAAAAATTGTGATGTCAAACAAAACGTTTTTATGCGTCATCGTAGTGACATTTTTCAACTTTTTTTTAATCGAATAATGTTGCTCGAATAAGTCAAATAATCGACGAAAGCGTCGATCAATTGCCAAATTCTTTCAACGCCCGTGCAAAAAAACGCGAATTTCTCACCGTCCTCATTAAGCATATTTTTTTGGCAGGATTCGCAGTTCTTATTCCTCGATTTATAAAATTCACCATGAAATGAGTCATCCTTGTATTCGCTCGTTTTAGCAACCACGTGGGCGGAAATATTTATTTTTGACTCTCGAAAAATCGCTACACGGAAATCAGCGATTTGATTCGTGGAATAAAGGAAAAAAATATACGAAAAGTTGTTCACGGGCCATTCAAATGTGCGCTCTCATTAATGATGAATTTCGACACGACTTCTTTTATGCCCTCGTCCCAAATCGACTTGATATAATAGAATCGAAATTTCGGCTCACTTGTTTGTGTTTTTCATGCACAAATGCGCGATATCCGAATAGAGGTTTCGAGTTACAATGACGTGAAACCTAATCGGGTCATTGGCATTCAAAAATTTTGTCGCGACTGCAAAGTCTCTCGTCGCCGGATGGATATTCCCACGTGATTATGGAGCGAATATTGTAAATATTAATGTTGAACCAAAAAATTGTGTGGACAAGACAATTCTGAGATAAAGTTTTTATAATAAATATCATTTGCATCAGCATCTCTTGGAAATGATAAGCAGACCAAATATTCTATGAACCCTATTTTATCGTAGCTCAAAGATAATAAATCATTTATTGTCTTCTCTCTGTCGCGACAGATAATGCGACGGTTCACTCGATAAACATACACGCTTGTCAAAACAATGAATCGATATCTTAGAAACTCTGAACCGAGGACTAACGAGACATTTAAAAATAGTCGATAAAACAGCATATTTTGAGGAAAAGTTTCATACGTCAATATTTTACATTTGAAATATCAGTTACTGCGTCTGTAAAAATCACACACATTTCTTCAGTCGTCTGATTAAATTTTGTGAGAATGCTACGAGGAAACACTGTGCTGAATATTCACGCTGCATGACTCGTTCGTTTTTCCATTTATTTCATTTTATCGATGAAAATAAAAAACCAAATGAATTTAATGATGATAAAAGAAATGGTTAAATTTCTAGAACCGCTATTGAATGCCACTGTTATATTCGAGCTCCGAATATTATTTTCGGGGGTTACGAACCACCGAGTGAAATTGGAGTAACGACTCAAGTTTTCAATTTGTTTGTCTTGTTCCAGTTTACACAGGGCCTGACCGGAAGGCCAGAGCTGTATTTAAAGTCGAACAGGAGTAGTCATTCGAGTGACACAAGTTCGGCTTACAGCGGTTCTGATACGATGACTTCCGCACAGGGATCACTCGACGCGGATGCTGACGAAGTCGATCTATCGGGCCTCGTCGAATCCATCGTCGACAGCGATGAGGAAGAGGATCTCGCCGAAAGCATGGACGTAAGATGATCTTTCAATATAAACAATCATTTCGAGCCACCGTTTCTCTTCTATTTCCCACCCCAAGGGTCGATTAAATTCTACGACGCTGAAGTTTCCAACGTTGGGGTCCAACGAAATGAACGAAAAAAACGTTTTTAATTCACCAATTATTTATTTCACGAATCGTTGGTGCAGCTTGAAAAACTACGAATCGCAAATTTGGCAGGGAACAAAATAGGAACAAACTGAAATTATTGGAGAGTTTTTTTCGATCATTTCGTTGGACTCCAACGTTGGAAACTTCAGCGTCATTAAATTCTATACTTTTGGGAACGTTTCATATTCAAATATTACAAATAAAGATATAAAAAGCATTGTTAAAGTTCAATTGAAAATAAATTACGAAATAAATTCACATTTCATTATTAATAAACCAGCAGACAAATTGGTTGAAAATTAAATAATCCAAATAATAAATCCAAATAATAAATCGTCACTGACGAAATATTTGATTCATCGGTACCCTAATCATCCTCAATGAAAAACGCGCATCCATGAATGAAGCACAATGGATTAATCATAGTGATAGGAAATTTGCTTAATCTCGGGTACATAAACGTTAAACGTTCGTCTTTCAGAGTTTGAATGTTCGTGACACGGTGAGAGAGTGCCTGGAGAAAGATCCGGCTGAGAGAACCGAGGACGACATTGAAATACTTCTCGAGTTCACACAGCATCTCAAAGCATTCACGAATATGACACTAGCGGTGAGACGAGCACTTTGCGCCGTAATGGTATTCGCCGTCGTCGAACACGCCGGTATGATTGTTCTCAATGATGGCGAGGAATTGGACAGTTGGAGCGTTTTGATAAACGGCGCTGTCGAAGTCGAGCACACCAATGGAGAAATCGAACAATTGCATCTTGGCGATAGTTTTGGCATTTTACCTACTATGGAAAGGCTACTTCATCGCGGAGTCATGAAAACGAAGTGAGTGAATTCCAAAATATTGCAGTTTAAAGCCAAAAACAACTCGAAATTATGTCTCAACTGAAAATCAGTGTCTGAGAGTTTTTGGACCTCGTGAGCAACGTCTTGGATAAGAAACATATGGCCGTTTTTATCGAATTATTTAAAATCAATTGCTGAATGCATAGGTTATCGACGTTGCCAGGAAAACATTTTTTTTCTTACTCGTTGTTGGCATGATTTCTTCAGTCGAAGATTTCGTAAAACCTACTTCCAAATTAGGATTACTTGTTAAACATTTGTTGGAGATATACGTAGTTTTTGAAGAAATGTCATTGCTATCTTGAGTTGCGAAAAGAGAAAAGTTACTTGATTGGTTCAAATAAAAAAATACTCAAAATTTCCTGGCTAATCGACATTGGAATAAGAAAATATTTGAATAGTGATCGACGTAACTACTCGAATAGGGAAGTACGACTATCGTTCAATTTTATTTATTTATTGAAAACATTACAGAGTCGACGATTGTCAATTCGTGTGCGTGACGCAAGCGGATTACTTCAGAATTCAGCATCAGGGTGAGGAGAATACGAGGCGGCACGAAGAAAATGGCAGGGTCGTGTTGGTCACGGAATCGCGAGGTGCCGTTGACGGAGGTACGCGGCGTGGTCACGTCGTAATACGCGGAAGTCCAGAGCGTCTGATGTTACAACTGATCGAAGAAAATAGCATCACTGATCCGACATACGTCGAAGATTTTTTGCTAACCCATCGAACCTTCATCGATAGCCCATTGTTAGTCGCTAATCAACTTCTCGAATGGTTCGATCAGACGCAAATCAGAGATCGCGTTGCCCGAGTCGTTTTGCTCTGGGTCAACAATCACTTTACCGACTTCGAGACAGACCCGACGATGATGGAATTTCTTGAGGCTTTTGAAACTGGCCTCGAAAGAGAAAAAATGCAGGGACAACAAAGGTGCGTTTCGGAGGAGTTAAATAAAATCTTGCGCGAAAAATACAGTCTATTTTGTATATTGACACATAAATGTTGCTCACAAAATTGTCAGGAGATTAATCTTGTACACGAAAAAAAAAATTTCAATCCGTTATTTTCTTTCCACAGACTACTGAATATTGCATGCGCAGCAAAAGCGAGGACGCGAAACGTAACGTTAGCGAGGCCGAGCAGGGACGAAGTCTTACACTTTAGTATTCTCGGCGGTTACGAGACAGGCTTCGGGATATTTATCTCAAAAGTTGACAAACGCTCTAAAGCCGAGGATGTTGGATTAAAACGAGGCGATCAAATATTGGAAGTTAACGGGCAAAGTTTCGAATACGTCAGTCATGCGAGAGCACTCGAAATATTGAGAGGATCGACGCATCTCAGTATAACCGTGAAATCTAATTTATTAGGTAAATAATTCTTCCGTTACAAAACGAGTAAACTTGAATTATCGGCAATTAAAAAATGATCATTAGCCGCGACGTATAAACAAAATTGGAAAGATGAAAATAATAATTTTTTGTTTCCAACACAGCTTTTAAAGAAATGCTCCAAATGCCAGAAAATTCGCCTCGACCCCGTGGCAGAGCGAGCAAACCTGAAATTCCGCGACCACAGACGGATCCTCGGGCGAGACTATCGACCCACGTCGATCCTTTGACTCCTCTGGTTGGCGGAGTTCCACTTTTGTTGCCCGAAAGTAACGTGTCGCCTTGCAAGGACGGTAGCAAAAAGGAGCATAAGGGTTTTATGACTCTCGGTCCTAAGAGACGGTTGCAGAAAGCTCTCATGAAAATGAATATTTTGCCAAAGAACACCATCAAGTAAGATTTATTTTTTTTATCGAATAATTCATTGCTTTCATTTCATTGATTTCATTTGATTAAGCGAATTAATAAGCGAAATCATTTTCGTATGAATTAATGTGTTTTTCCTGTCGTTTCCCCAGTGACGGCGTTCACGTTGACGATCCGTTAGCTCCTCCTCACACACCACCGGGTACAGGTCTTACTCAAACAACGACGAATCTCTACCATTCGAGAAGCAATCCAGATTTGACGTCGCTTTATTGCTACGATGATCTCAGAGCTCCAGACCATCCGGAACATGTCCTTAAGGTCTACAAAGCCGATCAGACGTGCAAGTACCTTCTCGTTCACAAAGAAACGACGTCGCACGAGGTACGTTTTCGTTTGATTTCGTTGTTTCTTTTCAAATCTTAGTTGTGAATTGAAAACTGTTTGTGGATTTCGCTTCCAACGAATTTCCCGAATTACCGATTTATTTTCGGTCCACATCGAAACATTTGCAAAATATTGAATCTCATGAAGAGACTAGAAACTTATGACTGTATTTTTAAAGGTGGTTATGCTCGCTCTCCAAGAATTCGGGATTACGGAAAGCAGCTCGAATTTTTCACTCGCTGAAGTGAGCGTCGGTGACGGTGGTATGATAAAGCAGCGAAGATTGCCCGATCAGTTGCAAAACCTTGCTGAAAGAATAGGCCTGAGCTCGCGTTATTATCTTAAAACAAATGGCGTTTCCGAGACCCTCGTTGCTGACGAACAAGCGCCTGAGCTAATACGCGAGTCGCAGGTGCATTTTTTGCAGCTTAACGCCGTCGAAGTTGCTATCCAACTGACACTTCAGGACTTTAGTATATTCAGGTATATTTTTTTTTCTTTTTTTTAATCAGCTTCTCGGCGTTTGAAGCTTCGAGTGGACAACAATCCGTGAGGTTGCTATCTTATTCGAAGCTTATTTGTTCTATTGAAATTTCGTTTTTTTTACGAAAAATTCCTAGAATTTTGTTTTCTTCCAATATCAGAAGTCGAATCTAGTCCCTAATTTAGTCCAGTTCGAATTATTCACTTTCGATCTTTAAAAAAAAATTTCGTAGTTTCTCTGATACAACTTTTCAACCATTTTGTTTTCAAGTATATCTGATCGGAAATTTTTCGTTGACCATCGGCAATTTGGTTTTCTTTGTTTATTTAATAACATTGAAGCCCAAAATTGACGAAGACAAAACATGGCAATGAATTTGTCATGTTTTGTATTAAATTTAATTAACGATAAGATGAAACGTAATATATTTAAATTACCAGCATCCTGCCACTTTCGATTCTCAGAAGCGTCGTATTGTCTTATGAAATATTAATTTTTGAGGATTTTGAAAATATTATTAGACAAATCGAATCTACGGAATACGTGGACGACTTGTTCGAGCTGAAGAGTAGGTACGGCGTACCTATGCTTAGCCAGTTCGCGGAGCTAGTCAACAGAGAAATGTTTTGGGTCGTCACGGAGGTTTGCTCGGAGCACAATCTTGTCAGGCGGAGCAAAATCATCAAGCAATTTATTAAAATAGCTCGTAAGTTTTTAACGAACTTTCAAATGCTCCATTTCGCTGAAAAAACCTATTCGTGCAAACTTTTTACCTGAATAAGCGCTTGATTATAACTCCCGTCGTCATTGGTAAGCTCGTTAAATCATTATACTCTTTTTTTTTTCGCTATTCAGGTCAGTGTAAGGAGTGCAAAAACTTCAACTCGATGTTCGCGATCGTGTCGGGTTTAGGCCACGGTGCAGTATCAAGGTTAAGGGCGTCGTGGGAAAAATTGCCGAGCAAGTATCAACGATTGTTCAGCGATTTGCAAGAACTCATGGATCCTAGTCGTAACATGAGTAAATATCGTCAGCTCGTTATCTCCGAACAAACTCAACCGCCAATCGTGAGTACATTGACTTTCATGTTTTTTTTCCTCACTTCTACTTCATCATCAATCTTAAGATGATAATTATTTTTGATCATCGATCGTATCGATGTCGCAAAAATGATTGTTTTGGATACTTTCCTTCATCAGTTTGACTCGAATACCTTGGAAATAAATTGACCACTTTTTTCACTCACAGATTCCATTTTATCCCGTCGTGAAGAAAGACTTGACTTTTATTCACCTCGGCAATGACTCAAGAGTCGAGAGTTTAGTGAATTTTGAAAAATTACGAATGATCGCGAAAGAGGTCAGGACTCTTACAAACATGTGTTCGTCACCGTACGATTTATTGACGATGCTCGAGCGTGGCGGACAGCCACCAAGCTCAGCGATGGTTGCGCTAAATCAGATGACGACGGGCAATCAAGGTAAACATTTTTCAATATCTTACACATTTCAGCTCTTCCAATAAGTTTTTTGGAATATGTTTTGAAAGACTACTGTTTTTTCTCTCTCTCTCTCTCTTTTTTTTTTTAAATAACTTGGTTTTATTCGTTTTTTCCGCAGGTGGCCAAACAGCGACGGTTAAGCGTCGGAAGAAATCGACAGCCGCGCCGAATCCTAAAAAAATGTTTGAGGAGGCACAAATGGTGAGGCGAGTCAAGGCTTATCTCGCAAACATGAAGGTTATCACAGACGAGGAACGGTTGCACGCTCTCTCGGTCGATTGCGAACCTCATGCCGGTGCTGTTGCGATCGCCGCTGCTGTTCCACTCGGTGGTAGTCGAGGGAGACGTCATCCATCGCCCACGTTGTCGACCACGAGTAGTGCCAGCAGTACAAGTGAGAAAAACGATGAACTTAGGGCTCCAATTTCCAAAGTTCTTAATTCTTTGGAAACCGTCGTTACATATTGACTCGATTGCTCTCAATAATTCCAGATTTAAAAATGTTCAACAAAAGTGCAAAATAATATTTCAGCACTTCGTGTTCACCCGTTTTCAATTTATTTTGTATTCATTAACCAGGTACAAAATTCGGGGCAGCCTCGCCTCAAGCAGTGAGAAAGATGTTGGCACTCTCGGATCCGCACAAAACACGACCTTACCAGCCAAAACACTGTCCACCAGCGCTTCCGGTGCCAGGTTTGGCGTTGCACGCTGGCGGTCTCGAGCCTAGTCCCGGCGCACCGAGACGAGTAGGCTCAGGTAGTAGAGTACCGATGCACGAGAGATCCCACAGTGATACGCCATCCGGATTGCCACCGCCTGTCGATCTCAGTGCTGAAAGTAGCAGCGTCACGAGTCTGAGTAATCTTCAACCACTGCGAAAAACTCTCACCAGCGGTAAGTTCCAATTTAACTATTTTTTCGAAGAATTACACAAGTTAGGGATTTTCGAAAAATGGATTTCTCTATCATCCAGTTTTCAAATGTTTTCCGACAGATCTAAGATTGATATATGTTTGGAAATCACACGATACAAAAAGTTTGAAGGATTATTTTTCAAAAATATTCCAAATACATCGAGAAATGCGGTTTCTTTTATTGAGCTTCGATTTTTCGAATATTCCGAGACATGTAATTCTTGCACATTTTTTTATGCGAACGAGAACGACGATCGTCATAACATCAAATGTCTGTCGCTTCGAAATCGAGAAATAGGGAACGGCTTAAACTTTGTCTTGGACCATGGTGCATTTTTGTTGCTCGTTATTATAATTATCATTATTATTCTCAATATAATTATTACTGATATTATTATCATCGATATATTATCACAATGGAAGGGGTTCGTAAATTTAAAAAATTAAAAAATCATTTGTTATTTGCACGCTGCACCAAACGTTTCGTAATTCATAAATGTTTCATGTCATAATTACGTAATCACTAAATAAAATGTATATAGAGATATGCGCTCGTCGAATTACCGAATTTTCTGTAACGTCCGATTGAATTGTTTGAGAATAAGTTGAGAATTATTCATTTATCTTACGTTTCACTCTCACCAATATTTCATTAGGTTGCCTTATAGAAAGAATCGCATTTAAAATATATTTTCGAAACGTTCGTTGAATCTCTCTCAACTTGCTTAAATATATCTATATACATTACGCAGTATGATAACAATAACATAACCATTGCACACGCATCTTGTATGCTGAAAAGAAACGAAAATCGCAGGCTTATTTGTCAACGCCAAATTCACGCCTGATTGTTCCTCTACCCCTTCGATACTTACAAAGATTTTTGTTATTTCTTGAGTTCAATTATAGAGAAGAAATGTCACCATGGGACATACGGAATTTGATTTGGACCGTAGGCGGTTCAATATTGTAGATCCACTTCGAATCGGTGGATAGGACAGAATTAATCGTGGGCGTCGATCGAGTTTATTTTCTTATAGATTGCCAGCATCAAACATTTTTTTTCACTCGTAGAATAGATCGAAGGGCTACAGACATTCGCTTTTCTCGCTACCAATCGCAACGTAGTTCGTTCGAGGTATCGATTCGTTTTGCATAGATCGGGATTTGTCGTTAGATTTATCGTGGCGTTTGGCAGCTTAGGAAAAAGTAGAAAAGGGTTAGAAACGCGATTGACTGAACCAGGAACCGAAAAGATGCTAGAATTGACTCAAATCTATCGAATGTAGAGGAAAATAAAAATTAGAAGAAACGCTCGAAGGAAAAAGACATTTGAATAGGAAGAAATAAAAATACGGAGAACAAAAAACGTGATTGTGATGGAAATGTTGTTGGGGACGTGTGCGTAGGTTCGGTGACGAGCAGTGACAGTGGTCACAGTACTCAACTGGACAGCCACAGTGGAAGCAGCGTAGAAGCCGGTGGAAGTCCACCCCCGCCCCAGAGGAGGCATTCCGCGATGCAAGGTATGTAAATCGCCCTGTTCTCGTTTATCGCCAAATCTATGTGTAATGTATTATCGTTTTTCTTATCCCCAACTTCCTCTTCGCTATTGCCCCTTTACTCTATATTATTTCGTAGAAATTCGTGTATACATGTAGACGTAGATCGTGTTGCGTAGCTTGACATTCAAATTTCTTACGGATCGAGTATACGAAGTGAACTTGAAATAATTGTTTTCTTCTCTGTTATGGGTTTTTCCGTTTTTTTTTTTTTTTTTTTTTTTTTTCATTTGAAAATAGTGACAAATAGATTATGAATTTTTGTGGAGAAAGCTGCATAGAATTTTGCGTTATTTCAACCTACGCTCCCACACATGTCCTTGATAACGAAAGAGACACAATCGTAGTGTCACTTAAGAATCGTCGATTTTTTCGGTTCCGTAACAGAGGAAACAGATTTTCGTACAATCGAATACTACTCGTATGTCCCATGGGCCAATTTTAATTGTCGTTTCCTCAATCCATGTCTCATCGAGCCTTCGTTTATCATCATCATAATCATCATCATCATCATCATCATCATCACACATTGTACAGTTTTATAAACGTCTAAGGGGCGATGTGAAAATGTTTTTTCAATTCCAATGTTCCTATATACTTCGTACGATGAAATATCGTCGCAAAACTATTCTCATTCCTACTCTTTGCTCACTCAGCAAAAGCTTGCAAAGTCGATAATCAATTTCATATCGCCTCGTCACTTTTCTTCGGACCATGCTGAAAGTTGTACGGAAAATCGCTTTATCCGCCACTTCATTTCTGTCGCTAAAACGTCGGCTTCGGTCTCGCTCTTACAGACGCTTAAAAACATAATCTCGTGTAAATGAAACGCTGAAAAAAAACTGCTGTAAATATTCTTTATGCCTATTTCTGTCATGTGATAACGCACAAAGCTTCAGTTACACGTGGAAATGGAAATTAAAAAAAAAAAAACGTACGCGTGTGCGGTCTTTAAAAAATCCATCACCAAGACCAAGACAAATATTTCCATGAAATAAAGTAAAAGTAAAATGAAGAGGATAAATAAAAATGAAAACGAAAAAGTACGTGGGTCGTGTGTGTATGTGGTGCAGGACCAATATTGAGGGGTGGAGTACCTCCGTTCCCCGCCGCGGTAGCAGTGTTACCTCCGCTTCCTGCCAACCACAACCACAATCATCTTCTTCTTCATCATCATCATCATCACCAACAATATCACCAACAATCCCAACCTCCCGAAGGTGAGTCTCGATCTCCCCTCATCCCGCATAATTCCCTGACCGTGCGGTATTGAAATCTTCCATCGTTGAAATCCAATAAAAATTCTAGTTTCTGGAACGACAATTTTCCATGAATTCTTATAATAATCCACGCAAGTTTGTGGTCAGATATTATCGAAGAAAACAAAATGAAAAATTCCGTTACGCTTTCACGATGAAGAAATTCAACATCACGTGATTCCTCTGTTTTGGGCGTTGCTTCTTTTTTTTGTTTATTCTTTGGAACGTTTTTGCTTTTTCTCACTGTCATTTCCACCTTCACGCTGTCATTGTATTCGTATGTGTACAATAATAATTAGAGAATCTCGTTTGATCGACTGGGAATGCTTTCAACTTATGCTTATGATTTAACCAATTACGTTGAATACAATATGAGATGTAAATTGCTCTGCAAACAAATCAATAACTTTTCGCTCGAAGAATTCGTAGCTCGCAACTTCGTAACGTATCGTAAGTATTGTCACGTCAAAACGCCGCTGAATTTTTTATTCTCGATTTTTTTTACTGCGTGAGAGTGCTTTTTTTGTCTCTTGTGAGTCAACCCGATCTTTGCATATTGTTTATGTGTGTGCGTGTGTTTTTAAAACCCTCTTCTCCTCATTCTTCCACAGTTTATAGAACTGATTGAGAAAACTTGAAAATTTCGAATCGCTTTGCTCGCGGTACGAAATGAAAATTGTTTCCGTTTTGTTTTTTTCTGGATCATTTCACCTTCGCTCGAGAGCTAAGGTGAATGATATTTAACGAAAATTCCTATCCGATACCGCAAATTTTAGTCTTTTCTTCGTCGAAATAATAAACCGTCCGTTCACACTGAATTTTTTTTTTAACTCACCAGCCGGAAGGAATGTAGAAACAAATTTTGTGCCTCCACATGCAGCCTTCTTCCAAACAAAACATTAGATAGACAGCTGTGTAAGCTTCGTACCCGAGCAATGCAAATTGCAACAACTTCAACACAACTTTTTTGAATTTCAGGGCTACTAATATGACCATGAAACATTTTCACACTGTTCCTCTCTTTAACACATATCAAGTTATGAATTATAAATTTATACAGTACAGAAAAGTTGGTGCGAATGTAATTATTGATCATGATAAAGAGATCGTTTGGAAAACGATAAAATTCATTGTCAATCTTATGAACCACGTTCGGTTTTGTATTCGACTCAATAGAATGCGATCTATGCAATAGCAAATGGGAAGAAAACTCATTTTTAACAGTTCCATAGCAACTTAGCAGTGTTGCAGGAGCGATTATAATCGTCAACCACTTTTCTGTATATTATAAAAAATAAATGCTTTCTACACCAGGGTTTACTAACATTTTCGTGTGGCAGATATCCAATTTGAAATCGACGACAATGTTCGATCGTGTGTCGGTTGAGAATCTTCCTCCGCTTTTCTTTCGCACTTGAGCTTTCCTATTCTCGGCATTACCTACTTCATCTTCTCCGCGGTTTAACAACTCGAAAAATATCCGACGTTTGTCGGACTCGTCGACGTTTCGAGCATAGCTTTCACATTGGGAAAAATTGAAGAAATCAACGATCGCAAAAATAAGAAAAAATTGAAAAAAAAAAACAAAAAAAAATATTGGAGAACGAGAACCCAGACAGTGGAGGGATTTCAGGTATCGGAGGACCACCAACGGGGATGTTAATGGGACCGGGAATATCCTCCTTTCCACTTCAACCCGGATTAATGACGACACATGTTATGTCGACGAGTAACACGATGACGCAGATTCGTTCCGGTGCAATCGGTTCAACGCAATGTCGTCAACCACCGGCTTACAAAGTTGCTGCCCAGATGGCGAGATTACACAGGCTAGGTCGTGCCCACAGCCACGAAGGAGTCACGTCGTATCGGACTGATCACGAAGATGGTACTGCAAAAACAAAAACAACTCACCCGAAAAAAAAACGCAATTTTTAGACACATTTTTCCACCATTCAAATTTTTTCTCTTTTCTCTCACTCTTTCACAAACACATGAACATTTTGATACAAAAACTCGTGATCTTTTTCTTTCTATTTTTATTCTTCAATTACAATTTTACACTGAAAAAATTTCTTATTACTCCATTGGAGAATTTGAATATTTTGCCATTAATCCCGAAAATCAAAACCCCCCGTTCCGTTAGGTGTGTGAGTACACTATTCAGGCCTAGCTCAACTACTCATATTTTGACTTGTACACTACTCTCGTTCGCTCCTCCTTTTCGAACAACTCTTCAATTTCTCATCTCATGTGGAGGGATAAAAAAATGTATATATATTTATATAGTCCCTCTGTCTTCTTCGTCCTCATATTCTGTGAAAAATTGATCAATCGTAGATTCTCGTTGTCCCTTTGTATCCGCTATGTCAGAGTTTGGAAGGATCGTTTTGACGTCTGTGTTATTGTTAATGTGAATATAACGTGACTATGCTCAAATGTTGTACATGTGTCGCGACATAAGCGCACTAGGATTCGTTCTATTTGCTTATATCGTCTCTTCCGAAGAGAACTCTCTCTCAAGTCTCACCCACTGCACTGTTGCATTTTGATCTGCACTCGTATATATTTATCAACTTCATATACATGAAATGTGTATTGGCCAGCTTTGCAGTCGATTTGCTTGTCATTTGTTTATAACACATGTCATGCCCGATTCACAATTCTCGCATTTACCATCCCAACTATCTTTTTATCATTAATTATCATTTTTTATCTTTACAATTTACTTGCTTGGCTGCTTCAATTTTTTGCACGAAAACTTACGTTGGCTTCTGCACAATGTCAATCATTCTCGACGACCGAGACTGTCTCTAGGTCCGTGGCAATTTTTTTTTCCGAATTGAGATTCGTTTTGCACTCGGAAAGTGTTGAGTGTTACCGTTAAGATGGAAAGGAAATTCGGTGTTCGTATTTACTAAATTTTTGGAATTCTGAATCAACGTTCCACGAAGTGTCAAAAATAAAAATAAAAAACGGATCATTCTGTACTCGTCCATGATCGTAGTCGTGAAAATTTTCTCCGGATCGTTCAACCAGTTTTTTTTTTCATTATTGATCGCGAAATGAAAAACGTAATTGGAAACTTTATCCTCGGTAAATATTCTTCAACATCTACTTGTATAAATCATTTCAATTTAGCCTCTTCACTCTCATACGATTCGTGCTCCAGTTAACATCCGCAATCGATTACAGTTTGCTATTAAAAATTCAGGATTTAATGGAGAAATGTGTTTTGTTACAGACGACGAGGATGCCCAAGTCTCAGCAGTTTAAGGAAAAGTAAATTAAGTGACGATGGAAGAAAGATAAAAAAAAATACAGTTCCACGTGAAAACGTCCGTGCAACGAGGCTCGGCCGTCCTTTAGTTGCAGTTTATGCAGGTTTTAAATGATTTTTTCCTTTGATTCTTCATTCCAATCGAAATATCTGAATGACAGAAGAGCGAGCGTAAAACAAGGATAAACGCGCCTCGTAAACAGCCTCGGAGGAAAATCTCGAAACTGAAAAACAAAATAATTTCAGCGTTTCTCAATCGTGCTTCCTTTCTTACGAATTGCTAGTTCGCCCAACACACGTAGAGTGTATGCTATTCTATTACTGGACATCGTAGGGGCACAATGATACACGCGAGAAAGAAAAAGACTCATCGTTTGGAAGATATGTAAAGCGATAGAAAAACAAAATCACTTATTATTCAGCTCTACTCGAAAAGATTTTCATTTTTGACAAGATTAAATGATCGTCGGTAATGAATAAGATGGTGTAGAGCGTGAGATAACGGGAATGGAGAAACGTACGTGCCCGGTAGTGCGGTGAGCACTATTGACGATTCTCGAGGCCAAAATCCTGAGCTATGAAATCATGCATCAGCCAGGAAATTAATAAAACAAAGAATGAAACGGAACAAAACGAAAGAAAGAAAGAAAGAAAGAAAGAAAGAAAGAAAGAAAGACAAAAAGAAACTAAATAATCGCGAGTCGATAGTGCGATTAATTTAAATTAATCTATATAAATGTGTAATAAAAAAAAACGAGCCCAAAGATGTTATATATATAAATATATATAAATCGTGTATCCGTCGAATACGTTTTCAACGGCGAAATCTGTATTATATTAATTTTAGTCTAGCCTCTGAAAGCTCCGTAGCTACGTAAGTTGGTGTAAATAGCTTAGAGCGCGTTTAGTTTTTAAAGGAAAACAAGAAAGGGAGTAAGAAAACGCAGAAAAGGAAGGAAGAAGCTGATTAGAGTATTGTAGGACTTTACAAACGGGGCGAGATGAATCACCCCTAGCACGGAGGCGATGCGTCAAAACTTCACTTCTTTTATGTTTTATTGTTATTTTTCTTCGGTATTTAGCACGTTGGTTTGGGCCGCGTGACGGATCTTACGGAGAATACATTTACAGCCAAACGTTTTATTGAAAGAAAAATTCAGTACTGAGCGATTGAGTTTTGAAAAATCTGCAAGAATCAAGTTTATACGAATATTGAAGTCTAATGATTTCTGCCAAAAAATTTACTCCGTGAGCAATCATCAATCTATGCAAAAGTGTTTCCATTCACTATCAAACATTCTTCGAATCATTGTATTTTTTTTTATATATCCGATCGGATAAAATTTGTGACCGTGAATGCATGTATGAATATCGTTGAATCGACAAATAATCGAGACTCGAATGAGCAAAGAAGGAATTCATCAAGCACTAAAACGACACGAGGATGATGACGGTACAATAATTTTTTTTTCTGTTTCGGTGATAAAAGGGCCTAAAGCTTCTCTCACCCTGATCCAGTGTCTGCTTACTGCTGTTATTGAATAATTTGACGAGTTTGTTAAATGTCCGTTGGAGAAGGAAAAAAGGCGAGAAGGAAAAATATCATTCACTCATCATTGAAATCGTGCACGTAAAAAGTAATATATATACATAAATCTATATATATACATATATACACACAAATAAATATATCATCGAACTATATCATTCGTCTGCGATCTCGAACCGTGCGACATACGGTCTTGACGATATAACCGAGAATAAAGAAATTTTTATGTTTATTTTATCAACACTTGGATTAATTTGTGCGATACGAGGGAGATTTAGAGAGAAAAAAAATTAGAGAACAAAGAGAAACGATATACGAAAAATTGTACTACTCGGCTGTATGCGCGCCCTTTCGATCAACACCTCCGATCAATATCGATTCTGTAATAATCGATTTTCATTCGGGATTGTTGTCGCGTATTGTACAAACGTAAATCTTATAGATATTTATTTGTGTGTGTTTATAAGATTCATGTTTGTATATAATATATATCTCCTTTTGTACATATCCTGCAATCCCCTCTTAAATATTGCACTCGAACAATTTCTCGAGGCATTTCTTTGACTCGAATTTTTTCTCCTTTCCTCTCCCCCCGCCCCGTCCATCGCGAGAGATCATCGTGAGTTACGAAAGGAAAAGAAAGACAAAAAATGTAGTCAAAAATAGAAGAGGGTATTGAGCTTCTCGAGTATGATAACGAAAAATTGTACTGAAATTTAAGACTCGTTTTTTTTCGTATTGAGAATGAAGTTTTTTTCACATCAAATTAAAAGCGACGTGCACTCTCGAACGGTTGCAATTTTGTATTTTTCGTTTATTCAAAAATGTTGCTACCCGAATCCATTCCAAATGCATTTATCTATTTTTAATCCTACGAAAGTCTTTTTTTGAACCGGAAGTGTGCGTTTTATGAAATTGTTTTGCGCATTCGCACCAAACGAATCTCATCTTCGATTAATCTCCAAGTCAATCGCTAGAACAACACGTGTATCTTCCTCGAAATTGATTCCTCTATTTTTTATACTACTCTATCGATTCTCGCCGGAAGCGGGATTTATTCATTTTCTCTATTTTTTCATGCATCGCCAAACAATCACGCTACAAGCGTGTCCGAGTCACTTTCACCCCCTTCGTGTCATGCTTCGATTGGTTTCATCTCGGTTGTGTATATACGTATATAGTTTTTTCAACACTCAAATTGAAACGAGAAGCTGTCGTGTCATTATTTTACCCCACCTTCGTCACCTTTTTATATCCTCTCTCTTTTCATTCCTTTTCTCTCACCTCGAGAGTAATCAAAATTCAAAAATACTCTCGTAATTGAGAATCGAAGATGCGATCCACGCATGGTCCGCCAGTTATTTATTCCCTTTACAAACCTCATTCACTCCAATTTTTCTCTCTCGACGAGCCTGTAAAAGTAAAATCGTGTAAAAACATTGGTACTCTCTCGTAAAAAGGTGCTGCTCGAGTGCGCTCGCCGATCGAGAACCGTGAATCGTGCTTTGAAAGGAAAATAAAACAAAGTAACGAAACGTCTGTGAACGATCATTAGGATCGGAAACTTGAAAATAGAAAACGTGAAAGAAAATGCGAATATTTTCTTTGACAGCGAAACGAGAATTGCAGCTCTCGAAAGGAAAGAATGAAAGCGAATGTACGCGGACATCAGGAACGAGAAGAAAAATGAAAGAAAAAGGAAAATTTATAGTTATTTTGATAGCCAGTATTCTCTGGTGCGTTTGTCTCTCTCTTATTTCATTTTTTTCCCTCAAAACTGGTGAAAGCTCGTAGCAAAGCGACGAATAATGTTTTTAGGAAATTATCTACCAACAGATCATGTACAAGACATCTCCCTGCCCCGAACCTCGTCCCTCTTTCTACACGTTTTTTTTTTATTATTTATATTTGCCTATCGTTTTTAATTATTTATAACTGAATCTTGCGACCAAGACGATGACAGCGGGAAACAAATTTGAGAGAAAAGTTAAATGAAGACAAGAGTAGGAAAAAAGAAACAGAAGAGATTGAAACGAAACCTTTTGTATTTTATTTGTTTAATAAAAACTCGAATCATAGTACAAAACTGGATTTATTTGTTTGTTTTTCGTTCGTTCTTACGCTGCTTAGAAATCCTCGAACCTTTGATATCTGTGGGAAAAAATGGTTTAAACATCATCTTTGTCATTAAATTTCACCATGGACCTTCCCTACATTATTATTCGAAGAAAATGGGAAACAATAACATTATTTTTTGATAAATGCAGTTTGACATTAAAAAAAAATAAAATTTACTAACCATGTTTTTATGATTTTAAACTGTTTTTACCCGCTATATTTCCATGTGTGCAAACAATTCCTCAGCAATTTATAATTGGCATTATTATTTCGGTTTTTATTGTTTCACCGGGTTGAGGAAAACTGCAAACCGCACCCGTGGTCCGCGTCATCCGATCTGTACTGATTTAACCATTTGAGTATTTCGTGCCATAAACAAGACTATGAGAATTATAATTGTGGTAGAGCCATTGTTACGACTTATTCCCATGTAAAAAATTGGAATGGAATGACCTTCCAGGCAACTGCGATCAACAAGTTGATTTTCATGCAAATCACTAACCATTCCAATTTCCACATCAAATGTGAATAATTAATCGAAAAAAAAGATTTTTTTTTTTCCCATTCTACAATTGGAAGCGAAATGAAATTCGCATTTATTGACGTTTCGATCTCCAAGTTTGTACGAAAAACCACTCGAACCCGAAACTCAGTGCGCCAGAAACGTTTCTAAAATTTGATTTTCTTTCTCATTTTCAAATTTATTATTGTTACGTTGAAATGTTTTTTTGTTGTCCAAATGTTCGTTGCCTTCGACCAACGACTGTGATTGCGCAGGCGATAGTAGAGAAACGTTGTAACGAATTTTTGTTTACCTACCACTAAATTAGAGAATCGTGTGTGCGTATATGAAGGAGAAGAGTAAAAACGATGGGATTAACTATATTTTGTACGGTGAACATACAAAAATTAAGAAAAAAAAAATACACGTGTTTTTGTATATCTCTTGCTGTCTACTACCATCTAGAATTAGAAAAATGTCTCGCTCTCATTACACCTATGACAAATACGATAAACAAAAATGTCAAATCGAAGAAAGGAGAAGACTAAATAAAACACTATCCTTTGTGCTCTTTTAGTCATCGTATTTATCGTATATATCGCAAATTGGGCCTTTATAGAGGTGACCCTGAACGACTTATCTCAATGTGTACACTCTTTCGGTAATTCCTCGAATAATATATCTCTCGCTAGAGGAGTCAAAAAGATCTGGTGGTGACACTTCATTTTCTTTCTTGTACCAAAACCCTTCCACTCGTACGACACTGAAATTTTCATCGTTCGAGTCCAACGAAAATAAAGAAAAAAAAAACATTTGTAATTCAGAGTTTTTTAGATTATTTCGTTGGACTCCAACGCTGTAACTTCAGCGTCATTACACTCGTTCCTCTATTGCTGACAGGAACCACTCGTCGGTAGGTAAGTCTCAATAATTCATAATCCGTCGAGTCCGAAAATTGCACTCGGTCAATATTTCGTTGAATAATAAATGAGAATTTCAATAATTGATTATTGAGAGATGCTACACAAACATTGACATGCAATTACGAAACGGTCGAAAAATCATCAACAAATTGTTAAGAAAAGTACCATTCGTGCTCTAGAGATTTTTGGGGTTGATTATTTGTTCAATATTCGTTTGTGCATAATTTTCTCAAGACGATATCTAAAGAGCCGTTCACTCAATGCCTTAGAAATGTTGTATTATTGACGTGGTATCTTTCTTTTTCGTTTCGAAGCCCTTGTCATTGACTCTTCCAGGGTTTTTCGAAGATGCAAAAGGAAATTGCCTTGAAACAATGACAGGCGTTCGGAGAGTTACCGAACGTTCTGTATACGCAACGAGAAAAAGTATTATTTGAGTATTCGAAAAAGAGTCTTTTCTCGAAACGACGAGCAAATAGTTTCGAGAGAGATCATTGCTTCAAAGTGATGTTTTTAAAGATTCAGAGAACCCGCAATTTGTCTAATTTGTTTTTTTTTTTCTCGAAATTATGCAAATTCAGAATTTCGACGAAGAAAAATGTTCAGCCAAGTGTACAAGGGCGTTGAAACTGCTTTATTGGGATCAATGGCAATTGAAAGTAACGATAAATATGGAAAAACCGAATGATCAAAACTTTCTTCAGGAGGAGTATATAAACGGCCAAATAACATTTCAATTTGGGTAGCTCCGCAGTGCTGCCCTCTGAGGTTTTCTCTGGTGATATGCGTCGACTGAATTGCGGCCCCTCGGGGCCAGCCAAAACAGTTCAAAACACCTCCGACACTCGAGCCACTCGAGCACATGACGACGACAGTTGGATAGCACCTGTTGCTCCAGCGGAGCACAGCCCGGGGCTATTGCAAAAGCAACATTTGCACAGGCAAGATTCTGGCTCGATTAGCTTCTAATTTGATGATTGCTAAATTAAACTCAACCCTTTTATTCTCCTCTGAAAAAGTATTATTCGATAGGAAGCTTCTTCGCGAGCATGAGAGGCAAAAGAGTGAAGGGAAAACGCGAAAAAAATAATTCTCAGATTTCGATTTCTCAGCGAAATAAAAAAGGGGCACGTTGTCCAGGCGTTTTCTGGTAAACTAGCTGCGATCGTGATCTTGATCCTGTTCTCATACGTGACATACACACTCGCAAAGATCTGCGAGTGTTAGTGGTGGATTGTCTGCCCATTTCCTGCGCCAAACGTACAAATACGAGTCCGCAATCTTTTGTTGTTTCGTTTGTTTCTGTTTTTTCTTTCCTTCTTCCTTTTTTTCTTCTTTTTTATCTCTTTCATTGCCCCTCTCTCGGGAGGTTATGGCAGAGAGCCCACCAACGTGTCCTCCACCTCTTCGTGGTCTCTGTCTCTATCTCGCTCTTTCCTCTCTACACAGTTTCCCTCCTTCGCCGTGCTCTCCTGAAACGCCACACGGGGCTTTCGTTTCGCCATTTTGCCCTCTCTCTTGCGCGAGGTTCCTGGTGGTTTTAATACTATACAGTCTGTATATATAGTAGTCAACGTCGATGCAGCGTGCAGGGGAGAGAGAAACGCTGACTCTCGGCCACGTTCGAGAGACCACGCTCTCTCGATCTCGGATATAGTCACTCGAAAAACAGCAGCTACTCTCAAACCGTTCATGTCCGTTCGAACACGAGTTTCAAGTTATTGTTGAGAGAAAAAAAAAACAAAAAACAAAAAAAACACGCGCGCGCGCGCACACACACACACACCGAGTGAAAGAGCGTCGGAATAATTTTCGATTTTTTCGCGCCTCGGCATGTTTCGCGGTGCTGCTGTTCGGCGATTTATCGCGCATGCGCACTCGGCGCATCCCAAAGTAAATATTACGTGCGGACAGTGGGATGCGTGATACTTTTCCTAACCACGTGCCCGAACTGACCCAGAGATCGTCGAATCTTTCGATGGAAAGAAACGGAGATAACTCTCAGGAGCGACGAGTTCAGTGTTCAGTGTAGGTCTTACCTTTTGCCGGGGCTTTTCCAGCGTTGCGAAATTTTCGCCTGTCAATGATTTTGATGAACGACGAGCACCGAAGACGAAAGCCTCGCGTTCGAAATCTCGCGTTATCGCGGTTTATCGAGGGAACAAGCGCTCAGTTTCTCCTTCATTGTGATCGCACGAATGCGGGTGCGTTCTCGGTTTTGTTCCCCTTTATTTTTTAAACCGAAGGTCAAACAATTACGTCGCCCGTTATCGAGAGCCACGTTTTTCTGTAACGAGGCAAATTCTCTGGTTGTATCGTGCAAGTAAAAGTGCGCGGGGGCGGTTGCTTCGCCTGATAAGAGTGACGCATCGCGTATGTTTCTTCGTTATCAGGTGCCTCGTTACTCTCGCTTTTTTTATACCCTCTTCCATTCCTCTTGTCCTCGCCCTCTTCACTTTTTTTCATTTATTTTTTACACTTTCGTACGGGCCCCACTTTGCCAAGCGGTTCATGGAAATAATCTAATGCGTGCAAGAACTTGAGCCGCGAATACATATTCGAAAAGCTCGGAGACAGTTTTCCTTATCTTTTCTAATTGTTATTTTATCATTATTTTTCATTTTTTTTTTAATTTTTATTCCTCGTATTTTCATTTCGCACGGTCAGCGACTGTGTAACGTTTCATTACGATCTGGCGTTGCACGTTTTGTGCACTCCGCGCAGAGAGAACGAGGCACCGGTTCGGTTAATTCTCTTATTATTTCCGGTAGCCACCGACGTTTACCGTACGACACCATCGCTCGCGTTAAAACCGTCTCTCTCCTTGCCAATTAGGAAGAAAAGTACTACTATTTCCCCGCGCATTCATCATCTGATACGGAAAACAGAAGCAGGGAGAACGACGAAAAAACGTTGAACTAAAAAGAGGCATCGATCGATCTTAACGATCGTTATTAATGCGAAAGCGAAACGCTTCCGATTGGGAATTGAGTGAGAAAAAAAATTTCTACAAGCATCTTTTCGATCGTTAGAAGCAATTAACAGTGGTTCGCAGATTGATTTCATATTTTTTCTCTCATTATGTGGTGCAATAAAAGTGCGAGTGATCCTTGATTTATTACAATTGCATTTCACGTGCTACACTCGAGATTATTTCAATATCGAAGCCCTCTTCTGAAATTATACAGTGCAGTGAATTCGAGGAATCGTGAAAGTGTTTCTCATTCGAATAAGATCAAGTGCTGAACGAGGAAATACGCGTTTCTTGTAATAATTCTTTGCTCCAAGTTTGCTCGAATGGAAGTGTCAAATTGAGTTTGAAAAAATTGAATTTTTTGGTATTCCGCCGCTGGACTTTGCTATCAGAAATCACAGGTGAGAGTTTCGAGATATTTATCAATTCCCTTCGAAATCTAGAGAAAAAAATCCCGCGGAAAGTTTCGAGTACTTCGTTAATTCCGCGGTTTTCGTTCGTGAAGTTTTCATAAATATGCCACGTCAATGTCGTGTCAAGAAACTATAAAATCTCCGTCCTTGTGGTAGGGATGCCGACTTTCTTGTTTATTTCCCAGTCAAGTATTTCTATTTTCAAATGTCATAGTAAATTATAGTTTCATAGTAAATTTCATGTTACTATGAAATTAGTAGGGAAAAACGTTTGCTTGAAACGAAAAGAAAAAATAGTCTCGGTTGATAGAGAAATACTCGCCCCGAAGACTCCAACTCGAACGAACTTTTAGTGTTCACAAATTGGAGATATGCGCAAGTTTCATTTTTTCATACCACACAAACTCCTTCGATTGATATGCAGTGCCAACGAATAACGATAGGCACGTTTGCTTGACGTTTTGCCGAGGCCGAACGAATGCTCGAGTTCTCTCAATCGCTAGTCAGATATATACATCGAGAGAGAGAGAGAGAGAGGAGAAAAAGTGAGAGAGAATTGAATGGAGAAAGAGAGAGGCAGACAAGTGGAGAGGGGAAAAAAAGTAATTGGAAGAAAACCTCTGCATAGGCCAACGAGCAAGATTCAAGTATCGATTCCCAAATTACTTTTGCATTGCAATATAAATTAATCATAATTTTCAAACATTCAGTGACCTCGATTGAGAGTTATTCGAGATTTGTTTCTGTTCATTTTCGTACGAAGTAAATCTGTACGGAGGCCAATACGCTGTTCGAACTTTATTTATTCCCGGATTACACTTTTTCATGGCGATGTAAATGACGCTAGCAGTGACCTCGATAAAGAATTACGGAAAATTTATTTTCGTTCAGTCTCAAACTCAAAGGATGATGGTTTTGAATCTCTGAAAGTCACTTATTAACAGTGCGATGTCCATAATAATCGATGATTGTATGGAAAGTCGAACTCATTCCAACTTATTCGATAACCAGAGTCAAATATCTCAGGCACCATTCATTTTCCGCAAGAACACTTGAACCGAAAGATCGAAAGTGGCAAAATCGTTCGAGTGTACATATCTGTTTCGTAAGATCGAATTGGCAGGTGTAGAGTATTTATCTTTGAATCATAATCGAATTATAAATGTGACGAAATCGGGAACGATTGTAATGTTATTCATGAAAATCGATCTACGAATCGACCTTCGCGCACCCGTTTCTCTGTTCGACCGAGCCTACGTTGACCAATCGGTGAACCATATAAAAACTTCGAGTTATAAATTTCATTGTATTTGATACTTTTCGAATTTTCGGCTATGAAAACGAACAAATAACCAAGAAGCGTGATTGGCTTGTATAATTCTTTCGACAAGTGCAATTTTTTCGTTTCGTAAGTACTGAATTTTGGAAGAAAAATTTGCGTAATAAAAATGTCAAGATGCTCGAGCAATGTGCCCAGTTTTTACATCGTTTCTGAGCAAATTCAACGTCTACGATAACAAGATTACTTTATCCAAAGAAGGTGCAGTGAAAAATATGATTTTTGTTGTTCGACCACCCGTTAGAAAGAACGGGACGTCGTCGGCGTCACTCGAGAAATGACATACCTCAAACCACGCGATCTTCTGTGTGGCACTAGTCGATCTTTTCTCTATTTCTCACCAATACGTTTATGCTCGAGGCGAGTGACGAAAAAAGGTCGATTGACCCGAGTGTCTCGAGGATCTTTCTCGACGAAGCTTCAACCACGTCTCGCTCTTCCACGTAAAGTCATTTCGCAATTTTTCACGATCTACTCTTGTCCGAATGTGGGACGATCGTTTTGTAGCTTCTTTAGTGACCTCGTTCCCAATATCCGTAGTTTCCTAAATGGCCATTATTTCTCGTTTTCGTGTTACAATAGAGTACAAACGAATAAACAATCCAAGTAGGAAAATTCAGAAGAAACATTGAGCATCGATTTGGAAGGCGTTCAAACGAAACGATCGTTTTGTCCTAAAAACAAAATCGATTCGAAAATAGAAGTAAACGTTAAACAAAATGTTTTGAAAAAAACATTTAAAAAAATAGCCGACTGAAAAATCATATAGCGTATTGGAAATAAAATGAAGTCGAGAAAAAAATGAATGTTAGAAGAAACCAACATTGTAAAAAAGATATGTGTTTCCAGAAAATGATTCATCTTCAAACTCCTTTGCTTTAAAAATGTTTTGCAGAAACATTCTGCTTCAAACGAATCTCCTTATCGGTTGATTGCAGTGAAACGCCTAACTCCCTTTTTTTTGCCCTTCGGCAGTCGGGAGCTAAAAATGAATAAAAACGGAACGAAAACAGGACGAATCGAGATGTGATAATTTGTTCGATAAACGACAGAAAAGTTCAGTAAAATTGAATTCGCTTAATTATTGATGGATCGAAGAAATTATTCATCAAATTAATTGCAGTTATTCAAAAATTATTTATCACAGATCAATAAAATTAATTGTTGGGCGAACCGAAAATATTGGAGCACAATAAAATATGCGAAAAAAATGTGCCTTCAGCATATTCGATTCCCGTCGGTTTTTAAGGACAGAAAAGTCATATGCGAATGGGAATCGGTTAAGGGATTAAAGGAATGAAGAAATAACGCAAGAGCACCGGAAGCATTCGATGCACAATGGACTCAAGGGAGTTGAAAAGCAATGCGCGCGAGACTGTAACATTAATTTGCATTGCGAATCAGACCGAAGATCGGTCTCGTCCATGTATTATATACTCACATACGTAACGCGGATGATCGTTAGAGTATTCCGTTAGATTGCACTGAGCCGTGCGAACGTTCAACTCCTCCGCGGAGCCATGCATATAGTCCATACAAATGCACGTTCATATATAAGAATACGAAGGAAATATAATTTGATATGCAGCTTTTAATGTTACTTTTCGTGAGTTAACTGTGATCTCGGTAAATTAACATCGATACGAATGTAATAATAACAGCAAGAGATCGCGTGTTCACAGTCTCTTTCTAGATCTCAATGAATATCTACATGTTTTCATTGCTCGCTCGCATGATTATTTTTACGATAAGTAGACACGGTTTATCACTTGCTCGATCGTCGTTTTAACATCTCCTTATTGCATTCGTATTGGATCATAAATTGACGGTTTTATCAATCGTTTTGTGGCAATAACGTGCAGGCTCGAGTCATTAGATTTTCACATTGAACCCGATTAACGAGTCCAGAAAAAAATCGACTCTTTTCCGTTTTCAAAATGTTTGGGTTCTCGAAAATGTGCCTTCCGAATGACGATTGGAAGCTCGTAAATTTCAGACCATATCAGTTCGAAGAAAATTTTATGATGCTGATTATAGTACGACTGACGGTTTGTGCAGAGCTCTAGTTTTATCTGTTCGTTTTTTTTAACTTCTTTCATTATGGAGCCATGTTCAGATAAATCCGAATAGCTCCAGGTGCGTTTACTTTTGTCATGATTCTTCAATTCGAATGATAATGCACGTTTTTTCCGCGTTAATGATTCTTCAATTCGAATGATAATGCACGTTTTTTCCACGTTAAAATCCGAGTTTTTTTAAACCTCAGCATTTTCGATATCCGAATACTTCATCGAACAAAAAAGATGCTTATCATTTTCAATTGTTTCAATAAAAGCACTGCTCGATGATTGCTCGAATTCATCCACTCGCGACAGTGGTTGGTAAAAGAAAATAAGAACAACTGCGAGTGATCTTATCGGTAAAAAGCTTTTGCCCAACGTCACAAATCGGGAAGTTCGAAAGGTGCGGCTATCGTTTCCTAATCCGATGAATGTTGTACGAAGGGAAGCAATTAATTATACGAAATAGGTCGACGGATTGACTTTCGGGCGTGCCATCGGCAACCTGACAACAAATGTTGTATGTTTTCAATGTATATGTATGTGGGTACATACATTTGTCAGTGATGTAAGAAGAAAAGCAACGTCGTCCGCGAAACGACCTTGCGTGCAAGCACGGCCCATCTTGATGCACGTAGTACACACCACTTACAGAATGGCATACCCAGAATAATATCGCATCCCCTTTTTTAACGACTCACTCGTAAAAATGTTCAGTCGTGTAATTTTCGAAAATCATTACAAACATGTCTGTATTCGGTATTTAATTGGACAGAGCTATTTGTATTTTCGAAACTTTCGACCAATCCTTCTGGCTAGAAGAGTTTTTACGAAATTATTGCACCAAACAGAGCAATCATGCTGCACCGAAGTCGATACTTATTGAGATGGAAATTCTAAGTTTGAAGAAACACAATCTCACGACATTTTTCCTGGGTTCGAACAAAACGATTTTTCCCAGACCTTCCGCGGGAATGCCGTTACATTTTTCGACATCATTATTTCTTACAATATTCTAAAAATTGATCGACAGCGCAACCGACTTCCTCGATATTGATATTATCACTTGCTTTATGAGACCAGGCAGAAAACTAACTCAATTCGTTTAAAAAAACTGTCGCATTCCATTTTCCAAGCCAGTTTTTCGGCAACACAACATTCATCCCAACATTTGTCCAATAGAATAATTCTGAGACAAATTGACTTGTCTTCCGACGATGAATCGTAGATATATCGGAATAAGAATCGAAATCGTTTATTTATTTAATCGAAAGATCGAAAACAGTTGTCCCGCGGTGAATGGATTTGGTTTTTTCGCGTTACCCTTTTTTCAAAATAACGAAGTGTTAACCATTGATAATCACTTTTGATAAGAAAATTCCCTTCACATTATTTCGAACGTGTAAAATGCAAGAAAACGTAGACAATAAAAGCTTATGATTTTTCGACCCGCCACAACGGCGTCCCCTCTTCGTTAGTTGAATTTATTTTATTTTTTTTTTGCCAATAAAGTGTAAGTAGTTAGCGAGTGGTAGAAGAAGTGTACGAATGGTACGAGAAATCATTAACTGGGACACGAGGGTTTATTATATGAGCACATGAAAATACATTCGATCGATAATTTCGTCGTTCTCCACGCTCGGGCATTGCAACGGAAGTTCCTGGAAGAGATTTGCATTCCCCTGGAGAACTGCGTCGTGAGGTCTATTACGGCACACACGCTTGTACGATCTCTCAGCGAATCGGACGTTGGCTCGGTAACTTTCCAATGAGGGAGACGAAGACAGAGTGGGAATGGGAGAGAGCGTGTGTTGCGAACGTTTCGAAAGGGGTACTTTTTATGGCAAGGTGGGGCGTTCACCAGAGCGTGGGACGCTCGCAGGGATGTTGTAGCAATAGGGTTGCTAGCACCCCCATGCCGCGCAGCCGCATCTCATGAATATATACATCTACATGGCTAAGACCTACCCTCTCCTGAGGGCGCCCACGACGTACACCCGAGGCGAAGACTCCCCCACGCTTTTCAGTCTCAATCGGACTCTGGTGGTTGCCGGATCATTCGGATCCAACTTGACGTAAGGCCAGAATTTTGTTCTCTTTCAATAGTTCTTTTCTCTTCGATTGTTTGTGGAAACCTCGAGCTCGTACGAATAAGAGAACGATCATGGTACCCTGCCAAAGAGAAGATCGAGCATCGACGAAAGACCGAAGAAGTTAACATCGGTCGCCCGATTATTACTGTCTTGTTGGAGCCAATAATCAGGGAAGCTCGGGAATCGCTTTTTCTTTACGTGAAACATCTTGAACGCATCCTAACAAGTGCTCGTACGTACGCGACGACCCATACGATCGGCTTACTCTCGAATCTAACTCCGGTTTCCATCTAGAAATACCGGAAATTCACGTCGTTCTTCGTTTCATTGCGGGCTTTCCGTTTTTTTTTTTTTTTTTTTTATGAGTGCTACCTTTTTTGTGCGCGCTCGCGTGGGCGGTCGAGTCGGTTCACTACTATTTTCGGGTTTGGTACTATTTTTCGTGAAGTTCTTCGAGAATCTTTTTTCCCCTCGTTTCTTTTTGATGCAATTTTTTCAGACAATTTCCCAAACTCACCTGCACCGAATTTTTCGAGTAGGAAAATGAAATATCAAATTATAGAAATTTAGTAGAAATTATTCCCGAATTATTGCTCAGTCAGCCCGAACGCGAAGGCCGGCTTTCGAAACGGTTGAAAAAGTGGATTTTTTTCTCCTCTTTAATTCAAATTTTCCGCCGCAGTCAGGAAGCATGGCCGAAACGGTGAATTGAACACGTTACGAGGCCGGAAGGGCAAAGCGACGAATCACGATACACCGGGCAGGAGAAAAGTCGCGACGCGGGCTGGTTTTCAACCAGCGGAGCGCACGTACCACCGGGCCAATATCGTATGTTCGGTAACGCAGCCGGTAGGAGAGGCCAGTTTAGTTGGTGCGGTTCGTTCGGCCGGACACGAAACAGCCCTTTCGTTTCCTCTTCTTTTCTTATTTCAAGCACTTCATTCATTTCAATCCCTCCGCTTCACCGGGCTGCCTTCCTTCCATTCTTTATTTTTTATTTCGATTTCGTTGTAACGGCGCCGTGAGAGTCGGGCGCGTTCGAGACGCATCGGGAAAAGTGACATCTGTTTTTATCAGCTGTTCGAAACCGTATCAATTCCATTTGTTGTCGTTACTTCGGGCTTTCAGATTTTTTCTTCGGATACAACTCGCGTTTCGGGTACAAATCATATTTCCCGCTGATAGATCATTTACGAACTCACCTAATTTTTTATTCAAATTATCACCAACTTTGCCCACTCGACGAACAATTTTCGGCATTGCTTAACATCGAGGTAACTTGAAACTTGACGAATTCTTCATATTTTATTATCATTATTTATTCATATCCATAGATTTTGTTCGATTTTATTCTCCTGCTAGTTCGACATTAAATTTTTGTTCGAGAATTGGCGGGATTTTTGAAAACTCCGGATTGTTCTGTTGATCGAAAACTCAATAAAATGCGATTCTTCTCGAGTGTATCTGGAAACGTCTAGCGGGTCTTAGAAGTTTTATCTCTTTTCCGAGTACTCGTATAGTAACGATGACCGACGCGGGTGTACGAGAAGAAGCGTAAAGAAAAACCCTTCTGGGTTTGCCGGAGCTTCTCGTAAACTTGGCTCCAGCAAGATGGGTTTCGCACTTGCGGCGAGATCGTCTATTATTGCCCGAGCACTTTCGCTCTCGAAGATCGTTCGGTTGGTTGAAGCGCGCGCAAGGAAGATCTTTCGACGTCTCTTGGACGGTTTGAAGCACGAGAGAGGGCACCCACCTCGCAGATCTTCGGACTACCCTGGAATCATGGCGAGTTCTACGAATGCATCTTCGACGCTTACCCTCTTTTGCCTTCCCACGAGGTGATCATCGAATCTCGCGCTTTGCTTTTTTCTCTTTCTCACACAAAAACAGCCCGGACCCTCTTGAAAGTTCCTTGAAATCCGGGGGATTTTTGCCTTTGTCTTAAAAGCGTTTGGCATAGCCGCGTGAAATTCGACTAATTTGCTTCGTGATATGCAAGATTATCGAATAACTCGATTTTTTCCACTTTTAAATTTCGTTGCGAATCCCAAATCACACCGAAATATCGAATAATCTTTGAAGACCACGAGAATGTTCCCAACCGCGTAGGCATCTGTGACGAGAGTAACTCGATGCTTTCTAGTGAATTGCGATGGTACTGGCGGGTCTTGGCACTGGAAGAATTCACAGATGTGCATTATATATAATCGTGGATCTTGCAATGCCATCACTTGCTCGATGCCAATTCAGCGCAAAAATATAATACGTTATGGATCACTTGTGACTCACGCATATGAACATTTTTAGCATAAGAGAGCAATAAATATTCATGCTGTAATACACAGCATTAAAATGATGTAAACCTTGATGATGAATAAATGTAATTTCACGACCGTCGTAATCGAATTCAAAAGTTTCTGTTATTTTTACCATCACACATTTTTTCCAAATAAATAGGGTTCCAGAGAATCCAGTAAAAAAACGAACGATTAGAGAAATGAAACAAGCATTTCAAAACCAGGTTGATCCTACAAATTTAATCCGGTGTTGAAATGCTCTGTTCGAAAGACGACTTAGATTCTTCGTCCCAATTTCCTGCTGAACGATTATAAAATGTAAATCTTTGCAATTTTGACAATTTAACTTTTGGTTAAACCCGCCAAATCGGTAGCGTTTTTGTTTGAACGTGTAGCTTCGAAACATTGAAACATCGACTTGTTCTCTGGTAAGGAGAACGAATGAAAAAAGTTGAAACCAGCATGGAATCGAGGCGGAAGATATGCAGTCTACGCGGGCGCCCATATTTTCACGGAGTCGTGCACCTGTCGCAGATAACGTGACTAGGCAGGAGACGCGTTGCTTGAGCTACACACAGTCATAAGTACACAAAAAATCGTATGAACTCGAATGCAAGAAACAAAAGGTTGCAATGCAAAACATTTGACAACCAGAGCTGTGTCAGTTATGAATGCGCGTTACTTTTGGCACATGCTTTTCCTTCCTCCGTTCATTCTCGCTCCTTCGAACGGCTACATCCATTCTTAAATTTTCTCCAACCTTCGACTGCAACAGCTGTTTGCCCCGAATATCTACGCTTCTGAGAAAAATCAAGCCACGGAACTCAATTACGTCATCTGAGTCTGGGACATCGAAAAAAAACTCTTAGCATTACGAGTGCAAATCACGTACCTGGAAACGAGGGTAAACGAGACATTGGGCCAGAGATTGGAGTCTTAATGGGACTCGGGAACGAGGTTTATTCAAATCATGCCAGACACGTGTGTCCTCAGCTCCACGTGAATTTATAGTTGGCGCACTTGACACTTTTTTTATTAAAGTAGCAAATATCATCCAGAATTTTCAAGTTTATACCTTCTTGCAAAGTAAATTCACGCTGCGCATCGCCTTGAATCAATGCGTTGTTCAATGAAATTTTTCTCTGTGTCTAGCAAGCCCGGAACGTTCCAAAATCCATTTAAACATTTTTTTTTCCTCCAAATGAATCGAAGTCGATAATCCAGTTGATCAAAATTGCTTTTGGATTAAAGTTAACATTACACGACTAAAGCCTTCCGTCTGGACAGAAAAATTGGCAGATTCTCAAAAGGCAAGTTCGAAACAACTTATCAACTGTATATCCTGGATGAATCTCAGGTTGAAGAATAGAGTATTTGTGACTTGAAAGAGAAAAAAAAAATAAGAAAATTCTACCGTCCGGAAGTTCCAGGTACGAGCAGGTACGAGCTGCGGGGCGATTGTCTCAGATGATGATGAGCCTCGTTCCATGCGGCGTTATGCCTCAAAGACTTTCTAGTGGTGATGCATCAATATATATATATGAGAAATTAGTCTCGATGCGAAGAGGAAATACAAAGAAGGGCTCGAATAGCGTTTGCCTTAGCTTCTATTATTATGCCTGGTGGTCGATGGGATTCTTGATGTTCGTCGAGGGTATTTTAAGAGAAAGAGCGATAATTCGATCTGGCAGGAGTTTTGAGCTACCGATCGTCGGTTAGTTTCTCGAGATCGTGGGTGATCACGAGCTCGGCATGACTTGGCATTTATCACATGAGAGTATATAACGTAGAAGGGAGTAGTCAAAGTCGACCTTATTCCATTTCAATAATAGTTGCAACCAATTTTTCATTTCACTTGCTTATGAAAATCTGCATAAAATAGTCTACGAAGACGTAGCACGAGTCCCGAAGAACGTGGTACCTTGAAAGCTAGTAAAAACGACTCGAAGTCTCGCCTGTCAGGTTCAGCAATAAAATTGCAATCGAGCTCACACGTTTGACACTGAAACCCAGGTCAATTATCCTCCTTATCTGGCCACTCGATCGCAAAAAACATGGCGACACTTCAAACATATCCCTTTGATGTTGGAACAATGTATTTTGTTCGAGGCAATTGCAAATGGGTTTGGTAGACGTGGCAAAATGGAATCGGAGATCGGAGATATCGGTCTCGGGGAGAAAACTGTGCAGCGAAAGGCGTCGATCGCGTACAGTCCTCAGCGAGGATGCATCGTAACACGTATACATACGCACACATATACATAAATACGCATGCATAATTGCATTTGAAGGCGTAGCTCGCGAAAAGTGGCGTTAATTTAGCATCGAAGCCGAATAACACCCTTTGTTGCACACGTTTGCGTCCCTTTCGCGTAGTACGCAGAGCATTCCACTCCAAACGAGCGGCTTGGAAACGTTTTTTTTTACTCGGCTCAAGATTCAATAACGCATGGGAATAAATCAGTGAATTTTCGTCCGATCTTTCGTCCATTGACCTCGAAGATTCAACTCATTTTCCAAACTTCGATCTCTTTTAAAAGTGCATCAAAAAAACGACATAAATTCTACAGATTTCTTGATCCTCACACTTACACCGATCATTCCTCAGCACATCCATTCCAAAAAGTCAGAAAAAGCCCTGCATTTCGAGAAAAAGAAGCAGAAACAGAACTCCCAAACCTATACGAAATACCAATCGTTAAATGAACAAATCGAGGTTTTCCCCAATCAGGCATAGAATTTGAGTCAACCGGATTTAGAGTCCAACGAAAGAAACGAGCGTGATTCCAGTACTGTTGATTAGCATGAAAAGCCCCATGTACATTTAAACATGTACGTACGTAGATTTATACACACACGCACACACACACATGGATATGGAGACACAAATACATGTGCACGAGCAGAGGGTATATATAGTTGGCCACGATAACGGAACCGGAAGCTCGCGGGGCTCGAGGTATTTATCGAGCGCGTTGCCATGCCAGCCCCACGTGTACAACACAGGGTTACGTTCAACAAACGCCCGACGCCATTGATCATCTACACATAAATTCGCGTGCCCACCTGTGCTCACCTACGGGTTCGCGGGTGTCGACGATCCAAGCTTCGTTTTTATTTGAGTCTGTATAGTATATGACGTATATATAGGCTCGTCCATGCATGCTAATACATCGAGGTATAAGCTGCTCGTGATATATATCGACACACATGCATTACGAGTGCACATATTTATATACATATATGTGTATGGGCTTCTTCCTATTTCTGACGCTTTTTTCAGCGCGTCACACACCCACAGGCACTGGAGACAGAGCCAGCACGAATACACGCTCGTTGGAACATCGTTGCTCTGTTATTATTCATATGTGTACTCGCTGAATAATCGAGAAGGATGACCGGTTAGGGAGGTCGTCACAACCCCATTTCCTGCCGCCGCAACCCCCACGTATACCTGACCCGGTGTGGTAATGACCCCGGTAGCGGCCCCCGCCTCTGCTCCCTGTCATTCTCACATAATCTTTGGTTTTTCTATCTTTTTTTTTAATTCATCCATGTCTACTTCGCTATTCTTAATTACTCCAACGCTAGGGGAGGTTTGTGGAATGGATTGGATTTGTGGAATAATTCGATCTCGTCGTATCGCGCACGGTTTACGAATGGCAATTGCACAGGGAAATGTTGCGTTCTCGCGTTTCCATTTTAGTGACGCGAGGGAGTGCTATTGGGATCTGATAAAAAAATGTGACTGCGGGAAGCGTGCTTGAAAAATGAAAGTCTCGTGTCAACCTCAGTGCTCCACTGGATTCTTCAAATGAGCGACGGGATCGCGCGCTCGGCTCGACGGAAAATGAGCAATGCAAACAAGACACACAAACGTCAGTCGAACCAGTGTTTTTTGCTTGATTATTTAGCATACATTATTGTAGGTCTGTTATATATAAGAAGACTATTAGAGAGTCCCCCATTTCACTATGCTAGGGTGAAAAAAAAGCGTTGGGTTTGTGTAGATGTGGGCCTGCGTGTGTGTGCCGGTCGCGTCCGTGTCCCTCGACTGGACGTCACGATGACTGATCGTAGTTTTGCTAATCGCGTGTACTTTATACAACACACTCATGCGCTAAGATCTCAGAATCCGATTTGGTAGTTTATTATTCTTTTTTTGAAATATATTATTCCAGTCATTAGATCTTTATCTATTCGTTACTCTTCGAAGCTTTTGTTATTTGGCATTTCAAGGTTCTCCTAATTTATTACAGTGCTGCCTTAGTCTTACTCGTCTAGGTATGTACATTATTTAGCGATACCGAAGGCCCAAAAGGTGGATTCAAAAGAATTTTTTGCACTCTTACTGTCAACTTGATGGTCGGGAGTTTCATTACCTTTACAAAAATTGATCACAGCAGCCTTCTAAATTCTACGATAATTAGTTTTCCTGCTTGAGTTTCAACGACAGTGAACTTTCGGTAAAAAATCGTCGTCGCAACGTCCTTGAAATGGTTTTGAAAAGGAGTTACGCGATCACGCGTCCGTACTTCCGGTTTGTTTGAACTCGCTCTGTGCTCTTCGAGTTTCCACCTTTCATTCATTCTTCGAGCCCATTCCTCCCCTCCTTTTATTTTTCGTAGCGAGCACGCGTTCGAGTTTATACGTACAAGTACCATGTGGAGAACTCCTTCACGAGGAGTAAACGATATAATGCATTTCTTTTGTTCTTTTCGTGTGTGTATTACGTGTCGGTATGCGGTTGTGAGAGTACTTCTTTTCATAAATACCTGACGCGATTCAGATCGCGGGAATATTAAGAGCAATAAAAGCCGCTTAATAAGAACGATAAAACGATTTTTTTCACTGTCGAATCGCTTCGGGTTAATCTTTCCAAGTACGACATTAATTCTACGTCAATTAGAGTCAGTGAGATTAATATTGCATGAGTGTTTCAGTCGATTACTTTCGAAAAATATGCACCGACCTCCAGCATTTTTCTTTCCACTGCGATTCGATTCGAATTCGAGAAAGAAAAGCTTTCGCCCCTCCAAATGCATCCCTACAAACAAAAAAGTTTGAAGAGCGGAGCATTCAGAAAGTCGTTCGAAGTACGCCAAGTGACTGATTGAAAAATTCGCGTGAAAGTTCCGTTAAGAGTTTTACGGGATTGCGAACGTCGAAGATTTACCTACGAGAGGCGTACACGGAGCCTCTGCATCTGCAGCCTCTTTTTCCTTACTCTTCTCGCATACTCGATGGAATATACTGACTCACAGAAAAGTACGAATAAGCTGAGTTCTCTCTCGTACGCGCATATGTCCTCATACGCGAGAGGGTACGTTAATAAGCTTAAGTGAGCCCCCGGAGGTCAGCCCTCCGACACTTCGAAGCAGGCATTAATATGTACACGATTTGCTTTTACACAAATGTTGGTGCGAGCTCGAAACGGAATACTTGGTGAGAACTTTCTCTTCTTTCTCTGGGAATGAGTAAATCCGACGAACTTATAATCAAATGAACAGGAAGGAAATGCATTGAAATGCACTTGCCCAAAATATTGGAAAATAGCAATCGGTATGATGAGCTAGCATTTTCCATAATTTTTCAAACTTTATCTCTCCTCGGTTTCCTGTGAGCTCGTCTCGCCTCCGTTTCACAGTATTTTTAAAAAATTCCCAATTCCCATTTTCCCCTGAGACTCGCCGAGATTCTCGTTCTCGGCCATTGTTTCCCGACACAGTTGCGTACCGCGTGTCCACGAGGACCAAGAGAAATTGCGCAAAAACCGTTCGATATCGGCAGCTATATTTCTACTCAGTTGACATTGATTAGCACCGATAGAAACTCGGGAAAACTGCCCGTTCAGCGATTGATACACGAGTCGGTGCTGGATGGCTAAGCGGTCACCCGACCGAAGTATTGGCCTCCCTCGTGGCTGCTTAACTTTTTTCTCTGCTTTTTCGTTTTTCCAAAATCTCCTTTTGCGATGGTTTTAACACCAAATTTCGGATCACAAATAATTAAACTCCCCCTAATACGTCCGCTACAGTAGAGCATCAAGAGTGTTGATACCCATTTGGGTTATGCAAAAGAATCGATACAACCACGTACTTTTTCTGTGCGTATTATGAACGCAGATATAGACAGACTTGCCAAAGAAATCGTTGGCACAGGAAAAAAGGCCATCAATCGTTATACAGCCACAGCGTCACGATACATAAATATCACCGTACCTAGGCCTGTTCCCGTGCATGTATAAATACATATGCGAGTACATGGGCATACGTATGAACGTAGATTTAGTGAACTTGGATGAGTACACCTCTGTCATATGGACGAAGAGATATTTCTCCGAGGGATCCTCGAATTTGGCCACGATATAACTCGCGGACACCTTGCCAATTTATTTATTTCTGTCAGCCCGGGTAAATCGATAAAGCGTGGTGAATGATGAGGCAAAAAGGTCCGCTCTCGGTCTACATACAAAGGATGAGACGAGAGCTACTTGTTCGAGTTTTATAATTGCCAATGAAAGCTTTTTCAGTTTTTTCAAGTATATTTTACTTTTCGATGTGAATACAAAAAAAAAAAAAAACGAATAATAGCAATGAATTACAGTGACGAATGTTGGGCGTGAAAATGCATGAATAGAATCGCGTCAAAAGAGTTTACGACGATCAATTTGGCAGCAAGTACATTAGGAATTGATTAGATTTTAATAATTACGATGAGTGATCGTTCGAACGTCGGCAAAACTCTGCAACGTATGATACGAGAGTCCACGAACACAACAATATATATTTATAGAAAAATTGGAACGAATGGTACTATAAATGTGGTGGACTCTGACTGAGTGAGAGCTATTTTTCTAAAGGTTCGATCGCGCCTGTCCATAGACGGAAGCAGCTCGGATCGTAGTTGATCCGGCGGGCGAAGGCTTGTCATAGGTGAAAATCAGAAATAACGTTCCCATATATGGTAGGTATGTAAAGAGTGCACGCCTAAACAAACTGCGAAAGGCCGTCGACGTTTGTTCAGCAAACGTGAACGTCATTCTCGTTGAAATAACGTCTTGCAGAGGGCAAGAAAAGAGTGGAAAAAAACGCGGAATAAAGCAAGCAGAGTCTCGTTGGACCCTGGCACATCGTAGTCGCATGTCGTCGAGCTCCTAAAAAAATTTCGCTCGCTCGATAAGACGGGTTTGAGCAATAATCCTCAAATTTTCTTCACGTGTCTGTTATTTCAGTTTCGATGATGCGACGAATTTCAAACTCGAGCATTATGCGTGTTCGAACATCGCGCGTTCAATCTCCGCTCCCTTTAAGTTTTTGCCGTCTCACGATAGAAATCTTGTTGCGATAAAGGTAGTTTTCAAATAATATTCTTATACATGTACGTTGCTGGTGAACAAGTTTAAATTGCCGAGGGGGAGGAGGAGGGCTGAGGTTCATGCGCGCGTATTTTTTCTCCATTGACGTTGCAGTAATTGGCCGGCGTCTCGTAGTGCTCGGTGAACTCGAAGAACCCTTCGTACAAGAGCCCTCGGAGTTTTAGCTACGTTAGCCTGTGTTCGTACAACATCGAGATGCCAACGACTGTCCGACGGAGGTCAATCACTGTTCTGCATTGTGTAGCATCGCTCGAAGGTGCGTGAGCGCCTTCATAGACGCCGCGGTTCATATTCGTGTTGCATAATTTGACGAAGCCGGGAACTAACCCTTCCCGTGATCGCGCGTTATTAACTCCGGAGGGCTGCGCGATCGGCGTTTCGACCCTTACGAGCGAGGATCATTACGATCTTCGTCATTTAAATCGTGCAGAAAGATCAAGTACGATTTTCGGAGATGAAGCGAATTTCGTGAGGCATTTTTGGTACACCGCATAAAAGAATGTAAATTTTCTCCATTCTTTGGCTATTTTTCATTCAAATTTGTTGAAAGTGGATGAAGAAAGGCCGGGTTTCCGGCGGCTCGCCGAATGTTAAAAGCCGCTGTTGAACTTGGCACTTTCTAAACCCGAATAAATCTATCATCCTAAATTGAAAGCTCTGATTGGCAGCCGCAGTTGAACTCGTTAAAAACCCAACTGCATGACCCGTATCGTCGATGATTGTGAACGAGACATGTGACAGCAAAGAGACTGAGAGATAAACGAGACTCACGAGCATTACCAGACGTTACTGGTACCCCGTAGAAAACGCGGCCTCTACAAGCACATACGAAGGCAGGTACGCGTTCCGAGTCAGAAGTTTCCTATCAAGAGTGGTGGCTCGACTGCTTATAGTACATTTAACGTGTATATACATACCATACGCTCCCTGTACGGGCAAACTATTGATCCGTGAGTAGTCACGCGATTCCCTCGTAGAACGCCACTCAAGCTGTTTTTTTCCTCGTGGTTTTTTCCCCTACCTCGCTTTGACTTGGAGCATTTTTTTCGGCCAACCCCTGCCGGTCACTGCCACGCTATGCTGACTTTCGTAGACGTAATGTACACAGTCGGAGTTTCTTCGCTTTGGCCAACCCTCCCAGAACTACCACTCGCATATACAGACCATTATTTGCTACCTTGTACACGCGCCATAACATCGATAGTGGTTCACCCTTCGCCAGCAATTTCTCCGATGTAACGAGCAGCCCGCTATCCTCGACAATTACTCAATTAAAAAATTGCTATGGCGCAACTATTACCCACCACTTGACTCTGATTCGTCCGCTCATTGTGCATCGGGTAGTTAAAAACATTTTTCCGGAAAATGAGAGCCACAAGATTTCCGGAAAATGAGAGCGCCCCCAAGTTTTCTTTATGGGACAGCCAAATCTGCTCGTCAATTCAAAATTACCTACTTATTTCCATCCCGTAACGGAGCGAGGATGAAATTATATTCGAGCGCCGCGGAGACTCGGACGAGGACCGAGGGGCTACGAAGGGCTGATAAAACGCACGCATCTACCGGGATCCAATTAGGTCTCTAGCCGGACAAACAGGAAGCACAACGGCCGGACATTGTGGACAAAGTTGAAGGGAGCGAGGGAGCGAGAAGGAGAGAAACCGAGTGAGAAAGGCCAATTGAGAGGGTTGTCGAGGTTGCAAGGGTTGGAAAAGGATGAGCCAGGGAAATGAAGGGAAAGAATAGAGATAGAGTGGCCCCAGGGCAATATCAGACCAGGAATAACCTCACCTTTATTTCATTTCTCTCGTGGGTATATACGTCCGCATCTGTGTGTGTGTGTGTGTGTGCCTACGTGTTGGCGACAGTTTGTACACCTTCCAGTCATTCTCGTTCACCACCACCACCACCACCACCAACATCACCATCAGCCACCCTTAACTCACTCCATTTCCCTCGCTTTTATCACCTGCCGTCACCACCTATCGGCAAGAGGCGGCTCGTGGCGAGTTTTCTCGCGAAGGCAAAAGCTTCGGGTGTACATGCACGCCGCGCCTGCTTCGGAAGGCCTTATCGGTAATGGTACTATTTTTGGAATCTCCGCCCATTCTTCGCGTGACCCACCTACACGAGCGTCTTATACTATACTTTCTAGTATCTACGTACGGATGTATAAACGACGTACGTATTGGGCGAAAAGTGTCCAAGTCTGTGTTTCACCGGCGTCCATCGACCGTTGTACATCCGCAGACGTATGGCCGAGTTGAATGGTACACAGAGATTGGCTCGCGCCGAGAGACCTCGTTAGGGAAACTTCAAAAAATGTTTTCGTCTCACGTTCGTATTTCCTTCCAGCCTTTCTCATCCTGTTCATCATATTTTTTAGCTCCGGAGAAGTTCGGGAGGACTCGCATACTTTGACTTCGCGGTAAGCTAAGGGCCATGGCGAAGCATAAAAATCCTGAATTAGCGGAAGAGCGGACAATTTTTACGGGATCAAGAGCGTTAGTGCGCCGACGACTATGAGTTTTCGGACACATACAACGAGGGTTATTAGCGCGCGCCACATATACCAAGTTTATTTCCACCTTCCGAAGGGCTGCCCTAGTCGTCCCTGTGTTTCTCATCGAGGTAAAGGCTAGGCGAGCCCTTTCGAAGAAGGGCGCAGTTCCGAACCCCCCCGGGAATAAAACAGTCAATAACATCCGAAAGCCTTCGATATGTGGCGGACATTATGCTGTAGTAAAACCACCCTCGTGGACGGATAGATTGAAGCAGTGACACGTTGATATGAGAGAGGAACATAAATACGCTCGCACAAAACACAACGTAAACATTTTCTTTATCATCATTGGACTGTCCCCGTGGTATATGAGCCTCGTGTTTTTATGAATAATAACTATAATCCTCGATTCCGTTATCGAATTCTGGTTAGACGAGGAATAAAAAAAAAAGTTTGTCGCATTCAAATGATTCCCATTGAAGCCGCGATAACGATTCAGGTGTACGGGGATTTTATGGAATGTTCGAATTTATGCAGTCTATCACAGCAACCTTTCTTACAATATGCGAAGCTACAAATTCGTTTTGCTTCTTTGCAGTCTGCGCTAGAGTTGTTACCACAATTTCTGCCTGGGTAATGTCTCGCAGCGGGTTTGTACGTTTGGTTAGCGTGACTTGGCGCCTCAACGATCGATATGGGGAGGAAGGGGGTTTCCTTGCCTCGGTTCAAGCGTTCCCAGGTCACGAGAGAATATTACACGCGTTCGTGTCCGTATGTGTGGGTGTGTTTTTTCGTACGTATGCAGGTGTGCGCTTAACGTGCTCCACACCGACGCAAGTTTCGGTCTGTGAAGCCATAATTATTTTTGGCTGATGGTCTTTCACGTACGAGATTTTCGGAAACGCAGATGCAAAGTAGGAAAATTTGGCGGAAACGAGCGAGGATATAACGAACACACGAAAATGAGGAATTTTCTTTGAAATTTTTGACTTTCTTTCCTCCCGGCAAAAATATGGCTCACGGTTACACGTACGCAATTTGTATTCGCATGCTAGCCTAGCACACTCCGTCACCTGTTAGAAAAAACGATGCTTCGTCGAAGCTCATTCTTCCTCGACTCATTACAAAAGCGATCGAAGAGCCGAGGGCTTTTCGCCCCCGTGCATTAGGCCGTCCGTTTTACTTCGTCGTATGCGTGCGCGCCCCCTTTCGTCCGATCCATACCACGGGTCACGCAATAATCACTGCCAACCTCGGGAGATCGTGACGCGGCTCAGAACCTTCGAACACGATTCCGTTTCACCCCGTACCATATTAGAAAGGAAGCGGAAGGGAGGACGCGAGAGAGAAAGAGAAAGTCGGTGAAAGAGCACGAGATGAAAAGCTTCGGGCAGCATTTCCCTTTATTAAATTTTTCCAAACTGCTTTTCTCTCGCTTCTCTCATTTTCTAACCATTGTTTTTTCTCCGCATTATGACGGAATTCAACGCGCATGATTACGTAGAATGTAGCTAATGAAAAATACACATCTTAACTCGCTCTCCTCCACATTTTCCACCTTCTTCTTCTACTCCTTCTCCTCCTCCTCGATTAATGTCTTTTCTCCCACTTCCACGAGTCCACATCGTCGAACTCTCGGAAAGTCGATATTTTACTTCTGCCATCAGTAACACCCGTTCTGCTGCAGGGTTCAAGTATAATTGTGCTTGAGGTTATTCAGAAAACGACGGAAGAGGAAGGGCACGCGAGAAAAGGAAGTCGCGCGAGCTGGGAAATGAAAAGAAAAAAGGACACGAGGGACTCTGCGGAGGACGAAGCTTCGTTTCGTCATTCTCATCCACGTGTATGCGTTTGTGCACTCAAACTTGTTTCTCTCATGTGCATATACGGAGAAGAAAGAGGATATTATGTAGCCAAACACCATATGTTTCTGCTCAGTCATTCCCTCGCTTTCCCGCTGGTCTTTTCGTGCGCTGTTTACATCGCGGAGTTATTACTTCACATGTCTCTTATTTGTTTTTGCCACGTTTTTTTTTTTTTTTCATTTTTTCTTCCCTATCGCTTTCCCCTCAATTTACACGTACACCAGAAAGCGAAGTGTCTCCGTCGCATCTTTTCTGTCGCATGAGTTGAGCCACTTTACCTTCCGGACGTAAAAAAAGTAATGACTTTTGCTGTTTTACTGGGCGCCCAAACCCCTGTCTTTCACACACCCTCGTAAATATATATTTATGCATGCATGCGTCGATCAAGAACACACCTCATATATGCGTCATAGCGTTAAAATTCCTGCAAATTCAGCTCGTTTTTTTCATGCTAATTACGAATGATATTTTAAGGAAGTCATCGCGACACGCTGGTGTGTTCCGTACAGGGAAAAGCCGGTGGCAAAATTAAAACACGAAATTAGAACGACAGCTGCGAGGGCCTAATGGTTCTGAAGATTATTCGTATACAGGCTTCGAAAGGGCGGCGACGTAATTTGCCTGCTTATCAGCTGACCCTCGACATCACGCCAGCGTATTTTTCCGATCGTTCGCGTAGTTTTCCTGCTCTGATTGTTCGCCTGGCAGATAGCGGAGCTGGGACAAACTCCATCGAATTATCGCGAAGTGTGTTCGATCAACAAGAGCTTTCATGAGTTCGAACGAAAAATTCTTATGGTTCAATAATAATTGCGAGAATTTTGTATCGGTTTCTACGTACGTTTGATTGCAGGGCGATCTCGCAATATATTTTCAGTGGAACATGATTTTTGGCCACTCATCGATGCAATTGAACATTCCTCGAGGATCTTAGAGCACGCGACGTACCCCGAGGGCAGTTGCCACTGCGAGCGATGCATCGAGGAAGGGAGAATTCTCGAGGTTTTGCGGTGTCGGACAACGTTAACGGAAGGACCTCAGGCGTGACGCCCACCTGTCCTGACACAGCCTTCAAGGAGTGCTCGAACTCCGATACTTTTCAGACTCTCTGGCGATGGTTAGTGTCCCTCGTATGGAAATATACATATACAGGCACAAAATGTGGCACTCGTAACCACCGGAACGCAGCGCGCGTCTGCTGTTCCGAGTGCTCTTTGTCCGAGTGCGTTTCCTGTGCACGAAATGAAACTTGGCCGAATGAGATATTTTTTGGTATTTCTCTTGGGTGATTTCAATCGTATAGAGATCAAAAGTTTCCTCGAAGATATGCACTCGCATATTCAGAGGCCCTTAATGCGATTCAAGTTCCGTGCAACAGATAAGCATTTGATCGATTACTCTCTCGACCGAAGTTTGTACAGCAAACGAAATATTTAACTTGCACCAGCACACATACATACACACACACACACACACACACACACACTAATCGAGTGAGGAGAGAAAACAATGGTAATATATAAACGAGTCACAGGTATAGGACTTCTCGTCTATTACCCGCGGGCTCCGCATTGCAGAGAAAAAGTATTTTCTCTCTCTGATATTATCCTTGACCAATCGGCCAAAGGATCTCTCGCTTTGAAAAGCGTCGCTCCTACGTATATTCGTCAGGCTGTATATATGTGCTGAGCACGCGACGAAGTACACATGTTAAGTATAGAGTGCAGTTTATACCTTGCGTACAGCCCAGTTCGCCCGTGCTTCAAAGTCTACGCTCGTTTTGCGAAGAGCACCGGGAACAGCGGCGAAGTTTAACGTCAGCGGGGTTTTCCCTCTGGTATTATACAGTATCGTGCCGTACGGTATGATACTTGAGTAACAAGGTACCAGGAACCCTATCTTCGTCCTGCGATGCACTAACACAACGTCTACCTGTGCTCGCTTTAGGGGAGAACGATAAACGAGTTTTTCGTCTATTCTCAGCCAACTACCGGCTGAAAAATGAATTCGGGGCTGTATATCGCCGGGAGAAATCCTGCCCATGGAACACACAAATCCTAGATGTTTCCCTCCTTCTATCTCTTTAAGGTGATGATAGTGCTACAATCGTGACATTATCAGTGGAAGATCGCATAGAAATTTACACTCGCTCTCCCGTGTTTCTTTTTCGGGACGCGCTAAATCACCGCTATTTTGAGGATAAAAGCATTCGTGAAATTCATTCCGTACGAATGCGAGGCTCGACGAGCAGCCGTAGTTGCGGGAAGCGATGCTTTCGAAAATCGTAACACTGGCGCATTAGAATATTTTATCCGAATTATCTAATTTTTCTAATATTTGAAAAACATTCGAAAAAAACGTTAACGATCTGGAGTCATATTCTTGGGCGCAATGATTTTTTTTAGAATAAATATAAACATGCACATATTCGCGTGCGACTGCCGGTCGCCGATTGTACCGGTTGGTAGGATTAGCCGCCAGTTACCGCCGCATTGCTGGCGCAGCGCCCTGACCTCAAAACATTGGGCACAGATCGATAGAAAACTTCCTTCCGCCGTTTCTACAACCCCTCCGGCCTGCCACAGTACACCTACGTCGGTAAAACGCTACTGCTAACTCAGGCGAAATGATTTTTGACCTCGACGTATTCAAAAAAACATGGCGATCGCCGGTGCATGGAAAAGAGTTTTCTTGTCATGATTAATGGAGGATCGTATTTTTAATGGAATTTTTTATTTGCCGATTCGTGCATACGGTTTTATTATGATTCGTTGTAGAATTACTGCTCCGTATGAGCAAGTTGTAAAAACTGCACGAGCTAATTGAGCATTTGCATGTTTCGGACGAAAAGTAGTTTTTGGTAATGAGGATAATAATTTTCCCTGTTTTTACAGTCCAGAATTAACTTCCCGATTCGTGTGCTGCATACACATAGAAAAATGATATACTTGAAACATTAAAATCGTTTGTAACCAAACGCTTGTCTACGATTCCACGTGCATAAGAGCCTGCTAATACGGTGCTGGCGTATTTTAGAGGTGGAACCACGCCAACGAGATTGGCGCACGCGATTGCCAGCGAAACGACGACGATCCGGTCACGTCGCCTCTTATTCTTGAGCTCTCGTCAACCGGCTACCATTTTCTTATTTTTTTCCAATCGATGAACGTATGTTTACGTTTACATCTGTATGGGGAATGATCGAGCGTGAAAGCAGTGCGGAAGAACACCTTGGCTCGGCCGGTAGTTCGAGAAACTTTGCTCCTGAACGTCACTTCCTGTTTGCTCTTTCTCGTTCATCTTCTACGTTTCTCTTTTGGCGATCGTTTCGCTTTCTACCAATCTCGCACGGTTCGATTGGTGCTTGTAGAACGGATACGTGAAAATCGTGTTATTTGCGAATCACGAGACGATTATGGTGATCGCTCGAAAGTATGGCGGTTTCGGAGGATTGAAAAAAGCCATACTGTCGATCATCGTTGGGACTGCTACGAACATCTCGTGACAAACTTTATGACATTTTCGTACTAACAATTCTTTCGAACTGTAGCATTTTCTTTACCTTTTTATTATACATCCCGCTCGCCAGACGTCACTCTTACGTGTAGCTGTTTTTATTCCTATATACACGTATAATAAAGATCGAGATGGAGGGCTAATGCGACTGGCATTTAAACGACGAGGGACGATACGAGCGAATCGGGGGACGAAGCAGCGAAACGCGACGAAGCCCTTTCCGGTGTGCTCTTCCTCTTGTTCTCTTTCTCCCTCAGTTATTCTGTACACGAGAGCATCGTCGTGAACCTGTAATTTGTATAACCTTCGAATAGTGCCCTCGTTTCGTACCATTTATCTCTCTCCAATCTCCTTTTTCTTCATTATTTCTCCAGCTGCAAAGTGATGCCTGACTGTGCAACTTTTTAAATTGATGTATTCCTCTCGCACCCCAATAATTGCTTGAACTTTATACATTTTGTAACAAGGGGTCGGGCAGCAGACAAATCGACGTGCGAATACTTTAATTCTTCATTAGTCATACGAGGCACTACAATGAACCGGCGGAATCATCCGTAATTATCGCAACTTATTAAGTAGAAAAATTCGTTACGACCGTAAATATCACCAAATAATCTCATTTCTATCGCGCTTTCTTCGCCTGCTCCATTCCTTTCGTACCTACGAGATTAAGTTCCGTGAAATGGAAACATTCCAATATTACGTAGATGAACTCCGTAAGCTGTTCGCCACAATAAGAAAAATGCTTCTCTCGTCACGGAGTTTGCCCGTGTACCTGTTTGCTCTCCCTGGTACCGCTTATTCGATCTACTGCTCACATAAAAATCGACAAAAATATTCGATACAACTGAAAAAAGGCGAGCAGTGGATTGAATTTCTTGTTCGGGTTAGATAAAGAGGAAATTTATCGTGTCACGATGTGGTTCGAGGGCTGCAATCGTTTTGTATCTAAGAATCTTTTGAGCCATACCATTAAAAAATTAATCATTAAAATAAATAGGCATTTTTGAGAAAAGTGCAAGAAACTTGATGAAATTTGAATTTCTCGAGCTTGAAAAATCTGAAATATCATTGCGAACAACAGCGAATTAACGTGGAAATATTTCACGAGGTAAAATAAAAAGAGTTCGGAATTGCGGAGTATTAGTTAAAATTTTGTACAATCCTCTTCTTTCATAAGCCAGCGAAAATGAAGAAAGGTCGCTCCCCATAAAAGAGAACATTCATTTTCGTCCATACTCGTGAAATAAAAACATGGAAAACCGAGTGTGATAGGAGAGCACGCTCCTTGAGTTCGCTGGAGGACCTTCGCACACGGACACACGAAGATTAATTTTAATTAATGCACCGCCCATGCTAACCTCGACTCTTGGTACCTTATATCACGTGACAGAGTGTGTCGTGAGGCTAATTGTACTCAAGAAAACGCGCTTTTGTCTCGGGGAATAATGAAGCACGAAGTTGAAGAAGTTGGCTCACCTTAAATGGAGTCTCCAGAAAGGCATCGATGTCCGCGTACACAAAACTCCAATCCGATTCGTCCATCGGATTTTATTTCCATAAGAAGCATTGATTTTAATAAAAATCAATCATGCGTTAATGTCACAAATCCGAAATGACTAGAAGCCTTTTTTTGACAAAGTGAAATAATTTCAACGACATCAATTCGTGGTTGTAATCGCCGGTGGATCTAATAACGGATTTATTCAGTATAATCGTACCAAAACAATCGTTTTTGAATGAAAAAAAAGCTAATATAGTTGGAAAAAGAAGATTTGGAAATTGAGCATGTTCACAATTTATAGAAAAATTTGCATGCATGGCTCCTCGCTGCTACAACGCTTCAATCAGCTTTTTTCACACGTTCGCTTTCGTTGAATCGAGAGCCTTGAGATGAGATACGCATAGAGGAACGGTGAGAAAATTGGCGGGAGAGATGAGATTCGCGTAACTCGATGTTTCAAAAATGTGTGAAACGTTAAAGATTGTATAAGAAAAAAAAGGTTTGCATGATTCAGAAATTTCATTAGGCAACACATTTTCTCATTCGCAATGCTCTTCTATGCGTGAATTTTCATCTGCAATTAGATATTACAACGAGAGTTGCAAAAGTACCCTGGGCCGAGTAATAATGGTGACAAAATGTAATAATAAAGTCGCGTGTCAAGAATTGACATAACCTCGAAGAATATGATGCAGCCGCAAAATAACCGCTGTTAAAGTACAATTTGTGTTCATGATAACAACGGAGTTGGAAGCTAAATTTAACGTCAAGTCCACGGACACTTGCGCTGGAAAAATTAATTCCTTGCAAATACCACTTTTTCGAAATTTGCGGTGGAGTTATTTCGCCCAGTAAACTTCAATTCTCGCAACGTTCTCCTCGCTTCGTTGGGGAAACTTTATTAGCGAGTTGTAAAGTACGAAATTGCGTTGGTGAGTCAGAGAGGCAACGTACACGATCGCACAATCATAATCATAACTCGATCATATAAAACTATAACGACCAAGTCTCCGCGATAAAACTAAATAAAGAAAAAAATAATTCTCGCATCATCGATTAAAGGGGACAAATGTTTTTCAAAAAACTTGGCACGTTCGAATATGAAATCGGGTGAAAAAAAATAAATATTTACATAAAATTCTGCATGTGTGAAAAAACACTTTTTCTCGTGTCGTTTTACACGAAATCGAGATACACGCGTGTGGTATAGAACTGGAGCTTTTATAATCCTAGATCGGCCTCGATTCGAACTAGCCGCAGCGACCTTTCACGATCGCCTCGTAATCCAATGTATACGAGCGTATAACGTACAATATATATTTACCTAGGATTACGAGGCATTGTATGTATGTATATGGATATTTTACGTTACCCATACTGTATCTCACGTGCACCGTGGTCAGACCACCACAGCCGGTACTACTGGCCGTGCCGAGTGTGGAGAGCACTCTCCTCGTCCATCCTTCTACTCCTAGTGCACTTCCTTTTTCTTAAACTCCGCACGAGAGAATGACCGAGCGATGCGGCAAAGCCCCAGCACACAAAGTTGGATAGAAAACGCAAGGGATATCAGATACGACAAAACCGGTTCAAGGATACACACTCTGTACATACGCGCATCTCGTTTCCGGATGCACACAAACACATCGCGTTTATGGTCATCCTGAGCTACATGTGGTCTCGAGATATTCCTCTCGCCCTGATTACCGATCGAAGCCTCCTTTCAATGTATATATTCTAATTAAATTGCCATGGATAAAAATTGAATAAAGTCGGCAAGAATGACCACCATTTTTTTGCATAATTTTCCAATACTTTTTTCGTCACACAGAAACATCTCATCTTTTTTCTCACACGTAATCGATGAGTCTTGCGCCCTAGGCTTTTGTACGAGGGGACAAAAACACTTTCAGAAGTTTTGAAGATAAATAATTAGAAGACAGCCGAATAAAAGAATGGTCAGGCGTTTGAACCAGGCGAAATGGGAGGGGGAGAGAGTGTTTTCTCGTCGAGCATCGAGAGCGTTAATGATTTGTATCTACTGAGATCCCGTTACAGTCTTCATCTTTCGCTCACTCTTCGCCCCCTCATCATTTCACCGAGACGTATCCCATAACGATGTCTGGTACACTCTCTTTCTGCTGTGCTTCACCGACACGAGTACTGCGACGTATACAGTCAACCGGATAACTTTTCTTCTTTTTATCCTGCTTTCCTTGCTCTCCCTTTCGCCGCCTCCTTTCTCTCCTCTCGAGTGTCCTTTCCATCCACTCTTTCCCATTTCTCCTAGGCTAATGAGGACATTGCAAAAACGTCATACGTCCTACAAAATGATTTCGTTCGTTCGCCATAGAATTCTCGCGATACAAATCGATTCGTGTACGCGCATAAAACACCGAATAGTCTAGGGCAAGTGCTTGGTTCTGTCGTCACACGTACAGGTTTTAATGACAAGTTGGAAATGCTAATAATTTATGATCCTCAATTGATTTTTACTTCGCTGACCGTTCAGCTCGAGTCATCCTGTACATAGAAACACGCGCGGAAACGAACTTCCGAATACTTGGTCGACAAGCACCTTAATTATCATTCGAATGGCTCTCGTCTCTTCGCACCGTGTGGGAAGGGAAACGTTCAATTATCCGATTTTTTTTTTAATTCTCTTCTTTTTCTCCGCACTCTGCCGCATTTCACCATCGGCAAACTTCTCTGCCAATTGAGGTCCGACCTTTGAGGTAAAGTAACGAGACGCGATAGACGAGAATGTGTACGACGAGACCTTCAAGACGATTGTGCTTCCCCCAGAGACAGCGCGTACTCTTTCCATCTGCTCTCACGTTCGGAGAAACCGTTTTTTCGAGTTGAAGCTTTATTCAATATTCCCTACGAGTTTTAATGAGGAATTTCAACCAGCTATTCCAAACGTTAGTCAGACATTTTTTGAGAACAATTCAATTGTTGCGTCGAAAGAATACCAGAGACAAAATATGACGACGAATTCCGAATAAAAAATTTGCCATCGCATCTCCGTTCAATTGTACAGCGCAGACGGAGTGCGTAAGCTTGAATTACTTCGAATACAAATTGCACAAGGTGCGCTTTAAGGAGATGGGAGAGATGGAAATGGTCGACAAGAGCGTGACTCTTCACCAGACATTTTATACCAAAGTACATATTTTTTGCAACCTGCCGTTTTCAACGATTAATTAGAAATAATTAGTACGTAATTTTCCACTCGCTTCTTTCTGTGTTTCTTTCTCAGCCTTCATTTCCCATCTTTTTTTCCTTCTCTCCTTCATCTTCCTTTCTTTATAATCTAGCACATACACACGTATATATTTACTTACCGAGCTAGTTCCGTCTTTATCTCCGGCATGCTGCATCCTCGAACACGTTCTAACGGTGAAGCGGCTCGTGTGTAGTGTAGATATACACAAGATCGTGCAACAACCAAGACTCGAGGTTATGCACATGCATTGTTCGTCATTCGTGCATATACACACAGGGCATTTCGTTCTGACTAACACTAAATGGAAAAGAGTCGAATGAAAATTTTCACTTTTTTTTCTGATCCAGTCTTTATTGACGAGAGAAAGAGGGTCCGTATACTTTTTCCCCTCTCGTTTTTATACTCTGCCATTTTATGAGGTCATAGGTCGTTCCACCGTTGAAGACTGAAGCATAAAAAAATTATTACCCGAAATGGATCTGCACTGGATTTTGTTTGCCGCAGAAAGAACTCGTACGAGGCTGCAAATGATTGAAAAATATGATTCTTCTTGCATCGGAGGGCTGTGAAGAGAAGGGACTCTTGATGATCCGATAAACTTGATTCTGAATAAATTCGAATGACGTTATAGACGAAAAAAAATTTTCCCGCTCTGTTATCGTTATTTTATCGCAATTTCCAGGACAAGAGTATACAACTACGGTATTATTATGATGAAAACCCACAATAATTTTGTACTCGTTTTGTATTTTGCAGTGAATTTCGTGAAATGGGACTAGTTGAGCGAGAGGCAGAGATGGAGGGTCTGCAAGATGCATCAAGACCAGGAAGGTCGAGAGATCTCTTCGGCGTGCAACTCGAGGTGAGCGACCGCGCTCGGGCGCCTCCTACTCTTTGTATAGCGCAACCATATCGCGCGGTAGTTTTACAAGGATGCAGAAGGATCTGGAATCGCAGCACAGGCCGTATAATTATTCTCGTTTTAGAAATTTTCCTATCGAAGTATGATGAGAAATCGTTCTCGTGCGTGTCCCCCCTTCATTGTGTCATTTTTTTCCCCGGACGTCCGCGCGGAGACACACGCAAATACAGATAAGGAAACGAATGAAAGTAGTGTATTTTGACGCCTGTCGCGTGTCCGCGGTTCTCTTCGATTCGAACGAAACCCTTTTAACGCAGGTGACGTCGTCCTATGAATAATAGGTAGTAAATGGCGCGATAAGAGGCCGAAGGATATTGCGGACACGTGGACGAATGAAGGATCTGGAAATATGAAAAAAATAATAATAGTAAAATAACGCTACATACTGTATTAGTATTTACCTACAAAGCGGATAGATCGTTGGATAAGGTTGCAGGTACGCCGCTTATATATATTCAGAAAGAGAATTGAGATCGATATTGCGCCACATGAACTCGCGGTTACCCTCCCATTACTGTGTTGAGCTCTCAAAGTCACCCTCAAAATTAACGACTAAGAGAATGATCAAATTCCAGGAAGAAAAGTCCGCATTATATTATTCCCCCGATGTACCGATGATAAGTTACTCGTCGATCGGTTTACTTTCGACGAGGACGAGTACGGTGATTTTTTTCAGAACCAGCCATCTTATCGTCCGTCGCAACCAAGTTGGACACGAATTCGGAACACTTTCGTTCTATTTTATTTAGTCAACATGCCTGTCGAATGGTGCTGGCATTGAAGGCGAGCATGTGAGCGTTTCTTCGTATACATTTGCTACCGCGAGTGTGGGCCATTACTGCGGTCATTTCTCTTCCACCAGCTCATACAATCTCCCCATAAGTGCCAACGCGTATAAGACACATTGTCACTGCACACAGTGTGCGTCGTTATAGTGGGCCAGTGAGAGGTCCGCGACCCAGAAACTATAAGCAACTTGGATGCCGACGACCATATTTTGTACATATGTGCTAGTCGCGCTGCATGTAGAATGAAATACATAGACAAAGATACGCGAGATAATATTGATGCGAGTCAAAATGGCGTATTTGTTTTATGCCAGCATCCATGCGAGGCCTTTTTCACATTGAAATAAACGAGTTTCCCTGTGACATCGAAAGAATTGGAGAAAGGAAAGTTGGTTTTCCAAGCCCACGAGCATAGAAGAAAGTTCAATTAGAACTTTAACAGAGAATCATTACTAAATTCTTCTAATGATCAAAGTGTGTGGGAGTGCGTTGTCCTTTTATGTTCTCCATTTTGATCTCTGACGACGACAATAACATTTGAGAAATTCGAACCTGAGGATTCCGTTCTGTGAGAACCTGTGGAGCTTGGCAAATTGTCAACTTTCCATTTCTTCAGTTGAATAATCGAGATCCATCAGCCACCTGACTTTGATCGATCCAGCAGCACCAGTCTTTCGAAGATCAGTCCTCATTGGTAATTTAAGTATCACGATAAATGGAATCGCTCACATTCGTTATTCCTCTGCTTCTCCGCAAAGTCAATTGAGCCTCACTCGATTTGGCCAGGCATCCAAAGTGTTGTCTACACGCTGCATCGCGCGTTACAAAGCGGAGATTGGCTTCGTTGAAATCATTTCGCCCGTTATACGGTCACGTTAAAGTCACGACACTAAACGCAAAAATCGTATTCGAAAAATCTTCGTGAAAATCATCGTTAGAATCTAATGGCCTGAAATTATTCGAAGCTTCATTGAACTGCATGCAAATTGCATTAAAAATGAGAGTAGTTCATATGTTAAGCTGCAAAGTGAAATTAACCTCAATAATCCATCGGTTTTTATACTTTTCCTCACATAACATGCGGTAAGAATCATTCGTATCACGAATTTTCGTTCGTGTGAGCTCGTTATTTTCTTTATTCGTTATATTCTTTCTATTCAAAGATTGAGGTACATGAATTGCGCGGAGTACCCAAGTTCTGGTAGGAGTTTGCTGATCAAAAGTGTGCGACTCACGCGTGGGTTGTCAGGAAAATGGCGTAGGTGGGCAAGCTCGAGAGCTACCGGCATTTTTGCGAAATGCTACATTATCAGCAGTAAATCTCGTCTGTGCACTCGTCGTTTCAGCATTGCGAGATTAATTTCTAGCGAGCACAATATGTAGTGAAAGAAAGAAGAATAAAAAGGCAGCCCGACCAAGAACTCTAAAGTCGAGGAAAATATAATAAACTAGTGAGAGAAAAAGAAATCAGAGAAACGATTAAAATTTCGTAACGGCTTACGAAGAGTGTTGCGCGCAAGTAGCGGTCATCATGAAAATCTAGTTACGGCTCTGTGCACTCGGACGGTTTCACTTTCGTGCTAATGACGATGAATTATTATAACAGCAGTGCACGAACTTAAACATTCCTGGCTCACAGCTTAAGCGCAGCTTCATCAAACCGTTTGATGGGAAACGATCGCGCGTGCGTGAAGCTTGTTGCAACCTCGCACACTTTGTACAATTTTGTGACCCGTAACGGTGAGTTTTCCTCGTGGTCGAATACGTTGCTTCCATTTAGCTAAATTCACGCTCGTACAGCGAGGATGATCTTTACATTTCGCGGAACGAATAATCGAGAAAACTTTTTTGGAACATGCTGTTTCAGTACAAATTGCGATCGGATAAATTTTCATTCGTTGTTCCATCAAATTTCCATCGAAAAGTTTCATTTCAATTCAAAAAAAGGATTCAAAATTTCGTAGTTTCCTTGCCATCCATTCATGTGCAATTTTTCGATTTTTTTGTCAATTCCGAAGCGGATTTTCAATTGATGCGACCTGATCGAAAAACTGACCGCATAAAAATATCCAAATATTTCTTCATTTCATATTTCGTTCCTCGCTATTTGAGTCCCAGTTGATGAATTGAAAGAATTCAATTGAAGTATCCGAGAATTTTGATTAGGATCCATAGCATCGAATGAAAATGGTATCAGCGTACCAAGAGCTCATTAGCATAAAAACAGGTCGGCATATGAAAGCGAGTGGAATCCCGGCGATCCACAGGCGATCAGACACAGCGACACACAGCAGGTACATGAATTGTAGCATCGCTGAATCTATTGCTAGGGACGGGCCACTTTCGCCTATCAATTCACGGGAGAGATCAACGCTCGTTGTTACACTTCCCACCTGATGCTTCGACCGTGGTTTCATCCACAGTTTCTCCTCGTTTTATTCCCTCGCGCACTCGCTAATGGCTCGCTATATCTGCACGAAGAGTGCGAGTTCGACTGTATCGTACTCGCTACGTGGGTGGATTAGTACAAGCGTTCATAAATCTTTCAAGAACGACATTACACTCGAGAAAACCTGGTACTCGAATAAAAGCGGCACCTAAACGATATTCCAGACGTTTTGCACGTTGGAATAACGATACTTGACAAATCGTATGACAATTGAATTGAAGAGTTTCTTTAAACTCCATCGAATCAATTTCGAGCGACGTTAACGGGCTTGTCGACGAAAATAGTAGTAGCAAAACCTTTTGTTGGACAGTTATCGCATCTTTTCACGTCTTCATCCTCGCAAACGAACCATTTTCATGGATTTATCGTTCATCATAATCGTCGCTTATAAATATAAGTCATTTCGCACCGCGTTGAGTCAGTGGATAATTAGAACGCGGTGAGTAATAAGGACATTCACATCGTAACATGTACGCGAGTGCTAGAACAACTTTGCATCGGTCCGGTCTCGGTCAACGTAATTCAAGTAATGTGTATTTTGCAATACGGTGAAAGGTGGTCTCTTCGTATATACGTGATAGTTTGCACTTGTTACACTCGTTAGTATGCCTATGCATTGGCCAGACTCTTGGACGAATGCTTGACTCGATTGAAAGTCGCGTTTTGGACTAATCAGTCAAATGAGTCTGAGTAATCAATCCTTTTTTTGATATTCGAGACTGCGAGTCTGAATGCTCATAAAAAAATCGGTATTCGTTTTTTTTTTTCCCACTTATTTTATCGGCAATTTGTTGTCCCAGAGTTCTAGAGACCGGCTCTGTCAGGTCGTTGGTATTGCGACTTTAAAACTTCCCTTACAAGTGTCAATGTGTCGTGTTACTTTCGATATTCTCGTTTCAGTGGATCGAGAAAAGAGATTCAAAAGGCATATGGAAATCCGGGGACATAAAGCAGTCGAACAATATCACGAAAAAGCACGCACTTCACTTTACCTTCCGTATTTTTTTATACATCTGGGAGTCATGATATCATGAAAACCTACAGAATTGCGAGTCTGTGGAATAACGATAAAAGAGTTGTTTTTTCTGCTGTGAGCGAAAACCATCCAGTTCACCGAAGCTGACGCCATTATTTGCAGCTACAATAAACCCTTTGACAAGAAACGAGGACACATTTTGGCGCACGTCCGGTGATTGGCTCTGTGTTAAATCTGTTTCAATAGGAACTGGGCAAATTATGTGAATCATTCGAATACTTTGTCGATACGTTTTGTCATAAAATCACCGTTCAAATAACGAGCATCAAATTTCCAGTGTAAAAATGGAGCGTGAAAAATCATTTGAAATGTCAGTCGAATATTCTGTGAGCTAGTCAGGGATGTGCAGGACTAAGAGAAATGAGAAAATTACTGTAGCAACATTTATTTTTAATAGTCTTGCAAACATTCTTTTGTTCGTATACTCTTTTATTTAAGATGCATCATCCTTCCTCTCGTTCTGCTTCTCATTCTCCTTCTTCCGTGTCTCTGGGGAAGAGCCCGCGCAGGGAAAAGTTTAAGGCCTCTGTACGTCAAGAGGAGGCACAAACGACGTTAAATTATCTTTCCCACGGATTATCGCACATACAGCGAGTATTATGACTCCGTGCACCTCCGAGTATCGCTCGTAGAGCTAGTGAGAGTGGATACCGCGGTGCATCCTTATCCAGCAAGTGTTATAACAAATTTTATTTGCATTCACCTCGTCGGTACACACATGAGATCTGATGTAATTTGGGATTGTACGGAGGATAGTCAATGGGGAAGGTCGCACACTCGATATGTGGCATGAATTCGATAATTATGTAATTGCAGAGTGTCTGTGCATGTGTAATTAAATCTCTTCCTGTACACGAGGCTAGAAAGCACTGTTGGCATGTGTGCTGGCTAATTTTCGACTGGAAAGGAGTTACTTGAAAGCGTCGATGGGAGTGTAACGAAAAATTGGAAATTCGTTTCCGTACCAAGCTTGTTTCGGACTGTAAAAAGTTCAAAGTATTTTCCAAATCATTGAATCTGCAAAAGTTCAATGTGATCCTACACACCGAGAAAAGACTCGACGTCACCATCTTTATTGATGTTCCACAGGAAATTTAGTTCGAGAAAAAAAAAACGATAAAATCGTATCGCAGAGCAAACGATTCTACGAGCAAAGATCCGTTCGCTCCAAGTTGAATGGGTCGCGACGGCCTTGTCCATCGGTATATATCCCTGACTACATAGACGTTTGCACCTTTGTTGCTCGGAGGCGGTACCAGCAGAGATGAAAAAAATATCGCGAGGAAGATCAAGAGGAAGAAAGAGAGAGAGATAACGCAAACTGGTCACGAGGATTGTTGTCGTGACGTGTGAATTCACCCCTATCATCGTAACGCGATCAGCGAACCTCTTCCAATACACAATGTGTGTATACACCCCTATACCGCGTCATGGGCTATTTCCTTCGATCGTTCAATGCACACAGCGTAAAACTCGTTGTTGTACGTACTCTAGATTGCACACTTACTCGTAATATGGGAGATTCCGAGTTTGTACGGAGCTGATAATAATGTTGGACCACCTTGATTACCGCATGGTCGAGCAGTTATGTTCATAATACGGAGCGGGATACAAAAGTTTACTGTTATAATACAATAGAGTAATAGCGTGAAGCTTACAGTTGGAAAGACTAGAAAAGTACTGACCAAATTATAGTAAATAAAAGTTATAATTCGTTCCAGTCATATTGTTACAATTTCTGGCATGTTCGTTCGTCTTCGTCATCCACAATTTTTATTTGATCTTCGGTTACTCTGGAGGATAATTACACTTGGAAAATTAGCGTGAAAATCACAACGGGGATGAGGTAGGAAGTTCCTCGAGTTATAGCCAATGAACATTTTTTTTTACGACGAAAGAACGAAATCTCCGTCTTGCTGCTTAATGGCACCAGCGATAATTGTAACGACGAGGGAAAAAACTGGGCAGACGATGCGCTCGTAATGGAAATGGATTGAATGGAGCAATAATCATCGATCACGTACAAGCGATTTGGAGAACATCTTAAGTGCTCGAGACGCTTGTGAGAATCGAAGTAAACAAGAGACGCGAAGGTTTACGTAAACGTGATTCGTGAATTCGTACCTCTCTCTCTCTCTCTCTCTCTCGCATGTTTTATCTTCCTCGTGCATGTTAAAACATAATTTCTTATTTTTCGCGTCCACTTCGCCTTAGAAGGATTCGAAGCGACTCTTCTGATCCCTCGCTTACGCAAGTCCCACCTCAACCTCGATTATCCTCTTTATCCCGATAATTCTCGTGTGATCTCTTCGACTCGAGTTGATTTACCTCTTAATTACAAGCCCACAAGTGAGACGAAACGGCATTCGCGCTCTTTGTCGGGACATCGCGCAGGGCTCGTAAGCTGCACGCCACGACTATATTCTCTTCCTCGCCGAGAGATTATGTTGCGATCCACCGGGGCAGTTACATCGTTGTACGCCCGAGTACAACGAACCAAGTTGCAATGGACCATCCGGTACAAGCGGACGCGGATGTATACTATAGAACAACATAAGATCTATCGATAAATGTATATACACGTCGAGTAAACTCGTTGTGATACTATCTCATTAGAAGCCACTTTGTATGGACAAGACACAATAGCACGCCACTCGATATAGACGCAGCACATTTAAAAAATCGAAATATGTTTTTATCCTCGTTTTTACATGACTTTTTCTGAGACGATACCGATCGATGTCTCAATTATTTGTCTCTAATGATCTTCTCATCCTTAAACTCTTCGCTTCATCAACTGGAATTTCTCAACTCCAAACGAAAACAGCGATAATCGCACCTCGTGCGCTCAGTTACCACGAAAATGGAGAAATGTATAGACGGAGTGGAATCCCTGTCTGTTGTGTGGCTTTTGCAAGCCAATGGATTTCCATAATATCGCAATAATAAGTCATATAATCGTAGAGGAAGCTTCAGCTGCAATGACTACTGCACAATTATACTGAAAACGCTCGATGTCTCATCGTTAGGCTTCGTTCTGATGTTTCCTCTGTTTCTTCAACAACAGCCAAGAGATAAGAACTTTGTGAGGGTTTTCAGTACGTTTGAAAGTTGGGTCGAATATCGTGTTAAGGGGGAAGCCAGTGTGACGGGTTGAAATTCTTTCTATTTCGCGCAATAAACACGTTGAAAATTCACATCGCAGATATACGAACGAAGATTTCTCGAATGAAAAGTACGTTTCAATATTCGAGTTACCAGCTCACTTTCTAGTGATAAAGAAAAGCAATGAATTTGAATGCTTTTATACTCTGGTCGGCTTTTTTCGAAGCTGTCTATGCAAATTTGCAAAGAGATTTTCTCAATTATTATTGTTCATGACAGTGAACAAAAGTTTTTTTTTTTGGTTAGGAGTTGCTGAACATTTGCTCGATTAAGTATTTTCCCCGTCGTTGAAGAACGAAATTCAAGCTGAAAAAACATTCCCGAATCCCGAAAATAGACATTGTTTTGGCTCGTTACCATGGTGATCCTTCTTAAAGATGGATACCCTTGTGAATTTTCCCAAAGTTGTTATCGTCGAGGGGGATGTAGAAATCTACTCGAATGCTCATTTCCTTCTCGAAATTTCCTTCCTTTTTTCTCCCTCTTTCTCTTGATCATCCCACGTTTCGTCTTCACGCATGGATTATTGACGAGGCGATCGTTATCAGCGTAAAGAGGAAAGTGAATTTCACACCTTGAACACCACTCATTAAAGGATCACACTTGCTGGGTACTTTGCTCGCGCGACTTTAAGTATCCTCTTTTTCTGCATCTTTTTCCTTATGCTTTGCTATTACCGCAGTGAATATTTAGCCCCAAGCACACAGTGCAGCTCAAACGAGATGTAGCAATCGTGCCTGTGGAATTGTAACTGAGGAAAGTGGAATAAGATGAATGAAACGACATTTTCAGAACTTTCGACGATTCAACTATTTCCCATCAAGTGGTAACTTAAAATCATCAAATCAAGGCTGCAAATAACCAAATTTTTGGTACTTTGCGCAGGAGTTAATAAACTTATTCAAGATAATAACAGAATTCAAGATAAAAATTGAAAGAATTTAACGCCATGTGCTCAGGAACCGTTAGAAAACTGATAAAAAGATTTCATCGAAAGAAATTTTTGAAAACTGCGTTTTCGAAGATTATGAAATAAATATTTCCTAAAATAAACGATTTCCTATTTCTGATCGTCTGAAGATATTTTTGTCTCTCAGTCCATTCCGATCGAAAACATGGAAAATGTAAAAACAATATCTCAAAATATTATTCGATTTATATTTTTTCCTAACTTCCTGGATATTACTTTATTGGATTATTTTACTATGGAACAGTAAAAAGTAACAGTGACGTTCCGCGGTCGTTCGGAAGGTTCACCATCCATCGATAAAGTAGAAATCCGTAACTACAGCGAGTACAAGAATTCCCTGTAAGCAAGTGAAAGGTTTCGTTGAACCACGTTGAACGAATGACTCTGGGGAAGATGAAAACTGAGGCTCCATCTATCTCAGGGTTGTTGAAACACTGAGTAATCATATTGTCAGATGATAAGAAGATTATTCGTATTATCAGAAAATGATAATTCGTCGATGGAGTAATTTCGAAACTCCATTAAAAGTTTGGGAGAATTTTGAATATTTTTAAGGTGAATTTAATTGTGAATTTTGTATAACGAAAGTCTGTCTGGAAATGATGTTACAGGTAACTTCTCTGTTGCTCGAAGGAGAGAGACGGAAGCTCGCGGTGCTTCAGCGGGAACTCCAAGTTGCACTCGCCGAAGGAGGAAGCGTTAAAGTGAAGGAGAAACAACGGCAGGAACTAATTCACGCCATATCGTGAGTTATAACGAAACTTCCTGATGAACTTTTGATAAATTAATTTGAGCCTTTTCGCTCTGTCTGAGTATCAAGTTTGGGACTCGGATACTCGTCTGAATATTTAATCATGAATAATGGATTTGAAAAGGTAGAAGAATAAATGAGGGTTGTAGTGTAGGACAGTTGGTTAAAACGAACGTAATCTTCGTCAAAGTTTCACTCATTAATTAGAGTTAATGAACGAAGAATAGTCTTGAAAGAACAGACAGAGTGGAAGGAAGAGCAAAAATAAAAAAATGATTGATAACGAAATTACGAAGCGTTGAATGGTTTTGAAACGCATGAAAAATCGCTCGGAAAAGTCCTCGTTAAATTTCACAATTTTCGACTTTGTGACGGAAAGCCCAAAACCCGCAATAACGCGGATCGAGAACGCGCTTAACGGTACGCTGGGCACCGGCCGTAGAGGAACGAATAAATTTAGTTCACACACCACCGAGGAATCTCGGTTGGGGTGGTACGAGAGAACGATGATATCGTCCTCTCGCGATGTTGGCACCGCTACGAGGGAGGGGCAAAAGTGTTCCCGTTCCGCCGCGTTTTCCTCACGACGAGGTACTATTTTTTTGTCAAGTTAAGCCGACAGCAGCGAATAATCGTGATATAGCTTGCACGAATATTTTTTGCTAACTGCTTGTTTGCTAACTGGTTGAACCGCGTGATTATAGGACAGACAAGTTTCCCTCCCTCGGTAAAACTCTCGCAGCGTATTTCGCTTCCATTTCTTTTTTTTTCCTTTATAAACAACTCTGGAACGATATCGAGCAATGAATGATAAAAAATGTACCCACAATTTTCAATAAAATGTTCGATCGGTTAACTCTCAAACGAAAGTACAAAACATCGTGCTATTCACGTTTGAAAACGACGAAATAGTGCGTGTATAGTTAATTATTTTGGTGCAATTTCGAAACTTATACGTGAATATCCGGTGGAGTAACGTTCTCGTACGTGATTTATATATTTCAGGAAAATTCAGGGCCAACACGAGCAACTCGACAAGGAGTATAGAATTCACGCTGCGGGCGTTATACTCTGCAACACTCGAGGTTCCGGCAAGGTAAGCGCTTTAATATGTATGGTACAATTTGAAAATAGTGAAATCCACTTGTTGTCGTTTGAAACCATTATTTTGGCTCCGCAGCCATTTTCCTTGGCTAAAATCCCACGTAATAGTAAATGACAGTAAAATAGCCACTTGAAATATTTACTACATGTAACATTGCGTGTCGTCTGAAAGTATAATTTTCATTGTTGCTCCGCAAGCAGCTTTCGAATATATCAAATGGAGTGTGAAACTGATGTGACCGAGTTACAAAACGTTTATGAATTCCGCAGCAACTGTGATTCATATTCGTCTACAGTTATACACTGTTTTATGAAAACAAAAAAAAAGCGAAAATATATCCGCCTGTCGGTCGGGAGGCCGCATCAGGTTTGAACATAGCCCGAAGGTACTGTGAAGCCAGCGGACGTTTGTTTCGCTGCTGGGAAAATAAAGCCCATATTTCGTCAATAATGTCGGACGAGGAGGCGAAACGAATGGAGGAGGTAAAGCAATCGTTTTGTAAGGGAAGAGAGGAAAGACTAGGAAAGAAAAAGCCTGGAAGAGGATAGTCGATACTTTGTAGAAAGGCTAAAACCATTCCGTAAAGTTGTAAGAACGCTTTTGAGAAAATGTCCTTGAAGCGCACTAGTGTCGAGTATCGCCTCGGGTAAACAATATATCGCGTTACCGATCAAAGCGAATATCGTCGACAAGCTGAACGATAAAAGTTTCAGAAGCTTTCTTTCAGACTTTATTCTGGCCCACGTAAATCGATGGCGCATGAATCTTTACTTTTGAGCCGTACAACGCAACAAAATTGAATCGAAAATTTCAGAAACAATGCTCGTGTAGTGTGCATTGAAAAACCACGAACTTTTATTCCTCGTTTCGTTCGTTTGTGATTTCATTTTTTTCTAATGTTGCGTCAAACACCCTTAAGAGTTCCACGACGACCATGGACGGCGCATGGACGTCTCTGTGCGCGCAAATGAATGAACAAATAAACGAACTAAACCTAATATTGAAACAAGTGCAGAATATTTTCGAATAAACACTATTACGTTGTTGGGATTCCATTACATGAACGATGTTATGCCACAAAAACGTTCCGACGCAGATATTCCGTTCCGAGGGTATTTTCGCAAGGGGAATTTTGTCTCAAGATATATGGACGGGACACCAGCTTTTCGGGTTTCTTGGCATAGCGTCCCATCACTTCGACCCTACTTTTATCTTTTCTTCACACATTTCCTTATTCTTGTGAGATTCCACGCCGGAGGGTTGTTCACAGTCGCTCTGTCCTAAGGCACACTACTATATTGCGTTCGCACGAGGGCTAGGGAAGCTCGGAAAGAACGTGCGACACAGATGGCTCAATTTTCACTGCTGAAAAAAAATTGCATCTTGCTCAGCGGTTGATGCGCGAGCCGGTGCATCGCTTCCAACCTCCGGACTGAGGATTGACTGAGTTTGAAGCTGCTCAACTCGGACCGAAGCAACACACATTTCGAGTAGGGGAGACCGGGGCAAAACGGGATACCCGAAAAATGAGAGAAATTTTTTTGTCTTTTGTTTTTTCAATTTTTATACTAGTCCGAAAGGAACATGAAACATATTTTTTCCAAAATATCTTGTTTTTTTGGATTTTCATTTTTTCTTTCAAAAAATTCGTTTTTTTTTCAAATTCTCTTTTTTTTACATATCACTTCCAAAGTGAAAACGTTTCTGCACAGATGTACAAAAAGTATTTGTAAATCTGCGATTGCTGCCTCGCAGATTACTGTCTACGACAGTAATCGCAGATATATGTTTGCGGACCATCATATGTGTGGTTACATCTGCACATGAATCATGTGCCCACTTCGCACAATTTTGGCACTGAATCCATGATTCAGTCGATAAAGAATACAAATTTTTACAAAATAAACATTGACAATCTTCGTTATTATTCATATAATTAATTTTTAATTGAATTACAGAGGGTGCGCTCGACGTACGTTAGAGCGTTGTAAGCGCTGAGAGCGCTCACAGCGTGCGCTCGACTTACGTTTGAGCGCTGTAAGCGCTGAGATTGCTTTCAAAGCTTACAGCGGTAAGTCGGAAGCACTTAGTTACGGGTGCAAAATGCACCCAAGGTGCATTGAATTAAAATTATAGTAAACAAAAATTTCATCAGTTCTCGAGGGGTACCCCGTTTTGCCTCGGAATTTTTTTTTTTTAAATTGAACAGAATTCCAATACATTTTTTAGTTTTTGGGAGTAAAAAATATAGACAGAGCTACTCAAACTTCTGGATAGTTCAATATTTCCTTAGGTATCCCGTTTTTCCCCGCGGTCTCCCCTGCATTGTTTCTGGATGTTCAATATTTTTTTCACGTTAGCGAAAACAAACAGAAGTTTTCAAATATTTCACTCAGGCGAAAGGGATTGAGAAATTAACGGTTCCAAACGGCCGCAGGAAGCTGGAAACGTTATTTCCAGATTTCAAATTGGTCGATCAAAGACGTGGCTATTTACCTTCCAACGTTCCTTCATTCAACAATTGTGGTCACGTCCAACTATGTGTTTCCGACCGCAGATTCCAGGATTACATTGGGATGTACGAAATGAAAATTCACTTCAAGACTTTTTTCCACGTTTAATGTAACTCCCGTTGCGACTTACGGTTTATGAACTTTTTCCACTTCGGAATATACTTTTTTTTCGTTGCGGAGAATATCGGAAAATACCAACTACTGGCGACCGTTCCGCACGTACGGCCTTCATCGAAAACCACCGCACCTCCAAAGATTCATTAGCAAAAGCACTTCGCCATGAAAATGTTGTAACACTCGGACGGCACGAGACGAGAACAGGGATGAACGAAATGGCTGGACTTCCCAACTGCACTTCCGATGGAACGCATCCTCTTGCGTGAAATGCAAGTTTCAGATTCGTTGCGAATTTCTGCGAATACTGTTTCAGCGTCTCGTAAATGCGCACAAAACAGTGAATGCATGAACATGTACAAAATCTCCGGTGTGTAATAAAACTTGTTTTGAGACAACTCAATTCACCGCGGCCGCGCTGTATTTCCAGGAAAAACTTTCACATTTCTGTGGTTATAACAATGAGAACTTTTTCATTCATTTATTCGAGGCCGGTTGAATAGAATTCTACTCATTTCCAAGCTACACGGATGGTCCGCCGGTTTTGTATGATTTAAAAAAAGTATTTTTATACTTGTTCGCTTAAGAATTAACGTGTAATTAATTGAACATTGTGCGAGTAGAAGAACCAATCGCAATTCTGAGAAGGACCATTGTGTAAAATGGAAAATTTAATTAAAAACGAAAATTTCTTTTTACTATAGAAAAAACGATTCGAACATCTCACGAACGAGATGCACATTGGATTTTTTAACGATTCGTTTACTCGTCGCGATCTAATAATAAACAAAATTCTGGATTCAAAATGGTGGAACTCTGACAAGCGATGTTGATTCGTTTTACAAAATATTGACCGAGCGCTACTTAATTCACGTTACCCTTGAAATCCTTGAATACGAACCTCAGTAAAATTCGTTACTCGTTCGTAAGTCTTTGAGAACTTTTACGATTATGCTAAAACTTGAGGTGAGAGTTTTCGAACGACTACAAAAACTTTTCCGTCAAACCGCTTTTCCAGACGAGCTTTACAGAAAACACGAAAAATCATCCAAATTTCAAGGTTTTTTTTTCTTAAAAAATATTCGGTTTTTCATTATTTACCCTTGAGATTTTGCCCAAAGCTACAATTGCAAAAGAAATTACTTCACTTGTTTACATATTTATAAAACCAACAAAAAAACTTGGCAACTCGTATCAAAGGCAATTGTCAGATGAACACAGCCACGTTTTCCTTTAAGTATAAAAGTAACTTTCGCTGTGAACTTCACGGTCAAATTTCCCTTCCAACAAAAACACCTTAAAATCGCGAGTCTCTCGATTTCTCTAAATTCGTTGGGATGCTCGCGACGGAATTGATGGCAGGCAGGCAGGCAGGCAGGCGGGCAGACAGGCAACGATCTTGTAAGCCATTTCGCTGGGAACCACAGTAGGATGTTTCGGGGTTACGAAAGGCTTGTACATTGTGGTTCGAGTTCATTCTAGTATCCCTCATATTCTATGCACAGCGTTATTCACGTGATTCTGGCATGCCGAAAATTCCGATATACTATACGTCGTTTGACGGGGAACATAGAAACCAGTAAACCGATAATATTTGACCTCTGGGGAATGAGCGTGGGAACGATGTTAAAATCGTTTTCCCAATGGACCGGCGTGCAAGTCCGTTGTTTTCGATAAATTCATGTACAATGTGGTTGCATTTTTGTTCGTTGTTCCTCTGTTTCGTTTGATAACATGAACAACGATGTGGGGCGCGATGACAATATAATAGGAATGAGGGGTCCGTCGAGAGGTCTTATCACGTAATATAAAATCGATAGAAAAAGAAGCATCGTCAATGTCGAGCGAATGGAGGCGAGAGGCTTAATGTGATGCCAACGAGGTTTTCGAGCAAAATTTTCATCCTGCTCTCACGTTTCGTCCATAACGTTATCTTGCCCTCTCGTTACACAGGACACTCGATACTCGCGGCCTCATAACGAACGTTAATTTTTAATTAAAAATTATCCAGTCTCAAGTTCAGCCACGATGGGAACATTCATAAAGGAGTTTTGTAGATAGGCAACTCCGGCGAGCAAACAGCCAAAGCCGTATTAACGTCGCTCGCCAGCTACAACCCCTATGGACGCTTCACCTGCGGACTGAAAGAAGTGTGGCAATATTACGATATTAAAGGAGTGGCTATAAAAATTCTGTGGAAGCGCAAGCATGTGTGCATATCTCGTGGTTCGAGTATATACTACCGCGAGGTCTGCTGAATTTAGCAAAGCTAAGCTGGATCACGTATATCCTGGATAATTAGGATTGTGCGCTTCGTCCACGGTAGTGAAGAAGGGAATTCTTTCCTTTGGCTCTCTGCTTGCCCGGCGAAAGGTAGCGCAGGGTCTGCCAGAATGACCAAATCATTTATGAACACGTTTGTAATATCTTTTGCCAAGATATATTGAATATTCACTCTGGAATAAAAACTTTATTGTTTTTATTTTTTATTTTTTCCATTGGTGCTTAAAGGAAGTAAAAAAAAAAATATTTTTTGTAAGCTTCCCGTCGTAATAACGGTAATTGGCTTTCAATGAAACAATCTTTTACTATTCGCGAAGGCGCAAAAAATGTCTTCGGCTCGAATCATGGTTCGATAAACTCTACGGAATCGCTGTTCATTAGACGGGGCGGTGAGGAAAAAAAGACGGAAATACCGCATCAAAGGGAAACAATTTTATAGCGAGAATCGCATGATTCGAGAAACGGTAAAATTATCTTCGCTCTATGTTGGTTCAATTCGAGAAACAGACGCGGACAATTTGGATTCGGTCGAATAATTCAGCCGGCACATTACTCTCGAGTCGAAGATTCGAATGGAAATAAAAGAAAAGCGGAGTCTACGCGAGCGCTCGACTCTTTGGCCAGCGTTCATATCCGCTTTACTACGATTTTCTAGTCAGATACGGAGCGAGGGTGGCCGACGGGCTCTCCTGTTATATCCACTTTAATCACGAATTCCGCTTGGCCAATCGTCACTTCGAAAATACGCTCTTTTTATCTTCCAATTTAATTAATTGATGAATTAAAATATTATATTCGAGTTTCGTGCTGTGTTATCATCGAATGTAATAAAAAGTACTGAAATCGTAAATTTTTATTCAAATCCATTCCATCGTTTTGTATAGCAAACCACGTAAAATGTATTGTATCGAACAGAAGCCGTGATAAAATCTAGCAATCGTAAATACAGAGGGTAATGTTAGCGTTGACAGCACGACCGAGCAAGCTTGCTGTTGTGATATTCAGGAAAAATAAACTTTTCACAGCAGATAGGAACATTAAAGCTTCTTGGAACAAGCGTAAAAGCTTTGTATTTTACACGGTCTGCATCTTTCCTCGATCTGACTCGTATACTATATCACTACGTACAAAACGGAATTTCACTGAGACTTATATGAGAAATGGGAATGAAAGGATGCTGATCGTAGCAGTAGTGAGAATTTCAAATTTAAAGAATCTTAAAAATACAAATAGATTCGCGAGTGTGATATATTTAACCTGGAATACAACTCATGTACGGAGGGAAGAAACATCGAAGAGAAAAGGAATCCGGATGGGAGAGGAAGGATCGGAAAGAGGGAGGAGGTCTCCGGTACGGAGTTTCTCTCCATGCTCGGTCGGAGCGAGGATCCGATGGGTTAAGGCCATCCATTCAAAATTATTACGGTCCAGCTTAGCTCGTGCGAATCCAGAACTCGCTCTATCCCAGCTTCGACAATCTCTCTTCCTGCGTTCGGTGGTCGCCGCCGGCAATCCATTGAGTTCGCTCTCTCGCGGAGTACCGTCGGGTTGCCGGAAGTAAGAGAACAGATCATGGAGGAGAAAGAAGGAAGGGGAGGATTCTCGGCGCGAGAATGAAAAGGCTGGATATGTCGATAGAGAAATTGGCGAGGGTGACAGTCCGTCTTAATTGACTCATCAAAATCTCTCTCCGACCAGGAGTCCCACTAATACATTTCAATACTCTCCATACTGCGTATATTCCGCCGAGTTTTATCAAACGAGCCACGAATACATGGATTCGAGAGGTGGATTACACTCGCGAATATTTCTCGCTTTGTACCAAGAGCCTAAGGAGCATCAACGAAACGGAAGACCGCAAACGAAGCTGCTTGAATAGAGTTTTGAAGACTAGATTTTCAGATTGGGAGCTAACGAAATTGAAATGGAAGCTGCGTTCGGTCTGTGCGGCTTGTCAAGAGCCCTAGTACCGCTCCGTATGGAACTAATCGACAGATATCACTGGCCGAATAAATCTATTACTTCTCCAAAATGATGATAACATTGATAATGATGCTTGAACGTGAAATTCAAAACAATCGAACAACAGTATCAATGAAAAACGCGTGCTTCATATTTCCAAATCATTTATCGTATTTATCGGTGTGTATATTCGCTTGCTAGTTGGATATCCCGACGAATATCCCCTCACAGTGGATCATATGTATCGTATCGGGGTGATCAATCACTCGACATTCATTCGATCGTAACGAAGATGATATTGAAGAACGGCGGAATATAACAGGGGTCCTATCGGAAAACCGTTACGATAACGTACTCCTCATCACCGCATCGGTTCCTTCCACCATACTTTACATTTCCACAAAATAGTGGGAATCGTTTTATCGCTCTTCATTTTAAAATACAGATATGCCGATGGTTCTTGATCCTTCGAGGAAGATGCGACCGACGTAAAAAATCTTCGGACAGACGAAAATTTTTCACGATTAGTAGCATCATAGTTGTATAGAAATATCGAAATCCATGAAAAATCAAACGCAAAAAGCACGTTACGGCGATGCCCGGGCGTCGCGGTGATTTTCTCGTTGGGATTCAGAAGGGGCTAGTTCATTGGAGACGTGAGGGTGCACAAGTTTACGAGGGTGGTAGACGTTCGCATATTTAGATACGGAGTGCATAGGGGCGCGAAAGCCAAGGGCTGCACGGGTGCGCGGTAGGAAGCGTACAACAACCGAGACCAGAAGCAGAGAAACAGAGGGGTGGAAAGTTCAATAGGACGAAGACGTGATTCAGACGAAGACTAAGAAAGCCGAATACAGAGTGAGAAATAAATACGTTACGATATATGCGAATACATGTCACGTCCATGTCTATTGTGGGGCTTAAAAGCTTATTTGCCTCTGGCCATATTGTTGGGTTATAAAAAAAACGTGTTGATGGATTTCTCCAATCTCTTTCACATCCAAACATTCAATTTTCGATCATCATTATGGAGGATCTGTTGTTATTGTATTTTCCACGAACTAAATTATACTTTACTGGTTTATTTTTCTCGTCGAATGGTTTTTTAATTAGCAGACGTTTTAAGCGAGTACGCTATTTCCACGTATTCGCCCTTTATTTTGTTTACATTATTTTCTACATTCTCGAGAAAAGAGAAATAAATCCATGTGGACAAGGGTTCTTTCATTATTAATGTAGACAGACAAAAAAATATCCATCTTGCCAGTTATCATGACCCAACAATATCCACCGCCTGAGAGGACTAGAAATATGGTGGCAATGGACATCTGGATGAACATGTCAGAGCGGGAGAAGAAGAGGGAGCAGGTAGTGAAAGAGGCAAAAAGAGAGGGTTGTCTGTCGCCCAATGCTCGACGTTTTTCCGAGAAGGGGTTCGGTAACAAAGGGTGGTTTGAGAAGTTCGCGTGGATGCTGTCGTTTCACGTCTACTCCCTCTCTTTTCCTTTCTTTCCAAGCGTTTCTTTCAACTGTTTCATCTCTTTGTACACGTGTACATGCGTACACATGCATAAGCACACGTACCTTCGCTACAATCCTACTAGAACTTTGAAGTGTTGGTTGGCTACTAGTGCGAACAAGACAAAGTACGAAGGACCCAAGCGTCCAACGCGCTTCATGTACCCAATGCTTTTTATACTGTACTGTTACAAAGCATAGTTTATGGTCTATTCAATCCGCCGGAATATTGGCTGAGGAAGTTGGTTGAAAAACTGAGGCTGATGAACGTTTTAAACAAATGTTATACGAGACTATGAAATGTTCGGTACTTCAACCTTGATACGTTTGTCTAGGATTAGCGGATGGCAAAGGAATTGTTTAGTGGATAATGAAAAAATGAGTTATTCGTGTATCTTCGAAATTATGGAAGATTTCTTTAAAAAAAAAAAAAAAAAAAAAAAAAACATCAACGGAAGAGTCGAAAACAAAAATTGGCTGTTTATTTAAAATACTGTAAAATCGTTTTTCAATAATTTGTGGAGTTTTGGTTGCTGGGGGAGGAAAAAATATCGATATTCATATTTCTCACGTATTTTCCTCACCATTCGCGTCATAGAACTGGATCACATGTTTTTGGACGTTCCATTTACGAAAACTTAAATATTTAATGGCTTTTGTTGAAGCTCTATTGTGGCTTGCCTCATATACTATGCAACGTGCCAGGAGCATACATTATGAAAGTTCTTTGCCACAGTTGCTGGTGCTGCTCCTGACCACAAGACTCCATCTTGTGTCTACTATGGCTTCCGGGAAACGTCTTGGATCTCGTTCCACTCATCCATTTTTTGTTCTCTTTCCGAGTGACAGTCTGAAACTTATAAAAATTTCTCATGTGGAAGTACTTTTTGGCCATATAATTTCACTGAATCTTTCAAACAAATAGAAAAGTGGTTTTTATTTGCATGCTTGAATTTTCATTTGATTTCAAATTGTGAATCGCTTCTCAAAACTCCATCGTGTCAATAGAAATTCTATTTATTTGTAACAAAAGAAAAAGGGGCTTTTTCCAGTAGCCGCTTTTTCAAATAAAATTAGTTCGGAGTCTCTACGATGTTTTCCATTCTTCCATTTTCGTTTTCTCTACTTCGTCCAACAATCACCGGAGGTCTAGAGTAACCATTTCCTACACAAGTTATTCGCCGTCTCATGTTTCCTTCCTGGCCTAACGAGTTTTCCGTTTCGTTCCTTCAAATCACGCTCGTTGAGTTCTGTTTGTTTTCCTTTTCCTTCCGCATTTTATCCAGCTGTATAAAACGCTTTTTCTTGCAAGTCATTTATTCACTTCCTTGCGTGCACACGATTGTGAATTTCTAAACCACCCTGTTTCTGGCATTGTTACAAGTGCCATTTCGAACGGAATCGTAATGAAAGCTCGTAATATATTTTCTCATGTCTTTCGGAATTACTGCTGCTAGTCCTCTCAGTCCCCCTTCCATGCTTAACGGCCGAGGGAAGAAGTATTTGCACTTTATTCCGGTTAAGGTGTCGTCATTTTTTGTCCATTCTCGACGAGCGCTCCTCGAAGGTTCGATAATAAGAGGGATCATCGGATTTGAACTAAGAAGTTCTCGAACCTCTTGCTTCGCTGAGCCATTTCATGGTTCATCGATGTTGCGATCCGAGGTATGCCCATAGATATACGTGTGTTATATTTTTCTGTATACCTCTTACCCTCGAGGATTTCGTTATGATGTGCAAACTATCTGCACTCATTGACTTTTCGTGCGCTTGATTTTCTCTTCTTTAACCTGGCTACTTATTTTTCTTTCACTTGACTACTTAGTTTTTTCCTTATCTGTTTAACACGCAGGGTTTACAGATATTAATAGTTTTTTTCGTCTCAGATATGAAGTGATTCAAAAACAAGGTGTAATTTCCATTCTACATCGTAGCATAACCAAATGTATACGACACTTTATACAAATTTTCAAGCATCGCGGACTCTTCTTCGCGACTGTATTTTTATCTAAAAAACTTTCATGAATATGAAACAATAACCTGCCCGAAGGAAAGAGAGGCCGCGTAGCTCATGGAGTAACTTTTCAAACTTCCGCTTGTTAAAAAAAGAAGTTAAACAACGTTTGAAAAAAAATAAAGTAATATTTTTATTGAATACTCAGTAGATGGTTAAGTAGCTTTTTATAGGAATTCGTTTTCTATTCCATGGTTATTCATACAAACGAGAATATTTTCGACGATACTTTTTTCCTTCAATGACCCAGTACAATACACGAATGAGTGAGTTTGACATAAAGTATTCTGCTTTACATAAAAAAAACTTTTACCATCTGTCTGGAGAAATGGGCCCTGCAACAGACCAAAATATTTTATTCTGTATAACTTGGTTTTGTAAAAATTTCGTCGAATTTCCTCCCAGCCCCACGATTCGTATGCTTGTGAGGCTAATATTTTAAATATTTTTCGAAACTTACGGTCGACGTAGCACAATGCTTCTCGGAGTATTCATCACTTATCAGCGGGGATTGAATTTTAATCTGCATTCTATTCACAATAACCCGAACAAAACGAGAGTTGAGAGGAGGAATCCATGCAATAGGGAAGATGGAAAGGCGAGAGAAGAGGTTGCGATGCTTCGAGAGTTGTTACGCTGGCTGGATTCCACTTGAAAACACGTTGGATACGTGAAAGGGTAGGAAGGTTTGGAGGGTGTAGAAAAAGGACAGAACAGAGGAAGAGGAAGAGGCTCCGAGTGAGGAACAACAAGAGGAAAAGAGGGGGAGAGAGACTCGTGAAAAGAGTAAGAAACAACAGAAAAGCACCCTGGAGGGTGCCACTCGAGGTTAAGGGTACAAGGATGGGGTCATTGGCGCTCTGGCATCCTTGAGGCTTCGAAAAACTAAGTGTAAGCGCGAGATCCCCCGTTACTAGCAATATAGAATCGTGCCAGAGTGCCCCACCTACGAAGCAGCTCAAGAATCGAGGCTAAATATATCCGCGATGTACTTCAGGAGATTGAGATGCAGAGAAGGTCTAGGACACGCGGATGCACTCGAACTCTGTTCACAATTCCCAACGGTCCGTCATTTCAACATTTGATGACATGACATAGCCAACGTCGGGTGCACATAACATCGGTATGAGCCTGCGACGAGAGTCGAAACGAACTTCTGATTGGACGAACAGCTTCGACATACTTTCACGTGCATTTGATCCGATATGTGTCTCCTCGTAAAATTTTTACTGACAACTTTGTTCAATTCGCAAAACGATACTTTATGACGTTTTCATGCCTGTTTGCATATCTGTGCTCTAGTTTCATAGTATTCACGTGCCTACAGACAGAACATCGAAGCGTGGCACAGAAAATAGAAAGATGTTGCTTTTTCTTTCGTAGGTGTTTTCTCTACCTATGCAAGTCTCACTTTTTTCTCATCTCGCCATATTCGTATGTTACTATTATGCGTTCAATTTCCAATTACGCAAGATCTCATCATCTCAGCTTTTTTGTGTTCTCATATTTTGGTTATTGTTGAAATTTTTTATTTTTTTATTCTCCTATCTTTCTCCACAAGTACAATAATCCTTCCGTCCTGTGTGTTTGAGCAGAGCTCTTGGCCTCTCTCATTCATGATTTTGGATTCATCGTTTGACAGTTTTATAGCATCGTCTCCATTGATCCCTCCGGAAAGAGAGACGAGAATAGATTGCAGATGGGAGAAATAAAGAGAGAGAGAGAGAGAGAGAGAAAAAGGAGCGAAAACTCCGAGTGAATCGGGGTATTCGATCGGCAACATCGAGTTCTCGTAACGGCCGTACAGTCCCTGGGTAGCGCTGCGACCGTGACGAGAGCCTCAACTCGTAAACACGAAGGCTTTCTTGCTCTCTCTCTCTCTCTCGCCGTTTCTCTTCAGTCTGAATTTTGTCTGTGAGCTTTATCTCATTTGGCTATTCTGCTCCATCTCGAGTATTCAGTTAAAGTAACCTCCATCAGGGCGAGGAGCATTAGTTTCTTGCGAGAGAGCAGCAAGAGGGAGGGAGAGAAAGAGAGAGAGAGAGAGAGAGAAAGGAAGGGATAGTAACCTTTTCCCCTTCGACGTGCTCCTGTCACAGGCAGAGGCGCTTCTGGCACCCTGCTGGCGTTGCTGTTTAGCCATATAGGCGTAGGTCGTAACCGCAGTAGATGAGACGATACTGCGCTTTGTTTGATTATGTTTCCTTGATGTTTCGAGAGCCACTGCGAGGCAATGTAAGAAAAATGATAAGTCCTTATTGTGATTGGTGCGGTCGTGGAGCAGTGGTAGTTAGAGGAATGCTAGAGAAGCATCGGTAACAAAGATCCATGAAAAGCTTATTGATGTGGGTGCGGGGTGATCTTTGCTGTATGTAAAAGACTAAACACTCTGCTCGTCCCTGTGAGATCGGAGAACCACTGGCAGGGATTCACAGAGAACAAGTATTCTCGGTGGTGATAGTGTTGATGGTCATTGTAGTAGAGTCCCCGATCGGTAGTGGTAGCCAGTTCGTGCAGGGTTTTCGCAACTCGGTGGTCGTCGTGTAGGATACGCCACGGTGGGAATGAAGCTGATGTTGGTGATGGCGGTGGGTGGCGCTGGTGGTGATTCGACGCAGTCGTGCTAGTCTTGGTCGAAGCGACGGGGATGCTTTGCCGGTAGTGGTGGTAGGAGCGACGCTGGAGGTGGCTAGGTGGCGGAGGGTGGATCGTCCGCAAGTCGTGCGTTCACCCCGCGCCGCGACGACAGGGCGTCGTAGCGGAGCCCCCGCGAAAGGCTAGACTTTATCCGCGCGCTCTGTTCCCATCCGTGAGGGAATAATAAATAAATGAATTACATAACCGGGAGTAATATTGGTCCGCACAATAATTGAAAAACTAATTGACTCGTACGGCTATCCAAAGGAAACGGAAAATATTTAAATAAATATTCGAGTAAGGATTCCACGCGCTGGTGGAACAAGTTGTGCGTCGAATAATGTTCAGTTTTTTATCACGATCCTCCTTTTATTTTTTTCCGTCTTCGCGCTGTCGTCCTGTATAACGCTGCAATTCGTCCTACACCTTCAACAGCCCCGAAGCTCGTGAATCTTTCACCCGTCACTGTCATCATTGTTTTCTCCGCTCCATACGCTTCTTCAACGTCCACCGAAAGGCCTCCCCCGTTGACAGGACTTTGAAACTCGAGAGATCTACAGTTGGCGACAATCGTCCTCACCTCATCCGCGTCTGGCGTCGGACTTTTCGGACCGACGAAAACTTCTACGAGTACAAGTACACGGTGCCCTAACACGTGGCTTCGAGGGGAGGGGACGTCGCACCCTGTCAGACACACGGGTCGCTTGGACGGCGAGACTCGTCGACGCAGGGGTTGAGATTACGCCGAAATAAAAGAGAGTGTTGCTACGGTTACGAAGCTACGTTATCATCTTGTTATTTTTATTATATCGCCTCCGGTATCCTCATCATTTTCAGCATCTCCTTCTTTCCCACGTGCATAAGAAAACTCACTCGAGTTTCCTCGATATTCTTACCGTATCGCTCAACTTGAATTTATCTCAACCGAATTCTTGCTAAATTCTTTACATTTCCAGACTTTAAATACTCAAAGTTTGCCCAGTTTTATTCGAGTTCTTGAACACTTGTGCAACAACAAGGGTAATTTGCTTACGTAAGCCGAACGAAATAAGTGCGTTGCGAGTGTTGCTCGAGTATCCATCCTGTACATTGTATATGTGTATACGTCACTGGAACTAACTCGGTATTTATAAAAATATACATATATCTACATACGTCGTTGGCGTTTGCGAGATTGGCTCGCCAATTCTCGGCCGTCATACTCGAGTCTCTGGTAAACCTGGAAAAGGGCGTTTACCCAAGCATAACACTGAAGACGTTGACGTCGAGACGAGATCGGCCGGTGCAACCGATTGAACTCGTGGTTTCTCGAATGATCAAGTACGATTTATAACCGTTGCGATCCTGAATTTTCAGCAGTTGCTTGACCCCGTGTCGTAATTCAAAATAAGCCTGCAAACGACTCGATGACGAGAAATGCACGAACGAAGTATTGCTGAAATTTGACTGAAACTCAAAAAGGGCGTTCACCCGGACCACCTGATAAGTCTGTGGTAGCACGGAGGTCAATAAGAAACGAGTGATCTGAAAAATCGTTGATATCGATCGATCCTCCTCGAAGTCGCTCGAAAATCCCCTTGAATATGTCGATACTTCTTGCGGTTTCATTGAGTGAACTATAGAGAATAAACGAAAGCAGGAAAACGTTTTACGTCGAATATATTGAATCAAAGCCAGGAATGAGTCGAGACGGAGGCACGACGTAACTGGGTTAATTGCAACCGTCTGCATACTGCACGCATCGTTGGTTCTGACGTTCACACGACGTATTGTCGATATAACCGAGGTTATTATCACATTGCACGAATCCACTGAGGAATACATCATTCGCAGCATCAATTTAATTTAGATACACGGAAAGTTGAACGATTTTGTTTCCAATCTTGCACTCAATTTTGCACGAATCTGCGAGGAGGGGCTGGAAAAGAAAAAAAGCCCAATCTTCAACGGACAGGCTCGAGGGGATAGCGGAGATAGGATCACCGGAACTACGCCGCATAATGGAGTGCCTAGACCTGAACTAGCAAACGAATGATCGACGAGACGCTAATTAGCAACGGATGGATATTAACGAGAATAAGTTTATCAGGGATCAAGAGGATCCCCGAGGGCTTTAAAAACATTTGCGCGGTGTGATCAGCGATCGCCGCTATGTGCATCCTTGCGCGTTACTATCAACGAGAATATTGGATGGGATAACATCGTTGTCGGATGTTGAACGAGTACGTGTCTGACGATTAGCAGTCGCCCGATCGAAATCAAGTGTGCTGGGGAGGTTTAGAGAGGGAGAGCTCAAAAAACACGAGGGTGAAATCTATTGGCGTGGCTGATCGTTACACCCGGTGATGCTCCTGTCGATGAAGCGTGAGAAAATCTCGGTGACACCGTGATCGTTTGGCCTCTATACCGTTGCAAACTATCCAAGTGTTATGGCTCCGTTAACAAGTCAATAAATACCTGTGTTCACCTATATCTATATACATATGTGTGTGAGTGTGCGTGTGTGTGTGCGTGTGCGTCTATGAATGCCTGAGTTGATGCACGGATATATTTATATACGTATTATCACTTGAAGGAACAGAGCAGAGCCTCGTACAATAAATATGGATCAGTGAAAAAGGTGGTTAAAAATCAACCGGTGACTAAAACAAGTGTCAAGGAGTAGTGTTGGCGAGAAGCCTTTAACGTGGAATACGATGGAAATAAGTGCTCAATGTTGATTCAATCGTGTATGCAAATTACGTGCTGTGTTACTGTGATTATTCACTTGCCCGTGAATATGTATATGCATAAGTCTGTTAATTCGATTTGTGTCAAAACTACGAGAGTTACGAAATTATAGAGGCGAGAAAAGGGGGATAAGAGCTGAAGGAATCGTCGCGTATACTCCCTGTGCTACGGAGTGAAATTAAATTGAAGTGCTGAAGCGGACACCACCGGGGAGCCTCTTCAAGTGGATTTAGTTGGTAAAGGGTGAGAGATGTTTGGTTACCACTGCGCGAGCACAGAGTCGTTTGGCCTCTCGTACAACGTCATATGAATATGCATATTCATATGTATATATACAAAAATTTATGTATATGTACGTATCGCTTTAAAGGATATCACGTTGAACGTCTCGGCTTATTTTGCTCTTCGCATTCTTATTACAATTCTAGAATGAGCACTTTTTTAATGGAAATCATTATTAAAGAGCTTCCATCGAGGACCAAAGTAGACATATTTATATTGAAAATAGATGAATCTTTCAATTGCAATTAATACTTGATGAAAAATAATTTTCAATCGAAAAGTGCACATTTTATAATCTTCGTTTGACAATTAATCACGTTTCCCCATCGATCTGAAGGCTGCGTATGCGTGCATTTGCTCTCGTGTCGAATATTCTGTTCATCTACACTTCACTGCAGGGGTCCGTTTTTATGAACCCACACAGGATATGCGAGGATCATAAATCTCTAAATACGCGATGTCGAATTTGGGTGATATGAAAATAGAATGTAATTCATCGAAGATTGAATTGGGGAATAAAATTATGGTCGATCGTCTACTTCACCATGCGAGAAATAATTTCTCAATGGAATGAAACGCTTTCGATGCTAATACTCGGAGATGAGGCTGTATTCAAAAAAGTCTATTACCCGATAGTTCAGGAGATGATAATAAAGTATCTAGTTATATGGAACCGACCGAGAAGCAACTAGATTATAGACTTGAGCAGCCTCTAATACCCATTAACGTAATATGAGAAATCTCATTACTCGTATCGGAAATTCAATAAAAAAACGCGCGGATTTTCGTTTTTTTACGTTCTCTCGTTACGAAGCATTATATTTTGAAGCTATTGAAGATTGAATGTATTTTTGAAAACGTGGCATCGTGAAAGATTTTCGCGATTCATTAGCGCACAGGGAGAGTGGAATCGAGGCAGATTGAAAGAAGGAAGTGAAGCTCGTGGAAACCGATATATTTTCTACCGGTGTCTCCGTATTTTATTGATAAGATGACGGTCATTTCGAGAGACGAGAGAGAGCGAAGTAAGAAGTGCGGAGTATCTCTATGGGAATTGAATAAGATAGAGAAAACGAGTTACAGACATGCCAATCTCGTGTATTTTGAAGTTCGTAGAAACTGGTCAATGATCCTCGAGGGAAGTTTCGGTATTGCGCCCTCTCTGCTGTGCTGCCCCCACGCCCTCTTCAGAAACGAGAGAACTTGTAGTATCAAAGTTTCAAAACACACACGCGTTCCCCACGTGAGAAATTCTGGCAAATATTATTAAAGCTGATCTTGCTCGGAAATGTCGACGCTGGATAAATCGAACGGTCACGTATCTGGTGCTGTGACGAGGGAAGCGATTTTGGAACGTTCGTCTCTATATATTTGGTAACTCGAATGGTGTGAATCGCGACGAAGATCGAAACGTCTCGTTCCTGCATTCGTGAAAATAATGTCTTGGTATAAAAAATGGCAGTTGCTTCTTTAAATCTCGAAACGTTTTATACCACCGAAAGTTCGTTTTATCCCAACATGATTTATTTCACTTCTTTTCAACTCGAAGATTGCGCAACGCCAAAGTGCTGATCTCATCATTACGAATTTCGTATTTATTATGAGATAATCCCGGGTAAAAGTAGAGTGAGCCAAAAGTATGACTTTTCTTTCAATTTAGAGGAAATAGGATTATCGAGACAAAATGGGCTGCCAACTTGTCGGATTTCGCTTCGTCAGTGAGAGCAACGGGATAAGTAGTGGGTCTTGCGCTGAGTCCTGAAATTCGTCAGGGTCGGGGGACCGAAATGAAAGGAGTAAAAAGATGAAAAAAATTGAAACGACAATCCAATAGACGAGTCAAGTCGCAGAGGGGCTCGAGCTCTACTTGACCCGTATCAAATTCGGATAGAAAATATAATGTCAGGGGAATTGGATGACTCCGTTACGTGCTGGTTTAGTGACCCTGGCCAGCTTAGCCTTGCCAATGTAAAGAATCTTCCCTCGATGCGTTTATGTCTGTATATCAGCGTGCATAAATATTTTGGCACAACTTCCCATTTCCTCAACGTCCCATCTGCGAGTTCCTAAAGTAATATGTATCTTTTATATGTGTATATGGACACTTAAATGGCTTTACAGGGGAAGGGGTTACGTAATGTGTAATTTTACACAGGTGAACGGGCACTTTGTGCGCAAAGTGCAGAAAGTTTATACCGATGAAGTTAAAGTAGAGTGGTGGGGAGGTGTTTCGCGTAGAGTCTAGTCACTATATATATCTTTAAACAGTAATGCACAGCTATACACATATACGTATACGTGATGCGCGTGAGTTACGTTTCTGCGAAGAAACTTTTAACTCGCTTTCGTTCGTGGTTTAAACTCACGTGTCTTGTAACGAATGAGAGCTGAAAAGTTTTCTGTTCCATATTTTTTTTCCTCCGTGCAAGTAGTACATGGGACCTCACATAAGATCACACACGTCCTATCCACTAGAGTCTCTTTCTTTTGCCAAGCGAAAAATTCGATTTCAACAGAGTTTTCCCAGACATATCCCTGTGCAAACGAAGACTCCTATACACGCATAGTGTCTGGCGATCTTATTGATCTTCGATCATACGCTTACTTTTGATACGACTCGTTCGTCTCGTCTCTCGCACGTTGGAGACTTGTTTTTACGATACCAGACGCAAAAGTTGTCGATACCCCCTTTTTTCTCGTTTATGTACCCCCGTACGCAGGTATGGCTGCGTGTGCGAGGGTGTCTATGTGTAAATTCCATCGGGGCGGGACGATAGGTCGTTTCGTGAGTCACGCACGTGGCTCTATATTGTGACGTCCAATCGTCACGCATTGCAGAGCACAGTGTGGTCGTATCAACTTGCCAGATATACTTCATCCTCCCATTTGCCACCCTTTCGCTCTCTCTCTCTCTCTCTCTCTCTCTCTCTCTCTCTCTCCCTCTCTCTCTCTCTCTCTCCCTTACACTCTCTCATCTCGATCCATCCGACCATCGATTTTTCTCGTTTCGCGATAAACAATACCAGCCTCGACCCATCACAGCCTGGATGACCTCTGGTTGCTCCATCGAAAGAAATGTGTAGCACACTCGACCTCAATCACATGAAATAATACCCATATATGCGTGCTATTTACAATAAATGAATGCATGTGTACGCATTTATACATGGAAGATCAATAATTTTCAATGATTTAAAAATTTATTCGTACAGGAGCAGCGACAATTTCACTTTTTTAAGGGACGAAAATATTCGAACAACTGTAATAGTGGTATGAACGCAGTTTCGATCAGAGTTTGGAAAAAATCAAGCCATTCTTTCTCTTTTCATTCCTACGAGACGGTCTTTAGATTTAGTTGGAAAAGTGACATACGTGGATGGCTGAACATGCGAGAGGACTGGAAGCTTCCAAACATTTTTCTCCTGACAAGTAATTTGGTTAAGAAGATTTGTGTGTCTTGCCACTGTTTGCAGCCGGAGATTCGCGATTTCGGGAATTCGGTTCGAGTAAAGTGAAAAAATCCGTATAAATATATAACCGGAATCGAATTGATAGTTGGATGGACTAACACGTATCTACAATGAATTCCATCGTCGATAGATTCCCGAATGAGGATCGTATCATTTGAGGCTCTCGTTCCAATGATAATCCACTCGAATTATTATGAGACGCTCTATTAAAATAGCCGTTTTTAATGTCCGTTTCGTTGAACAAGAGTTTATTAATAAATTTTGCGCACGGAGATAGCTAGTCGTATTTGAATTTATGCAATGACGGTACAACTCAGCGTTGTGATTGATTGGCTGGGTAAATTCATTCAGGGAAGATAACAATGATTTGGAATAGCGAGTTATTCTCGGATAAATAAACCTATGTACTCGGCACACATATGTTATTTACGTTTATATGTTTATAATTTAATGGATTCACATATACATATACAAATGGGTTAGATTTTCTGCTGATGGCATATGCCATATATCTGCATTATCCAACACATTGAAGTTCTCAGACCTCGTTTTCATGTACACAAGCCTCAAACCCTTTATGCGACATTCGTACAAGCTTCTGCAAACTACGAGCTTGATCTAGTGTGGCTCACATAGGAATCTCTCCATCTCTGATGGTCTTTCTTCCTCTCGCTTTGCTCCTTCTCTCTCTCTCTCTCTCTCTCTCTTTCCCTCTCTCGTAAACAGTCTCTTTGTCACCTCAGTGACGAATCCCGAATCCGATAACCCCATACGTTCTTCGATCGAAGAGATAAACGCGGTCGCGATTAGATGGGAGAATGCATTTGGCTCGCGGCGGTATTTCCGGGTCCGGAGCTCGATTCAATTTGCCAGCCAGAACGGACAGCAATGTCCATCCGGCTGTCCATTCAATGCCAAATCGCCCACTCTCGTGGTCAACGTGGTTATAATCCCAAGCTCGTTAAATATTCCACGCCCGTGGAAACACTTATTTTTTATTTATCACGATTGTTTTGCTATCGGGACTAAAAACTTGTGGACGAATGAGGGATTGTGATCCCGCATGTGATCTTGTGGGATCGGATTTTACACACGGATGAATTCTTTATTAGAGCGATAAGAATACACGTTTTTCAGTACTCGTCGTTTTATTCGTATCCGCTGATCCGCATCGCGGTCGATATTCTTTTGTTCCATTGCGAAACTGCCGAGCAAACGCGAATTTTCAACTGAATGATTTTTTGTCATCAAGATGAAGATTTTAGAGAAGCGATTCAATTTGTTTTTAATGCACAATTATTATGTTCTTCGCGTGCTTATGAACTTTTCAACGACTCGCGGATATCGCGTTCATAAATATAAATGATGCAATATCCGGGCTACGAGGAAATGGAACGAAGAAAAAACAACTCGCGGCTTGACAAACAAGAGGAAATTGTTCGCGTGACACTTGCTTGACTCTCGGATCCTTTGCGCGTTATATTGATTCGAGTGAGACTCAACTTTGTTTGCTCACTCTTGAGTTAAGTCCTGTTTGTCACAACACTACGTTTGCCATCGCTAATGCGGTACACGTGTCCTCGAAACGGCTCTTATACGTAAAGCCTTGAACTAGCACTCAATTAGTACACTTTTCATATCAATAAATGAATCCTCATCGATATACGTTATGTTAAAAAATGTTTGTTAATTAATACGACAATTTCGAATGTTTTTATTATGCGTATTCATGAATAATTTGAAGGCTTAAGAAAATTGGCTTCTCCGAAGAAATTGAGCAGCTCACAAAATAGAGTGCTGTTTCCTCTTTGAAGGTTTATGTTTCTCCTTTGAATGGAAATGTAAAACGACTTAAACGCAACATGAAATGTATTAATTATGAGCTTGGAATGGGTAAATTCATCACGTTTCCGTATCGTTCGTGTAGATCAGTAAATCGTTCAGGGAATCTTCCGGTCCACGTGCCACTAACAATAAGCTTCGAGAGCCATTAATTCGTGTACTTTGTAGAGTTTGTAGATTGATGAGGGGGGCGCGAGGCAACATTTCGCGGTGAATAGAGTCAGTAGCATCGATGGCTGACCACGACGTTCGTGACTACTGGCCACACGGACAGCCTGTACGCACATAGCAGTCTCTACGTTGTACATTTCACGTGACAACGCTCGTCGTTATGTCACACTGACAAGATAAACGAATATTCACGAGCGTTAAAAATTCTCGCCAGAGAAAAATCCATTAACATCCCGACGAGTTTTCGTTTAAAGTGCGCACGCCACAATTGTTTTTTCTCGTTGTACTCGGTGACGTTTTTGAGTGTCACTCGGCCCCCGCGCGTCAATTTAGTCTGGAGATAAAAACATCGTATTTTTTTACCCTCTGAGAGTAAATACGCGAAGAGACAAAATGGTACAAATGTTTTTTGAATGCTTACGCTGAAAAATGGACCGGAAGCATCGTCACAGTTGAAGCGACAAAGAACAACGTAAATTAAGAACCTTCGGGAACACTGTTTTGTCCCTTTGCTACTTCATCAATCTTTGCACACTTGAAGTTCAATACTTCAAGGATCATGGTATTGCCCGGAGATGAGAGATCACTCGAAAACTTTAACTATCGAGCTCCAAGTTTTATCATAGTTCGAGGACTTTTGGCAAGGAACACGCGGCAGGATATTGGATCCATTCTCGTCCACGTCGCTGAGGAATTTTCCGAAAATTTCATTTCGAGGGTTCATTTTTCTTAGTTTTTCTCATTGTTCATCGAACCCAAGTTTTTTGTGATACTTTGTTCAAAAACGTCATGGCATTCTTCATTTTTATCATGAAACTCGGAATTCTTTGAAAGTACTATGACCTCAGACATCATCCGAATCCCTTGATCGTATGCGGGTACAACTTTGTGATAGCAATAAAATTTCCATCACTTAATCTAATTGTGATTTTTTTACACCGAGAAATCTCAACCAACAAACTCGAGACACGAAGATTGCGGTTGAAGCCGCAAAAATATAGCTTCGGTAACAATTATATTGCAAGAATTCTGAAAACTTACGGCAGCGGTTGAGGACAATCGGTCTGTCTTTTTCTAGGGGTCGAGAAAATTCTTGAGGTCGGGAGCATCAGATAAACTCTGTCCTTTTCCTCCATCGTGCCACCAATGACGATCCCTCGACACGATTCACTGGAAATCTGCATGGAATTACGTAACGGGAAAGTCCTCGGCACAGTTATGCATAGCTTATCCCCGGCGAACTCGACGACTTTGCAGGCGTGAAACTTTTAGCCAGAGCAAAAGACCCGAAACGACGTTGGCAGGCTCGATTTCGTTGAAGCGAATTCATTCGCGCAAATTCTTAGCTGTTTACCGAACGAGACTTCGAGAAAAGCTATGAAAGAAGCGAGAAGGAGAGAGAGAGAGATATATATATAGAAAGGCAGCAGGAAATCTATAGAGAGGAAGGTATGAAAACACATTTTAGACAAAAGATTTCCACTCGAGGATTTCGCTTATCTGCGGAAATGCAGACCCATTCCTTTGAATTTACATTTCTTCAGAATTCCACCAAAAACCTCCAAGTGTCATTTCCCAGTCTCCACTCCCTATGCATTTTATCAAGAAACAGAATTTCTGCTTTCAAGTGAATTGTATTACGCAAGAAATCACGTTGATTCATTTACATGAATCCTCATATTTACTGTACCATCGGCTTCGCCAAACTTCTATTTCAATGTTAATTCTATCACAATGACCCACGAGAAGAGGATTGAAAGGTAAAAATGACCGCTAAAGCAATGGAAATGGAGGACAACCTTAAATTTGTAGGAATGTTCCCAGCGCAATGTACAAATTTTCATGAAAACGAAATAAATTTTCTTCCAAATATACAAGAGATTTTATTTCATTTTCACGAAAGTTTACACTTTACATTGAAAAGTTTCCGCATATTTGAGCTCGGCTCCGGTTTTTATTGCTATAACAGTTTACCTTTTAATTCTCTCAGTGGAAACTGTCTCTGTTTTTCACCTGGTTTCCCTGAAAAATGTTCGAAATTAAAGAGTTGAAAGAGTCTCTCGAAAAATAACGGAAGTAATTTTTTATGGTTCGTTTATGGAAATTAAAGGGGAAGATGAAAGTTTTGAATAGTTCAATAGCTCGCAAATCAACAAGACACGCGAATGGCTGAAGAACAGGGCGTTGTTCACGAAGATTTTCTTTGGCGTAGCAGCCCCAATAACTTAGTGAACGTAGAGCAGTGAATGAAATATTGTCAAAAATTGAATCTGAATACTCGCGAAGGGTGATAAAGTAGAAATTTTTGGTTTTTGCGAGGGTTAATGGGATTAGAAGTATATGGAAGAGCGTTAAGAGGGAAAATCAAGTCATGACTTTATAGTCTCGCTGGTTCATAAATGGATGAAGTAACTGGAACGAGGGTGTAATATTAACGAAGCCTCGTCGTCAGTAAAGGCAAATCAAGCGAACATGCCGTTCGAGGCTGTCAACGACAAAGGATAGAAAGTCCTGGAGTGAACCCGGGGTTATTCTGTGTGCTACATGCAATATCGTGGAGCTCAGAGACTAAAAGAGAGAAAGAGGGGCGGGGGGGGGGGGGGGAGACACTCGCATATACACACATACATATATAAAAGCTCGCCAGGGGCACAGCAGGTCTCAAATCGATTTTCGATTCACCGGCAAGCCAAAGGAGTTGAGATTTACCATCAGGGAGGGTTTACCGACCTCTCCTATCAACGTAGAACGAATCTAACGGTAAATAAGCGGCCCTCTGAAGTTGGAGAACCTGCAAGAGCCTTTGCGCCAAAATGTGTATAGAGGTAAGGTAAACTCACGAATCGAAACACTTTTCGTCACCGTTCGGAACTTTTTTACTCTTTGATTGAACCCTCATAGTAGAGTCCAAACAGAGAGATTCTTTTTTTTTTTTTTAGAAAAACATTTCCCAACCACCACATTCGGAAGCTACAAAAAAGCTTGAGTTATTTCAGGAGTGCAGAATATTCCATTTTGTACAGTATCCTCGTTCTCGTCATAGACAGGTCCATTCGAAACTAGTAAACGAGATATGAAAACGTACTTCGAACGAGGATTTCGATCTTTTATGCACTCGATCAATTAAGCTCCACAGTATCGTTGACTATTGCCACGTGGAAATAAATGATATGACGGTGAAGAAGCTGAACGAAGCAAAAGCTTCGAAACGTTCATGGTAAATACCGCACTCGATTATCCCGGTCCAATCTAAAAATGATCTCGACTACTTGCTCGACGACTTGAATTATATTCACGGTTAAGGTTCCATCACTGCATTTATTACTGTAGATGCAATTTTTTCCTCCCAGTAGCCAGACATCTCTACGCTTTCTTGGCGGATTTCACCTTTGGAAGAGCTCTTGAAACGGATCGTGAAATTGGTACGGAGCTTCAAGCTTGTCAATATTCGCTGTGCACATCTAATTGATATCGTCGATTGAAAGTCAATGCTGAAAGCGTTGGTAAATAATGAAATATTTCGTTGTGCAGAAAGATTAAGTTCCATCGAGAAACCAATTGCTAAAAAACAACGTGTTCGTCTCATGAAATACTCTCTACCTTCATCACTTCATTGGAATGCAAATAGGGTAGATCCGGCCAAAAGAAAATTACTCGAAAATGTAATAGCCCTTAAAATATACGAGGAGTTAGAATTGTATATAAAGATGGCTGAAGCAGCGCTGAAAGAGTTTTAAACGTGTGATAAATTTCCATTTCTTGGTTCAAGTTCTCGTAAATTTGTCGGGAACTCACCCCTGCTGGAACTTTGCATCAACGCTCGTCATGACGGGATTCTTTTCTTTATGCTGTACTTTCCATGCGGTAAACATGGATTTACAGCATTTTTGCAGGAGCGAAAGGTCGAGTTCAATATGCCGCAAACTTTAGAGAAATGTCTATAAATCTCGAGACATTTTAGCTTTGAAGTACACAACTACTTCGCACCGCTGTATATTCACGTGTCGTTGGAAGGCACGTTGTGTTTGACATCAGGGCTATGCTCGCTCGTGACGGAAGAACATTCCACGTATGTTACGAGTTCGTTCTTCCGGAAGGATGAATGCTGGTGCACGTAACATATATAAAATGTAGAAGCTCGTTGTACCCTGGTGAAGTGTGTACGAATCAAGGCAGAGGCTTTTTACATCTTCTCTATTTTTCTCGGGTTTCGTCAACCGTACAGCACATATAGTGACAGAAAAAGAGAGAGAGAAAGAACGACGGGAGGAGGAGAAAAATAGGCAAAGAGCGAAAGAGAGAGGGTCGCAGAAGAGGAGAAAAATCACCTGCACTGATGCCATCGTACATTCGAGTACAAGGTTCGTGAAAACCGTAATTTGCTAACTGGGGAAGCTTCCACGATTGCGGATTTCCACCTGCTTAAAGTTCAACTTCTTCCTTACAACGATGTTTCCTTCATTACCAATGTAGTGGCTTCCGGTTATTTGATAAACTTTGAACACAGGTATGTCGCGACGCTGGCGATTCCTCTTACGATTTTCCAATCCACACCTCATCATTACACAATCATTGGTATTAGCACGAAAAACGTTGTTCCAGAGGATCGGTGAACACACGAGGTTGTTGCCTTAGGTTCGTGTGATCAACCAATATCCTCGCACATGACCGAATGGATCTGCAACGGTGGCTGCGATAAAGAGAGAGGTTCATTCGCGCTCGTGTACTCATTCGGTGAGTGTGCTGCTATCGGATAATATATGCCCTACAGCATTGGTACAAACACTGAACAAACAAGCTCACGATCCTCTGGAACCGATGTTGTCGTCGCGATAGTACATGCTATCAGGAATTACTGTTTGAACTGTGGATGCTGATAGGTTAGGCTATCCTATATGAGGAATGGCCGAATACATGGGCACATGGCCGAAGAAACTCTCACGGTCTGACAGCAGTTAACTCCCTCTTTGCTATTTTGTCAAATTCGTACATCGAAGTTGTGGACCGTGGATAGCAATTTCATAAACTGATGGTCAATATCAGTTACCTGGTTGAGAATTTCAACGCTGGTTTTTGGTCAATTTTTTTATTGGTGAATTATTCATTATTCAAGATTGAGAATCTGGTCGAAAAGTTTCAAAAACATAAGTGTGAAGATCGATAAACTTGTAACACTCACAGAATTCATTTCTAAAACGATTTTACTCTCACAGTCCTCACAGATTCTGTGTCCGAAACTCACTGGGTCTCTTTTCCTCGAATACAGTTGGTATTACTTTAATAAATTTGATTGCCTGACAAACGAAATTACAAGGATTGCGCCTCCCGCTAGAAACGATGAAACTGGTACAAACAAACTGTAATAAAATTAGGCTGCAAGCTCGAAGCCATCTTCGACTCGAATACCTGCTGGCAATAATCTTGCATGGCGAATAGCACATCAAACAGAAGTACATACAATAATAGGATTTCCATGGTACGTGCAAAATCGTGCATGAGTTCGAACAGTCGCGTAGGCGAGTTTGCCCAACGTTGCCGAGAGGAACAAACAACACAGTTTCCCTCGTATTTTATGAGGGACGACATTATTTCCGTTCGCTTCTGTAAATTTGTTAAATACATTTGCCAAAATCACCCCGACGGTCACCTTCGTTTTACGGAGATTTGTGCACGCGTTTTCTATGTTTGATTTTTTTTTCGTTCGATAGCTGCACTAGTGCATCGAGAAAAACAAATAGAAACCAAAGGAAATCACTAATGATGCGGATTCGAGACGTTCTTTCCGGTCCCCCACGTGCCACTCATCGGAGCTAAGGTTAATTATTCCTGATCCCTTTCATTTCGTGGCTGCTGAATAGATTTCGCGATGCAAGCTTAGGTACCATTTTATATACGGTAGTTGAGGATAGCACTCCGTTTCATTCGTTGTATATAGTGCCAGCCTCTGGTACGTGGCTCGATTCATTGGCTACGGAAGTACGCGCACGTGTTTACAGATGAGGAAAAAAGTAGCATTGTCACTGATGAATAGAAGTTGAATTGAAAAAAAAGAAATGCGTTTTGTTCTCTCGGAGCCATTGTTAAGTCGTTTTCTGGGAAGTAATGAAATATCACAATGTGTGATGTGGTAGAAAGAAAACTCAGTATTGAGCCATTTTTTAATGAAAAGAATAATTTTTTCCATTCGTTTTGAAAGATTTTCAACGAATTTCAACAGATTTGAGATAAAAATATCTTTGTTTCATAAATCGACGGTTCTGCCAGAAGTAATCTCGCATAGGAATTAATGTAATTAGGAAACCATAAGCGTTTGATAATTATGCTCCGGTCGAACGTCCGGAGGACTTCTGGATCGGGTGAGAAATCGTGAATTTGCTAAATGGCGAATGCTTAACGTCTAAGTGCAATGACTGTGGGCGAATATCGAACGAATGAGGAGCGTGTACGTGCCAGTAATTGAATGCTTGGCCATCGCTTCGCGCCAAGTCAATAGATATACGTCTCGAGGCAAGCAATTCGAACCGCAAGACAGAAACACCATAACATTGTACGCTACACAAGATCCCGTGACGAGACCACGATCCGTTGAGGTTGCAGAGATCATTTGCTCGAAATTACTATTCGTACGCGACGCACACTACGTTACGTCTCGGGGGAGGCTGTCTCTGCGGATTACATGGCGAGAAGGTACGCCGTTTATGCACATACGTGTTTATTTGCGTTATTGTTCTCCGCAAGCCGTCGGGGAAGTGCAGTGTTTCTCACGACAGCGAACATAGATAATAATATTTCGGAAAAGGCCGATTGGATTTAAACTGAAATGTCGGACAGAAATTGACATCCATTCGGGAGGGGGGCGTGAATCTGTGTTACTAAAAAGTCTCCATTCATGTGCGCGTTTCGTGCGTAGCCTCCGGCGGGATACTGCTATAAGAGAAGGAGGTGGCAGAGAGGCTTCCAGCAAAATACCCTTTAAGAATGCACTCGGATGTGCACTCAGGCCGGCTCTCGTTGCACTTGGAATGTGAGACAGACCCCGGGCAAGGTTTCCCTCCTGTCGACGTGAAAAACGAGGCAAGGGAATGAGGCTCGGAGGAAAGACGAGAAAGAGAAACGAATACTATATTGGGTGTTCATGTACGGGATGTCCCGAGTTTTGCATCTTAAATCGCGAGAGAGAATTCCGTGAGCTTCATGAGATTTTCTACGGAACGCTACGCTTGCGAAAGATCAATTCCTGAATAATGACCCCCGTGGCACTGGCCGAGAAAGGCTTGGAGAGCGAGCCACACCCACTGATCCCTCTGTCAATCGAGGGCGGATCCAAGTACATTCGAGACTTTCAACACTACTTTTAGGACTTCCTGTATATGGTACACAGATATGAACGAAAATACTGTGAGAGTATAAGACAGTAAGTCCAAGCGTAACATACAACCAAACGCACCATTTTTCTTACAAACTTGGCGAGTTTTTTAGCCGTTTCCTCTTCTCTATCTCCACCGCGCTGTTCTCCCTTAGATATATACTCGAGGGAAAATACGAAAGTGCAACACGACGAAACCACAACACAGCGAAACCGAAGCTCCGCGCGGAGGATGAGGCCAGAGGAATAGGAATACTCTGGAACGGAGGATCCGCAGAATCGCGAAAGGAAAGAGGACTTCCATAATTCTTATTCCTGGACGAGCTCCCCGTTGGATACACCAAGTGTCTAGAGTGTCCGCGTGGTTAACTTATCGTCGTTCACGGGCGCGTTCCTATTGTCCTTCCGCGAGTCGGACGCTGTGCGGCAATGGCTCGTTCACACAGCCGGGCTGAACTTGAACGTTCCGCCCTTCGGTCCTCTTCTCCATTCCTGAGTGAACCCAGTCCATCCATCTTGCAAGGATCCCTTGTACTCCACGGGTTATTACGCTCACTTTTTCCGGAGCAAACTTTTTTCTCTTATATACGTATACTTGTCGACGTAGCTCCTCTTTTCCTCATGCATATCGCCACTTGCCATCACATTCCTACTGAAAAATGGCCACCCACCTCCTTCCACATACGCTAACACGTTCCTGCTGTTTCAACCGCATTCTCCCCTTTTTTCTTTCTCACGTTCCTTCTCTTTCTATCGCCATCGTAGTTTTTACAGTCCGGATTCTCCAATCTCTCGACACGTATTCCCCGAACACATTCTACTTTCATAAAATTATACGACGTCTCGGACTACCGAACTCAGAACTCAGAATCGCCGGTTATCACCACCCTCAACAATTTTCTCGACCATTTCCTTGCCAGATACGTATCTAATTTCGGCCTGAATCTTCTCCGTAAAAGACATCATTTCTTATTTGTCTGGTGGCGGATAAAAGGGCAAGAAATTCTCGAAATAATCAAAAGGTTTCTTGATCTCGTAGTTTTCAGAGCACTCACTTACCAAAAGTTAATTATCGTAGGAAACCTCTATCAGTCATTGCCAAACGAAGCATCAGAGATGCTGAGAAAGTAACGAGAGTTCATCGCTCGCGAGTTAGAACACAACACAATTCGAAAATCCAACAAAACTTTTACTCTTCCCAGGAGAGGCTTCTCCAGTTAGGAACAAATAACTGATAAAAGAAACAAAGCATGTTTCAACTTTCATACGGGAGCTCTACGTCAGTCAGCCGAGTCAAAAACGTTGGAGTTTCAAGCCCTCGTTTCTTTCTTTCTTTTATTCGAGCACAGGCGTGGATGAAAAAAAAATATATATAGTCGTAAAGCTTATGTGTCCTCAGAATGTATACTTAAAAATACACTTATATATGCGGTGGTAAATGAATAAAAGCGCATGTGTGTATCTACACGAGGCAAGTTACACTATATAGATCGCATAGAATGCAAATTCAGAGCAGAGCGCGGGTAGAATTTGGGGTCTCGGTTCGAGCACTCCGAGTCAGGGAGAGACGAAGCTTTTACGAAGCAGCTCACGTCCGCATGACTCGTTGGTGAACTCTAAAGCCGGCGTTGGCTCAACAGCGCGAATGGCGAACGTCGAGAAGAAAAGAGCTGTTTCGAGAGTCCGCGTAGGTCGAGGGTTGTGGACATGCTGCAACCCCTGAGCAGTTTACCCATAGCATTTTCACGTAGGGGTAGTTCAACATTGTTCGCAAGAAAATTTCCGAGCGGGGAAAGCAGGTTCGATGCTGAACGGTGCTGTGACGCCAGGACCTCAGCAATTATCGGGCTTCAGACTTTCAATGAAATTTCATGTGTTCAAATTGAAGAGGCGTGGTGCGAAAAAAGACACTAGCCAATATTTAAGGGCAAAAGTGTTGACGGGGATAAGAAACGCGAGGAAAAAAACGAGCGAGGAATGGAACAACGTGTTCATGATTATTCTGCGGTGCCAGGTGTTTTAAATGGGGGTAGGAAAAAGAGGGATAAATTTTGCGAGTTTTTCCTCGCCCTTCCTTACTTTCCACTCTGATTAATGTTACAACGAAAAGAATAATTTGTATAAAATATATTCATCTCTTCTACATTTGCCAACTTTTTTTTCAATCAATTTAATAAAATCATATTTAACGCTTTAAATTAAATGTGGAAAGCATCCCATCGAGAAATCTACTCGAGAATTCAATTCGTTCCATCATCCCATCCATTTTACGTTTTCATTAAATACCAGGCAAATAAAAACGCTCATCGATACTTGACAAAAGATGAAACAATCCCACGTGCATCTTTCTGGATTCGAATAATAGCTTCTACTCATTTTTAATCAGATTTAATTCTTTTTTAGGTCTCCTTCTCGCTTGTGCTAACATTAGTGTCATATGAAGCTTCTTGCTGGAGAAACTTTGAAATTAGTTAACTCGCAACATCCATCAGCCGAATGGCTTTGAGTATTGCCCTTTGAAATGCAAATATATTCGTGAATTGAACATAGCCACGGGGGATTCTAAGAGAGTAAATTGGGACGGCGGTGGCTGCAGAAAAGACGATTTAAACGACACTCGATTAGACGGAACCGACGCGGAGGGGTCACCAATGACTGTATACAATTGCATTCGTAATCTAAACGTATGTGTAAAACTGGTCAAGGAGTAATTGAATCGAGAATAAAATTTCCTCGTCCCTCGTGTTCTTTCCACTGGAAATAGAGCCTTAATTATATTTCAAAAAATGTTTTCTGCTTTTACGAAAATTTCGTTTTCCTCGTTCGTTAAAGCGAACATAAAAAGATGAAGGGAAGCGAATTTCGAAAGCATCGTTGCCAGATGCCTGCGACGATTATTGACACAAAGCTTTATTCTTCGTTCTCTCAAATATTCAGATAGAACAAAACTGTGAACAAAGCGAAGCTTTATGTTGCCTGACCCAGGCTGCTCTCGGGAAGGGGTTGAGGTGGTTTTCAGAGTAGTAAATGAAAGGAAGGGAAAGAAGAAAAAAATTTAAAAAAAAACGCTGTAACAAAGAAGGGAAAAATAGGAGAAAGAAACAGAGGGGAAGTTTGAAGCAAAGTTTTCCCGGAGCTCTGATAAATATGGAAATTAGAAAACTCCATTAATGACAAACTTGGGAGAAAAGCAGAACAGAAGCAGCGCGATGCAAGCGCGATGGATTACTACACCAGGAACCTCGGTAGTTAAAATAGCAGAAAAAAATAATGAATATCCTCGCTCACTGTTGTCCGAGTGATCGCGAGAAGTTTGAAGGACGCCTGTGCTCGATGTTCGCGTAAGCTTCACCATGCGCGTTAATTAATTATGCAGACAAAATATTTCAAAAAAATGAGAGCACCAAGAACAGGGAGTAATCGTGCGGTTGCTGCCGAGAGATTAATAAAAAAGTGATCGAAGATTGATCAAACTGATGGGGGTCACTGTGTTTAGTTGTAAACACGTTCGTAGTCCGCATATATATATTACTGCTTGCTCGTTTAGATGCGAGCCTTTTGATCGATCGTGCGGCTTAATTAAAGTTCGTTCCACTACTTGTTTGTATCAACGAGCGAATCACATTTGTATAGACACGGGGCAAATATATATTGGGTGTGACAATATTGAGCAACTGTTTTATAGATTCATCGGGAGCGTCCACGGATGATCAAGTACGGAAACAGTTTAACGAGCTTTAAGGATCTCTTTGAAATTCGGGAGAACCCTTAATGTCGTGCTTCGATGTCGTCGATTTTACCTTTTCCAACTTCTTCGTTATCGGTTCATTATCGATGGCAATCCGCATTGCAGTTGTCGTCCCCGCAGGGGACGACAAATGCATGGGAATGATCGGAACCGAGTTCTTTTTTCAAGGCTTTCTCACTCGAGTTCTCACTCGATTGTTTCGCGACCTTGTACGTAGCCTACGCCCAGAAAGTTTGCTAAAGATGATCAGTTAGCTTCCTCAGAAATAGGTAATCTGAACGAGAGATCGTCATGAAAATAAAAAATTGCGTTATAATTGGATGGGACTTTATCCAGATAGATTCTTATTGTTAGTCAATGAATATTTTGTGTTCAGCAGGAGACTTTGGTTTAGATCGTTCTTCGATTACACCGGATCATCGTCCTTTGTTATTTGCATCGTGATCATCATTCTTCGATATTGCACTCCCTCGGGAGCCGGTGATGGACAGGCATTCGAAGTGCCTATTAGGTTTCATGGTACAAAATCGCTTGATGGGTCGTTTTCGAGGCGGTTTTGTGCTATCGATCGCACGTCTTTGGTTTTTTCACATGTAAGTCGCCTTGGCCCGGGTTGAGTTGAATTATTTTCAAGCAGAAAAATTATTAGTGTATTCGCCAGTTAAATTGCTTTAGTGAAAAATAAAATTTGGTGTTCCGTCTCATCAGTTGAAGTTGATCCAAATTGGAAATCAATAGGAAAAAGGGGGTTCCCATTTTTTACTCGGAACTTCGTTATCGGAAAAAAGATTTTCCCCGTTCATTGGGACTTAGTTTTAACTCACGCACAAATCTGTATCCAGCGACTATGATCAATTCTTATTGTCCGGCCACTCAGCCTCGTGCTGGGCTCAATCCGATAATATTGAACAATTTCTCGATACGCATCGAACTCATCGAGAGACCAGGCCGACGATTTTCCCGACGTGTATCAGGAAATTAGTAAAATTTGGTTATAGCCAATTAGAGAATCCCATGTGAGCCATCTCTCTGGCCATGATGAATGTGGATTCGCTATCGCGTATTTTCAATCTCACGGTAAAAGCGGATCTCTAGGTTATATGATGGGACCAAACAATTTCGATACGTCATGACATCGCATGATTTTGTGCTATCCAGGATTTTATGAATATTATTAATTACAAATCGATTCGATCGTTTTCCATAGACATTTTTTTCTATTTACATATGTCAATATGTAACTGACTGTTAGTTTTATGATTTGATTACTTTCAGGCGGCTTCAAAAGAACTTTATATTAACGTAAATCAATAAAAACACGACTGAAATTTCCATTCCCTGGTTCAACGAAATATTTTCTAGTTTTTAATTTACTCCAGTCTCGAGGTAAACTATTCCCCTTGGAAAGTATATTTTGTCCAAAATGTTCGAGTTTGAAGTGAAAATCTTTTCGCAACGTAATTCATAAATTCCTCGCCGATTTCTCATCGCCTCCACCAACGCGTGTACGTTGCGCAGCATCCTTTCTGACCTTCTATATTCTAACTTTCCATATACATAAGCCTAATAGGCGCACTTGCTCACTATACGTAACAAGCTAATCTGAGCGGCAGTCCAGGCAAAGCCTCGCCAACATGTTCCTCTGGTAACCATCAAAATCGCTTAAGAGCTTTATGGTTCAGCACAGTGTGTACGTATACATCGGTACTCCGTGTACAATGTGCACACGATGCACGACCTCGGCTAAAATTCTATGTTCACCGGAGAACGTACCCGGACAAATTCCCGAAGCCAAGCCATCGAACTCCTTCACTCCCAAAGGGAACGTACGTGACGCTGCAAACCTAAACTCGATGCGATATGGTTTGTCAGAGTTGTTTCTATTCCCTCTGGTAATTTATGTACAATAAATTGCCATTTTAATGATAAAACTCAACGAAGGACGTGGGTGGATGCAGTTCTAACTAAGTTCTACCATTGAATGAGAATTATTATGACGATAGATTTCGAACAGGAAAACGATTATAACGACGATTCTGCTCATAATGAAATGAAATTATGCCACGACGATCATAATATTCTATGAAATTCGTAGTACGATAGTGGACAAATGGCGTTGTCTCATAATCTTCCCGAATATTCTATCAGGCAAGGCAAAATTTTGAAGGATTTCAAATGATTTTGAATGGACAACAAATATTGTGGGATATAACGGTATGGGCGTGGTCAATTTCGGATAGCATTACGTCAGCAGCACGCGGAGGCTCCCTCGGAAAAACCACTGAAATTCAACGCTACCCCGTACTCGTGTATTAAGCCAGAAAGGAGAAACTTGGCGCCAAACGGTCGCAAATACAAGTTGGATCTGAGGTTGTCCGGTTAATTGCCCGCGCCCTCTACTCTCGACGGCGCCAAGTTTGTCGTCGCTTTTCATCCGCAGAAAGGAGAAGAGTAGAATGGGTCAGACTGAATTTGTCGAGTTGATGAAACTTTTCTATATATACGTCAACTGGAAGTATAAATATATATCTTGGTACTTCTGGAAGCCAATTTTTCGAAGTTGTTGAAAAATTCTGTGAAAAGGATCGATAGCCGTACCGAACGAGTTCTCTTCAATGAAGGTCATCGTTTAATCTCGTTCGTTCGATGCTTTTGAACTTCTCGAGTTTGACCCTTTCAGTACGAGGGTAGTGCGCACGTCATTGGGTAAAAATCATAAAATAGAAAATAGTTAAATCCACCGGGATAGAGCCTGAAGCCATTATATCGTAAAAAGAAAAACAAAATGAAGAGAGAAAAGTAACGTACGACGAGATTTTTCGCAATGGGAAAACTTTTAGACTTCCGCTGAAAGTTCAGGCGTTCGAGGAAAAAAAAGAAAATTCATAACTCCGTTGTAAAATAAGATATGACAGTCGTTGAAAACTCATTTTTGAGATGAAAGATGAAGTTTTTCATAAAGATATTCACGAGGCTGCACAGATTTTTATCCTTTTTTCTTTAGCAACTGCACATTGAATTTCCGGAGTGAGCATTGGAACAGTATAAATGTGATGATACTGTGAATGTTGGATGCTGCTTTTGAGCCCACTTTTAATTTACTCGTTAGTTTACCAGGAGAATCGATTCACCAAAACTCTCGTGCAACATATTGAATTCGAAAAAAAATGAAAAATTTCTGGAGAGCTCGGAATTTTTCGCATGCAATCAACGTCAAATTGCACGAATGGAAAAAAAAAACTCGAGATATACGAACCTCACAAATACACACATATGCTGGACGAGTATTCATCGAGTTGAACGGACTCGGGGAAAAAATTTATACACGCGTGCAGCGGCGGTTGCCAAGCCAGAAATTTTAATAAAGCTCCGACATCAACCGACGAAAGCATAAGCTGTTCATTCATTCTTTCGTCTCGTAGATACATTCTTCTGTGTGCACACGTAGTATAACATCGTGTTTGTCGGCTTTCATATCTCTTTTCCTCGATCCTCATTTTCATTTATACTGTACACGAATCGGTGCTTCATTCCTATTCTCACTTTATAAAGTTTTTCTTATTTCTATTGGTCGAAGACGCTTCTATTGTAAACGTCACATTTTCCATTCACATCGCCAAGGGAGATTCGGGATGAGAGTGCTGTCGAGACATTGCTTCGAGCTCTTTTTGACAGTACCAGAATATATAAACTTACAAAAATGTAAAGCAAATTTTCACGAGAGATGACAGTACCTATCGCTTCGAAAGAGAAAAATCGTTTGTCACATGGGCTTCAAAAATTTATCAAAGAACAAAGAATATTAAAAATAAAATTCTCAGTGCCACTGCTTCCGAGCTTTGACACGTGATATTTATCAAATACGACTGTGAGAAATAGCTTTTTGTAGATTTGAGTCGCGCGATAAAACCTTAAAATGCATTCCCATCCGAAATCATTTACCAATTAGTGAGTACAATTGTAAATCAATTGAAATGTTTCTTTACTAATCTATGAACGTGGTTGTGCTAACTGTGAAAACCTTTTTCAAGCTTAAGTGCAAACTCATCAGAAATATAAAGTCAAATGTAGAGTAAAGATCGTTAGTAATGAGTTTGCAATAAAACAAAAGATGGTTTTAGTGCGGAAAAACTGGAGAATCGTAAAAGCTCGAATCTCTTGCCACTAAAATCGTAACGGTGGTGTTTTTCTATCGTCCTCAAGTCAATCCTCATTAGAGAATGACAGTTACGAGGATCGTAAAGTTTCCCTGCCAATTCTTATTACGAGGAATCGTCGTCACGTTGTCGTTTCGTCATCGTTATCACTTGTTCGAGAATTCAGCATAGCATCTTCCAGACAACGAAAAACGTTTTACTTGATAAGATGAGAGAATACAAATAGCAGAATTCGTAAAAGTAAACTCGCAATCTTTCTTATTTGCCCCATTCTTTCGAATAAGATAGATAAGTACTCAAGGGAAATTCACAAGAATATACGGCCAGGAGAACGAACAGTATCAAGTTGTCAGACTTTCGAGACGAAAAAATATGAAAAGTATTTCATTTTAAAAGTTTTACAAATCATCGACGCATAAACATTTTCTAGATCCCCAAGAATGAGAACCGCGATCACCGTGTTCTCAATGACTGAATAATTGACTGAATCTTTCACTATAATATAGCAGAGTTATTTCTTCAAATCATTGCCATTGCAGACCGATTTGAGTGAGCGGTATTTATTCTTTGCACGCATAAAATCGTTGGAATAGATGAACCCAAAAAAAATGATGAAAAATCGAAAAGAGAGACAAAAACACGATCCGATCGTTATCACATAAATGTAACGGACGTTACGTAGAGGTTGTCGGATGATAACGCGATTTTCGCTTACTTACGGTTCACTGGAGTTGCGGAGATTTTCTCGTGCGTATCATCGGATCAGCTCGTCTGTACGTATATTCACGTATAAACGTAGAGCGTAAACGTTCCACTCCGGGCAAAGCCGACGAACTTTTTCCCTACCCTACATGCTATCGGCGATGTCTCTCGCGGTCTTTTGCACTTCGTACATAGAAACGACAGTTGCCAGGCGTGTACAACTATCCCTGAATCTTCAATGAATGAATAAATATATATCTTCCATGTCGACACCTATGTGTACTTCGTAATGTCTCATATACTGCTATCTACGATCGCAGACGTTCTATTCCTGCATGTATGAATTCCGCACTTCGAATTTTTGCTGACGTTGTGATTCAAAAAGTTTTTCAAACTTTCAGAAAATTCAGTCCATCCAGGGCTTCGAATACTCTGTTGAATGTGGTGCGAAGTTCACAAACATTTGAGGCACTTTTTTTTGCAATAATAATCGAAGTGATGCTGAATAATGTGTTTTGTTGAAACTCGTAAGAAATTTCGATGATTTAACGTGGGTTTTCAAAAGCAGTTCAGTTAATAATGTACTTTAAAAGAAAAAATCTTCATTTTGAATTGAAATGATGCTTGTTGGGTTTGGACCGAAGCGATTGCCTGCTGGTTTAATATCTCTCGTTGTCGATCTTAGAGCATTCAATTGCTTGAGTTGATATGATTATATATAGCTATAAATATGGGAGACCGCAGTCTCTATAATCACTGATTGCACTTTCTACTGGAATTATGCAGATCTGTGTTTATAACAAGCTTCGTTATCGTATTCTCTGATTGAATTACAATATTCAGGATAACTGAATCGTTTGTGTGACGAAGTTGGTGAATTTCGAATTCATAGATGTGAGTGACGATGATGTGAATGAAGAGAATCTGCGACCGTGATTATTCCTGAATCAGGAAACTGCTGAATAGTCATTTACTGTGGTCATATGTATGAGCAGGCTCTTATCTATATGTGCATATTTTAAATCGTAAAAATGGTACGCTCAATGAAAAAACGACGATTCAATTGAAATACGAGTATACAATTTTTACAATTTTACGTTGCGTCTGGAGTTATTCGGAAACCATTGACGATAGTTTCATAGGAAATTTTACGCTTTTTCGATACGAGAGCATCCCAGTGAAAACTGCACATGTACGCAGGTCGATCGAGCGGGGAAACAGCGCGGCATTTAATGCCGTATGGTTCTATACCCGGTGCAAAAATCTGCACCAAAAAAGACCTTTTCGTTGTTTTACAGATGAACACGTCGACTTATGATGGCCAAGGTCGAGTGAATCGATAGCCGAAACTCACCATCGACAAGCTAATCCAGCACGAGGATTTCCAAACTCGTTATTTGGGTGGCGAGTCCCATGATAAAAGATGGGAATAAGGAGGACGAAAACAGCGAGGATTACGACGTCAATGATGAATATTTCATAAAACTTTCATAAGATAAATCAAAGCAATTAAATTGGTAAGAAAGTGCTCACAAACTTTTGGACATTAAAGTCAGCCAGGATAGAATTCAATTGGAATGAGCGAGAAATATAATCAAAATGACAGAGGCATCATGCTTTTGTAGATAACGACGTATAACCGAAATCAAAAGTAATATCTGTTTTACGATTCCGGCGAGTTTACTACCGAACGATTCTTCAAAGTTTTGACGATGTTGATATAACGTCTCAGGAAGAGGGGGAGGAAAAGCGTTTTTTTGACGATTTAAACACACGAAGTTTCAACCAATGAAAAATCTCGACAAGGATATTCGCACGACGCGTGTTAAATCAAAAAGCTGCAATCACAATTTGTAATATAAAGTAAATACTTTTATAAAGACTTTGGACACCATATTTACGGAGAAAGTATGATTAATCGCCGAATAGTATAAAACAACGAATGTTAATTCGTGGGGAAAGGGCAAATAGAAGGCGTGCGGAATAGCGAGTGAGTTATTCTGGAGATTCCAAGCTCGAGTGGTGCGGCAGGAAAACGTATTGAGGGAGCATCAATCTTGAAGCGCAGAAAGTCGATAGTAGGAGGGAGAGTTGTTTACAAAAGCAGAGAATCTTCTATTCCACGCGAGAAGTATGGCAGAGAGTTTCAAGAAGAGCTCGACGATCCCTATTCATTGAGCAAACTTTGAAGGCCGAGAAAGACATCGATAGGGAGTGAATAAAAAACGAGGTCGACGGAGAAGCTTCGTTGGATGGAGGAGAGCGAAGAAACCCGATGACTGAGCCCGAAGAAAGCCTAAGGAACTCGGTCCATCTCGACGAATTAAATCTTCCATAGTCAAAGTGTCGAACATAAATTAGTGTCTCTTCGAAGCTCAAGGTTCATAAAGAAAGTATAATCAAAGTGCTAAACAATATATATGTCTCATAATTCGAAACGAGTAAATAAGAAAATATAAAAGTCAAAGCAGACTTGAGAATATTTATAAAAGTTTGGGAAATAATAAAAAATCATAGTTAAAGCAAAAAATCGTTGTATTCGCTTATGTAGTCGCAAAGCGGTTTCTCCGAAAGTGTTTGGCAAGTTATCACGGTGTGTGGACTGGGTAGAATCCTCGGCTACATCGGCGGAAGACCGTCGGTGGGGGCCGCAATGTCACAGTCCGGTTCTGGTGGGTCCAATGGGCCTCAGACACAAGCCCAAGATCAAGACCAGCGGTCCGGGGAGCAAAAAAATGATTCTGTATTGCGGAGCGATGGACAGACGTCACAAATTCTCTGCCAGAATGGTCGGGCAGAAGCAGGAACGACAGCGGTCGATAACTTGAAGCCTGACATATCGAATGGCTTTGAAAATCGGACGATAGAGTATGAAAGATTCGGAGTGCACGATCGAAACCAAAGTACGGTCGGGGTTTTCGAACAGGCGCCCCAAACAAGAGCGCCCTTACAATATCCGGCGACCTTCAGTGATTTGCCGCCGGAATACACCGCTACTTCTCAACAAACGATCCAGTATCCCACCCTTCGGCGTCCATCTACGACAGGGCAACTGGAAGATCGACATCCGATAATCGCTCAACTACCACCGCAGCAGTATCAAACCGAAAAAGCACCGAGCGACAGAGTCCAACACGTATCCCAGACAAGTACGCAGACTTTGCCGGTCCAAGCGCAGCCTCATTTTGTGACGGAATACGTGAGCGATCAGGTACCTCAATATACACAGATTCGGGCTGGTCAGTTTGAGGTACGATCGCAAATTTATTCGCAGCAACAGCAGCCCCAGCAGCAGCTCAGAGAGTACGGAGATCGAGCCGGTTACGTGACAAGAGATGTCACGTACCGAGAACAAGCTGGAGCCTCCCTTTATGGACACCCTCAAAGTACCGGAAATCCAGTTTTCTCCGGAACTGGTCCTTACGTTACCGTTCAACACGCTGGTTCTCAACTACCTTCGCAGTCGACAAGCCCGCAGCCCCCTTATTACACGGGCGTTGTCTTACCGAGCCAACCACCGCCAGGTTATGGACAATTCACCACTGGACAACCCCAGTATCCGTACAGCCAGTATCCCCAGACGGTGATGAATCCTATTCCGTACACACCTCACGGATCGATCTATCAGCCACAACAATTCAGTCAACAATCGCCTAATCCACAAAGATTCTCACAGGATTTGTCCCAGTATCAGGCCCAGCCGATAATCCAGCCAATTGCTCAAAACGTTATGACAGCAACGGAGAAACCTGGTGGACGTGGGCCCAAACCCATGGTCCCACCGAGAGGAAACTCAAAGATCACTCATGGCGATCCAAATATCAGGAAACAAGCAACTGTTGAAGTCCCCGGACAAAAGGCGGCCGCGGCTTTGCCACCCAAGTACGAAGCACCGATTACCCAAAACCCTCAGGTATCCCAAGAACAGGTTATCCGAGGTGAAGCAACTCTCTTGATCGCTGGTACTCAAGTTGGTCCCGACGGACAAGAGCGGCGATTCTTGTCACCAATTAATCAAAACCCAAGAACCCGACAGGACGGTTTGTACGTTGATCTCAACGGTGAACAGGTACCAAGAGACAACGCACCGGAAAGTATTGCGTCAGAATGTGGATTCTATGTTTCGAGATCTGAACATAGAAAGTCTGTTTCGGTGGATGTTACAACAAGTTTCCAAAGACGCAACGATACGATAACTTTTACTTTTCCCGGTGACAATGGTCAGCATGATACAATAGCAAGCCATAAGACAGCTTCTTTGGGTGAACGAAAAAGACCCGAGAGTACACAGGTGTTTCCTATTGAAGCCAGACGAGTCGATCCTGTTCTTCGAGTCCCACCGATGACTTTTGATCAGCGACAGGAGAATCGGAAAAGTATTGTTCCCGAGAGAAAACCAGAATGGGGCAACGTAAGTCCGAATCAGCGTCCAGGAACAATGTCGGCTCAGGAGAACAGACGTTCGGATTACTTCGAAGAGCATAGACGATCGCCAATGAATCTTGAAGCCAAGAGAATGGAAGACGTTCGCAGATCACCAATGCCCTTCGTATCGATCAGAGATTCCTCCAACGATCGTGCCACCCAAAAAAGTCCTTCCTTTGGCAATCAAAACTTCGAGAAAACGAGACAAGAGTTGGCCATGTGGGCAGAGCAGCGACAGCGTCAGGATCTCGAACGAGGAATGTTCCCTAATCAAATGTTCTCCACAAGTCCGCGCTCCCGTAATCCCTCGGAGGAGAGACGGGAATCCAGGATGATTTCATCGGCTGAAGATTCTAGGAAAGATCCTCGTTTGCCACCAGCTGTTTTTCAGCCCATATCCAATATAACGCAAAGCAGTATAATGGAACAACGACGACACTTGCGCCACGTTAGTGCTGATCTCACCAAGCACATGGAATTTTCCAGGAAGGATTTTGATGACCAACCGATCACAGGCTCCGTAGCAAACTTGGTCCCGGTGTTGAGTAATACCATATCTTCGCAAAGAGCGAGCCCCAATCTCTGCCACCAGTACCCTGCACTAAGTGAGGCGAAGCTAGACTCAAAGACTCTGCAGCTGACAGTTGTTACAGATTTCGTGAGTGATAACCATACACCAAAATCCGGAGGTGAGAGCAGCGATCATATCATCCATAGTCACCGAAAAAGTCACAACGCCTCGACAAACTTATTGACTCACAGCAAGAGTCAGGCTGAAAATCTTCAGAGTCAAGCAGAATCGCACAACGAGAAAATCGATTCGCTTCAGGCTCAACAGCAACAGCAGCAACAGCAAAATCAACACATGCAGAATCAGCAGATGCAAAATCAGCAAAGTCTCGATATGATATCAGAAAAATTGAGCCAATTCGAGCGACAGCAGAGTGATCTGCAAGCTAAATTACAATGCTTGCAGAATCAAAATCAAATTCTTGATAAAGTCGCGATGTTTCAACATCAAGCTGATCTTCACGTGCGATTTCAGTGTCTCCAGGAGAGACAAGGGGAAAAATGTATGAGGCAATCGACTGATTATCAGCCCAAGAATTTAGTAGCAGAAATGCAGCAGATGAAATTGAGTCCTTTGCCAGATCATCTTCTCGAGGCCGCTAATGACAAAGCAACTAATGCACAAGATCAGCCAATACAGCAAGCTTCGCATCGCCAATCCCTTTTTCCAGTTCCAACTTACATATCGGCACAAAGTCTCCAGAGTCAGGCCTGTCAATCTTTGACTTGTGAGCGGCTGTCACCCCGCTTACCACTTGTCGATTCCGCAGATCAAACTACGTCTGTAGTCGGACAAATAGCGATGGCGAGCAATGCGGAATTCGAAAGGAGCGAATGCACTCGTAGCTCGTTGCAATATCGATTGACGTGTCCGTCAGACGTTCCTGAGAACGTCCCGGTCGTGGCATCCACGTCGGTTACAGCAAATACGTCAACGATTTCGGGATCTAGCAACATGACTGGGACCTTGAAAAAGGTGCCGCCGGAAAAACCACCCAGAACGTCCCTCATAGTTCTGTCACCGGAAATCGAGGTAAATCGATCGGTTTTGTCTCATGTATCTTAATATTATACTAAAAGAATTAAATAATGATCGTTTTTAGTTTTTTTTGTTACCTCATTTCAAATTACGATGCATGATCCATTTGTTTTTATCATTATTTTTCTCCCCTTGGAACTTTTCAGTTCTTTGACTTGTAATGACTTAAAGAATACTGAAAATTTGTTGAGAAAAAAGTTGAATCGCCATAATAGCGGTTGGTAGATATTCAGTAATGAGAGTTTCTGCTCGTTGCCTGCAGGCTCTCCGACGCTTGAAAACTCGTTATACGGATATTGGGCTAGATGTTTTCTCGGGAAACTTGGTTACGTATTTCGTGATTTCGTGCTACGGCTTCTTCTCTCGAGTCCCTTAAATTCGCTGCATATACAAATGAAAAGTGCTGAGCTCCGCTGGTGCATGTTACGAAACTGCATTATTGCTTTACATCCTCAAAAGTGAACTCTCCAAAAGTACATATCCACTTGAAATTGCTAACGCAAATTTTTTATATTCATTGCTGAGTAAATGAAACATCAATATTTCGTAAATTCTTGATGATTCGAACAGCAACGGAAATCTGCTAACGAATTAATTTGTCTTTTCAAATTCGTCGACGACAGCCTCGAAAAAATTTTTTTTTTACGCTTCCAACATAATTTCACTAACAGCAAACTCGGTACGACTGACACTTTCGTGTGCTCTTTCGTGTTAACCTCATCGCCCTGTATTCATTGCTCGAGCTTCAGCAAACAGCGTTTTCGCTTCAATGCCCCAATTACGACTACTTTTCTTTCAAGTTTCTTGTGTGCATTTGACACACCCCGGTTCTTTTGAAGTATCAACTTCAAGTCTTACGACACTAACAATCTTCTGCACTAATTATGTTGACCGTTATCATTTTTTCGAGGTTATGCCGGAAGCTTGAAAATTCAAATTCGTATTTCTTTGCTCACAGTGAGCAAATTCATTCAACCAATGAGTAGTTCTATTTGTGATAAAAATATTGAAGACGAAAATTCTTCCATATCTGAGCATATGAATAGGGAAAGAATCTCGAATGTAACTTTCAATTTTATTCAATTCTTGGCCTCCAAAAACATCTGCAGACATATATTTTGAATCCATCAAATTTCAATCTACAAAAGAATCTTGAGAGTCGTCATAAAAATATTACATTGAACGACTAAATGAATTAGAATATGAAGCCTCGTGATATTTGAGATCGGAGTACGATTGAACGAAATGTTGCATGAAAAATCAGCAGCAAAAAATCTCTCAAAGAAATTTTACGAGGAAGACATCAATAGATTAGAAAGATGAATGCAACTCTTATGCGTACTTTCATCTCTGAGTGGAAGTGATGGAAAAAGTTTGGAGTGGTATTCCGTAAATATGCACGTACTTTCATATAGCAATGCACATGAGCTGTATAAATTCATACAATAAATATAGCGAATCAAACTGCAGTGAGGAAATCTCACATTTCCACGTAGATTCTCAACAGAATGTACATGAAGAACGGTGTCTTCATCTTGCATGTAACTCAAGCACGTATTTCACTCTCTCATATTGCATATCACTTTTTTTATACGAGAAAGTAGTACCTCTGGAATAATAATATTTGTGCGAGTTTCTTGGCTGGATGAAACACATTCTTATGCATAACAAAACATGCTCATGTGCGTGCGTAAAATTTACTTTAGCTTCTGCAAAGATATCTGGATGAAAATGAAACTCAAAAATGGTTGATTAAATCACGAAGTTCCCATTGGCCGACATGGCAAATAGTTTATTTCTTTCGGGTGAAATGAATGGAAGTGAATACCTTCAAAATATTTATAAATGGAAGTATCGATTGAAACTAGGAAAAAAAATCAAAGATATTGTGAAACAAAAACCTTCGGTATTTATATTGATCAGAGAATTATATGACTACAAAAATCATGGTGCAGGAATTATACTTAGCAAAACAATTCCACAAAAGGAAAGTAATCAACGTGAAATTCGATATGAAATCAATTGGGTCATACGAACCAATTCCCTGAATGTTTTTTTTAAATTTCATTTCTTTTGATCTTTGCAAACTGTAGCCACCGGCACAACAGTATCCTGACGATACCAATCAAGTTATAGGTTACACCAGAGAAAATTCAGCTGAAGCTGAACACGTCGAAAGCAAAAACAAAAATAATAACGACCCGTTGAAACTTGCTCGTACGAGTCCGACCACACCGCCGTATGCAGCGACCCAATTTTATCTAGTATGTGGCCCGAATCCGTTTGATCATTCATATAAAATGAATATTTTAATTTAGGCATTTGCATATTAATCACGAATCGAATTGTTAATTAAACCAAAATAAATGAGCAAATTTATTAGTCGTGTAAGATAAACTCCCAGCATGGTGATGCGAGTCACAAAGCTGAATATTGGGTAAAGTGAAACGCGATTCTTCTCGTTTAAAATAAAAGAAAAAAGCAGAAAAAGTCAGTACGGAGACTTTGCAAACAACACCACGTCTGCCATATTTCTTGCTGCAAACCCAATTTCATTAGGGACTGCAGTCATCAGGGTATCTTTTCACTTCTCACTCTTCAAGTTATTACCCTCTAAGTGCAAAACATTTTTTCCTATTGCGACCGTAATACAGAAATTTTAAGGTAAACTTATTTCTTTTATACCTGCGGAAAAGGTGTGAAAAATGTAAAATTGAACTTTTTACAATTTTTCTAATCACTGATTGACATTTATGAAACGTGCACACGGAGCTTTGTTTTCTCTGAAAATTTAATTGAACCCTATTCTCGTCGAGGTTCGATCGTAAAATATTTCCCATGTATTTCTCGTCGCTGCGTGGCTGCGCACATTTTTATGTTCTTTAGTTCTATTTTTTTTTTTTTGGTATCGAACACGTATAGAAGATTGCGGTTTTATTCGGGTAGTGGTATCGGGCAATTTTTTTCCATCACGAAAATTTCGAATAAAAAAAACGTCCGATATACGTGTGCGTGGTGGAATTTCGGGGAAAATGCTATGCATTATTTTATCTCCCATATACAATGGGAATCATACCGATTTATTTGCTTGTCTATATGTGAATATAAATACCGCATCGTATACTGTTGAATTTTACGGCTTAACAATGTTTTTCCTCCGAAAATCCTTTTCTCTTTGCTCACACGGTGATTGGAATTTTTTGATGGTGTGACCAAACTTTGAATCCTTTGACATACGTGGCTACATGCGTAAAGGCCAAACAAACGTTAATTACTTTTCAAAAATCACGTTGTACTTAAAATAGAGCACAGCAGCAAAAACGGGATTGGCCCGAGTCACCAAATATATGGGGTGAGATAAGCTTCGCCATTTTACAACTGACCGTCGACGGAAACCTCCATTTTGAACGCCATTTTGTGTATCTGCACCATAAATACGAGAAGCAACGAATTACCTGGGTAAATCTACGCGATCAACAACCAATTCAAATTCAAGGCTGCGCTGTATGATTGAACGTGGAGCGGGGAAGAAGTGAACAGAAAAGGTTGACAAAGCGAGCTCAACGGAGAATAATTAGGTGCCTATCGATTTTTCAGCCTCACTGGCGGAGGACGAGGGAGCGAAAGAGAAGAAATCTTCCATCCCTTGTTCCTTATTTTCGTTCTACTCTCTTCTCGCTTTACCTCTCCCTTGTTTACTCCTTTTCTTCCTCATTCACTCAATCTTTCACGATTCAGGCCCCTTGCGTTATCGTGTTTTCCTCAGGCAACAATTCGTACGCGAAAAAATTTATAGCAAGCCCCAAATGAATTGTTAATTAACCAGTTTGGATAGATATGCGCCGTGTGCCATTGATTGCATGCCAAATGGGAGGTATTGATTTGAGAAAATATATATTGAGCATACGGTTTGAGAGTTTTCCACGCCTCGGTACTTTCGATGAAAATTGAACGCGTTTTCGTTGAGCTCGCATCAAGCAAATCGTCTCAGTTATTACACTTCCGCACAATATTTTTCGTGTTAAACTCAATATCCGATGCTTCAAACATCCGAAAAAAGGAATTTCGAAACAAGTGAGAAAACTAGCCCCAGGTATGAATCCAGAAAACGAAATTTTATGGGGACTTTTAGTTTGGTCAGAAAGTTACAATATAAATGCATTCGGACGCGCATCCACCGATACATAAACGTAAATATCGATTTTTCCGATCCCGAGACAGCTTATTGCGAACGTTATGAGAACGTAGTTTGCGTTAACTTTTATTGAGTTCACTTATACGCGATACACCCCACCCGCACCCTCCAACATCCCTTGTTAGCATTAACTGACTTTTACTCTAATGGGCTTTCAAATCACGGAGAGCATTTCTCCTTCTTACGATAATGATCGCGAACCCTGGAACATATCAAATCATGTATGGGTATGTATGGGCTTTTCCGGAATCTGCTCCAATGTCTCGGAACAACGTTCATTTTATCATCGTTTTCAATGCTGATCAACTTTCATCTGAGACTATTTATTTTGGGTAATTGGAAAATGAGACGCGTGAGAAAGTTTCACCAAAAATAATACTTTGCCATCGCGCATAATGTCTGGGCATCATATTGACACCTGCAGAGTTTCCACTACAAACCAAGTGAACCCTCATTTAACTTTATTACAATTCACCGAATATCATATTTCCTGGCTCCATTTCGGACTAAAAATGTCTGTTTCTGGCAAAAACTGCCAAAATGCCGATACGCCACGCAGCAACGATGGTATCATAATAATTTTGTGTCTGCAAAGGATATTCCTGACAATCGAACTACGGTAGAGGGACGCGTGTGATTCGAAGTGGAAGTAGAACAAAGAGTAGCCACATAGGGATTCGGGGTGACGTGGTCATTCTCCTCAGAAGAATAAACTCAATCTCATGAAAAGCGTGATAATATGACGGGGCTCGGTTGCTGCAGTTTCTAGCTGGCCATTCTTCGCCGGCCACTAACGGCATTCGCAATAACAATAATCGATAATCGATATTTCGAAAAGAAGCTCGGACGGGAATAAAATTGGCGGTGTCGGGCCTCGGGAGCCACTGGGATTCGCAGGCTGTTGCACGATCCTTGCAAGCTCTGAAAACGATAATAAAAATCTTTAAATGATAAAATCCCCGTCGCGTGCGAACTCGACAGTCCGAGATGAAATCTTTGGGCCAAAGACCTGACGCTTGGTCCTTTGAAACGATGCGTTCTCGTTGGGAAAACGACAGGAGCCACGATAACAATGAGCTTTCGAGCATTAATGTGTCGTCTCGCCACGAGGCGAACTCTTAGTCCGGTGAAACGACGTCCACGTTTGAACTTTACTCTCCGAAAAAGAAAATATATACGAGATCCCATTAAAAATAATAATCATTTGAAAAACATTGGCCCTGTCGTTGAAAAGCATTTATTGCGCTGTTTGAAAGCCCCTTTGTGATTCGGGAAAACACCGCGTCACAGTATACATACGCTCACATAGAAAACTGGATTCTTGTCGGTATTCATGTTATACAAGAATCCCGTATAGAATAACAAACCTTTGTGTCATTGGGATTGAGCTGGTCTGATAGAATTTTTTTGTTCGAAAGTTCTTACTGAACCCTGCGTAAAAATATTTCGTCTGCACTATCTCGAGCGGATATGACAAAGGCAAAGGTTGATTGAAAACAGATCGTGATTGTCGCATCTACGTTTTATAGTGCGTTATTTTTATCCGGCGTTTTCATAGCCCATACCAGAGTGTCTGCGAAAACGAGATCGCCTTCGTCGAAATCCTCGTGGAGTCGTACTTTAGCAAAGAAAATGTGAGGTTCAATTTTCTTCGAACTTCGTAAGTCGTCGTTTCCGATTGACGTACCGGAAACTCTGTAAAAGCTCTCCAAACGAAGATCGAATGATCCTCACACATGCAAGTGCATATGTGTGATTTATATATGCAAGTACGTCGGGGCTTCCATGGATCACCGAAAACTCACTTTTTCACAATTCAATCTCGATATATGTGAGTCACGTTTGAGCGTATGATCGATCTTCCTTGTCTCTATCTCTACTCACACTCCATCGTCTATAGACAGACATATTCACTATGCTATGGAAATCGAACGTTGCATGATGAATTCTCGATCAGGTGACTTTTTAATGGATACAGATGTAAAACGATTCGTACATGTCAGCGTTTTTCATCGTCTCGTTACTGTTTTCATATTCTTACTTCTGCACCGATACATTTTTCTTTTTTCGACAACTCTTGGCAGAACTCATCTCGTTGATGGTATCGATAATTCCGTTAGGATTAAATCAAACCAAGAAATGTAATTTAAAAGAAATAAAATTTAAGTCATAATTGACAGACACCACACTGTTGAAAATTTTTGCACCCACGAAAATTTCAAGTGTCTAGAACTACAAAATTCCGTTCTTCAATTTGCTCATTTTTCTATAATACGACTTTATTTTTCATTTTTTTTTTTTTTTTTCATTCATTCGTGGATGAAATAAAAAATTTTGAAAAGTCGAAGTGTAAATTTGCACCAGTGTCGCGCGAGTCTGTGACCTTAAGGAGGGTGGCTACATTCGTCAAAATGATAAGAAATTGATCAAATTTAGTGATAATGTTCTGCAACATCAAGTGCGAAGACGCAATTTTTTTCAAAATTTTCTTCTGCTTAGTTATCGAGTAATTACGCATTAAAGCAGATTTCTTATGCCTGGAATGTATACCTATAAAGCTATGCTTATACACGTGAACTTTAGTGATCAATTACTCGATAACTGTACAGAAGAAAAATCTTTAAAAATTTGTATTGTCAAATTTGGCATTAAAGAATATGTTCACCAAATTTTATTAAATGGTTATCATTTTGAAATTTTTAATGTATTTAACATGGTTTAGCCACCCTCCTTAAAGGGAGTGTGGTTTCTACGCGATAATAATCGAACAAAATGGACTTTCGTTTCGTCAAACCATGAAACATCGTACACAGCTCTTCGTTCCATCACCATCTTCAGCTCCTCGCTCGACACACACACACACACGCGCGCGCAACCAGAAGCACATCTATTTCTACAATTAATGCGCATTTAATTCAGTGGTTAAGCTGATGAAAAGCTAGTAAATTAATCAAAATCAATGAATCATCTGTGGATGGTCGCAATCCACATTTGATTTTATTGGAATTATCCGCTCAATTTCATACTTTCTTTGATATTCTGTTACTTTGATTCCTCAATTAATGTTGCATGTTATTTCTACTCGTGAAACATATCATGTTTGCATAAAGTGCGTAATCCGTCATAATGCTAATTATGCTCATGCATCGTGTTTGCTTTAAAATGTTTCAGAGCAACAGAAGCCAGCCTGCGATAGGACTCAAACAAACACCGAAGGCACGAGTGAGTAGATATTTTCTATTGTGATAATAACTCGTTAGATTATTTCAAGATTATACGGTACAATTGCTTGCTTCATCGAGCACAAAGTCAAGCAGGATACTTCCGGTACGAAAAGTTTCAGCGAACTCCTCAAATCGACCATTCGCATAGAATTTTAGTAGAATTTTTACAACGCCAAAGAATTTCTTTCTTCCTTCGAGTGGAAGCTGTTGAGATTCGAGGAATGCAGTACCTCTGTTCAGATTTTATCACCATTGAGATATTTCTATGGAAAGAAATGGATGAGATTTGAAAAAGGACATTGTCTCTAGAGTGCTTCGACGTGAATTTATCGAGGCGTAAATAATCCCTGGAAAATATGAAAAGAAAATCAAAGCCTCGTGAATTTGGTCCGGGGCTTATTGGTATTTTGAAGACTGAAAAAAAAAAAAAAAAATATCAATTTCGCGGGAAACATCGAAAGCATATTTCATCCGGATTTTTTACGCGTGCAAGCCTCGCAAAGACTTTCCCCTGTAACTTTTTCCGAATTGGAGCGTTACCCGAGAGTAATCGTCCCCTTAAGCAATTTCGCCATATTACGCCCTAGAGCCCTATGGGTATTTACGGTATCACGCCCTAAACCACCGCACAGAAGAAAGTAAAGAAAGATAGTGGTTGAGTCGAGACGAAAAAAAGTGAAAAAAAAACGCGCAAGTTCGTAAAATCGCGGATTTTTGTCCTTTTCGCATGTGTGAGCGAAAGAATAAGATCCGGAGGATAAAAAGAATTCGGGCAAGACGAGAAAGGATGGAGGACTTTGTTGTCGAGATAATGAGATTGCGTTCGTAAAAGCGGTGTGATTATCTTGTGACCGAGTTTACAGAATTTCGAGAGCACGTTTACGGAATCGTATACTTACACGTTGAAATCTCACGAGATAAAAGTTCCCTTTGAATAATAATTGAGAAATCAATTTCATTTGGATCTTATGAAGATGGAATATTCGTTCAAAATTCTCATTTTAAAAACGTTTATCAAATTTTTAAATCTCGCTCACTTTTTCGGCGAACGCTGCTCATCGCTTCGTGTTTGTTCTACGAAGCACAGCAGCACTCATAAAACGTTTATCTCCTCGAATCGGCAGGGGTTTTTTTAGTGCATTTTATAATTACAATTTGCATATTCAAAAAACAGATGGAATGGAAACTTTCCATTAAAATGTCGACGTCACTCGGCTTGACTCAAATTTACAACGTTCCATATCTTAAAGTGCAAGAGGAACAACACAGCTGTGATGCTTCACCTGATTTTTCTCATCTCAGAATGCACCCAGCGAGTTGCATTAATGAGATATTTTCGCATTTACAGGCGTCTCGTTTCTCGGAGTACTTCGTTGTTTTCTTGCATCATAACTCCTAGTTAATTATCGTCATAATAGCTCGGAGCGCGGAATTATAATTCGGAATGAAGATACCACGTAACGTAGCGTTGAGCTTCTTTACCTCGAGTGTGTATCTATGGAGCGAACCAAAACATGAATACAACGTTAAACGCCATGTCAGCTTGGAGACATTACAATTAAGTTTTCGAGTTACACTGTCCCACGAGTTTCAGCATTTCCACTCAAACGATGACGACTTATTTTGAATATACATGCTACGAAATGTAATTATACCTACCTGAATGGTCTGCTATTCGTTTATTCGTTAAGCGTACAGAGCTAAATGGGATCCGGAGATTCGAACTTTTGCCCACAGTTACTTTACATAAATGCACGCAGAAATCGATGAACGAAACAAACAAAATGATTAGAAAAAAGCATTCCAACGAATAAATAATAATTGCCAAGAAAATAGTGCATTTTCGTATTTAACTGACAGGACATGGGATTCTCATCAGAATTTTCTCGTATTTGGATCGAACAGTTGTTTGAGGAATTTAATATTTGAATACATCAGAAAAAAGCACAATTCGTCAAGTTTGTTGCAGTATCACCGACAATATTGCGTAGAATTTTTCAATTGCGTTCCAAAAATCCAAAATCCCCTCTGTAGCGCGTCAATATTGCGCGCGGTTTTCGATATTCTTTTGCGAATATTTGGTCATTTTACCAATGAATATGAAATACTGAATAAGTAAATATTGGATGCACTTTTTTTTACGATGTCAATATGCGCTTGAGTGCAGATAGAATGAAATTTTAAATCAACGTACATACGTCAACCCCCTATAATGAACGGATGAATAAGAACCTTAAACGAGAACTTTCATTTTAAACAGTATCTCTCGTCTTCCATCCCGCTCCTCGATGCATCCATATTCCCATTTTTTCTCTATATTGTTACACTGATAAAAATCGATAGATACATGTATAAACTGCGCTTAAAGTGTAATCCACACTATATACGAAGCCACTTGATCGCCACTTGTGATACGAGTAATGAAGTTACCCGCGTCCAATATCGGCAAATAATATAACCTTTGTATACGTCGCTTTATCGTCTTTCGATATGGGAAGCCAATCCTCTCGAACTTTCAAATCCCGAAGGAGCAAAGACAGTAATGAAGCATTTAAACTTCTGAAGGGATCGATCGAATCGATTTTCCTGCATAGTAATATGGAGCAGAAGCTTCTGCAAACGGAGCTAATCCAATTCGGTCGTTTTTATTCGTATAATAGTTTTTCTATAAAAGCATAATTACCGCTCATTTCGTACAGACAAAACGATCTCATTGATTACTGGGAATACTTTGTTGAATAACCTCGTTGAATCGTAAGACGCATCTGATGAGTTTATTTTATGCAGCAACGGAGTAGAATTTGAGAATATCATATGCTTCTCAATATGCTTTTCAGCAACGCTTCTCGCGAGTTCACGAGAATACCGATCACTCGCAGGGTATGATGAAACATTTCTGTTGGCTTCTCCGGAAAATGCGACGAACCAGAAAAGCCTTTGTGCTCCGACCAAAAATGTGTTAATACTGTGATCTGTTACGGAACATTTGATTCGCTTGGTTCAGCCACCAGCAAAAATGGTTCTATAAAAATACACATTTGCATAAAATAAACGCAAGGACGCAGACGTGACGCAAGATTCGGGGTGAGAAGTTGTTGAGAATATGGATGTGAGACGATCCGTTGTGAAAAAATAATTCTGGTGATGACGATGATTATCATGCGGCATTTGTCCTTGTAAAGTAAATGTTGTGTAGCAACGAGTATGAGAATATGGTGTTAAGACAAACGAGTCGTCACTTGCGTTAACCGGAAATGGATGGCAGAGGGGAGTTTACGATGCTTGTTGGCCTACAGAGATGGAAAAATTCTCGGAACAGCCCCGGAAACACCCCTCTCGTGTCGGGGCGCGGTGGGAACTTCTCTGAAAAATCGATCGAGTTTGCCACTGAACATCTACACCTTCGCATCCTCGATGCTTTCGTCCGTATCGTTAGTTTCGATAGTAACTCCCTCGCTTAAGTACACATGCTCGGTTCTTCGGAAAATAAAATAAATAAAATATTACCAGACAGTGGGAAAGTGCAACGATTTCATCGAGGGAGTCCTCCGAGGAACATTCAAACGGAATAACATTTTTTAAATATTCCACTGTCTCATGATTTAATGTCATTCGATTACGATCGAAAATTCGATTTTCATGATGTTCTCGAACAGAAAATCATTGTTATACCTTGATTCATTTCGTTCATGCTTATGGTTGCTATAAAAGCTTCGGTCGAACGAAAAATGTATTCTTCCAGCTATTATTTTCTCTTGCAGCGACTAGCAGAATATCCTGCTGCTTCTCTCATTCACGATTTGTAATTCGGCCTGTGTACACCGGCAGATGGAACCAAAGCATGTATTATTCTCGCTCGTTATGAGAACATTTCTGCATACGTTGAGCGAAATTTATTACAATTTGCATTTTCATAGTTCTTGCGTGCGAATAAAAATTTACGATGTTTATGGATCAATTTTACATCCGTGCAGGGCTCGCCCGATCGGATGATCTGTAGACACGTTTCAATTCGCGTCCAAAACTCGTTATGACTATCTAAAATAACGATTCGAAAATACTCACGTACAGACACGCTCTCACCATAATTTCAGAGCTTCGAATAATAAGTCAAAATCTGCGATCTCGAGGACTGTTTAGATCCGAGCACGATGAAATACAGTTGCAAATTTCCACTGCACAGTCAAGAACTTTCAAATAGACGAGTCACTTTGCAACAATTTTTATGAAACTTCCCCTTGCTGCACCAGTAATATTCATTTTCTTTTGAAATAACGAGAGTGTCTCGCTGCGCAGAGCAAACGAAAGAGCTGCTTTTTCAGTACTAACCGGTCGCGTGCAAACTCCATTTTGTAATAAAATCTTTTTTTAGGGACTGCGCGAATCACTGAGGGATCCAATTACCGTTGCGTTTATACAACTCTCCGCTGCGTCCTTGGGCGCTTCATGCAAAAATATACTCTGCCATTTATTATACGTGAAGCAATAGATAACACGAACATTCCATCTTTTACGAACTTTTCTCATGCCGAATTTGTCGCTGCTGTGACCTCCGTGGAGATTGAAAAAATAAAGACGATCCTCAGTCCCGAAAATCTTGGTCGATTTTTCCACTCGGTTGTTTCCTCCATCGTTACTCAACTTTGTGGTTGCTTTTTGTGTTTATTTGGCAACTTAAATTTCAAGCACGATAACCGCACTGTCACGGAATTGGGAATATTCAATCCCGAGGTATCGACTTTCTCTTTAGTCCGATGCAGGCACAATGGTATGGAAAAATTCGCGTAAACCGACTGGAATGCTACTGAAAATACAAATCGGTTGAGTTTCTAGTGCAGCGCTGAGTCCAAATCGAAAAAGTGCAATCACTTCGACGGAGAGTGAAAATGGTAGGAATTCTTTGTGTCAATCAAAAAAGATTGAAAATCAGATGAGAGTTGGATTTTCGTATGAGGAATAAATGAGAAAAGCATGCTTTCAGACGCTTCGTGTTTTGAATCGCGAAAAAAATGCAGTTGAATCCGTTATTACGATTTTTCCAAAATGGAGATAGCCTCAGTCCACATTCGGGTTTGACTAAAAACTGAAAATAGTCAACGGTTAAACAAACCGCTGTGCGTTCGCACTGGGCGAGAAAGAATAACAAAAATGTCGACAGGCAGAAACGGTAGGGTAGCAACGTGCTTTATCAATGTTTACGGGAACGGTTTGTTCGATCGAATTCACGAGCCAATGACCGATTCAACTTATCGTCGGTTTTTTCACTGCCACTGAAATGGGAAAATAACGATTTTCATTATTCTACCTTCAATCGAACGCGAAGAATTCGTGAAAAATTGAGATAGAATGGCTGATTTTTGTTCGGAATTCTTTGTGAATCGAGGCACGTTCGAGGAATAACGACCGCTGCAAAATAAAATGCGTATTTTTGTTGTCAAAGTACACGTCGAGATTTTGAAGTATTTCAGCATAGTGATTGAATGAATATTTTCAATTTTTTTTTTAGTTGAATATCCTTTGAAATTCCGAACGATCCTTTGAAAAATAAAGAATTACGACAATACGAGCATCAGTTTTCACGAACACACGCGTGCGCACTGACCGATTTTATGAACTCTCCGGACGTTTTATGTCTTTCTGTCGTATAAAAAGTAATCGGGGAAGAGATAAAAAAATTTATCGAGCATGTGTGACGAGAAATTTCAATCGCGGTGATCTATCTCGTTGATATTTAAAGTGCTCTTTTATTTTCTCGCTTTAGGAAATTTGTATTTTTCTTCTAGGGCTGCGCGTATGAATCACGTAGCATCGTACGACAGGTAATGACATTGACGGACGCTAGAATCTGTTCGCATGATAAAATCATCAGAAACGACATTTTCAATCGTCGCTCTTCATAACCAAATGAGTTTTTGCACATTGTCGCAATTGGACTTCGGTCGAGAAAAAAGTGAAACAATTCACATATACGGGAGCTACAAATTTTTCTTCCAATGCGCGTGATCTTAGTTGAAATTCTTCATGAAAAAAAAAAAAAAAAAAAAACAGTCTTATAACTGAGTCCCAATTAAATTTTCAGGCGTCCGTGGTTGTCAAACGATGAGCTTCCGAGTAAAGTAACGAACATTTGATCGCGATTGTTCCTGAGGCTCGTGGCGGGAAATTGCAAATAAAATAAAACACGTTTTTCGTGCTTCAACGTAATAAAAGTGATTTCGTTTCAAACAGTTGCGTAATTAAATTAACTCGCTACTCCGAACATTGATTTTACAAAGCTTTTCGCTCTTAATCTTTCGCTCGACGTTCCTCTTTTGAATTATACGTGAAATGAGCTTCTATATATTGCCCTTAATTTATAGGTGTGGACGATTCAAATAATTCGTTCGACTTCCGAAAGACTTAACGCATTTCTACGAATACGATATATAATTATAGGAAATCATGAAGGACAATGATTGAAAATTTTCTAACAAACCGGTGTGGTATGCTTCGCGAATGAGACCTCGCGTGTAAAAGGAATTGCGAACACGCGAGATCACCAGCATCGAAGGGGTTGTTGGTATTCCGCCCTACCTCGATTCTCCCCCTCGCTCTTTCTTCCCTTCACTCTCTCGCTATCTCTCTTTCTCTCTCATTCTCCATCCGCCATCGTTCGCCGTTCTCGACGGGGGATTTCGATGGGTGAGGGCCTGTTGCACAGCTTTTGTTTTAAGCCAAACAAACGAGCTCGACGTTAAGGGAGGCGAAGAAGAGGAATTCGCTCGATACGACCTCGCCAAGGTTCATACATTGCCGTAGTTTGTACGATACACATATATAAATTATATATATATAAGTATATGAACAATGGAAAACGGACTATCTCGAACCCCCGAGTCAGCACCTTTCGCTCTATAACACAACGCGCACTGCCAAAGCTTTAATTTACCCGTGAAGGTTCATTACGAAGAAAAACAAAATAACAAATATGGAACATTGCAATAACTACAGAGGACATTTTTTCAAGGAATTTTTACTCACGATAGCTCTATTGCGAATATTACTATGTGGTGGCTTTGCGGTTTCAACGATTTTCACTGGGATGGAATGAATTATTTACGAATATTGCAAAAGCTCGAATAAACGTAACGGCAAGTTCGCCCACATCTGCTTTCCGAGCGACGTTGTTGTTTCCGCACATTTTCATCCACGATCGACCATGCAAAAAAACACGAGAACCAAATCGAATGTTTTATTGTATAAAAAGTTGTTCATAACCGAAAAACAAAGGGAGACGGGGATTTGGAAGAAAAATTTGTCGTATATTAAATAAAAAGTATATTCTACAGAGTGCAGAATCGGGGGAAAAAACACACCGCACAATACATTCGATAAAACGCGTTATAATCAACGTGGAATAGAATTTCAGGACATTTCAATGAAATTCTTTGTACCGAATCGGTCCGTTTCCATCGAGTTTAATATATTCACTGCTGGCACAGCGGTGAAGTACCATTGAAGCGCACAATTCGATTTACAACTCGGCTTCTGTGAGCATATTGTATCGAGAGAGAGGGAAAATGATGCTTGAATTTTTGTATCGGCATAGAGAAACAAAAAATCGTTATATGTACAAATTTCGTCGGTTAGTTTAACACATTTATTTGAGTGACGGAACATCGTCACGAACTCGACGCAAACTAGGTTTTTTCCATCATTGATATTTTGTTTGCCGCAATTGAGACAACGAAGTTTCGTTCAAGTTGTTTGTTCGTCTCCTCGTTGTTTCTCATTTAAAATGTCAAAAAGTGCGAAGAAAATTTGGAAAATTAGCGGATAAATGGGTCGAAAATAGATTCATGAATCGATGACGCAGAAGTGAACTTTTCTACTGGAATTTGTTCACAATATTTTTTTGTTTTCTATTGGTGCATGAAAATATTCACAAATTAATGTTCGATACTAATAATGTGATGAAAATTTTCGACACTCGTCGATAATTGGCTGAATTCTCGAGTGCTAAACATTCGTTAGAGAATGTTATTTCTTCAGCAGCTTTTTCCTTTCTTTTTCGTTTCCCTTCAATATGGTGCTCGAGAGAAGGAACGTTAATGGGTCAGTTCGTCATGTGCTGTCTGCTCAACGTCCGACCCATCCTGAAATGGAAGTAAATTGCTTCGTTCCCTCGTTCTTCGCTGTATATATAAACATACATATGCACTCGATTACGTAAATTTGAAACTCCGTATGTTACCCTTGCACGTAGAAATTTTCACGCCGTTCTGACTATCAGATGCCCATCTGTCTTTGCAAAAACGTCGCTGGTTTTACCTTCCTTTTTTTCTCCATTTTCTCTGTATATTGCGCTTTCGACACCCACTATTTTTTCGTTAGCCGTCCATATACTATCGGGGAATCTCGACATATGTGGAAGGTAGACGAGAAAAAAAATTTTAACCGGGTTCATGGGTGGATTTACGCGGCTTGGAAAAAATATGAAATTCTTTCGTCATAACTTGACGACCCGTGCGCCGATGAGTTAATAAATAATTAAATTAGTCGTTTCGCATTTACGAGCGATCGTATCGATCTCAAATTTTTCAACGACGTCCAGTACTCGTTTAATCGAAATAATGAACTGTTCATTAAATTTATAAGTGTTGTCCATGGGTCCATGGTGCTATTGAGGTGATATCGAAAAAGTTTTTCGAACTGCACACAGCTCTCAGCTTACCACGATGCGACCTCTTTCCAACACAAACAATTAGTTCTCTTTTATATAGCATCTAATAAAAGCACGTTTTAGATGATTGTAGTTATGTCGGTGCTGCATGAGGAATTTTCATGCTCGTTTCCCATCCCTTCCCGGTGCCAATCTCATACTTCTACGGCCAAGATTCATTCTCAGAGTTCCACAAAGCGAGGAAGATTAAATACTTTCTTTCCTACTGTACTTTTTTCATTCTGAAGCCTACCGTTTCTTCTTCTTCGTCTTCTACTAGAGAGTCCCGGCAGTCTTTTGTTCGAGGACTTTGTCTTCTTTCCCACGTCCCTTCTGGAAAGCTTGTTTGCTTTTTTTTCCACCATTTTCTTCCACGGAGGTCCTTCGAGTTCGCTTTTGTTTATTTCTCGGCTCCGGTATCTCGGTCAACAGTGGAGACTCCGCGGGCTCCTGTCTCTTGAGGAACAAGTAAAAAATGTCTACATTCAGAGCCCTTAAAAGTTTCGGGGGAAAAAAAACCTTTCCATACCGATGGAGAAAAAAGACTTAATAGAGGCAAGAAATGACTACAAATCGAGCTTAAAAAGTGTATTGGTACAGAAATAGAAGCGCAGTGAAGCTGAAGAGATGGAATATAACTGAAAAAATATTTTCACTAGGTTTTTTTATTAACTATTATGCGAAGCTGTTCCACTTCTTCGCTTCATTGACACAAGTAGCTCCCCATGCTTATGGTTTACTGAGACTTTATCTTTCACTGTGGTGTTCGGAATCACGAAACTTCGACTATTTTACCTTCAAGTGAAATTTATCCCATTCATTATGCGCAAAGGGAATGAATATACGCGAAGGCCAGTCCATTGAGCGGCTTACGCTGGATTGTCCATCGAATTTACATAAATAGAGGAGAAAGTAATCTGGGCTTACTATAATAATGCACTATGTACGGGCTTTCAACGGGATGTGGATTGTTCAATTTCGAGTATAAACAGCATAATTTGTAACCATTGTACGGATGGGACAAGCTGCTGATAAAATAAAAATAAAAAAATATGCGACTGTCATTTTTTTCATTCGACAAATTTCCAACAAATGGTGGCCACTTCAACTTCACGAGTGAGGGAAAAACGACCAATTTCGAGTACAGATACACGGCCTGTCTTGACTCGCTCTGACCACAAAATTCTTCTTTTTAATACTTGGCGTCAAGACGCTGCCGCGTCTCTAGATATTCGAAAAAAGTTCAAAAATATCGAACCAACCACCAATTTCGCGCCATTTCGGGTCAAAATCCCTTGGAACAATATTTTAAACGGTTTTTTTACATGAGCATTCATCCGGAATTCAACAAGTGGGATTGGATCGCGTGCGGAATGATATTTTTGTTGATAGATCACCACAGCAGCTTGAATTTCTGTAAGTCTGTTGATATGCATTTTCATAAGTTAACTGCGCAAATATTTCAATGCTCTCTTGCTGACTTTTCATTTGGTTAATCCACAGAACACATACGAGGCGTGAACGAGCAAAAATTAAGATTCCTCGTACGAGGTATAGGAGCTCTGAAACTTGCAAAATATACTAAATCCTGAAGGATTAAGCAATTCCACGAATTGTTATAATTCCAAATGCTTGATTGGAAAAAGGTTTGATTCTGTAATGTCACGTCAATATTGGCAATAAGATACGGTTTTGACGTTGGTAAATATAGAAACGTGAACGAAGCGGAGTAATGGAGAGCGGACAGGAATAAAAAGGGTCTGCAAATCTGGAAAAAAACAAGGCAAAAATGGTCGTTTGGAACGGAGGAAGAGAGATAGAGGTTGGCAGGAATCGATTCGATTAAGCTCTCACACAGTGCAGGCCATTCGTCTCTCTTTCTCTCTCTCTCTCCCTTTCTCTTTTTTCCCCTCTCGCATGGATTCCCATTTCCGAAAGTGGGCCGAAGCGCTTTCGTGAAATCACCCACGATCCTTTATCGCAGTCGTACGGCTGCGCGTTTCTTGTCTCGAGACGCGAGCCAGAGTGTTCAAAAACTCTACCATCAACCTCGAACTGTGGTCCTCGATGCTGTTCCTCGCCTACATCTATATACGATTCTCCATGGATATATACGTATACATGCAGAGATTTATATAAGTAAACCATCCAGATTCTATTTAACCGAAAGTTGGTGCAAATTTGGTCTTCCTAACTTAGCCATGCAGCTGCGACATATTTATTACCCTTATACACTGTACTTTACGTGGATAAATTGCCAATCGGTTTGCACCGGTGTCGAAGTAACCCTCTGTTCCCGCGTTTGCTCAAAAGTTCGATTTGCTCGATCGCGAAAAAACTTTTTATTCCTCGTTTTGTCCAAGTCGTTGATAAATGACGAAACATTCGACGTCCTTGCTCGGTCAAGTTCCAATTATTATCGATTCGGATAGTCGATGTTTTCGAGCAATTGGCCCGAATTTTATCACAATCCGTTCGCTGATCGAATTTCAATTTTATTTCCGTGTGTATCGTCGCTTGTTTTTGCCGTACGATTCTCACTGCTGAATATTTGATTCGAACGTGTGAATCTTTCACGAGAATGTGGACAGCAGGTGTCCGCGATGTGCTTAAAAAATTCAGCTCGTCAGCGACTCCTCTTTGAATGGAAAATGGAATGATTTATGAGTTGCTTCATGAGTTTTCCGGGGATGAAAAATCAAAAACTGACGAAGACGGTTCACTCTCAAGGCAGTCCCTCAGACACACGCGCACATCGCAGATTTATTTCCAACTCATCGATTCTCTTCACGCGCAATATAATTTACCCTTCGCTTCGAGTCCCACGCGCGCTTCTCCAAAATTGCCTTGGTGAAAATCGTCTCCCCGGTTTCAACGCGGTGCCGATCGAACGGAGATAGGAGATATTGACAAATTTAAGAGCTCGATCCAAATCTACGTGGACGCATTCAATGGCCGGGGTTGAAATTGAGGCAGGAAAAAGCTTATCAACTGAAAATCAGGGTACGTTGGCAACCTTTTTTTTCAATTGAACATTTTTGGGTTCGAAAACTGAGAGTGAGACGCACGCAGACTTCCACATACGTCTGATCGAGGTGAATAATTTATGAATTATTGAGAAACGATAGAGGAAAAAAAACACCGCTTTCGCGACATACGAAAAAAGTCGATTGATGGAAATAGCAAACTTCGGTAGCGAAACACCATTTGGTTTCGATCACCGGGAGATAAAAGACGAGAGAAAAAAGGACGCTGCATGGCCGCGGGTGCTGCGCTTTCTATCCACGCTCAAAGGCATTTTCAGGTGTTTATTTCACCGAAATTCATCCGGCAATAATTTTCGGGCGCTTCCTCGATCACACGCATATTCATACGAGAGCCTTTTTCACCTGTTCTACAAGATCGATTTGAAGTGATAAGAAAATGGGAACGGTTTATAAGTATCGTGTCAGGAAATTGCGCACACCTCAAATTTTCTCGCTCCGAATAGAATTCCTCTACTTAGAAATTCTTTTGAACTCTTTGCTCGCGAATTCACTCGCAATAACTGGCCGTAGCTAAAGCGAGAGTTCCGAGATGGAAAATAATCTGCTTTTTTACCTCGTTGTTTTGCAAGTTTTGCCCCAACGAGTTGAGGAGCAGTGAGATCCAAAATTTCAGAAGAGCCAAAGTGCTCTTAATATGTCATATATTCGCTTCGAGGAATTCTTGATAACATTAGATTGGAGTTGATTAATTCATCGAGTGGGAGAATGGCGTGGGCGTTCTTCGGTACGACGCTCGATGTCGCAGCTCAGGAGATTGGTTATGACTTAATCAATGGATCGGCGAGCATGAATGGGGCTCGTATGAGAATAAAGGAGGAAAGAAATGTTACCAGAATTTGACAATCGTCGTTTCAGCTTTTAAACTTGAAAGGCCATTTCTACGTAACTCTGCATATTTATTTAATGGTGTGTACGTTGGTTAGTACTCTGCTCACATCAGGGTTTGTTTCGCGCTGCTCGCACGGATATGTCAGAGCAATACGAAGCTGCTGAGTCATTTGCATTCGGATCTCGAGGTGAGCGGCGTTTCTCTGTCTCTCCCTGTCCGCTCGTCGAATGCTTCGACAATGAGGCTTGGTGAATCGCAGAGAGCACACGGCGATGAGAATTACCTCACGAAACATGCAGAGGATGAGACTCTACCATCCACTCATAGAGAGCTTTCTCTATCCCGGTCTCTTGAAGCACATTCGTAAAGGCTGGTTATAGTTAGCTCCTATTCGAAGCGCACACATACATTTCTCTTCAGATATGTATGGACGTGCGGGGCACATACTTATATCGCGGGTATACGTACGAAGAAGGATAGCGAACGCACACGTCGATGGGTGCATTTTACAAGAGAATTGACACGGAGCCCTGCATGAGAAATAGTCATCTGTTCTGTTCACAGAGCGGTTTGTTTGTAATTTTAGAGTCTAGAGTCCCAATTTTCCTCGAAAGCGTCGCGCTGCACGAGAGCTTGCGGCTGCTCCTCGACGAGGAACAAAAGCCAAAATTCCGAGAACACTGACTTCCGCTGACCCGGAAAGTCGGAAATGACATTTTCCTTCTTATTTTTCCCTTGCATCAATCACCGTTGAGCGGATGAAAACGAACTCGTTATTATAACAAGCAGAAAGTGAAGAAAAAGGAGATCGACGAGGTTTGCTGTCCCGTTCGTATTTTCCTCCTCGGAAAATCGTTCGCCCACTTTTATTTTTTCTCCCTCCTTCCACTCATTTTTTCTAATGCTCTTATTCTTCCTTTCCATTTTATTTTATCTCGATTTTTCTCAGACGGTGGTGGACTCGGCCACCTGTTTCGACCTTCCGGTCGCTTAGTCTCTTTTGCTATTTCGCAGCGAGACGAGAGCACCTTTTCTCTTGTATCCCCGTTGCTCTCTTAGTCTCTGGATAGGTTTTATTTTATTAACTCGACTATTTTCCTCCAAGTTTCTGTCCAATAGTCGCAGCGTTTGTATTCACTTTAATAGAAAAGAACAAGAGCGCAAAGAGAAAAGAAGAAAATGCTTCGCGGTTGCTTTACCAAGACTTTTGTACGCTCCTTTCTCCGTATTTTTCGATCTCTCTTCGTCATCTTCTCGCGTTATTCTTCCTGCTTTTTTACTTTCTCCACCACAGCAGGCCAGTCGCTTCCTCGAGAGTCAGCACACTCGAGATCCCCATCTCTTCGCGTCCCAGTGAACTATACCCACATACCAGTCCACCTCACGAATCTATCTCTGTATATATATGCATACGAAGAATATATATATACGTAAAATATGAATATAGCATGAGACATACTCGAGAGGTCGCGGGATATAGTTAAAATGGAGCACTGACCGAAAACTTCAATATTCTGCCTCTGCCGCGACGGAAGTGGTGGAAGACGTGAAACGGAAGAGGAAAAGAGATCGAGAGGGAGCAGGAGAGAGAAGAAAAGAGCGTAAAAGTGGAACTGGAGAGGCTGAGAGATATCGGAAGAGATTCCAGAGTCGCAATTCGAAACGCGGTATAAAAGGGATTCGAGGAATGAGGAAAGAAGAAAAAGTAGTGAAAGACGAAACGGGAGAGTGTGTAGGATGGGATAGAGAAAGCTTATCTCATGATAGTCGCGGTGGAGTCCCAGGAATGGAATATTCTAGACAGGACCACGTTTTCTCTTCATCCTTTCGTGGATTAGAAGGGTATGAAAATATCGTCCGAGCTACGTACGGCTTCGAAAGTACGAATTTTCGACATCGCATGCATTTCTCCGGATACCGACCCTCGACTCTTCAACTTCAAGCCTTCACATATGTTTCGTCTACGTTATTATACATAATGTGCGGCTTTTACAAATATGTAGATTTACTACATATTACATTATGTCTTCACAATTCACAGGTTCACCTGGACTTGCACGCTGTCAGACAGCTTTCAGCAACTCTATTCAGAAATTTACTCTGGTCATCTTATATACAAACGTTTCCAATGATCTTGGAATTGTCTAGTAGGGAAGTATCATAAAATGTTCCAAAAACATTTTTCCACACATTATACAGCTCCAAAATCTCATTATTTTTTCTATGACGTCCCAGTCTTTCGAGGGGCATAAAAAAAAAGAATTGTGCTGGTTCAACATAAGTTTTTTGGTCCAAGTCTGGAAATAAAAATAGAATGGATCAAAGCATTCAGTGAAATAAAGGATCTAATTTAATCCAAAATTTTCTTCGCTTACAAGAATATTCATTTATTTAAACGTAATAATTTTTCAAAATCCACCTTTTTCTGGTAGTCTAAAAAATAGTTTTCTGTGCTCATGGATCGATAGAATTTGCATGATCTGGAGGAAAGTTTATGAAAACGTCGAAGTCGTTAATTGGATGAGATCATGTTTGTATACAGTGATGGACGAGTGTTCGCTTGCCTTGACTTTATACAGGTGAGTATGAGAAGCAGGGGAAGAGAAATTTCCGGACGTGCTACAGCAGCCCTCTGTATAGCCCGGAGTGATGTGGTTAGCGAGTAGTGATGGTCCGCCTTGGGCAGACATTGTCAGAGTACCGGCGTTAAACGTTACGAAACGATGTTTCGTACTAACAGGTTTTTCAGACGAAATTGGCGCTCTGGAATCGTGGTTGAATCAACGTAATCTCAGAGAAAAATAGCAATTCATTATCTCAGATTTTTATTCCGAAAGTTTTGAATTTTCATTATAATTTCGGGATGATGAAGAGCGATTTTCAACGTGGATAGACGAAGCCAAATTGTTTCGTTATAACTTTCCACAAAATGAAGGTTTGGGAAAAAATTGGAGACGATTGTCTGAATGAAATTGATAATGAGCACTAGTATAACCACACATTTGCTTATTTCTGTATTTCGTTTCTTCTTGGCTCGGCCCATTCCTGTCATAGCCCTCTGTCTTTTTATTGATACTTTTTTCTTCATCCATTTCCCTTTGTGTTTCCCCTTCGCGCTCTCTAATGCGATTTTTTACATAAAAACTGTAGTATTTTCGCCAGGTACGAATGAAATTTCTTCAATGGCTTGTAATTTCATTCGCAAAAAGATAAGTTGAAAAAATGTATTTACAACTTCGATTTAATAACTCTGACAACAAGTTAAAGTGATTATATCCTTAATTAGGGAGTAAAAATCAATCCAATTTAGACACCCATAAAATACGATCTTTCGGGCATAATCTCCCTTAATGATATCGCGATTTGCGAAACCTGCTCATTTAAAAATTCTTCGAGGTCTATTGCGTGGAAATAGATTGGGCTGAAATAATCGGAGCAGTCTTGTGAGTGGAACGACAGAGAGGAGAAAAAGCAGCGTGGAAGACGATTCGTAGGAACCAGGATTAAAGTATTGCAACGCGGCTCATCGGACCTTGACGAAGCACATATGCGGTTGTACCTCTGTCAGACATTCTCCCCTTAGCGTGTATATCACAACATTATAAGAATGAAAATCTCTACAGAGATACCGATCTCGATTACTCATAACACAAAAGAGCCAAACTCAAACAGTTTAGGCTCCGAAATACTTCAGCTTCACGTCCTTTTGTTTATCAGTATTAGATAGACGATTAGACTCGCGTTTCTCTCGTGTTTCCCCGGCAATTAGACGTCGTGAATTCCTTTAAAGGGGATTTGAGCTCGCACTGTTTAAACGACGTCGAAGTGCTTGTATACGGGCGATCAATTGTCAATTTCTCTCTCGATTCGCTGTGCGCACATACGATACTTAAATTTATCTGTGTATACAATTAATATAGACATACATAATGGTTGTACGTATCGTATCGATCATCGCTCCAAGAACGTATCTGAAATCTCATAACGAAAATTACGATTGCGATGTCTCGTCACCCCGAGCGTCCAAGTACATCGTCAATTTATAATGGTACGTCGGACGATCATTGTTGGCCGGGGAACATTGGCCGCGATTGGTAATCGTACGATTTGTAAACGTTTTCCGGATCTCGGACACGCGTGAATCTCGCGACTGAAAATTTGCGGAACAGAGAGTGCAATCCCGGAAGAGCTCAAACCCATTAATCCATTGTACATGGGAATGTAGGTTAATCCTTGACGCGTTTGAAAAGAAGTTGGATTAAGAGAAAAGAATAACGGTGAAAGTACGGAAAAAAGAAAGGGATGTTAAACAGAAAGGAATAAAATAGCCAAGAAGATTAGAGCCGCTGACGCGCTCGCTCGGTACAGTTCCTACTTTTACTTCATACAGAGTCACGGGCTAAAAGCTCTCTGGAACATGAGAATTAAACGAGATACGAAGAACGCTGTAGCCCGGGGCTTTCCAACGATTCGGGGCTTGCTTGTCTTCGGATAAATACGAAAGAATAATTGAAATGAAAAAAAATTATCATACTTCCTCTGGCTCTACTAATAACTGAATTAAATTTCATTCATTATTCGATCCTTTTTCTTCCTCATGCCCCCGAAATGATCGCTCGTTTGCTTCTTCTTTTTTTTCGAGAGAGAAGGAGACTCGAAAACGCCCTTTTCTGCTTACTATGTGTTGTGTGCTCCGTAAAAATTCGTTCGCGTAAAAATGAAAATCTCGTTAAGGTTTAAATCACTGGACGATCTCATCTCGCGAACGTAACGTCGTCGAGATAACGTAGCGTGACCATACTAAATAGAATTTACGTGACCCAGTTGAGCTGGAGCTCCAGGCTCCGCCCACTAGAAGAGCTCGATCGCACAGACTCTGAATTAACCTAAAGGCTATCATTTATTTAGATTTAAGCCATTATAATGTATATTACTCTTTGGAAAAGTCCTCGATTCACGAGTCATTGAAAGTACCAAGCTGCTTCCACTTATACATATTTATTAGGATGCGCCGATGTTTGAGCTTTGGTTTTTTTGCAGCTTCGAAGTTTCGTTAATCTCAGAGCAATCTGGTGATATTAAAAAGCGATTAATTTTCGAGCAGGATTATTTTTTCACGACGCTTCAGCTTCCGGATGAGCGATGAAACTTTCTTTTAGAGCCCAATTTTTATTGAATTTCTGCTGAATAGACCTTCTGCAAATTCCTCTCGAACAGAATAGTTAATCAACGAGAGTTTGGGATACAATTCTTGTGGAACATTTCACTGTGAGCAATCGCTCGAAAAAATAACCGCTGTGTAAGTGTTAATAGGGCTGGGAGCGAAAGAAAGCACTCGAGAGCTTGCGAAAGTGATCATGTTCGAGTCTTGAACGAGAAACATCTTAAAGCTCTTAACCTAACTGACGATCTTCAAACCAGCTGCTCCTGCTACCCCTATTTTTTCATCACCCTCGCACACTTTTTGATCCGTACCGGGTGTTGTTCAAACTAGATATACGTGGCCTCGGTACAGGACGTGGCAAAAGTAAAGAGCGTTGCTCGTTTTTTCAATTAATATCAATCTCCGAATAACGATGTCTCCGCGACATTCATGAGAAAACAAATATTTCCAACATTTTTTCGATTCCAAAGTAGAGAATCGAGGAAACTTACTTTTTTTCACTCACTCGTAAATCCAACTCTTCACCACTTTTGTCTATACGTGTCTAACGATCCGTTCAATCTTCGAGTGAGCGTCACAAAGTCTGAGCAAATCTGACGAATCTTGTTCTCAGATTCGTTAATTCATCAATTTTGAAAAAATCTTTTCAAGTGGAATGTCAAAAAACAAAGATCGTGTTATGGGTACAGACCCGGAGAATCTTCAAGTTGATTCTATTTGATGGAACCTGTACGACACACAATGCTTGCTCGTATCCAGTTGGCGTCTTGGCTCTCTCCTTAATTACTTGAGAGTATAGTGTTTTCTTACTCCTGGATAATTTGCTTGTGTCCCAATGCATTTGAGCACTCATGTAGACAGAATTTCTTATCTCCATTGCGGATGCTATAGAGAATAATTGTCCCAGCTAATTTTTCCTCGCATTCTCGTAAACGTCATTACAATTACACTTAACAATTTCGAGTTTTAATGTCAACAAGTGCTGCTTGTTAACTCCACATTTTAGCTAATTAAACGACGTCAGCCATTTCAATTGTACTTCGAACCAGCGATCGTGGTACGAGTGGAATGAGTTTTTCATCTTGGATCAGATTCTAAAAGTTGTCTAATGGAGTTATTCATATAAAGATTGAGAATAAACACTACAATTAATGCCAAAATCCTCGATCGACTTTTTGTTACCTTCGTTCACTCCTCTATCGTAAAGTTAATGCTTTTTGAGAACTTTCGACGTCGGATGAGACTCCGAATATTGTGAAATTTGTAATATAAGTGATTATCGATCCGACGTACGAATTAATATTCTCCGACAAAGTTTTAATGATTTATCTTGTGGCGAGATGAATTCAGCCAACTTTGTTTTCTTCCCCAAGTTTCTATGCATCTTCCAGGATAAAAATGGAGCGTACATGCATGTGAAATTAATCATGCTTTATTGAGAGGAAGCTGTGAGTGAATTTTCTCTCTGCAACGTCAGATCTCAAGTTGAGTGAAGTGTACATGAGTCTGCCATAGTTTGGCAAGGGTTAAGAACTCTGAGCAGATTAATGTACATGGTATATCTTCGTATGTGTACAGTAGAACCCGAATCGTAAAACCATCGCCATAGAAGAGTTTTTTCGATTCAGCCATATTGAGTAATAAAATTGTGGGCTCTGTGCAGCTCGTATGGGAACAGCACATTTTCATTCTAATTAATCGCCTGCGCGAGCAGTCATTGAACCAGTTTTATTCCTCGTGCTTTGCGAGTCACCCATCGATCTTGACTATTTTTAAACAAAACAAATTATTCTCACAAATAAAACGGTTACCAACCATTTAAATCGACAAATCTTCTGGGTTTTTTTTTCTCATTTTTTTTTCTGCTCAAACCGAATTACAACATCAAATGTCTACTGTAGGTATGAAAACGTATATATATTTGTATAAAATGGCTTCATTGCTCTACCGTAATGTCTTCCGGAATTTCTGAAGCCGACATAAACCCTTCCACCATCTTGATCTTTCTCCAAGATCTACGAGCATGCACAACTCTGCATGGATATATAGAGATATTATTTATACGCATAAAGCATACTCTAAGAAAATCTATCCACTTAGGGGATTCAATTTCCATTTACGAGGTGCACTATCAAGCTCTTCAAGATACAGACAGAATTACCACTCAGCTGAAGAATCCTTTGAAATTTCGATTGTGATATAATCCCTGAAATTTATCGCTTATTAATATTTCATAAGAATCTGGGTAAAAAAATGGAAATTTGAAATCATTTATGGTTACTTATGACGATAAATATTGGAAACGAGAAAAGGGATTGCTGGAAATGCCTGTGCAATAATGCACGGAAAATTGTAAAAAAATTGACCGTGGTCTTGTACACTGAGGAAAAAAGTGGTCTGCAACGATTTTTTTTTGTTCGATCAACAAAACCTGGGGAGCGGGGCATGAGATTGGTTAACCAATCCGAAAATTAGTTGGTTCCAACGCTAAATTTGTTTTGGTAAAATAAGCATTAATCACGGCGAATGTACTAAAGTTTTGTTCGACCAACGAATTTAATACGTTCCTCCCGACTGGATGAACCAGCAACGAAAACTTTTGTTGAATCAGGAAAATTCGTCGAAATTCGCGAAATATTGTTTGGCCTCATTCCAGATCGAGGATTACGATTTTTCATATCGGCGATAATAATTCGTACAATTTTATCTCTCTCTCTCTCTCTAAGGGGGGTACGAGACACGATATAAAATAGGATTACAGGAAATGCCAAAAATATGACTATCTTTATTCATTATTATCGATACACTGGCTAAAAAAATACGATAACTCACTCCGGCCGAGTCTCAGCATAAACTACTTTACTACTGGCCCGTGCCCCCGTGTCCGTAGGCTTCTCTCCGATCCCCCCAGTCACCCCCCGCGCCGCTAGCGCAGGAATACACTAACATAATTCGGCCATTACGCAATGCTGACGCGAGACCTTTTTCCGAGAGCAACGGGCGTGTTTCCTTCCTGTTTCTGTACGAGTGTCAATTACGACTGAAATATTAACAAAAAATATCGACAGCGAGCACCAAGTTTACTGTTTTCGAGTATGTTTTGCACGTTTTCTATAAAAGCTTTCGAAAGTTTCATAACGAGCTCTTGTAGTGTCTGATCGAAAGTTTGTTCGTTAGAAAATTGTCCGGGTTATACTGAGATTCCATACAGCTATCCTCGATTTGCATGAGAAACTGGCTCGTTTCCGGGGAGAGCTAGTCGATACTGTGACTCGTTACTCCTCCGAAGATAACTCAGGATTTTACACGCCCGAGGATAATGATGCAAATGGAAAACTGGAGATTCATCATGCAGCTGTGAAGAAAACGTATCGAGACAGAAGAGAGGAAACTGAACTCACCGATTGACGATCCGTACGGGAATCCTCGATGCCGGCTCACAATACAGTTACCCGGCGCTATGGTAAGGTAGGAAACTGCACTTATCACTGGAGTTGATTCTTGTTCGCGACGTTGACGCTAGAGGATAACGGAACGAAAGTGGCGTACGCGTTTTTTCGGGTATTCTACTCAATTGAATATCTCCATTCCCACTGTCGCTTGGTTTGTTTTTCACTAGAAATTATATCATCTTATAGAGAAAATTGATATTGAAAGGAAAATAATAGTTTTGATTCACGTGAATACCGTTTTGTTTAACATTCAGAGCGATGCGAGATCGTCGAAGAAAAATGTCTGCCTATTATTTGTGTTTACTGTTTGTTGACGAACCCAAAATAATCAAATCGGCGCTGTAATCGCGCGTCACTTGCACCTCCAAAAGTTCGATTTTGTGATTGCATTATAATTAGCCGATCTGCTGATTCGCTGATCACCTCTTATTTACAGTAGACGCTGCTTCAATGCTGCATTTCGTCTGAAAAAGTTTTTTGTCGAATGAAGTTTAATAACCGCGTGTTCCTCTCCGAAAGATTGATGGGATGATCACGGTCTTTTACAGACCCTGTTCCGCCATCGAAATTTTTTCGAGTCGCTATAGATTTTATTCGATGTTCGGTGAGCCCGCGCCCGTGCGAGTACGTTGTCGAAAATAACAGAGGGTATTAGTGGAAGGGCGTGAGCACGTACATCGTGCGAATACAAATGGTTTGGACGAGAGACTGGACCATACTCGTTCTTTTTTCACTTTTTCGTTTCTTCTGTTCTCTTTTTTGTTTTCATCCTGAATCCCCTTTTTTCTCTGTTCTCTTCTCGCACTATTTTCTCTCTTTCTTTCATTTTGATGATCCATTTATTACTCACTTCTTCCTCTTTTCCTTTCTCTTTCTCCTTCTTTTTCATGCTCGCGCTTGTTTTCCCTGTTCCGCTCCCTCCTTCGCTCTTTCTTTCGTTTCATTATGTTTTTTCCCTTTCTCTATTTCGTGTTCCCGTGCATCTCGCTTTCTTGCAGCGGACCTCTGAAACGGATTGAAGGTAGAGCAAGAGAGTGCTACATTTTTTCAACGATAGCGTAGAGAGGCTCGGAGCATGAGACAAAGAGAGAAAGAAAGGGTGAGCAAGGCGAGCGCGGGAGCGCAGAGCTTCAGGAGCGACACGGTGGGGCGCGTGGGTGTTGCGCTCGTGCTCGTTGAGCTCGCCGGTTCGCTAGCCTGTCACTTGTCAGTTGGCCACGAGCGTTCGTGCCGCGAGCATCGCGTTTTTTGTCGCGGTATTCCACGCACTGTCGCTTACGAATTCTCGATTGTCAAACACACAAAAAATTAATAACTTTTCTCCTTCATAATAATCATTTTCGTTACTACAGTTTTTCATTACCAACGGGCGACGATATAGTGCCCTTTTCATAGTTCTTTCTCTTTTCATGATAGCGAAGAATTCATCAAGGCGGCGATTCTCTTATCGCCAGCCAAATAGAATTTCGGTGTCAGTCGCGCGTTCTATGAGAACGCGCGAAATTCTTGTAAATTCGAGACATCCAATGTCCAGTGCTCGATCCATTTGGAGCCAGGAATTATTGATCGTTTTTCGAGGTTGATTGGCACGTCTCGTTCGAATCAGGGGTCAATATTATTCGCTTTGTTACGGTGCTGTTACTCAAATCACAATCTAGTTGGAGACATCAATCAAACTTGTTTTTTTTTCGTCGATCTACCCAATTCGAAAATCGATCGTAGAACGGAGCCAACATTTTTAATATTGTCCAGAAGTTCGTGACAAAATTAGTGTTGTTTTCGCCGTGTGGCGGCGCCGAGTGACCGCCGTATAACCTTTTTCTTCTCCGCGGCTTTTTCTACACCTAGTTTCGTGGAAGTGTGTTCGTTTTATTTTGTTACCGAAAATTTTTATATAATCGCGTGTGCAGTGAATTTCGTGAGTGTCGTTCATGTGTATGTTTTGACGTGAATATTATTATCAAATACGGCCTTTGTTTGATTTTTATTTCGGATTAACGTGACGCCAGCAATTTCATCGAACACGTTGAAAAAGTCGACGACTTTTTTCTTGTAACATCGACCCGAATTTCATCCGACTATCGGTGAGCTTCGAATTTTTTGAATTCATTTTATAATTCTCGCAACTCAAACTTTCCAATGTGTCAATAAAATATTCCTTATTTACAATCGTTCAAGGCTAAAACAACGAAAAGCTATTTTAAAGAACTTTTTCGGATTAGTTGAAAAATATGAGTTTACGCCACTAATTACAAACGTTTTAAAAACGTATCTTTAAAGTTCGTGGATAAATTGCATATTGAAAGGTTTAAGTGCGATTTTAGTGTATGGTAGCGTGTACAGGGGAGATTCGAGTGCACGCCGGTGGCCGTGGGACTTCGAAACGTCGTCACGGTCACGCACTGTGAGAGCCCTCTCGTGGTGCGTCCGTGCCAATTTGTCGCTTGGAATATAGTAATAGTACATGGGGAATTCCAGGTCGAAACCAAACATTTTACTCAACAGTAATAATCAATTAATCCATCGTAATCGGAGAAAGTTTGAATATTCTTTTTTCTAATTTTATAGAACGAATCTCCTCTTGAAAAAAAATCTCGATAAAATCATTTCTAAATGCACGTACAAATGAAATTTCTTTAAAAATCATTTTTACAAACGACCAATAAAAATATTGAACTTTTTACTCGTCAACACCAAAATAAAAATGTCTAGAAACGAATGTCGCCAACATTTTTGCGTCGCATCCCAGCATATTCGTAATATTTTATTCCATTTTCGCGTTCATAATGAAACGTGCACGGTACACAAGAGCAAAATCAAATATTCGAGGGTTACTGCCCTTTTCACTTCCGCTGTAATTCCTCATGTATATTTATATATATTCCGAACAACACAATATGCAGTAAACACAGTGTATTTACCATATGGCGCCCGGAGGCATCGCGTGGGCAGTTGGCGTCCCACGGAAATCGCGTGATTTACTCGTTATTCTTCGATTTGGCTGTCGCGGGGAGTCTCTCGAGACACTTGATCAGTTTTCCGATCGATAGTTTCCAATAATTCATTTTTATCGTCGAGTAGCTCACAATTATTCGAACAATTTTATGCAACGATGTGGAAAAAAAACGTTAAAAACCGTAATTCAATAATTTGAATGATCGAAAACCCCGTTGATTGGCTGTTGATTTCCACTTGTACAAAAATCACCAAAAATATTGATTTTTTAAAGTTTTATTTGCCATTTCGAAGCATTTGAAACGTCGAGTCGGCGAATTTGTGAATGAATTTTCGTATTTATTATACGAGTGTAGTAGACAGCTGAAATCGAGGAATTCTCCCTCGTACACTCGGAGAACTTTGTTGGCAAACACACGCGACCGGAGCAGACTGAACTTCTTTTTTTGAGTTCCCTTCGAGCTCGAATTCTGGCTAATCCTTGGCGTCGTCATACCAGTCCGTTAGTCTCGCTCGTTCGAAGTCACTGACACGTTTGTATGTATCACTGTGGATGGGCTGCGGGATTCTCGCACCTGTTGTTCGAGCTTTTCGCGAGCAAAGATTGAATTTGCAGTTCCCTAAGTAATAGGCTTTGTGTGCGCAGACAGGAGGAGGCGCGCGCGGGTTTGCGCTGTATTTGAGCAGCTAATTCAACTTTGGCTCAGTTCTCCAAATTTCTATGACATTTCGCCTTTTCGTTCGTAACCTTCCCACCTTTTTTTCAGACGTCAAAATTCAATTCTTCGTTAATTGCTGCTTCCTCGAACTTTGTATTTGGTCAATCAATCGAAGCCTTCAAAAATACGAAGTTGAAGTTTGCAACGTCGGAGTTCAACGAAATGAACGAAAAAAAACATTTATTATTAATTATTTTTTTATTTCACGAATTATTGATGGGTAGGGAAGAAAATTGGAGATTTACTGGAATTATTTGAGAGTTTTTTTACATCATTTCGTTGGACTCCAACGTTGGAAATTTCAGCGTAATTCAAAAATGAGCGGATCGAAATTCTATTCCGTTGAACGCATCATCCAGGAAATTATTTTTAAAAAATATTTATTCATGTATTTAAACACAAAAATTGCTCATATTGATTATGCATGATGCTGAAGTTTCCAACGTTGGAGTCCAACGAAATGATCTAAAAAAACTCTCAAATAATTCCAGTAAATCTCCAATTTTGTTCCCTGCCGAATTTCCAATTCGTAATTTTTTAAGCAACATCAATCATTCGTAAAATAATAAAATAATGAATTATAAATTTGTTTTTTCGTTCATTCCGTTGAACTCCAACGTTGCAAACTTCAGCGTCGTGATTATGCTTCTTTCGGGAATTCCATTTTTTCGATATCGCAGAATGCGTTCGAAGCTTTCATTCAGTTCGGATGTCCAAAAAATCGTGTTTGCGTGTAACCATTGAGATTTTCGATTTTCATTTATGTATCGTACGTCCAGTTATACGTACGTGGAAGGAAAACGTAAAGTGTCGTGGCGTCAATACGTTTATCGTCTTCGCGTACGTTATTATTATTGTTTTTATTATTATCGTTGGTTTTGACGGTCGCTCGTTACACATTTACATCGAAGAGTAGAGCGCACATGCCTTTTTAATATTCCCACTGCGTAATATCCACGCGTGCTTGCTTTGACGTCTTTTAAATACGGTGATACACAGATAATAACCTAAATACCTGTTCCCTCGTATTCATACGTGTTTCTATCATTTTCATACACATTTTGTAAAACAATATAAAATGTTGGTGTGGATGTTGGCTTCCCTTTATTCATTACGATGCTGAAGTTTGCAACGTTCGAGTCCAACGAAACGAAGGAAAAAAAACATTTGTAATTCATTAATTTTTTATTTCACGAAGCATCGGTGCAGGTTGAAAAACTACGAATTGCAAATTCGGCAGGGAAGAAAATTGGAGAATTACTGGAATTATTGGAGAGCTTTTTTACAAAATTTTGTTGGACTCGAACGTTGCAAACTTCAGCGTCATTTATTCATTGATGTTTCAACTGCTTTTTTAGCTTGAGCTTGGTGTCTATGAAACATTTGAAAGCTGATGACCCATTTTTGAGAAACTACTGACTGGAATGCGAGCTCGGTTTATGGATTTTTCGTTCTCTTTGAAAAGTGTTAATTTCTTCTCTTTCTGCCGCGACGTTGAGGAGGTTCCTCGTTTGCCAACAAAATTCGAGACGAGCGTTTGTGTACTTATTTTATTCTCTTTCAGGCCCTCGTGCGAGTAAAAAAAGCGTGGATAGTTGTAAAGTGTGCAAAAAAACCAGAATCAAGTATCATGAATACTCGAATTTTCGAGTAAATGTTTTAAACGTGTTCTGAAATGGAAGCGGAATGGAGTATATTTCGTGTTGTTCGCTCAGGCGCTTCTCGAGAACGTTTCTCGGGAAATTCGTTTTGATTTGCATTCGAATGAATTTTTGCGAAATGAGAGAAAAGGTCGTGAAAAAGAATAGCGATATTTGCAATATTTTTTTTACGATTCTCCCATGCTGTTGCGAACTCAAGGAATCATGACGACTTTTTTCGATTAAAAACACGCTCCCCGTGACAAAAGCGAAACCTCAAAGGCCCGGAACTCTAAAAATCGTGCAAATAGTGTGTTGGAGACTTCCAAATTCATCTCTTTGATAAAAAAATCAAACGCAGACCAATAAAAAAAGAAAATAAAATCACTGGTTACGGTTTCAAATGGAAACACCGTTCGCCCGGCTCTACCTTTTACGATAAACGAATGTACTGACGTTTTTTGTTTTGTTTTTATTTTTATTTTATTTCGGCTGTGTATTCCCGAGCTCGAGAAGGATGAGAGCGCGGCAGGAGCGTATGGGGAGGGATGAAAAATTTAATCAGAGCTCGACAGGGAGTTTAAAAAAATCGTTTGGTCTGACCTGCATGTACGAGTTCTCCAACGGCTCGTTGATGCTCTTCTGAATGTTCGGAGCATTATTTTTGTGCTCGCAGCTCCGATTGGTCCATTTCTCATGACGGAACAATGTCGAATCTCGTGTCCCTCGTGAACGTCGTCAATGCGAAACGGTGAAACATTTCAGTTGTTTAACATTTTTTCCCTCCGTCTACTCCATACGCACGCTATTTTTATAACGATCCTCTCTAAATCACGAATCGACACAATATTCGGACGAACGATCGCCCCCAATTTCGGTTACATCGAATTATTTGGCCACGCGTGAACTTCGCAGGCCGCCATATCCAACCTCAGCTCCTCAATCAGCCAAAACGTCTAAATGAATGAAGCCCAACACCGCAAACCGTTTCAGTAGGAGAAAATGTCGATGGAGTCGACTTGCCTCGGACCAGCAGACGACAGAGCTGTCAACGACGTGTGCAAGACTCTTTCGAGTGTTTCGATACTTTTATGAACAGGAAGCCTACGAAAATGATCACGAATCGCTTATGGAATGCGGTCTCCAAATAAAAATTGTTTTTTCACCAATACATTTCCCAAGTTCTATCGTCAAATGGTGCTCATCGCCAGAAATATCGTCGAGCAGTTTTAGCCTGCCTAATTATCAGCTTTAATAGTGAAGCGGTTCATCGAATCGAGGTCGTAGAATCGACTACGTTTCTATGCCCAGCAGCCCAATGAATGTACGCCTAAAATATTTTTCCTCGAAGCAGTGCCTCAAAAGATTAGCTTCAATCGATAATCTCGATAAAATTTATATCTACTCCGCAGTAATTGAAATCTGAACTCGTTGACACCGAAGCCCCAAGTACTTCCATTACACGTTGCGCCGATTATCAGTCCAGGAAGACAGCGGATGTGAAACTGAAGAGAAAAAGAGAAACTCTAAACATATAAACATTCTCGTGAGTCTGGACGTTATTCGACCCCTTCTGGGCCCGGATTATGTAGCAAGTTCACGTTGATCGCTGCGTACCTGTATGCTGCACGCGTGTATGCAACCACACACGTAGACATGCATATCAATTCATATAACGGACTTTCCAGGCCAACGCGAGGCCGAAAAAGATTCACTTTTTACCCGAAATTCGACGGTGCTGAAATTTGCCACGTTGGAGTCCAACGAAACGAACGAAAACAACATTTGTACACTCATTTTTTTATTTCACGAAGTGCATCGGTGCAGATGAGGCTCGAGTTTGCAACGTTGGAGTCCAACCAAATGACCTAAAAATTTCTCGAAAAATTTCAGTAATTCTCCAATTTCGTTTCCCGTCGAATTTGCAATTCGTAGTTTTTCAACCTCTGGCACTGACACTTTTTCAAATAAATAATTGGTTAATTGAGAATGTTTTTTCCCTCATTTCGTTGGACTCAAACGTTGCAAACTTCAGCGTCATCAAAGTTCGTTCATCCTGTTGAGTTGTTTTCAAAGAATAAAAATATTCGATAGTAAACATTAAAAATGAATGGAATTTTAGAGACTTTGAGTATCGAGGGATGAAATTCTGCAAGTCCAGAGGAAATTCAGTTATCGATGACGCTGAAGTTTCCAACGTTGGAGTCCAACGAAATGATCGAAAAAAACTCTCCAATAATTCCAGTAATTCTCCTATTTTGTTCCCTGCCAAATTTGCGATTCGTAGTTTTTCAAGCTGCACCAACGATTCGTGAAATAAATAATTGGTGAATTAAAAACGCTTTTTTCGTTCATTTCGTTGGACCCCAACGTTGGAAACTTCAGCGTCGTCAGCTATCGAAAAGTTAACGAACAGTTTCAAAGCTTATTTCTCGATGTATTTACGAACTAAAGTGAACAAAATTCATAACGTTCCTCTTACCAGCTCTTGCAGCTTTATGATCAATGAAAAATAATTATTTAACGGATTACGTGGTCGGATAAGAGATAAACATGTTGAGGTCGAGCATAATGGAGTTTTGCCTTGAACGCCCTGTACAAATGTGTGTATATGAATACAGTTTACCGAGTTGGGGCTTTACGATAGCAATTTGTGGGGTCCGATAACGGCCCCCAGGTGACACATCATCGTGGGTTCTTGGTTTACACGTAACATCAGTGATAGTTATACCTCAGAAGGGGCTTGAGACTCCTCAAGTTCTCAAATCTTCTCGTCGTTCCGACGACGTCCCAACAAGTTAACTCAGAAACTTCAATTTTATCAAATTCATCGAAGATAAAGCGGTCTCGGTTGCGAGAAAAATAATGAAAGCGCGAAACCGTCGTTATCTTCAGTTTCGCGGGTTTTCAATTTTTGTAAAATGCTCCTTGAAGATTAGCAATTTTGGCACTGAATCGACGACGCTGGAGTTTGCAACGTTCGAGTCCAACGAATGAACGAAAACGACATTTGTATTCACCAATTTTTTATTTCACGAAGTGTCGGTGCAGGTTGAAAAACTACCAATTGCAAATTCGACAGGAAACGAAATTGAAGAATTACTGGAATTATTGGAGGGGTTTTTAGACCATTTCGACGTTGCAAACTTTCAGCGTCATTCTTTTCACGTCTTGAGAACTTTCTCGTGATCGTGAGAGACATCAATCGATCTCGATTTTTCTGTGCACACGTTTTCTCGGCTTAACATTTGTTTTCTTGTTCTCAATCGTGGTTAGTGTTAGACTCGTAACTCCCTGTGTGTTTACTCGTACTCACACTTTAAGAGTCCGTTACAGCAAGTCACGATTTGACATACATGGATGTAGATATTTATTTATTTAGCACCAGTGTCATTTCCAACTGCCTCGCTCGTCATTTTCTTCGTTATGCAAAATATGCGCACTAGTACAGTACCAGTCTTTATGCTGAATTCGAGGCTACGAGACTGTGCATTATCGCGTAACGAGCTAACGATCAAGGCTGATTCCGGTAGGCGAGCCTTGTCTCCTCATGATCAATTGGATTCTCTCATATTACTCGTGATGTCGACGTTCATATCGACGCAGCATACCTTCGCTACTCGATCCGCATGAAATTACGTGCGATGGAGAATCGTTATTTGCTGACTGTCCGTGTCTTTTTGTATTCTATCGATCATAATTACAATTTTTGTACAGTGCGAAACGAAACTCGTTGATTCAACGAATAATTTTTGCTCAAAATAAAAAAAATTCGTCGAGTCGAAGTTTTTTCGTTTGTTTCCTTCCATTGGTCTTCCAAAAACGTTGAATCACAAGTTCCTTTTTATTTTAATCAAGTGCGTCGACTCGTTAATTATTCTGTTGGACGAATCAAAGCGCGACGAATGTCAAGGAAAATGATGAGATTTTGAAATCGCTGCAAGTTTTGAGGTTGACGCAGAGTGTGCACGTTTTTTACGAGTGCAGACTTTCTTTTTCATTCGCTGCTCCGCACAAAGGAGGTAATGCTCAATACGTCATAATTCCAAAGTGCACATTCCAGTTTTATAGAGCACGGAATTCGAAAGAAGACTCTTCGTATTTCAGCTTTTTTTTCTCGGCTTTGCATCGCTGCCGCGTTCTTCACTTCTCTCTTATCCCGGAGCACGTATTATAATCCTTGAATGAGAATTATATCCCCTCTCTGTTTCCCCTCCTCCACCGCGAACCGGAGCACTAGACGCGGAGGAAGAAAAGAAGGCTTGAATAGCACCGGAGCAGCACTTAAATTCGTCACTACTGTATGTAACTGAGGGAGCACACCAAATGCCGGGCATTGCTCTATACCTACCACCCTTTCTTTTCCTCCTCGAGCTGCTGCATGCTGTACCGGACCAACCGGTGGTACAGTGCGACTAAAAAATGCCCAATTTTTTTGCCTTTTTCGGGGCCTCTTTCCGAGCCTCGACGTTCATTTTCTGTTTTGAACGCACTTATTAACAAAAAAAAAAGAAAAATTTACACAATAGCGGTCAATGAGATTGAAAGAATTTTTTGGACTCAACCGTAGTAGAGTCGCCGGTCCGTCGAGTGTCCAATGTTCAACTCGAAACGATTGCATTTGTTTACGAGTATTTTATAACGCTCTCATGATCATGGATTTTATTGGCATCTGGTGTTAAGACGTTTCGTTCGTTAAATCGAGATTCCATTATCCAGTTCGTTTCTCATTTTTCGCTTTTCTTGCTTTTTATTTGTCAAAGCTGAGGCAACTTTTGCACCTTGCAGACGTAAAAAAATAATTACCTTCTCGAGTGTGTATTTTTATTCTCAGCTTCGATTTCAACGACGCTTTTTTCTGGTGGCCTGTCATGGACACGTCCGCCGGTGCACTTCGGTCGACTCAGACATTCTGAGACAAAGATATAAACGCGTACACAGCACTATGGACGTTTGGTGAAAAAAATAAGGTTTGTGGTCAAAAGAAATGTTATAAGGACTCGCAGAGAGAAGACGACACTCTTTTAGTCGCTAACACGAACACGGAACACACAATATGGCGGTTCTCATCCTCTTTTGATTCCTCATTTTTTATTTTTCTTCTCCATTCGCTCAGTATCTTTGACGAGAATCGCGCTTGGCACGGTCCTTTCAGTCCTTGGTTCGAAACTCTCTCGTGTCATTCTCGCCGTTCGACGAGACCACTTCCGAAGGAGTGGCGCTGAGGCTTTGTGAGAAATATCGGGACTGTTCCGCACGATCCCGTTCAAGTCCACTGCTCTCTTCAAAAACTCGTCTCGACTCCTAGACCTTGTTTATCTATCCGTATTTTCGTGTGTTCCTGAAACGTCTGTTTCCGACTGAACAATGAGAAAAAAAGAACGAACGTTCATGCAAATTTTTCGAATGAGAGTCACGACGATCATTTTCAGCCGCAAACCTGTATCGTTCAAGCGGAATGAAATTTTCGAGGAATAAAAATTGAGTTGCTCGATATTTTCAGACACTTAGCTCTGCGATGGACGTTGCGAGATAACCGCGCGTCGATATTTTACGTGGCGGATGAAAAAGGCCCATCAAAAGCAATCTTCCATTCCGTCATAGTCCTTCATCACCGTTTTCGTCTCCAGCAACATTGTAGTTGAACCGAGAATTTCGTTATCGTCAGAAACTCGCTCTGTCATGAATACGGGCACGTAACTGTGTCGGGGAATTATTGAGGACAACTCGAATTCACATTTACTTCGGTATTCACATTTAACTGCACTTCTCCATAGATACATGAATAATAGGGCGGTAAATCGATCGTCGGGGCGACTGCTCAAGTCGAATTGTTGCATCGAAACGATCGCGGAACGATTTGACTTTTCGGCCAAGTAACTCTGTACACGTAGATAAGTTTGTGTGCATCGAAAGCTGCCTTATTTCCGCTTGAAAAACATTCTCCAATACATCCGCGTTTGAATGATCGAACCCACTTCGGATGCACGATCCGTTTGAAATTTTCCATACACATATACGCCTGCCTGCTCATGTACGCTTCGGTATTTTATGTACTTGTGGAGGAGGATGATATTGGAAATGAGTTAAGAGCATCTACGTCGACTTGAGTAGCACGAAGCAATTTCTGGATTTCTAGAAGCACCGCCATATAAGTTGCACACCGAGTTCAATCCGGATATTACGAATTTTCAAAGAAGTTCGTGAAAACAACTGGAAACTCTGGGCCATGGGAGTGAGAGTGTCTCGTAGCTCCTGATGGTTGCTTCTCTTATAAAATGTATTTGTCTTGAGCTGCTGTGCTTTTTGGTATACAGAATCGCCTTCGAAATGCATTTTCTTTCACGAAGATCTTTCTCTTTTCTGCTGTCATTGGCTGCGTCGATTCCTTTATGGACCTCGATAAATATTAACTTCTTCAAAATAGCGGGATGCGCTGGAATTATTGCTCGGACGATGCTTCATCGATTTCCGACAATCACCGAGAATTCATTTATAATACTTCGTTCCCCCCTCGTAGCAGAGGTAACTAGTATCGAAAAACCGTCAGAGCTGCAGGAATGAAGTTGATCGGAATGTTCTCGATGAACTTTGGTTTCTATCTATCGAAGACGGCATGTCATTTCCAGTGGAAAATAAGCTGCTTGCTCGAGGTCAATAGCTTTCCTGGGGATGCCGAAAGTTTGTTCGTTTGCAGCCTCAAACTGTTGGAACTCCCCAGCAGCATCCATTGAACACCAAAGTTCCACGAGTCTGAACATGTCTTCCAACACTGCCAGATACGCGAGACAGTTTCCAAGCGCAAATTTTCACTTGTCTCCTTAATTTTTTCCTCTTTACAAGAAATTGGATAAAAATTACTTGTTTTCTTTTCTCGAGAGGCATCGCAAGCCAGGAAGGTTCTTCGATCTCCCCACATTCGCATATATCTAATAACTATTCCAACTGGACCGCTCTTCGTTGTTAGAAATCTGCTCGCATGTGCAGTTTTCTACGCTCTTTTTGTGTCGTTAGATCTACTCGCTGGTACTTTGCCACGCTCTCCATCTCTCGATCCCTTTCTTCTCTCCCTTTTTCCTACGCCTCCTCATATCCAGCGGTTCAATCTCTCTCGCTAACGACCATGCCCTCTCGGCGCGTTCTTACACAACTTACACGAGACAAACGCCACTTACAGCAGTCGAGGACCAGAACGATATTTTACAAGAGCACACGAAAGCTCGAATCCCTCGTCGCTGGTCTTTGGACGAGTCTTCCTCGGCTGGAAGCCCATACGTTCGCAAAAGTTATAAAACGAGGAGCCACCAAGAGCCGGGCGCAAGGGGGCGCGATGAGAGGAGGAAAGGAAGAGGGATTGAGGAACGCGGGCAAAGTAGGTGAAGAGAAGGAGAAAAATCTGCCGCATGAACAACCGTAACGAGCAAGATGAAAATTGGCCAATTACCCCACGAGTCAGGTCAGGGTGAAGAGGTCCTTTGTTTTACCATTTTGATACCCTTCTTCTCTTTTATGCCCCATTGGTTCCTCTATCATTATCCCTCGGCCTTTATGTTTTTCACACTCTTCTATTCTCGGAGTCATATATGCCATCGGGGATATTGAATTTCCACTATCAACCGGAACCATTTTCCCATCCTGAATTTCCTTATTAAAGGAGGGACTGCCAACGACGTAAGCTTGTTAAGCGATTCAATTATTTTTCCAGTTTTCTGCCTCATGAATTCGTCCGACTCGAAATTCTTGGCAGAACGTTTCCTGCAGTATCGGAAAGTTCTTTTCGAATTTTTAACCGATAACAGATTATTCTGTGCTACGTTACGCAGTGCGCTGCTCATGTTTAGGGAAGCGGAGTTCATTGCTGCGTTCAGAGCTCCGTCTGGCTCAGAATGCTTTTGATCGGTGAGGAATTTCAAGATTCCTGAATATTGACATTTCCGTCGATTCTCAATTCCCAATGTTGCCGCAGGAAATCCAATGGAAATGCGAAAAACCCAATCGTTGTTTGTCGCTATTCGAACTTCGTTATTTTTGCACGTATAATACGCGTTGCTGGTTTTTCCGGTGGCTGGGTTGCCATCGTTATTTTTCCTCCTGCTGGCCACCAGTTTTCAAATATTTTCATTTATATTTTCCATTCAAGTCTCACACGTACACACCGAGAAGAAATGTCCTCGCTTTTCATTTTCCCAGCGCAGGTACGGTGCAAGTCGAGAACTTGCTATAAAACTCCGTAAGAAAATCGCTTCGTTAAAACTCTCGGTCACAATGTGTCGTAAATGATAAGGACGAAAATATTGGACCCGAACTTTATTAGTTTATGCGGCGCTAGTACTTTGTTGACTCAAGTTGAGCACGAAGCATTGCCACTTCCGGGTGTGCTCAGTCGATCGACCTTCCCAACGGTTCTTTATCACTTTTGTCAAGCCTCGGGGAGTTTCGTAGTTCATCGAGCACAGACGGCTCTCTGGTCAACTCGGGTGTTAAATTTAATTAATCGTCTCGCCTATAATATTATCGTCTTTGCCAATGGCCAGAACCCGAAATTGGCGATGACCTTTTTCTTCGCCTCGCTATAGGAGCTATTGTCGAGTCTTACCTCTGAAACGCCATCCCCAATATGCGGCCAGTATTAAAAAATTTCTCATATTTTTTGCCTTCGGCTTTTTTATAACCTTCATTCTCAAACGATTCTTCATTTGACGTCTCGATCGATCGCTCTTTGGAGTGGAAATATTCCTGGACGTGAATGAACACTAGATTGCTCGCTAAAAATTTCGAGTGAAGCTGGAAAAGAAATTTCGAGAGGAAAATGGTGAAAGGATGCGATAAAAATGGGGGCTGGAGGAAATGAGAAAGGTGAAGAGAAACACGCTGGCTGTATAGAAGGTAAAAGAGACGGAGGGCGGGCCGGGCGAGAGAGGAAGGGAGAGAACGAAAGAGAGAGAGAGAGAGGGCGCTTCTCAACACTGAGTTGACGAGTCCGACAAAATCAAGATCTATTTTGGGGTCTCGTGGCATGAGAGCATCTTCAAATTTCACCCACCTCTAAAAGCAGTTGAGCCAGCGTCAAATTTCTATCCTTGTCCTAGGTCGACGTTCATAACGTTGATCTATAAATGGGAAAGATTAGAAAATATCGTTTGAGGGGGAGAGGAAAGGGGAGAATAAAGAATAGACGTTTGAGTACGGCCACACTTTGAAGTTTCTTCATTCCCGGAAGGAAATTAAAACAGAATTAATTATTTACGTCGCAACTTCATTCCACCATTTGCTATCCTGAATTCCGTGGAATCACTAACGCAACAAATTTTCCCCAAACTCCCCTCTCAGGATTTCATAATTCGGAGGATTGGACGCCGCGCATACGCGCGGACGTATCATACGCAAAGCTCCTCCGTGTTCCTGTCTCTCTTCGACTCGGCCACTTCGACATCTGGAAATTCTCTCGTGCGGCACTCTAGCGCCAGTCTCGCTCGAAAAAAAACCTTGCAGACCCGTGCTCAAAGCTCTTTGCAATTGGCCATTTAATAATCGTTACAAATTTCAAAGTGCCTGCAATCTGCTGATCCCAGAAAGAACTTTTGAATGGGAAAAAAGTTTTTTCTGACAGTCATCACACGTTTTTGTTATTTTATTCGTACTTTAAGCCCTCGTTTCCATGAAACATGGAGATAATGAGAAAATCGTTGTGCATGCTGCTGAAATAATCCTTTGTTTAAAATCTTTCAAACATGCGACAATTTCCAGCATAATATCGTTATTGCTCTATCTTTTTTCAATACTGGTCGTGCTTGATCAAAGGATTCGGAACTGATTTGTACAAAAAGTGCGCAGTTGCATAGTCTCAAATGGTTCACGAGTTCAATCAAAAGGCAAAAAAACAGTTTCATCGTACTTTTTATTTTACATCTTTCCAGCTGGTTTTTTTTTGCTAAAACGAAGTTCACTGATAACAGTGATAATCGAGAAGATACTCCTTCGCTGGAAAGTCCTTCAACTCGATACAAACGGCTCCCACGCTTGCAAAGGCGTCTCTTGTTCCTTTTACGTTCCATTCATCTTTCTGCCTGTCCCTTTCTCTTTGTGTTGTTTGTAACTACATGCTACCGTTCCGTCCCTTTTGTACTTGCTCGTTTCTCTCTGTGGTTGAAAGATATTATACACATTTTAAATTCGTCCCTTGCCTTTTTTCATGCGTAGAGTCGTTTCCCGTTGTATTTCAATACTGAAAACAGAGATTTAAATTATACTGGAAAAAATCGTTCGCTATGAAAAATGGTAATTTATCTCGAGCGAAAAAATTCTTAGAATTCCCAAATGAATTCATGCACAGTTTTTTATTTTGTCACGATTCTTTTCAATTATACTAAAACATCGCAATCGCCAGCGCGTATTTTGAGCAGTCCTTGGAAAGCATCGTGTTATTACGTAAGCACGAATACAAAATGCGTGATTTTTTCATTTCCATACCGCATTCTTTCGTCCCTTCAGCGATTTAATTTCTATCCGTCGTTGAAATAATTAAATGATGCAACTCTCGAGTACTATAAAGTCTATTTTTAGAAATTCGCGAGTAAATTTCCTCCCTGAGTCTCGCTCACTCTTGATTGGAGCGAGTTTTTCTACAGCACTTGAATAGCATTTCGCACGCGCTCTAACGTAATTGTGGAGATGCGGTAGCATGCACAAGTGCGAAGAGATCTATTACTACGTTGTCCGCGGCGCTCTCGACACGCCTGCATACATGCACGATCTCCATGTGGCGAACCGTTTCTCTCTCTCTCTCGTTGTTCGATTCGAGCAGAACTGTGCCAACCGCACTGACCGCCATTATGCAACGGACATTTTTTCCCACCGCCGCGACTCTTCTTTTTCGCCTTTTTTACTCTCCGCGAGCCCCCGTATATTAAACTCTTTTTTCATCTCTGTTTGTTCCGCATCGAGTATTCCTCCGGTTGTAGAAATCGTACGCTGCGACGAAAGCCCCATTTGCTTACCATAGCTCCGGTGATTTACAAGACACTTTTATATCCTCGCGGTTGAAACGCAAGTGTTTCGCGTAGAGAAGAATCCAACATCATTGTGGGGGATCATCGCTATTCAAACTTCAAGATCCTCCACAATTTCTGACTCGGTTTGCTCCGTCAAGGGTTCAGATTATTCCAAATTTCTTTGAAATCACGCGGCATTTTTCCAAGAACATTCAACAGTTTTCAAACGCGAATGACAAAAAAATGAGACAAAGACGGTTCTTGGTGCATTCAGACAGTGTGTGATTTGCAACATAATTTATACTATGCTTACATTTATAAACGAAGTACGTAGAGAGAGAGAGAGAGAGAGAGAGAGAGAGAGAGAGAGAGAGAGAGAGAGAGATTACGGAAAGAGCAAATTTCTCTTCGTCACAAGTTCAACGACCCAGAAAATTTCGTTTCCTCCCTTTTCCGCCGTAGTGCACAGTCGAGTCGATCAGGCGATCGCGTGCCGATAAATAAATTGTCATTTCTCGATAACTCTCAGCTCGTTCGACAGACATTTTTTATATCCATCAAACGCGCAAAATGAGTGTACACTTTTTCCTCCTTCCAAAGTTCCCTTTCATCAGGCAATCTGTCAATGACTCACGTCGAACCATCGTATGAGCTCCTGGGATGTGTCCGGTCATTGTTACGGAGCATTTTCGTGTCACATGAGAATTCCCCCTTAATTACTTCTCGTCCTATCGAGTCACTGATACAACAATAGTATCCTAGCGCATTACCAACGGAAGGATCTCTGTCCCAGAAGCTTATGGGTCTTTCCTTCAATTTCCGGGGTTTGCACGTGTCCACCTTCCATTTTTTGTCTTTGCCCAACAATCGAGCCATGGCAGCTTTGATGCCACATATTCTATAGAAAAAAAGTCATCGAACTATTGATAGTTAATATAAAAAAACGAGAAAAAATCATTTGAAGAAAATAATGAAAAGCTTTTACGCAGTAAAATTTCATTGATTATCTGCTAATATGCAAGTAAAGTTAAAATTATTTGAAAATTATACGCATTCGATCAAGATATGTACGGCGATAGCGCTCAACACACTCAAAAATATCTTATCAGACAAAACGCTCGGATACACCTAAAGCCCTGAACAATAAAATATCGTACACGAGCTCGTGTGCGTGATATCACGGCGTTATATCCCTACACACATTCGCGTATATATACACGAACAGGATGTTCTTGGTGATTTTGTGCGAGATTGCAGGCTGTCGATGCGAGCTTTCTCCGTGGTTTATGGGAAGCGAGCGATAATAGATTTCGTTTAATCGCTCGTATAAGCGCGTTATATTATATATCGTTTTTCAGCTGCATATAGGTACGAGCTACGCCTTGTAACAGTGTTGGGAGAATCCTTTGTCCTCGTCGCGTCATACAGAAACAAATGCTCGTTCGTTCGATAGCGTTGTTCCAAAAGGGTTTTCTCATAAAAATTCAAATATTTGCATTATCATCACAAATTTTCGCTGCACTAACATTTTCGTGAGGATTTTCATCTTAAATTCTATAAAAGTAGGCAATCCGTGCAAATGATTTATTATTATAATGAATTGCCTTTGGTCATGTTAGAAATGGTCTGTTGCGAGGCCTGAGAAATAGTCGTGCGTGATTAGTCTCAGCAGTCGATTATTCCGCCTTTTCATAATTTATCCACGTATTTACGCCTCTTGTACGATTTGTCCCGTTTCGTTATGGGCGCTACTTTTAAGAGCGATGCGTAAACGCTCGATCCCATGTTCCGCTAACTTGGTCTCAAAACGCGTCTGCAACCTTGTATATATTACAGTACATAGACCCGTCGTGTCTGACGGTAATAGGCTCGAGGGACCGGTTTCCACGTGTTTTAGATCATATGATCGGAGCAATGCGCTTTGATCACTGCGAGAGCAGCTTTATGCTCTTTTATCTCGATCGGCAATATGTGTGATACTGATACAAAAGCGTAACGATTGCACTCTTTTCCCTCACGTACTTATGCGTCCATTAACGACCAATCAGCTTTTTTTCCAACTCCGAGAACACCAATTTCACTTCCTTTCACGACGATTAATAAGCTTTTTCAATCGAACGAAACAAATAATGTTGAAGTCGGAAAAGTATAACCAGTCAGCCGAAGCAAAAACAAAACAAACATCCTTTCCACACGGAGAAAACGGTTTCGTTTTTGATAGAGGGAGAAATATATTATTTTTCAAGAATTTTAAGTATTCAGGCACCGATTACAAACAGCATAGTATTTTTTGAATTTTGCAATTTTTCGTCCCTTGTCCCTTTGTCCCTGAACACCTTTATGTGGATAGCAAAAAGTGATGCACGTGAGAACCATATTTCGTTGTTTTCGAGTGTTATTCGTCATGTCAGACAAGCACTTACTGATAAGTGGAAATGCATTGTAAATGAAAATTTTTTACTTCACAATATAAACATTTGAAGTGACTGAAAACATTTTTAACTATATTCTTATAGAGAAAAAGACTGGATAGAACGATTTTTATTACTGCTCTTCGAATTAATGCTGCAATCCAGTGCGTACAGTGTCCTCGAGTTACTATATTCCTAGTATACTTTCCTATAGAATTTTCGGTCTCGTTTTCTCCGTGCATCGACGCTATTTTGTAATGAAATCGCGTTGATTTTATTCTTGGAATAATTCTGACGTTCTTCGCATGTTTGCTAGAAACTTGTTATTTACCAATTTGAATAGAAATTTTTGAAACGACGATCGGAATGAAATATTCGTCCGCGATGCGTTTATTCGACGCAATATCCTGGGGAAGCTCGTTTTCAGGAGAAAACGTACAATGTAACAAACTACTACCGAAAGAGTAGAAGCGAGATGAAAAAAAGAAACAGCGAGAAGGATAGTAATCGAGGGATAAACGAGAGTGATAAGTTACTTCCTGGCTCGCTCCTTGTGCCCTCCCGTGTCTCGCGTTTTGTGCAATTGCTGCACGTGTGCAACTCGCCGGTCTTTCTCAGACGCGGTGACCACAGAGCCTACCACCTGCCTCGTATATATCCACGGCTTGTTCCCTGCCAACCAGTATTTTGCATGCGAAACTCGCCGTTGTACAATTATTTCAGCGTTATTGCAATACCCGGGAGGAAAACAAATAAAAAAAGGTTGCTATGGAACAAGGTGGTCGCCGCCGCTTGAAAATGACTTGAACGGGACAAAAAATTGGTTGGAATTGCGCAATTCATATATAATCGGCAATGCAATATTAGTGGATTTCCTCGCACTCCAAATGCAAGCACACAACTGCGCGCTCTCCGTAACTGCGTTTCCGTATTTATAAAATTTTGCGATCTTTCAGCTCGCCTTCTTCAAAGACTCACGGATTCTCTTCCCTTCGAGCACTCACTACTTTCTTTTTATTACAATCTCTCCTCGTCCTCGAATTTCTCCGATGTGTCTCATGACACACGAGACAGTGCAAAAGCTCCATTTTCATGGGTGCGCTCGGCCAACTTGTTTGCCACCTCTCCCCCGGGCGCATCTGCTCCTTTTATTTTCTTTGCAGCCTCTCTCGCGATGCACCTGTCCGTCCTCGCATGCACGGTGTTCGAATCTATAATTATCTCGCAAATCCCCCGTGTATTTATCGCGTCTAAATATAAAACCAACACGAATTATTTCAACATTAATCCTCGAAGCTTTTCTCTGCTGCTGTTTTTCTCTCCCCCAATCATCAAGATGACCGTAAATTTTCTCATATTTATATCTCTACCAATCACAGATTATATATTTATTAAAAACCAATCATTCGAACGTGTACTAGCGAAACGAAGGATCCACGCACAAGTGACGAGTCGCATGATTTGTCCGCCTCATCGCCTTCTCTCAATCCCTTTTCACGAGTTATTTTTCAGCATTCGTACAAAAAGTTCTTACCGACAAGGCCGAACCCCAACAAAATAAACGGAGACGATTGATTACAAAACTCATTGAATGGGTTTTCAGACGTCCCTACTATTTTTACGATCCCGGTCGGTCGCGTCAAAGATTCCGCGTTCTGAGCCCGAGCGCGTTTGCCTGTTTATCGGTGCTGGCCGGAAAAACCACGCGGAATCATCGGAGGGTGTTTATTTCTTTCTCGTATCCCATTCCGTGTCTACGCTCGTTCTAACTCGGCGGTTCGCGCGGCTTATTGTGTCATTTGCATCGTACAAATGCCCACAAAACTCACATGTGCGTACGAGGATGGTGTACACGTACAAGTGCGCAAATAAGTTTGCGTAAGTTTGTGCATCCCAGGGAGACATGCAGGAGGGAAACGATGGAAGGAACGACAATGGAGGCAACTATATGGCTGAGAGTAGTAGCGAAATGGAGGTGTACGACACGAGGCTTACACTCGCTTCTATTCTCGGTTGCTACGGTTATGTCTGTCTATATTTCCGTTCGTGTGCATTGCGTATCTGTGTACGGGAGACGAACAAATGGGAAGAAGAGAGAGCCAGAGAGGCAAAGTCTGGAGATGCTGAGAGAAAAGGGCCAGCCAGCAACGGAGTTGCGAACCCAGACAAGTATGGGAAGATGCACAGCAGCGCCACTCTGTACCATTATGGGGCACATGCATACGAAGCCGTTATCTAGCGCCGGAGACGCCGGTTCTCTTCCTTCTCCTCCTTTTTTATTATTTTTCGTCCTCCAGCCCAGGCCAAGAAATGACCTGAGCGTCATACAGCTCCTACTCATCCATATGTCTATAGGCATAGTGACCACTGTGCCAGACTGGGTATAATGAGAACGAAGGTCCGCACATCCGACACCAGCCCTGCGCCTCTCTTATCTTATCATCCTTTGTATAAATAAAATGCGGTATACATGACCTTCCAAATATTACGCGCTCGAATATTTTCTCACGAGGATTCGGTCTCCGAGGTAATTTTCAGTTATCGTCATTATTGCGGTGCTGGAAACTCAGATTAGGTGGTGAAATTTGTTTCTGTTACGTGTGCCGCGAGCACTGTTCAGAGGCTCCGTATTTCGGTAGGGCTTCATTTTTTTTCGCAACTCAAGGCACTAATCTTTTCGTCTTTTGAACTCGCGGTCCTGGAATTTGCATCGAATACAAAGATCTTTTTTGTAGATTGATTGTGTTATTTCGATAGTGTTCTATAGTCTACGAACGGCCAAATAACTTTTTGCTTCGGAGACGAATGATGAGCATTGAGCTAGGACTGAAACAACGCGGTTTTGTGCAACGCCACAGGCCTCAAGGTCACTCGATTCGCGGTCCCATTTTCTACGATTCGCGCTCAAATCTCGCCGTCTCTTCGTCACGGCTCTCGAAATTTTGCTTGGGAAACGCAAGAGCAATACACACAGCCCTCGAACCAAGCTCCTTTCTCCTGTTGCCTTGGCATCCGAGTACTGAGCTCTTTAGACTTTACCACGAGATGGTGTAGGTACGCGTCGACCACCCTCTCGTCGAGACTGAAACTCTGGCGGATGACTCATCGAGGCGCGATCGATCATTCCCCGCAGAAAATCGAGGGGCGAAAGAAAATAAAGTGAGAGAAATAAAGAGATGCTTTTGCCGTCGTCGCGCGCGTCGGTGAGCACCCTTGCAGAGCTTCTTTCCCTTTCTTCTGGATGTAATCCAAAAGGAACTCGAGTAGGGAGCTCGCAACTTCGTGGTTTTCGGTCTCGGAGCCCCCCGCCCCACCCTCATATACAAAGGCTAAATTCTTGGAAATCGCCAATTAATTAATTCTACCCCGACCTATACTTCGCTATTACATAAAGTTTCGGCCATCTTTTGGAATGTATTTTGTGATACTGGAAAACCGGAAGGCTCCCTTTGAGGAATTTTTAATTAGTTTTTCTGCCTTTTCGTCCGCTTCTCGTTTGAAACGAAAAATTAGCTGAACTATAACTAAATATTGAATCGTTAATTCCAATCCTTCTTGCGAACTTCCAAGAGCTTGTACATTCGACTGTGAAGCACTCGTTATAAAACCAAGGGCATAAACACACTAAACAGGAAATTCTGCACCGCCTTTTTCTTTCGGGTGACATTTGCCGTGGTAAATTCGCGAAAATGTGAATTGTAGTTACACCAAAATTCACGAGAGCGTGGTAAACGGAAAGCAGGCTTTACGCTCGTGGATTGTACAGGGGCGTCACGGGAAAAGGGGTGGAAGTTGAGATCGATATACCGTGGATGAGAGAGTGAGCGAGGGGGGAGGGGAGGAGGACTTTCGCGTCTGTGGGCTCTTCCACGATTCCCGCCACTCTAATATACGCCGAAGCTGCCGCGACCCGCGCAATCTCATGCGCTCTCGACCGATTCACGACGCTCAGAGACATCTACTGTTTTGTCCTCATATTTGTATCATATTTCATGTAGAGATTCGCTCGTGATACATGCCGGGAAGCTATTCTTTGGTTCCTCCATGTCATTCCTCTCAATTTAACATCCATTTTCAAAATTCATATACACTGAAAAAAAAAAAACAGTATGAAAATTGAGCTTGTAACGTATTCATGAATCAGAAATGTAAATTTTCTGTAATAAACGGATCAAATTTATGGTTCAAAACAGAATATTCGACGATCGTAAATTTGGAGGTTCAGTAGATTTTGTTTCCGAGTAAATTACGTGAGATTTCCATACAAATTTTGCCTCGCGGCTCATTATTTCGAGTCGATAACAAATTCTCCGGAATTGTATTTTCAAGAAAACTGTTGACAACGATTTCTTGAAAAGAATTGTTGAAAAAAGAATTTAAAGTTCCGAGCATCGGATTCAATTTTACATCATTCGATCCCTGAAACATCGTGAATCTCGGTTCGAGTCTCATTTTTTCGTACTGGCAATATAGATCGACGTCTGCTGGGGGGATGACCAATCAAGACGCAATTAACGAGACGATTCAAAAGAAATTTATTAACCGAAGTACCGGAGAAAAAATGGAAATTAAAGCTTGATTATCGCGCGCGGCGGCGTCGCTGGAGAAAATTGATTCGGGACTCGGCTCGTCGTAGTTCCCATTCGACTGTACCATTTCCTGTTCATCATGCCTCGCCAAATGTACTCTTCATTGTACCAAAGCGACGTGTCAAGAATACGTGTGTGTGCATCGATATAGGTATAGATGTTAACTTACGCCGAGACAGGATATTGGATCGATCCGGCAATCCTTTCGCGTGGAGAATTACTTGTCACAGTTGGTTATCTCAACAGACTGTTTATGTGTGCACCTATGCATGAATATATAGCTGTGTGCTACATTTATTTTCAGACAACTCGATTATATAGTTTGCCGTTGACGTCTACATCACACGTTTCTACACACTGCGCTTAAATTCGATTTTAAAATGCAATTCTTATGCACGATTGTTCCTAGATGATAGATAAAAATCGAATGAATATTCGGGACAACGAAGGGCTCGAGTGAGATTTAAGCCAGTGTCTTACGTTTGTGCAGTCCTGCGCACAATCTCACTTCAAACCCTCAGGATTAGTGCCAACATCTTTGATTTTTAAAAGCAAGATTGTGGATCCAAAAGTTCGTTGCATGGATCAAGGGGTTGTGCGGGGACAGCGTGTGAAATTTTTTAGCTCAATCGCAAACTCGATTTATTCGAACACAATTTGATGCTGGGTCAAATGAATCGCACGTCAGAGGCAACAAAGATTTTCTTAAAATAAGAAATTTCATTATTTTCCTACAATTTGTCGATGCAACTAAAGTTTCGTTCTGTGCTCCTAACATCATTGCCCCTCATATCACACTGTATCGTGAAATAGTTTGATCAAAACATACTCGAAGCTTCCACGTAAACGAATGAACCCGAAGAATCATTCAATCGATTCAATTCCACACTGAGAATGTTCCCACTCACAAGTCTCCGTGCAAACTGATCAACTCTAATGCACATTCATAAATAACTGTGTGTTGGAAAGCTTTTGGGGATTAGAGCCCAGGTGGCGCTTGCTTCTCGGATAAACTACTCCGGAGCAGTACCTTCGCGTATCTGTGTACTCGTAAATATATTGTGTGTGTTCTGCAACGATACGTACATCGCTGTATCCACGTATCAAGACGCATGTATATACAGTTGCAGGAAGACAAGTATATAGTCAAGAGGCCAGACACATCATCCGTGGACACATTAGACGAGGATCTCATCAATCATTTGTACCTTACTCACAGAAGGGCGTTTTGACATCAATAGATCAGGATTCGATCCGTACACATACACACTCGCATGCACGATCGCACATTTCTCCTGTTGGACCGTTCGGTTTGCATAATTCACGAAACACCAGGGTATCACAGACGATAAGGGACCTTCGGCGTGCACCGTTCAATATTAATTGCTTCGAGTAGTACGTGCTCTTGTATTTTACCAATATTCCAGGAAATTCTAGCTAAAGTTATATACATAATTGCTTATTGCGCGTAAACTCTCCGGGTTTCCTGCTAAGAAATTCGGGGATCACATAACATATTGCTCGCTTCGGGATCGGAATTTACCCTCGGGGAAATTCCAATCGGATGTACTGTTTAATTGCGCTGCGATATTGATTGTCATTATTTATAGCGTACGTGTGAGGTCGCGAGCTCAATCGAGAACCAATTATTGGATTTTTTGGCACTTCGTGCTCGATTTTGATGCTGGGAAAGGGAAATCACTCGTTAGAGGAAAGATTCTGCAGAAAGGAGGGAATTGCTAAATTGATGGGTTGATTGGTTGCGAGCGAGAAGAGCAGATGGAATTATTGGAAAAAATGTATAAAAATGGGGAGAAATGTATAAAGCTTCCTTTCTCCACGGGACCCGGGGCTCGGACTCGGTTTTGATGCGCCAACGACACCATTCATTTCGCTTTCAAGACGCTTCGTTTGCCATCTTCTCACTTTTCAAGCTCACACTCTTCCGCTTTTTCTCATTCTTTATTATACTCTTTTCTCTCTTTTTCAACGTTTTTTTCTCATTTCTTTCTTCTGCTCCATACATTTATCTCAGTTCTTCTGTTTCGCAACTCTTCGTTCCCGTCTCGCCCGAAGATCTCTTCACCCGAAGAGCCATGAAATCGTTCATTTGAAACTCCTAACCAGGCGAAACGGTTATAACTCTGTATTCTTCTCGTAACAAAGTCTCTATGAGGGGGCGAAGCGTTCTCGTCGTATCGACCGAACCCACCGAGGTACGAGAACGAAAATTTATTCATTCTTAACGCTACCATTCCCAGATTCTCGGAGCTCGAGAGTTATCCCGTCGTTATCCCTGTGACGGATTTCCAACGCTCTTCATATAAAAAAAACTTGGAAATAGTCCTTCTCAAAGTCCTTCTCAGCTTATTGGAGAACTTAAAAATGAAAAAAAACGCCGAAATTGTGAGCGATCAAAAGAATATTTTTTACAGCCTTATTTATATCGACACGAGATCGCGATATTTCATTTGAAAAATTAGTCCGACCCATTCAGCACGGAAATAGCTCTGGCTTATTGAAATAAAAATATACGCGTACAGAAATGAATCTGCTTTCGTCTCCATTTGGTCGATAAATGATGCTCTCTGAGATCATTCGACCTCGTGTCGGTTTCTCAAGGCGTATCATCTCTTCAAACATCTTTTTCGATCCAAAATGTATCATTGTACTGCTGGAGCTTAATTGCACTACCGTCCCGAAATTATTACTTTGTGTTTTCGAACTCACTCCTTTTGGGGTTTGTAAAATTATGAATATTTTTGACTTTGCTAACGGTGAAGAGCTCTGCTTCAATGATTTTGTTTCAAAGCAGCTCTCGACTGCTGCGATGACTAAGCACGAGGAACACAGAGTGTGTCATGGACGAGAAGATTTGTATAATCTGCTAGACACATTTCCGAGCAAATTATACGATTCTCAATACGTCAAACTCATCCGTGATTTACTGAGGGACGAACTAAATTATATCTACTCATTTGAACTCGGAAGATTTGCATCAATTTCGGTTCAAAATTGGGTCGAATCAAATTTTGCAGGGTGGAAAATTCAGAATGTTGCAGAATGTTGATTATTCCGGAGTCATCGTCAAGAAATTCAAAATCATCACAAATTTGAATTGAAAAATTGCAAACAATAAAACAATTGAAAAAATGAAAAACCCCATTTCGTTATTTCATGTCGACGAGAAACCAAAATTAAGCTCTCGCACAAGGAATCTCTGGAATCGACTAGTTTTTTGGCGTTATCGATAATTAACTTAAAGTAACAAATTAGATAATTGAATTACGGATTTATCCGGAAAGATTTTGTGGCACGCACAAAATTTATGTTTGCGCCGCTGGATATACGTGGATACGTGTCTTTCAATATACATATATATATTCACTCTCTGGCCCATATATACACACGAGGAAGCATATGTTCGGAATACCAGGCACGCACGAGCGCTCTCGCGAATCCCGGGAAAATATTTCGGTTGTCGAGCACGCGAGACCGTGCATTCTCTCGTTTCTCGGCTCAAATATTCAAAGCTCGAGAGCACGTGGTGTGCAGCAACGAGAGAGAAATTCCTAAGGGCATTTAACACTTCCGTATCGCGCGGAGAAGCCGCGCGACAAATTCGGCTTGCGCCGTCGAAGAGGCTTTTAAAAATAGATCGAATAATGCGCGTCGTTTATAAAAATACATTAAGGAAAATGAAAATTGGCGTTACTGTGATTAGCGCGTCGAGAAAAACGAGTGAGATGCGCGATTTTCTTTCGCATCGCGTCAGAAGCATATGCACGTTTCTCTAAACGCGGTGATTGTCTGCCGCTTTATTTTTTCTCCGTTTATCCTCGGTGCGCCTCATCCCTGACATAATGTAGCAGAGCAATTGCGCGTTTTCGCACGAGTTTGGAGTGCACGTGTGTGTTATTACTTCTCGTCGGTGATTTAATCGCAGCAAACGTTGTGTCTCTCGCTCGCAGACCCTGACCTAGCACCTTGCTCCTCCCGGCTATTTTTTGCAGCAGTTTCGTTTTTTTTCCTCCACCCGAGACAAGAAGAACTTGGGAGAATTAACGTGAGTTTCGCCATTTAGTATTCCCGACGTGAGAACTCACTCGAGTATAAATTTCCGACCACGTTTTTCAACAGTCTCTCAAAATAAAAGTACACTTATCGCTCCATTATCACCGAAGTAAATTTCCGAGCTCTGTTTAAGTTACAGCTAATTTGCCTGTCAAGGAAATGTACAACAAACTCATTTTCCCATCTTTTGTAGCAATCTGACAATCGAAATGCAAAATTTTCATAAAAATCCCAGTTGAATCGATGAGAAAAATCTCCATTTTTTATTTCGGCATTTGACACCCTCCGCGTAATTGTATCTCAACCGCGCCACTCTGTTAGAACAGAAAATGAGAAACTTCTGTGGCTAAACAGTCATCGACTCCGACCGAATCTCCTCTTTCCACGTTCCATTGATTACTCCGAAGGGAGAAAAACGAGGCTCCAGCTTCCTACCCCCGAGACGCAAGGGCTGTTCCCAAAGTCCTTTTCCTCGTGTGCACTCTCCGGTTCAAGTTGAAAGAGGCGCTACGAAATACGCTTGCGAGGGGCTGAGAAGCACATGATTCCGTAAGGTCGATAGAAGAATGACTCATTGAGAGATGGATCGTGGTAGAGCCATCCTTCCCACTTATAAACAAAGGGAACGTATGTATCTCTCGAACCCACGAGGCCATAATGAAGGAACTATGACTGTGCACTGGATATCGTATTTCTAGTTCTATTTATATATATCCTTATACCCATAAATGCTTAATGGAAAGAAATTGTTTAGGCGTCGAACCATTGTCTCAAGAGAACACCGTCCGTGGGATGTTCTCAAAATAATTTTTTGGACTGTTCAAGAATATTGACGTCCATTAACGTCCTGCTGAATTCACGTCCTGAAATTTGAATTATTCCGGTCGCTATTATTGTTTCTTAAAAATATTTGAGAAGAAAGAGGGACAAGAATCACGGAGTTGAAGAGCAGTTGGTACGTAAGAACGAAATTTCGAATTCGTTCGTTTCGTTCATAATCCATAAGTCGTAACTCCACTCACCCTTCATTTCGTTATTGTTTGAATTACGTTTATAACGAAACTTTGGTAAAATAGAAATTCAAAGTATTCGATTGTCTCTGTGGTCGGAGGCAATTGATATATAAACTGGAAAATCTTGATTGATTGCATAATCCTTGAAAAATTGATACCTCGAATGTATGTTTCGAAGTATCAAACACAGAATTGAACTGTTACGAGGAAAAGGATAACCTTGGAAAATGGAGAATTTAATGAACGCTTTTCTATACAGTTCGTCGATATTTCTCTTGAGATGGGAATAATTCAAACACAGAATGTCAAGGTTACGTATACAAGAACGAAATAATAGAGTTTCCATTGCAAGCAGGGCTAATGCTTTACCTTCTGATCGAAAAAAGAAGAGAATCGTACAAGAAACTGCGGCTTAGTTCGTATATGTGAGTATGCATAATTTATTCGACGAAGAATACACCAGACAGGATCGTTTTTCATATGATGGCATGTTATATTGAGGAATCTGCAACAAATTGTTCTATGCCCGATAAGTCTATATTTATCATATAGATATTTATGCATCGGCAATAAATAAAAGAGCGGTCGATAAATCGAAATCTCTCCGGCCGAGTGTTGGATTCGTGGGATCATACGTTGCACCGACACGCCAACGTGAATTATCGTTTCAATTACACTGCCTACTTTCTTCGTTTAATGACGCTGAAGTTTGCAACGTTGGAGTCCAACGAAATGATGTGAAAAAACTCTCCAATAATTTCAGCAATTCTCCAATTTCGTTCCTGCCGAATTTTCAATTTGTAGTTTTTCAACCTACATCGATGTTTCGTGAAATAAAAAAATGGTGAATTACAAATGTTTTTTTCGTTCATTTCGTTGAACCCGAACGTTGCAGACTTCAGCGTCGTCTTAGCTTACATCGATGATGTTTTAATTCTTTATGAATCATGAAACCCATTTTTGTTAAATTAAGGTAGATGGGTGAATATTCGCTATCCAAGATTATGCGATGATACTTTTGGTAGGCAAAAATGATTACGTACTGGATAGATTTGCAAAATTTCGACGCTAGTTACCGTGTAGTTTAGCAGCAAATTAATTATTGAATATCGACTTTTCTCTGACACTTATCACTCCGGTATATGAAAGCCGTACACACATCAAAAGTTATTGAATTTTTTCGTTAGTTATATCCAAGATTTCGCAAAAAAAATCGATCGTTGTATTTCATGGATATTCAAGAATATATGAGTATTTTAGTTTTTAAAGCTTACCATTGAAAATCGGCCGAAATATGAAAAAATATCTAATAAAAAATCATTCGGATTACACGACAAATGGATCAGTAACGTCTGACAACGCTGCATTCAATGTACGATCGCATGTGACGTCAGTTCGACCTTTTGGTCATATTTTGTCGTTCATTAGCTTCGCCACGTTTTTTTTCTAAATTTTTCCAAAACGAAGATTTTTATCCTGGTAAACTTTTTGATCGTTCATTTTTTCATTTTCCTCCACTGCAATACTACTTTAGACAGTAAACTCACTTCACAACCTATAAAATTTGTAAACAAAAGTGACATCGTGACATCAACAGCAGCGGTAGCTGCTGCACCACGCTAGTCAAAATGAACTCTTCAAACGTTTATTTAATAATAAAATTGTATAAAAATGTTGGTTCTTTACCAATTATATTTCTAAAATAATAAAATTATTGTTTTCAAGCATGTTTCGTCTTTTGAAAAAAATTAAAAATTGCAAATTTTTACTTTGCTTCGCATATACTTTAGCTATCGAAAAACATAAAAATTCAAAAATAAATTTTCATTTCCTTCAGACATAATCGAAGTCTAAATGAACTTGTTTTCTCTTGTACTGCTTCCATCATGTTAGTCTGTTCAACTCTCATGCATGTAAAGTTATCGTTTGTTTAGCTTGTGCACGAGGTGTGAATCAATCCTCTATGACCAACAAAACGTCTTATCGCGCTCGTGTGTTTACCCACGTTTAGTGAATGGACGATCCGATAGATATTCTATCGCATTACTACGGATCTTTGGTATCTTGATAGGTAGGCTGTAGTTCGATGTTTTATATACTCGGTGCATGTTTACATTCACGGTTGGCAGAGTGTGTTTGAGGTTGGATCGAGTCATAAATTTCGAACCGGCGTATATCACACTTTGTGTGAGAAATTACGAATCATTCATTGGAATTGAAATGGAGCGAATCGTTACTTTATTGGTTGAATTATTTTTGATTTATGGAACCCTCGTTCTAGGTGTTCTTCAGGGAATTTTTTTTTTCTATACTTGTTTAGTATCATCTTTTCAAAAGTATTTCATTCATTCGAATGCGAGGCAACAAATAATTCTTCCAAAACTGCGTTAATTTTCTTAATGGCAAGCGGAAATATTCACAGTAGGAAACAAGGATGACGTTTGGTCTCAATGCCGTCCGGACAAATTCGGACTCGCGTTATATTATCTTTAAATCGAGGTTTCGAGATCACGACACTTAAGACGAGAGTAGACGCCTACACGAGTTCGCGCCTCGTGTTCGAGTTGTTTTGGAACGAGGGAGGCGCGAGTCCGATGCGATCTCGCAATTATCTTCTCGCGGTCGTTTCGCGGTGCAATGAGGATGATGCGACGGGCTGTAGCGAACCAGTGTGAATGACGATCCTCGCATGGACGGTCAGAAACACGGGCGTGTGGTGTGCCGAGCACCTCACACGAGCTCGCGCTGCATCTCGTCGAGCAAAATGAGTCGAATCGTGCTGTTTATGGCACTGATGGCGCGAAGGAATTTGTCCCGGATCCTCCGGAATCTCTGCATCAATCAAGCGTTACGAAGCAAATCAATATTTCCATCTAATAAATTTTCGAACTTGCACGATCCTTTATTTTCTAATTTGTATTATTATCGCGTTTTACCGTGATCGTACGTAAAATTTTTCCCCCATTCGAGAATACGGCAATAAATTATTTCCACACGAGTTCAAAGAGTACCCCGAGCCAGCCACGAGGTGCGGGGGAAGGCGCGTGTTTCAGGGCTACGGAAGTGACGCGACGGCGAAGGCCGCATGGCGAACGCGTGCGTATAATGAGCGCGCTCGTACGAGAGGACCCATAGAGACGTAAAAACCTATGACTACGATCTGCTTCTTAGTTCAGGGGAGCTTGGTCTATAGCATGGATAAAACGTTACGGAGCATCGTATACTACCAGCATTTTATAAGCGAGGCGTGACGACAGCTGCTTAAAAAAATGGAACGCACTGGAACACACGCCTCCGCTTTGTGGTCTGCCCCAAATGATCTTATAACCATAGCACGCACGTTCATTTTCCATAGACGAAACAGACGATAACGATCTGTACATGTTTACACAAAGTTACTCGCTTTTCCTCTCGTACAAAAAGCCCTCGATTTGTTCATTAATGACTCTCCATGCGGATCGTATTTATTTCAAAGGCATGAAAAAAAAAAACACTACGGTTAGAGAAATTATTTACCTAAACGAAATTTGAATCGTCGTTCATCGATTGCCAACGAATTCATGCGAGTGTCGATTTCGTTAACTAAATAATTGCTCTCGATAAACCGTTTGTTGAAAAAATCTTGAGAGAAAGTATCGCACTCCTTCAGGATCTGAACCTTTTATTTTTGTGATCTTACGGTGTCGAGATTAAATTGCAAACGCGGATACAACAAAATTTACTGCGTGCCTAAGCGAACGTATAGATGTTTAGTCATTTTCCAATCTTAACAGTACCACCATTGTCTCATTTTTTCGACCCAATTCGAGCGTGTTATTGTAGGCTCATGAAAGCATTGTACGAGCTCTCCGACTTTTTAGCTCCGAAGAGAAGCTGTGTATACGATATTTAATAGAACACGATACGGAAGAGAGACTTGTGCGGAGGCGAGAAGCTGTTTACGAGGGCAATAAAAGCGATGTGACACTCCATCGGGACCTTGATGTAAGTCTTCTTAAAGTTGAAAAAGGAAGAGCTCATTGGGAGAAAGTCCCGATGGTTCGAGTGGACGAGTCCAAATTTTTAGTACCAAATTTCAACACATTTTTTCAATTTCTCGTCCACGCCATTTCATTCCCATTTTAATTTTCACATCACGTCGTTCGACTGAAAAAACCAGCACATAAAAGTCCCAACGACTTTGTGCAGCCAATGGAAAATCTGGAGTTTCGATGAGCTCCCATTTTTCATCGAAATGGAAAAATAAAATGAAATATTCATTCGCAATGAATTCAAGCGGACTTGAGACCTCAAATGTTTTCAAGAAAAAAACAAAGTACTATGCGATGGATTATTCATATACGATTATTCACGAGCATCTCGTTGATAAGTCTCGAGAAAAACTTTTGAACGTTGCTGTATAATGCCCACGATCATGCGAGTTTGCACCTGAGCCCCATCCCAATGAAATGCAATTGAGAAATTCTCTTTGTAGCAAGTAATATATCATTTCGGTTTCATCCTACAAAGTGCTTAGATACTTCGAAAAAAAACACACACACACACACACACACATACACATACAAATGGATAATATCCATGTATCCAAGCACGTGGTAGTTTAACTATATCGAAGACGTTCGCGTTGCAGTTTCCGTTAGCGTTATCCTTTGGGTTTTACCTCTCCGTTCGTTGCTTTCGCAGCTCCTTTGTGAAATATTGATTTCCGCGCATGCATATATTCATTATCCATGTATCCCGAATATTTCCATGACTACGAACTCCATTTCTCTCACCGAATTTCAACGGCTTTGACGATAAGTTTGCTCGCATCGTCGTCGTCGTCTGGAATATTAATTGTGTATAAATGAATATTTATCGTGTGATCAAAGAGTGTCGAACTGGATGGCCCCACAACGCTAGTTTCGTTCGTCCGATCACACTCGAGGCTTGCGTTTGGCGAAAGTTTTTGAGAAAATCTGAAAAAAGCCATAAACCAACGAATCGCAGACTTTTCACGTACCTCAATACGGCAATCACCGGCAGCGTATATGGAAGTGAAAAGGAAACTGTCTGGAATATATCTCAGCAGAGAGAAGTGCCATTATATGTACTCGGCTGAAGAAAGTTCAACGCGGAAAGAGCGTAGAAAGTGGAGAGTCGTCTCATGGGCGCGCGGGGCTCTCTGCCAAGGGTTACGCGCGGTGCATCGACCCTTTTCCCTTGAGGCAAAACAACGCTTGCTCAACCGTAGTCCCGGAAACATTCGGCGAGGCTCGTCGAGGGGTTGGATGGCTAGCTGGCGCGTGGCCATTTCACTGCTCCGGTCATCCCTGGCCGGTGACACATGCCTGCGGATGTGTGTACGTCCTCGGGTGTGTTTGTCTGCGTGTGGGTCACAGTCGAAGTGTGTATTTTGCGTACCGCAGAACAGGGAAGGATAGAATACTTATAAGGTGCGAGGGGTTCGAGCGATTTTATCAAATAGTCGCTGTATACTCGGAGAGTGTCACGGAAAACGGGGAGCGCAAATGGACGGGGAAGAAAGATCGCGAAATTAAAAGAAAACCGTCTCGGAGGCCTTGAACGTGCGAGCCTCTCGAGAATTATCAATCGATGGGTAAAAGCCAATGCTGTTCTGACCGCTCCTTTGTTCTCCCGTCATCGAAGTCGATTTGCTATCGCTAAATTATTATTTAAGCAATGAAATATCGGAGGAGAAAGGAGTAACATTTTCTTCTTTAGAATCTCATCTCATCCATTCGTCCCATGAATGCTGGCCCTAATTTTCGTAACACCTTATATACTCGCCTCTCTTTATGGATTCTCTCCTCGTTCCTCCGATGCGAAGGACTCACGGGCGATCCCCTCGATTCACAACCACGTGAACGTTACTCTCAGACTGAAGCGCGCGTTATTCCGCGATATGGCGATCAATGCATCTGTCATTCTTTGCGAGCCGTGTCCTGAGACTTTTCTTTTTACGCTTTATTCGTCTCATAGTTTCCTCTCGGCTCATTCCACGTCTGCGCTCTCTCTCATTTTCATTTGCGAGTTTCCATCACCGAGGTCAGTAGTCGGTCGAACATTTTGTACGTCCCAATCGCAATAATCCTTCATTGTCAATAAACATCGAATTTTTAAGTTATTTTGCATACATGAGTTCGGTCCTTAAAATTACGTGACTGGACTCGCAGTCATAATCATAAAGATTGAACAAAAAGGTTCCTCACCATTTTTAGTCTCCCTCTCGACGTCCACGATATCGAATCGTTCATCTTAAAAATACGAAGAAAAGATAAAGCTCCGCGAAGTCTTGAACGATCGAAAAGCCAATACGTTTTTCCCAATTTCGTCCCTCAGTGACTTCATCCCTTGCTGCTCATCTAGCGTCTTTCTTTCTTCTCCACCCGCCGTTTCAATCCCCCGTCCTATTTCGCCCTTTTCGATGGAAAAACCCGCGGCGAGGCTTTTGTGCGTGCGGAATTAGTTTTCCCTCTCTCTCCATGTCTCCCTCGCGGTCCCGTCTCATAGCATGGGGATCTGCCACCAGCATCACACAGTCTCTAAGCACTAACTCGAGTAGTAGCAATACCAAAGTATACACACACGCTCGAAAATACGTCTCTAGGTGCATCGCACACTCGCACACATTGGAGAGTCCGGAGCACAAAGGGCTGTGGGTGCAAAGCAGGATACTCGCAAAAATTGCGGAAATTATTTTTTCTCATTCCTGCAATTTGGTATATTTTTTCAGAAAAGGAAAAAAGAAAAACTTCAAAAATTAAAAAAAAAAATGCTGCAATTAAAATTTGCAAATTGCTTCCTCAAGATGGTCAAGATGCACGATGCTCAAAGCTTACTCCATGCGAGGTGCTATATTTTTCATTTTGGCTTCCTCATAGAGGAAGCTTCGAGCATCGTGCATCTTGACCATCTCGAGGAAGCAATTTGCAAATTTTAATTCGCAGCTTTTTTTTTCTATACAAGGAAATAATGTATTTTCTCTACCTTCTTTTACGAACTTTCATTTATCTCTTTGTTTAAATTCATTAAAAAAAAACTAAATGACGAGCCATCAGAAAAAACAGTTTGCAACTTTCAATTTTCATCGTTTTTCTATTTACATTGAAATTACATAAAATTCCGACAACTTTGCTGGAAAGTATAGAGGAAGTACAGACTTATACACAATATCTTATAAAATTTCCAAAAATTGAAGCGGTTGGACGATTTTTTGAAAAACTCATATTTTCGTAAAATTCAAAATGTCATAAAATTTGAACCGCTCAACCGATATTCCCCAAATTCAATACCAACCTTCCTATTATGATAGTCCATTTATATAAAAAAAAAAATTATTAATAAATCTCTAAATTTTCGAAAGCTAGAGCGTCGACACCCTTTTTATGAAAATTTCAAAATGTTGTCATATTCGTAATTTTTTACAAATTCTGACAAAATTATCAGATAATGAAGAGCTTGTATAGATTAACATCTGTGCAAAACGGTAGCCATGTATCTCAAATCGTTTCCGAGTTATAACACACACACACATCCGGACATTTTTTCTAGATATGATTTTTCGATGTTTGGAACATTTTGAGTACATTGACATTGAAAACTGAAAAAAAAAAATTTTCATCGTCACAAAGCTTCCTCGGTGAGGAAGCAAAAGGACAAAAAGGAAGGAAAAGAAGAAATTTTGAAAAACAAAACAAATTGGACAAAATGAAGAAATTTTAAAAGATTCTGGGACTGCTTTTCAAGGGAAGCAGTCAAGGTGCATTGGGTTGGAATTTTAGTGAACAAAACAACAATTTTTAAAGAACCCCATTTCTGCAGGTACCCCTTTTTGTCCCGGTCTTCCTTGTATATATACACGCGACACGCGCGCGTATATCGATGTATGCATGTGGACCTGACTACTTTTAACATCGGAACCCATTCTCCGTTTCCTCATTTCCTTCGGCCTTATTTGCCGAACTGCAACGACCGGTCGTTTCTACATTCGTCGCGCGCGGTCGCCGAGTTGCAAAAGTATACACACACATGCGCGACTCACACGAGAAGATTCCGGATTCTCAGTGGATGGAACGACATGAGGAGTAGTTTCGCGAAAAAAAGAATTTGTTTCTTCTTTTTTCTTTCATTTTTATGCATTGATTATATATACACGTTGATATATATATTCAGGGAGTGCATGGAAAAGATCGCGGTGGATGCAGCATCGCATACAACGAGGAGCTCGAACGAGTGAGACGGAAGTAATGAGAAAGACGAATGCTCTCGTTTCTATTCTTTTCTTTCTTATTTTCTGTCTCTTTTTCTCCATTCCTCTTTCTACTCTCCAATGTGTCGCTTTCCGATCATTCCAACGGCAGTCTTTCAGCTCCTTTTTTACCACCGTTTGGATGAGTCTAGACTATCCTTATTGGCGATTCGATGAACGCGATGTGTTTATCTATAGGTATAGAAAAATAGAGTTCATGTCTGCGGCGTTATACGGAGAACGGAGCTTTATTAGTTGGACTATTTTACCAAAAATGGTCGCGACTCGTGGACTCGTTCGTGATACAAAAAATAAGGATTTTAGCGAACTGAGGTGAACATTTGAATCGAGTGATGGATTGTGATCGATCCCTCATTCCTATCACTCAATAAGCGATCACACTTTCGGATCCAGCACCTCGTGGAATAAAATTCTTGCGCAGTTTCCCGAACGATGCCCTCCAACTTGGCAAACAATTCCATTTCTTTTTTGCTCTGTTCTTTTTTCCTTTTTTTTTGGAATGTTACGTCTTGGCAGAGGCGAGAAAATATTGCACCGTTATGACTCTCTTGTTTATAACTTTAGACGATAACAATATGCAAGCAATATATATATCTACATGTGCGTATATAAAAAGGCGAACCTGCTTTTCACCATCTCTGGAAAAACTCACATAAATCGAAAGAGGTTGAGGTTCTTGCGGTGCAAACTTTCTTCCATCTCGCACATTACCAATACCGAAGGGAATAACAAACGACTATGCATTTACAAGCACGAGCTCGATTTATACCGGCAAACGAATTTTCCCACGCGACTAACGTTCACTCTACCCGTATCGTCTCTTTATCCCATTGGTCATCGTGCCACCGGTACATACGAACAAACGTTCACAGAATCCTCAGCTCCCTCGAGATCAATGCAAAAAATACTCGCTGGTCTGAAAATATACGAATCCACACAGTAAATCCCGTGCAGTGCGTGTTGAAGTTAATTTGTCATTTAATGTATTCGCAAGCATAATTCGGTTGATAATAAATTTGCAAAAGTGTTGGCGCACAAGCTCCAAATAAGAATCCAATTCTAAGAGGTTTACGGTTCGCTAAAAAATTTTAAGCTTCTCTTGGTTTAGGATCCAGGAACCAAATTTTTTTACCACGTATTCGAAAGTACGAAATTTTTTCGAACATCCATGATCAAAGAGGAGAAAATTATCCGGTCAAGCAGTTTGTGAGAACGTGTGCTCACCATGTTTGGTTGCAACTGTTTTTTTTTCTGCACATTCTTCACTGTCTTCCAATCCTTCGCGAAGGCTTGCAAACTACTGAGAACGTGATGAGAATTTGACACAATAACGGTCGACTTTGCAAAGCCAAATTATTGGTTCATGAGCCTCATCGTCGTTTTTTCGTCGTCTCATCAATTATATATTTCCGTTTCTCTAATATGGTATCTTTTTGAAAGTTTTAATATACATATATATATATTTTTTTTTTTAATTTTGCTAGCTTCGTTCACGTTCTTCAAAATGGCCTGCTTAATCTTTTTTTTTCTTTATTCTTCCTCCCTGCGTTTTTCCATTTTATCTCTGTTGCGTTATACTTTTAAAAAGCTCTCTCACTGCGTAGCCCGTGATAATGTATATAGTTACCTGGCCTGTATATGGCGCTCCCGGGATCGTAACCGTAAACGTAATGGTCTTGGCAAATAGAGTCACGCGTGTGCACCGGTAGAAGACTCTATATATAAGTAATCAACGGCACAAAGAAGCCAGCAAGCTTCGCCGTATATAGGGACGCAGAGAATTAAACAAATTTACGATCTTTTCTCCAGTTTTTTAAATCGTTAAGGCCCTGTAAAAAAAAACGATGCTTCTCTGTTAGGATGAGAAAAGTGTATGAAAACTTTATTTGATAACTGTTTCGCAACGGGAAACGGAAGCTTCGAGTCACCGAGAGTTTTTGTACTTTTCTAAACAAACGAAAAAGGCATTTGTTAATTTAGCAAACTACGGAGCCTCGATGAAATGAGAAAAATGGAAAATGTGGAAAGGAAAATGCTTTTTTATGATAATTCTTTAAAATTTGTTCTCATTATAAAAAAATGAAGTAGCAGTAGATTTGTTATGTTAACAGTGATGAGTACGCGAGGTTTGGAAACGAGTCTTTCGAATGGTCTGCATTTATAGGAGAAATCAGGAGGAGGATTAAATTTCTCTTTTTTTTGAGCGAATCCCCCTCGGGCCGATGGACTCGAATGGCTCGTTGAATTTTTGTACGCGCCTATCTCGAGTTATGAATCTTTTATTATCTAACGCGCAAAAAAAAAAAATCGTCTGCAACGGCACTCCTGCTACTTTCCCTCGACTTCCTGTTGCTTTAGAATTCATTGAATCGTAGACTCGGGAATTTCCTCATTCTTGCCGAACCTGTTTGCATCGGCGTGATTGCCTTGAATTTTTCTTCTAGATGGAAAAACCCCTTCCGCCATTCTTTCGTTTTTCCTTTTTCGTGCTACTGGAACTATGTTTACGTGGCTATGAGAATACGTTCGAAAATCTGTGCTCACATGTGTATGCGGATTTGAAATAAAAAAGTACGCGTACGTTTGTAGACCATTGTAATTTTCAACGATACGATCCGTCCGCGGAGCGTGAAGCCGGGCCCGTTTCCGGCCTCGGCACTTCTGGCCGTTTCCCCGATTTTGCACTCTGCCAATCGATTGCTCCAGGAATACACACTTTAATAACGGAATAAAAAGTATTCCGTTTCCATCGTTGTTTCACCGGCTCGTTCGCACTTTCCTGCATTCTTGATTTTTTTCTTCTTACTCCCGCAACAACTGAAAATGTTTCCGATGTTTTTCATCGTCCTATCGATTTACTTCCACATTTTTCTTACACTTTGCCCCGTACTTCGAGGTGAAAAATTTCTCTTCACTGAATTCACTTTCGATCTAAGAATTTTTGAACGTTCCTATCTCGAGAATGATCTTCTAAGGTTTTCTCAGATAACCAAGAAATCGAGTTTTCTTGACCTCTGATAACAATCGCCCAGCCATCGCAGTGCGCTTGATCTTTCGTTCACGATTCAACGACTCATTTATCCATCAGCGCTTAAAGATCAATCGTTTTTTTACGAGATCGTAATTACTTTTTTTAAATGGAAATGCCCTCATTTTCCGCGGTAAACTTTAAACCGTGTCAGTCAGGAAGAACTCTCAAATGGATACGTTGTCGGTGAAAGTCATCGAGCCCATGCATGAAGAGACTTTCGAATTCAAAGGCTCCTGCATAAAGATCCTGACCAGTGGCGAGAGATTGCCATCGTACGGTCTGGCGCTTCGTTGTTGTCTAATCCTTGAGCGTATACGAGTATGCATCCTCGCGCAGTTTTTGTACGTCGAATATTCCTCGTTTATTTTTCCAGGACATTGAACATCAGACTTTTCCTTTCGCGAAATTCCTTATAAAAACTTGCAAGAGCCTCACTTCAAGTACACTCGGTGAAACTTAATTCTTCGCCACAAAATGCAACTCTTTCAATTCTACTGCAAATATTTTGGCCCTTTACGATTGGTCGTTTTCACTAAATATTAAAATGAGCCTGAGAAAACAAATAATTGCCAGCATCATGCGCTTCAGTAAAGGTGAATACACGAACGAGCGCGTTTGCTATTATCTAACGAAAATCGATATTTCCTTTTCAGCATCCCCCAACGACTCGCTTCTACTGAGACTGAAGGGTTCAACGTTGCAATGCAATATGTGCATATGTAAATACATGAACACACACACACGTATGCGAAGAGAGTGAGCGAGAGAGAAAGTTCTGGAGTAATGTACGTTCAGTCTCACGAGGGTTGCGAGTATCTCCTATACGAGGGTTGTAAAATCACCCTTCATCGAGTAGGGGATGCTGGAACAGGCGCCTGGTCAGGATAAAGCGTTCTTCGATGCGAAAGCTTCGGCAAACGGTTGGAAGGGGCCGAGAGGAGGGGGGAAAATGAGGCTATGCATTATGCAGCCGCACGCTGCGTAAATGCACGCTCGGGGGTTCGACCACCCGCGAGCTTGAGGCTCTCGCTCCTTTCTGTCGTACGTTTGCGCAATTGCAGTAGAAAAAAAAATAAACAATACGGGGCCGGGCGATTTCGTTAAACGATTTCAGCGTTTGCGAGGCTTGGCAATCGCAAAAGTATTTTTCTACTGATCGAAGGGTACGGAAAGCTCGACGGATCTTGACTTTTCATTTTTATTCCAATATACTCGACGTTGAAGAACTGCATCATCTGTAGGTAGTATGAGAAGAATTCAATGTAAAATGGAATTTGTGCTTCGAGCATGAGATTTATCGACATATTGCGAAATCCAGGAAACAACGCTTGAGTATTATTCGATGATAAAAGGCTCTGACAGTGAATGACGCTCTAATATCAGGATAGTTCGGTGCACTCGGTATTCCACAATTTCCTCGATTTGCCACGTGATATCTCGTCTTCTCGACAGACACCATTTTCACCAACACTGGACAAAGTGGTAATGGCTTCTGAGCCGTTTGTACACGAGCGTGTCACGAATTCCAAAGATCCGAGGGCCTCCGAGCCAGCTCTGAGGACCCTCGCTTAATATCCCTCAACCCTGCAAACCCTTGCTCCAGCTATCTCGACAGAACATTTGTACCCCTTCTCGACATTCATTGTCCATAGCTTCATTGCCGTCCATCCAGAATTCTCAATTTCCTTGCATACTCGAAAGTGAGAGGGCAACAGAGAGACAGAAGTCACTCGGATGCTGCGTCAGCTCATCAAGAATGTGATGCCATTCCGTACGCAAAGAAATTCGCGAAATTTATAACAAAACTCGAAGTATCCGAGGATCATTTGTACGTAAATCAAATTTTTGTCATACTCGAGATATAAGAATACGCTAGAATGGCTCGTTCTAATCTTTTTTCACCACAGAGGTGAGCTTTTTCCAGTTTTTCTGCCAAAACTGGTACGAGCCAATACGTTACCGAAAATCACGATAATTTATTTCTGAGGGTTTTCGAGGTTGCTGATTCCATTTTCATGTGATATAGCATGACATTTTCGCAGTGAAAAATTAACAAATTTCACCCTGAACCCTTATTCTTCACATTTTTGGGCGTAGCGAATTTTGTTTGATTTCGATGAAAGAGTCCAGTGTGATAAAAAACTAAAAATTTTCATGTCATATAGCATGAAAATCCATTGAAAAAACGAAAAATTTCACCCTCAACCTTCGATTTTCCCCATTTCCAAGGGTAGTGAGGTGAAAATTAAATTCAAAAATCGACTCAGCGACCCAAAAAACCATTGTATACCAATTTTTGAAAAAGTTATTTCAATATGTACACATATGATACAAAACCAGAATGGGCCCGACTTTTTTTTTGTACATATATGATTCAATACGAGTAAACCGCTTAACGAATGTTTTCTTCGATTGTACGAATTTGAATGCAGAATTCTAAAAAAGACGACGCTGAAGTTTGCAACGTTGGAGTCCAACGAAATGAAGGAAAAAAAAACATTTGTAATTCACCAATTTGTTTATTTCCCGAAGTATCGGTGCAGGTTGAAAAAATACAAATTGCAAATTCGACGGGGAATGAAACTGGAGAATTACTAGAATTATTGGAGAGCTTTTTTATCATTTCGTTGAACCCCAACGTTGCAAACTTCAGCGTCATTAAAAAAGCTTCATTGCAAGAGATTTTATTTGTTCATTCCTTTATCACGTTTTATCTTTGGACGAACCTCACTCAATCCGCTCTACTAATCGGCATTCGAATACACGGTTACGTATTATGGGATATTGATAAGCAATTAAGCTCTATCTGGGACTGATTGATAGCTTCGATTTCGTAGCCCAGCTCGAGTTATTCAAGCACATCTGAAGCCTCCGTTTGTTTGGTCCATATTTAACCGCAGCTTGTGTCGGTAGGGTCCCTTCACTCGCGGTTAAACTGAGAGATCATTCGAATAAATATGGAATTAGTGTACGCGAGGCATAGATTTGTATTTTCAATGAGCTTTGAGGCAATCGCGTGTCAAAGGGAAATCGACGTCCTGGCCACGATCTCTGCACTTAATAATCGACAGGTAGAATATTATTGACTTAATCCGCAGTTATTGATGGATTTCTGTACTTCAGTTCGACAAAGTTCATCATTTTATTCGTAACTGAAATCGTTGGATCTTTCTCAATTATTTTGTCTTTGATGTGTGCTGGTAGAAATGATTCCCACTTTATTGTCAAAACCCTTGATAAACTTGATGTCAAAAGTCATCGTGATAGCAATAACCGAAGCTCGAATAAAAATTACAGTTGCAGAACGTTCGTTCCCAATTCCATGAACCATATCGTCAATTGTCGAGTGTGATTTTGGATTTTATGAACAATCGTTCTTTCAAACATGTCGCATATAATTCCACATTTACGTGTTTTAAATCTCTTATGAGCAATGAATTTAAACAGTTAATTAACGAGTCTCCATTGTGTGTCGAGGGGATGCGAGCTTCCGTCAAGCAGTATTTCATCCCCCAAAATATTTTCATTCTCAGTTCACTCTCGCTCAATGCCAAAACCATGGCAATATCGAGTGGACACGATTTCGAATCCGATATTGGTAATCTATATATGAGGAACGACAAGCGAATTACGAGAGAGCACTTTTACGTTGGTGAGTGCGCAAATTCTGGGTTTATTGAATTCCGGCACGAGAGCCGAGTTTACGAGTTATCGTTTCGCCGAGTACAGATTGCCGCCGGTAGTCGATGAAAACTTCGTGTTTTCAATCACTCACCCTCGCTTTTTCCACTCATCTGTGCAGAAGACTGTCCGAATTCGCGTGACCGCACAGATATGCCATTAAAGGAGAATATTTGATGGAAAAATGAATGCCATAAAAATATGTCTTCAACAGGAAATAATAAAACTTTCTGTCCTCGAAGCTTCGATTCATCTCGTCCTCGCATGAGATTGTTCTTTCGTACGACGTCAACTTGAAAAACCGTGGAAATATCGACTGGAAAATATCTGTTTAACTAGAATGTCAATGGAATAACTATCGACCATTAATCATTGAACTCAATATTAAAAAAAAAAACAAAGAAAAAAATAAACAAGATTATAGAACCACTTTTCAAAATATCCGTCAACAGATTCGAAGTACATTGTCGTGGAATTCTTCAATTTATATTATAAACCGAAGGGTTGTCCGGACAGGTCATATTTAGTTCGGAATATGTTCCCTGCGTACGTACTTTTTCGTTGGACATCAATCTCCTCTCTGGGCTCCTCGTATGCCCGGAATTCAATTTGATTTCAGTCACGTGTTGTGTGTTTCTCGTAATTCCGCTTTGCTCTCTCGTTATGCTCTCGATTCACTCGTTAATAACGAGTGAGGGAGGCTCTTCTCTTCCTCTTTTCCTCGTGTCTCGCATTCTTTTTGTCTCGTCTCTTGCAAAGGGATGAACGAGAGCTCTCGTCACTCATCGAATCTTCTTTTACTCGATTGGCAAACGCGCGACTGAACGGATCGTTGATAGTTAAACTTGAGAGACTTGCGAGTACTGCCGCGATTCAAGTGTGTGAACACAGTCGTAGTCGCGTGACTCTCCGTTTTTTCTCCATTCTCCGTCCCACCCATCTACGTTTGCACCAAAACATAGAAACGCAAAACAACGCAACGTGTCTGGAAATTCTACGACCGTGGAATATCTTCGCGTGTAATATCATCGGACAAAATCAGCAGATTGCACATTTCACGATTTTCCCTTAATATTTTGTGAATGTCAACATTGAGAAACACTGAATACGTAAACATTCGATTTTTCTATAACGTTTTACCCCTCGCCCATTTCCTTCACGCCCCAATCGATATTCGTACAAGATCACAAAATTATACAGCCAGTAATATCGTTGGGCAACCAAAATCCTCGAAAAACGAAGCTCCCTCGCGAACGGTTATTTGGGCAGCGAACGTGCGTTATTCGGTCTGAACGAAAACGGGTTATACATCGAAATGATTCGATTCGTAGGGATATATTTATCAAGTAGATGGGCCGACTGCTAGATGCTGCTGGATAACTCATGGCTGCAATGGGAATTCTGTGCTCACGTACATCATATTCACGTTCATCGCAATTTAGGAGCTTGCACGAACCGAATATATGCAGCGTAGGGTTCTCATGCGATTTAATATATTCTCGTGGTTCCCATGCATATATTCAGCACCATATGTATATACGTCATATGTGGTTACATTATATTCCACATACCGTGCATATATTCTCGAGTAATACGTACAAGTGTGTGTGAGACATGAATTCGTATGCCCTGTGTCGTGGTAGTACATGCATTGTCCACATGGTGAATTTTCATCCGAGTATCGAAACGTCGTATTTAACTGGATTGTTAACTTTCATGCACGACGAGCGCGCCCTTCTCATACTCGACGGCGAATATTCGTCGAGAAGGGGGTTGTTTAAACCCTCTGCAAAGTGCGAGCACCAGACGAGGATGGCGATGATGTCCGGTGACATATATTTGTGTCATTATTATATACAATAGGTATCCATGCAGGTGGATGTCGTGTATGGCCGAGGTCAGATACAAGTTCGAGCTTTCAGCGTTGTCGAGGCTTCCGTCGGGTTTTTCGTCGCATGAAAAATGTTCTCTGGAATGGATAAGCGGATATAGAATTTCCGAAAGAATGTTTGAGATCTACGGATCGCGAGTCTGAAATTTGTGCTTTTCTGTCTGGCATCGTTGAAATTGTTTTTCAATGTTGTCAGAGCTGGTGAATAAATCATTCATTGATGTTCCGCGGAGATGATGGAAACCTCGTTGGTTCAGCTGTGCTGGGCTTCTTTTCGAATCTACGACAAATTTATTCCAGACTATGGAGAAGGCTACGATTTGCATGATTTTAATCGAATTTATGACCAATTTTGGGTTTGTTTCGAGTTTAAAATTGTACATTACGGACTCCAGTCGTCGCTCCGCCGTTCGATTGCAATGTATGTGGAAAGTTGATCAGGAAATTTGAAGTTTGCCAGTCACGGTTATTTGCATTGCAGAGTGAAATTGATTTTGTCGAAAAATAAGAAAAGGGGGGGGGGGCACAAACCATCCATTAAAATTTGCAATGTTAACGAAGATGATAAAACAGACTGCTCGTTTTCTCGCTTGTATTCGCTCACGCGTAGATATTTAGCCAAGCGTTCTTCCGCTCATTTGCACATAGAGTATTCGATCTGTGAACCGAGGGACATCGAACCAACGTGTTATTCTTCGCACTCTGTGTCGCTTCGATTCCTCCCATTCGTTCGGAATATCCACTGTTATTTCACCCTGAAATTTATCGTGGAAATACGAGATTTCAAACTGGCAAGTTTGCAGTCGCGATTAAACTGGGCGCTTTTTCATCGTGATTGTCGAAGAAATCTCTTCACCAATCTCCCCATGCCATTTAACGGAATCAACCAACACTCAGCTTCGTTGAACTTCTTCCTCTAAAAAGTTCACACCTTTCAATTAGCGAAACTCAATTCGCTCGGAATTTCTCTCCTTCGGCGAAAAGTACGGAATGTGTGCATACGCTCTTTTTTTCTTTCGCATTCTTTTTCTGTTCTATTTCCATGGGACACTGGCTCTATACAGAGAGGCGAAGAAGCAAACTCTCTCGAGACGCGAACTCTTGAGAAACTGGGGGTTTTTTTTTTTTTTTTTTTTTTTTTACTACACTCAGCACGACGTACCTGCATTTGCTTAGAGAAATAAAAAGTCACGAAGAGGTTCATGTTCTCATAATATTCATAGTTTCCTTTGAAAATTGTGATAAATTTTCCAAAAGGAAAATATAAGGGGATGGTCGAATTGTGATAACGAAATTATACGAGATTCATGATATTTTGTTGTGCTTATTTTTCGAATTAAAATTGTCCGCGTTGAAAAGGTTGTGTTAAAAGTTGCGCAGGTAATATCGTAGCATGTTCATTTTTCGTTAGTTTCGTAGGGGCGCGCCGACGGAAACATCTGCTCTTCAATTAGGGAAGCGGCAGCAATTAATTATCCGAAAGAGGGCAAAATGCTTGTGTATAAACTTCTCGTCTCACGATCTACCGACGATCTTATTGCTTTCATATTTAAACGATGAAGTGAAACAGCTATCATGATAAAAGACTCGTAACAAAGAATAAATCGAAAATTAAACTGAGGCCAGTTCAAACGAGTTACTCATTGTCGTGAGACGTAAAGTTTTTTAATTAAAAACGTGAGTGGGTATGAAACGGTCGAACAGAGACCTCACTGGCAGACACGACTCAAGATTCGCAACTCTCTTTCTTTCGAAATTTTCGTTGCCCTGAAGTTTGTCTTTCGTTTCATTTTAATTATCATCCGAGAGGAAAGGAGGACCAATTAATTGGCCACTGACACTGAGACATGCACTTCTCGGTGAGCAGGTTGACACCGTCGAGTAGGGAAGGGCTCTTATGGCTTATTTTCCTTCGCCATGAGCGCAACTTGTCTTTCTCCCACATTTTTCTCGGAGTTTTCTTTCCCCCCTCTCGTCCTTTTTCCACCTTATTTTTTTTCATCACTGTTCAACTCACTGCCAGCAGCGCACCGTGAATTCTCTCGCTCTATTTCCCTCTTCGATGAGCTCAACCCTGTCCCAAGTCTCGTGAGAGGTTCTCGGGTTCACGTTGGAAAGAGAGAACTAAAAATAGGTTTCCAGGCGATCGTGCGTTGAGGTCGACAACTCAGGACTTTGCACGCTGCAACTACCGTCGAGGGTTTAATAGAAGTATAAGCTCTTTGTTAGCCCTGCGTGCAGGGTCTCTTCGGAATTTTCAATCTCCTGAGTTCGCGGAAATATATTTTCATATCGAAAGGATTCGAACAGTCAAAAAAATGGAACAGTAAAAATCAGTTCTGAATCATCGCCACCGGCTTTCCTTCATTCTAATCGTGTCTTTTCACGTAGCTCATGTTCCGCGTTAAACCGCGCGTGATGGCTCTGGTATTCTGCTTGCTTCGAAATGTCACAATAACATTAAACCAGTAAGCAGAGAATTCCGCGATCGTTGTTACTTTAAAAAGCAACAATTTTATGGAGAGCTTTACATAAAAGTTGTCAATAAAATATTCACTATAGTATTTCCTCAACGAAACACTGTCGTGTGTCAAAAAAACTTGAAATATGATTTTCATACTTTTTTTCAATTTCGAAACCTGTAAATGTGAAAGCTTTCACGGTTTCGTTAGACTGCAAATCTCACAATCCCACACTCCATTCTCGATGGCTGAGCTCGTGCAGTTCATGTCTGTTGGTATTACCTCGTGTTTACATTTTCGCTGTTGGGCTCGAAAACTCACTGTTCCAGTGAATATTCAGCCTCTTCGGGTGCGGATCGTCCGTTCACAAATATACATCTCGTGGCACTATGTACACCTTGTTGTTTTCCCTCGGGCATAATATACCGACATACATAGGAGAACATTGCAAGTATTGTGTTCGGTGAAACGTATCGATCGTATTACACGATGCAGCGTCTACTCCATTTTCGAACTACTGAAGTTGCTTCGATCTTCGAGCATCGCTTACTTTCTCTGTACTAAACCCATCGCAACTCAAGTTTTACGTCGAAATTCACAGTCCATGGAACTCTGAAGTTTTCAGACATTCAAATTACCGTAATGTGAGGATATTAACCGGATCGTAGTTTCAATCGTTTCATTCTATAAATCACATATTCGAAGAGTGCAATTGAATCACTTGATTTTTATTGATAAATTAACATTGACCCTATTTTTTTGTCACGTTTGAAGGAACATTGTCGAAAAATGTCCCGAACACTAACTCTGCAGTCCATTTTTTTGTCATTTCCAAGACAAATGGCTTAGAAAAAATAACGATCATAGACGAGAACTGTCATGCAGTTCCGCAGGCTTATTGATGGTCCTAAGTCATTTCTTGTACGATCTTGGAGACGTAAAAAAAGTATCGATACTGGTTTCGAGGTAGGAGTTCTCGTCGTTGCATGTGCACTCCTCCCCCGAGATTCATTGATCCGTACACAGACGACTCGGTCTTGCATCCGCCCACGTGGACTCTCGTTCGTGTGGGCGTCGAATACATGAGGTATGGGCCTACATTTTTGTACGTGAGTTAAAATTGTACGGGATTTCCTCGGCGAGTCTCGTTCGCGGGTTTGTATCGACAGCAGTCCCTTCAGCGAAAAGATTAGAGCGCTTGTCGAAGTCTCATCGCTCATGGACTATTCATTACGAGCGTTTGTCTTATCTTTCGTTCGATAAGGAGCGAAGAACGCTCTTTGTATGCGAAATGGAAAGAAGAATTTTTTCATAAATTAATATCACACTTTGTGATTAGCCTCGTACCTGGTCATGCATTTTGCTCGAGCTAATAGCTCAGCGAGTAGCGATAAGATGGAAAAAGTGTTACGACGAAAGGCGGAGATTTGAGATGTTTTGAAACGGTTAGGAAGTTGAGATGCTGAGCTCGCGATTGCCTCGGCGCACGTGGGGCTCAAACGCTACGATACTTTAGACGCATCAGGGATTTACGATTTTCAAACACAAGCACTTTTTTCCACTCCGTTTTACCTCTCCGTCTCACGACAATGCCGGAAGTGAGTCTTGATATTTAATCACCTCGTGGAAATAACTTCAAAATAAACACTCACAGATTATATGGGCTTCCAAGAAAAATATTATGAAGCTTTAAAAAATTCTTTAGGTGGTTTGTTGAAGCGACGAGAATTCAATCAGTTGGCGGTTTATTGACGCTCGTAATCCACTGGCGATTCGATCGTTGTTCATTCAAATCTACTAGTTTTTTTTTTCGAGTGACATTTTATTTTTGAATACACAATTCGATATAAAAATTTCTTGTACGCTGCACGTATCGATTACTCGCACGAGGGCCTCCAGCGTTCTTACGTTTCGTCATCACGTATCCGAGCGACATCTCGTTTCTTAGAAATATGGACGACAGCGAAATTCAGTCGACGGTGGAATCCATTCTGGGACCTGGAGTCAAGGTTATCGACTGTGAGAAGAAGAATTGCGTAAGGGAGGAAGAAGTTCTCTTGATCAACGGCGTACCAATCGCCCTGGAGGGTCCTGATGGCGTTGCCATACGCGAGGCTATGATAACCGGTCAAATACCTCCCTGCGATCTTCTCAATCAGATTCTCGTTCGAGCTGGAATTCTGAGGTAGCACTCTCTTCGCGAGAGGAAATTTAGATTTATTTTTTCGAGTCATCAAACAAACGAGAATCACTCGTGAAATTAAATTCAAATTGACGCAACATCAGCTGCAATTCCATGAAGCTTCATTTCGAATGTTTTGTGTTACGAAGAATTCAGTTCCACCAGAGTTTTACTTTTCCTTCCTTCCGATGGTCACTGAGCGCGATTATTAAAAATCATTTTTAATCACATCTTGAAAATAGAAAATTTGGTTTCAGTAAACAAACATGTTTGGTTGTTAAACGAGAAAGTCGAATTTATTGGGGGTTCGTACGAAAGAATGTTTGGAAATGATTTTTTTGCAATGAACATTATTTTCGCATTGAACAAACGTTTTTGCTACCTCTGTAATTCCACGGATGAGAGAAACAAAAAATTCGATAACGATTCAAAGGGCTCCGGTGCGATTGGAGACATCGTTGAGCGTTAAGTCGACGGTCGTGACGAAGGAGGAGGTTACCGTAGCACGTGGTGGTAAAGTCGTCGACGAGAGGAGTCGTGAGACCAAGGAGAACAACTTTTACGCCTCGTCGACGAGCGAGATATGGGAGCCCGTGGGTATAATACATCGTTCCCGGAATATCAAGCCCTTCGACAGTTCGGACGATTCGAGGCCTAATTCGAACGCCAGTTCGGATCAGGGCTATACGACGAACACGAGCACCAATCACGTCCTCCGAGTCCGCGGAGGCGCGGCTTACGGTTGCCCTATTTGCGAGGATACCGATCCCGATTGTGCTAAACGATGTCTCGGTGGATTATCCGGACTGGGTGCTGCTAATCCAAACAGAGTGCCGGGAGTTCAGACCACAACTTCGGCGGTAAGCTCAAGACTCTCATCGTCCTTGATTTTCATTCTTTATATTTTTCTTATTTTACAGCCTCGCGATGCGTGACAATTGAACGCAATGAGCGAGCGAGAAAGCGAAAGAGAAATTTTACAGAAAATTTTATGTCAAATTTTTTCTCTTCAGCCACCAAGCAACAGTCCATTTTGCTCCTTGGACGCTCGAGGAACCGCGGTATAATATAGTCACTCGCGGACACATTTTCGATTCTAAAGTTAATATGCGCTGAACTGCTGAAATACTTGGAGGGTACATAACCCCTTCAAAGATTCGTTTGGTACACAGAATCTGAGATCCTCTTAAGCCAACTTTCTTCCGCGAATTAGGATGTGATAAAAAATCATTTCTGCTGGTCCACCATTGCTACGTAATTGCATACAGGATCTAAAAAATGCATGAAGCTCTTCGCCGTTGGCAGCGAGCGAGGGGAGTTCTCGGGCGGATTTTCCGAGCGAGCGTTCACGCTGATGGGCATCAATTCTGAACGAAAGTTGCAAAAGTTAATACGGTACATTAATCAAAGGAGTACGGAGACTATTTGCTGTCATTTCGGGAACGCAATCGTTGAGGATCATTAAAATCTTTCGGTATGTAGAAACCTGCTTTCGAAGTGTATTCTTCAAAGTACCATTCCACATGGAAATGAAGGAGTTCGTATTTTTATGATTCTAAGCTACTCACAAAGCGGCAAGTTCCCTTTGACGGATACTGCTCCTCCGTTCTCGACTACTCTTCATCTCAAACGTTCTCCTTCTCGCACACCTACTAATTGCTAATAATTAGGGCACAGTTGAACCCCTCCGTGGAGAGCTTCACGTGTTAAGCCCTTCACAGCGTACGGGAGTGTTCTACGCTGATGAACACACACCCACACGCAGCTGTATACGCACAAGGTTATAGCTTTTGATGTGCTTTGCTTGCGCGCTCCCTTACGTTTTATCGAGCCGACACTGCTGATTATAATATACTCACTTGCCTACATGGACAAGAGCATGTGCAGTGTTGAAATGTATGTGCATTAATACGTATGTATATGACACGATATCGGAGAGCATTACAAAAGTGGGTAACAGGGTCTCTCGGTAGCTTCCTGCTGCTCGAGCTTAGAGTTACTGGAGCATTTTTATTCCTTTTTCTGCATTGGTTGAAAGAGCTCCGCGAGGCTCAGGCTTGCATAATAATTCTTCACTCGCGTGACTCTCATTTCTCTGCCCCTCTGATGAGTACGAAGACGTTTTGACGGGGCAAGAGTTGTGCGGGGGTCTTTTTCACTCTTTCCCCCCCTCACCGATCATTTCTTTTTCCATATTTGTTCGTAACTTCCTTCGGCAAACAAGAGAAGCGCATGGGACCTGGCGTCGCAGGTTCGAGAACTGGAAAATCGTTTGCTTGATGGGAAAGGCATGGCTCGTAATGTTGTTGTTTTTCTTTTTTTTTTCCGTTAAGGAAAGTCCATACGCGATACGAATATAGACGTTTCAGCGAGTGCGATTCTGCACGCAGAAAAGGCACGGGGAAATGGTGGAAAAAGTGACGCTCGAGATTTCTCGTAATTTAGCCATATAAGCTTCTTTGACGGTGACAATGTCGGCTCGAGCGTCACGAGCTTCGTATTGTTTTCCATGCTCGAGGCACACACCACTCTGGGTCAGCTACATCGTAAAAGTCTCGAGGTTTTACCGGGGGAACAAAAAATTTTGTTGCCTCGCAATAGGGACGCCCGCAGGAAAGTTTATTCGTTTGTTTCGTCTCCCACGGACGCATATATGGCGCTTCTGAACGGGGCAGGGCTTCAAAGCATTCTCGAATTGCTTTTCATTTGCGGATTATTAACTTTTTCACCGAGAGCTTTCCGTCAACAAAAGGCTTGAGGAAAAATGTGACGAACTTATTTTTTCAAAAGAATTTCGTCATTAAATGCTTCTTCAGCTTTTCCACAAAAGCTTTTCAACTCACTCTGGGCGTAGAGGCGCAATCTCTCGGCTACCGTGCATCCTCAGTGCCATAATTAGTTTTCTGGAATTCACTGGAACATCTCTTCACAGTTCGTTGCAAATATAGTTTTTTCAAATATCATTATTGTCCTCGAATGCTTGCAGTTCAAGCTCTCACTAACGACTCAAGCTTTTTTTTACGCCTCTGAGTTTAATGCGAATCGCATCAGACAACTTGTCAGAACGCTTCTCTTGAGTTAACCTCCTCCTTTTAAATCACGTTTCCGCAATAAAACTTAACTTCTGTTCGTGATTCGCATCGAATGCAACCGGTGTTCGATGTCTAGGAAATCATCGGTGAACTTGTTATTCCCGCGTCATTATAAAGTCGAGAGTGTCGTACACTTTTTCCGAGTCTGGCTTTCCTCATTTTTATCATTTAATCAGATCTTTCTCCATTCGTATTCGTAGCACTCCGATAAGATTCTTCGTTTCTGTATAAAGTGCCATCATTTTCGGTTATCAACGTAAATTCTAGAACGTTAAAATACATTTTCCAAAGCACCGTATTTATAAACGATTTTTCACTTTCCAATCGAAATTAATAGACAAAACTGTCTCACATCCCAGTTGTCTATCTCAACATTCAATATTCCTGAGTTCATCCCTCGGTTATAAGTTACAATTCATTTTCATTGCTCCTACGATACGTTTGAAATTACCAATTTCCAATTTACCGACCTCGACAGCCGGCAAGTCAGGAAAATTCCCTAGATCGTCGTCGATATTCATTCGAATTACCGACTGCCGGTAAGTTTCCGACAGACGGTAAATCCAGTCTTACCATTGGTTGATGGGATACCGGCTGCTGCTCCAAAATTTTTTCAAATGCTTTAACTTTCTGGTGATCGAATATAGTTTTCATTTTATCAGTGGTGAGTGCTTGACCCTCATTTGATCAGGTTTCCGTTGATCAACGCGTAAGTGATTAAACATAAAAAACGTGAAAATTGTTTCCCCAATTTCTAGTTCATTGAATATCTAGTGTCGTCCTCTGAAATTTTTCAAATCTTTATTCCTTTTTACTCGAAGAAAAATATTATCGGCTGTCACTTTCCATTCGTGAAAGCCCCAAATCCGATACTCGGCGAGTATTTTCTCATAACGATTCGCGAATCATTCCCCCGACAGAAAGTGTGTCTCTGCTGTGGAAACGCAAATAAATTCTATGCCGACGCGATACATCTTGCCGCGTCGTTTATCTATTCTGGCAAACTTCCATGTCAGCAGCCATAATTTTTGTGTTCCCGCGACGCGTTTCATTTTTCTGGTATATCAATCTCGATGACAGCAGACTCACGCGGCGATAATGGCACACCACAGCCCCGTTGTGATATACAAGACACAAAGACACGGTGGTTGAAAATTCTCGGGGAATAGAAAGAAAACACATAACGTCAAATCGGAAATTTCCAAGTGACGGAATCACGACTGAGAAGGGAGGCTTGGGCAGAAGAGGAAACGTGATCGGCCTACCAACAACCCCGCAAAGTCTCTCGCACACGTCATAGAAGATAGGAGAGCTTTCTTCGCCGTGCTCGACGAGACCTCAGCCTCGATAGTTCTCGCTCCTATCATCCGACATTTCCCGACACGCCCTGTAACATATCCCCGCTTTCCCCTCAACTCGCAGAATCCACTCTACTCTCACACCTTCGTACTTGAGCCCTCAACATTCATCCGACTGGCACGTAGCGTATAAGTATGTAAGACTTGCAACCCTGCATACTTCTACTTACGCACACTTGTATACCCGCAACAGGGATGCCCATATACCGCAGCTTCGCCGCAAAGCATTGCTCTCATACCCGAGACCTTTCCATCAATTTTCCTTCGACGTTGCTGCCTCGTCTTGGCTGCTGCCCCTTCCCGCTCTCTTCGACATGAGCGAGCACCGGAGAAGGAAAAAATCCTTGAGAGGCTGCTGGAAACCACCAAAAAGCCAGCCAATACTTCAACTTCCGGCTACACACGTCACACGTTCGCGACTACACATTGTGCAAGTGTATGCACGTGTGTGCGCCGCTGCAGAGAGGATAAATTTTAAGATCCAGCCATTCGAGTGGAAACTTAATGGTGAACGAGGGCTTTCATCGGATTGCTCTTTAAAAAAATTATGCGGCGGACGCTTTTTCATGGCTTCCTGGAAACCTTTCCACACTTTATCATTCCCCGTGAAGTTTTTCATTTTTCGCTGCAAATTGTTCTGATAATATTGCATGAAACATCATACTTGACAGGCGTATGATACCTCGACAACCTTAGGAAATATTTTGGGAACTTTATTCAGAGATTCTCAGCCTGATCTGCCTCCGAATGACGCGCTGCCAATTCATCAGAATGCGAATTTAATTACTACCAAATTTCTAAAGTACTCTCGTCGCATTGATTTTTCTTTAAAAAAAAAAACGCGATCTCACTGCGATCAGTTATTTTTGTTCACTTTACCGGCCTGAGAGTGGCTCGCGAAATTTTCAGTCAGCAGAATGTTAGCGTCCCTTCCGTCAATCGTGAGCTCTCCAACGTTGATGTTTTAAGTGTCACGACAAAGATCCAGAGACAGGGAGAGAGCGAGGGCAAGGGGAAATAACGTTTAAGGGAATCGATTAGCGAGTCGGTGGTCTATTGGACGTCACGCTGTACTCACAAGAGTTAGCATATATTCTAGGCAACGGTCGCCCAAAGCAAAAGCATCAAGACCATCGGCCACGATGGTCCTGATGCTTTCCGGTGCGAATACGTGGATAGTCGGAAGGTTCGGAAGTGCCCCAAACCCCTTGATGGCCCCTTATGCAGAGGATCCTCCCTCCCCTATCTAAATCGTTGCAAGCTCACGGTAAATGGAGAATCCGAAAACCGATCGATAAATTCAATTAAATTTCGTAACACGGTAGGGACGTACACCCTCCTGGCCTCTCTCCACCACCTGATACCCACCAAATTGCATTTTATGCACGGCACAGGTCTCAACTATATCGGCCGATAACCTGGCTCAACAATATCCATCGCTGCGTATGGATGTTACACGTCATTTTCTAATTCTATAACTCGTTTCGTGTGCGTTCCCTTTGCCCATTGGGCTCGTTTCTTTTACGAGCCTCTTGCGGAAAGTTACATCCCTTCGGGAGCACACTGAAAAAATGTATAAACACAGGCGTATAAAAAAATGGAATATATACATTTAAAAAGATATTGAAGTTTTTACAACTTTTTGACATTGTACCAACACTATTTGTATATACGTACACGTGGCCCGACGTACACTCGGATAATATTGGTCATTTTTGCTGAACATCTGTGCACCAAACGCTCCCAGGAAAATAATAAAGACTAAAAGTTACTATCCTTTCTTTATCTTTGGTGGTAAAGTACGAAGTGCCGCTCGTGCGACGCTTCGATGTTAGTACGGAGATGAAAAAAACTATGATAAAACGAAAGTTTGCTGGTCAAATAGTTTACGACGTGAATTCGCTGCGTCTCTAGTTGCGGATTGCTTGTATTACTCAGAGATTCGACGAGGTCCCTCGCTGGATGTTCTCCGCCTCTCGAGGTCTCTCGCCCCGGCTCTGCTGCTCCCCCATTGCCCACAGACTACGGACCTACTATTTATAAGCGCGTTTCCGCGTTGTAATGCTCTGGTTTTCTACGTGTTCGAGTGCGAAGGAGGGAGGAAATAGGTAACGAGAAAATGAGAGTCGTGCTGAGGAATGGCGCGGGAGACGGTTAACGAAAGGAAAAGACAGAAGGAAAAGGCGAATACAAACAAAAATTTAAAGCGAAGTAAACGTCATAGGGAAGACGCAATAAAAATTGCTTCAACCCTGAAAAAGAGGGAAACTATAATATACGATTCGTGGAAAAGTGGATTATCTGAAAAACGAGAGTGCAGTGTCGCGTTTAATTTTTGTAAGCCTCGTGTCTGGATCGTTGCCAAAAATATTTTATTTCAATTAAGTTTTATTGATTACTGTGACGGAGTGTCCTGAAAACGGGCTTCCAATTGTGTACGTCAAACGGAGGTTGGAAACGTCATGCACAGAAGCGTCAAACGATGACTCTTCATTCCGTTTATCCACGTAATTTTCGAATACACTTTTGAATTCGTTTCCTCTTGGTTATTTATAAACTCAAGTATTTTAACGAATTCATGGTCCGTATAGCGATCGACAGATAATTGGATGGATGCTGGTAGCCACGCGAGCACAGCCCGAAGCGTGCACCGAGATAGACCCTTCAGCGTCTGTACCCCTCGACCACATCACATCAATGTGTAAAAATAGATATAGAAACGTTGCGCTTCTGAGGCTGTGGTCCAGTCGCTTCCGAACTCGCCGATGTCCATGCCGCGAACCGTACAAACCGCAGTTCCATTTATTCTCATGAGTTTCACCGAAAACTGGACGTTTAGAAAAACAAAAATCCTTGAAACCGGGACAATTAAAGGAACGACGCTAAAATTAACTTTTCCAAAGTCGATCAATCGGCAACTCCGCACTGGAAACAAAATAAACCGTAGATTCTTGAGGACGTGAAAAGTTATGGAATCAGTGAGCAATTGTCCCCTTCTCATTTGCCGTCCCAACGTCTCTTGACGTCGTGCGAATTAAAACGATCAAAGTGATTATCAACAGTGATATGTCAATCCTCGATCTCCCGTTGCGATTAATTCGTTCGCGAACGGGTTTTGGAATATTGAAATTTCGGCTAAACCATTCGATTTTATATTTTTTTCATTCATTTTACCGTAGCACATGTGCGGCCGAACGAATGAACTCGCCTCTTAATGCACCCTAATTCTCTCCGATATTCCCTCGACGATACACACGTGTGTAACACCGAATGGTCAATTAAAGTATGTAATTCGATAGCGTTGCAAAATCAAATCAGTTCCCCTCTCGGCGGTACGTTCGATTACAAAACCCGGGCAAGCGAGAGGATTACGAAACTTTACTCCCCGGCCCTCCTTCCCTGCGCTCATCCTCTCAAAAACATCCTGCTTTTCAGCCTGTCCATTTTCACGATAGACACCGTTCATCCATGACCGCGCACGCGTCTATTAGTGCACACCGGAAATGAGCTTCGTGGATTCAACGTTTCGCGTATAATCAGCATTCTCAATTATTTACCAAAAATCCACTCTATATTAATCAATAAATAAAATCTGTGAAAATCGAGATAAACCCTCCACTCAAACGTATTGTTTTAATTAATTACCTTTTTCAAGGCTTTTTTAAAGCTTGTTATTCAGCCTTGCGATGCCAAAGAGGGCATGAGAATGAAAGAAAGAACAAAAAATTCATTTGCTCTTGGAGCTTATTCGGATGATAGGAAAAATAACCGGATAAAACAACCATTCGAATTCGTAATTAGTTATATTTTCGAAATTAAATACAAAAAGTCTGCCAACAATCGACGACGCCGTCCTCGTTTTAATCAATCTTCAAACACATACAGAATTTTTGTTTGTTTGTACGAGATTTCGATTTTAATTAAAATTTTCAATTCCATCGGTTTGGTTCGTGCGGAGAATTCCATTAAATGAATCGGAAATGAGATATAATTCACTCTCTTTATCGGTGTGAATTTTTATATCAGTTTTTCATTCTCATTCGAATTGAATCAATAATGCTTCAACTACGGTTCATGCCAAAATAGCTTTGGTGCATATGAAAAAAAATGAATCCTTCAATCATAAATATGTACGTGTATGTTTACGCATCAGCATAAAATAGGAGTAGATTTGAGTGATCGTGTGCGAACACACTGGCATTAATTCTGCGATGGCTGTGTGGATATCGGTTCAGCGATAGCGTGAGCCCAGAGTCGAAGGACATCCGCGCGTTATGTTGATTCGAGAGAGCGGCTGTCACGAACCCCATTGCGCCGGAAATAGCATCGATAGCTCTCGCGTCTCTCATAGCTCCGATAAATTTACGCGACTCGCCGGCCATTGTCCGGCGAATTCAGTGATCGTGTGATTTCTCGTGACCGCGCTATTTCCGGTTTTCATGAGATAGACTGGTCCAGCCATTTCGTGCTTGTACTAGAGAACAAGGAGTCACGTGACGCGGAAAGATCGGGGGAGAGAAAAAAGAACGCGATAGTTGCAACGAATATGGCTGAGAGTGACAGCGAAACCGACACTTTGCCAACTGCCTACGGCTTGATGATTGCCTTCTTGACTGGCGTTCTTGGCTATGTCTTGTGGGTAAGTCGATCCTGGAAATGTGCTTGTCCATTGTTTTGTATTCATTTTTTTCCTCAGGCATTGGATCATCAAGATAAAAAAAACGCTGCTTTTTTATTTTTCTTAATCCAGTGCTGGAAGCTTCCTGAAATTGTTAAAAGAGATGGAATATATTTTGAAGCTTTTTCACTCTCGATTCGCAGACATACTCTCGCTATATTCCCTCAAAGCTACTACACCGCGAGGCTACTCCAGTCGTTTCCTTCACCGGAGTCTGAGATTCTATTTCGGTTGGCCATCGAAACGCAACCCATTATCTCGCGTAGCCGCTGCGATTCAAGAACGCACGCATTTACGTTTACAGCGATTCTTGTTAAAAAAAAATAACTCTAGGTATTTTGTTAGTCCAGATTCGATGACTGGATATAATTTGGAGAAAAATAGACCTGCAACGATTTGTTATTGGGATTATCGTTCTCAAGAAATAGTGAAACTTAAAATCCAATATTCTTGTAACTCAAAATGCAAGAACTGAAAAGAATGACAACGATCAGCTACAGCGATCGCTCCTTCATTTTCTGGTGAAAAATAAATGTCTCGGTTCCTCACGACTGTGCATAATATCCAAAGAGATTCAGGGCTCAAGAAGAAAGGAGAGAGAATATCGCGAACGGTGGAAAAATTTATCCCAGACCCCAAAACACTTTCCTGGTTACCTTTTTCAATTTGTTTAATCCTTCGCATCAACTGCTGACAATAAAGTAGCTCAGAGTATAAAATGTAAAAAAGGAAGGAGAGATTCATGGACGTAAAAAGAGGGATTACTCGGACGTATATTAGCTGAGTGTGTGCAACGAGCGGCAATTTCCGCAAATAGTGGGAGGGCAAGCATTAGCTTGCCTCTCCTTACCTCTCATCACTCCGAAGTGTAACAGAACGGAAACAAAAACGTTGTGGAAAGCTCGTTGACTAAAAGCTTCTTTCGTAAAACGACCACAGTCTTATATACGTGAAAACAAGTACGAGAAAAGATTTACGAATGGATGACACACAGTCATTGGCTCGTTCAATGGAAACAGTGAATGTAGACACGCTGCTCGTCTTACCTTGCCTGGTCGAACATTTTTTTTCAATATTTGATATCTCTAGATACAGCCACCATCTCAGCATTACGAAATTGTCATTAAATCCAAAGAATTATACGAATTCTCATTCGTATAAACTTCTTATAAACTCCTTCAGGGTTTTTGGATCATCTCAACGTTCCCAGCTGCAAATCGAAGCCATGGTGGAGGGAGAAGGAAGAGACGCAGGGAGAGATCATTATTAAATAATTTTCGTGTATTACTGTCAAAGAGGAATAGACGAATAATAGCTGAAAACTTAAGCTATATACCCGGATATGATTCCAGCCATTTGTCGAGTTACCAGAAATCTAGAATATTTCCCTAGCGATCTATTAAATTTTCATCTATCGGTCGCAAGTTATTTCACGTTGGTACGTGGAAGTAAGAAGTGTGCAGAGAGACCAAGTACATCTGAGCTTCAGCAGGATCGTGTTACGACACTTATAATCCTACTTTACTGCATCTCTTGCGATATCTGTGAAGCTTGAAATACTTGAAAAGCGATTATGCTACGACAAGTTTGGTGAACAGCGTACTTGGAGTTGCTAATCGATTGTTTCATTCATCGGTAAGCGCGAAGGAGACAGGCAATACGAGAAGGAGAAAGAGAGTGAAAATCAACGAGTTGAGAGGGAGTTAACGGGGGTATAAAGCGAAATAAACGAGGTTTCATTGGATGAGGGAACGGAGGAGGTGAACGAAACGTTTCTAACCTTCGGCTTAACGTAATGACCCAGCAATATTAGCTTAGTTCTTGAACGATTCTGTTCCTTTTTCTCTTCTATCTTCCCCCTCCCCACACCCCTACAACTCTGCTGCAGTCTTATCCAAACTTTATAGGAAAATATACAGGATTCTCGAGGATAAGTGCTCAGTAGCACGAACCGCGTTGGCAAATCAAAGTCAGATCAACAATTTCAATGGAATATTCGATTCATCTTATTTGTCCTCCTTTTTCAATTTTTTATTAATGACTCGAATGTTCGAATCCGTGATCTACCAGCAGCGAGCATGTATATTTTGAAATGATAGAACCAGATAAATCACCCATGAAATCATAGTAAACGTGTATTAAGACTCAAAAAAGAAGAGGAAAGTTTGACTCATTTTTATCACCCACCGTGTCATGCAAATTCATCAAATTTAATCGCGATCATATTTCACCTGAAAGAGCCTGTACACAAAATACTTATGATTGTTTACTCACGTACATGTGACTGGCGTTTTATCGGCTAACGACTTTACAAATCCGAAGTCGTTAGTCCCCAGTTTCGTTTTTCCCTCTTCCCGCCATTCTCCCGGTGCAGAAACCGTCTATGATTTCTAATTGTCGATCGAACAGACTGCACGTTCCTGCAATTCGCTTCGTAATTCCACCAAAGATTTCCTCCCACGGGTTTGGATGAAATTCTTGATTTCCAACGCGAGCAGGCTTTGCACACATAACTGTGGAATTTAGTGCAATCGATACGGCACTCTAATATATTGGAGAATTTCAAGCCGTTTTTCCTCTAATGATGCGCGCCGAGCTCGATTTGTATCATTCGAACATTCCTTTTTTGTATCTTCCCAGGTTTTCTCTTGCTCGATAATTACAACTAGAGATTCATCGGATCAGATACTTCGAATGTCGCGGATTCCGGAATTCCAAATATTCGTTCCCCAGCCAAGAGGAATCGGAATTTTTCACTTTTCGTCATTCATAGAAACGCCCCGAAGCTTTTTTTGCTTATCAGTTTACAGATTGCATTCATTCTCAAAAGATTATATCCCCGTCGAGTCCATATACAAATGTCAATCTGAAAAATTGAACGGAGGAAACGACTCCGAATAGCAGAATAATAAGCGACCAACAATGAGTCCGTAGCAGGATTCAAATTCTCGCATTTATTGCAGTCATCACAGCCAGTTAGGATCATTCTCTAATTACCGTAATAATGTATAACGATGGAAAATTAACGCCGGACACGCCCGCGGGCTGGCATTTCGCCTGGATCGATAGAACGTCAAATGTAATTAGAGAGTCAAGAAACATCTGTATTATGTTTCAGATTGTATGTATAATTGCACACGGATGCAGATAACACGGGAGAACTTGAGAGGGAATCAGATCGTTGGGAACTCCTGTATACGCAGTTGATTCTGCTCCCTCTAGCTGGGTCTCGCTCGCGTGTTTCGTTGACTAGCGTATGACATAATTGAGAAATTTGGAGCTCAATAATTGATTATATGTGCCAGTATCCTCGTATTCATGTACCAATATATTTCCATTAAATTTATACAATGTTTCCGTAAGAATCGGTTGTGGATAATCGTCGAAGGAGGGATTTCAAATTTTGCTCAACATTACGCAGGTTCATCTCCACGCTTCGAAGATACTCGAGAGCGTTGACCGCGGCTGAATAACATCCGGCCTTGCTGTCCCTCTCTGACGCGAGGTCCTCGAAACCGAGCCCTTCCTTGGTGTTCTGATTGCCAGGGAGTCAAATCCAAAATTCATTATCAGCAGTGCATTAAATTGTTTCAGCAGTAATTATATTGATTAAAAATATGCAGATCTACGAAGTCGTGAACTCGTTCAATGGACCTTGAAAAACGCGTGCGTGAACAATTTTGTCAATTTTTTAATCCCCAATTAAGATCTTTAGTTGCCAATTGGATTGGTGTCGAATGCTGCTGCGAATCAAAGCTCGCGTCAATTAATTGACTTACCCCTGCTTTACGGGTTGAATATTTCCTCCTGTATACATACGCATTACCATCCGGATGCATCATGTTGTAATCAACGTTGGAGAACGGTAACATGTCCAACAGTCGCAGTAATTGATGCGCTGTACGGCGGTCGAAACCCCGCCAACTATCGTATCGATTCGGGCGAGGCTAGAGGGGAAAAAAGTAAATGAATAATCGCTTGTGAGCGAGGTTTTCTGAATATTCACAGTTTATCCCTCGTCGATCATGTGCGGATGTGCATAAATTTAGTACTTGCATTGTACCACGGGTGGTCACCGTTGTTGACGTTGACGTTGAGGCTACTTTTGAGAAGGCCGCCGCGAACCGGTTTGGTATGATTTTTGAACAGGTCTGTATTTTTCGTCCGGCTCAATGTCGTAGGCTCAATTTGGTTGATGCCGATTTCGCGCTCGGTTTCCGGAAGATCCAACAGATTCGTTTTCCCAGACCCCCATCGAATCGCGCTTCTGCTCCTCGCTCCTCCTGCCGATTCATATCGGTTATTTTCGTTCGCTCGGTAATGAAACAGAGCAAAAGCTAATCGAGGCTCCTTTTGAGAGAGCGTCTCAACACATTTTAAGTCTCATTAACTTCGACGATTCTTCACCGAAATGCAACGAACGTACCACGAGAGGAGAGCAAGAGAATTGTACAGGCGACAACAAGACTCTTGAAAATCATTGGACTTCCGAGAACGAGCTAATGCGATAAAAAACGGTGATTTGCCTCTTTGGTCTTTAATTTCAATGCTACGTTTGATTATACGATCCAACGAAGGAGAGCATTGTCACGCGACGAACAAAGCGCTATTGAAACGACGCGAAACTTCGAGGCTTTTTATACGACGTTCTTCGTTCATTTTTATTCTCACTTTTGTTGACACTTTATTTGTTGCATGAAATTGATGTTTCGATGAAGCGGTTAATCGAGTGGAACATCGTGCGCCACAGACAAGTCACTTTTCGTAAACAATATTTTACATTTGGCACGACGGTGCATTGTCAGTGCGTAAATAATCACTTACTTTTATCGTTGCACACTTCAGTTTTCGCCAAAAGCTTTTCAGCCCTAGATACCATCATATTCCGCGAGTTCGGGAATGAAGCCATTGTAACAAGAGATTAAAAAATTACAACGTTACCATTCGGACGAGTTTGCCATCCCACTCGCTCCCATAGAAAATGGAAAAGTATATATGAATTTCGTCCGAATTAAAATTCGCCACGTGCGTGGCATCCCTCGGAACAATGTGCAATAAATAACATCCTTTTCAAAGGAGAGCCCAGAATCTATCAGCGTTTCTATGCATACACGAAAACTCTGTAAACCTTGAGCACTGAGATACGCTAAAATAATGAAAACAAATGAACTAATAAACTATGGAACAGTTGTGGGCCATTGGGACCCGAGTATTTTCTACATATACGTTTATTGATTTCGTGCGACGTCGAGTTTGAAGAGTTTCCAATTTGTGTTGATTCGATGTTCGATTCCATGGGGTAGAACACGAGTCTCTGTGTGTGAGAGTTTATTCGTGCGTAGTCAGCCACCTATTTCCCCCCTTGGTCGTATAATTATTGAAGCAGCCCATGACACGAAATAGTTATATGTCAAAATCGACGGGATGGTTATATTCCCAAAAGCAAATAACAAACAGTTGGATGTATAGCTTGGTGAATTCAGTGGATATTCGCATGAAACATATGAATATAAATATACGTGCAATGTAGATAGATAATCTGTACACACATTAAAACACATACAGCGATATACTCGTGGTGTTGTGTCGATCCCTCTTGGTATGTGGAATATAAGTGATCCTGGGAAACATGGGAATACCAATTTCATACCGCACGTAGGTGTACTTCAATACGACGAACATTTGAACGATTTCCAACGGTTCAATGTCCACGAGGATTACAGCACGAAATACGTTCGAAATATTCCCCTCGGATCTGCGTGATACTCATAATTTCAGTGAGTTCGTGCTTGGCACAAATCGAGAGTCGGGCTCTGTCTCCTTTTTTTCGACACCCCTGTCCTTCCCCTCCTCCCTCCATTGTCCGTAGCACCATAGCCGTAGAACTTTTTTTTGTCGACTCTGTTCGCCATCGTTTTCGTTATCGAAGCCACCATGTTTATTACAGCCATTGTGCGCTCGGCTATCGATTTTTGTCAACGAATTTGGATCGCTGTCGGAAAAGTCACGAATCTCCCCTGACTGGCTCTTTGCAGCGCGATTTTTCTCGCTTTCAAATTCATGCGGATATTGTTCTACGCTCCTCTCATTTGAGTTGTAATACCAATGTGAATATTCACCGTTGAATTTTGTATGCGGTTATTTCTCAGCCACGTTTACTCGTAGATTAATGAATAATCGGAAACCAAGCTTTTCGATCCCCTGCAGCGAATGAACTTCATGAAAAAGTACCCCCCCCCCCCCCCCGCCCGTTACATGACAGACATTGCATTTTATGTTCATACATGAATGAAACACCCACAAGCCATTTTATGCGCTTATGTAACCGAAGCAGGTGCACGCTATATGTGTCCAACCGATGTATACGTATGTCCGTAGTTTGTATACGCAATATGTAGCGTATTATACAGACTAAGTCTGGAATAAGCTCTCGGGCAAGCTGAATTGTGCTCAAGCAGCCTCCCTCGATTTATGCGGATCCACGATGCTTCTATAACGTCGCCTCTATACGTGTATACATTTGTACATATGTACGTATGTGTAGATAGAAAGGATGTACACACGTAGCAGGAACTTGATCACGCAGCTCGTCTTCCTCTCTTCATTTGCATCTGAAATAACGGACAAGATACGCTGGGGAAAATTCGCCGGATGCAGTAGCAGAGCAGTGACGAATCTTGGCGTTGTGTATAGGACATCTAGTAAATAAATCTCAGCAGTAAAAAAAAAAAGAAACTCCCTGGCTGTAGGGCCTGTGCGAAAGTATGGATGACGGTGATTTTCCTTTTAGTTACGAGAACGCTGATTTTTTTACGGAAATGTTTGTCGCTGGCTGTGAACGTGCCACCGTTTGTTAGGGAGAATCAATAAATCTAGATTTTTTGGCTCGAGAAATGATATGTTTTTGACATTAAAGATGTATTACGTTGCCCAAAACAGTGTTTTCTCAAATCGCTTTTCACTTTTTCTTCGTATTTGAGCGCTTGAGGGATACCAAGCACGCGAACTCGTTCACAAATCCCTTCACGCGCAAGTGCGCTGTTCAACCACTTTTTCGTTGAGTTTTTTCAAATTTCTCAATTCACCTGGTCAAACACACGCTATATGGGCGCACCGACGAGTCTCGAAACGATTGGTCAATTAACTCGTCTCGAAGTGGCTAACGACTCGGGACGCCAGTCGCCCTCGCTCTGTAATTTCCACGTACAGTTTCGTTCTTCCTTTGTAATTTTGTTCCAGGCCCTCGATTCTCTGTACCATTCTATTCAACTAACAAAACAAAAGTGCATACGGAAAAACATTTTTGAATAATCATACTTTAGCAAATACAAATTCAAACTCCTCATTGTGGGGAAGAGAAATTCGAGGCGTTTTACAAAATGGGAATGAGGATTTGGATGAAAATTGCACAAATTCTCGTAATTTCGTTTTTCCTCCGGAATCCGCTGGCACAAAAGCTTACAATAATTCGCGTTCGTATAATTCAGCACGAATATTAATTTCCCTGTAATTTCTATATTTATCGTTTGTTTATTGAAATTTTCCCAATGAAATTTACATTTTCGTGTTCCCTTTACAACTGCGATCGGATTCTCATAGAATGCTCTTTCGATCCATATTCTTTTCAATTAAAATTCAATTCAACAGTGCACACAGATATTGAGATGCTCCACGAAAATACGCTCGAAATTCCTGCTTTCGTCTTGTTTTTCTTTTTTATCTCAATTTCTGATATTTTGCGGATCGATGAAAATATAGGTCTTCCTCGTTATCGGAACATTCGCCGGTCGTTTCGTTGTCCATCGGGTGTCGTTTCTCGAGCTCATAAAGCGCTTTCGGGTGCACTGAGCTGTGAACAACTACCATTTTCTTGACTCAACGTGTAAAACTTTTGAGCATTAACGATTCTGAGCTTACGATCTTACGAAATAAAATAAAATGGAAAAAAAATAACGACGAAATGGAAAGATTGTATTTAGAGAATTTAGAAGTTGTTAATATTTTATTAATTTAAGTGAATTTTTCGACCCTCACTTTGGGTCGGAAATAGAATTTTCGAAACTTTCGAAAACTCTTGTAAAAAATTTTTTTTTGCTTCGTCGAATTTCCATTTCTGCAGGACTCTTCAAACTATTTGTACAAAAATTCTCGTTATTCCGTATGGGATCGCTGAACACGAAGAAACTTCGCCGCTGCCGTTACGCATTTTGTAGCGTGTTTAATCCCACGCGTTCGGAGATTATTCCAGTCGATTCTCCACGCGAAAGCATGCGTTTTTCACTTTTCCATCAGGCGACTTAAACAACGGATTTGTCACGTGAAAAAAATCTCCGAAAAAATGATGCACGGGCCTGGTTTTATTTATTTATTGATTCCATCGTTTTTTCCAGCGACGATTCGCTTTAATCCAGATTCCTCTGTGAATATGAGGGGCGTCAAATTTTTTAAAAGTTTTCACGAAAGAGAAAAATCTAAGCTCGAACAATCTTTTCATTCCAAACAACAGATCCACAAAAAGCTTTTTCTCGTGCTAAAGAATCTCGTCGAGCTCGTTAAATTTTGTTGCTCCTGCCATCGGTATTTAAACTCGTCCATATCGAACAGTAATCGGACTCCGAACATACACGTGCATTGACAATAGAAATGCTACTGCAATTCTGCGCCATTTTCCCCCAAGATTGTTCACACCTGACTTACTCAACGATAGTTTCTGCGTCGTCGTCGTATCTGTAATAACCATTATTTCCGATTCTCGATATGAATCTCTGGTATAAATGTATTTTCTATTTTCTTAACTATGAAATGAATTCGAAATATTTTCCAGTCCGTCAATCGCGTTTGAATATCTTGACCTAAGGAAAATTCGTGTATTCAAACTCTGAAAGCAGCTCAGAAAGGCCGATTCAACGTAGTTTTGGGTACGTTGTTCTCATAATTTTGAGTAAATGCTGTGGCAGTAATAGTGAAAAATGAGAAGAATCGAAAAGAACTAAAACTGCACCGGCCGCGGTCACAGAGCCAATTTATATTCACGTTTATCACATGTGCAAGTCAGTAAAGTTATTTCACGCTGTTGTTACGTCGATCCAGATAACATAGGACTGATCGATAACGATTTATCGAGCCTGACGGTCAGCCGATAAATTAAAAATGTTTTTTTTTCTCCATTTCAATATAATTCTTCACGCGTTACCGTAGAAAGTCTTGACCGTTGTACAGAAGCAATCTAATTTCAGTGACATATGTCAACGATCTGTAGATATCGATATTTAACGATGAGAATATTCTCACAGGAAAATCAAAAGGTTCGCTTCAATATTCCTACCTGGCGATGTCGTTGCAGGAACTATACATCGACGTACAGAATATTTCCGGGGCTCCTGTTCATCGAGGCGAAATAAAGGAGCACCTTGAATCGACGTTTCTTCATGAAATAAATTCCGAAATCCCTCTCGATCGTTTAGTGCCGTAACTGTATGATTTAATACGGTTGAATACTCTGAATCAATTATTTTTCTCTCTGAAAATATTACGCTTCGACGGTCGGTTGTCGCACAGCTTTCTTTTTAGTGAACAATGCACCAGCCCTCACGTGTTTAATAATGTTCATAGACGCTCAATTTATAATGAAATACCGCTCGTTCAACCAGACGGAATATCTTATAAAATCGGATTCACCGATAATTGAAAACTTATCGAGATGAAGAAATCATCGAGCTTTTTATGTAAGTCGGAAATCTTGTGAATCTTTCATCGTTCTCCCATTGCTGGCATGCCCATGAATAGACTCTTTCATGTAAAACAATTGAATACAGGTTTGAATAATCATGCATTCAATCGTGCTCTGGAAGCGTCAGGATTTGTAAAATACAATCAACAGATTCATTCGCCGAGAATAAAATTCATAATAATCAAAGTGTTAGTTCAAAAATGTATGTTTGGAAAGTTGCAGCTACGAATCGGCCAATAAATTTATACTAAAATAGGTCGTTATGAGATCAGATCCATCAAACTTTGCAGCTTCGGTCAAGAAAAACATAAGAAACAGATTTTCATCGCTGATCTTTTTTTTTTTATAGGGAGTATCCGGTTTGCTCAGGGAACGACGAATTTTTTCACACTTCCTCCAACTATACTTGCCACTCTTTTATGAGTTTTGTAGTGCGACGTAAATAGAAAAAAAAAACGTTTTGACGCGACAATGAACCGGTTTATTGTGCTCGTAGCCCTTGGGGATTAGTGTGAGCATAGCAGTCATAAGATGAAGAACAATGAAATAGAATTCTCGTAGCGTTTTCATCCCGCATACAGGGTGCACATATGGCTCTTGCTAGCTTCCCGGGGATTAAGTGACACTGAATTTTGCATTATACGTTCACGAGGTTTAACGGCCACTCAAGGCTTTTCGCAGTAGATTAAGCTGCACTTTGAATTATGCAAAAGTAACCATCATTTTGTAAACGTTTCATGAAAAGTTTTTTGATTCGGCAGCATGAAAAATTGTCACGAGGAAGAGCGACGTTGCGAGTTGGTCTCACGCATATGCATACGAATTCAGAGATCCCGTTGAAGCTTTTAATTTGAGCAATATTTTATCAAATAAAATCGACGTGAAATCATTGGAGAAAATTACTGTGTGAAATATTTATTCAGTATCGATAAAACTTCATAGTGACTAATTATTGGGGCGAAAAATCTTCAACGCTGGCAAACGACGCAATGTATGCTCGGAACAATCGGATCCGTGAAGGAAACGGATTGTTTCCACCACACTATCGAATTTCGAAAGAGAGCCGATTGCTGGGACCGAGGATCGTGAATTGGTATCAAGCCTACGATAGGTTCATAAGACATCGTCGGCTTATAGAATGCTGCGCTCGCCGGGCGACCACGAGTTGGAATTTCCCTCAGGAAATTCCTGGACAGTGAACCCTTGTCCGGGCTCCATCGACCATTCGATAATTCCGTCGTACGCTCCATCGATGTCCATCCCGTTTCGATGTTTTTTCTCCCACCTCGATTACCCTGAGCACCAAATAATTTTCTATCTTCTGCGTCCCCTGCATTCTTCTTTCCTGCTTCCGCTTTGCTGCCGATTTTTATAGCGAACAATTTCTGTTTTATTTCGTTCAAGAATTCAGGTGGGGGCTCTTTGACGTCAATGCCCCATCGACCGGGTGGGAATGTAACGGCGACAGACGCTCGAGAAGTTGTTCTCACTTCATTAGCCAAACGTTTCTTCAACGACTCAGGCTGCTGCCGCCTCGCTGAAGGGCGGGGTTCTCGAATGTCTGATTTTGAAATTTCCTTCAAAAATTTCTTCGGTGCTTCTTTTATACTCATCCCCCAACGACCTTTCGGAAAGATACTTTTGTTCACTGATTTTTTTGTATTCGAACGAACAGGATTTGCGTTCATCGGGTCCGCGGAGCTATTCCGGGCAGCCATACCTCGATACCCATTTCGCAAAGATTTTTGTACTTTTATAGAATCACCTCGTCCTTGATCGTACGTCGACATTTCTGGCTCTATGTTATTCCTGGGACGTTTCAAATCTTTGTTCGATGAGACGGAATTTGCATTGGACGTTAAATTCTCCTCCTCACTGCGAGTCTTCCATTCTCTTATTCGGCTTTTCGTTATCTGACGCATTTTTTTGTCCCATTCATCGAACAGTAACCGCTTTTTTTTCTCCTCTTCCGACACGACTTGCTGCTTCGTTTCCCATATTGGTTTTTTTCTGGACAAACAACAAGTTTAATTCTTTCAAATTGTGTCTTAAACGAAATTAAGAAATCACGTTCCCTAGCGTTATTACATTTAAAAATAAAAAAAAATACCTCGGCGCATCGGACTTTTCCAGTGGTTTCCACGTATAATTTGGCAGCCAATAAGTGTTGTTCCGGTATCGTGAAACCTCAAGGTTCTTCTTGAACTGCCGCGAATCGGTAAACTCTGCGAGTCGAAACACCAAATAAAAATATTAGTAGCAGGAATTCGTGAAAAACGCGATGACTTTGAATAGCGATTTTTGCTCATTTCAAGCGAAGCGGCGAAAACTTTTTTTTTTTTTTTAACACCGTCTGAATATATTATGAAATGAGGATCGAGGCTTAACTCTATGGGCGAAAAGTCATCGACCGAGCTTGGTCTCGCTGATGAAGAAAAATCGTATGCAACAATGTGTTCGTGATCGAAAAGCTACGGAACCTTCCATACTGTTTACTCTTAAACGTTCGAGCTCTCTCCTCGCAATTTCATTGAGTTTGGTTGGTCCTCCGGAAATGGACGAACCTAATAATTGTACAGCGTGCTATTGAATTCGAGGTCAACTTCCGTACTCGCTGTACTTCGTTTCGACGGCGCGAGTGATGGTTGCTTCGATTCAATACAATTTTGTGCACACATATCCGCGTGTTTATATATGAATGAGCATTGAGTGTATTACATGAACTAGTACCTAACGGTAAATGGGCAATGGTCAATCACTCGGGTAAACCATTCTCGAGTGATCGATACATTGCAACGAGCTAACATGCCTCTATACCCTCAAGTACTGCCGCTTTTTTTAATCGGCTTTTACTGCGAAATGAAGGTCAATATACAAGTTGCAATTCAATCGTTTTTCCTCTAACGTTTCCCCTTTTTACGGTGAACTAAGAAGAGTCGTTCATCGACTTCTTACCGCGTGCAGTAAACGCAATGCTTGAGAATACTGTAAACGAGCAATCGGTTCGTGAGAAGAACGAGGTGTGTGAAAATATGAGCTGCCTGAAGGGGGTGCCATCGTAGCAGTATGCATGAGTGAAAATATGAATTGTAGGAAAAAATTGAACTTTATTTTCTCATCAGAAATTCTGTTTAAACGACTAGAGATAGAAATGTTTAAATGAAAATTAGATACACGTTTTTCTCGAAACATCAAGTTCATATTCGATTCAATTTTGAGTTAGGACCACCCGATCATGCGACTGATGCGCTTCAATCACCAAAAGCTTATTATTCGACCTTTGCTATATCGAATTTTCCGTAATTTCGTATTTCGGACGTGGATACTGACTGGATTAAACATTCAGTTCTTATGTATGAAAATTTACGAAATCGAGGAGGAATTGAAAAGCGAGCTTCCATTGGGGTGCCATTTGTTCACCGATTGTCGCTTTCACATTCTGTTGTATTTCAATTGAAAAGGCAAAGGGCCATTGTACGGGCACGAGAAAATATTGGGTGAAGTATGATGCAAGATGAAAATATTTCTGGTCCCCATGAAAATCGTGGTATGCGTAACAGGCGAGCAACAAATCGATGTTCGTAATAGAGAATAAAGTAAGATTGCGGTCGTGTTACGACTGATTTGATAAAGCCAAAATTCTGTAGTGAGCGATGTATTATAAAGTTGGAATGACGATGCGAAGACCATATTGTACCGTTGACCGACCGCAGTGGAGTGTACTTTAACGATATTTAATTGTCAACGGCAGTACGAACGGTAATTGAATAGATAAAAGCGCAATAATCGGTGCGAGAGGTGGTGTTCCGGTCACTCGCATATATAGATTTGTACAGCACACTCTACTGCCAATACTCTCTCAGCGCATGTCCTATGTCGTTGTGAATGTACAGCCGTTGCGCTGTTTACTTTCGATTCGTTCAGCTGCAGGCATTTCGCGAGCACTGCAATGTATTGCCGCACGCTGTATGAGCTCTCCTTTCGCTCTTGCTCTCTCCTCCCCCTCTCACGCTCTTTTCCCTCCGCGCTTTATTCGTAGCCCTAAAAGAGAGATTGCACTCCACGCTCCATTGTGTCCATCGTTCTCGCCAATGCGTCATCCCGCTGCGAGGATGCCGTTGCTGTCGCAACGCTTCGACGCTGCTCCGGATTTTTATTCAAACAGCTCTCGCTGAACGACTACCGCGATTAATTTATTTATTGGAAATATCCGCGATGGAGCCTCTCGATAAGTTTTTCTATTCCTCTCTTTCTATCTCACTCGCTCGCTTCGACTCGCTCATTGCTATTTTGTTTGTTACTTTTTATATTGTTTTTTTTTTTTTTTTTTTTTAACTATGGTTTCCAAAACGTCGTTAAAGCTGATGCATTTCGACGAGTAATGGCAAATTCGTGTTACGGGGACTGGGCTCTATTCGGGAGAGCCTCGAAATCATTGAAAGTAAAATCGAATCATGTAATCTCGCTCTATTATTCTTCCGTCTGATAATGCGCGAGCCCCCGGTAATTTCTCCTCAAGCCAAACTTACTTGCCTATGTTTCAGGGGCTTAACGTAAATTCGTGCGAGCTTTCCACTTGAGAATTACCGTCCTATAAATAACGCGCGTAATGGAGAACGCAGAGCTATTTTTACGGACTCCGTTTTGCCCACTTTCTCTATTATCTACTTTGCACTATAACTTGAGCCATTCGGAAGTGGTTTACGGGTTGTTTCGTTTCACCGCAAGCTCCGTGTCTGCTTTTCCGCGGGCTTTCGGTACATGAACGGCAAGACCAGACACTAACAGATGCGAAGAAACGTTCCCGAAGCGAACCAGATTGCCCCGGTAGCGAAGCGAGAGCTGTTCCAAAATGGAATTCGAGGCAGCAGTGACGCTCGGAGTCCATTTCGCGTATCCCGCCGGGAAATGAGTGGTATCGATCTCGAGTACACGTCTATTCGTTCAGCAGCTTCTACTCTCTTGTCATTCGCAGCTCGCGGCTCTATATCGCTTTTCTTCCTTCTGGCAATAGACAGTTTGCTTCGTGATGGTGAAGCGGTATGCCCGGACGTAATTGCCTCCCGCCCCGTCTCCTCGCTGCTTCAAATGATCACGTATACTTTTCTAACTCAACGACGAACGAACGTCCATCTTGCAAATCCATTATTCACTCAAACGTTTCATACGCGTCGTTTCCACGAAGAAGGGCCCATACCCAGCGGGGACTCGCGTCAGACTTAATCTTCGCGCGATCCCCACATTTTTCCTTGCTCCGTTTTTCCAATCGTTGAAAACTCGTCGAAATTTTCATGATAAAATTCCACGTCGCTATCGGACGACGCTTTCTTTCCCTCGAAAAAATTGATCGGAAAATACAGATTATATCCGTCGATCGACAGAGCTGCTGAAGTTTTTACTATCCGTGCACAGACACAAATGTCGTCGTAAATTAAGAAATCAACTAATTTCCTCGCACAGTTTATCCTCGTAAATCGAGTTTCGACAGGCTTTTTTGAAATCTCTGTACTGTCATCACCTCACCGTGACTATCTGTAGCTGCACATGCCGATCGGAACAACGAAAACCCGACAAGCAGGGTGGTGACGATCGTTACGACGAAGCGCAGTTGCTTACTAAGCCCGCTGATAGACATTTTGATCTCGACACGTTCGCGCTTGTAAACACAATATCCGTTCTACATATAGCTTACGATCGAATTCGAGATCCGTTGGAGGGGTCGATTTATCGTTCCTGCCCGAATCTCCTCGCAAAAGCCCCTTCTTCTCCTCAAACGTTTCTTCGCCTAGCTGCGTGATCTATAACTGCTGCATCGCACGAATCAAGCCTCTAACATTATGCAAGTATATTTTATGGATGATTCTCATTTTCCGTGGATCGATAGCCTTCGATCGTTCGCATAATCAATCGATTAACAAATATTTGTTAATCAAAGCAGCCGAGAGTGCTCGTAACGAAAACAACTTTCCGATCAGAATTCGAAGCATCAATTTTCGAACTTTTATTCCACTCGACATAGTAAGTCAATATAGTAACACGAGTACACCCATTTCAAGAGAATCCCATGAAAAAGTTGCTTTCACTGAAAAACTTAGTATGCCGAAAGTTTTATTACCTTTCTTTGTACTACTCTTATCTCAAGATGAATCGTCGAAACGTTTGAATTGATGAAAACGCGAATACCTTGCGATACTACCCGAGTAACCGATAACCCTGGGACAGGAGGGCTCGTCTTTTGAAATGTGACCTGAGCGACGTCTTCAATAAGGGAGTAACTTTCTTCCCTATGGATTGAATAACAGAGATTCTTGAGAAATGGCATGAAGAAAACACTTGACAAACGACTAGCTGGAACGAGAACGAGGGGAAATTCCGTTCGTGCCATATTGAGTTTTTTCATCATTCTTCATAAATTCTGAAATAAAATAAAAGCAGCTCCCCTGTTGAATTATAAAGTAAGCGAAAGAGTTTTCAATGTCACTTCGATAAAAGTGTTGCTCCATGCGATGTACAGCCACGCATAATGAACTCCGTATTTTTAATGACACAGACAAAACAGATGAATACAATTTCCATCGCTGATTTGACATGTTCGTTTTTTTTAATGGCAGTAGCTTCTGCCACGATAAATGTCACATATGTCAATTGGGCATGGTCGCGTTGCGTATCGAATCGTGGAAAAACGCCGGCCGGAATAATCGATAACATTTGCCATTTATACCGAGATGAGATGAGGCGCATCGCGGTGCAGAAACACGTGAACCAATCCAATTCACATAGGCACGTCGACGTATACGTTGCGACATGTTGGTATACGATACGTTTGTAATTCATGATGCATTTCTAATGCATAATTATGATTGGCATCGTTGAGCTGTCAGATCGTTTTAATTTCATCTACTCCGTGCAGCACATCGGACGAATGTTTCATGAGGTTGGATGCGCAACCAAATGGCTCATGTTTACAGTGACATACCATAAACTCGACAATCAAACGTCGAAAAAAAATTTGTCCCGTCATGACGTATAACTATTGAAACGAAAAGAGCTATTTAGCACAAATAGAAATAAGGCATTGGCTGTTGCTATTTTATTATAAAATCATCAACGGTGTGCAGCATGAAAAATGGAGATCTTTTGCCTTGAAATCGTACACTCTCTATTCATACTATAAACCGTAAGCACAAGTAGAAACATACTCTGTACAAACATAAATTATAAGTACATAGTTAACCGAATGCAGATGTCATCCGGTTTGTAAAATACGACGAATTTACGAGAGCAGCGTTCTTTTATGACGATACTTTGGCACATTTAATAATTCGTTTCTGTATTACGATAAGACACATTCCCGAAGCCGACCTACGCTTCCAGCGCATAATTTAAATGGTAATAATTTTTCTCAGCGCGTGCACGACAGCGCGCGTATTACCCCTCAAGGCGAACTTTCAAACTTCTAATTTCCGTGACCACGGCAGATTCCCTGTTTTTTTACATCGCTGTATCCACCCTATTCCCCGATCCACTTCTGTAAGGCTGTATTCTCTTATGAACTTTATGCCAGCACAGCTGGAAAAGAGCATTAAAGTTAAAAAGAAAAATAAAGTGTTAAACTTAATTATTCTTCTCGGGAATGGCATTGGAAAAGAAGCGCGATGAATAAAACGCTCCATTCGTTGAAATATTTTCTCTGCACTTCAAGGCAATTTTAATGCAATTACTTCGTACTAATTGAGCGCGTCGTTGAACTAAATTATTTACTACTCTTCTTCCTTCCCAACCACTCTATGCGCTCATCGATTATTTTCTTTTCACTTTTATGTTTACAGCCGACTATCTTTGGAACCGTGGCATCAGACCTGAATCCGAAGGACGGCAACAGTCGACGGGTAAGTTTACTGAGAATGTGTTTTCTAAAATATACGAAATATTGAAGGAGGCAGCCCTAGCAGTAAAAAATACATTTCGCATTTAACTAATAAATATTATGTACGCACCCTCAAATAGTTTGAAAGCAGACGCAATGATGTAATGAATTCCCAGCGTGTTGCACCCTGAAAGTGGCGTGGATGAAGTTACTTTTTTCGGGTTTTCTACTGAGATTCAAAGTAGTTCGTGCACGAAACGATTTTCTTAAGAAAAGTCTTGAAATTTACACAGAGTTTAAATGGGTAGTCGACTGTCGCGCATATCAAATTTTGAAGAATTCGTCTTATCGGTTATTGAAATAAACGTGTTTAAATATGAAGAAAAATACACATGGTTATAGGGACTATGCGTAAAAAATCGTTTATCTTTCCATATATACCGAACGAACGCTTCTTACGAAGTTTATGAAAAAGTACACAATGACAGTGAATTATATAACGAAGGTTTGGAAAAAAATCCGAGACGATTGTCTCACTCGTAATAAACATATATTAATTTTTTCTCGATCGATTTCCCGTTGTGTTTTTCCTTTACGCTCAATAATGTGATTTTTTACATAAAAAACTATAGTATTTTAGTCAGGGGCGGATGAAATTTCGGGTTCAGTCAGTGATGGATCCCCGATTAATTAATGGCTTGTAATTTCATTCGCCAAAAATTATGTTAAAAAAATGTATTTACAATTTCGAATTAATAACTCTGACATTAATTTAAAGTGATTATATATCCTTAATTAGGAAATAAAAATCTATCTTAAAGTTCTATAATATAAGAATCCACGCAACATATTTTCGTAACGCCTTCATAATTTTCGGTGATAACTGGGCGTCCTTAAAGATGTAGTAAAATTATGCGAATTTTGGTAGTAATAGTTTTAGGGAGCTAATCGCTCGATAGCATGATGGAGATAAGAAAAAAGCACGCATTTATCGAGATTTCCCGGAAGATTAATCGGCTCGAACAACGAGAGAAGCTTATAGACTATGTGATGTGCGTCGACTTTGTTCTCTCTTCTCTTATCCGCTCGGCGTAACGAGGCTAGTTCAAGTAAAGCCTGGTATTACAGAGTAGCTCAAAAGCATTATGCAGCAAGAGAATTAAACAACGAGACTCGCGGGGCTAAAAGCTCGAATATCTTGAAAAGAGAGAAGCACTTGGAGAAACCGTTGCTCGTAGGAGGTGCTAACCCATGGGACATTTTCATCTTTCTTCTTGGTTGGAACGCACCACAGGGGATAGTCTTGTCAGGCCTCGGTCTTCGTAATGAGTAAAAATCGTCGTTAAGTCGCGTCAAGGCACTAACCGCCCCAGTTGAGATAGCGAGGGTGGTTCCCCTAATTAAAAGTTACTGCTGCGCCAAGTGGTTCAACCATTCCACCTCATCTTTTCTCCTTTTTTCTCTACCCTCCACTACGGACCAACGATTAAAAACTTTATTATCCAAAAAAAAAAAAAAAAAACAAATATTATCGCGTACGTAGGCTAGGAGCATTGAGAAGCTGTGATCTAGTGCTGTTTCTTTTGGTTTTCACGATCGTGTTACAAGCCTCATTCAAATTGTACAGAACAAGAGAATAAAAGGATTGGCGTTAGTTTTATTTCGGAGCTGTATATTTGAATTTTCGAAAATTGAATTAAGTGTCTTTGTGCTTACTTTTTGCTTGAAGGAATCGATGAGTCGAACGAAATACGCGCTGATACCACTTGAAAATGGTTTTACCTGTGAACTATTGCGGTGACGATGATTTATTCGTAAACGTCTTGAAATCCGTAGTTTCAGTGGAGTATAAAAATATTCATAAATGTATGTACATGTGCGGCGGAAACGTTGCACTTATACCTCGGGGATTCCCCGGAGCAAAAGACTCTCGGAAAATATAGTGGGAATCTACTTTACGTCCAAGTTGCGATTTCGCTTGGGGGAGTAAAAACACGGGTAGAGAAAAATCCTAGCCGCGAATCCACAGCTACACATGAACGCGCATAAATGCACGTATATACAAATATGTGTGCATGTGATGGGGATGAAGATGTTTAAGCATTTCTATTGTCGTTCTATTGAAAATCGACAGCTGCCAAAATTCCATCAGTCACCCTTCTCCTCCCTCAGGCCTTCCAGGAGGATACTACATAAAATAGTACTTCATGGGAAACGTCGTGAAAATCCGTGACGAAGATTTGTGAATATCGTACGTAGATGAACGTCATATAAGAGATTTTCTATGGAAGTAGGAAAAAGAAATGAGAAAAGAAAGAATAGAAGTAAACGTTCGAGAGGATTCGATGAAAGACCTCGACGTCATATTTGTCGAGGGTAAATATTGCTGACGTTGAGCGAGACGAAAGGGAGGAGAAAACATTTTCCCCCTCCCACCGTTCCTTGGTTGGGTTATGAATATAAATATCGTCCTCGGTTGACAACGCGTCTTCCAGATCTAATAAACCAAAGTCATATACATATATATATATACGAATATGTAGATAAATATAGATTACGGAACACTGAGTTTGAAAAACGGGGGACATGCTATTGGTGCAACGCTATAAAATATAGAGATCACCGTGATATTAAGAGCAAATTCTCTAAATGCGAATATCGCTCTTCCTCCTATCGCTATATTTCCACTACGTTTTTTTATTAATCCTTTTATTTTCCGAATCGTTGACAATGGAACCACTCGAATCAAAGCGCAGGACTCAATAATTTGCTTGCAAATAGCTGCGTGAAAAGAAATCATCAAAAACTTCGTACCCGCATAAATTTGAATCCAAACACTCGAAAATATTGCATATTTTCGCTGGATCGCCGGCGTAATTATGACGAAGAAAATCCTCGTTGAATTGGATCGATGATTGTTGGAAGCTTTTGATTCTACCGTCTTGAATGAGCAATTACCAGGCCTGCGTTTCGGTTGATCATCTTGTGCACAGTTCACACGCGACAGGGCCACATAATGTGCAATTATACGTATATGTATACAAGAGACTAATTCTCGTCTTGAGCGACATAAATTCACTGTCATCGGATGGTACGAGAGCTGGTTTATTCACGTAATCACGATGAGCAAGCCATCGGTAGTCTCGATATGGGAGAGCAGGGGGAATCAACCAAGGGGAACGGGAAATGAGATTCTCTGATCAAGGATCAAACCAATGGTCCAACATGGCTGTAGTATGTTCGGAACGTAGCACAGAACATTCAAACTGGAGTGAATGACACCTGACACCCCGCTGGAATCAATGATGGGAGTACTACGTGTGGTCAACGGATAATCCGTAACAATTAGACGATCGAACAATCCGTTCTTGCTTTCTCTCTCTCTCTCGTTGTTCAATGTCCGGAAACACGCAGTAGCGAGACATCGGGAATGTCGTCCGAGAGAGGTGAACGAAAAGTGGACCAACGGAACAAGACATTTCCATGTGGAATTAGTGGAGTGGCATCAAGAAATAAAATTAATGAGAAAACCACAACAATAAAGGGAGGAAAACACAGTGCACTTTGAAGTAACCAGAAGTCATGCGCATTCCGCTGTTATCCCATTTTTCCTGTTCGCACGTTCTACCAGAGTATGCATTTTCTCATCCCGGCGTCGTTAAGTGTTCTAGACCCATAGATGTTACAACGTTAACCAACATAGACGACGAGCATTTGCTCACTTGACGCAGTGACATGCTGGATACGACCCTTCAACCCCTAAACCTAATACTCAATAACCTACACATCAGTTCGTGCGCATACGTATGAGCATGAGTTTCCAACGGATACCGGAACTACGTAGACATTCTATAGTTTGCCTGGCACTCGAGAAACTCTCGAAACTCTCGAAGCAACTTCAACGCGGCAACGATCCGATGACCCTCTTGTCTCGATATTCTCAGTGAACTCGTGCCTCAAAGAGCTAGGAAAGGGGCATGAAAAATTGAGTGAAAAAAATATAACAACATCAGATATATATACGTTTTGCTATCAACACATCGACTACAGATCAAAGCGAAAGAATCCACTTTATTTTTTGATACTTGTAATAAAAGGAGAAATTATGATTCGACGAGTTCTTGAAGCTTGAAACGAGCTTTCATCGGAGCAGACCCTATCGATTGCCTGGATATGAGAAAAATCTGTAAATCAGTGCCTCAGCCTTACGCCCTGGTCCCTAAACGAAGGTTTCTTTTATCTCTATTGATATCTAAACACGGATAAATAAGGTAGGGCCGAATGAGAAATAGCAAAATGTAATACAGATAAGCTGTGACACAATGATGCACTTTTCATACAACAACCAGCAGCAAACATGATTCAGGTCAGTTCTTCACCGATCTCTTTTAAGATTAGACCCACATTCAAGCTATGGGCGATTCCCCTCTGGACGTAATATGGAAATTTAAGAAAATTACATTATATTTGCCATACACGGGCCGAGGGAGCTCTTCCGTTATCGAGTGGGCCCTGGAGCAAGTGCTTTGGTTCTTATGGGTCTTGCTCAGTATAGGAAATTGTACGGCGATTCAAGTGGCATTGAACACCGTCACAGTAGAATCCACCACGTGCACGTGTCATTGGAATGGTGCGCCGCATATTTGATACACGTACAAAATATAGCCGCATAGAAACACTAACAAAGCTTCTGGAATACGTCGAAACAGCTTTTTCAGTGTAACACTACGTAACACGATGTGTTCTCATTCCCCGAGAGACTAATAACAGTAACAATGGCGATAAACGTCTTTATTATCCGGCACGGAGCGAGATGAAGGTGCTTGTAGTGAAAGATGCTTCAACCAGATAAGGCAAACGAAGTAACAAATTCTACAGAAATTGCGGTTTCCTGGTATACGGTACAGCCTGCTACGCTGCTCTCGTAGACCTGTATACGCACCTTTGAATGATCCTTGAACATCTCTTCGGAGCTTTCTGAGGTACACGCTTCGTTGTAGCGGCGGGCACTTGATGTGGCAAAAGCAATAATTGAGCAACCTCGGGGAAATTGAACTATTGGCACGGTACGATACTGCTTTGAAACCTTTAACTACTGCGCAGGGAATAACTTGATCGATTACACACGAAACGACTTTTACTCGACCGAGATAACGAATGTTTGAATTATGTGCTATTCATAGGTGGCCATTCGACACGCAAAATACAATTTATTCAATGCATTCTTAATTTTCTTCACCAGTTACTGTCACCTTCATTGTACTTCATTGCTAAATGGCTACTTCCACAAAGCTAGCCATCGATTTTATTCGTTAATGCTCATCTAATACACATCTGCATTAGTTGAACTGTGTGCTCTCACAAAAGCATAGAGAATAGCAGAAGGCGTTCGCATCGACGCACAATAAACGCGGGAGCCACGCAAATGGAAAACCCGTTGCGGTCTGCAAATACGAAGCATGTACCAATACTCCATTTGTGACTGAGTCGAGCTGGAGAGTAGATCACTCGTACGTACAATCGAGCGCACCGAACGGTAATCCTAACGCGTTGTGTTGCTCCCTGCACGGGCTGCTCCTGTGAGCATCAGTACGAATTTGCTAGTGAACACATAATTAAACTCAATAGCAGCTACGCTCATCGGAGATTTTCTTGAGACTCGGAACTACTACAAACCGGGCGTAGGTTATCCGCACATCTAGCCAATGACTTTGTACTGAGAGCGCGCATTTGAATATCGTCGAGGGTCCAGTATATTGCAGCTCATGCTGAGGCGAAGCGAGAAAATGTTCGATCGAACAAAACCCTCGTCTGTGAAATTCGTTTCCAAATTAAACCTAGAGTAACGGGAACGTAAAATTCGTAGTGACGATATCAAGCTGTGGAGCAATCAACGAATTTCATATCATCATTTTGCCATTGATTCTCAGACACACAGAGGTTTATAGCAGGCTCGCAATCTATGTAGTTTCTCTCCATAGATTACCGTGAACCATACGTCGTGTGGTCCCGACGTATTCGTCGGGGGGATACACACAAGGACCGTGAACCGCAACACTGGAGGGTTGCTCACGGCGACATAGACAGATGGGCCTCACTTTCCTTGCTTGCTTATACTTGATTGGATACACATGTGTCAGGCTCTACACGTGAGCTTGACGAATACCAAGAAATGTCACAAATTGGAGAACTATGGCTTTTCCTGCGTGCCATTCATGAACATATAGTACATATGACGTGACACATACTATGTTTGCTCGTCAATGTATGAACTTTATCGAGATGTTACGTGGGTGAGTGTAACAACAGCACGTGTGTACAGTACCAGTCCAATGGAGGGAAGTTTTCTCCACACATTGCTGGTTCAACTCATCATCATTTCCTTTGGAAAAACTGGGAGTCACTGACAAACTGAGAATGTTGCTTAGATGAAATTTTATTTATACTAGAGTTAGGGAAAATGGATTGACGATTGATAATTATGTGAAGGTATTTCTAGAGTTCGAAGAGAGTTTCAAACAAAAAAAGTTGATGGAACTAGTTTCTTGTAGAACGTTTACGTCCGTAGGAGCGTACACTCCAATAAAGGCGTGATGAGTTAAAAGGATTCGAGGATTGAGTACACCGGAGAGACTGCGCAGTTTCACGAGTTAGAAGTGCACGAGCGAGGAGGGTCGTCCCTATCGGAGTAGGGGAGGCTCGATGTGAAAGGTAGCAGAGAATGTCCGTGGAAAAGTGGTAATTTTTTTTTAATTACCCTCAAAGGTTACAACACCAAGCAGCTCCGGTCGGATACAAAAAGTATAGAGAAAGGGCAGACAGTGCCTATCGTACAATTGGCTGCTGGTTCTTAAATTCCTTTGGCATTCCCTCCTATTACTCCAAATGCAACCCATTCATCTCTATCGCAACTGTTCTACTCTCTTTGTCAACCCACTGAAACTCAGTACTTTAGACTTTTTATGAAAGGCGCACAGCCGTTCAAGACCTCTAATTTACGATACGAAACTTTCACATATTTGGAGAACTCGAAGGTACCATGCAGTCGAATGGGAATGGTAGCGACTGTTCCATTACCATGGACAGCTCTTTTCGTTGTGCACTTTTGTCTTCATTCTGAAAATAAAAAAAACTATAGTTAAAATCCTGCAGAATTGTGGTTAAATGTTACCGTTATAGTTATCGAAATGAAGCGTAATTGATAGGCATCCTTTTAACTTATTCATGGAGAACATCCTGACTACTCGTGTTTATCCGATTCCAATACTGAGCAGGTAGCAGTGACATTTCGATAACGGTTGTGGTTATTTTTGCATATCTCTATGTGTTGGGCGGACTGAAAATGTTTCCAATACATTCAAGTCAATAAACTCAGTTACAGATATAGTGACGGAGTCTTCTAAAGGGTTGAGAAATGAGGAAACTAGTAGAACGCGAGCGCGAGTAATTACGAATAACTAGACTCATCACGGAGCACCGCTTGCTGAGAGGCCGCGTTTCCGCTCTCGTTGTGTTCACGGTGGTACGAGTCCCCAGTAATAAATCGAGCGGGCCAACACGACGTGACGCCTGGGGCTCCTCTCACCTCGTTCACTCTTGCACCCACTGTTCCCTCGCTAGGTTTGTTCACTGGCACATTTTCTCTCGTTTATTAAGGATCCACTCGGGCGCAAAATGATGAAAGATCGTCATATTTGCTGCTTTGCTAACCGTATGCCACATCCAACTTGCCCACTAAATTACGTCACTCGAGTCTTTCGTCCGGGTCAACACAATTTATTCCCATAGCGTACTTACGCGTCAATATATTCTCGGTGAAATTATGGACGGTGCGCGCTTTATAAAGTAGTAGAACCATTTGCCAATTACGTCAAAATTATACTCCTCTCTTTAAAATTATTATCAAGTTCTCATGCAGAACTTTGCAGGCTTCGTGTTTCAGACCTTTTTTTTCTCTACCGCATCCACTCTTTACTCACGATAACGTTGCCGATGTTACTTTTGGTGCCGAGACCGAGCGTCTATGTGGCGCGTTAACGCTACTCAAGCGAGAGGAATTTAACCCTCGGAGCACGCAACGACGTCGCTTCGCAGTCATATCATAACCATGAACGGTAAGATGACCGTCGGGCTTGTGGATAGAAACGAGCAGCTTGCCTGGCCAGGCAATTTCAGGTAACGGTATCAACGGTACTCGTATGCATCCCTCTATAGGTTCAACCTTATACTGTACTATGTATGTGTGTGTGTGTGTTCGTGTGTGTGTGTGGTGCACCTCGAAAGTAAAAAAGAAACAGTAGTCTGATCTTATCGACGGATGCTCCATCGCCGCTTTCACACTGATACGCTGTTCTTTACCTATATCACTGAGCAACCGGTATTAGCTATACCCGCTCGTGTATACGTTGCTCCTATATGTGTGTAGCTTTGACCAAGAACCTCGACGAGCTGCACCGTCCCTCGGGGCTTTCGGAAGATTTGCATAACCCTTCTCTACCCTAAACAGACAGCATCAACCCGATGCTCTGAGAGTACGGCCGAGTAAGTGCAACGGTTCAAGTGGATTTGGCCAAAAAGTTTTGGATAAAAGCCATGCGCTGCTCGAAACAGAATTAACCCTATCTGGGACGGTGATTTGTTCGACTCATTAGCAGTTGGTAACAATTCTCGCACATGTTGTAACTGTTAAAATTTTTTTTTTTATTATGGAAACGTGACCCGGGAAACGCTTTATTCATTCTCCGAGGGGGACTCAAATATGATGGGAATGTCGCGTCATTGAAGCTTTGTTCTGAAACGTGGTTGTAAACTGAGAGATCATTAGAGCTGAAACAACAATATAATAAAACGAGGAAATAAGGAAATCACTCTGGATATGCGTTTAAGCCGCACCATCCGCGCAAGTTTGACGAAGCGGTTGCATGATGATAATCCCTGAAATGGTTATTTCGTTGTGTGCTCATCAGTGCGTAAGAACGTCCTTTGAACGATCATCGACTCAATGTGCCGTCTCTGAGAAACTCGGCGATTTATCATTACGCTTGCTCTCCTCGTGTGTACAATTGCTCGTGTTCTTTCGAGCGTGCAACGGATATACATTCCGGTGAAGTGTGGTAAAAAATGCCCAGTAGATCATGTATATGGCTAGCCATGAAGTCTTTTAGCTGAAGGCTGTTAATGCTTGCGTATGATTGTCGTTAAAGTGAATGGAAAGGCAATGCTTTGGGGTCGGCTGTGTTGAGACGTATTCATAGTGCGTGTCAAATGCTGTTTCAAACGTAATATCAAACTGCAGTACTGCATTTTTCTGTCTCATTTGACGTTTATCAATTGTTTTCCATGCATAGCCATTACCATTACATCTATGCCACAAACCTTTGTGACGCTGACAAACGCCTCGATCATAATCCAGCCAACGGTTTCGTTAGTAATCTGGATATGAACGTTTCTGGCGCGAGACTCGTCGTCAACGAAATTCATGCGTGATACGATTGTGTACAAAGCGATATTTAAACGAAGCACAGCGAATATGTGCGTAAGGGAAGGACTGATGTTCGGGGCTTGGTCCCGGCGTTCCGTGGTTTTCCGCAACGTAGCACGCACGCTGTCCTCTTCAGTTATATATGAATGTAGTATTATTTCAGCGCAGCTGATCTCGCTGGCTGATCCACAGTGGCAACCATCCGGACGAACCAAACGGCTAGCAGCGGGCCTCGTGCTCGTTCGCACGTGGCGAACCAAAATTTCCGGTGGTGAAGTCATCGACCGACACCACGACGGAGCTTTCCAAGAGCGCAGAAACTAGCCTGAAACACCGATTCGACACCGCAACTGTGCTAACCAACTGTATACCAACTGTGGTAGATCGCGTAGTTCAGGATCGTGCCTCGATGCAATACTACACGTGGCTAACTATATCTGCCACGAGTATCCTCCTCAACTGTATATATATATAGTAAGAAATCGAATGGCCAAGGGTCAGAGGGAGGGGAGGAGACGGAGAAAGGGGATTGGTTTTGCCAAGGATGGGAGCTCCGGCCCGAGAGTATCGAGGCAATTTGTCACCTGTACCGACGCCAAGGCCGCCCGTGGTCGCCCGTTTGATGGGCTTAGATTAATTACCCCTGTCGGTGGATGCGCGCACACTTACGGACATACACGCGCTCCGATGTCCCGTATACGCGACTCTCGACGGCTTGCCAACGCGTTTAGTACATGTGCGTTGTTACCCCCCTCCGAAAGCTCCAAACCAGATCTCGGCCCAGTTTGTCTGCTTCGCTAAATTCATTCACACTCGATATCTAGCAATGGACTCATGCTGTTTAGCTAATTTGCACGCAGTAATGGTTTTCAATAAAACAATGTAGATTATCCGCTCTCACGATCGACTATGTGTCATCGTACTCGAGAAAGAATGATACGCAGGAAGCAACCTATCCGAGTGCAACTTTCCGCATCGAATGTCCAACGTAATTCTTGAAATCCACTATGTGAACAACTTATCGCATCAATCGAGTGTGGCAAAAACCGCTTCGAGGAAGAAAAATAATGTTCACAAATGGTAGAACAGTCTCGGGTAGATCCTCGTCGTAGGAAACTTTAATTTCGCCGCGTTTACAAATCCCTGTCGTTTCGCAACGCCATCTGGTTCAATACATCACATACACCGCTGTAACACGAAGCGGTATGCTACGAGGGAACAAAACAGCGAAGTAAAAACCTAGTTGTACTCCAACTCACGGACACCGGTTAAACATGATGTAAATTAATCCTTTTAAAGCATGCATGGCTCCAGCTTTTCTCACTTAATCCTTCGGGAATGTCCGAATAAATACCTTTGTTTCACCTCCGAGCCACGTGTCCAACATTTTAGCAAAAGCTTTTTTCCCACCGACGATTTTTCTTCCGGAATTCTCGTCGTTTCTCCATTGTTCCATCATTCGACTAAAACGTACCAATACACCGTTGAGCTTTTCAAGACCAGCTAACTGAACAGTCATTTTAGCGTTTTATTCGCTTCGAGTATACGCCTCCTCACTTTTCACTGCAAGTTCAGTTAAAGAATGGTAATTCCGCTGAATTTTTGGAAGAATACTTGAGGTACTTCAGCCTCAACTAATTTAAGTACGCGTAAGGAACATTGCGAAACGAAAGTTCATCGTTCGTGTTACGTCCAACCGGAAAGAGATTTCTGGAAAACTTGCTCGTTCTCAGAGCTTTTGAATTGGTTGTTGGAAAGCTGGTCGACGCGTTCGAAGTACACGGTGGAAAGGCTGATGCGGTAGGAGCAGTGGACTATCGAACTTCGTCAGCGAGCCAAAGTAAGCGAACAGCTCAATTCATTATTAATAGGCCTCTGGTGGAAGCGGCCCCCGGACGTTCCTGATCCTCGTAACTCCAGATACACATCATTTTGCATCCCTCGACCAGGCGAGTCTTCGGTCGGTCGTACATACTGTACCGCTTGTGGAGTCAACCGGAACCGGGGTTTTTGTTTTGTGCTTATTTTATGTTCCTTACGAGACCGGTAGAGGAAATTGCACAGTGGGTTTTCTTCCATTAACAAGCGTATCCGTTGCCGCGCGGTGTTTCGAAGGAGCGTGCAGAGATCCATGACCCAAGATTAACTTGCTTTCAGACATTTTCAAATATTTAACCTGCTCCCCATAAATACGCAAAGCATCGGTTTTTTCTTTGCATTCTCTTCTTCTTTCCTCTCACTCTCCATCCCATCTCTCTTATTTCATCTTTCGTTCTCGTGGTACTTCCTGCTTCCGTACAATCCTCACACATCGTACCACAGTAAGCCACTATGGAAGGGGCTGGGCAGGACTTACAGTTTTCCTCTACCGCAGCTAAACTGATACAGTGAGAGATGCTGCGGGCAACGGAGAACTTGGAATAAGGAAAAGCCAGGAAACGCAAGAAGGCTTTGTTGTTTATACGCTTCGAAGTTGCTCCATGAAGGTCGGTCGAGTGTCGGTAGCTTAAGCTTGCCCACGGGTATTTCCCAGAAAGAAGAGATCAAGTAAGAATTCCTTCAAAGACTGAGGGCTAGTCAAAGTATAGCGATGCTGGTGTGTTTTGATAATGCATCTGGTTCTCCTATGTATGTTGTGGTTTTGAAGTTGCACCCTGCAAACGAATAGTCTATCACGTTGAGCACATTTCGAACCTCAAAACCAGTAAATGTTTCGAGTACAATAACTTGCCTCATTGCTTCGCATTCATTCGATCCCTTGGTCTTTGCTTGCAGTGGAGTAATAGAATGTAAATGAAAGACCAATATCTGCGATAATCATGACGCTGAAGTTTGCAACGTTGGAGTCCAACGAAATGATCTAAAAAACTCTCGAATAATTCCAGTAAATTTCCTATTTTGTTCCCTGCCGCATTTGCAATTCGTAGCTTCTCAATCGACACCAATGACACGTGAAATAAAGAAATTGGTGAATTACAAACCTTCTTTTCGTTCATGTCGTTGGACTCCAACGTTGGGAACTTCAGCGTCGTGCATAAGAACCTATGAGATTTCGGTTTCTTCTTGACAAAAATTCCTAAAAACCCAACCAATCAAGGTTGCCGGTGATGTAAGATGTTCAACCTTACAGGGAATAGTCACATTGTTCTGACTGTGGGTCAGAGACAAAACCCGTTTGACGTATAACGTGTAGCCATACAGAGCGTGCATAATGATGTCCTCGCATGGGTATCGAGCGCAGTCTAAACAGAATGTAAATGTATCCTTGCTGGAGCTTTGTCTGAGCGAGCAACAAAACATTGTTCTAACCTGTTTCAGCTTTGAGTTTGCTCTGTTGTCATGAAATATTAAAATCGTGGATGCGGACAATGCGCGAGGAGTCGAAGGGAATCCGCGTTGTTGCGATTCAGACATTCTCATGCGAAATGATAATTTTTCTCTCCTTTTGACGAAATCGTCGACGAATATTTCGGGATTCGATTTTGATTTTATATTTTTGTATTTTATGAAATGCAGAAGATAAAAATGGCTCCATCGCTACTGATAAAAATTTAGTTTTCAAGCGCATCCAAGAGATTTTTTCAAAGATCCGTTATAAAGTCAGCGTTAAGGGGAACTTTAAAGTTGGCACGTGTAGCGTGTGTATCCCCGCAACGAGAAGATGGAAAGCCCATTGGCGAGCTGACGGGCGCGTTTTTCTGGCCGTACTTCTCGTCTTTCGTATCTGTTTATCTTCTGGCTTCTCAGACGCGATCCTCTTTTCTCCCTGAATCTTTCCCGCTTCGAGTTTTCTTTGCCCGGCCTCTCTTCTCCCTCCTTCGCCCTTCTGCTCTTTTTCTCCGTCTGCGTAACGGTGTTTCGTAGCCGTTTTCTACTTCTTTCATGTCTCCGTGCTCTCTGAAGAGAAACGAGTAGAGAAACGTGAAGAAGCGGATTCCGTGATGAGGGTTCCACGTAAGGGGACTTTTCGGTGCGTATTAAAATCAGTCTCTAGAACTTCTGAGGTAACTTCAACTGCGCGAGCCGACGCCACTGTTTCCTCTCTTCTCTCCTTCACCCTTTTCCTCTTTCTCCCTACCTTCACTGCTGATTCTCATACTTTCTCAAGCTGAGCTTTTCCTTGCAATTTTCCATCGTCAAAATTGCCCCGCGCCCGAGTCTGACACCCTATCCACTCTCCAAGAATCGCTTAAGATTAAACGACATGTCTCCTTGTATACACGAAAATGTGATAAGATATAGAAGAAAATGGGAGCTGCGGAAAGCAGAGAGGGGCGTAGAGATGTTATCGCTAGAACAGGCAAGATCATGCGAAGGTGGGGAAAAGCAGAGTGAGAGATAAGGATAGCTAATACGATAGCGTCGTCGGATGATGCCAAGAGATAGAGATTGCCTCGACGAACGTACGGTAGACTAATTCTACGAGACGATTGAAAATTTGCAAGTCGATGAAAGCATTTTGATGAAAGGATTACTATTAGCGATCCAAGTTGGCCCATTGTTGGCACACAAAAGAGCCATTCTTTTCTCTGTATCAAGATTCTTGAGATTAACTTTCACGTGTATTATGCTTCGACGTTATTTATCGATCAATTTATCTATTACATTATAACGAGTCGATTATAGTGTAAAGGAGTTTTCTAGGGGTGTATGCTCGGGGTCAAAGCTAGTTCGACGAAAATTCTTCACGACTTGCATCACGAATAATTTTCGGCTAGAATTTTGCTGTCGTGGCATATAATCGCTGCAGAGATCTGTGGTGTACAGATTAATTATGTGAAGAAAGTTTTCACCGGAAGGAATAAAATTTTCTAGAACGCGATGTAACTGCGATGAAAAGAGTGAAGCGTGTTTAATTACCCTTCGACATTGGAGCATACTTGGTTCGTCTATAATTTCCGACCCCAAAGTCCTTCTTTTGAAACTTTTGTTGTAATGATTTTTCGATGAAATCTTCGGCGGGTGCGGTTTTTACATGATTACCAAAGGACAATGTCGGGTTAACGATAATTTGTGCGATATTCTGTAATTGATCGGGGTTTCTCGTGATTTCTCGGCTATTCAAACCTCCGATACGGACCTTTGTCAGCACACGTGATTTTCTCATGGGCCAAGAAGAGCTCCGGACGAAACGAACGTCCGACGTTTTCAAAACTGCAGGCACGATTCTCAGGCGTTCTTTTCCCTGCAGGCTTCGATCCCTCACGATCGATGGAAATGAAGTCACTGACTGGCTTTCCCGACAATTTGGCTTGGCTGATTCAATAGTCGGGGAATAGCAGAATGGAAAAGGTCGAATGACCCGCGAAGGATGTCCGAGCCCGATTTCCCTACATCCCAGGACACGACTCAGAGTGATTTAGCAAGCAATTGTCTTCCACATGAATGCAACGACGAGAGGTATTTTAGAAAGAGACGCCGACTGAACGATCCCAACGGGAAGTTTCCGTGTAGGAAACACGCAGACACAACATTTGGAAAAGCGACCAACGACAAATCTTTCTTTTTCTTCCAGTATTCGATTTCACAGATGCTTTCGCCGAGCCTGAAATCCTAACAAATAAGATTGAGTTGAAAACGACTAGAATTGAAAAATCCCTCCATAATAATTTCAGTTTCGAGACATTTTCCAATTGATTTATTCGCTGTACGTCAAATAAACATAAATTTAGAGCACGCCACTCGCGTCACTAATTCTCTCCCTACTGAATATTCAATATTCTCTTTCACCGCCGCGCTCGCGTGCAGAGACGCTATAACGATTTTCCGAAACTCCTTGCAACTCGATTACATGAGATTAAGCTGATCTGTCAGAATGTTGCCTCTACTCGAAAGCCCCAAAGCCCCACCGCGCCCTCTCGTCTCGCGATCTCCCGACATTTCTAAAAATGCGCATATTCTTTTTGAACTCTTGAAATTAACATATTTTCCATATAATAAAGTTTGTTCGGCAGAGTGCCGCGTGCGTAATAGGCAAGAGGAATTATTATTTACACGAACAGTTTCGTAATATTGCGTCGGAAAAGTAGAACGTAAAGTTTATTTTGTAACATGCCTCGAGAGCCTTTGCTCTTAAAATATGTGTTATTCCCCTCGCTCGGAGCCTCCCTCATCTGTCATGCACTGCACTTGTACGTGCCATTTCCATCGTTCCAATGCGGTTAAGTAAAACGGAAGGTTCTCGAACATGCTGCTCAGCATGCTCGCCACCGCGTTACGAAAACAAAACGTTTATGTGCAGAATATAGGCGTGTATATTCTGAAAGTGAGTTATCACTTTCCCGGTATCGCGGATATGCAACGTATCGAGGGTCCTAAAAGTACACGATGAAGTTATCAAAACAATAATTTTCCGATGCAACCATGGCGAGGGATTAGTCATTCAATATATTACGGGCGAACGTGATCCTCTCCCTTTTCTTTAGGATTCGGCAATATCTCAATAGCGTAAGCGCAATTTTGGCGACTCTTATATATCTGGGCAACGATCATGCAGGCTCGGGCGAGGAAGAGCGGAGAGAAGCGGCTTCGAAACGGCGGATCGTCGGGGTTCGGTGTAATTAACCGAGGTAATACATCCTGAAAGGGGCCTCGTGTTGAGGTCACAGCGGCTTCGGGCTCCTCCGCTTTTCCAGCGCTGATTCCCGTCGTGTGATGCACCGCGCGGTTCCAGCGACCCAAACGACGCAGAATGAGTTTCCTATACTCTCCTCTCTTTCTCTCTCTCTCTTGCTCGTGTTAGAAGAACACTACACTCGCGAAGAACGATCTTCCGCGCTCAGTGTGTTCGAGGTTGGGATTCTCCAGAGAAGGACCCCCAAGATGCTCGCACCAAAATCAGTGGTGTCTCTCGCACTAGAGCGCACTCAATCTTCGAGCCATAAACGCGCGAAAGCTTCTCTCTCTCTCTCTCGTTTGCTTTGTTCTACACAATCTTCCCTCTTCCTTCCACCACGCTGCTGATCACCCAGACACTAAATTGCCTTCTGCACCAACCTCGCGTAATCTCGGAAGTAATCTTCCTCGATGAACAAGGAATATACTTGCGGTTGTGCCGAGGGTGACGACCCACATATACACACATACATTTATGTATGGATATACGAGATCCACGCTTGTACACATGATGTATGAATTTTCTGACAGCATTTTGGGCACGCGTTATACGCACGCGAGTTAATCTTCGTATGCATTGTTTTACAGAGTGAATTTTTTGGAGAATTGATCCGCAATTTTATCTTGAAATTCTACGTGAGCGTTAGCGCTGCGGATAATATTTTTGTTGCTATCGAATTTGTCAATTGTTGCAAACTGCGTCCTCCGCTGTGAAGGTTTTTACAAAAGATTTTGAGTAAATTCAGAGCTCTGAAAAAATTGAGAAGCTTCAAAATGTTGAAACAACGCAAATCCTTACAGATGAACAGCCTTTTAAGGCATTTTGTATAGTGAATTCTTGAAACTCGTAGCTTCGGTACTTGCAGTAGTTTTCAGTCGTTCTAAGTAGAGCAAGCGTAGCAAGAAAACGGGGAAAAAGTGGAAGCTAAGGGAAGATATCTTAACTCAATTCGCGACTTTTTCAATGCCCGTCGGAGAAAGACACCCCGCAGAGCGAGATAAATTACATTCGGATGATCCTTCTATCGGGGCGCACGTCAAGACGTCCCGAGCTTCGCTGCTTCCACTGTCGTTATATGGGCTCGTATACCATGTGGACTTTCTCACACGAAAGGGCTTTACGAATATTCTCATACGTACATTTTTCAAGACTTCTTTTGGCGGTGACAAGAGACCAAATTATTCGCCAATTTTTTGTATCTCCTGTCAAACAAGTTTTTCGAGAGGAAAGAGGTGACAAAATTTCTTGATAAATGCCTCAAATGCAGTGGCGGGTTCTTGAATCAGTTCGAGAGAATATTGATCCCTCGGCCATTTGTAGTGAGATTGGAATGAAAAAGTATTGGAAACGATGAAGATTAAATTTTTTTCAATAGTTCCACATTCTTTCATTTTTTTTCAATTTTCGTATCTATCTCGTAAAGATGCAACATTTCCAAATCAAGTCGAGAACGATCCTCACGAAATTGAATTAAAAACGAAATTGAAAAAATGTTCTGATGATTTAGATTCAAAAATTTCAATGTGAATATCAAGCGAAAGTTTTCAAATTGAAAATTCAATGAAAACGTCAAGACTCCGTAAAAACTCCGTGATATTTGCACACTGTACGCGAAACTTTCTCGTGTATTTTTTCTGTAGCACAAATGAGAATTTGCGTTTTGTACCAATTTCAAGCACAGTATAAAAATATAACGGCGATTTGAATTCCCTTTTCGCTTTTCCCCGGTGTTTCACCAAGTCAAATCCACGGTTCGTATATTACCTTCATTTCAATTCTCGGAATAGCAAACCGTGATGTGCGCATATACGTACGACAGAGCGAGATATTTAACTTTATATGAATATTTGCCAACGCGTGATATGAGGTTTGCCCTTTTTTGATCCTTAAGCACACAGCGGGACTAGGCGCTGTGTATGTGCACAGGTCTCGCGTGATTAAGTTTTCCTCCGCGCCTTGACGCCCAAAGCTTTTCTGGAGTAAAGGGTCTGACCTGATTCCCGGAATTTCTACTCTGAGCTCTAACAAATATATGAATAAGTGAAACTAAGTCGTAAAACTCGTTCGGAGTTGTCTTCCTTTACGATGTGCACCGTGATGAAAAAAATAATCACGAGATCCGTAATGAGTAATAATTCTCCCACTGCAATTCAGAAAAAGAACGAGAAGAAAGAATGAAAATGGGGGAACAGGTGCAGGATTAAGCGGCGTTGAAGTTTGCAACGTTGCAGTCCAACAAAATGAACGAACAAAACATTCGCCAATTTATTATTCCACGAAATTGGAGAATTACTGGAATTATTGGAGGATTTTTAGATCATTTCGTTGGACTCGAACGTTGCAAACTTCAGCGTCACCCCGGATTAATAAAATCTTGAAAGACCGAAAATTTCCAAAAACGTGCAGTTCGACTTCGAATGCGACACAGGAAAATTCCGTAAAAACATGAAAGCTCAGACAACGAGGATCGGCGACCAAGAACTATCAATTTTCGAGCTACCGTTACGCCCACGAAAATCAGTGAGTAAATAAAGTTGGGTTACGGAACGAGATTCGGATAGAGAAAAAAAAATTACGAAGGAGAGAAAATTCGGTCAAGAAGCCGAGTCCAAACGGCTTCGTCGAGAACACTCTCCGTATTCAAGCTTTTCGTTATTCCCGTATTTACCAGGCTCGAGGGGTACTACCTCTCGTTCTTTCTCTCTCAACTGCAACGGTATCGTGAGTACTCGACCCCCTTCCATTCCGCACACATTATGTATTCATTATGTGCGCTACATACGGCATGCATTCATGGATGTATTATATAATATGTGCGCATAAGTATGTACACGTTAAATATAGTATTACGATGTTACAACGAAGTAGGGGAATGGGGACGAATGTGCTCTCTACACATGCTCGAGATAGTGACTCCGTGGATGAATTTCTAGTGGCATCTACATCCCTATCTCTCTTTTCCCCCGAACCACTCGTCCACCCCTTTCTTGCCACGTCTCGCTTGCCTCATCTAACTTCTTTTTTCCTTTTCTTTCTTTCCTCGACTTCCAATTAAAAACTCATCATACCCATCACACCCTCGACACGTTGAGGGTCCCTGTGCAATCATAATAATTCAAATTTTCGTTCAATAAATCAAATCGTTCAAACAAATTTATGTGCTATAAAGTTCGGCGATAATTATACGCTGCGTATTATCGTCGCGATTATTACACGCTACGATTTCTAACTCGCATCGATGGAGCCACAATTTAAGATCTCGAAAGAGAAACAAAGCTTCGTTACTTGCACTTCTTGTCAAGCCGTTTGCTGGTTGTATTCACAAATTAGGGGCGATTAGGGGAGCTCGTTCTTATGCACCTGCATCAATTTCATTGGCACGGATTTCAAATGAGAATCAATATTATTGCATCGTCAAACTCCATCTCAACCGTGTGAAAAACTGCAATCAAAATTTCATTCGATCAGTTTGAACCGTGCCCAAGTACTGCTCAGCAATGGAGATACAAAAACTTCAAAATTTCAACTAAGATTTTTTTTTTGCTGTACATGCTCACCGTACAATTAACCTCAAATCAATTCTATCCTAAACATTCGAGTGAATGATGAATCTACGCGGTGATTGCGTAGTGTTATTAACTAGGAAAAGAACGGTTTGCTCACTCCCTATGAGCATGAAATGAACGGAGGGAAAAGGCGAAAGGAGAATTCATACGAGTTCATTGTGAACGCATCCACTGCGATGCCGATTACGCTACCGAGTATTATTCGATTGGCACTCGGCATTAACCAGTGATAATAATGCCGATAAATAAAATAAGCCAGTGGATGCTCCGGCAGGCTTCGTTTCTTTGTCGATCTCAATTGGTGACCATTCTACAAAGGATTAGGAATCGAATTCTCAAAAAACTTGTGATTTTACAAGTTTTTCTCTTCCCAAACGTCACAGAGGTTATTGCAGATGTCAGAATCTAGCTTCTGTCTTAATTACAGGTTGATCGGAACGAAAGCTTCGATCGAAGTAATCACTGCAATGGCGTGAGCAGAAAAAATGTATATTTCCATTGGATAGGCAGAAGATCAAATATGAGATAAATATGATTTTTGCTGGATGATTTTTGGCCCTTTGAGGGAGGTTCGACATTTGGTATTCGTGTCAATGCCTCGAATGGTAGTTTTTAATCTCTGTATCCTCGGTATGCAAGAAGTCACTTTGAGTCGAAGCACACAGGCAGAAATAGGTTTTACACAGGAACGCCAAGGACCAAGAAACTAGGGGACACAGGAAAAGCCGAGGGATGCAAAAACAAGGGATGAAGTCAAAAAATAATTGGGCAGAGGACCATAAAATAAGAGAGATGATATTGTAGAGTTTCGGAATGAGGAAATTTTAAAAAATCGCAAAGGAAGGAGGCTAAGGGTGCGGCGCTATAGAGATCGCGCGCACGAGTAGAAAGGTCAGGAGGCAAGGGAAGGGCTGGAGAGCAGAGAATATTCGGAAAATTACTTTACCGATTATCGCCAGCCGCCCCTTTGAATATGAAGCAGTTCGTCATAATCCTTTCAGTCATGAAACTTCCTTTCATCTCGAGCGGCCGGCGTGGAATGGAGAGACGGTTTTTAATAGACCCGTCGATGCCCCTTCCATCACACTGCGGAACCTTCCAGCCCACGGCCATCATTCTTTTAGTCGAACGTTCCCTCCCATTTCTACTGCATTCGACCTTTTTTCACATATCTCCACAGTATACCTGAATAACGAATCCTTGGCGTTTGCGTGTCTTTCTCTCGTGATTAGCCGTGTCTGAGGTTTGTGGGGAAACAAAAGCTAATTCCCGCTGTGTCCGATTGTGCTTTACAAATTCATTCGCTGTGCCGTATTTTGTTTTTTCTTATTGTTTAATAAACGAACGATCGAGCTTAAAAATTTTCTTGTAAATCGTTTCATCATGGCAATTTTTCAGGGCGAGAATGTTTTTACAAAATTTCTGGCCATCGAATGAAACAATTTCGTTTGATTGATACCGATGATTTTTTGTACGTTGCGCTGCATAATCTCGATCTCAAGACGAATGATGTTTACCCAGCAGTTGACGTCGAGGAAAGTAATCCTCTTTCCATGTTTTGTCGTAATGGGATGCGACAGAACAACAAATGCGAACCTATTCATACGTCTTAAACCGTCGTAATTTTTCTTGCGTTTGAAAAAATTCAGCGCTCCAACTTAACGGGAATAGTCAACCGGCGCAAAGTTTTCTGAAGTTCTCTTCAATACGTCGATTCACCATCGCTTCGAAGCTCCGTAACTCTTAGGACGCGTGAAATATAACCGTTCTCGCCTGTCGTCGATCGCCAGCTTTTACGTTTCACTATAAATCTACCGAATGACAGTGCACAAAAAAATCTTCAAGATAATTAATGAGCCTCGAATCTGTTGTAAGATTGTGATAGAATACGTTTTTTTTTTTTATCATTTTTATCTCCTTTTTAATTCGTACCGCTCTGCACTTTCACATGGCGTTGGATTAAGACACGCCAAGGGAGAATGGAATTGCTTTCTCTCGCGCTGCCATGGAACCCCAGAACGGGGGAAAACTCTCTCGGCGGGGATACAGAAAGACCAAAAACCTAGGAAGAGAGTAAGAGAGAGGATTACACGGAATTAAACGGGCATGCCACACGCGAATTGCATTGCGCACTGGGAATTTAAAATGGAAACATCTCTGGACGTAGTTTTATCGGATTCTTTTTTATCGTTATATCTGTAGGTGCTATCCAACTGCATTACCACGACACATTCATGTATACGTAATGTAATAATGCTCTTTTGAACGCCCGCAAATACGACGCGTTTCGGCTTTTTTTTATCTCTCCTCTTTCTTTCCCTCATTTTTCCTATAAATTCATCTCTTCAAGCACGCAAAACTGAACACGCACCTGAGATCTTCATAAAATTTTTGGACGACAGTAATTTTCAAAAAATGCTTTTTTTTCGTGGCGATAAATACTTTGAAAAATAAGGAGCTTCGTTATGAGAAAAAGCTGCTTCATTAAACAACTGAAGAAGGAATTTTAATTATATTATTATTGTGACCATTCTTTCTTTGCATTCGGTGAAATTGCCAACGGTCCAATCGTTAACTTCTGCTTCGAAAGTATAATGAAATTTGGCGAGAAAATTAGACGCTTCGGGTCTAAGCTGCACGTATACACGTACACTTGCAGAATCCAAGGTCTATTTTTTTCCTCGTTCAATCCCTTTTTTCTTTCTTTACTTTTCTTCAAAGTCGTCGCCGGTTTAATTTGTCGTCGGATTTTTCTTTCCCTCTGTTGTTCTATCTGTACTCGTTTCTTGGGACTCTGCTTAATTTCCTTGTTAAGTTAGTAAAAGCTTGGCATCTTATTTGTTTGCTTTTTACTCCTTTTTTCGCTGTTCGTCGAGCGATTCTTTATCGTCTATTCGCAGGTTTTTTCATTCCTTGGTTTCCCTTCGCTCTTTCCCCTCCACTCGTGCGAGGCTCCAGGCACTTCAATCGACCCAAGCTCTTTACACTTTTACCCGCGTCTCTCCGCCTTGTCTCTTTCGCTCCCGTCCTTTATTTTGAACGTTTTTTTTTTCATTTCTGCGTCTTTTACATCTTACGAGAAATAAAATAAACGCTTTATACAGAATTGATGATGTGTCTCCGCAACGAGATACCGCGGTGCAGGGACGAACGAAGCGCGAAAATCGTATTGCTCGACGTATTTCGTTGCATTGTCACTCTACGCCGCAGAGTGAATGCCCCTTACCCCATTCCTTCTCCTTCCCAAGACAAATTCCATCCCATCGTTTCCTCACCTGCATTGAATTTCATTTTCCATTTTCGTTTATACTTTCGAAAGAAATTTATCATTTTTCTCGGTCCTCTCGGTCCTACATTCCTCGCGGTACTTTCCTGTGCCGATAATTTTCCGTTCAAGTTCTCCAATCCCATAGATTCCCCGTGTCTCGAATCGTGAAAAATATCCAGAAGTTATATGAAAATAGCTTCCCATACACGAAAAATCCACCGTATATGAAAAATCCAGTTATGATTTTTTATGAATCCGTTTCGTGAAACGAGCACTTTTCGTCTGGAAATAATACTTTTCCCCCAGACAAAATATCCACGGGGGTAAAATACCCCAGTGGTCACATGCAGCGTATTTCCGCGGTTTCATTGAAATACAAATTGAAGTCGATACACGGCGATAGGTGTATCGATACGTTCTACATTTAACACGGGCTCGCACACACCAAACACAGTATGAATCCACCGAGCAATTAACAAACCAAAACATTTGCCTGCCATAATTTTTTTATTGTACAACATTCACGTTATAAACACAATTGTACATTATTAAAAGCTACTTTCATAATTAACTGCTCAAAATGACCCATGCCAACTCATTTTACTGGACTGGTGCGAGTAACAACAGTGCCTGATGATTTGGGGTGCTTGACACAAAACTGAGTGATGTTTGTTTCATTAAGATTTCCATTGCAATATACAGGATTCAATAATTTTTCTTCTTTTTGTAATAAAATTCGTTTCAATGGCTTCATTACAACGGTCGGGTACCGCACAATGAATATTTTCACTCCCTATGCACACGCGACCACCGCAAAGTCATAACCCACATAATCTGCGCGTACACAACCCGGTGGAAAACATCCATTATCTCGCGAAGCGAGCCGCTCTAGTTCATCAGTAGTGAATAATAGACAAATGAAATACAGAAAAATCGGTCAGCGGTACTACTCTGCAGCGAATTAACATCGGCAGATATACTCCATTTGTTTTTGGATAAAATGCACGTTAAGTGAGATAAAATATCGTGGGCTCATTTTTTTTTAAATTACGAACTCGTCGATGCAATGAGAGTAGAAAAAAGTGCATGCGAGGGGTCGTGCACACATTGTTCTTTGTGAAAAACATCTCTCGACATTATTTCTGCAAGAGCTACGTATTTTTTCATACGCTACGAGATCGTATGCGCACTTGTATGTGAAACTAGCACATGGTATGAGGGGCGTTGCATACAGAATCGGTCATTGTTGTGTTTTCCTTTGGCCGAAGATGATAAAGCTTAAGAAAATTGTTCACGTTGCCGGATGCAGGTTGTTGTCTCTGGCAACCACGACAATCAGTCGTCGTTGTTGTCGCGGAGCTTGTAGGAGTGTTTCTCAGTGGGACGGAAGAGCAATGGACTGTACATGAGCCCTCGTGTTTCATCGTCCTCGCACAGAACAAATAACGAGTGGTGAGACACGAGAGAGAGAGCAGGTTATAACGAAGGAGGGAATGAGAGAATGGGAAGCGGAGTAGAGTTGAAATCACAAACGCGTGCTGCTTGTATCGGATTTTCAGTATTGCTAAGTGGACGATAAAAACTTTGAGAAAACAAGATTGTAAAGGAATTTTTATAAATTTGTGAAGATGCAGTTGGGATGGAGGAGCAGATTGTTTCATTGGTCTTAACTCCTCGCAGAGTCCTCGTTCATATTATATCTGGCATTATGTTTTTCTGGGGGGTTTTTTTTTTTTTTTTTTTTTTTTTTTTAATAAATTTTTAGGTGAATACAGAAACACAGAATTTAAATTTGCCAAGGTTTCCGGAGATCTATATAAACGCGGACGAGTATTACTTGGCGACATGGTCGCCGGTCGCCCTCGGGATGGAAAAATAATAAACAAAAGTTTTCGTTGGAAAACTTTGGTTTTAAAATGATATTAGCCGAGGGGCAATCGCGTTAGGTCGGTGAGCCTCTCGCAGTTGGTTCGACGTGAACAGGGTGAGCAAGCGAGAGAATGGGAGAGGGATACAGGCAGGCAGGCAGGTCGACGAGTTTCGATGTACGAGAGTAAAAAGTAATGATAAACTTTCGAACAAGTCCTGCACCGAATGTGTCTGCGGGCTTTCCTTTCGAACCTTCTTCCAACCCCGCACAATCCGCCGTACTCTTTCGCTCTTCTCTTTGGCCGCGAGCTCGCCACCTCGTCGAAGCCTTTCACTCCTGCGTGTTTCCTCTTCTTATACTTCTTCTTGTTCTTCTTCCGATACTTCTATCGCAAGTCGCCAAAGCTCGCTCCCATTCCTGTGAACCTCCGCAAGACTGTGCTCCTCGCTACTTGTACCGTACTCATCCTACTTCGTGTGCAACGTGTGCCCCACTCCCCCCCCCCCTTTCTTTAGCCCCCTGCCCGCTCCTCTTCGCCCCCTGGATCCTCTCGGACTCGCAGTTCATTCGAGGAGTTTCGTCTCCCGGTTTTGTTCGCGTCTTGGGAAATTCATCGTCCCTTGTATAGGCTTTTTTCGATTCCTTTCCCAAGACCACCACCCACCCTCTCCCAATTCACGTCTCTCTTGCTCGCTGCACACCTATTTTCACATACTCAACAGCGCGATGAAAGTTCTCTGAGGATAACACCACAATCCCCCTGGGATTCGAGCCTAGCCACATTCACTTTTTTCCTTTTTCGATTCCACGTATCACAGTGTTAAGAGCAACACCCATACGTGTTTAAGTCGACGGCATGTTTGCTGTGAAATATGTGAAAAATGTTTCAACCCCCCTGAAATGAAACGCCTCTGGAATAGTAATGACGCTCCAACACTTTTGTGAAAATGTACAACATCCAACCGAGCCACGAAACTGTTCAACGAACCCATTCCAGTTGTGGTGCTCGAAGTTTTGGACCAGCAGAATACACGTTTGCCAACAATACTCGCCGCCTGTGATTGAGTATATTCTCGATTAAACTATTCCGATTATCTTGTCGTCAACACGCAGATTATCGAGCGGAAACCTCTTTCGACTATTTCGAACATCGGCCTTCGAAATATTTGCCCCATTCAAATCTCTGCTTCATGATAATAACCATAAACAATGAAAACCTAGAAAAAGCCTCTAGCACGAACTGCGATAGTGACTATTGCGGAAATTCGAGGCGTTCGATTCATTGGGGGATTAGAAACGGTCAGAGTACACTTAGAAAATATCCAATATTATTGCGCAGGTAAGCAACTAAGTAGTACAGAAAACACAGTTGCATTAATGAATCTCCTGTGCAATGAGCTGAATCGCCCTCGATTTTCTACTTGTTATTACAGCGATCGTTGATCCTCCAGTCTCATAGTCTCTGCATAAACACCCGCCATGCGATTTGAATGTTTTATGTTTTCCGATATGTTTCCAATCACGCGCCCGCAGTCATACGATTATTCGAAATACGATAAGCAACGTTCGATGTACAAAAGTACACTGTTTTTCACCGTCTAATCGATCGTCATGCGAATTGGTCACGTCTGAAGGTTGGAATTTATTACAAAAGCCATTTCAGAGCTTGAACTTGTCGCATGTACATAGCCCAAGTGAATATGCGTTTTTTATAGTGCATTTAATGTTTGATTGCTTTCACAATAATTCCATGACGATCAAATCTTTAATCCTTTTTATACTTTATCTTTATTATCTTTATTATTCCTTCTCTATCTTTATTATCTTTATTATTCGCAATCTTTCGTACCCGTAAAACTCATTTGTATTCCCAAGTTGTCTCACAAAGATCAAAACATTTAAGCTATCCCAGTTTAATTGCGTGCGAAACAGAAGTGAACAGAAACTCAATAAGATTGAGAAGGTACAGCATTGACTGGTACGAGAACGAATATTTATTTAGAAACTGACGTGAAGGGACCACACGAGACTGTGTACAAAAGCTTGTTCCCAACAGTGCTGACCACGTTTACTCTTCCCTTTCTATTCTCGTTGATGGACACCAAAAGTGAATGCAGGTCGCGGCCATTTTGCTAATTGCGTCCTCCAGTCAAGGCTTCTCCAAATCATTGAGGATTCGTCAGCGAGCTTTATCCTATAATCGCGTGAATCCATTGGTAACTCTTAAAACTTCGTGGTGGAATAGTGATGTGGCATACAAAATTCATGGTCGAACTGAATCGTTAATCGTTGTACGACTTTGTGAGCAACTTCAAGACAGCAACAGGTTCAGAACCAATGAACTACGAAGTTTTATCGCACCGATAAAATTACACCTGGATGCATCGGTGATTAATTAATAATCTTTCGCAACGAAGAAGATTGCACATTATAAAATTGAATTTGCAAACAAAAGAGTCCTTTCAAACCATGATTCATCGTGCGGATATTATCTGTATTCCTTCTCACTTTTTCTCTTCTTCATTTTCTCTCGTGCATTATTCGCTTATCGTCGATGTTCAAGAGCCCTGTTTCAGGTGGAACATTTCTATTCATCGGAAAAGTACCCTCGTAGAACGTCGTCGAAGGTTATGAAAAATTTAACGAGAAAGATTCTCACAACCGATTAGTCCATTTAACGATGCTTCGAATAATCTATGATTTTTCAACTCACGATAAAAGTATGAACAGCTTCGAGTAATGCGATATCGATGATAAGAGAACTCGAAAACTTTTGTCATTAAATTTTACGATACGTGAGTGGCTGGAAAACTTGACGTATCGTCAAAAACATCTGGCTTCGAAGAAATGAAGTACAGATTTAAAACTAAAATCAGTTTCAAAACCCTCGTAAATCGATGAAATTACAATTTACGTCAAATTCATTCCTAATTTCATATTTTTTTCTCACTTCTTGTTTCTTCTCGTACCAATCATCGGTCGATTTGAATAGGACCAAAATATTTTCAAATCTCGTGCACAACGGTATTTTCACTGTTGTAATATTCGTTCGCAATGCACTTTCTAAAGAAACTATTCAAACGTTACATTTTACGTAACTATATTTATTCCCCGGATATGCAACGTATATTTGTACCGGTTGGAACCCATTCGTAATTCGAAAAGGATGAGAGAAGTGTTCTTCAATCTCGTGTCAGCATACATTCGAAATACGGAGGGAATGCTTGGGTATTCTCTTTACCGTCGTTGCGAAAAATTCAATTCAGTCCTTTCAGATTCTTCGGATCCATCGCTGTATTGCAGCTTCTGGATGCTCCATATATACGATGTAGTCTGATTCAGTGCACCACATATCCAGTACACATTTGTATGTCTATGTGTACACAAATAAAGGCGAACACGACTTTGGCTGAATATGAACATGTACGTAGAGGATACTTGAGGCAATCGCAATCCTTTTTCACCCTTTTACTAAATTTCAATCGGAACACAAATAACTCAGGGAAAAAATGTTACCGGTGACACAAATTGTGTCTCCATCTCGAGAGCTGGCTTTCGCGATCTTTTTTCAACGCTTCCACTCGCAGCCAACAAAATTTGGTTTAAATTATTTCATTTTCGCTATTGCTGATCTATTTTCAATCGCTTTGTTATGCATATCTCGTGTTACCACTTTTTCCATATGTTCCGAAGATTTGTTGACGAGTACGAAGGATTGAGTGTTCGTCATTAATTCAGCACCACCCTTTGAGTTTATCGCAAACCCGATAAGGCAGCTGGTCCCAGCCGGCTATCAACTACTTCCATATGCGAAAGAGGAATTTCAATAATTTAAGGCCTCACCCAATCATTGAACATCGTAAAAGCTCATGCAGTTTTCTCACAGAAGTTTGATGAAAAAAATGACTCGGTTTTCTGTTTCTATGGATCGAGATGGATAAAAAAAAACCGGTTAAAAAATATTAATATTTTTAAAAAGTGTTGCCTCTGACCGGTTTTTAAACATAGCTCTCTGGCTACGCATCTCTTCATTCCACCCCATCGAAGTGTCGTTCAACGGAACGGAGTACGAATAATATATCATTCGAAAAGGGACGTCGAGCCCTAGCCAAAATTGTGAAAGTTTGCGGGCTCTGGTATGCTCCCTGTCATTCTCGTTTCGCTGCAGACACATGTATTTTTTTATTTTTTTTTTTTTTCAGTATAAAAATATACGGTACACGTTGCCGATAGTATGGTGGTGGGGTCTTCTAAATTTGTGGTGAAACATCAGATGTGTCGATATTTTGTTGGCACAAGCCTGTCCCTCGTCCTCTGGAATTTCAAACTTGCTCCCTCGGTCCTGTGCCTCTTTTTTTGTAATGTTGTTCCCAAAAAAGGAGAAAAGCTTCAACGACTGTGGCCGTTGCAAATTTTTCTAGAACTCCTGCTCGATATTTTCCACGCTCCAAAGTTCTGCCCAACGCACGTGAGACTTGGTAAAAATTTGGCGAATAAACTGTGACCGAATGCGATCGCAAGTTTTTACTGGATGAAATGTATTCATTACTCATTCATGCATGGAGGTAAAATTGTATCACGAGTACGTTTGTTTATGTTCGTTCGTTATTTTCCAAAAACTTTTTCCGCTACAATATATGACATCAACACGAAATACCCTGCAGTGCCATGTTTTATTGAGGGAGTTGAAATTGAAGACTCGAAATGTTCTCCGCGTAGTAACAAAATAAACTATGGACAAATATACCCATCAACATATCTGTAGATATTTATCAAGATCTATACTCCATAGGGGAAAGTCCTTAATTATCTTTGCGCTCTTCTAATCGTGTCGAGTGATATATGAAGAAAATGTATGGATTCGGGATCCTCACAGTTTCTGTCGAGCTTTGTTTGTTCTCTCATTCATATATTCTGTATTGACAAACGACGCTGATAGTCCGGAGCTCGTCGAAACTCACGCTCAGCGACTACGCAGGTTTCGTTGTCTCAGGTTGTGAATTGAGCGAAAACGCGAATAGAGAAAGAAGACGATGAGAGCGAGAGAGGAAGCAGGATACGTTGAGATCGACGAGAAACGAATGGAAGAGCGTGATCCTCGTTTCCCAATATCACCTACGTCTTCATTACATTTAGGGCCTCATTCCTTGATGGTTTTTCCACGTATCAGAGCCTTAGAATTGAACGAACTCAGTACAAAATACATAAAAAAGCATCATTGATATTTACACCTCCATTAAATCCGGAATATTTACCAATTTAATTGATTCGAATTTTGGGATCATTCACATTCGTTCAAAATGCCATTTTACGATTGTAAAGTGTTCGATAGATGACGCACAACTAGAGATTGACTGTAAAACAAATTCCTGGGCCTCTTGGGCCATCCATCCTCCATAGGATTTGGTGGACACACCGAACTATAAGATATAAAGACGAAGAGTGAAAATATTGGTTTTAGCAATAAGGTGATAAAGCGTCTGCGATGTGTTGGACGTTTCTATACTTCAGTTGCCATCCTCTTCTATCTGACTGCCCATAAACTAAATGAACTTGGTGTACGTGGACAGACTTTGATTGGGAGTCTAGACCATTGTCCACTGTGTCCATATTGTGGTGTTGGTGTAACGGCAAAAGCTAGGAGAAATGTGTATAGCAGTGTGGAGCTCTATCGTTGCGCTTGATTGAGAGGTGTACGAACAGAAATTCCCAGTAAAGCCTTCCACTCCCTTTGATCATATTTAACTTGTTTGCTCATACTGATTATCTGTCAATCGTTTTCAAGAGCATCCGCCTGATGAATTCAATTGCAGGGAAAATAGCTGCAGAGATGAGGAATAAATAAGACACTTTGATGGGAACTTGAAGTCTTATGAGCTCACAGGTTATTTCCGAAGGCTTCCTCCAGTCTCAAATTGAAACATTGTTCTTTTTTCCAACCAAAATCTATCACAGCCGCAAGATAAAGGGCTGTCTCACGAACTTGTTTTTAATCTTTCACAAGTTTTTATACGTGATATTTGATGATGTTTATGGTGTTCGATCAATAATATGGCACATGGGGAAAAACGATATAAAATGCATTTTTTTTGTGTGTTACAGGTAAGCATACCAAGATCTACTAAAACTTCTAATTGAGAGTATGAACCAGCGGGCGCTTGGTAAGATACTGTTAAAATAGAGCTTGAAGAATGTCTCAATCTTTCATTTTGACGTGTCGGTTGAGGCATTCACAGATACCGAAGTGAAGCATTGTACCGAATACTTGTAACTCGAGTGATTGTTTCTCTCGTTGAATATGTTGAAAACCATGAGATCATCCTGCTCTTTGCCTTCGTGAGGGTGGAACCTACTCACCTGCTTAGTTTGATCTTAGCAACGTCAATCTCCAATCTCGATGATAAACCTGAATAACATTGGGCAATTGGTATGCCAGGTTAATGCAAAACGATAAAGATGGCGAATACGTTCATGCATCAACTCCGGAAGGCTAGAATTTGCCGGAGGCATTCGAAAACTTTTGTCCCAGCTGCATTTCTTCCCGCGGTTAAGAATGGGGAATAAACGGAGCTTGATGGCGGAGAGTATGAGGAGAACCAGCAGACGGCAAACGAGGTGGGGGAGCCGGAGGAAACGGGGTGGGGAAAGGGTTACGTTAATTTCACGGCAAGTGGACGTTGCTCCCGGGAGTTACGACGTTTGAGCCTGAAGAAGGCGGTTAAGATCGTTGGGGGTGGAAGGAAGGATGCGGAGCTGCGAAAATGATGTAGAAGGAGAGATGGATAGTTGAATGAGGTAGGAACAGAGGCAGACTTGAGTCAGGACCCGTCAAACGACCAAGAAATAAGAGAGTCCGGAAGTAAGTGCGACGACGGAGTGATGGCTTAGAAAGGCTAGTGGAAGAAGAAGAAGAAGAAGTAAAAGTGATAGGAGAGGAGATAGGAACGAAGAGTTATTCTTCAGTGGAAAGGCAGACGACCCACGGGAATAGAAACTGCAAACCTTATGTTGGAAGCTATAGTATATGGCACGACAGATTACACCTAAAGCAGCAATTGGGCCAACTCCGATCCTGCGACATTATGTGAAGGCTACGTGGCTATGGTTTTGTCTTACATCAGTACGTGAGGAGATCGACGGTTGGTGTTTCGGAGCGCAGTGCCCGGCTGAGGAGGCGAGCGACAGAAAACATAAACTAAGAAAAGGGCTTGATTGTACGATATATTACAGTATCTTCTCCGACTCGAGATTCCTATACCACGCCGTAATTGGAGACTTTTAACGACCCCTTTCCTCGAAGCTTTAAAGCTCCCACTCTGTATCTATTTTCCACTTGCTGCTCGGTTTACTGTATTTACTAGAAATTCTCGCAGCTCTGTTACCAGACAAATCTGTCCATTAGGTCAAAGAAATGAGAGAGAAAAAGACAAAAGGAGGGCGAAGAGGATCGTCCAAATAACTGGAGGCTAGACAAATAATATGATAAAGGATCAAGCATTGAGAGCTCTTCGTTGTTTCGTCGCTATTACCTTCGCTCGTGTCGTATCTTCTACTTATTTCACTCGTTCTTCTGGCTAAAAATACTTTATGTTACAGTACGACAGGAGGCAGTATGACAGCAGCCAAGAGTCACGTATTATCGTTTCACTCTCTTGAAACCTGTTAGGTCAATAGTTATAGAAGTTGTAGACACGTCCATTAGGAACATTCTTTTAGTTTCGTTATACCGTTCCATAAAGCCAGTGAACGATTTCAAAACTAGTAGGTCGATGGATTTTAAGAGGCGAACTCACCATCGAGTGAAAAAATATTTTTCTTTTATAGATTTTCTTATTATTATTGGGCTTTCAAATAATTCTCGTTAATCCGGTAAAACTAGTGTGCTCGTAGTCTACGAGTAAACACCATTCTTACTTGTCCCTTTGGTCCAGTACTTTTCCGAGATATAAATCGATCCAATTGCCGAGGCATCTCGAAGGATTCTTTTCGTTATTTTTCTCAACACTTATTCGCTAATGGTTTCTGACTAAACCCGACAGTCTACAAGACTTTTCAAAGTTACTCGCACACTATCGCACTGAATATATTCGTCACTGGCCTGAACGAACTGTTTGCCTAATTTCCAACTGGATCTTTTTTCCCAAGTCTCTTACTACACCTCGCCATTTCCCAGGGTCTTTTAACTTATTTTTACGTATTCCGTTGAAGCCAGAATATTGTAACCATTCTTGTTATCCCCGTAAGCCAATTACATTGTGCCAACAAACGATAAACATAGCTCCGATTCACTTACATCCCAAGTGAAAGCATCTCAAAGCTTCTTTATCCACGGGCTCTTATACTTTTTACTTCTTTCATCCCCGGTACCATTTATGTATGCTCGCGGGTCCTTAGTTCCACGAAGTCCGGGTTTCCCCCGTCGCTGTCGTTCATCCTCGATCTCACTCGGTTCGTTCTCTATAGCCTAGAGAGATGTACCAGTGCTGGAAGGTGGAAAGGCGTGCAGCTGCGATTTATCTGGCTCTGTACGAGAAGAGAATACCTACCTCGCTAGGCTACGTAGCCCTTACAACTTTCTCTCTCAGTTTCTCTTTTTCGTGTGAAGATATAAGTATATACATACTCATAGACACACAGAGACTGCTCCCGGAGAAGGCTCCAACTGCGCGCGGTCTAGGCGTACTAAATCACGACCCGTCCTTGTTGGCCGACGGTCCTCTATCTCCGCTCTGCCTCCTAGCGCTCCGAGCTCCCCGTATTCTACTGGCAGCAGCCACCCACGCTACCACCAACAGTACACGGTAGAGTTTTGAAGCCCGTAAGGGTGTGCTTTGCTTGCTTTCCTCGTTCGCTTAGTGCGTGGTGCTGCTCGAGCTGGTGCAGCGAGGGCCAGGCTAAACGAGTGGCGGAGAGCAGGAACGAGCAGTAGAAAAAGACTGGTTGGTAAACAAATGCGAAAGAGGAGAGAAAATGGAGGTCGACGGCTCAAGAGGTTGCAGGCCACTTAGTCCTCGCCTTTCGCAAGTTCAACCTCCCCGTGACAAGAAGCTTCTGCTTTTCCTCGCATTCCCAAACGTGCGATTTTCATTACGTTCTATTCTACTGTTTCTCTTGGCACGTAGTCATCGTTATTCATCCAAACGTCAATATCACGAGGTCCAGAAACACACAGAAACTCCTCACCGCTTCCTAACATCGCGCAGCTTCGATGGTTTTTCTTATCGCGTTATAACTAACGCCCCAGGCACCCTCACTTTTAATACTTTAATGTGACCGATCACGATGGATCCACCAGGTTGCTCACCGCAAATGAAAATTAATAGCTCCTCCTGGCCGTCTTAGTCTCGTGCTCAAGCGTATGGGTGTGTCAGCGAGGGTAGCCAACGATCGATCTCGTCCCGGAGGAACGTCTGGATAGCTCTTGCCCCCTTCCTCCAGGTCATTCGTATTTTGGGCCTTCCTCTCCGCTTTTCGTAGAGGGTCTTTTCTCTCACTGGAACGCCATCAACGACGAACCGAACGATTCGGTTGAGGGACCGTTCCACCGGGAACTCTTCCTAGATTATGACTAGTCGTTTGGACAGGTCCATAAAGATGTTTACGATCCTTCGTACCGATTCTGCATGTTATTCATACCTATATATACGCGTAATATGTATCTTCTCCGCACCACTTGTACTTGTTCGTTTCCTCTTTTCATCATCGAGAAAACGCCGCTATATACGCGCGAGTCTGCTACGGAATTTATCCTTTTGCTCTATTCTCGGCTCAAGAGCCCGCAATTCGATTTTAGCCATCGCTTTTCTGGATATAGAAGATAACGAAATTACCAGAGATTCTCATACACGAATCCGAATACTCTTGTGTCTCGTGGAAAATCTCCCGGTATTTTCTATGTAAAACTTCACTGTGGTAAACTTCCAATCTACTGCTTCCCTCGATCAAAGCTGGATGCGGAAATAAAATAACTTTTCTATACTGAAAACGTTTGATATTCGTCATAGACAATGCGAACTTCGGTACATCGCGTTTTCTTCGTAGAAGCGAGTTACGACAGCTTTCCAATGATTTTTCGAGTACTGAATTATTTGATCGAACTTTTGTGTACGCGGAGGGTCTCGATCCAACGACTTTATTCTCATTCCATTTTTGTTCCGATGCTATAGAAAACAATATATTTCAGTCCAATTGTGAGCTTAGAACGGACTGCACTTGATATAGATTCTACGTGAAGCAAGATAAAATGACCCTCCCGTGGGATTCGGGAGACAAGCAGCAAGAACGAAAAGGCCGGAATAGCACGAGCTCTCTCGCGGGACGACCAATTAAGGGATACTCTTGAGGGTTTATAGGCTTAGCGTGGATACACTCTCAAATGCATTAACGATACCACGAATAGTAAGCCACACGCGACCATGGGTCCTGGAAGCAGGATCTCAAAACCTGGTATTCTCCTATCTCATCGACCGCACCGTCTTACCACAAGATAACGTGTGATATTGGCCGTTTAATAAGCTTAAGAGCCCTTGGTCTATTTGGCATGATAAATGGAGTCGACGATATTCGCTAGATTCGGTGAAACTCTGTGAAAAAAACAACTTTATATATTCGAGGCGAAATCAATTGTTTTATTCTTCTCAATCGGACAGCTTTAATCGAGGGGTCAATGGTCACATTCGTTTGCAGAATGGTGCATCCCTTGCAGACTGTAATCGACCCGCCTCAGCGCAGTACGAGAACGACTTGATGAGAATTCAAACAAGAAGTCAACGTCGTCGAAACGATTACAACTTTGGCTGAGGAAAAAATTGAATTTGTTGGTGAAACCGTAAAACTCAGAGGAGAAGAACAATTTTCATACAGTATTCGTTTCCATTAAAGATTCAGAGAGGCTCCGAAACTTGAGAGTATGTGTCAGCGTCGGTAGAGAGTGTTTTTGAAAAGGTTTTATAGATAGTTGAATTAGCTTTGCACACTGCATACTCCGTGGCACGTCATTTATTATATATAGTTATACGACTATTATTTCGTGAAGCTTTTCACTTCGATCGACGAGCGAACACGTTCACCGGTGGACAATTTTAATGGAAGAAAACTCGATAGTCATCGAGTGCTGTTTTTTTCCACTTTCTTTTTTTATTTCGCGTTAACCATGCGGGGAATAATTTTTCTCCGCGGCTGAGCTTCCACGTGGAAGCTTCGCATGGACGATGTTAAATGGATAGAGTTCAATTTGCTGTGCACGGCCTACGGTGCCTTGCACTCCAGCGTTTGGCTGTGTAAATATCATCAGAACTGCTGACTAGTTTTCAAAAGGACGCAGCTTCCAATTCGTCGTAATGCAGACACGAAGATTTTGAGAAATGCTGGGAAAATGAGATTTAAGATTTTGGTATTTCATTGTTCAATAAAAATCGCACTTCCGAGCATTTATTTGCTTCCCATCGTTGCAAAAACATCGAATTTCTACCATCGTGAATTTCCAGATGTCCCTTTAGAATTCGTATTTAAAGAGTTCGTCAGCCCCTTAGCTGAAGATGAACCGGAAGGGATTACATGACTGGCAAACTGATCGAAATCTCGTTTCGTATCGTTTTAAAGCAGCTATCCCGTGGCCAGAGAGCAAGAGTGCGAGCGAACTCGCACAACCGAAGGGGGAAAAGCTCTCACCCCGCGATGCAACCATAAATTCGAAGATAATGATCGCAGTACGTCTGCGTCCGCGGAATCTACGGCGCGCTGTGGGACCCATAACTTATTCGTTTCTCTGCATGGATCTATGTACAGTGATATACGGATGAACGTATGTGTGCGAGTACGTTGCATGTAGCTCGAGTATTATTCTCGTAATACCGATTCTCGTCGCGGTGCGTGAAATTCGCATATTCCTTCACACGAGCTAGACCCACAACCCTTGATGCTCTCGTCGCGCTATATAACCTCGATACGTGTCGTCAGGTAATATGGACCAGCCTTAAAAAATATTACTCGACCTACCAATATGAAGAACGTGTGCAATATGCGCCTCGTAACTAATTTATCCGTATGGAGTTGCAAACTGGAAAGCAACTTGTGCTGAAATATGAAATTTCTCAATTTTTTTTCTATCTTCAATGCACCCGCTCTTCCAAGTTTTTACGAGCCCGTGGCATCGCTTTAACCACATTTTTCCCTTCGCGCTTCGCTGTCCCAGTTCCTGGTCCTGCGAAAACCCCTAAAGACTCGCTCACGCTCAGCCTTCCCTGGTGATCCGCTGAGCCTCATTTGCACCGGTGATACAAACGACTGCATTTTCATTGCCTAGGAATTCTAGCAGCTCGGGCGCTTCGATTTTTAATCGATTTTGAGTCACGCACTTTTTCGTTGGCCCATAAACGATTTAAAGGTCTGAAAACAACCCCCGAGGATGGGTACCCAACGAAAAAAGCGAAAAAAGTACCGTAAAAACGATCGTTCCGGTTCGAACTTGTGATTATATTAATAGAAGTGCCCTCGAAACAACTAATTTTCTGTAAATGCTACAGTCTAACTAGATACTTACACAAAATGGATATTCAAATTTGGAGTATAAAAAATGTCTAATGGCTATGAAAAAGTGGGGATGAAATTCATCAAAATGTAGGGAGAAACTCTATTGGAGCCTAAAATACGTTTTTATAGACGTAAGTTAATTTCCGCTTGTGAAATTAACTGAAATTGATGGAGTAAGGATGGTCCATATACTTTTCGCGATACGCTCGTAGTACGCTGGTACATAAGCGGTGCAAATAGCGAGAGCGCTGCACTTTTGAATTTATGGCGTTTAGGCTGATCGAACCGCGTCCCTCGTCGCCCTATTGTCATATATTTCCCATCGCACGTGACTTCCGCGGAGGCATGAATGCACCTGTGTATTCCGACTACATAGACACGCACACCCGTGTATTTATTTTAGCATGAGGAGTGATCGATGTTACCAGGGAGATTTAACCAGCATTATATTTTTTTCGCAAAAAATCCGGCGAAAATCTACAAAAAACGTTCAGCTTATTTAACACAAATTTTTCATCTCGTAAAAACCGGGATGCTGCCTACGCATATGTTATTCGTTATGTTTCTTCTGCGCGTATATGGAAAAACTAATTAGTTGCCAACGTGTACCATGGAAACGTCAACTTTTTGCTCCGTGCTGAACTGAACGTTTCGTCAATTTTGCTGGAGGCTCTTCATTTTCTATCCACGCAGGAATTCGTTGCTCGTGGCATTTCCGCTTTTACACAATTGCGTTTAATCGTCGCTGTAGTTTGTTGCTTCACGAACGAGAGATCATTTTTTAAAAGATCAAACGTTCTCGTTGTATTTTTTACCATTTTCATGTCAGTGGTCACATCTGGACATGACTGAGCGTCTCATTGAACGCGTCAACAAATCCGACAAATATTTCATTTTTTCTATCAGCATTTAAGCGCCGTTTGTGAAACACAGTGGTCCCGAATCAAAAAGTTGTCAATCGATCGTACAAACGATGTCCGTAGTAACCATGCTAGTTTGAAAAAATAAATTCACCGTGATAAACGTCAATATTCATTCGTTTAACGAGAAAGCTAATAAAAAGCGAAACTAATCCTTTAATCTCTGTTCGTCCTATGAAAAAATGTTTTCCAATAGTAAAATGAAGCAAATGCGAAAATAGATTCTCGTCATCTCACGAATCGTATACGCAAAAGTATAAAACTTGACACAATGTATTCGTATTGGAGGGTTATAGAGCTGTCGGAAAATGGGGCATACGAGGTTTGAAAATTTGCGTGCTACGTTACGCGCGGAGCAACGTGTACGAGAAGTGTACATCGAGAATTATTCTGGCGTCTGGCCAAAGCGTAACAAATGCAAATGAAATTAACCATAGAAACAGTCAGAGCAAGAGATAACAGAGTCCGTGGGATTCTGGCACTCATCGCTCGACCGAAAGGGGTGGACTTCTTGATTTCGGTCTGTGGCAATAGCGTCGAGGGGGTCATACGCCACGTGTGGTTTCAAAGAATAAAAAAAAAAAAGAAAAGAAAACAAAAAACCGAAGAGCGTAAAAAACGGGTGGTTCTGACCCTCCAGCTAAAAAGTGCTCCACTTCGATGTCGAATGAAAACGGTCATCGCGCAGTGTGGAGTAATTTAGTGCGCTGGGGAATTCAAAACTTCATTTCTAATATTCCACACTGAACTACTTCGTAACGAGGCCGGAATTTCATTAAAGCCCAAACCGGCGAGCGCGAATTCGGGCTAGTTCAGGCGATTAGCCATTTTGCCTTCCCCGCGCTCTCGCAATTATTGTTTTATTCTTTCCCTTTCACCCTACCGTTTTTCTCTCGTTTGCTATGAGCACAAATTTTTTGAAACAACGAAACTGAATACAGGAGAGCAAGTCAATGGAGCTTTAGCCTCTGAAGGGTGCTCCGCTTTTTACGGGATCGCGGAAATACTCGTGGAAGTAATGAAGTCAATTTATTCAATTATATGTTTGAAGAACCCCGTACTGAGCAGTTCTCATCACTGTTACAATACCAAACATCATCATTTCACCGTAATGTAGAGCTCCTGTTACGTATCGTTTGCTATAGTTGCGCCCAGTACGTTAGGAGAAACTCGTAGTTCACGTTCGCCAGTTGGTCGAGCAACTGCATCGAGCAGCAGACGACGAAGAGGTTGAAAGTTAAAACGGAACGATTTTCCCAGCGGGCTCGACTTATAACTTGAAGCTTCGAACTTGAGGAGATGCGACGGTCTCTTCAGGATGTCGGAAGAATGAGAGAACGAGAGGAAGCAGACAGAGTTATGAGGCTCCAAGGATGGCAAGTGAAATATTATGGACTGAAATAATTGACAATGCGCATAGAAAGTATAAAAATAAACTTTCGTACAACTTCATATATTTTGCACGATAAAAGTATACAAATACAATAATTCCTAATACACCGATTTGACTGGAAAATTGAAAAATAACAAAAGCCCAATGAAAACTTGATTGGTTCGTATGGAAAAAAAAAACGAAGGAAAAAAAATATTGTGCCAGTAGGACAAAGCTCAGGTATTCAATATAATTCTGCCAGCTCGAACGTGACAAAGTTGACGACGTTTTGTTTCAACGACGCTGAAGTCTGCAACGTTGGAGTTCAACGAAATTAAAGTAAATACCATTTATATTCGCTAAGTTTTTATTTCACGAATCATTGGTGCAGACTGAAAAACTACCAATTGCAAATTAGACAGGTAACAGAATTGGAGAATTACTGGAATTATTGGAGAGTTTTTTTACATCATTTCGTTGGACTCCAACGTTGCAAACTTCAGCGTCATTTGTTTCAGCGCTTTCGGCTTTGAAAGCGATATCGAACAAAAAGTCAGCATATCGGATTTTCGATGATACATTAAAATCATACATACGTCAAAGGGGAATGCGACATTGAAAAGCACCACCGGAATTGGGGTGTAGGTGCTGAAACGATATGCGTATTTGTTCTTCCGGTATTTTTGGTACTAAAACCTCCATTCTGCACTACTAATGCGCGAATATATACACATGTGCAGGAGCTTTTGCCTACTTCGAAACTTACGTCTGTCCCCTCGTGGTACGTTCGTATAGATATAAAATAACGAGGCTTGGCGACTATCCAAACTGAAAATTAAATCTAAGCACAGAGTACCGCGAGCGCGAGGGGACGAGAGAAACAGAGAAAAACGAAAGAAAAAGGAGAAAGTAGTGTGAGCGAGAGAGTGAAAGAGGGAGGAAGATGGAAAAAGAGAGTGAAGCGTGGCAGAGGAGATGGAAGAGGAACTTTTGTCCCGGCCAATATTTCCGGACGCTTCTCGTCTTCCCTCCGTGCGATACACATATATTTACTTCGTTCAGCCCCGGAGAGTGGCATCCAAAAATCGGAGAAAGCTCCGTCCAACGCTGCGAGCTCGACCGGATGTAGTAGAAAAAGTCGAAAAAAGGACGCAAAAAAGTGACGAGCACACCAAGTTTTCAGTGTGAAAGTACGTAACAAAAGTTGAAATTAAAATAAAAGCGTGACCTGATACCAAATCGTTTCAATTTTTTCCCCCTCTGCTGAGCGAGGAATACCCATCAGTAATAATTGGCGTGCAATAAAATCAAATTATAAAGGAAAAAACTGAAATTCAGCATCTCAGCGTCATGACGCACGAAATGATTTCTCGACCGAGCTGAACATTAATCATTTTCATAAAATCATTCTTTCAATACTTCATTCGCAAAATCGTTGTCACCGTTAAGTAATTGGACACCGAACAGCATGCAACACAATTCTAGTAATTAATCATAAAACCGGGTCGTCCAAACAAAAACTATACTCCAGCATAGATTTGCATGTGGAAGACATTGTTATCAACCAGCACTATTTTAGTTCGGGATAATAATAACAATAATAGCGAAACTATATTGAGACAGCATAAACTACGCAGTGTGTTTACACGCTCGACTGCAAAACTCGTGGGAAATTTACGTATCAACATAATTTACGTACCTGTCGTAAATGATGGACGAGTTCGCGCGGTAATTTGGTCCACTTGGTATATTTTGGGCACTTTTAGATTTTGTAGAAATTTGAGAAAGATGGACCGTTGGGGGCCGCGTGATAGATTATGGAGGGCGACGTGAAACGGTCTCATTGTGTATCCAGGAAACGCTGGATCACACGAATATATTGAGGGCTTTTCAATTTGGCCGGTTGAAATTAATTTAAAATTTAATATTGCTAAATCATAGTGCGTTCGATCATACGCACATTGTGGATTCCACCCTAATTCCATTGGATTGAATTATCGAATTTTTCGAGGCTCACCAGTCGCGGAGCATATTGAGGAAAGAAAATTCGTGTTGAACAGAGCGATCGAGAGTCCAATGCCATTGAAAATATATTGGGAGACTCATAATGAAAAATTCGGATCGCACAAAGAGTAGGAAAAAAAATTTGCGAATTCATCAGCCATTTTATTTGAAAACCAACCGATGTTCATAATGCTCACCTACACACGTTCATTTTTCCAGTTACGAATGAAACCAGAGCATTATTTTTACGTTCTCTCTAATTGAAAATTGAGTTCCCTCAGTAAAACTTTAGCTCTCTCTCTCTCTCTCTCTCTCTCTCTCTCTCTCTCTCTCTCTCTCTCTCTCTCTCTCTCTCTCGGAACAAAAGCTGGAACCAAAGTTTTGAAAATTCTAACGAATTCATTGTAAAGAACAAAAATCATCGAATTTCAAGATATCACGAACCTAACAAATTACGAAGAGAAACCTCGCAAATACAAACTTGCACGAAATAGCATGTTTCGTATAATTGTACACTCAATAATGCAAGGCAATATAGACGAAACGTTGGCTATAAGATCCTGGGATATTCTTGTCGTTCACGGGCTGTATATTCGGTGCTATTAATGCCGAGTGTGTGTTCTTGATCTACAAGGACGGGAATATACAAGGCTCTCCCAGTCGTAACACAATGTTCTCCTACCCTTCACTAAGCGACTATTGCTCAAGGATAACTTTACAGCTTACAAAGTAAACACAAATACTCTCAAATCTATACAAGGAGAGTTTCAGGAGTCGCTTCGAAAATTGAAGTGATTGAAGTCATGAAACGGCGAGGCGATGAATCTCATGCATTTTCCTCTACGATTAATCGCCGATGCGATGTTCATTGTAAGGAATAGTGAGAACCAATCTACATTGTAAGAATTAAGTACAGAGAGAGAAACGCCCTCTCGCCCTCCACTCACTTTTTCACCGTCGACCGACCCCGATCGATTGATCATCATCAGAGCTTACAACATGTATAACGAGAAATTGGAACACGAGTTCTATCTCAAAATTTCAACATATATAATTCGGGCAAATAATTTCTCCGTGAGTCGATTTTCCCTCTCCAAGTTTTCGCGAGTCGAGGTAGATCGTTGAATCTGTTTGGAAGTAATCGAACGATATCGAACGAGTATTCGAAACGAAAATAAAAAGATAAGCTTCATGCCTTATAAAAATAATGTAAATAAATAAATTTTGTTTGATCTTAAAATTGATAACGTCATTTTTCCAAACACAAAATATTATTTATGCAAACAAAAAAACCTCGGAGAATCTTTCCCTTATTCTCGCTGTCTTTTCGTTCTACTAAACTCACCTGCACAACTTTTTAGACAGTGTATATACAGGCTCAAGTAGCCAGGGAACCCAGGACGCTATCGCGCACATCTATTATGGTAATGAGAAACGAAGATATAGATACGTAGCAAGAGAAACATACGACGAACCACGAGATATCCCTCGCTGCATAAGGATCACGTTTGGCGTACCTCTGGCACGTTCGCAAACGCCGGAGGACGGACGCCCGCCAGGTTCATGTTATCCTGAGGAGTATCAACAACGGAGACGGAGAAAATAATATTTGAATCTCCCTCTTTCGCTTTCTTCTACTTATTTCTTTGCCGGGGGCAAATTTGACCTCATTCTGAAAAAGCTTTCGACGAGAAGCGACGTCGTCTTTAATTTTTCTGATTTTCGGTAATCAATGATCATAGCAGTTGATATGGTGTAATGATTCCAACAATTCATCATCAATTTAATATCCCAAAGCGTTGTATAGACACGAACACGTAAGTTGACCGTGTGAGCTATTTCTCTTGACCCACGATTCATGAATTCTTCTTCGAAACTCTTGTCCCAAGAATTAACTAAACAAGGACGCAAGATTCGGCGCATTGTGTGAGAAATTGGATACGCTATATTCGTTAAAATCGAAACTCGATTGTCCAACTTCTCTACAATTTAATATCGTTTCATCAAACGAACGATTATCACGCTAATAACTTGCTCGAATCTCGGAATCCAGAGGATCAAGTCCATTTCTGAATATTCGTTTGGACGATTTTTTTTCTCCTCCGCTCATTGTTATGTTCATTCTTTCGTGGACGAATAGTAAGTTGGCGATTATTTTTCGCCTGCTTCGGGGTGGTATATACGTATAGGTGGACGCGCGCAGGAATGATTGTGTAACGCAGGCGCGGCGTTAACCCCCCTGGCAGTTGCTACTCGTTCTCTCGCAGCAGCTTCGAGCTCGACTGGCGGGGATGGTGGGCAACACGACGTCGGTCTATGTGACGAGTAAAAGTACCAGTTCTGTCTCGCCCTCACCCCGAGGTTACCGGAAATTGTTGGAACCGTTCCGCGCTTAGCCACAGTGGCGGGAAACTTTGTTTCCTGGTTGTCTACCTCATCGTTCTATGGAGTTCGTCATTCTTTCGGGTTTGGTTACTCGTTAAAATTCTAAATATCTACGAAAATTTGTATAACTCCATAAATTCTTAAGGTGCAACGACATCGATGCGACGTTTTGTGCAGTGATTAAATCAAACTGTCGTTAACTTTTTGCATCGAAAATAAAAATTGAAAAAAAAAAAAAAAAAATACAAATCTATCGTTGTTATCGGAAAAACGTCGAATAGCGAAAATCAAAATTAGCTCATAATATTGAGAGGATTTATATTTAATGAGAATTCTGATAAACGTGAATAAATAAACTGAGGAAAAAATTAAGACAAAACATTACTGTGATACATCGGCTTTAATAATTATCCGATGAAATACCGCGAGTGAAAAGTGGAGCTTCGTTTCTTATATTTTTACCGACGTAAGCGTAACACCTCGTAGAAAAATATATTTCCTTTTATTTTGTGAATTTTATTCGTGTTACGAGACAAGGTAATTTCGTTAAAGTTTCCGAAATGTAAACGAAAATGTAAAATAAAATGGTCCTACATTTTATTCGTTACAAAGGATTTGTGCCAGTCATTTTTATTTTTTTGGAAGCGTTATAGAGGGCACAGAAAAGGGGTGAGATTCGAACCTCTCTCGATTATTACACTTCGAAGTTTGTTCCTCTTTTTCTTTCTCTTTCTCTGTACTGGTAAAAGCGCCAGGAGTTAATCTCATGAGTGCTTGTTCCGCGACGTACCAGTGCCAACAGAGATCGATTGACTCTTTGGGGAAACGGTTCGGAATCTTCTACAGTCAACCCCTACCCTTACCACTCTTCCATACTGTCTGATGTTTGCCGGAAATCCGTGCACCAGCTACGAATCGAGAATCGGCAAGGATTATTGGCACACGTTCGCGACTTCTCACGTTTCTGGCCGTGGCTATTTACACATGTGTGTGTGTGTGTCTGTGTGTCTGTGTGCATATACATAAAGCTACACGGGCATAAGATTTTTACGCGATAAATGAGACGATCGATGTACACTTCTTTTTCAATTTCTTCCATTCTCATTTGTATCGAGTTTTTCAAGTCAGTGCACGGAATCTTTCAAAATTCTTCCTTCGTACTCGTTAATTTAAAGTTGCACACACTTTTAACTGGGATTCTGCAGTGGTTCGTGATCCTCAAACGCGAACTTCCGAAATTCCGTGCTTCATTTTGCCACACTCCGAAAAAGCTTACGATCGTCGTGGCATCTTTTCGTTCGTTTTCGACGCTCCGATCTCATTCCAGTGGCAGCAGTGGGAGCTCGTAGATAACGAACCTCGATTCGTCCATAAGTGAAACGTGGATTTTCGAAAATTCACCTTTTCTCATGAAACTTTTTATAATGATCAAGGGCCGAAGGTATTTCACGAGATTTACTTATCCGTTCGCGCTTCACACGTAGCTTCGCATGCGCTTCGAAACTCGAACGCTCGGAGTTAATGCGCGTTGCCTGTTCATCCCAGTAATTAGTTTATGTGAAGTATATGCACACGTCGTTAACGAGGCGACAGTGAGTGAGAAAGAAACGGAGGGAGAAGCTTTGCCCCAGGCGAACGATAAATTCAACGAGGTTACAGAAATTTCACGGCTTGAATACACTCGCAGTCAAGCTAATTCGATGTAGCAGCTCATCCGATCACGAAAGACGTCGCAGAGCTAACGTTTGATCGTTAATCGCTCGGAAAATCGGTACCTGAAACATTCCTTGGTCGATGGGAACAGCTCGATCATCTAATCTAATTCGTAGCTCAGCAATGATGGAGTAAAGGACGAATATTAAGCTGGGTACCTTCGGTAATGAGAGTCAGGAACACGGAGAAAACGCAAAGAATTCAGGAGACAAAATTGTAAAGGCGAAAACCAACTCGTAGAGGAACTTTTCACGTCTGCCTCGAATTCCTGAATCGTTGGAATTTGTTCAACAGCCAAGAAATATTACTTGTAGAAACCAATTCCATGCTGCTCATGCTCGTGTGAAATGATCAGTGCAAGGGGGAAGAATTTCTTGGTGTTTACGAGGGATGAATGAGAGTCGACTCTTCAAATTCCCATTGACAATCCACGTGATTTGGGTGCAATGCGTTGTCATCTTTAAATATTCTGGGAATAAGTATTCAGGCGAGTGAAACTTCCATTAGCTTATTTCCTGCCAATTGGGAGTATTTAATGTTGTTTCTTTTTTTCACGTTTACTGTGTTAGTTCAGTACTAATTTTCCGATTATCAACGAGTCGTATGTTAATTTTGGTGAGATAGTTTTCGAAGCAATTGTGATTAACGAGCGAAGGGTTTGGTAATTTATTCGTACTCCGATTGAAAATTCGTATCAGATCGTGGCAAGTGGTGAAGCGCCCTAAGAAATGTGGTATTCGAGTTAACCGTAACGAGTCGAAAGATTTGCCACCATCTTCGGGGCTTTCTGCGTGTGAAATTTAAGGTGTATCTCGTGATAAAGCAAAACTGTGTGCACGTGTACGCGGTTATGGGGTTGTGCGCGTTTGGGAATCTCTCCGGGGTGGCATAAAGTCGCCGTTTTATGATTTCGTTTAACGCCCCACCGGAGGATTCTGAATAAATTAGCATTTAACATTCTCATACGTGTCCCCTCGACCGAAATGAAAAAGTGGCTAACTCGGCGCACACATTTCACCGGAAAGCACAAACGTCTTATAATATATATTCTCTCGTTCTTCAAACGCGTTGAATTCTCGCTCGAGGGTCTTCCCTGAAACGAATATTTTCGTGACTCCTCTATCACAAATATAAGCTCAGGGGAATTCTCTAATCCCATCGGAATGAAAATTATTTCTCCATCTTCCATCCAGGCGACCCTACCGAACTTCAACTCCCCCGTTTTACTCCGCAAAGAGAATTATCCTCGGCACTTTAATACATATCAAAAGCCGTTAACGTAAATTGAAACATCGCCGAATAAAATATTCGATATCTCTCCACTCGTCGTTTCACCCCTGCAGACGTATAATTCTCGGTGTATATCTTGACGCAACTTGGTTGCAAGACCGCTCGCCGGTCTTCAATAAAATCTTCGTATCTTTAAATAGTGGAACGTGTCGTTAGTGAAGATGACTCGGCATTAATAAATCCTAACGAATCTCAAAGATAGTGACTCGTTTCAATAATCCATTCATTCGTTAACCTTCGGGCAGTTCTATCAGACTTCATTGCCAGAGACTAAAAATAATATAAATATTCTGACTCGATCTTTCCTCGATTATTATTTTCATGGAGAACTACAAATTTCACGACGGCCATACCCTTCCCCAGGTATCTGTGCTGTGTCGAAGAGCTCGTGGGTTGCATCGCAGCATGTTTTATCTAACGAAGTCAGGTGGGCCTGGGAGCAGAATAACAAACGACGTACCGTAGAGGGCGTTAATTAAAAAATTATCAAATGAAAACTGAATCTAACTTCATACGTATGGAGTATCCTCTTTTCGATGTTTCCTCTGTATTTTCTCATATTTTTTTACACTTTCAAGTCTTATTTTCTGCATGCCCCACAATTTATCTCGTGGTCAGAGAGCAGCACGAGAAAAATAGACACGTTTTGCCGAGTCCAGTATACTCGTATTCGCTTCTTCGTCTCTATCTTTCTCACTCGTTCTCGATATTTGCTTTGCGGTCCTATACTATGAACGAAGTTCTTTCAAACTTTATATGCGTCTACGTGTGTATGTCAGTGTGATTGTATGTACGCGTTAAAAAAGGCTTTCGACGTGAATTCATTCCCTGCATTACTGCACCAATAAAGCCCGAACGCTTCGCCTAGAAAAATTGACCTCTATACCTTTTCAATTCGCCATTTTCTTCGTACGCCCCTCCGCTGATATTTTTCTCTTTCCATCGTGTCTGCGTTTCTATTATTTTTCTTCCTCTTTGGAGCACATTTTTTTCTTGCCTTACTCCACTTTTTCGTTCTTTCGAGTCACTTATTTATCGACGTTCCTCTTCCATTCCCATCATGCTTTTGTAACGTTGCTCTAATTTCACAGGGTTCGAACGTATTTCTGACCTACATGGCTCATCAGTAGGCCACGTATTCTAATTCGGCTCATGCTTAATCTTCGTGCTTAGGAATCCTTGTTTGGGACTTTACCCTTTCAAAGGGAACGATCACCTTTCTCTGCAAATGAAAAAAATTTCACCATTCGAAATTTTAAAACCAGTTCGAGATCAAAGTCAGGAAGATTGCATTTATCGAAGACAGAATTCTCCAAAATGGAAACTAAAGTTTCGGTTCAATGTTCAAACTTCAATTCGAAATTACTTAAAATTTATCCATTCAGTGGTCAAACGGAATCAAATTCAGCGGTCGTGCTGAGAGGCTTCCGCTCTTTCGTTGGTTGGCAGGAAAGTTATTCGAACATTTCCAATCGCACGAGCGTTTGATTTTTTTCTTCCACCTCCGTTATTCCTTCTGTTCGATGTAAGCTGAAAAAAGATTGGATTCGAAAAACGGAGTTGAAAGTATATTAGATTTTCTTTCACGTCGGTGATCGCTGCGTTCGAAACTCTAATGAAAAAATATTATCGTGTTTCTAAAACAATAGCAAAGTTACTCTCAAACACCAGAAACTATGACTTGCGATGACGCTGAAGTTTCCAACGTTGGAGTCCAACGAAATGGTCTAAAAAAACTCTCAAATGATTCCAGTAAATCTCCAATTTTCTTCCCTGCCGAATTTCCAACTCGTTATTTTTTAAGCCGCATCAATAATTCGTGAAATAAAAAAATAATTAATTATAAATCTTTTTTTCGTTCATTTCGTTGAACTCCAACGTTGCAAACTTCAACTTCGTTGACTTGTGAGAAAATCTTAAATCGCGCGTACCACGTAATTGCATTCCAGAGGAAATTAAAAAGCGATCCTTGAACCTACTGAAGAATGATTTCAACGACTCATGTCGAATTGAATGCCACGAAGCATAGTTGAAAAACGCAAAGGAAAAATCCCATAAGAAAACAAAGGGAAGAATCTCGTGGAAAAAAAGACCTGGAAATGGTTCAGTGTCCATTTCTAAGCAGACAAAGTGAGGGAGATTCATTGGAAGCGAATAAGAGGTAGAGTGCAGAGTGCATAGAAAGCAGAAAGACGTGTACACAAGTAAGGGTTGCTGCTCTTTCAAGCCTGCGAAACCGAGGCCTTTCGGGTCAACGTTGCTCTCACTCAAGACTCGTCTGACACGACACCGAGCTAAACCACTGTGAATGGACTGTTCTCCCCCCTTTAGACTTAGTAGCAGCGGAGCACGCTCGCCCAAAGGCTCCTTTCCATGCAGCCTCGAGGCTTTGACAAGACAAACCGCAAAACAGGAGTTTCAGCTGTACCGGAGCTTGCTTCTTGCCTTACTGGTATTGCTCAACTCGCCATGGTTTACTCAGTGCTACGATCTTTGGCGCGGACTGGACATTCTCCATGCCAAGTATAAAGGCCTTTCCTCAGGGTCAAAGTTCCCACTTTCAATTCCCGAATTTTCTCATCTCCCACTTGAACCTCTTCACAGTGAAATAATATTCAAATAAGCGGTTCAAGTATGCTCCACTTTCCTCCACATCGAGTCGAACTGACCCATGTCAAAATCGACGTGAGACGCGAAAAGTGAATTACACTTTTGCGAACGTCCGCGATTGAAAAACTCGTCGTTTTTTGTATTGGTGCTTCAACAACTCAATTGAGAAGGATTTGTGCTATTGTTGAAAAAAAAGTCCTTTAAAAATTGATTTCGAAGTGAGTTATAAGCTCGCAAAGTGGCTGGAGATAAATGGTAGGGACGATGGGATGGGAAAAGGTCAGGTAGGGACGAGGGTTAAAAATACGCGATGAAACATTTTGAAATATTTCTAAAGCGTATTTTATTTCCATAACTCTTTTCACTGCATCGATTTTTTTCAAAAGATTACTCGTTCAGCATTCTCGATTTTTATTTGTTTCTTTACCGTAATCGATGCCTTTGTGGCGGATAAAAAGTACTCGAATTATTGCATCATGCTGCAAAGTGCATGTGGCGCCATTGAGACGGAAAATGAAAAAGTTGACAATTGTCCCTTTCAGAATCGAGCCAAAAGTTTACCTATGTACAGTGAGTATATTCTGAACAATATAAAATTGTGTTGCTCTGTATGCTAAAGTGCGTCGCCCATCTCTCGTTTGGAGAACATTCAACGGACGTTCTACGAAATGTTCCATTGTTTAGCGCGCTTTTTTCGAGTGCTCTTACTTGCATTTCAAACGAATTTCCGTTGCATGCCAATTTATCTTCGCAAATCCACGCTGAACTTTTTTGCAAATATGAATTTTACACGAAATTCCATTCCAATGGGGCATGAGAATGAATGCCACACACCGTGTTCAGCGTACGAACTGAAACGAGAGAAAAAAACAATTGGAAAATAATTACACCAAGGTCCCGCACAAGCCCATGGAAATTCCTAAACTAATATTGGAAAAATGAATAACGAAAAATACTGGGCAATATTTCCCGTTAGGAATCTCGAAAGGTTGATACATTGTCAGTTGCATAAAAGATAATGAAACTTTTTGTCCGATCAGTCGGTGACGGATTTGTTGCATGGTTTCGATTCATCCGATCCTTGCTAGCTTCGGTGTCAATGGGATCCTTTCGTGTTTTGGATGTGCAACACGCACCGACGTCTGCTGAAAAAAGCCCAAAAACGCTTATTTTTTTGGGCCAACTCTCGAGGGCGATTATATATACGTGCTGTAAAATAGCTGTAATGTTGATAGTATTCCCGACTATCGGAACGTTTTACGATCCCATGTAAACGCCCTCTCGTAACTGCGGTGCGATCACGATAGAAATTTATCGTTTTGTCACACTCTCGTCGTAATCTACCCTTCGTAAGCTGCGTCTATCATTCAAGTTATACACGTACAGGTACACGCATACACCGGCAACCGTCCCTCGAACCTCCAACATTTTACATTCATTTGCAATTCCTGGTGGCTCGAACTGGAACGAAACCCGATTCTCGTGTTTCGTTACAGTCTCTGATGCACTTTTTGCCTCGGCTACCTCCGATCGTAAGAACATTTCGCGAATCAATTTAGCAAGCGATTGAATAAAGAATACTATTATTTTAAGCTGGGCAAGAAGAAGGACAATGTTTATACACCTTTTTGAACGAATTAAACAGAAATTCGATTAATTGAACATTATCATTTTCGTCGCACTTCACCCAAATTTTCCCACATACATCGCACTATATGCATGCTCAGTCATACGATGCAGCTTCCGATTCGAAGTAGAAAGCTTCCATACGTGGTCAGACGCAGAATGAACTTCCGGGATTCTAGCTGATTTATATCTCAATGTCGGTTGTATGTGTAATAGGCTCGATGCAACGTACTGCCGGATGCATACTCGATGCTCATAAACTCTGGAGAGTTTCCAGCAGGCCTTCAGTGTGTGTAAGCAACAAGTACTTCCTGACATTCATTTCAGTGTATACTATAAATCCTACATGACAACGATGAAACATTAGAATCGTCGAATAATGACGGGACTCAATAGATATAATCTTGCACACAATCGACTTGAATTCGTTTTCAAATTTTTTGCTAAAAAGCTCTTTCCACATTGATGATAAAATGAAACTATTGATTCCATTCCGTAAAATAAATGTGAAAAAAAAATTCACAAAATTCAAAAGACTCGAAGCAGTAATCCGGCGCAGACCCAAGTCGAGTTTTTTTTTCATGATTGAACGAAAAAAAGAGAGACCGAAGAATCGAGAAGGAGATCGAGGGCAGGTTGGTTGGGAGAGGCATTGGGTTCACCGGCTCCCCTCATAAGCGTTGCAAATTCGTTCGGTATAAACTGCTTTACATTCGGCCTTACTGCAGTGCAGCGTTTAGCATATACGAGACCCGTTCGAAAACTGGTGGCACAGAGTTCGAAATGGGGATAGAGATATGTACGTAGGAAACGTTGACGGAAAGTTAGAGGGAAGAGAAAACGTGCGGAATTGACTCAACTCGAGAAGGACGAGGGACGAGAATTTGCCTGCGCGATAGTTGCAAGAGTGAACGACGAAATCGTATATTCGGATACGTATATCGTCATAGAGGCACCATGTATTTTATATAATATAATATGTATATCGTTTTGAGAGCACAGAAACTTCCGGCTAGGATTTGTGATAAACGCAGCTGTGGCTCAACGAAAGGACTTTCGGTGATATAGCAACACGTGGCACGACACGCCGTGCGAGACGCACGAGTTTTCAAGGGACGGAATACATTATGAAAGGGATATGCCAGAAATTCGTGCTGAATTCGTCTCGTTTGTTTGTGTGACGAACAAGTCCAAAGTTTCTCTGGAACAATCTTAAAAAACCATAATTTTTCATTTTGCTCGAGGACGTTTCGCGATTTGAAGTTTTTCTGAGTGTCCGAATATATACGATTTTAACGTTTCCACGAATAGAAAAGGGTTCTTCATAATCTCTTCGAGTTTTTGTGAATGGATAACTCATCCATCCGGCACCCGTAAATTTCCTCATGACGCCACTCCCTTCAGGTCGATTTGAATTTCACTGCAAAATTGATTTCACGACCGCTGCTTCCATGGAGCTTGCGCAAAATCTCCGGTCCTATTGTCAATGATTTACGCACACAAATTCATATGTACCTTCGGGTTTGAGGATCTGCGCAGATATTTCAGTAGGTCAAATGTTGTCCAGGGTCGTAACTACTCAGAAAATCGTACTGAGTGAAAGTGCTTGGGAAAGAGACGAATAGTTGAAGTTAGTACATCGAAAGCGAGGATGTAATTTACTATTTTGTCTCTAGGGCTTGAAGGAGACGCTTGTGCGTTCTGCGTATCCAAACCTGAGACATTAACTCTTGTCCCTTCCCTTATTCTCTCGCTCTCTCTCTCTCTCTCTCTCTCTCTCTCGCTTTCTCTTCCCTCTATCTCTTTCTCACTGTCCCTCTTTGTGGCATCCCAGTAGAATGCCGACGGTGCATCGGACGTACTTCCTGTCCGGAACCGTCCAACCGGTTAGACCTAAATCACAGTCTCTGAATAGGGTTACAAGCTGGTGTGACCGCGAAAACCAGACGTCACGAAAGGTACACTGGCAAATATCGAGTACGAAATTTGTAGGACTGGGTGGTCGGAGTTTCGAGTTTCGTTGATGTCCAAACAACAGCTCATCCTTGCAATCACCCGATAGGACCGGTCACGTGAATTCTCTCCTCTAATGTCGTTGGAATTTCAACTCGATATTTGTGAAGATATCGAAGGTTGCACAAGTAGAAAAAAACGTTTGTTAGAAATTCCGGTCGTTTGTAATGACGCTATTTGATAGTCAGAGAAATTATTTTTAATTATTGATCAGTAGATATCATGTAAAAAGAGCATGAGAAAAAATGTGGCCCTCAAAGTTTTTCTTTTTCAACGTAAATATGGTCAATGCTCTTCGATCGGGGCATTGAGAATGAACGGGTATTGATTCATGCGCTGCCTAAGAGCATCAAATTCCCGACATTGTTTGTGTCTGAAACTCTCGCGGATCGATCCGTTGATGAAAGCTGCTCGCTGGTAACTGCGCTCGTTCTATCGCCCCGTGATGCGGTTTAACTTCGGATTAAAAATGCTCTGCTGGCACATTCCTAGTTTTAAAACGTGACCAGAGCGCGTGTCGAATACAATTTATTCTGCATCGCGATCCAATTGCAATGACGATTAAGATTGGCTTCATTGGTGCATTGAAGTTCACAAGGCGAGATGGATGAGAAATTTTCATTGAAATTTGAGGTTCCCGATATATTTTTCGTGCCGTAAAACCGCGCATTGACCGATGCCAAAGTGAACGTGCAAAGAAGCACGGATTCACGGATATATTTTCACACGCGTTGGTTCATTTCATTCGTCTTCAGGCAGAGGCGAACGAAAATTGCAGCTTGTTTTTGATTTGTTTAACGTCACGTTTTCGACGATGTTGAAAATCACAGTTGACGTTAAAATTCGTAGAGAAGCGAAAGGTTGAGAACCCTCCACGAGGTCGAAGCTTCTGATCGGACGTTAATGGCTTTTCAAGCACAAATGCCCACGCCTCTAACGGATAGGGAGGAAAAGTGGCAGAGTGGAAGCACGCTAGATGCGAGGATTGGGGCTCATGGATCCTTCTCTCTCGCTCTCGCTTTTGAATATTACGAAGACCCATAGGATCGCAAAATCCAGGGAGAGAGTTTCCCGATCTCCCTGGAAGAGCGTATAGTTATGCCGAGTCTGGTGGGCTCTTTGCCGTTTACTCAAGCCCTCGCATAAGGGTAACGCTCTTTGTTGGGTATAACGGTTATACACACATCTTCCGCATTGAGGACCTCTTGGATTCTATACTCTTTCGGAAAACCACGCTCGCTCACCGCGTTTCCGTAAAACTAAGAGGTATACAAACACAGGTAAGCGGGTATATCTATACGCGAGCGAGTAGCGTGGTGCGCAAATTTCCAGTATACTGCACTCTGCAAACCTCGCATCAGCTCTGGGGAAAACGAACGGCGAACTACCGGCGCTGCCTGAAGCTTTTCCAGGCCCTCTCTTTCGCTCCGGGTCTCGCCTTCCACCTCTCTTTCTCTTGCTCCGTATGTTTCTCTCGTCCAACACGAAATCTGTAACGCCCGATTGTACATTCGAGAAATTCCCATGCCACCTCATGTGTACTTCGGGTCCACATGTAGATCCAACGAATCAAATGCCAATGGGAATTCCTCGACTACCTTCGGGTGCTGCCGAATTTCGCTCGTCACTGTTATTTTCAGTGAGAGCTTTTGATCTCTCATTTTAATTCGGATTCTAAAATCATCAGGTGCCATCAAGGATCTCAGTCGTTCATTTAAACTGCAGCTTTTTATCACTCCGCATTTTAGTCCGTCGACGCAGGAAGTATCGAATGTGACACTATTTTTTTACTGACTCTACAATAGTTGATAACAACCGCGGTACGTTTCTGTAACTATAGAGACGGTCCTTATTTACTGTCAATCGAAATAACAACGACGGTTTCTATGAGCTTGGAGCTGCTGATTGTATTCAGGCATTCTTCTAGGCCAACCTTCTCCTCTTCTCTCGCCCCCAATTCTAGCGAGGTAAAAAAGTCTTTATTTGTCTTTCTCCCCGATAAAACGTTATCTTCAATTTCTCCTTGCGTACATACAACCGACATAGATTTTTATTCAGGATTCTTTTTTCACCTCATTATTTTCTTCCACACGATGTTTCCCCGGCCTCCCGTGCCTCGAATTTTTACAGTAGAATGCATCAAGATCGCTACGAGAGTGAGCGTTGCGCTAACGCGCGACGATAAACATTTTTATAGTTCTCTCGTAAAGATACAGGAAGGTGGAACGCGCAGAGCGTTTAACTCGTTTTGGTTGACGTTGAGCTTCCATTTATCAACATCTATATACATCACTAGTAGAAAAGTTAACGGAGTCGTTTTGATGTGTCGATATGAACGCAAGCACACCATTCCTACAAAATACAATGCTTTTTTGTTACCCTGCTCAGCCCTTGCAACGAACAGTGTTTCGTACGCATAAACAATGGACGATACTGACGCGTACGATAAAAGAATGTTCTTAGATCATTGAAAGTACCGTGGCCCAGAAAAACATCTGAAAACGGTTCTCATCGTCGGATTATGTGAATCGTGATGTTCTGCTTACTTACAAAGATTTCGGGCTCGAAATGGTCTGATACTTATAAAAATAATGCTGATAAATTCAATCCTCGATCCTTTCTGGTAAGCACCAAAGAAAACGACATCAACATGCTGGAGCAGACGATGGAAAGAAATTTATGATACGGAGGGTTCCTCGATGCCCTAATTTCAAAGGTTTTCTATATTATTGATACTTCGTAAACGAGCTTTGGTGATAATGCATCAGTCGAAATATCGCAACGGCGAGTGCGAGAGAATTTCGAAATCGAAATCCTTTGATACAGTGCGACCAATTAAAAAAGGCTTGGTCAGCCGATTTTTGCAATGATCCTGCGTAGGCTGATGGACCTTTTTTTAATCGGTCAAACCATTTCAAAAAATTTCGATTTCGAAAACGCCAAGTGAGGTTAGTTGACTGATCCATATTTTTAGAATAATAAATCATCGATCCCGATACTTTTCGTTATTTTGCAGTCCGATATCAATTGCATGCATTTTTTATTCAAATTGCGATTGTTCCCTCCTGGTTGGGCTCAATCTCATCTGCGCCCTCTTGTCACATAAAATACATGCGTAAATTCACGTGCATAGTATAATGAGCAGCCTTTGGGAGTCTTGGAGAAACTACATTTTCCGAGGGTGAAGCACTCCGAGCCAATTCGGTATCGTGCCATTCAGGCTACTGGACACAAAGAAAAATTCTATGCATCCATAAGTGAGCGCGCGATCTACGAGGATCGCTTCCACTGTTTTTTCTCTCCCACTGTTGCGCTCACAGAATATCCCGAATAAATTGCCATCTTTATATACCCCGAGAATAAAGTCAGAGAGACAAAAATGGACGAAAACGACGACACTATCGGATGGAATCGAACGACTCTCGTTTGGCGAGCCAACCACACGTTATATTCGAGGACCACTATATTCGGCATAATTTTCTCGATGAAATTAATCGCATAATTACCACAGTCGTCCAAATTCACCCAAATATTTTATTCCAATGTGATTCCATATCGAATTCAATATTCCAATGGGGCATCGCTCGATCGAATATATTTTGGATCATTAGTCGAGTGTCAGTATCTCGTCCATCACTGTAACTTTAAAACTCGTGAGTTTCGTTCGTTGATTTTTTTTTAATTAACGAGATTTACGATCGTTCAGGCATCGAATATATTCCGAACGCCCAACGAAGCTGCTTATGGCTACGGATGTTTGAGTTTTTCGATTGTTTTGGTGTCAACTATTGCGATCCTCGATTGTTTTTCCAGAGCCCATAAGCCACGGCGCATCGGTATTTCGTTGATGATAGAGAGACAGACTGGGAGATAATGTCAACGTGATTCTCGATTATCGTGTATGGTGGAGAGAAACGAGAGCCGAACGAACACGAGACGAAACTTCAATATTGACTGAGACAACCTCACTCTGTTTGCCCTCGACACCCTTTCCTTTATAGACGATTTGAAAGCTCGCGAGCTGCCAGCCTAGGCGAACCACCAGACTCGAACCCCTCTTATCGCTTTCTCAGCCCCTCCCCGCCTTGCTCTCCCCTTTTTTCTTAGTCTTTTCCGCAACTTTTTTACTCTCCTTTCCCCGTACAGCTCTCCCGACTTATCCTCGAGCTTTCGCCCCTCCAATCCTCCTTCCTTAATGTTCCTCCTCGCGCTCTAGCCGATAATCGGTTTCTCACGAGTCAGAGCAGTCTCATGACTCCTTTTTTCCACCTCCCTTTTTCCTTCTTCCCTATCACTTTCCTTGTCTTCCTTCGTCACTCTTTCTCTCGTTATACTCAAACAACCGTACGTACAGCTTGGTCTCTCATTTCCTAAATGTAATCTGACCACTTCTCCAACCGTTGGTCCTTTCACAAGATTCCATTACTCGTTGATTCTCCAATTTTTTTTCCTAACCACCAAAGCACTTCGATCTTCAAGTTTACTTTGACGGAGTCGATTTTTTTCTTAGATTCCTATGCATGATTTATAATGTTTGCTCGCATATTGCCCGGTGAAGATTCCAATTTTCAAATGTTTGTTTACGAAAAGTCGAACGCAGATCAATGTATTTCGTTGACGTACAGAACTCGATATGAAAAGTATCATGCACCGAGTTTTATTCGATTCGATTATCCATGTGGAAATCGAATGAAGTCCGGATACTAATATACTTGTGAAACATTTTTATTCTTTTGAGTTATTTTAATCAAGCCTTATATCGGAATTGAATCTATAACGAATATAGAAATCGAAGCAAATAATGAGGTATACGAATAATTGGAATTTGATTGTCCTATCGCAGGAATTTGATTATGTACACAACAGCATCGTGCTCCATTAAGAATGATCCTTTCTCCGATGCAGAATACCAGCGCTGAACAATTAATTAAACGGGGAAATCGTCATAAATAAAATCCTTCAATAAATTTCAAATGTTTGTACAGTTTTATTTCCGCTCGATATTTTTTTCTCGTGGTGACAATTTCGCGGGTTTCCTCGTAACAAAGAACCTTCAATTTATAACTGATTTACGGTTAATAAGGTTTCAGTTCCGCGATATGCAAATAGCTCTATCGAGAGTCAACATCGATTGACCTAATCGAGTCTGTACGCACAAAATTTTTACTCGCGGCTTGCAAATTCGCGATACGACGAAATCCGTTCTGGTCATGGATTTCGTGAGCGTTTAATTTCCGACTCTTTTATATCTCCACATTATTTAACGGCTATGCGCCAGCCGCGGTGGCAATATCGAGCACGCCAAAACCGGCGCAGCAATTCAGTGCGTTTCATTTATCCGTATAAATTCCCGATTTGATCCATGAACAAACCCGCACAGAAATGCCGAGCATAAATATGAAAACAGTGGCATTTTCGAGGCCTGTGAAAGATCATGAATTCTTCGCTTCACCTTGCAAATTCACTAAATTGCCTGCGAGCTTGTTCGTACGCTCTTACGTGAGGCTGAATTATAATTTCGAAAAATGTATTAAAAAATGAATTCTCTCTTGCATTTCTCCCAACTCCGTATGATCCCTTGGTTGCTCTCGAATTCCCATCGAACAAGGCAGCAAGGTAACAAGGTGATCGCTGTAACGAATATCGCTGAATAAAAATCAACGAACAAAGAAGAGAAACTCATTCGATACGGTTGCCTACAGTTTAAATTATTCGCTTTAAATGATACAATGGAATGGTGGCCGTTGATTATATATTTCATAATGAAAATCATACCCCCGCGTTGTTATATTTGATACAGAAAAATATCGAATATGCAACAGTGAGGCAAATTTCTCGTCAATCAGTTTTGTTCACAAAATTCCAACGTCCTTGATTGAACGATGCTGCGAGCGATGGCAAAACGTTATTAATGACGACGCTCCAGACACTTTTCCAATGGACCTTGCCGGTTCATTCGAGCGCTCGGTGTATCTATCCATACATTTTATCGTCGACGTTGGAAAACGCTCAGGCTTGTAGCTACACGAAAAGAAAAAAAAAAAAACCATGAAACCAGAACAACTTTGAATCTGTTGTGAATCGTTGACATTTTTTGACATCATTACTTGCTGCCTACGTTTCACCGTGTTCTCGTCTCGCCATTTAAGCGCCCGGACAACATTCGTCGAGGTGTGCTCACTTCTAACATCGTTCGTTACTTATCCACATGCCCCTGCCACTTTTCGACGCACGCCAATTTCATTGAACAGTAGTTATAGCAACGTGTTGCGCTAATTAGTATTCAGAATTGAGGCAGCCGGAGCAAACTCTACAGTAAAGCATATTTGTATGATGGAGGGAATCTCACCGAAACTCCAACAACCCTGCTCCGCCCACGCTTCCACTTCTCTTTCTGTAAATCGTGCGAACTCGAAGCCAAAACCCATTTCACCGTTTATATATGCACAATGAGCCTACTCGATAGTTAGAAACGATCGAATGGACAATAATTACTGATTCAGTCGCGGTGACAATGTCGATATAATTAATTGATACCGTAATCAGGTTTGCCTCGCTCGATCTCTGTTCCTCTTTGAATCCATACACATATATACAACGGGAATACATCGATCCGCAGGGTATTACAGCTAATTATGTATACTTTGTAATGTATGAATATTTTGCCACATTACGATGCTTGTTTTGGGAGGATAGCCGATTGTGTGCTCGGGGATAACCCATATTGTAATTCCGTCATCCTACATTTATCGTCGAATAACCTTTAAAGTTGAAAAATAATCGTACGATTCATCAGAGGTCAAACAAATGAAGGATAGCATTTTCAATTGACGTTATGTTGTTTTCCGGTTTCGATCGAAATCTTATACAACAAACGTACAACAAACGTGATTTGACAAACATAAATTAGGCGTTACGTTCGCATTTTTGTAGGAAACCGTTCTCATCACCGTTTGCGCTAGTCGAAAATAATCGGGTTTTTGAAATGATTTTTCAGATTGTACTGTTTTTGGTCAGAAAACGTGTGGCGCTCGCGGTGTCATACTTCTGAGGCCCGTAGTCTGAAATTCATCGATCCATTAATTCTTTCTCGGTTAAATAGTGCAAGAGAATTAGCGATGAAATGAAACGATGGAAAGTAAAACTCTGTCTCAGTCATTAAAATTGACATTCTCTGGAAGCGACTGGATTGTAACACTTTTTTAACAACTTTTAATTGTGGCGTCGAAGCACCTTCTTCAAAAATAAATGAACTAGAAGAGCTTTTTTTAACGAAGCATTGTTACGTGAATCTCGACTGAGGACTCGATGTTTCCAGGCGAGTACTGGGCAATGCTATTCGTTTAATGAACTATAGAATTTTCCGTACGATTATAGATACGCATATGGTAAGGCGAAGCACGTGTTTCGACGCGAACCGCCTTGCGTTGAATCTCCTTGTGATTGATTGTAATTGCTCTCGATAATTCAAGATAGCCGATGTATTGCTCCCTTTGGAGCATCCGTTCACTTCTACCCCCGTTTACTACAACGGTTTTGGGAACAGGGATTCTTGGTTTCCTTGATCGCGACTCCTATTGGTCCAGCATCCCCGAATACGTCGACGTGTATGATCCTCATCTTAAGCAAGATGAACAGTACCAATGGAATTTGCATGAAAGGACGCTCAGCTACATTGCAGTTAAGCTAAAACGCGTGAAACTATTTCTCAACTAATTTTTTGGAAGGTTTCGTTTATAGTCACGTATTTTTATTTTACAATCAGTTCAATCAAGTTAGCGAAAATGCAAAATAACGAATAGAATTTATAATGGCGTATATTTTTGTTTTACATTCACACATGCACACATCTCACCATGTCCTTACAAAGAGCCCTTTTTGGTATCGATATTACGATCCATTTTCACAACATGAATCAAACAATAATAATGAGGCTTATCTCTGTGCGCGCAGATTCGTCCCTCGTTGGCTCTCGTCCTATAGGACTGGAGCAGTCTTCGTCGACGATATTTTCCGACTCGGATTTCGATTTTGATATGGACTGGTGGTCAGTCGATGATTTATTCGGAGAATCCAAAGAGTCCTGCGTAGTTGAACAACCTCGCAGACGGAACCAGAGTGATGAGACGGAGAGCGTGTTTGATTGAACCAAATTTTGAAAAAAGGAGGGAGCCGACTTTTCCCACTCCAACGTCTAATCACGTTGAATTTGTGATCTGAATGACGAATTTTTAGGTGTTTAAATCTCACATTGTCTTTGCGGGCTGATTTTTGTTTAAAACCAATGCACTTTTAAAGTTATGAAAACAAAAAAACAAGGTAAACGACTCTCCAACATTCCCGATTCGAGTGTTCGTATCGTCACGCAATTTTGAATATTTCCATGAAATATCGAGTGTGCAACAATTGACTTTTTTCTTCTATATTTTACTCTTTCTTGGCTTACCATTTGTGTAAAAGTGCTGCTGAAGTATTCCCGGCGGAACAATCGTTGGAAGAGGGGTCCGCCAATTTAGCTTCGTTCGTCCCCGTCACGGTAAATTTCTAGACTCTCGTTTTTAATGTTCTGGTGCATCTCTCGAGCGAGAAAGCCGGCCGGGTTCTCGCCCTCACAATCCGTTCGACTTTTATAGACAGCGCGGCAAGATTTACGCGAATTTTAACAGTGGGATCTGGTCCTCGGGCAGGCTACTGGCCTCCCCGTCCTCATAAACAACGGCCTTTTGTCCGAGAAAGAATCGATCGAAATACCGGACTTGCACCGAACTCACGCGTCCCGCACTCCCGCAGCTGTATCTTCTGCTTCATACCCTCGTCCTCTCACGCGGCCTCGTTTCACGCTATTTTTCATTTATTTCCGCCCCTCCAACCCGCCCCAGGGGTTTTATGGCGCTCGGAGAGATCGAGTAATTTAGATATTACTGCGAACTCATCTCGCACAGCTTTTAAAACATTGAAATTGAAAATAAAAACTACTAAATATGAAGTTGATGGAGATTATGCGAATTATTGCTGAGATCATCGAGTCCAATGAAGAATTTTATCCCATTCCAGCCCGTACCCCTTGAACGAGAAAAAAGCGTAAAATATGTTGATAAATTCGTACGACATCGCTCATAACAATGACAGTCTAATTGCAAGGATGCGATACTTGTGAAATATTTGTCTACAACTTATTTTTCTACGGACTCAAGTGATAATTTGAAAAATATAAAATAATCTAGAAAATAAAACTGATATCAGAGGCAAGGAAATACTTTGCTTTGTTGATTTTCCATTGGCTCAGTGAAGGTGCAGTTGCGAAGGTGATATAGAATCATAAAAACGTGCGGATAAGTTGGTCAAAGTGTAAATTTTGTCATTGGATAAAAACAAATCGTCATCGCCGTCAGTGATGACCAGATTGAGGTGGCGTTCGGGTCGTGGTGTTAAGCTCTCGCCGGATAAATGTGCGCGATGTATTTTTATGCGAGCAAGCTGACTGCGGCGGCCCTGAGCGCAGGACTGCGCGGTGGCGGTGGTTCGAATGGCAATGGGACACATGGACCAGGTTCCAGTGGAATATGTCGATGCCACGAGATGGAAAAGCCACCCGAACCCAGGACACCCGATCGATCACAGTGTCTTGACACATTGCCACCACCACCGCCACGGGCCCAACATCATTCAAGGTCATCGAAGATAAATTCAACCTCCGGACCTACCACTTCGGCGGAGCACGTCGTTGCCACTGTCAGCATCGAGCATCCAAGGTCGAATCAACATCATCGTCATCGGACAAAGCACAAGGTAGGATTCTTCGGGATCGAGATCAAACGACAATTCTCGTATCGGCCATTTTTCGAAAAATAATAAACTGCGATAAACGGACTAAAGAAATTCTCTATTTTTCAGTAATTTTCTAATAGAATTTTTTCAAAATGATGATTTTTTATCGATTCTCGATAAAGTACGTGTAAAGGCAGTTTTTTTCAGAGTTTTTCGAGTTTATTTGAAGCAAAAAAAAGCTCGCCGTTCTGATATTTCTTGACTAAATAAGCTATTTTTTGAGAAGTATAACAAAATGGATGAAGAAAAATCGGATACGCCATGGAAACGGTTTTAGTCCTTTTTATGTGCAATTAAGATTCCACCCCATATACGTAAGATTTGTCTTTGCGTCTCCCTGAAAAGCAACTGCACCACGGAAAGTGAAATTTAAATTAACCAAAGTGATTTTCGGAACGACCTGGCTGTGCGCTTGTGGAGTCGAACTAAGCTTCAGGACGAAAATTTATGGCTAAGAGCTATCCGCACATGAAACTCTAAACCCGTAAAGTATGTGCATAGATCGTTAAACCTCACCTTTTCCTGTGTACGTTGTTGGAAGCTTAACTCAGGCTTCGCGAGGCAAAGTTCGTCTTGTACAAGTATCCACCACTTGAGATCTACATTTACAATGAATTTCGGAGAATAGTCACTTGGGGTCTAAGTTTGTGGTTTCTTGAGGATCGACTCCTGGCAACATTGACCATTCGCTTGCCGAATGGAAATTCTCCTGTTTTGAACTTTCAATTTGTAGGATTGAATTCTTCAACTTTTCATACCTCTTCAAATGTATTATTTAATTCTATTTGCTTTTTAAAATATCACAAATTGAATCAAGAAGATGCAAAAAAAACGATGGAAAAGGCCCGTACTTTGCGATGACATTTGATGAATCGGCTACATTTTTTACAGATAAATATTACAGAGAAAAAAAACGAGTAGCCACGATGCCAGAAACTCTTCTTAAAAAAATGGACTTTTGGAGCCATTGACATAGCATTGGACGAGGAAATTTCTCACGAAATTCTATAGGAATTATTCTTCTCAATGCAAAGTTATAACGAAAGTATAACGCTTCCTGCTGGCGCTATATATTTGTATCTTTAAAGAATACCGCAAGGGGTGAAAGGGCAAAAACTTCAGCAAGTAGCAGAGGTGAGCGGGTGAAACGTCGAGGATCAGCTACACCACAGGGATGAAGATGAAAGGAGGAAAATAATAGTCATAGAGCCCTTAGTGGAGATGAGTTCGAGGTAGCTGTGGTAGCGTCGCGACGTCTCTTTAAAATACCCAACCCTCTTGCTACACTTTTGCTCTTTCCTCGACTTTCTGCCATCCACCCAACAGATCCTTCGAGCCTTGTACCTTTTTCTCTGCCCTTTGTTCCTTCCCATGCACCTTTTTTTAACATTACACGCCGGCTGTGCCACTCTCGTCTACTCTCTCTCTCTCTCTCTCTCTCTCTCTTTCTTTCTCGCTCCCATATACTTCGCTTTTCCTACATTTTTTCAGAGATGTGTTAGCGCCACTTGTGCAGTGCAAAAAATCAAAAAGAACGTGAGGAATTTTTTAGCATTACGATCCATAGAGATAGGAGCGCGTGGAGAAAAAAATTTGAGAAATTACGAGACGCTTGATGTGACTTCGCCTCGAGACTTTGAATCTCGAATTTTTTATTTTCCTTTCGAAGAAAAAGATAATCATTAAAATGTAAATGAAACAAATTTTGTTACTCGATGTTTTGTTTTCTTGGGTCGAAAAAGTTTTCTCGAAATTGTCTACTACCTTTTTTCCTCAACGTGCCATTATTTATGTACTCCGCGATGTGACACTGTGCGCCAGACACCTTTTCGATTAAAAAGAACTATTAAGAAGGAGTGGAGTTCCTCACCTTCCGTGCCTGTATTCTTGACCGAGGTGCAATTAATTTTCTTTCTTCTTCTCTTCTTTCTTACACGATCGCATTTTACATCAACTTTCCTGTCGTCTCCTACTCGTTTAGCTGCAAAGAGAGCGTCTTGAGACTAATTTAATTTCAATTTTCACCCTCTCAAAACCGCGCGCTCTTCAGCTTCTCTCTCGCTCTTCGCCGAGTGATAGTTGCTTAGCAGTCGATATCGTTAACCTTTCAAAACCTTCTGTATCATCGAACATTGTGCGAACTCACCTTATTCAAATTGGTTTTTTAATTAAACGTACTTCAGTACGTTTTTAATATAATTACAACGAAAGTGACCGTTGGATGAATTGACAATTGATTTATCGAATGAAATTTTTCTCGTTGATTAAAAAATCGAAATAACTATAAAGATTCGAAATCATCGATCGTCAGTTCTATGACGTAATAATCAATGATTTTATTTATTAAGTAATTTTTTTACAAAGTCCTATCTTTTGCTGAACTACGTGAAGTATCGAGTCCTAGAATAGAAAATCGAGACTCCGCAGCTCTTATTCAATCATTCGCACTCTCAAGATATCGCTGAGAGTCCTCGGTCGTGAAATCCAGGCATCTTCTAGCGCGTTCAAACTTTCGCACCACAATCAATCCTTTCCCTTCCAACGTTCCATTATCGAGGAATTTCTGCCTGAAAGATTATTTTTTTCGTTCTTTCAGCCTTGCGGTAACATCGATGAATGAATGCCCGTTTTGCTCGAATGCATCCGTCGCTTCTAGAAATACTTTCTTTTCCGCCTGCTGCAATTTTTCATCTCTTTCTCTCTCACTATCGACTTTTCTTACGGAAATATTATTCGTTAAAGACGGATGAAAAGTAGGAGAAGCATAGAAAAGTAAATTGAGGAAAAGCGAAGGAAAAAAATGAAAATCAGAGTCGCGCTACTTCTTGGCGCAGATTGTCAGGAGCTGTGCATTCACATTCCATCGAACTTTTATCAACGGGAGAAAAGCTCTCCTGAGCTGCGTACAGTTTATAAGTTGCATCGCGTTTTCGAGAATCTGATTCGGTAGAGCGAGGTCATACTAATGTCCTTTTCATTTATTCCACTGCTTTGTTGAAATCTTCGAGTGTCGATGCTCTTGTATAAATTCCACTATGGTCAAACGAGGGCCTGGTACATTGTTAGTAACAAAAAGGAAATTCCAACAAAGCAGGATTTCAGGGTGTGCATCTGTACACACGTGTATGAATGTGCCAAAGAGCTCGGGGAATGATTTTTTCTTCGGTCAAGTTCTACACGACCTGGAGAAACGGTGCGCCGAGAATTCGTTGAAACTTTCGCACCATCGTAGGTACCAGGCAGCAAGGGAGCGCATATCTACATGAATCTTTGGTTAGACCGGATTGCCAGTCTTGCGGTCGGTTCCTAAGCCTTTTGCTTCTCGCAGTCCCGTCGAAACTTTGCTCCTTATTGTTTCTTTTCTTCCTCTCTTCCCTCTTCTCGAAGTATTATCTAGCTGGGGGAGATTGGTGCTTCCTCCGAGGCTTCCTTTCCGCTCTCATGAACACACACGGCGCTCGATCAAGGCTACGACTTCTCTGAATTTCGTCTTCTCCAGCTTGTCACTGGTGCTGTCAAATTGAGAAAAAAATGCATAGTTGAGATAAAAAAGTTGTCGGAAAAGTGATAGGTGTGAGGGGAAAAATGCACGAACAGCAAAGTACTTTCGGCCTCGTGAGATTGACCCGGCTGCTACAGATTTTACGGCTGTGGAATCGACACAATGCTTTGCACCACACTCGTCCTGTTTCCAAGACTCCTCTATCTCGCTCTTCGACTCTCTCTCTCTCTCTCTCTCTATGACACACGCGCACATACACAGAGAAACGCAGTCCATTTCGACGATTTTTATCTTTTTTCTCAGTCCTGAAACGTCACATTTTATTTCCACGTGGTTCGGCTCAGCGAGATCAAAGCTCGCGAGATTTCAGAACCGTGAAAATAATCTCGCACCTGGACGCGTCGAGATTAAGACTCGACCAATAATATCTCACCCATTTGAAGAAGGAGTTCCGAGAAGGAGATGTGGAAGAATCGCCACAAAGAAAAGGGTTCCTTTTCAAATGAATCACGCGGCTTCTGGTTGAAGCTTTTTTCCATTACTAGAAACAGCCAATATGTTGGACGTTCAGTCTGATCGGATCTCAGAATAATATGATTGTAGCAGCGTAGTAAAGTTTGTTATCACAGTGATGACACACGTCAAATAATATAGGGTGAGATGCTTAATTTTTCCAGCCGAACCTTTCAGTTGGGGTTGTAAATTCCAGGTAGCAGCGATCTTTATACGTATTACTATCATGACGCAGGTATTCGCAATAGTGTTTTTTTTTTCGTTTTTTAAATGAAGAATCGACAATTTAACAATTAATAAACATCGCCACTTTTATTGCGATAGAAAGAATCGGTGAGTGAGAAATCTACAGTTTACAATCGGACTAGTGCGGAATCAACCTCGATTGAGGACTCAATTGTCGTGTCGAGGATGTCCGTATTCTTTGAGATTCAATTTTCAACAAACTCCCTCTTGCCCAACAAAAAATTGCTGCAGCCGAAGAAGGGAGAATTACGAAAAGTTTGAACATCTTTTAGTAAAAAATTCATATTTCTTAAGATTTAGAAGAATAGAACACAAAAAAAGGTAAATTTATGAGCCATGCATGTGGCCGCCACGCAGTGGACAGTCCGCATGATGACTCTTGAACCCCATCCGTCGCTCACTCAGACCTAACATCGATTCTTTGACCTGAGCCAGCGCATTCGGGGATGACATTCGAAAACTAATAATTTAAATTTTGATTTTACGAAAGTCTATTCAACGTGTGACACCCAACAAATAATGTTATTACATTTATCTAATTCTGACCTCCGATTAAAAGCAGTAACACGCGAAATTCTGTTGTCACGAATAATGTCACGGTATGCAAACCCGGGAGTAACAAAATGCTTTCACACGAGCAGGAGAAAGTCGACATACCGTAAACCTCTATCTGCCGTAGACGAATGAATATAAACTAGGACATAATGTCTATGCAAACGAGAAGATTCACGCGCGCGCACTTCCCCACGCCACACGTGTTTTTATATCCAACCTTATACCTTAATAACACATAACTTTTACGGTTTTATCTCTCAACGGTAACGATGTACTTTTGTATATATGGAGATACATGGTTAAGGTGGAAGAGACAGAGAGATGGGTAGTTTGGTCGATAGGGTTGTTTATACTCATGGGAGATACACAACTGTCGTTGGTATACAACAGACCGAGGCAGAGGTAGAGCTGATGCACGTACTTTTGTCGCGAGCACAAAATTTCAGTGGAAAAGCCAGTTTAACGTTGAAAAAAAAACGAGATTATACGAAGCATCTCAGCTGGTTGACGAAGGAGGTGAAAAGATTTACAATTTCGAAATATCTTTTGTGTCAAAGACAAGTTTTCGTTGGTAGACGGATAAAATAATAGAGAAAATGAGAGATATTTTGTGAGATTGTACGCGGTAGAGAAGGTGGGAAGCAGAGGAAACGATGATGGAGTTAGAGATCGAAAATAAGCTCTATTGCTTAGAGCTTTGACTAAAAGCAGAATTTACTTGGTGGTAGAGTCAATGCCGAGTGAGGATACAATGAAAGGGGACGTTCCTCCCGCGGTCTTGGCCCGAGAGAATCCGCTCTTCTTGTCAACGTTTTAAGGCTTCTTACTCCTTCTCTCCCTCTCCGTTCACACCGCACCCATCTCTGTCCGTCTCCTTATTCTTCGCTGAGATCGCTCAGAGGGAAAGAGCAAATCCTGCCGCGAGAGAGTTTTCCTCACCGTTGATGAGGAACAATTGACTGGCTTTTAGAACAGAGGCGGCGAGGTGCGCGCGCGCGTGAATCCAACGACGAGACACACTGTGAGAAAGCTCACCAGTCGAAATCTCCAACCTCGAGGAATCTTTCACCGCTGAAACTCGTACAAATGGGTGAGAACTGCGTCGGGCGTCAGCCAGTCAACGTTAATTGGCCTCTCGTTAATGACGTCTTATAGCAGATTACACACTTTCGAGCTCGAGGACTGCTTCGTTGCCCTTTAACGCATACGCATCGAGCAGCTTCTCAACTTTGAACTTTGTCATTGTAACATGATCCGATGGGTTCGGTGGTCCTCATCGAATTGTTGCAATTGCGGTGGACTGTCATGAAATCACGTCAATCAGAATAATGACAATTTTTATGATTGTTATTATAGGAAAAGATGCTCGACAATAATACACCAAGAAACATTGAAGATGTGGAGCGACGGATTATGATTGATGTCATAATCCGTTTTTTCCATGTCAGTGAACTCAAGCACCCTCGATCAACCGTCCCTATTTTTGTTGTCAGTTAATATTACTCTCCAGAACGATTCAGCATATGGGCGTGGCGTCGAAACAAAAGTTTTGAATGAAAGAATGAAAGCACTTGAATTTCCCGTCACTCGCTTAACAAAATAATATGGAAAAAACTGAAATTAATTTATTCCTGAAATTCGTGATCGTAGTTTCAAACGATTTTTGACAAACTTTTTTACAACTCTCAGCGGTGATTAACTATGGATCTCGGACTTGAGAATTTTCACCACATTCAGACCAGTCGCAATTTTATTTCGAGACCCAAGCCCAGATAAATCGAAGAATTTCTATCACAAAGGGTACACAAGTGTGGGTACAAACATTGAATGGTTTGTGGAGAGCCGAGAAGTACGCCGTTAGATGCGCGGTCATGGCGAAGCCATCCACTCGTGCGGTGAATACACAATCTGTCTTTGTCGGATGATTTTATATCAGCGGTATACAGCTTCCCGACTGGGTCCCGGGGCACAACGCCCAGATTTATATATCGTGAGCATGCTGAGGGAACCTCTGGAGAATCACGACAACCTCCGACTATCCGTCTTCAACGTTTTCACCGTTTAAACGTCATGGGTATGTATGTATATTATTTCGAGGTTCACAACCCTATACATGCGTCACTGAAGGAGAACCCTCTTTTCTTCAACATACTCACAAAAGTCAGTTACGTCGTCGTTCTGAATAAGAAATAGGAGGTTCTGCGTCGTTGATAAAAAAAAAAGAACAAAAAAAATCTCGAGGGGTTTGGGCACATTCAAATAAACGGTTCATGTCGCAAGTTCGTATTCTCAATAGCTTCGTTCTTAATCTTGATATCTGTTTTTATTTAAACTCGTTCACCTCGTCAGAGTGAATGAAGGTTGGAGTACATTTTTATGGAAATCACAATGTAATGAGAGTAATCATGATGAAGGACAAGTACGATTCAAAGGCTCATTCAATTTAATTAACATTTAATTCATTTCATACATCAATCGGACTGAAAATCGAGAATTCATCGGTGCATTACCATTCGCATGCGATGCTATTGTGCAGCGTGAGACAAGGATCGGAGATTTGATGTTATCAGATTGCGGTCTCTTCTAATTAGACGGCTGTTATGTCGTTAGCAGTTTCTCTCTCGTATCACCAGCTCCCTCTCTCTCGCTCGCTCGCGGGGGTGTTCGCCCTTCCTGCCTCTCTTGCTCTCAATCCCACCCATACATAATTATTGGAAAATCATCGGTGCGACTGTCCTCGAGCACCGAGGCTTCGGTAATACTCTCAGCGGAGAGAAATCAATTGGACGCAGCTGCAAATGAATTTTATTAGCAAAAGACGTCGCGTTTCGGGTGTTTGTGCAGAATGATTTTGAAGAAGATCATCAAAATGTCAATTTTTCCCTTGATTCTCAACATCGAATGTTTTGGAGGTCAAAGCAATCTTGAAACAATCTTTTCAGTTGTTCGTGGCTACGGCTAAGGGTGCGACTCGATCGTACCCTCAGCTTCATGGCCTGCTCTTTGCCAGCGCGAAACGAGCACGCGGCAATGACACCTGGTTCGTCGGGGATCACCAAGAATTTTCAAATTCCAAATGACCAAAATCAAAGCTCAATTATCGATCCGGAAAAGCCAGTATGAGTATTGTTGGCAGGATTTGATGACCCGTAGGACAGAAAGGGCTCTCTGTTGTCCTCGTTGAAGACACGCGATGGGGCGTTTCGACGGATTCCTTTGAGCTTTCGGTACATTGAATCTCCGTGGACGGCAAGTTGAAGACACAGGAGGTTACCACCTCGAATCCAGCTCGTGTCTTCGCCCAAGGGCCCTACAAGAGACGACCCGCTGTACCCAGTCCAGAACCCCACGAATGTAAGGTAATCGAGGACGAGCCTTAAGGGGACTCGGAGCTTTGATGCGGCGTCACTGTCGTCACTCTCGAGTCATTATAATTGAGTTGAGTGCAACTTAGTTAGCAGCGTCAAACCGTCGTGCCAATGATGAGAGCGAAGCAAGAGGAACGCAACGACCCTGAAACACCCTCGACGAATATCTCGACTATCACACCTCAAATGACAATGCTCTTCCTTCTTATCGTATATGTGCACGTTTAGATATACAAATCGCAACGTAACAACGCATCCCTACAATTCCCTGTTTCAACGACGAGAACTTTCGTCATTATCCGAAGCAGTAGTATCTAAAGTCGAAATTCTCGTGTTATGGATATTATGTGCCTGCATATACGTCAGAGCCTGAGATAATTATGCGGTGCTGCTGCACTGTGAGCCATCTCACTCGGAGCAAACTTTGTCACATGGATTCCAATTACACTGCAGGGGATGCGAAGATTATTTTACCATTCATTTATTATTAAGGTCCGAATGGAATTTGAGGACTTGAAACGAACAGATTTCTTCTTTTTTGCATGAATTTTACTAGGTCGATGGTATAAAACGGCCTCGTTATGACGTGGGAGAGAAAGCATGAATTTTTATGTACTTTTGTCGAGTTCAATATCGGATTTTTCTTATTGATACAAAACGCAACAACAATGTCTCTGGAACGAGCGGAAACGATGAGACTGCCTCGCGACGAAGATTCTCAATTTATGTATGAGTATAAATACAGTAGCACATTTTTCTCCTTCGTTTACTTGTTTGGGACTTTGATTTGAATTGCAGAAACTCATCGGTAAGAGAACGCAGCGAGAGGCTCGAGCGAGGGGAGAGACGCAGTTTCTCCTTCTTCTCTTCTCTCTTCCTCTCTCTTTTCCTTCTCAACTGCTTTTATGAATGAGAAAGCGACGAACCGCAAAGGTGTTTCCCGACTTCCACTTTCTTGAAATTCCCGCCCATCTCTCCTTTCCATTCTCATGAATTCCAACCCCCTCGTGCTCTAATTTCGATCTTTTCTTCCTCCTCGACCGCAAATTCGTATCGCACGAATACTCTCTCCCTGCTCCCCCATTCACGCTCCGTTACCCATGCCACACTTTTCTGTCTGAACACACATCTCGGCTCCTGGTCCTCGTGATATTCAAAAGATTTCGTTAAGGGCTCTACAGCGAGTTGGCAGCGTTCATTACGCCGTGACGAATCTGAAAATGGATCCGAAACTGTTGTACCGTATTCCACTATCAAGTCGCTCCAACGGCTTTTCCTTTTTACTTATTAAAATTTCACTTCTCATGAATATCACTTAACCGATATGACTTTGAAGAAATATATCGTCTGAAGACGTTACGAGCCTTTCTTCCCTAGTCTAATACCTCGAAAATTATTGTTCTTCTTCTTCTTCTTTTTCTTTTAAAGTGTTACTGCCCATGAAATATACCCTCGATACGACTTGATCCACACTCCAGAGTATATTCTGAGCTAGCTGAAATTACGAAGCTCAAAGATTAAGCAAAACGGAGCTCGTCCCATTGTAAATGGATGCTGCACGTTGTTGGAGAGGATTGGAATACATTTCGTATTGAGCGAGAGTGTATACGGGGGGAGATCGTGCCTCGTAAACACAACGACCTAACGAGGTCGCTTCCCAAATCCAGGTTTTCATAGCTTGTAGGAGGATCTTCTATCTCAACATTCAGTTGAATCGCGCGAGCTTGGGCAAGCGAAGCAATTGTAGAGAGAAATTGACGGTCTCGATACGATAGAACGGGGTCGTATAAATTGACACTCCACGATTCTCTTTCTCTATATATACACATATACTATAAGATCGAGATATAGATTGGACGAGAGTTGGTTCTTTCTCATCGAAGAATGAACACACGCCGTAGGTTAAAGCGAACGAAAGTGTACCGAAGCTTTCATTCTCTCCTCTATACAAGAATGGGCTGCACATGTATACAGATGCTGATTCGGGGTCCAAGCCCATGACATCGTATACGTCAATGTATGAGCATCAGTGTATTTGTCCGAGTGATGTTTTCGTGTTCGTACTTCTGTCAAACTCGACCTAGAAACATTTCTTTATTTCTCATTTCGGAAATTTATCATTCGGAATAGAGAATTAAAACGAATGACAATGTTGAATGAAACATTTGACAGATTTGACTGGGACGATTTATTAATTTCAGAAAATCTTTTGGAGTCGAGGAATAAGTTATTGAAAAAGTGCGAAATTTTATGCTATTCCGTTCACGTATGCTGTGAAGGAATTTTCAATTCTCTATCCACAAACAGAGCAGTTTTTTCCTCCCCCCGCCTCTCTCTTTCTCCCATCCCCTTCCTCATTTTCCTGTTGTTTCTTATTTTCAATAGCAAACTTTAATTACGCCACGGATTAATGGTTGAGTAAAAAAATTAAAGTTATACACTGAATATAAAAATACGGTTCAGGAACTGACGCTTTCCGTCGTATCCATCTCTTTTACATTTCCGTTCTCACTCATAATATATCTGTGTCTCGTATAATATGTATATGGATAAGTTTTTTCCATGCTTTTTCTCTCCATCGTTTCAGCGTCTCCTCTCGTCTGGTTATGACGCTACAAAGCCGTGAATAACAATAATAAAGCTCCGTCCGTCAGTGCTATACTTCAATGTATCCCGCCCTCGAAATTCTCCCTTTCCTCACTCCATTTTCTTCCTTGCACGCTCATTGCTATACTTTGCTTTACTCATTGCACTTTTCCTACTTCTCTCTCTGTCTTTCTCTCCCCAGACTGCCCATGGGTGTTCATCGCCGTTGTTTTTCTCCTCCTTTCCCTCTTCTCTTTCTCCTTCTCTTATGTCATCTATAATTTCGTCCCTCGTTTCCCACTCTCGTTTCATTCCTCACTAACGAAAGCTGCTTCTCCTCTCTCCCTTACACCTCAACACTCCTTTGTCCTTCATCTCTCTCGCTCTGCCTATTTTCTCCCATTTACGCTTCAGCACTATTTTCCTCATTTCGCACGATGGCAGCAACGCGGCTTCTTTTTATTTTCATTGAAATAAAAAGGAGATTCGGTTTTATTATTTCCCTCCTTTCGCAGCTTTCCCCTCCGAAGAATGAATGGTGTACGCTTCCTCGAAAAAAGTACAGGTCCGTGAAGCGTGCTCTGATATGGAGCTGCGATCACGCAGTACGATTTCACACCACCATCCTATGCACTAAAATCATCCTCTCATCGTTGGTTGTCCTGCTTTTTAACAATATTAAATCTTTTATTGTTCCCTCTCTCTCTCTCTCTCTTAAAAATTTTGATTCCCACATTTTTCCTACTTGCCTTAAACATTGGAACGAGAATTTGAATTTTAGTTTTGAGTGTTCAATTCGGATCCAGAAATCCAATGAAATGATACACTTTTTTAAATTGTTTTTTCCCATCTGTATCGATTGCAAAAAAAACTGGAGTCTGCCATAGACTTATAATATGAAAGAAAACGGCCAAACTGCATCAAAGTGTCTCGGCACCAAAGAAAGTGTGCCCAGAAGCCTTCGTATAATTTTCCAGATTTTTCACATTCCGAGTAGATGAGAATAAGCCACTAGAAGACGCGGAATTCGAGTCTTTCGTTCTGCTCCGAGCTCGTCGAGAAAATAAGTTTCGCATGCAGGAGATGAGAGCTACGTGGGCCCAAGCGAATTTTTACGACTCTTCGTATATACTCCCGGAGTTTACAGCTCGATGTAGCATCGCTACATGAATTTTTGATATTCTGGAAGTCTACGAACAAGCTTGGAGCTCTCTATTTCATCTCAAACTTGTCTAGAAAGTTGTGACATCGTAAAATTTGGAATTTTAGAGATAATGACCGAGTTTAACGGTCCAAAAAAATTGATGCTGCAGTTACGAAACCGGAAACAGATTGTTTCATCAATCGTTCACATTTCTGAATCCTTGAGTCTCACGGCGTGCTCCAACCGAGAATATCTAAAATATTTTCATTTTTGAGCACCTGAAAATTTAAATAGAACACCCACTAAAATACGTACAGTTATAGGATAACGAATTATAATCATTCTGGATAATAGCTTTCCCCTGGTCTTCGTGCAATACGATATCATGACTTAATGATCCATAGAATTTGGCCTCGTTTATCTGCACGCGCGACACCACAAAAAAGCATGCTTATCATAAAAGAAATGAAAATGTTTTCAATATTTTGTCGGTTGCCTTTGAACAACTCGAGCGATAGTTTGGTTCAGTGGATTCCTCCCCTACCCAAAGAGGTTTTTTCACGAAAAAGTATAACTCTCGATATATGTATGTATGTTTTGAAAGTTTCGTCAAAAAAAATACGCGTACATTAAAAGTTTCGGAAAATGATATATATTTACTTAGCTTCCGACGAAAATATATATAGTAAATACGTCAGTTATACGTTGACAAAAAGAGAAAGGAAAGAGGGTGGTACGTGGATTCGATGGAATGGAAGTAGGAAATTTCTGAAAGGTAAATAGATAGTCATGGTTCGTACATACATATCAATATGAATATGCAAATATATAGTTGATGAATGATATTATGTCACTGCTTTCCGCTCTTTCGTTTCTGACAAGTTTCATAAAACCGAGTGACTTGCATATAAATTCACGTCAACATATATTTATAACGCACCATTCGGAAATTCCTCTCCACCGTTTGCCTCGACGTAGGACGACAAGATTCTAGGCTAGTAAAAAAAAATGGAGAAAAAATGCTTTTTTTTTCATGGGTCATCCGGGAAGAAAATATAAGGCGAAAAAATTTCGACCCATGACATTGCAAGAAAGGCGACGAATTGGAGCATCGTTGTCAACGCGAATTATCGCCTGATCTACAGGCACGAGCTCTCCAAAATGACATTTGATGTATTTCTATAGCTCATCGTTGGAGTTAAAAAAAGCTTAGCATTCATCGTCCTGACTTTTTCCTTGCTCAAGTGACGTGAGCAGAGCTTTATGCGCTCGATTTATAGTACGCTTTTCAACGTATAGAAGATAAAAATTGTGTTTCCCGACGCAGTGCTTCTGATAAATTCCACTCAAAATTCTTATCCCCTTTTTTGTATCGTCATCTCTCATATTTCCGCTTTTTACCGGAAGCGAATAGAGCAATGCTCGATATTTTCGACGCCGGAAGTTACTGGAGTAGTTTACCTTTCTTATGAAGCTGAACGTATGATAGAAATTTTTTTACTTGAAAACATATTTCTCTAATGAATATCAGAAATGAAAAAGCAAATTTCGAATTTACGATTTCGCAACGACTGTAAGTCGAAGATACACCAAATTTCGTGCGATCGATTAATTTTCGATGAAAATCAGAAGAACCTTGTTGGGAAGTTGGAAAATATGAGGAGCCAGAAACCCTGCCAGTGGATAAGGCCGTTACTCGAGTCCAAGAGTCGGGGATACTTGGTTGAATATTCAATCATCGAACGCTTTTACTTCGCGTTATCTGCGCCCAATTACCATCTGAACACATGGCCCCGGACAATGTAGAGGAAACGAGAATAAGAAAAAAAATAAAAGCAGAATATGAAATGTATCAGCCCTTTAGTGGTCAGTTATATGGCAGGGGGGTTGATGCAAGATGGTAAGAAGAAATCGGGAGTATCCTCACACAAGGTTCTTTGGGCTTGAGAGTAGTTACTCTCGGAACGGGACAGTTTTCGTGTCCACTTTGCATGATAATGAGAGCGCTAACGAGCTCTATTCATTCCACAGCCATGCCGGGACTGCATTCACTCTCGTTTTATCGTTTCTTCCCCTCCGCCCTTCTCCGCCATACTTTCAACGTTGCTTTTTCACCGTCTTAATCCTTAGGCTGGCAAAGCGTGAAAAAAGCTCTTCTCCGGTAGCGTACGTATACGTATACGCACTCGACGTCGTGGATACACTCTCCCGAAAGGTCGTGAACTCTTTCGCCTCTTCGTTGTTCTTGCCATCGTCGAATCTTACTATCCGTTCTTGGGCTCAACACTCTTCTCGAGACTCGGTATTTATGAGTCTCTGCAGTAATTTGAAAACTCCATTAAGTTAATGATAACCCTGAAAATAGGCTGGTGGAATGCTACGTTTTTCTTGCTGAACAAACGCATCATCTCCTTCTCTCATTGCATCCCATTAAAAATAATAATTTGCTGCCGAGAATATGGACTTATTTCGAAGTAAATTTCATAAGCAAATGATCGTTTGTTATATGAGATTGATGCTCGATGACTGATGAGCTACTCGATTCACTTTTGTAGTTTTTATTCCACTCTTCGTTGCCGACAATCGAACTCCCATCGCGCGGATTCTTCCGTTGAAGGAATCTCTTTGCTACGAATACAGCCTTTTTGCCTTGTCAAATGTAAAGGCACTCAATCACTTCCGCTGAAGACGAGACCCTCGAGATTCGAGGAAGGGGAGCAGCGTCAAGACCCTTTACTATTCCCGATCGATCCATTTGCTTCCTCTCACTCTCTCCTTCTGTCTTTTTTTTTTATATCTCCGCCTAAATTTCCTTTCACGTTCATAAAACGTTGGCTCAACTTTCATACGATATTCATTTACACTTGGTGCTTCGAATTTTTTTTTCCAGGGGTATCGAAACTCTCGATACGACATATCCCCCTCTTATCGCATTTTTTCTGCTCCGATAGCCACGGTCCCCGAGACCGAATGAGCGTTATTGTTTCATTGTCTATATCGAAGCAGGATACTGGAAAATCAAATCACCGGAGCATCTATTCGGAGCTCCATTTCTTTTGTTTATTTCTCTCTGCCCTGTTTTTCATCCGAGTTATGTTCTCAAGCCTGAAATGAAGATGGTAATGAATCGACGCGCGATATCCAACCAGTATTATATATACTCTTCTATGTTAATATACACGAACAATACTCTCTGGTAGAAAATTATTCAGCTGTGCAGAGCAGGCAGACGTACGCAAGGAATAATTCCAAAAGACTGACGCGTATGTCCTCCACGCGATTATTCCCGAAGAGGGAAGGAATACCCATTATAGAAAAATATACGAGAAAATTTGCATTGCGAAATTCTTTTTATCACTGCCAGAAACGGGGGAAGCATGGAAGACGCTAAATAGACGGCGGTATAGAGACCGCCACGAAATCATTATTCTTCATTATTACTCGCTCTTGCTCGTGACAAAACCAGAATACACGTAGTGAAATACCCACTCGTTCCTCTGCTAGGCAGAATTCTGTCGGCTTATTTTCTCACTTTTTTTTCAATGGAAATATTATTCAAGTAGCATTTAGAAAATAACTCGTTGGTCGATTTATTATATTTAAAACGTCATTATCAACGTGTTTACGGTTTAACTCGACTTCGCTTCCTGTCATCGTAATGACGATTTTTTAGCATTACATTCGTCTTTTGTTCACCCGTTAATCGCTCAGGTGAAGAATAAAAGGAATGATGAACATTCCCCACGGGCTCAACACTGTTTTGCGATTTACGCGAGTTCATTATTTCCGTGTAAAATGCAATGTTGTGAAACGGCGTGAAACGCGTGGTAGACCAACCGCGTTATTTATAACCCCGTTTTTATCGCTGGATTATCCACATCGAGAGAGAAGGTATAGTGCGGGAAGACAAATTTGAACACTAAATAACATTGACCATTAATGTCACTCTGTGTCGAAACTACGATACAAAATAATCGCCATTCAGGTAGAATTAAACATTTTCTCTAAAATATTGGATTTTTTATTTACGCTTTCACGCGTATGTTTTCTTGGATTTTTGCACATTTGCACTTGGAAATATTTTTTCAGTTGATAGGGAAAATAAACGTTCCTCTAGTACTCGGAGCTCGAAGTTTTGGCATATGACTCAAAAGTCACTCAACCATGTATGGACCTCGCCTGAGGCTGCGCGGCGGAGTTCACTAAACGGCAATTTCATGAATTACGACAACAAATCGAGGATCATTTTCAATGTGAAAATTTGTCTCTGTAAGAGTCGATGATTCACAAGAATTTTTCCGCGAGCAAAACTTATCGCGTATTCCTAAAATTTGCATTGCTATTACGCTTTTTATTTTTGACTCGCTCCGGGAATTTTACTCGCGAAATGAGAAGGTGGTAGGACGAAATTTACATTAGAAATTAAAAGAGCATTTGCCATGCGAGCAATATTTCGGTCATTAAGCCTTCTCGTGAAGTTGCTTCTTGGGTCTCGCGATACTTTTTTTTCCTCCCGGTAGTTTCGTGAATCCACGGTTCCTTTGTACGTTCGTTATACTTGGAAGGTTATAACGCGTCACGCGGGTTCTGTCTTGGTCGACATCGTCGGCGTCGGCGTCGTATACCCTCGAGGGTTGCATATTTCAGTAGTTCTCTGGTTTTCTTATGACATCGTGACTAACGACCAAAAGACCTGAGGCTCGTACGGTGCAAAAGTCTCCATCATTTTCTTTCTCGCTCTATCTTCCTCCGTACTTTGGTTGGATGCTGCACCGAGAAGTGCCTGAGGAAACCTGCGGCAATATATTTCGCCTCGCGCCTAGCTGATAAAACCGCGAATCAGTTTTTTCGTTTTATTTTATTTAAAAAAATTCTACTATCAAATACTAGAACGTCATAAAGGAGATTTGTAAATATTGAATAATCAATCGTAAGAAAATTCTTTGCCAGACTGAGATAATTTAATCGGATTATAACTGGAGCGATTTTTATTTCGATCGCTCAAGATGCTCCCCCCAGCATCTGGGAAATTTGCATCAACGTCGCTCATAATTTAATGATCTTCATAGCCGAAGTTAATGAAATGATGATGAAGAGGTCTCGGGATAAGCAAAAGATGCAAAAGACTCCGAAGGAAAAAAAGCCTGAAAAAGTGGGTTCCATTCCAAAAGATACGGCAGAGACGTCCGTCGCCACATCGTCAACGGAAAATCGCACTGTATACAACAAACAGAGAGCAGGGAGAGGAAGAGAGAGAAGGAAAGCCAGAAAAGAAAAGACAGGGAAAAATCGTGGTCACAAGGGAGTGGAGAAATGGTGGAAAATAAACGAGTACGACTTTCCTAACGACATTCGAACGCTTCGTAGGTTTTCCACGAAATTACGGCAAAAGTCATTTCCTCTGTGAGACATTTCCTCAATTTGAAGCATTCGCTTCCTCTGGAGCTCGGGAAAACCGGAGAATTTCCCTCCACCTCCCTGTCGTGTCCTCTTCTCATCCTGCGCTTCCTATATTCACTTCACTATTCGCCGCAGCCTCTTCCTTTACCCTTTCTCCGGCAAACCCAAAGTTCATATACACAGATATGTATACACATCTACACCTGGTTTATTTTCAGACACACACAAAGAAGCTCCCTCGTACCGACCAGAGAGCGGACCGATGCTGAAACTGCAAGCTTTTGCACAATCCCGTTACAACAGCTCCTCTGACTAACCCGCTAGATGGATAACCATCCCATCAAACCCTATTTCCCAGCTGTGACTCGCGTCGTTTTTCTATTCATTCTTTCCGATCTACCTTTGCTCCCTATTTTATATATCCCTGTACGAACCTATGTATGTATATATATGCACCAGTTCCCGCAGACTTTCTCAAACTCTTCGTTGGTAACCACAGAATTATCCTGGAAAAGTTGAAACAAACTTTGCACTACGATTCGAAAGGCCCGTCGATCTATTCTCCGATCGAAACGAATCCAACGCGGGACAATTCAATTGTTACGGAAAAATGTTTTTGCTGAGTTTTCGTCATGCGAAAAATTCGAGGATCTCGGTATGGAATTCCGAGCCAAGACGAATCCGTACTTTGCCACGTGACCTTTTTTGACTGCACCACTTTTCCCAGCAACTTGTTGGAACGCACATCATGATATTACAAATCAGTGAAAGAGCCGAATCCTTCATATTGGATTCCCCAACCGTATAAGCATGAATTCAAAGTTTTGAACCACTTTCGAGCTGGCAAACTATTTCCATGGAAATCCCCGAGGATGGATACTATAAATAAGAGGTCCCTCTGGCGACCCAAATCTGCCACCAATGCAGGTACAGAAGTTCACAAACAAGACTCTAGGACTACGACCAATTTACGGACGAACGCACTTAATACCGATGTGTGTCCTCCTGAGAGAAAATCACTCGCGAAAATGGACGTAGTTCCCCTGATCTTGGATTTATGTCCTTGCAGCAACCAACCTAAGGTCTACATCATCTCACCTGGGATCAAAATCGTCCTTCGTAACCCAATGTCCAAAAGCCACTGGCTTTTGAATCGTCACTCTTATATACCATCTTCCTATTTTATCATTTATATTCGAATTTAAATATTTAAGAGGCTATTCATGTGACATACATTTAAATAAGAAAGAATTTGTACTGGGATTGGTCATAGACAGCTAACTTTTCATGGCTTCATTGGTTTGCTATTACTAGTAAGTCAACTAGACTCTGATAGGGGTGGGATTAAACTTTACAGAAATTACCATTTACTCGACATTAAATTTTGCATTTGAGAAAAAGTTAGTTTGATTAACGAATTAATAAGTTTGGCTAGTGAGGTGAGTTTGCAGCTCTTTACTGGTTAAATCTCGTTGCTTCTTCTTCCATTCTCCCCTGTCAATTTTTCCTCCTCCTCCCCCCCCCCCCCCCCCGCCCCTTTCCGTCGAAATGCACGAAACTAAATCAATCGTCATCGTTGCATGTCGTAATCTTAAGAGAAAATGTTTGTTTTCAACAATAAACTAATTCAAACTTGAATAGTGACAACTCCGCAAAAACAGGTTTATCTTCCCGTCCGATCATTCATATACTTGGTGAAAGATGGAAAAAAGTAGGAACGAACTTTGAAGACTCCCCTATATCCCGAACTTTTTCACTCATATTTTTCACGAGAACGCCCGCTGAATACAAATCCTCGCATCGAATGTGAATACGTGAAAGCATCCGTGAAAAAGTCCATTTATCAATATGGTTCGCTCGAAATTTATTCGCACAAATGATACATTATTTTATTTATCGTTACGGACCTCGAGGGAGTTTTTTCGTGGTAATATCTGAGGGTTGAAAAATATACTCACGGTTACGCGGCTGTAGGCGCTAATTTATTGGATCAGCTTTTTGCTTTTTAATGTATAAACTCAAAAGAGAAAGAGGTGGAATGATTTTGAGTTACTTGACAAAAGCGACAAATGTATCATCGGTGATCATGAATCTTCGTGTTTCACGAAATATTTAAATTTGTCCGAATAGCCGAGTCGGAAGTTGCTTTTTTTGGTATCCGCTGAAATATTTGAGAGGGGAGAATAGAGAGTTTGGAGAAACTAAGTTTTTAAGACTAATGAGAATCGAATTTACAGGAAAATGGATATCTATCTTCTGTTCCTCGAAAAAAAAAAACACATTCAAAATCAAGAGTACATTTGCGACAGTTGAAATTTTCAAAAGTTGTCATATTTTTATCAGAAAATGCTCAGGAAAAAACTGATTTTTTTTTCATTGTTCGGCTGCCCCTTAAAAGAAATTGAATACATTTATCGGGATTAGGCGACTCCGATGATATCAAAAAAGGACCGAACACTTGTATTTAATTCCTCCTGAATCGTCTTTCGTCTCACAACGCATGTTCTTTGTAATAGGAGTATCGAGAGGTACGAAAATTTATTTAATTATATTCAGCAGGTGACATAATTGGAACTGATGAGCTACTTTGATTGCGTCTAATTAAGTGCTTGACAAAGGAATCAATTGGGAAAGTTGATCGCGTGTTTGAGAGCCCTTATTGCGTATTTCACTACTCACCCAAGTGGAGCCAATATTCAGTTAAATTCAAATCTATTATAAACTATGAAAGGTGTTATCAATGGAAGGATATCCATTGTCTAGAAATTTGGAATCATTCAAGTGGTTAATTTGTTCAATGATATTTTGCAAAACCGTTGAAAACAATATCAAAGATAAGATCGACAAAAATGAGAACAAGCAGGCTGAATTTCATTGAACGTGCTCTCGAACATATCAGATTTGAAGCAACGTCTAAAGTGCGTTAGAATAATAAAGCAGAAAAACGGGGCTAATCGATCGTAAAACAATGAACGAAAACAAACGGATATGCAACGTAGCTGAAAAGGTCAAACTCATCTCGTGGTGATGGAGGCTATATACAGATATTATCTTGGTGCATCTTGGTCGCCATTAATCTACATCCCCGTTTCATTTTCGAGACTTAATAGGACGTTAAGGCAGCGCGGCTGAGCATTTATAAGCGTGACCCACGATCACTATTAAATACCTTAACCATTATAAATAAAGGTTTAATAACGTCCGCGGGCGGATGTGGCGTTGCACGAGCAAGAGAATGATGGAGTCCGTGACTTAATAAGCGTTTCCTCTCCAAGATGCGATACTTTACGATCCTTCATTTTTTTTCTCCCTCGCTCTTCCACTCTCTCTCTCTCTCTCTTTCGCACCTCACCTTTCTTTATTCTCTTAAACTATCTCATTCTCGAGCATCGGATATTCGTTGCACCTATAAACAACTATATAATACTTCTAAAAGCCAAACGACTTTATGTGTTTTAATCTCTAACCCGATATTGCAAAACCAAATTTTACGAGAAAGTTGCGCTCGTTAACACCCTTTAACGATCGACTTAATCACAATATCAAAAACTTTCATTTGTTTCTCATTTCATACTTTATGGGACCGGATAAAGGGATGAGAAATCATATGCAAGAAAATGTACTCTAACTCCACTCGGTAATGATTGCGAGAATGAATCCTGACTAATTACCTATTCACATCCTAAACTAATAAAACAACAATAAAGTTTATTTCAAGAAATATTATTCTCCAAGTGTACTGCAAACTGCAAATAAACAACTACCAAACATTTCTGTTTCTTAAAACCCTGTATTATTTTGTTCCCTTTACCACGAAACTCACGAAAAGTTCTCAATGTGACACCAACTATGTCATTCAGCCCCTTAAAATAAAGATATTCCAGCTTTTTTTTTTTGTAATTTCATTGTATTTATATATCTCGCTTGCGATAACTCGAAAATAATATAGCCTCGATATAAAAAAAAATCAAAATATTACTTCAATCTTCGTCTCTCATAATTTTTGATTGGTTTATTTATTAAATCATATCAGTCGTTCGAGTGATACCCGAGTAGATTATACACATTGTAAACACCAGTTCAATATGGGAGAGGTCGGGGCTCCGCGTTCTGTCGCTACCATGGCATCGTCAATATCGGATCTTTCGATGGTCGGGGTAGTTTCGTAAGGTAGCTCTATCTATACGTATATATGATTGAGTGTTGATAGAGAAAGACGAAGAGAGAGGGGCCCTTATCACCGTGACACTTGCATAATTCGTGTTCTAACGCCGTGGGCAGCCACACAGCACGGGCTTGTTCCCTCATCCACGATCTCCTGCCAGTGTGCACTATTCCTGATCAAAATCTCTCCTTCTTGTGTGCGATCTCGCAGCAGGGTTATCCGATATTGAGCCGCGTAGTAGGTATGCTGTACGCACCAATCAAGTACAAGGATATCCACTTGCGGTTTACGGACTGCACACTTCCAATCCTTGAGCTATCCTGTTAATCTCGAATGAAGTTGTAACCTTCATCAACTATTCTGGATTTATAGTGGAACTAATACGAGACGGATTGATACCTGGTGTACCCTGCTCCATAAATGCAGAATCTCGTATTCGGCATCGAAATGTGAATCAATTTGATTAGATACAACAAACTCATCAGGACGAAGACTGGAGCGATGTGCTCATCTGTGCGTACGAGTCAAGACAATTCGGGCGTACATTGAGCGTATGGAAAACAAGTTTTTTCTACAAAAGTCGAACAACGTCGTCAGTTTACGTTCATAAAATGGGCGTACAGTGATGGGAATTCAAGTGCACGTAACATTAGCCTCTTGAATGAAAATTTCCATGTTGAAACAAACACTTGCAGTTCTGAGCAAAGATTTCCTGCAAACATTTCCTTCGTTTAATCGACATTCGTGAAGCTAGCTAGGGGATTTTCCTGAAATTGTGAAAAGGACTGCGAGTCCTTTATCAAGAATGCACGAATGTATTCAAAAAGGTGAACCCGACACGAGGGAGCGAGAGAGAAACGTACGTTTCCATATGTTCGGAAGAGAGGGGGGGGGGGGGGGGGAGTGGCAATGTGTATGCCTCCATGTTCGGAGAGGCAGAGAAAGGGAGAGAGAATCTCTCTTGGACTCCCCTTTCGGAGCCTTGCGACTGTATAGTAACACAAAACGTCGGGCGTGGCACTTGTATTGTTCTCTCCTTTTGCGCGGTATATCTAGATAGTTTATACAGATATAGGGATAGGTGGATGCATGGGTACCAAAAGTTTTCAGGTAATTCGAGCGAGCCCAGCGCCCCGAGAGACTAACTCGATTCAACGGGAGAGAGTTAGAGGTTGTGTGCTCTCCATACAGCAGGTTTATATACCCCCAACTAGTTGGTCGAGAGTAGGTTGGAGTGGAAAGGTCGTATGCCGGGGTTAGCAAAGCATATTGGTGCTACACACCGATAGTGCCCCTCCCCTGCTACCTGGCTCTCTCTCTCTCTCTCTCTTCACGTTCCCCTTTCTGTGTCCCTGCCATTCTCTGTTCTCTTCTGTCTCCGGAATTCAGTGTGACAAGAAGGACAGTAGTATTTCGAGTCCGAATAATAGTGTTGCCGTAGACGATGCGCGTGACGCAGCTAGTACCGGGACGCCACCGCCGTTTCTCAGCTGGCGCCACTGCGCTCCGATGCGCAGTAACTTATGACATTGCTAAAGTATCGGATAGTATGCCAGGCTTGAGACTTCTTGCACACGCTCTGTGTACATATTAGCGTACTTGTGGATAGCACGATGCGTTTATACACATATCTCCCTGCATACCTAGGCATTAAATACGCAAACTCAACCTGTTACTTTACGGAAAACTAACCGTGTTAGACAAAGCTGACTTAACTGGATTCAACGTTAAATACCAACTTTCGTCTTAACGGACGCTGAGCGTAGCCAAAACTCGAAAGGGGAAGTGCGGAATGGAGATAGTAAAGAAGGATGTACGGAGAGAGGAAAGGAGATAGTCTAATCTACCCTCTTCGGGGATAATCAAATATAAAGTTTGTACGAGAGAATTTGTCAGAAGCTCAGGAAGCTTTTGCTTACTGTCACTCGGTGGAGTATGACGGCTCAAAGAGACCGGTGCCAAGTCAACATCTACAAAGTCCTTTTGCTCCTCTTCGTATTCAATTTTTCACCTCACTCCAGCGATCCATACTTTCGACTCTGACATTAAATCGTTAAACAAATAACATTAGGACGAGCAAGCTGCTGCATCCCTATCCTACTTCCATCGTCGTTTCAAAGTTATATATCAGTGCGAAGATCAAACGAAAAACAATTGTAAGCCGGAAAATGGATTCGACAGTTATATATACCACAATGTAAAACGATTGTACAATGAAAAAATAAATGAAGTGTATAAAAAGTAATCTCATTCGGTTTTTTCTTCTCTTATCTCTCGCACTAATTAAGGTTTCATTTGAACATAAAAATAGTCGAGCTTTTCGAATGTTCATGTAGAAAAAGGTCCCGTCAGATATATAACGTTTGAAATGAATTTGATCGAAATGAATCGACTTATCAAAGTAAGCTGAATCGGTAGCGAACACCAGTTCGCTCCGTCTTGTTCAATCTACTGCAATCAAAAGTCGAGGGAAACGATGAAGGAGGATAGAAGGAGAAAGGATCTCGGAGGAGTTTGACGATAACGCTCCTCAGGCACAAAGTGATATGTCGATAACGTGAAACTTGCTATCGTCATTGAGCCAACGAGTAAGCCGGAAGCGGTTAACGAGTGAACGTGAGACAGATATGTGAAAGCACATATATGTATATATACAGTGTAAGCTGCCAAGCAAAAAGTCATAACCTACTGCGATTTACGAAGTTTAAATGATCTTCGTTAAGTCTTTTCGCTTATTAACAGTCAAACTTATATATATCTGTATACAATGGAAGTCATGAATTCGTGTAAAAGATGTCTAGTGCGATGGAGACAGCTGAGAGTGGCTGCACACCCTGCGGCCTCTTCCGGTTATCCGGATTACACACGTACCCTCATAAAGTCTTCTCTCTCTCTCTCTCTCTCTCTCTCTCTCTCTCTCTCTCTCTGGATAGTGACTGGCAACTTGCAACTATCCGGAACTGAGAAACGAGATAAGACCCTACTGGAGGGTGATGCATGGTCGTAAATGTAGTTTCCGATCGACGTAAATCACGTGGCGTGGGTGTGTATATGCAGCCTGATTGCTGATCGTGGAATTCGATCATAAACCAAAGAGCAATAAGGGTGAGAAAATTTGAACCGATTGATATTGCGATAAGCCGTAAATTCCGTGGTTTTTTCACTATTATCATTTTAATTCGTGAAGAATAATCTCATATTGAAGGTAAGAGTTCTTATTCTTGGAGATGAAAACTTAAATGTAATCTTCTTGAAGCACTCCAGGACCTTCTTCGTGATTTTGCAATAAGTTATTCACTAGTCGCCCTTTCAAACTTCCACGTTCTCGTTCCAAGAGGAAGATCGAAGTTTTGCACCGCTTTTTTACCCTCATTGGATAAGTAGCTTGGGATGAAATCTTATCCTGCATACATATGAAGCACTCCAAAGGTTCGAAAGCCTCGTTTTCAAGCACATATCTACACTCGTATAAATTTCTCATCAGCCTTCGCTTTGGCCACCCTCTCAATTCGCTGTACATAAAATAGCTGTATACATTCCTACGAGTGTGCGTACGTACACTTGGATATAACGGCATAGCCGATCACCCTTGAACACACCACTCGAACGGAATTCGGCTGACTTTGATCACGCTTTATCTCGAACTTCACTCGTCTTCTCTGTATCATCCTGTGAGTATATAACTATAGTCAAAACTCAGACTCGCGTTATGTTTTCTCATCTGTAAACACTCGCACGAACCCTCGTTATTTTCAAGCAACGGGACACAAACGCTGCGAGCTTTCGAGATGACTTTATTAACCGTTTCTATGATTCTCTCATCGCACATAATCGAGTGGACGACTGTTCAGTATAAATCGATACGGTATTCAAGACACGTACAATCGAGAATGTACCGAATTTGGTGAAACCTCTCGAGTTTTCGTAGGTACTTTGAAGTATAAGCGGAAACACTTGCCCTCAATTTATAGAGGTCGCTGAGCTCTTCAATCCTCTCTCCGGAACGTACTTTTTCCTAAAAATCTCGGACTTCACTCGTGCTGCAGTGAACCTTAAAATTTTAGCCAACTTCTCAGAAACTATTTCATTTTTCTTAGTCATTACACTTTGCTGATTTCTTTTGAATTTTCTGTCTTTCGAGTCGAACTTCTGATTCGGTTTATCCTTTTTTGTCTCCAGTCCCACGAGCCTTGCTGAAGGTTTCGAGCTTTTCACAGATAGTTTCTGACTGGTCACCAGCATCAAAGTAGTCCGTATATTTATCGCACAAAGGCCGAGAAGATTCAACAATATCGGTAGAAAAAGTAAAAAAAAAAAATTACTTTCGTATCAGCTCCTTTATAGGCGGATTTTCCTTCAATTCTTTTTATCAACTGGATGAAATTGCTGACCCTCGAACAAAAAGTAACCGACTGAAGCGAGAAAAGTTAGACTGTATTAACTCTATCCCTTGAGATCTTTCAACTTTGTGATTTTTCAGGAATTTCGTATACTGCTGCCACTTTTATTACTCTGTTGAAGAATTATTCTTGATAATTTATGGATCGGAGCACATCGAGTTGAAAAGCTTCGTCGTTGAAAGAAGCTGATCTGTTTTATGTGGCGAGCAAGAAGAAATGAAAATGTTTACAAAGTTTAGTAGAACGCAGGAAAATTCCTTAGAACGCAAGTTATAAAAGTACGCACGTCCACGTGAACGAGTTGCATGAATATTTATTCCACATTCGAGTCGAGTGAACTAACGTAAAAGGTTGTAAGTAGTCCCCTCGAGTGTAGGGCTGAAAAAATAGGGTAAACGGTGCGGAAACAAGAAGCCTGAGAAGTAGCAGAGAACGAGAAGAAAAAAAAATGTCGGTAGGAGAAAACGTCTGGTACAAAGACAGAGTGTGAAGAAATGAAAGTCGGCGAGGAGTGGTAAATAGAGCGAGAGAAGAGGAATGCTCGGAGCGAAGAGAAAGAAAAGTATTGGCGAAGGACGAAAAGAGTTAGGCAAAGGAGTTAGGCAAAGACAAATTTTATTACGGTCTTCGCGGAGTACACGCCGCGTCGTGAGAGTATTGAAGCATTGGATGGGACTGTGAATTTTCCCAATAACGACGAACAATTTATTTCCCGAAGTCGTACATCTGTGTGTGTGAGAGAGAGAGAGAGAGAGAGACGAAGCGATGAAGAGAGGAGCGCGAGTAAAAGATGGCAAGAGACGCCCGTACTTACGACGTTTAAAAAATCAAAGGAAAATCGTGTAGAGAGCAACGCAAAGGACCAAACAAGGAAGCAGGGAACTAGAAAAAGAAACACCTCGGTAGAAACGAAGGACAAAAAATTTTATCGTTCCATCGTACAAAGGCTAAAAAAGAGAAGGAAAAAAGCTTCTTCTCCCTTCATTGAATTTCGAGTCTCCAGCCGAGCGAAATTTACCACTGATTACGAGACGACTTTACACTGAGCTCTCGAAAATTCGATGCGTAAATAACAGCAAAAAAGAACATAAAGCGGAAGATACAGAATTTTTCCCTCTTGTTTTTATTTTTTCCACGAAAAATAAGTGAACGAGTCATTGCGTCGGTCCCTATTCATTTCCATTTTTCCATCCAATGGATTTTTATGGGGATGACCACGAGTAATAACTCTGTCGTGGATCCATCCAGTGAGCGTACATTAGAGCAGTGAGCGGAGGTTTTTCCTCAAAGAGGAAAATTGCGTGACAAGGGTAGGAGGAAATACGATCTGAGGGTGGAAACGACGATGGCATTGCATCTGAAATGCAATTGCATCAGGGTCGAGCTCGTTGGTCGTTTCGCTGTTACCACCTGAGCTAGAATAAATGCATATATGTATATATGCCATTGTATATATATAGTTATTTACGTGTATACGCCTATACATATAAATATAAGGAGAGTGTATGGGAAATATACGGGGGACTGATCGCTACAGACCTTAACTACGTTTTCACTGAAAATGTACTTCTCTCAGGGGCTAAAAAGAGGGTTTGAGTTCTTTGAGGACTCCTGCGCGTAATGCACACGATACATTCAAAACGGACAACTTTCATACATAGACACAGACAACGAGATGTGAACAGAGCTGGCGAGAGAAAAACGAATGAATAATTCTCTTTCCGACATTCGTTTGATTAGCACGAAAAGACATTGGAGACCGTCGAAACATTTCTAAGTTTCAAATTTCTATACAACGCTATTTCAGGCTTTCCCCGTGAGGAATAATATCGCGCGGTCCTTGTGGATGATAAAAATTACAAAATGCATCATTCCCATTTTCCGAAGCAGCACGTCGAAAGAAATCAGCGCAGAGATATTTTTGCTCCTGTTTTAGACACAAAATATCACTGGAACGCAGAAATTTATTCAGCCATAGTTTTATTAAATTATACTTATTCCCTTTACAATCGGACTCCATTTTTAAAAATTCAGTCTTTTCTCTTTCCTGGTATTCATATCGCAATTTAATTTCGTTCTTTTTCTTGCGAAAGGATTTCTTCGGGTTGTTATTCGAGCATTTTTATCCATCTACCATGAACCTTACGTACATTATTCGAGAGATACGCAGGTAATAGTCTTCCACGTTAACGCAGTAACGTATTCTTTGAGCCTCGCAATCTGCATCTATCGTATTACATTTTCCTTCACAAGCAATGCAAACAGAAATTTTTCCTCGTAACTGAGCCCGTACTTTTCCCCTTTTTGTTACACTTTTCTCGTATTCTTCACAAAACAATACTCTTACCAAGCAAATTTCTTCTTCTCATTGGAAATTAAAATGAATTGAAGAAGCAAAGTACTTTATAACCTCGTGCAAAAGAACACTTTTGCTGTGAGCGATAGGAACTGGCCGGGTGTACGCGTTTTTCCAATCATTGAAGTGGAAGTAATTTCGTTCGACATTCGGTTAAACATTCCTGGCTCAAATAATCTTCGATCATTTCCTTTCTCGTTGTACGACAACGTATTACTGAAACATTTCGTGAAAAAACCACACCAACATAAATGTACAAGTACAACGTTGCTCGCAGTTAAATTTAGCACCGAATGGACGATAAAAATTGTTGTTCGCATCGTTTTTATATTATCCCGATAAAAAATAAAGAAGACATGAATTTATTACATGAAACGAGTGCGTTTGAACTATAAAAAATGTGAACGCAATTGTACGAAAAACTATAATAATAAATAATGAAATTGAAAAATTCCATGAGAGTTGAAGGAAAAAACAATGCACCAAAAGTGATCGTTGAAAAATGCGACGAAAGGGATCGTCAAAAAATCATCCGTGACGAATAATTATCGTGAAAAAATGTCACAAAGAGTTATTGTGGAAAAAGTAGAGGAGCAAGTGCATCCACGTATGTGTTCAGTAAAGTGCATAAAGGGCTCATCGCGCTCGATAAATTTTACGATTTCAGAGCCTCTGCTGCTAAACGCTCGGTGAGTTCACTTGAAATTTTTCTTTCGCTAATCGTTATTATGCTCAGTCGAGTGGAAAAATATGTGAGATGACGATGTACTCGACAGAAAAATGCACCGACTAAAGTCGGGGTAAAACGAATGACGTATAAATCGAAAATGGAGAAAAATATAAGAAAGTAGCAGGGGGATAAGGAAAAAATATGGCATGGAACGCGACGATGGGGTAGAGGAAAGTAGAAAGCGTGCTCTCGTAAACATCTCGTCTATCGAGATCGTCAACAACAACCAGCTTTTATCGGGATTTTATGAGCTTCCGTATAAGATTCATCCTTAACCCTCCCTCCAACACAACAATCCTCCTTGGTTTGCGCCCCCTTTTTGACTAACGCGGTTTAACAGCCCGTTCACAAATTCGTATAAATTTCCGGCATTCTTCCTAGTCGAGTTGCATTATCGAACAATCAATCGTTTCTCCTCAAACGAATATTGATCGTAGTCGGTGCTTTTCATAAAAATTTATAGACGTTCACTTAATAATTTCATAAAACACTGAATAATTCAAGGTTTCTTGAAAATAATCTAAAATAAATATAAAAACGTGGGTTTTTCACCAGCTTTTCATCATTTCAACTTAGAAACAATGGCACACGATGGCATTCATTTTAAATATATTTTCTTCCGTTCTACATATTGTTGATGTTACCATGAACGCGGAATTTTTCCCGAAGGAAACAGAAGCAGAGTTTGAAGAGTAAAAGATCCTTCACAATGGCATCGGTTGCATAATAAATTTCACACTCGAGTGAAATAATATTCAAGCTGTCAAGGCGCTCGAGGAGCCAGGGAAAATGGAGATTGAAGAAACGAAGATGAAGCACGAAAGAAAAAAGAGTGAAAAAATGATGAAAACACGGTCTTCCGGTAAATTCGTGAAGAGCGCGCCAGCACAGTCTGTCTAGCGTTACAAACAACGAAATACATACGCATGAGAAAACGAGGAATAGGCGAAGAAGAATGAAAGAGGGGGAAAAAATATATGAAAAAACGATGTGTGTATGGAGAATGGAGAGATGGAGGAGTGGCGGTACTGTCGCTGATATATCGGCAGTGCAGGCGCACATATTGGATCGTAAAGCGTCATTAGGTATTCATTCGTTATTCGTGCTCGATCGGTTGCCTCCGCCATCCCGCGATGGTGTCGGCAACGTGCCCGAGCGATACATATGCGAAGAAAACCCCAACTGGAGAAAAGCTTCCCGTGAGACGGGGGAGGGGGATAAAAAAGAAACGCGAATACGGAGAGAAAAAAAGAGAGAAAGAAGCTGCAAAAAGAAGGCAGATTATATATGGAAGGAGAGCGAAGCACACACTTACACACAGCGCGGATGGTACCTCGGGCCGTTTCCACGATCTTTAAACATCGTTTGGCACGCCAGCGGCCCATAAAGCACAGCTTTCTCCACTCTCGATGGAGGGGAAAGCACCAGTCAGAGCATCCGTTTTCTCATATCGCGAAAGGATGAAAACCAACGATCAGTAGCAGCGGTCGAGAGATATGAAGAGAAACGAAGAAGAAAAAACGAAAAGGATCTAGAAAGAAAGAGGAAGGGAAGAAGAAGAGGATGCGATAGGAAAGGCAGTGTTGCAAAATCTCATGAGGTACTCCGTGCTACAGCTTCCGATACAACGTTCTTCGACCTGTCGCGACGCGACTATGTATGTCATCGCCATTCTTATTCGACCAAAGGTATCATCGTCACATGCAATTTCGTCATGAACGACATAAAGTAAATCAAGTTTTATCCATCGGGTATAGCGTTATACGATGATTTGTGAAACAAAATTTTATTTTTTTACGGCTTTTATTGTAATACAAAGGTTCATGAATTCAATCGGGATACGCAATTTCAATAATTTTGCAATGATTTGTACTTGTATTTATACCTGTCACTCATACACGCGTCAAATGAATTGTGCAATTGTGGAATGTCGACGGATTTATGGACATACAGATCGGAATGTATTCATAGAATTTCCCGTTCATTGTTCAACTTTGAGAAGCAACGATGAATTCACAAACGGCGTGAAGGTTAAAACCAAATGAATCATTTACCCCCCCCCCAGCTGAAATAGAAATAAATAGATGAGGTATGAAAATGTATTATTAACGGAATTCACTGATGAAATGATTTTCCGTTAACTGGAGCTGTAACGAGAACTCCAATCTGATACTTTGTTTCATTCGAACTCAGCCCTTCTCGTGGCGATAGCCGACAAAATATTCTTTTCTTACGAAACTTTTATTCAATATCGGAGATGGGAGGATAAAGGAATGACGCGATAGAATATCGCAGGGGTAAGAAGGAATGAAAAAAATAATGAGACTACGATGAGAGTGAAAGAGACGACGGAGAAAAACGGTTAAACGCAATAACAAGACAAAGTTTCTTCTCGCATAAACGTTGAGCTCGTATAAAGTCATTCTTATCATCTCTCAGGTTGTACGATAATGAAAAACTCGTTGAGATTTTTCTTATACCACACAGCGGTATTATGGGGGTGAAGAGGCGCCAGCGTGGACGAGAGTGAAAAGTTTTTTCGTCGAGAGTGCACGATATCAAATTGTGCGCTATTACTACGTGCTCAAACTGGCAGAAAAAAAATCCTTGTCTAGAACTCTCTTTTACATCGCGTTTTATCTCACGTGTCTATATACATGTACGTGCGTGTATATATTTCGTGTACCTGGTAAAGGGTACAGGGAGGAGAATCGCCTACGCGAGGTCGTTAGATTACAAAAGCGAAAGGCGGAAACGTGAAAGTTGAAATTAATTCCGTTACTGGGCCACCGCACGGCGAAACTGCGGAAATAACGTCGCGGCTTTGGATCCCACAATTTCCCACTGGCCCTGCCACTGACTGGTTGAGCTTTTTTCCTCGCCTCTCTTTTGTACTTGTCTCTTCTCTTTTGACCTCGCCATCCCTTCGTTTCACCCCATTCGCTCTTTTTCGGTTTCAACAAGACACACCCCGACATTCGCATGTATGAATTCGTGCGGATTTATGCACACATCCACCCACACACGTGCGCGAGCCACCTTCACACATAGATGAAGATCTTTCAACTTGCTCTCTTTGAACTCCGCGCTCCATTCCGTCACTGCGCGCTCCCACCGAAGAATCTAGGCAAATGGAAGTTCAAGAGTACACGTGCAAGTATGAGCGCAAACGTACTGAAAAAAATGTGCCCAATGTAGGACAACTTTAGAAAAATAATGTGAATGAAAAAATGTAAACCAACGAGTGGAAAATCGATCGCAAGATGAATAGATTTTAAATATGAGTCAGCTCAAGTTTCATTTGTGGAAAAAAACAGAAAGGCAAACCATCGAATAATCGTATTTTTTAAGACTTTGTGATAAAGTGCTTGTACCCTCTTATGATTTCCAAAGTAAATTAAGCTCGAAAGAGCCTGTTGGGAAATTCTGATTAAAGAATTATTCTCGTTCGAATCATACACGGAGAAAACGATGCCGAAAATTCTAGAGGAAAGTACTCGGAATACAGTACCGTGAGGACAGTATATACGTACTGGATTGCAGCATTAATTTGAAGAGCAATAATAAGAATTGTTTAATCCACTATAGTAAAAAGACCAATACCCATACCTTTGATTCAAAAGACTCGGAGAGTTTTTTTCTCTTTAATCATAGTAAAAAATGTTTCAGTCACTTCAAATGTTTATATCGTAAAGTATGCTCGGGCAACCCTGAAAAAAAACTATATGTATGGTAAAATGTCACACGTATTTGGTATATATTCGTGTATTTATTACGGAATTTACTATGCTGAAAGTGAAAATTTGTGATTTACAATACATTTGTACTTATCAGTAAGTGATAGTCTGACATGATGAATAACAATCGAAATCAAAACGAAATATGGTTCTAAATCATTTTTTGCTATCCACATAAAGCTGTTTAGAATAATTCAAGGGACGAAAAATAGCAAAATTTAAAAAATGCTATGCTGTTTGTAATCGATGTCTAAACACTTTGAAAATTTTTAAAAAATAACATATTCCTCATTATACAAAACGAATCTGTTTTCTCCGTGTAAGAATTTATTTATGACCTCATTTTATTTTACTGTTTCACAATGTAGGCTGGAAGCAGGTTCTAAAGTATCGAAATTCCGGTGCCTTCTGAGTTTCATTTCTTCGAAGAGTTGCTACGAAAAAAGTGATTAATTTTTTGAATAAACGGCTGACCCTTTTATACTTGAGTATAAATTATGCACGCAACTCTCGTCCGACTTTTGTCAATGTCGCTCTAAATCTTCCTGCTATTCGCCTCTTCGGAGTTCCGCATTGGTCCGAATGCCTGCTTTTTCTATGAACCTGACGTTTCCTAGAGCCCTTTGTTTCTTGCATAGAATTCCTCGAATATCGGAATACAAGCCACGGAAACTTCGACGCTGGGAAATGCAGCTCTGGCATTGCCTTTACCATTACATTCAAATTTTGCGCTAAAGCAGCCACTGAAATTGCCATTTACGAGGCTGCGAGGGGGATTTTGCTTCAACGAAATATTCACCGCTATTCGACAGTGCCTAATTCAAACACAAAGAATCTTTGTATTTACCAAATTTAGTCATCTTCTGAAGACGCATTCTTTTATTATCGTTATTCATCATTATCTCGGGCGAGTATTTCATGTGCATTGTTACAAAACTCAATTTTTACTCAAAAACTCAAATTATTCTCCTGCTGACTGCTCTTTCAATAATATGCTCATGCGTATCGACTATTCGCATTTTTGTGGTTGTGCGAAACGACCTTTATCGTTCATTGTTTACTTTTTTTATTAATAGAATTTTGTTCACTATATGTTGGAGACGTTAGTCGTTTCGAGCAGAAGAATTTCCAATATTCATTTTGAACCGCCCGATCCAATTTTCCAGTTTTCCACTGAGGGAACAATTTCTGTTTTATTTTTATTCATATTGTTTTTTTTATCAGGAAAGTATTCGGCTTTGCCGGGTCACATAGAAAATTTAAAGTACTGAAACATATTTCGTATGAATATTCGTGTAAAGCTGGGAAGAATGAAGGCCGGATGATTGATGATGCACATTCGTTTTCTGTTGCAGGTAAGCATCATGCAACATTGAACCGTGCGGTTTTTTTCACGAGCTCAAAGGCGAACGTGGCAACGGGAACGGGAAAGAGGCGAAGTAAAGTATAGAGAAAAGCGAGAGATGAAGGAAAGAGAAAGATTCGTTATTTTTGCGAGCCTTAGGTACACGAACGCTTTTCGATATGTCCATGAAAATGAATCGACAAAGGGTCACCACAATCGCATACTTGCCTCTCCTCTATTTATTTGTACCTCTACTTTGTGTGACGTTATCTTTCCGTTGATAACTCTCTCGTTGACGGTTATTTCTCTTTGGTTCGGTGAAGAATCGAAAAATATCTTTCGATATATCGCACGTCGAGACTGGGGGTTGGACACGACGGAATCGAGCAGCAAAGAGTAATGTCCGGAATACAGAAACGCTCTTTCATCCATTGCCTTTTCCTATCGTCTGTGTACGCCCAAACAATTCTTTTCAAAGTGTGACCTGATATCTGAAAACTATACACGAGAGACATGTTTCTCATCAAAGCTCGCGCTTTCGACCACACCTCATGTACACTTTTGACGCAGACACGACGCACGTGTATTCACTTTGTGCACGGGATCTTCCATCACGAATACAATTTTCATTCCACGATGACGGAAACAACATAGATCGATCATTTTTTCTGTCTTGTCAGTCAAATCGACTCAGTCAAAACCGGAGTTTACTTGTGACAAGGAAAAGTATTAGCCTCTCGTTAAGTTCTCAAAAATTCGTCGAAAGTCCTGAAATGCAGCGTCCAATTCAAGGCTTTCTGTAATCTGCTGATTTTTGGTCCATTTTATTCGTGAAATTAGTTGTATTTAATACAACATAATTCTGAGACGTTCCATTTGGCAACAATTTTCTTAGCTTTTGTGGCCCCATGAGCAGAAAAATCGACGTTAAACGATTACAAAATGCAATACGAACATTTTCGAAAGAGGAGAAGAAATGAAACGATAGCAATGATTCAGCAGCGTCGAATCAATCAGATTTTCTTCACGACATTGAATGTCCCATATCGTAATCTGCAAACAGAAACGAGGTCAAAATCCAAATCAGATCGATGGATAAAAAAAGTTGGAATCAAAGTAGGTCGCTTTGCGCTAGACAAACAGATGGAAATCAAATGATGAAAGAGAAAGAGGAAGAGAGAGAGAGAGAGAAAAGAAGAAACGAAGAGGAAAAAGGACGAATAGGGAAAAACACACACACACACACCGACAAAAAGCGAGCTGTATGTCCACCGCAATATGTCTGTACAAATACATGCACACACATACGCTCGCACGTCATTTTTTTTTCTTTCACACGAATGAGCGCGGAACTTCCGGAGTCAGGAATTTATAACGAGGTAGAAATTAATTTTTTTATAAATCCACTGCACGGAGAAAAAATCTTGTTATTTAAATCCTTCATGCGCAGATATTACCCGCGGTTTATAAACCGAATTATATAGAGTTGAAAAAAAAATTATCCGCACTCTACGATGAGTCATTTATTATTTCTTCTATTTACTCCAATTTTCCGATCAACTCATTAATCGTCCACTACGTATTCTCATTCGAATGAAATTATTCACAAAAGTCATTTGAAAAATCCTCCAATCGCGAGCTACTACATTCGTGTTTCAATTAAATTCATTGAAATCTTTCAGGACTGTGAGGAACGCGCCCGAATATAATAAAAATTGAATTGGTTAGCTCCGAACAATTATTCAGCAGGTGAAATAATTAGGGCGTTTCTTAATTGTTCATATGCTAACGATATTGCTAATTTTGGGTATAATTAACGGAAGTTCCGAGCCCGGCGGTGATTGTTACGTTCGTTAGTTGTCACACCGAACACTCTCGAGGCTCGAAAACTTGCATAATTGTTTCGGGTTTGCCTCTCTGTAAATGAGTACGTATGAATATAACTGTATAAATATAATGAAACACCCACGGATATCCCTATACGTAGGAACTAGTTAAGTGTGCTCCGACTCTATTATAGAGTGGCACAGTGAAGATATCCCTAATCACATTACGTTCATTGTCACATGAAGGGCAAAGGTTATATCGTAGGCATGTATACATAATCTGTGTCCATATACATACGGCATGTGTACTAATATTATAACACTATAGTCTGAAACTAACGACGTAGCTGAACAGCCGAGCACGCAGAAGGGAAGCTTAATACTCCCATATTCGATACGGTTCGTGGTGGTATAGTCTCCACTTTGGATTTAACATTTCACAGATACTCAGCTTGTGTGTATACGGATGTGGAGGCTTTGCGTTCGACGCCTGCAGATTTTCTACTGTAGGCCTTAAAAAGGAATTCACGACCAATGAGCTCGAGCTTGGCACCCAAATCGTTCGTTTCCTCAATCAAAAAGTACTCTGAAAATGATAATTAGATGGTCGTTTTTTTTCATGATATTTTGGCAAATGGTGAGAATTCCGATGTTTTACGAATCCAGTAGATTCAAGGTCTTCGTTTCCATTTATAGAATATGACCGATTCATCGGTTACATCGTTGACAATTGATTTTCATCCAATTTTGGAGTCATTTTAGTATGGGAGAAACTGCTTATTGTTCGAAACGGTTCAGACGGGGTCGTGAATGAATAAATATTGTTCTGCGCGGAATTCGGAATCTTGAGTAGGATGGGAGACATTGTTAGACAACTCATACTCTATAATATTTCGCGTATATGTAAAGATCGTTATAGTATACGCATAAATAGGACGATTTCGTTAGGGGAATGGTTTATATAGAAAGGGTGTCGACAGAGAATCTTCCCTGCTTGTAACATCGAGAGGGCGAGCTTAATTCCGTGATATATCCACTCGTACACATAGCTCTCATGTAAAGAGGGATATTGCGAACTAATTCTTCCATCAGCGCAGCATCGTCTCTGACCATTGCCCTCACTGGACCATCTAATTCCTAGCCTAAATGGATTAGCTCTTGAGCATGAAATCGGACGTGGAGGAGGACAAGAGCAAAAGATATAGCAAGTGCGGAAAGGGAGACAAAGAGAAAGAGGGATAGAGAACGGTGGCCAAATGACGATGGAAGCAGGTCGCTCGGTATCGCCGTCGGAAATCGGCTTAACTGAGAGCAATCGGGTCTGTCGTAAGAGGCGAAGAGATAGGATACTTTGCGGTATGAAAATGAAAAAGACGATGCGAGAGGCCCCTTGTTGTAACTGTACTTTGACACTTCCTCTACTTCCGTTTGGTACAAATTATTGCGCGTTTTACCAACTGCCATGATCTCATACCAAAAACGACTTTCTACAAAACGACCATTCATACATTCTTCCCCGTTGTCATGAACATCGAGATTCGTCGGAATGTCTTTGTCTCCCGCGAATAAGATATTCCGAGCCCGGAATTCAAATTTGTACGTTGGGAATTCAACTCCATTTTAAAGCTTATCATGTTCTCAAAAGGTGTGCTATGCTGCTTCTGTTATCCCGAATGAGGATTAAATTTTGTTGAACTACTTACGCTTCGTTACCTCCACGAAATACCGTGACGATTTGTCATGTAAATTAAACATTTTTTAATATTTTTATATTTCTTTTTCTTCTATTTTTATACTTCCGAGAGAGTATGGAACGCATTTTGTTTCTCACTTGGATAATTCAGACTTCAATTTGCTCGTGTTGTTCTCATTGGCTCGCGATACACTCGGTAATCGAATGAGAAATTAATCGCTTTCTTTTCACACCGCAGATTGATACAACAGGCCAGAAAAAAAAGTATGAAAATAATTTAAAAAAAAAAATACCATTCGCTATCTTGTCTCGGTACTCACAAGTTTTTTTTTGGTCGAGAGCACGCTCTCTCGAAGAGTTTCTAGATCACGCAGAACTAGCATTGTCTCGCGGAACGTTTGTCTGATGGAAAATACGTGAGGAGATTGCGAATTCGAGAAATTATGTCGAGAGCTAAGAGTGTGTGTATTAGGGGAGTGGTCCAAACCGAGTTCATGTACGTATATACATGGGTACGTTAGAAATACAGGGAGGAATAAAAAGAGCGATAGTAGAATCGAAGAGAACGAATAAATCTTGTTTTTGTTGAGAGAAAAAGGAGATTCGGGATCGTCCATCGTGCTTTTGTCGCAGATAGCGGAGAAAACTTTTGGGAATAAATCGTTAAGCTTCGTGCGGTATTTTTCAACTACTTTTTGTGTCTCGTCACAAACATTTTCAATGAAATATCACGCGCGAGAAAATAGATAAACAAAACTGCGATGATTCGAGGATATTCGAGGATACAAAATCCATTTGGTTTCTAAATATTCATGAAAAGTCCCCCTGGAATTTCATCATTTCGAATAAAAGTGAACAATCGAAGGGACAAGAGATTTTTCATACGTATTGACACAGAAGGGCTTGCAACGGAAAGTATGTGCGGATGAATGAAGGAAACGCCAGAGAGAAATGATACACCACAATCTTGAAAAGCAGCGTATCTCCCAAGCTTTTATCCTCTCTGACACACAATCTTTTTTTCGTTTGTTTGGAGTCGGCTGTGTTTTACCATTCGTCCGATGTCTACCGTCTATTTCATCGCTTTTGTAGCGAAAGACCTAGATAAGATGCGATATACGCTTGGTGGGACACGAGCTTTGATATATGGTACAAGAGCCCGAGACCCTTTCACAGTGGCGGAAGATGCGAGTCCGTTACTACTGATGCTTTCCTTTTGCAGATACACTGCGAGCGACCACGTGGCCCTCGCCTCTACACACATTACCGCATGGACCCTTTCAACCTTTCCCTTCGCATTGCTGTCTTTTCTTCTCCTTTTTTTACATTTTTTCGTCTCTCCCTCGTTGTCGGTACACTTTTTCACTGATATACACTGTGAACTTTGGAATGAAGAATCGTAGTTGGTACACACAGTGAACTTCCATATATTATTCGAAAGCCTTCGTTCTTACGAGCGTCTTCTCTCCGCACAGCGATTTTTGTATAGCTATTTCTCGGTTTCGTTCTTTCCTTCTCGTTTTTTGATCGTACCACCCTCGCCTTGGACACACATACTCGATTCCCCTTGGAGCGTATCACATGCTGATTCTTCGTCTTACTTCTTCGGGACCGCATTCGCCTGTGTGTGTGTGGGTTTTTTTCCATCATTTCCGCTGCTGCGTCGAACTGATGTCTTCGTACTTTCGAGTGTTTTGAACCATTGTGATTTATTGAACGGGTTTCGGCGACGGACCTGATGTTTGGATGCTCCAAATACAAACGCAGTCTTGCGAAAATTTGTGTCTTATGATGCAGCAGTAATATATCACGAACTATTAATTAAACTCATCGTTTGAGAGCAATTCGCACGAGTCACTGCCTAATTCGAACGCACGCCAAAAATATGTTGAGTTTACGGTCAATAAAGGTTTCGAGCTTTACACTCTTTCAAGCATCACGCTTTGATAAACACTCTTAGTTTTTTATTTTCGTTTTTTTTTCTCAAGAAAACCGATGGGAAAAGGCAAGTAGAAAACTCGCTCGAAAATACAGTAATTTTTTCTAATGGCATTAAAACATCGATACATAAGCACTCGCCATGCTTCCCTGGATAATGCAGTGGAAATGGCCGTCTCGATTTATTTATTATACATATAGTGCTCTGGTTAGTTGAATGGTGCAGCGAAGAGTGTCAGGTGCATGCTGGTCGCACGTTCCGTAAATGAGGTAAATGTACAGGCAATGTAAAATGAAGAAGGAAAAACGCTCCTAGAAAATAAAGCAAAAATCGAGGGAATTTCAAAGACAGGTAAATACGAGAGAGAGAAAAAAAATAAAATGTCTGCATCAGCCTTGCTCCGGGGATTCAAGAAAATATTTTCATCCGCCATTCCTTTCCACGATGTTTTTCTCTTTTTCAGCCATTTTCTCCTTCTCCCTCGCTCTTTCTTTCTCTCTTTCACTCTTGTACTTGTACACACGTACTGAGAAAATTGAGAAACCTCGGATTTTACAGCTAACGCTTTCCCGCTCATTGGTACGCTTCGTCGAGTTTCGCAGCATCCGCAAGATAATTTTCACGCTTCGAGGTCAACTTTGTGGGGAGAAAAACCCAGTCTCATCCGTTTCTTCTATTTCTCTTTTTCTTTCCAACGCTCATCATCCAGCTCTCTTTCGCTCATTTCCATCCCGTCCACCCCACTTTTACTGGGCCATCTATTGGCTGATATCCCGCCCGTTCCTTCTGCTCTTAGCTGAAGAAAATGAAAGAACGGCCAAAGTTGTTGAAACGAGCATTTTAATAAGGAGAAAACGAACAGTGTATTATTTGTTTCTTTTCGTTTCTACGCTCCCTACACTTTTCTCCATTCTCTTATAACAACTCCGAGCTGCAAAAGAAACTGATTGAAATTTACAATGAGCATGACAGAAAGGTTGATGTGAACATCAACTTGTTAAAAATTCTCGGATTATCTCAACACTCCACAGTAGTCGGACGTTTTCAAAGAAAACAGAGGCAAGATTGAAGTTTCCCATTGAAACAACATTTTACTAATTTGCTATGAATGAAAACACGCTCATTACTAAATAATGAATTATATTAATCAACGAAATGAATTTTCGTCCCTGAAGGAAGATGCAATTATTTGTTTCAAAAATCTAATTTCTCAATAATTTCATTGTTTTGGACATTTACATTTTTCCCAGCATTTACAATTAACCGTGTTTATATAGTAGCCAATCGTTCTTGGCGAATCACATGCACTTATCAAATTTGTACCCATTTCTCTAAAAGCTCAATGAATCAACGTCACCTGACTAATTGCTCATTGAAATGATAAGCTTGAGGGATTCTAGAGCGAGTAACGATGAACAAGAATGATGGTGAAGCTTTTGACGTGATCAGCAAACCTGATTGGTAGATCATCCATCATGTATTCGTTCGGTCCACGCTCCACCTCGTTGGCACCATTATTCGTGAGGGATCATTAGGAAATATGTAACGGAACGCCAACGGCATATGTGTAACGTGGGATTTCGGGTACGCGAATAGCGTCGGATCGCCGTAACTGCGTCGGCGGATTTCAATGAACTTTTAATCGAAGCACAGATATTTTTGTACGTAGGTCGGTTATATCGGAGCCGCTGGAGAGTAAAATTTTTGTAAAAATAATGAGTTCGTTCGACTGCTGTAACGAGAAATGGGATATTTGAAAGAAAAAAAAGATACGCGGAGGATTGAAAACATTTATTTTTCCTAACAAGTCAATTTGTTTGCAGTTATTTCGATTGAAGCTGAAATCGAGCACGATTTTCATGTCGCAGTCTCGTGTAGATCGTATCACAAATACCATAAAATCCGAATCAAAAATGGCCGATCCAAGCTCGTATCAATGGGGTGGTTTAAGTTCGTTGAGGTTGAAAAAAATATGAAAGGAAAGGGGTGAAAGAGTATCGAGTAAAAAATTCTCACTGGTCGACCAAGACGCTCGAGCATGCCTGGAAAATTTCAGGCTGCCGAGCACACCAGAAATATCGGAAGCATGTGTGGTGGGTTTCAGACGAGAATCCCGCATCGATGGATCCGTCACGACGTCAGGAACAATCTGGGTCAGACCCAGGCGGCGTTTCTCGAATCGAATCTTTCGTGAAATCTTTACCCTGTGCTCGAGTGGTCGGAATCTTTGCTCGTGGACAGTCTGGTGGATGAGGGTCCGTGCCTCTAGGAGATCGTGATATGCTTTCGACAGTTTTTTCCACTATCCGTTAGTTCCAGACTCTACTCTTGTCTCGGTGAACAACGTTCTAACAATTATGTAAAGACACGCGCAGCCATGCGAGCGATAATCCTTAACCGAATCATCTGACGACTGGAATATTTTTTGAATCGTATCGCAGAATCCTTGTTCCGAGAGCCGGAAATATGGAAAAAATGTCGATGTTAAAATTGCGATAAAAAAAAATAAGCCTACAAATATTTTTTCATCCACGCAAGCACGCCTCATTTATGACTATAAACTTGATTATGACATTGAAGTTTGCAACGTTGGAATCCAACGAAATGATCTGAAAAAAATCTCCAACAATTCCGCTAATTCTCCAATTCAGTTGCCTGCCTAATCTGCAATTCTTAGTTCTTCGTTCCACACCAATGATTTTCGCGAAATAAAAAATTGGTCAACTACAAATGTTATTTTCGTTAATTTCGTTGGAGTCCAACGCTGCGAACTTCAGCGTCGTACTCGATTGTCGTTGCGCGCTCATAGAATTTCCTCCCATGTTCCAGTCCAAAATCTAACATCGTCCTGCTTGCATCCCTCACATAAAAGCATAACAATCCACGGGTGTAAATAGCCGATGTATATAATATACTGCAAATGTCACATACGTATTATATTGTAAACCAGAGCGTAGCTCTCAGTGGTTAGCTGTTTGGCTGGAATAGCATTGCGCGCCGTAACGCTTCTGGATGCATAATGCAGTCCTTGGGGTTAGCCATCTGCCCAACCCTGAGCTACTGCATCATGCACCCACACACACGTACAGCGGGTCGAGATACTAACACGGAGGTCCCATGACGTTGCTGCCAAGGTAGAAGCCCTTCGACCCCTGTTTCCAATGGCTATAACCATCTCGTGACCAGGCTGCGAACTAAACCACCCTCCGACATCCCATTTCTACTGCTATTCGTGGCTTCGATCGCCTTAGACTTTCTTGTCGTCGTCGTCGTCGTCGTCGTCGTCGTCGTTGGTGAAGCTGTCGCAAGCTCGGGGGCTGAGAGGGAGGGGAAGACGAGCAAAGGAAACTTGAAGGTACGCTCGATGTGCAACTTGTACTCTCTCAACTAGCCCCGAGACGAATCTTTCGTCCTGGCGCGGTTGGATCAGAGATCGAGGACCTTTCCGACGGAAACAGCCTCTTCGATATCCTCTCTCCGGTTCTGGTGTACGAGGATCCTTTCTCACTCTCGTGTCGACCATAAGTCACCGGATATATGGGATTGGAAAGAGTTTAAGCCTCATACCGCACGGATCTCTGCCCTATTCGTATATAAATCTATATATACGCCCGTGTTTACACAGATACGAATGTTACTCTCGGATCCAAAATGGCTCGTAGCAATCCCAACGATGTGTAATACCCGAGGACCAAGAACTCTTCCGTATGGCTTTGACAAAAAATAAATAAATCAACTTCCGATAAAAGAAAGACAAATGGGGAGTAGAAATCGTTCGGAGGACATTTTTCCACGGGCATTCCGCGTGACGCCTCGAAATGGCATCGCCTGAACGCCACCACCGGATCATGGATATAAGAACGTCATTTTGTACTTGTCCCGGACGAACACACGAAGTTGTTGAAGATGAAAGTAATAGTGATGGATCAAGTGCACCAGTTCCACTTTTATGGGAGACTATTAAGGAGTTTATGGGTAGGGGAAGGAAGTCGTTTGATTTTATCAAATCTCTTTTCTTACCTCGTCCTCGTATTATGTCACTGAATCCCATTTTGTTACACTTCGCATTATCGGAGCATCTCAATAACAAATAGATTTATGACTGTGCAATCTTGTGCGTTTTATAAACGGGAAGAGGTTTTAGCAAGCGCGAGATACCTCAATTCGATTGCGTCACGAAACAAATATTTATTCCGGAATACTTCGCAACCTTCGTGACAATAAATCTTAAATTCAGATTTCCCACTTTGCCTCTATCAAACCCGAGAATTTGTGGAAGGCAAGCCCGTCGAGAATATGATGGGTGCAACAGAATCAATTCCGCAGGGTGACTCGAAGAGAAAAGTATTTTACGGCGATGCATCAAGGTGCGCACACTTCAGCAACAGACCAGTAGACGAGGATGCAGATTTCCGAATGACCGACCAACCTTCGTTGACGTTGACTTTTAGGAAAATAAAAAAATAAATAAAAAAATATTATAACAACTGAAGAGAGAGAGAGAGAGAAGGTTGGAAAGAAAAAACGTGAAAAAAGAGGAAGCCTGATCGAGACTGAAGGTCATCCGCTCTACTGCTGCTACTGCTGTTTCTGGTTACGCGGTTTTCACTCCAGTTGTCAGGCTCCGCCGGGGCATTGATTTCATTTTTTTTCTCGACTTTTTTGCCACCAATTTTTTCCGGGTTAATTCGAAGAATGGCGGATGCTGGAGAACGAATTGTTGGCGTGGACGAGTCGCTCTTCTCTTTTTCGTTCGGCGCATATTCTCCTCACACATACACACACACACACACGCGCGCGCGCGTACCGTTATACATACTCACGTACGCTTATATATTTATATATATATTCATGGTCTGTAACGCTCCAGCGGGTTGTACGGCATTGATGCTGGTACGGGGGTGTGAAAAATGACGAAAGGTTTCTCATCGACGAGGAGTGATGGAGGCGTAAACGTGGAAAGTTTCGTGATTGCACCCTCGCATTGTTGTCAAAACGTGCGAGATCCCTGAGAATAAGCCGCGATAGAAATAATGTGATATTTACCGAGGCCCCGGTGACGTGATTAATCGATAAAACTCTCTCCGTATTTGAGAAGTTTTTTCACCATAAAATTTATATAGCGCGAGTCTCATGCACGCTTTCACAAGCAAACGTGTATAGTGTAAATAACAAAACACCGAGAGCGAGCTGATGTAATCGCTGACGAATAATAAATTATTATAAGGACGACTAATTACGAAGATAGCTCTGAAGAAAAAAAAACAAATTTCTCATTAAAAATATCGCAGTGAAAACCCGTCAAAAAAATCACATTTTCAAATTATAAACCGTCCTGAAATAATCCCAGAACTTTGAAGATTTCCAATTGGGTGGATGGCTGAAGTAGTGAGCCATGCATGAAAATTATTAGACATTGTTTGAGTTCGTTCATACAGTAAATTCGTAATTCTTTATCCGAAGCATTCAATTCAATCAGACCCTCTTTTACACTCCATCCGTGTCTACCTTTCTCTTCCACGTCATTCGTATCATACAATTGATTGATTCAATGATTTAGATAGAATATAATACGATTGCGAAGCATTCGACGAGAGCGTGCAGGACGTAAAATGAACTCTCCATTTAGGGCTGGATGCGCGATCGAAATTCGATGCGGTCCTCGTTCAGGTCAATTCTGCAAATCGCTTCTGTCCTCTATATCCATATATACATACGAATCTGTGCATATATATGTGTATAAACGTGTATAGAGTTGCCCATCTAGCGAGACTATTAACCCACTGCTGGATCCGTTCACTGAAAGAGCTGCTCCGATCACGATTAATCGTGGTCCGTTTGTCCACGAGACTACGAGGGATGGTAAAACGAGGGTCTAATGGATCCAACATCCTCCATACCAGCTCGACGAACCAACCAAAAGCTTCGGACCGAGTTTTCATTCTATTACGCCCGTCCTGGCGAATCATTCATCTTGGCGAATCTTGTTTTCACCGGATGAATCGGTTGCCTCCCCGTATACAGCGTGTGCTTGCGAAAATCCTTTCCGTTCCATTAACAAGCTTGACCAGCAGTTACGGTCTCAAGCTCAACCGCGCCAACACACTATTTTCAATCTCAGCTCGAATTTTGGATCTCATATTTTCACAAACCCTCGCATATTCCTTTATTTGAAACAGAGGGGGGGAAGGAAACGTTTCATTTGTTTCATCATTGAAACTGTACTCACTCCACTTTTTCGTGGAACTTCGTGCGGTTTTATTTCCATCAATGATCTTTCGATTTTATTGATTATTTCATCCCCGGCGAGCTAAATAAATTGTTATATAAAAATCCTGTACGATGAGCAAGGAGAATGCATGCAAAAAACTGATGAAAAAAAAAAAAAAAAAAAAAAAAACAAATAAACCGATATCGAATGAATAACGGAATTCGATACCGAGCATCACGAAATATTCTATTGTTGCACGTTTACATACTATTTCTTCGCTTTGTGACCGTAAAGAAGCACGCAGGTTGATCTGCATAATGTGTTCAATCATGTCATGTACAACACGAGATTCTGAGGACTGCATAAAAAGGTGCACGTAGCGTATGATATATAATACAGCACGTAAATCCTCCTTTTTTCTCTCGAAAGAATACCGATTTGTTGTTTCACAAAGATAGCACCTGAGACAGAGCAAATCGTCTTCTCCGTACCAAGTTGCTCTGGGCTCGCCCCCGATGTGGTTTTATCGGAAACGTGCGCCAGAAAGTCAATGCCTTATTCCCGGAGGTGTCCATAGCCAACTCCATACGAAACTCACATTTTTCGTTTTTCGTTGAAAAGTCTTTCGCCCATCCGCATTTCACGATTGTAGTCTTTTACGTCTCTCAATCGGTGTTTTCTTCCACTTTGACTTGTGCCTGCGTTGACTTCATCATGATACGAAGCGAGACACAATGTCCTGACGCTGCATGTCACGAAGCGAAAATTTTATCGTCCGTTCCTTGATGACGAGTGTATATAAAAATTACTCGATCGATTCGAACGGGGTTCGAAACGAAAATCTTTGAAGCAAATTATGTTGAGAGTGAAAAGTTTTCAAGACAATGAAACCTGATGGTGAAGTAGCTGCTGAATAATTGAATCGGATTTTTCGGAGCCTCTTCGTATGAAATTAGGTTCTTGCGATTCTGATTCTCGAACTGAACAAAAGCTTCTGTGCGAGTATCCAAAACTTTCAACAACCAATATAAATGAGAACGCAGAGACTTCGCTGTTTACCGATGAACGATTCTATTTAGGAAAAACCGGAAGTGCAGTTTCGATGAATTCGATCAAAGACAAAATTTAACAGACTAGTTAAAACGAAACCTGGAAAAGTCAAATGTTCCGACACGATATTTAGATTACGAAAGTTAGGGGAGAAAGTGAAATACGATAAACGTCATGAAGCCGCGCGAGTGTGCATATGAGTGAGGGAAGAGAGTCACACGCTTTCTTGCTTATCCCATCGTGTCAAAAGCATCCATTCCGGTCACAGGCTCCGAATGAAAACCGAGTCGATGCTTGAACCACGTGTAATTAAAATCCCCGACTATGTTGCTCAGTGATATCCACATATTTATATACATTCAAATACGTATATGTATATAATATTCTGTGATGACATTTTTACTCAGTACGGTCGATGAGAGTCACGTTGAGGCCTCTCAACTCATGCGGACTACACCATTAATAATTACAATCAACGAACTGTGCCGAGAGCCACTGGTCTGTCCTTGGCCTAAATATTATAAAAAAAAACTTTTGCAAGTGGATTTCGAGGATATGATACTTCAAGTGGTGTACGCTCGACCTACAGGCTTATTTTCCGACCCTCAGGGATTTATTCTGTTTGGCGTCGTGTACAACGATCTCCTCTAGTTTTAGCTCTTCAATCATTTCAAACATAGATTGAAGAGCCTCGCACTCATAGCCAAGTTTTTGTTAATAAAAAATAAGCTTTTCTCGAAGAAGATTTTGAAAGAGCCAGCCACGAATTTTGTTTTCTTTCATTCCACATCTAAATTATCACCATAAAAAATAATCAGTCAAATTGAAGTCGATTATTTTCGCCAAAGGAATTATGATTCTGCAATAATTTTCAAGTAATTTTAACGTATACATGGGCATGCTTCGTCGAACATTTATTTTTTGAATTTCTTGTGCCCATTTATGAAAATTATGACTGGATACCTCTTGCTGTTTATATGGCCAAGAATAAACTTCAACTTGAGCTCAAGTGGGTTTTGCTCTTTTGAGCGAAACTCGAATACCCTGATTCGGTGGAGCAAAGTAGACGATGCAAAAATGGTTATAGGGGTGGCTGTTTCCCTCAAGGATATATTTTATGTACCGAGGAAAATTTCGTTGTTTCGTACAGACGACGATATCGCAAAACGTTGACAAAATTCGTCTCCCTTATCGAGCCCTCTTAGCCACGATGATCTTCTCTGGCTTTCCATTTACCACAGACCACTAATTTGACGATCTTTCGTTCAGAGGTAAATGAACCTAAAGTTTATGAAGTGGATCGAAATATATGAAAACTGTGGACCAATATGTATATTAAACAGCACTCGTAGCCCTTACTTTTTGGCCGTAGAGCCAACATTTTTTTCCACTAAAGACACCAACTCGAGAACAACATTTTAACGCTGTCTTCAAATTTTCATTCAAGTTATTAAGATTGCAGGCTCACGAATCGAGGCCATATTATTCAAAAATTGTACAATGCTACTTGAGACTGACTTTTTAGAAGCCTGAACTAAATTAACGACATAAATTCACAAAAAAATCGAGTACTGACTTCGAGAAAGCGGCCAGAAAGTCCCGTGTACAATAATCTCTCTCCATTCGAGACTGTTTCTCGATAGTGATCTGCATTTTCGTAGAGTCTTCCCTCTACCATTTTTCTCAGCAAATAAATACGAGACCGAACGAGTTGGTGGCCACACGCCTGATAAAGTTCAAAATTCATGAAGGGTTTGCTCGTGTTCGCTCAATAACCACGCTTCCTTCTTCGCTTTATGAATATTGCATTGTGTACGGTACCGCGAGAATGAATAGCGTTTGATTATTTTATTGAGAGCTCAAGAATCTTGAACTTTGCATCGAAAAGCTCGCGGCAAGATTCATCCTCAATGTTTGCGTTTACTTAAACAAAAATCCAAAGCCACTCCGCGGGAGTGCAAATATCAATACGTTCCTTGCAACGAAAGCAGTAGTTGCTTATTTCGATGGAGTTCCGGGGGGTTCCATTTTTTTTTCAACTTCTCCCCAAAGTGGCAAAAAAACAACGAGATCCCGCGCACACATTGGCATTTACGAGCAATGCCACGGGGAGTTTAGTGACACTTTTATGGCAGCATAACGAATCTACAACATTCGGAATAACATGTTTTACTCCGGGCGTGCCGTTGGATTCGCAACATAGCCGAATGGACGCTGATGCACGTGAAACAAATTCAAACTCCCTGCTCGAGTACGAATGTTTTTTTTACGAAAGCTACTGAAAAGATCGTAACGCCCTTGAGCTGAAACAACGTGAGTTTAGCTCCTCTATGAGATAGCAAACAACGCGTTACGAGCTTCGATATCTAGAAGTCACAAGGGCTCATTGTATCGATAAAAAAAATGCAGTTTGAATCGTTCGAACGTTAGAGCCATCGATATACGTACGAAAGACGAGTACACAAACGGTACATATACGTTTGTTAAGCTAGCCACGCGATTATATTGAAGACAAAACTTTGTAGTTGGCATCCGGCCATCATCACGGTGGGTTAAATCTTTCTCGAGTGTGTTTACGGTTTGATGTTGATGCTGAAAAGCCCTCGCCTGTTGTCGTTGGTCAGAAAGATCAATTTCAATGGTCCACATTACAATTCATGTACTACTATTTTCTCTGGGAATTGCCATTGCTCCTGACCCCCTTGTTTTCAACGTTCGATTTATTCTTCTCTCGTTCATGAACGAGAACGAATGACCCTCTGGAGTTACAGTGAGACGGAATTTTGATTTAATGACTCTCCCGCGCAGTACACCGTGACGACGTGAAAAGTGGATCTTAGATTCGATGCTTTATTCTCGAATGTCCGAAGCACTGGTGCGCGTTACTGAATAACTGGACACTCGCAAAATTGTGGAAGTTTGAATTTCTGTGAATTTCTATTCGGTATTGGAAATAAGTCTTCTGCGGATTTACGAAAAAATAAAAACTAAGGAAAAATATAATCATACGCTGAGACAAATTCTACGACGAATGGTAAAAGCACAAGGTCGTTTATACCGGAGCTTGGTGTAAGCACAGAAAGCAACCAACTATAATAGCTCGATAAAAATACAGCGAGATTCTCGCACGAGTGTGCACAAAATATATTACGAGAGGAAGTGAGTCGCGTGAGGAGTGCCGCCTGACGCCATCGTCAGAGAGCAGCAGCGCTCTGTGGAAGTTGAAAAAGGACCGAAAAGATGAAAGTAGGTGCGGAAAAATAACAATGTTGAGGGTATTCCAACGTAGCGGCAGTCTGGAGGACACCGGGACCGAGCAGCAAACCCTGAAAAGGATGATAAAGAGTGTAATTTTCGTGGGCACACAAGTCTGATTTATTAACGACGTTGCCCAAGGAGTATGTGCGTTGCGTGAGTTTCTCATTCGTCGAGAGATGAAAAGCTCCGTTGAACTTGAAAGTAATTCGTGCGGTCTTACAAAACTTTGTACAAGAGAAAAAAACCGCACCGTTTGTATGAACATAACGCCGAGTGTCGCCGGGTAACCCCAAATTGGCTACCCTGCACATCATTTTTCACAAGTGAACGAATCATCGTCGCAAAACTACAGTAGAAAAAAAAACTATATTTTTTGATAATTGTCGTATTTTCAAACGCGAGCTGTTCGAATCGAGTCACGTGAGACGCGTGGCGATTTCCAGCAAATTCATTTTAACGAAATTGACCATTTTGCAGAGAATAAATTACCTACGATTATATACAGATCTGCTTCAATAAATTTAATAACCGTCGCGATGGATTCGGGTTACATATCGATTATCGTAATCTCACATTTCACGTGTCATGTGTACTTTAATATTTAAATATATAACTTGTCATTAGCGATCGAACAACTTGACGCACATATTTGCTAGAATAATTACGTGAATTAATAGATTTCCGTGTATGCACACAGCTGCACAATTAATCCGTTGTCCGTCAGAACTCGCGTTAATGCATCGTCGGCAAACATCGCGTCTGTAATACACGAAGCAGCAACAGCCAGTTACGATAGAGACCAAATGAGAAGGTGGATTCCAAGGGAGACAGAGAGAAGAGGTTCCTGGGGGTGCTACGCGGGTGTGCTCCGTGGTCCATTAAGCATCTGGGACGACCATCTCAGATGTATAATGTCCCGAGCTATTTACACGTGTATACTCACTACAGGAAGCTATTAGTAGCATAGGATATGCCTTGCATTAGATACAATATTCATGCTGCGTTCACAAATCCTCGTTAAGTCCCTTCGACTTACAGCTTTATCCCCGAGCATGATTTTTTACGCATTCGGAGTAATGAAAAACGCCTGCTGGCTCAACGTGTGCAGAAGTGAGAATTGCGAGTGTAGAATATTAGCGTATCAAGTACATTTATCAAGCCCATTGGCACCTGGTTATAAATTCATGTGTAAAAGAAGAAGAACATATGAAAATGTATAGTTACATAGATGAAATATGTCATTTCGTTTTGGGGTAGAGGTTGAAAAATTTGGTCTACTTGTGCAACTCGTCGAGAAGTTGTGCTGGAAGAATTGGTGGTGAAGATCCTGGGAAAAAGTGGGAAATGTAGAAATGAGAAGAAAGTAAGAAAAAAGGGGGCGAAGAGGGCTGGAAAAGAGCGAAAGATCGAGCGAGACGAAAGAGGAGAGATATTGCCAGTGGCGAACTATCGCACGAAGCGTGAAACTTTATCTTGGGATTAACCGAAGATGGCGAAAAGCGTTCTCAAGGATTGACATACAGCTTCGTATATATACAGAGGTATATTTTTTCAGTAAAGTTCTGTCTTTAAGTCTACTGGGGGATTATATGCCTGGCGCTTTTAAACGCTGGCGTTTTTTGTCACAGTCACTCTTCTTCTGAACTTCTGCACCATATCAGAATTATTACAGTTCTTTCTCCGTTTTGACATTACGCAAAATTATGGTGAATCAAAAAACACCAATTTTGTAGGGGAGGTGTTTCGTGATCGTTTAATTTTCATTGAAATTTGTATAAAGTTCATCAAGCGAGTTTCAATTCGTTATCAGTCGAAGCAAGCAAGGCGGTTTTGAAAAATCCCGAATTTTCCAGCGTCACATTTAAATGCCGGCCTTCAGAGAACTCCATTCTCCTGCAGCTCCGCTATATTCTTATTGATTTTTTTTTTCGACATTCGCTATCAACAAAAGAGCAAGTTATATTAATCTTCGAACACGCAGCTCTACGTATACTAGCGTATCGGATACAGTTACGCAATTTCAAACACAATCGTGCTAGATCAGTTTGGTCCAAAGTGATTACGAAGCTCGTCACTTCGATGCGCCACGCCATTCAACGGCGTTCAACATGATGCTAACACCCAACATATCTATCCCCGTTTGCTCACAATTGTCTCTCAAGAGACTCGGTTGTGGGAGGAGAGGAAAAGGGGCAACTCGGCCGCAACCTCACCCTGACCAATTCAGCCTGAATTATGCACGCGCAGACTGTTTGTGGATGCGGATAGTACTCGCGCGTATAATGTGTTCTTGACGTGGTTTGACAATCGTAAGATTAATTAGCAAGCACGAATTTTCAACGGAATTAGTGTAGCTATTGTCGCAGTTGCACAAACACTTTGAAGAAAGCCAAGATCCGAATCGTACTTATACTGCAGCGAATCCGCATTAGTGCAAGATCATCTACTAATTTGTACAAAGCGCGCAAGAAGAGCCAAACATGCCGGTACTCAATGTAGTGAGAGAAACATACCAGCATAAAGCCACAACGTACGAGTCCCGGAAGGAGGTGCAGCGTAGCACAAACACCGATTACTACTTGACCGCGTGATGGACGAGAGAGCGAATGCACGGTTTCATATACCCGCAGACCGGACTATCCGGGGAGTAAATTTTAGTTTCCGGCTGCATTATCACACCTCGATGAGCTAAATATTCCATGATCGAGTAAGGGTGTCCGGGAGCAGTGTCCTCGTCCTCGCGGAAAATGTTGAAACACGGATGTACAGAATCGTATGTGTGAGTTGACCTATACAAGGGCGAATTGAAGGAACACCACCAACAGGAACAGCAACAACAACGTCGCGGAGTTTATATTCCACAACGACATTCGGAGGGAGGATGCTTGATGCTCCGCTTGTGTTCTTGAATTTGACATGTATAGGTACTGCATCACCAGCAGGAACTCGAGAATGTTATGTATAGATGTACGATGTAATGGTAGGGACGAAACCAAGAGGAGAATCCAGTAATGCCCGGATAGGCCACGAGGCCCAACGTAGACGGAAGTACCAGGTCTCCGGGTACATTGGAAAGCCATTATGCGCACGCTTTCGCACACAGCGCAATTCCCTTCTCCTCTCCTCCATCGCTTCAGGAGCTTCCTCCTATCCTCTTCCATTCACTTCCAATGTCCCAGACTCTCGTTCCGAGCTTTCGCTCCCCCCCCCCCCCCCCCCCCGCCGTTTCTCGCTCTCTCTCTTCCCCTCTCTGTCCCTCTGTTCCTCTTTCTCTCCGGCGATTTATGCACCGTTCGGATCTCGAATCGCGCTCTTCTGCCATTGCCTACTAGCAATGGCATCCCACTTTACTTCTAATACCTTGCTCGTGTCCACACCCCTTCAAACCTGTGCAACTGCAGCAGCAGCAGCAGCAGCAGCAGCAAATTCGAATTTCCACGAGCTCAGCAACGCTATAAAGTCCTATATCATCGAGTATTATAACGAATGGTGCTGGTAGCCCAGGTTAGGTCTGTGTATTAATATATCCACCTTCCCACAGACCCTGATACCCTTTCGTCGAACATTCATGCTGCGATTGGACGGCATGCCTGATAGAGCAAACGGACAAGGCGAGTGGGTGTGATAGAGAAAATGCCAGCTCAGTGGGTTCGATTGATCATTGGAAAAGGGGTGAAAATAATGGCAGCAAGTCGATTCATAAATCTACGAAGCTTGCATTTACGTCGAAGGCCGTTTGACCAATTTGTCCGTTTTCGAATCGAAAATCAGGAATTTTTTCTACCTTCAACGTTGGCAAGATCTCTGCGCATAAATTGAATCAACGCTCCAACAACCTCCTCATCTCATACCCGACTACTTCCCCTGCGATAACGATACGTCACCAGCCAGATCCATCTTAAGTCCTTCATTCTTCACCGCATCCGGCACGAAGTGAAAATTTATTATCACCTTCATTACTCGACCGCACCGTTCGTCCGCCCATGCAAATGCAGGTGCCAGAGTCAAGTCTTCGTTGGCTCCCACGCTCGACCTCCCAGCCAAAAACCCTTGATCATTGAAGAATCTATGGAACCGTGAACTCTGGCCCTCAGTCTGAAAGATATCCCAACAGCATCGCGAAGACGCCTCAAGTACGTGCCACCAATTTGTACGTGAGAAGAGAACGACCATGACGACGATGAGATCCGGGCACTCTCCACTCATCTTCGAACACCCCGTTCCTCTCCAAACATCGTCAAACCCCTTTTGTTCCTTCTCCAGAGCTTCCCAACCCTCGATTCGCCCAGACGCTTTCCTTATTAACATGTTCTCGAGTGCACGTGCCAAGAAGCATACAAATTTTGTGAAAACTCGGTGGTATATAAGTCGTTGTCGGTCTTTATCTTTAACCGCCCACTCCCCACCATGGAGCGTCCTTTTCGACGAAACGTTTTTTTCCTCTTGGTTTTGTCGACATTTTTCTTCAGCTGCAATTTCATTATTGGTATTTTATCGTCTTCTCCAGTTTGTCTTTTGTTTACTTCAAAGAATCGAGCCATTTCTTGGCACCCCTTTTCCACTCGTGGTCGGAATGGCAGATGGCATCGCCGTTGCATTCGCAAGCAAATCTAACGAGGGTTCCATCTCACTGACCACGAAAACTTTTTAACAATCTTACCGACGTTGTACCAAGCTCCGCCACTGACATCGTATGCCACTCCCCCAATACGCTCGTTCAAGAGACTCACCAAGATGTTGCACAGGTAATTAAACTTTCCTGAGACAAGATGGCGACTCGTGGGAGCTCCGCGAATGATCGAACCTACGATGACGCTCATTCGTCTAATCAAAGTCGAACTAAACTTTTGCAGGATCAAACTAACCAGGGAGTGGCGCTGGGTCAGTCAATCTCTTTCTGAATAATCAACGTTAAATGCCTTAAAATCGCTTAAAATTCACCAAGAGCTCTACCTTCAATATAGAAAAGTCACGATATAATCAATCACGAGGATTTTTATAATCGTTTTGAAAATTGATGCCAAATTTAAAATCGACGTCTGTCCTCGTTTCAAGAACGTTTGGATAACTGCATTCGACATTAAATACTAATTGACAGGCAAATTGCTGCCTATCTGGAAATAAAAGTCTAATGATTTTCCTCGTTCTACCACTTCGTACTCATATTTTGCGATAATAATAATGGCCCACTGCGCGGACAATCAAAAGTTCGTGAATCTTTATTTCACGGTGAGTGGGCGGAAAGCGGATTTGATGCTTCGAAGCATTCATCAGTCATGAAAGCGATAAAATTATTTACAGTAACATGCACCAATGGTTTAAGCTCTCAGATCAAAAGGGGATATGAGTGAATGAATTTCCATTCGTGTTTCAACTTTTGTCTATGAATACGTTTCGGTGGAGTCGATTATAAAAATGTGTTATTGTTTACAAAGTATTGAAACAAAAAAAAATGGTTTGTTCGGAATAACCCAATGTAAGAGTCAAAAACAACTGTGTATTTAACAACAATTTTTTTCCAACGAGATCGCAATGACGATTATTTCTCATAGCGAGTAGCAGAATTTCTGTGGCTTTCGTATCAACATTCCCCTTGAAAATATTAAGTTGAAACACACCTAATGGTGAATGGAAAATTTTTCAAGATCCCATAATCGAGGGATTGGAGGATTTGATGAAAGCGGATAAGCTACCCGGTAGACGGAAAGAATTGGAGCGAACAAAGAGGGATGAAATTCTGGAGCACTCAACCCAAAGATTTTTCCAGATTCAAGAGGTCTAACCTTTTGTTCGATTGATTTGAGACGATTTTTGTACCCATTTTCTGGCCTCCTCTCTAAACTGGACGTATCTGACTTTTACTCACTGCTTTTTATCCTCCTGCCTTTCGGCCTTCATGTTTCTTTTTTATTCCGGTAGCCTCCCTACTCGTATCTCATCGTTTTTCAATATTTTTCCAACTCTGGATTTCACTTCTTGACTGAAGATGGCCTTTCCTCCTTAGTATTATTTCTGCATAATTTTCTTCCTTCCTTTTCCGCATATTTGTATTAAGATTTTAAAATGAATGTTTCTGAACTCCCTTATCTCAAATTTCTGTACACCCTTCTTTCACGAGGGTTCAGCCGAGGAAAGAAGGGTGAGTTGTGTTGTTTAGCAATTATAAATCTCATTAAAATCCGCGCTGGGTATGCCGTTAAAAGCCATTAACGTCGCGGTTCCCCGGCGAGATTAGTAACCCTCTTTACCCAGCAAACTCTCACCTGCACCTGCACTTCGCCTTTCCGGTTTCTCGCCAAATCCCTCCGCCTCCTCCGAGTATCCAAACTGTTTACCAATGCAGTCTCCATCTTTGAAACGGTAATTCGACTCTGCATCGTTCAATGAATGTAGTTTTAATCTCTAATGTACGATCCTGCAACTCCCATTTGTCGAGAATTCCATAAATTCGTTTCAACCTAAATCTTTTATGATGGAAAACGAAATTACGTTTTCCGGAGCTCGTATAAGCCACGATTTTTTTCCTACAAGGGTCCAACGCCCTTATCGGTATAAGGACGACTTTAACCTTTAACACAGAATCACGTGAGCCAACAAGAAAATAGCGCAGGGATTCCGAGGACGGTGAGAACGTCCCGAGTTAACGAGCACTTTTAACACTGCACTTTGCAGCTTCACGCAGCCAGAAAATTCACTTTCTCGGCGTATTCTCAGGGCATCAAACAAAAGAAGAAAGCAAGAAGGGGGTGAAAAATGTATGGAAGGACAAAATGTTAGAGATGAGAGAAAGAGGGCTCTAGGATAACACTACAGGAAGAAAGACAGAGCGAAGAGATGAGTAAAAAGGGGTTCAGGGAAGTCTGTGGTCGTTCGAGCTATTATCGACACCAGTAGCAAAAGTCACTTGCATCATGTCCCTTTGTACTCGCACGAGGAAGCGGAAAGCGATCTCCTGCAGCAACTTGAACGGAGGTCAAACATGGTCTTACTTTACAATCAGAGTCATCTGTCTTTTTAAAGCCTACAAAATCGTCGAAAATCCTTATCCAAAATCAGCATTCTGTGAAGTTGAAAATTTAGGGCAAATTGTTCATAAAGAATACGAGAATCGACTACCCTCTGGTACGATCGACTTTACCTCGTAACATTTTTTTACACACAGAAATTTCCACGGAAGTAGAGCGAACCCAGGAGACTGGCACAGGACCACAGAGAACAGCAGACCGGCCGCTGTCTCTTTTACTTGAAACAAACGAGTCGTAAAGTACAAAGCGACATTTACGAGGCTTTCATCAGTGAACCACTACTTTGAGAGCCTCTCGTTTCCCGGTAACCAATAAGTGAAAAACTGGGATGATGCTTCTTACGGAATTCGAAGTTGATCGTCGTTCATGTATTCATGGAACGATACATAATAAACAAGTCCCTTCATAATTCACTCGTTATTCATTGTTTCGATAAAAATAACGGCCAAGCCTATTTTTGTATTAAAGTTGATGACTTATTAATATTTTTATAGTTTTTTTCGTACTCTCATCAACGGAATCGTTTTTTTTCTATTTCACAGAGCTTGCCACAAACCCCTGCGGGCGGAGTCGGTGGAAAAGGTCTCGGTGGAGCTGGTTCAGCATCCGGTATGGTCAATGGTGCCAGCTCGGATCATCAAGATATCCGCGACGCGAGCGCCATAAATCCAGAGCATGTGAGTATTTTTATTATCAAATAAATTCATCTGTAATCCGCTTAACCCTTTTTTTAATCCAATATTTTTCCTTATTTCACACAATCCGAATACCCGACTAATGGAATCTAGCTCTTTTATACTTTTGTCCAATATTTTCGATATTTTACTCGTGAAAGCAAAATCATGATCACGGTAATTCCTGGTCTACACGAGTCGTTCAAATTTTTTTTCCGCGACGCCAAGAATAAATGAAGAAGTGATGACTGAAAACAAAAAATGAGCGACAATATTTTCAATTATTGAAGACATCGTGCTGCAATTTGTTCTCTGTCTTGACAAGACCTTTCAAGCCTTCTAGCAAGAAAAGCATGGATGAAAGAAATAACGCGTTGAATGAGGTTACTTGTCTATCGAGAATCGATCGACGTCATAAATCAATTAATCGTTTTAAAGTGAGGTTGGAAACAGGATCGAAAATAGAATATCTCTCGAATGTAAAAAACACTGAATTTTGTTTTAACAATCGCGAGGATGCCTCACTCGAGAATTCGTCATAAAAATTCGTGTGTGGCAATCTTTGAAAAATTTTTTGCTTCCCCATTACACTTTTATTCCGTCAATCAGAACGTGTTTTTTTTAACAATCCTCCCTCGTTTTCGTGGCGTCCGTACGGCAAAAGTAGAACAAAGAGAAAAACGGAGTGGATCCACTTTCTAGGAAATTGGAACCCGTACGTATGCCCGATTTCAAAAACGACTCGACGCACGCTTCGGCGACGACGATGATCGACGCATAAAAACGAGGCAGAAAAACCAGTAGGAATTGCTTTGGAAAATCACGTTTGAAAGAGATGAGCAACGATGGAATTGCACGACTGAGCAGAAATCGCGTGGTCTTCTATGACCAATAGCTACAGGCAATTTCAAGTAGAATTAACTTTACTACGAAATCTCATTATTCTGTCTGCTTTTCTCATGCGGAGTTTATACAATGGAAAAAAGCAAGAACACTTTTTCAATGCTAACCACACCCACGCTCAGACCAAAAATTTTTTTCAAACACATCGATTTTCACGAAAATAGAATCAAATAAATTTTGATTGTGTCATGAAACTTTAAAATGTCATGAAAAATCGATTAGGGATAAAAATAATCAATTAGTTCTCGACTTTCAAACTCCAAATCAATTTTTTCTGTTACTCCGAACGAAACACTCCATAGATAAATATCGGCCAGCATTTGCTTCCACTCTGATAAACGTTAAACGGCACCGGTCATTTTTTCCGATATTATATTCCTCCGCGTGCAGTAATCTTTTTTTTCTCTCCACGTCTCTGTCTCCGAACTCTCGCCACGTATGGAATGCGTTTCATTTTTTTCTAAAGCATTTATTTCGTGTTCGATATTTGCACTGACAACCGAATAGTACTCACTGGCAGCGGGACTCAAAAAATTTATGGAATCCATACGAAAAAAAAGCAGTGCAGATGGTCTGTAACTTGATTTATAAGCAAATAAATTCACTCAAAAAACATATATTTATATTACAGTGAACCGGTGATGGTCGAGTGCATTCCAGCTGAAAAAATTGCTGAGTTTCAATAATCGATTCTGACAGATATTGCACTCGTTCGAGTTTTTTCAGCGAGCGATGTTTCAAGTGATTCTCGTACAAAAATCATAACCTCCAGTTGATAATTTACCATGAAAACTGTGTATAATATAATTTCATCACGAACACAAACTTTCCACACGTGAATAAGTTAATCGCCGAGATTAACAAATATTCAGCAAACGATGATGGAAGATCCAGTAAGCATACTTCCATGCCATGTGACTTTGATCTCAAGACTTTGATCCCACCCAGAGAATATTAGAACGATACAATTCCGTTGAAGCACGTGCTAAAACGCCTCAAAATTTGACGAGAATCATAATTAAAATGGCTTGTCTATTTCTCGAGCAACAGGGAGCTCGGGGCGTAGATGAACGTTAAAGAAATTTGCAACTCTGAAGCTTTTCAACATAATTCCAAGTGATTCATGCGAAAGCCCGAGCTTCCGTGTTCGTGCACAAAATCCATCGAAAATTCTCCTTGCACACGAAATATTGCGTGCTCCCAAGACATTCTATGGTTTTTCTTAAGGCTGCTGATAAAACCTTCGTTTCGTATGAAGATAGATTAATCAGTGAATAACTAAACTTACCAACGTAAAATATCTTTCGAAATAACGATTTTTTCATTCTCATTTAAACTTTTATTTCGATCAAAATCATAAAAAAAAAAAAAACGTATATGTTATCGTATACAACTCTCACTTACATCTTGACATTTAATTACTCAAATGAATTGCAAATTAAATCTCAAAAGACGTCGTCGCAGTTTCACCTTCTTCTACTACTATTCAACCTTTTCGCAGTCACAGTCTATTCAGTGACTTTTACCGTACGAATCCAAAGGCACACTCTTAGAAAACGAGGTAAATATACGTAATTGAATAAAAAATAATTAATTAATGACGCCTAAGGACCGGGACAAACCTTTTTGTCTCTCGTTCCTTCATCCCTTCTCTTTCAAACTGATGATGATAAGATTGCAAACGAGCGTTTTTTCGTGCTCAGCACAAATATTAACGTTTATTATTAACAATATTTTTTGGGCATGCTTTTTTTTTTAATTTAATTTTATTCATAAAGAGATCAAGTTTTAAGTCTGGGTATAAAAGCTTCATAAATGCCCGGAGTTGCTTGACCTAATTAAGCGTGGCTCTACGAATTATTTTAATTGCTCACGATTTTCCATTTCGCGATCTCCCTCGCTCCCGCTTCATTCCACGATAACAACAGTGGGCTTCGCGACCCGAGCATATTATGTTTCCAGCCGGACCGGCCAATTCGGATCATGCTCCGCTACACTCCACGTAAAATAATGAAAAGAAAATAAAGCAAGAAAAAAAAATATAAAACGCGATATCGCGTTGAGCAAGAACGTATTTGCCGGTCATACATAAAGAGAACAATTTCAATTTCCCCAGACGCGAACATCCCTTCGCTTAATCTCTCCGGCAAGCTCCTTTTTCATATTTTACTTTTTTTTTTTATAAAGATTGTATTACCATTACTTTGATGACGTCGCTCATTATATACACCGAGGTCAATATACGCGAGGCCTGAAAATCTCTTGAATACTTTTCCTAATTGAAAATGCCACTAATTATCTCATACGAAAAAAATGTTTTTTAAATTGTTAGCTGTGAGGATTTGATGTTCAACGTCAGCTTTGAAGTCGAACTCTCCGTGTAGAAAAACGCCAAATTTAACCACTCGAGGATAAAGTTTTGGAAAATATTTTTTCAGCAGATACAGTGCTTTCCAGCACTACAGTGGATCGTTTTCCCATTGACCTTCTCATTAACCTTCTCATTAACATTCTCGCTAACCCAATGAAAATTGAAAAATTAAAGTTTTTCAAAAAATTCTTCTAACGCCGGTGATTTAATGACGGCCGTGAGCCCAAGTTTCTCGGTTTCACAAATAGAAAACACTTGCAAAATTTCGAAAGTGGAAAAATAGAAGCTGACGAATATGTTAATTTCTCAAAAGTCGAGTTTTTCCCCGGGACTTTGAAGTCAGTCGTGATAACTTAAAAAATTCCGCTCACATATCGAGCACGCGGTTAAAACTTTGTTATATACGAAGCATCAGTAGGTAAATGAATTTAATTCGGATGCGAGTGATGCGAGTCACGTTTTTAGTCGCTCATGTATACTCTGCGATTCAACTTTTCCATTTCGTCACGTAGCTAGTGCTATGCTGGTCGTTTTTTCTCAATTTTTAAAATAGTAAAAATCCGATGAGATAAACTAGAGGTGTCAGTGTAGTGGTGTAAAGTGCTTGGGATTTCCAACATCTCAAGCTTTTAGAGGGCTTCAGTCGTGTTTTCATGAGTATGGAACATTCAAAAGCTTAGAAAGCGGCCTGCGCGGATTTTCTACTGGTAAAAACTAATCTCTTAATTGCTCGCCGCTTCTTCCCGGCCGACGACGCCGAAGGCAAAGAGGGACCAATTCTTTCCATTTCTTTCTCCTTCTTCACATTTTTTTCTTCCCTTTCTTCGTTCATTCATTTTGCTATCGTCGCTGTGTACGTACTTTCCTACCGAATCGTGCACGTGTACTTTTATGTACCTCCATTTCTTTTTATATCCCGTATATAAATTCGTAGTTTCTTTAGAATCAACAACTCTGCGGTATACGGATTGTGCCAGTTCGCGTACTCTAATTTTTTACTTTTTCCATTCTCTTTCTTCATCGTTTGATGCTTCTTATTTGTTTTCCAATAATCTGTTCACTTTTTCCAACTCTCCGACTGATATACTTTCTAATATAAACCTTCTTTCTCTTTCACATCAGTCGTATTTGATCACCTCCTTCTTCAAGGTCTTTTTTCGACAGACTTTTTTCAACCTCTGGATTTTTTGCATCCGAGCAGGCGCCATATTGCTCCGTGGCGTGTTCACTTTCCTGTAAAATTGTTCGTAAATATGTGAAAACGTTTTTAAACGGGTTTTCCAGTGAGTATATGCGCACGGAACGAGCTCGCGATGAGAGAGACGGGCAACGTTTCACAGCCGCCCTCTCGTCGTTTCCTCCTTGACGTCCCAGGCGACGTCATGCCAGTGAATCTACCTCGTGTTTACGTTCTTTCTCACCACGCTTGGATGAGACATTCCCCAAGTGATTCGAGTATATTAAGTCTCTCGCATTCCCCGCGTTACGTCGTCTGAAATCATCAAGAACTCGTTTCTCGTTTAAACCGAAATTTCTTACGCAACGAGGGAGGAAGTACTTGGGCCCGAATTGCGGCAAGCATCCTCTTGAAATCCTATGACAAAAAGCTTCGGTTTTACAAACATTCGACATCATTCAACAGGCCAATGCACCGCGGACTCCTCGACCTTCGTTCGATTTAATATTTTTCTCCCCCATCCTTCGTCCCCGATACAAAAGAAACTCGATGATAATCGAAAAGTTTTCCAAATATTTATAACAATTTTATTTTTCTTCCAAAAAACAAAAAGACGCCGAATTCCAGCGTAAAAAAGGCTGAAAACTCTGTCGTACAAAAGTAGCAGCCATTAAAATGAACCGTGCTTTTTCGATCGTTTAAAAAATCGTAAAAATGATGGTTACTTTACTGATAGGCCATCAAATCTCCATTAACCCAACATTCGAGCTTCATCTTTTTTACAGACTGTCACAAAAGGCATATAATAGCTCCTAAGGAAGGAATATCGATCGGTGTTTGTGCAGCGAATGTTTTATAGCCCAAGTAAAGAGAAAAGGATCTTCGATTTTGATATAATGTCTTGGAACCTTACGAGATAAGAGTTTTTCATGGGTACGTGATAAATATATGTATTTATATTTACGTAGGAATGCTCTTCATATAGAATCTCTGTATCTGTTGCCCCGGAGGATGTACGGAAGTATGAGGGATGAAGCAAACGAGTAACGTTTCTGGTCCATGGCGTGATGCAACGAAAATAGAAGCTCCGAATGTCTATCCCATCTCTGGGGGATTACGCTTGTTTTTTCGTCTGTAAAAAATAGCTGTTACACACGAATGAGACGAGGAGCGCTGGCACAAAGCCTTGCCCTTGCATTACGTATCGTTTAGGATAAAAAAGTAAAAATAATGCGTGTATACGATTTTTATACCTCGCTTACTAGAGGAAAGAACGGAGCGTACACATTTTAATCGCGGGCTCACCTTTTTATGCTTCTTCTATGGGCCGTCTCTGATAATGATGCGCTCATTTACTTCTCGAAAGAGTGAACACACGGGGCAAAAATGCAGCATCAATTGTTAGTATGGGGTTGCATAAGCGTTGTTTTCTTTCGCGGTCATTTCAGCTTATTCTCTATGCGAGACTCGTAAGCATTCGTTGAAAAACAAGTACGAATCGTTCCATGAATTGTTCGTAACGATGGCACTGCCTAGCTGCTGCAAAAATGTGTCCAGTTCGTTGTTTTTCTTGTCTCACTTTCCTCGAGGTTCTTACCGAAGCTATCTTGCTCTGAAAATTTCATGACGCCTCTTCGCGAATGAGGAAAAATCTTCGCCTCGTTTTTGCGCTCATTCTCGGTGTGCGCAAATAATAAATCAGTTTAATGCTGAATTATTCGCTCAAGTATGCGTAAGAATCGTCCGGCAGATGGATACGCCGAGGATTATAATAATTGTAGGATATGCCCGCGAGGGGAATAAAATTTTTTAAAAAAACCCCCGCTCGCTGACTAAACCGGGAAGCGACGTTCGTACCGCGAATATTCAAAGTTCGAAGCTACTTAAACCCCGTGAAACGTTAATCTTTTGATGAAAATGGAATTCAAATATAAAATTCATTTTTATTGACTGTGCGGACAAACCCATTTTCTGCAACAAACAAGAACGTGCCCTCACACACACACACACACACACACACACACACATCTCAGTCCTTGTGTTCTTTTCTCATTTAAAATGATTCTCGTAACGCTCTTATTGCCTCACACGTGTCCAAAATTTCACATAGCGCTTGCTGAGGGCGAAAATTTAACACTTCCCAAAGGGTTATATTAATAATACCTCAGAGTATCTCGAGAGGATGAAAAATCCTGCGTAGTTCAAGGCTGCAGTCGGAAAGTGGTCTAGACGAAAATATTCCCGGATTACATATATCGTGAGCGTATAAAGAACGTGAAAATCCGGTAAAATGTGGCGTAATCCACTTTATTAAATAGTGTGAGGTAAAAAAGATAAATTTTCAGCCAAAATGAGACACACGCGCACACACGCCTTACGGGAACGCTCATAAGTCCGCGTCCACGGACACAGACACACATTAAATTAACGTAATCAAATATGTCTGATATAAGCATGAATTGCATTAGTATGCATTTCGTACGGACAGCAGCTTAAATCCAGAGAATGTTCGTAGAGCATTCCGAGAGCCGAATATAGGCGAGGACCGGGTGAAAAGTTTCTCCGTCCGCGGGGAGCTTACCGAAAGCAAACTCAACTTGGCTGAGAGTGGAGTTAGCGAGCGAGGTCCGAGCGGATGTACTGAAAGAGTGCAAGAGGACACGTCGCATCGCGACGTTAAAAGGTTAAAGTAGGAATAAGGGGCATATATATTGTGCGCGCATGTATATACGAGGCGATACGAGGACTCGAGAAGAGATAAGAATAGAGAAAAAAAAAGAAAATAAATAACGAAGAAGTTGGGAATAAAAATGCGGAAGTGAAATGAGAAGGGAGCGACGGTGGAACTCGAAGTCGAAAGTCAAAAAAGGAGGATTGAGAGACAAGTGAGCGGCTGACTTACACACCCTCGTAGTATTGGATTGTGTGCCAAGCCAGTCGACGATTGTCATAAACTTCAACCATTTTCTTCACTCCTCCGAGACTCTCTTTTGTTACCATAATCTTATTTAGCGAACGCGAACTGACAGTGGTAGAATGTGTGATGCCAAACGGAAGGTGCAATTACGCTTAATTGAAAATCATCCTCGGTCGCTCAGGAATGAATTAGTTTCGTCCAGGAAGCATGTTTTTACAAACAACTCTTGAAATGCGATGCGGAAACAATAAGTGCAGCTCCCGCTTCGCGGTAAATCGATCGACCATTCGATTTTCCATTCGCCAGAGAAAGTTCATCCGATTGCAAACACAACGGAAATGAACAGCGGCGGAAGCTCGAGAATAGGGGATTCGGTTGACGATGTATAGTTGGTAATCGGTCGGGCAATTTTCATCCGAACGCGAACCAAAGGAATTACTCTGGCGTTAATGTTAACGTCATATCAAGACTCAATCTGGCTTGATTATTTTATACCGCTCGGGGCTGACCGAGCGTCCAATTTGTTCCAGCTTGCTTGCCGCAAGCACATTTTCACCATCTCGCGGAACTTTATCAACTAAAAACATCCATTCGCATTTCGTAAAATCCTTTTTCATTATGCAAATTCATGAATAGAACAATTATAAACGGAAAACGGTCTCACTTGGCGTTCTTTCAACCTCGAGAGAAGTTTTAATTATCCTTCAACATCCACACTCGAACTAGAACGCATGAAATTCGTTGCAATCACAATATTCTTCGTAATTATTTCGTTGCTCATTCGTTATCCATCGATTCGAGAGCTCATCGACCATAAGTTTATTTAAAAATTCTCGATCATTCGAATCGTAAAAAATTTGCTTGAACGAATGTTTAAAAATAGTTATGTGATGGAAATATATGTCGACGTTTTTCACACCAAAAAACAAAAAATCTTATATTCACTGTCGGTAACACTCCGATCAATTTTTCTCTTCTTGTTTCCAAGGAAACGAAGAAATCAACGGGTTCGTGTGTGTTTTTTTCTAAACCAGCAAAAAGAAAATACCATTGAAACAAACTTTGGTCCATTGCACGTTTTTTTCAATTCATCCTTTGACATGAATTGCACTCATCTCAATTAATGGTTTACTTCGACTACTCGTTAAGTTTTGTTTGCATAGTGTTTACCAGTGATATTTTTGATTTGATATTATCAAAAGAATTCAAATGTCTGAAGACACAAAGTTCACCCGCTGATTAACCGGAACCAGACGCCACCGCAATCCGGTTAATCTGTGTCTTCAGGTTCCTCTACTCAATCTTTCGTCTGATCATGAGTGTGGCACGCTTGTTAAATTACGCAAACATCGTTATACCGCTTTACAATCGAAGTTATACCGCTTTACGTTTTAACCTCTTTTTATAACCAAGAATAAAGGTAATGTTCATCTTTATGATTATTATTTATGTTAACAAATGTACGATATTGTATTAACTCTAACCAACTCTCAAACTATGTGATTTTCCATCTGAATAAACTTAACCTATTTCTTGGAACCAGGTATTATTTATTCGATCAACGAACATACAATTGATTTTTCATCGTCGCAGGATGATTGTTAATTTGGCAGTAAGGATGGCGCATTATCAACGTTGCTGTGAATGCCCCGACGGTTAACCAGCCCATAATCAGTAAATTCCATGATCCCCAAAGTACGTCCCTGATGCAATTCGTGACGTCGGATATTAATTTTCTCCTTCGATGGCCGTTAATCGAGGATTCGCAGTGCCATTAGAGTGGAGCTCTTGAGAATCAAGAGAGAAAGCGGCGCGGCGGGGAGGGGCGGGGCACCGGAGGGGAGGGACGAGGGAACGAATGAGTTGAGATGAGGACCAAATCACTCGACCGGAATGGATAGATATCCTCACGGCCATTGAAAGTCCCGGTGACTCGTTTCGATTGGCTTTGTCCTTTGTATCAGTATATACATATATAAAAGTCGTATTTAACAGTATCGTATCCGCAGGATAATTAATTCGGTATTTTATTTTATTATCCATTAAAGTTTGCCGGTCTTGCGACTAGCAAATGATGTTGGTCGAGAGGACAGAGTCTCTGTGCTTGAACGGCACTTGAAATTTTTATAATCTCTTCCGATAAAAGACCATTTTGTTAGGCTTTAATCGAAAACGTTTTAGCGAAATTCGAACGTGATGAAAAGACTCGTGGAATTTTATCGTGGAGTATTTATTAAAAATTGGAATAAAATGGTGTAAATTACAGGGCTCGATGAAGCTAAATTGACTAGCTCTCGTTAAATGTTTGCACAACAAATGCACGATTATACGAGTGGAAAAGCGCGGGTTTCATTGTTCGTCGTACACTCGCGCCCTACGATCCGCCGTTCTGTTCAGCCTCCGCCGTGTCTTGCTCGGCATTTGAGGAGTGAACCGCAGATAAAATCATAAAAAGAGTACGAAGCAAAAATTTGTTCACGAAACTCTTAAGTCGAGAGCAGGGGGAGATAAACTTGCACCGTATTATTTACCGTATGTAATACATAGCATTGGTAGTTGGCGAGTGTACGTAAACGTACGTGAGGAAAGTTAAGCGAGGCGGAAAGCTCGAGGCGAAGCGTCATCAGAGTTGCGGTGCTGGATGGTAAAGCCCTGAACGAGAAAAGCTCAGACGCGGAGATGGTGGATGAAAAAAGAAAAACAGAAACGGAGAGCAAGAAAGAGAGAAAAAATAGAAGGAGGCGAAGTGAGAGAAGCAGAGAGAAAGAGAGCCAAGGAAGAAGAGAGAGGGGGGGAGCAAGAAAGGGGCAGCGAACGGGTGCCTGTCCAGCAAACTAGCGGGCGGCTCGCGGTTGCCAACGAATGAAACAACCCGCCGGAAAAGAAGAGAGAGAGCGAGAAAGAACCAGGGAGAAAGAGGACAACGGAGAAAAACTGCAAACTCTCCAACGAGCTTCCAGAGTGTCTGAAATGCCGGTGACAGTGTTCTGCTCGCGCTCTCGTTTTAGTTTGCGAATTCGTTTCTAGTTGTGCTTCCCAAGTGTAATTCATACATTCCCATACATGCGTATATGTATTTATGTGTCTGCGTGAGTGTTCCCGTGTAACGTTTATACAGCAGCGTTTTCATATACTAACTCACACTATACGCAATACCATCGCATATCGCGAACGAACACACATGCGTTCTGAAAAGAATGATACAGGTAGAGAAAAAGAAAGGGGCAAGGGAGGAGACCGAAAAAGGAACAGGAAAACGGGAACGCGGTCTGCGAAAGAGGTTAAAGCAAAGGGGTGGGTCATACCACCCTCAACCGTCGGACGGCTGAATGCGAACACCGCGAAAACTGCGACACGAAGCGTTCTCGTCATATTTCTTTTTCTTCGTGTCGTTCTTTCTCTCCTCTATGTGCGAGTGTGTGTGTGCTTTTTTCACTTCATTTTTTCGTATACTACTTTTTTATCGTCCTTCTCACGATCCAGTGACAAACGAAGACCATCAGCAAATATAGTGACTTGTACTTGATAAGAGTTTTATTTGGGGGTTCAATGTACGCGAATTTGTAGTTCATTGGAGAAATCGTTAAGTACTTAGGGGAATGGAAATTTCAGGAGTTATTTCCGATCGTAAATTGTTACAATGATTTTTCAATGGTCAGGGAACGTTGTTGATGCAATTGGTTTTTAACAGTAATACGCGTCAGTGAGTTCATTTTTTTATTGATACTTGTTGTAGACACAATGACACGGGGCAGTGTCGTTCAGTATTTTTTAATACCTTTCGAGAAGTAGATATTGATGGGAGCACAAAAAAGCTTTCCATCGGCAGCTGATAAGTTGGGCGGTTGAAATTGGAGAAACGGAAAAGTATGAGAGCTATGGTCGTACGCAATATGACGATAGGATCGAAAAAAGAAATCTCTTTTATGGAAACTGTGTATGCGAACTCACGAAGGTGTAAGCTCTCCGTCTGAAAGGTTAATACCCTCCGCCAGAGCTAAAAGCTGGCTTTCTGCTAGCAGGAAAACAGAGTGAAGTAAAAATAAGATTGAGCTTTTTGAAAAAGTGCTTTCGATCGAATCTAACGTTGGAAAAGACAATTACGTTTGAATTCGTAATTTAATAAGCACTCATCGCGGAATGAAAAGATTTCGTTATTTGATATATCGATTGAAGTATTCTCAAATTTTGCGATATCGCGAAATTAAATTGACTAAACTCGCATTAATATTTAACACGAATTAAGATTTGGTGCGGTACGTATACTCGAAAGCAACTGTACAAGCAGCCGAACTAATTTCGCTTCTGTTTAACTGAATCGCCATGCTTTGCCACTACTCGTCTACCGCACCCTGGCAACTTTAATAATGTCTTAACGGCTGCGACAAGTCTCCAGAGTATAATTTCATGTACTCGTGGACTGTGTGGAAACCTTAAGGTATTTGCCGGAAGTGTATTCAACTGTTCTCTCGGATGGAAAGTACGCCGGTGCTGTATATATTCACGCAATTTAGTTGGTTAGTTAATGAAATTGCTCAATCATGCAAATGGGAATTCGAAAAGAATACAAATTTTAATGAGTTTAAGCCACTTTTTCTTTTTTTTGTATTTTTAGCGTTCGCTTTGGTGGCGCTCGTGTTCAATATTCAACGAGAAACGAAACACTCGCCGTGCAGTCATTCCATTTGGTGTTTATTCGGAAAATAAAATCCTTATCGATCGCTGAAAATCTAATTCTCTTTATTACGATATTTCTTATTTGATTTTATTTATTATCTCAATAAAATGCACGCCGAAAACCAGTGAAACGAAGCCGGAAGAAAATTTTAGCATGCGTATATACGAGAGCTCTCGATTCCACGTTCGTCGAATACGAAAAATGTCAGAATCCTCGGTTGAAAGAGAAATGGCGTCTACGGGTTTCAACGGTACGGTGATACCCTCTCGTAAATTCTGCGGGTTTCGTCTCTCTTGGCTATCGTAAAAGTCGGATTTTTCCGACGTTGATATACAAAAAGTGGCAAACCAGTCTGGCACGTCACTGCTATACGATCCCTCATACACATATACATGTCATATTACATTTCTCCAAGTGCCCGACCTTGCCTACCGCGATTATGATAGTAACACGTGCGTCTCTCGCTTTTTTCAACTAAATTTTCTGCATATATTCATTTCATACGACCCAAGAGTAGAAAGATATGAAACACCGTATCTTTAATCCATAATGCATAAAAATAAGGCTATCTCTGCGATTCCCCAAAATTTCCATAATCAGAAGAATGATTTTATTCAATGAATCATTCACTGGTGGACGGAAAACCGAATTCATTTTTCCAACCAATTCGACCTCCTTTTTTTCGAATATCCCTCCATTTCAAAGGCTTTAAACCACATAAAAATGTTGATTCAAGTCCCAATTAACCGTCCCAGTGAAAAGTAACGATGAGAGAGTTTCAGTGCTAAATTCAGCTGCCATAATTTTTGTCACGTTTCATTGTTCCAGGCTCTAGTGTACCGGGACGGAAATTTGGTATCGGGGTCTCTAGAAGCTCTGGTACAGCATATGGTGCCTACGGAGGAGTATTATCCCGATCGGGCATACCTCTTTGCCTTTTTGCTGAGCGCGAGGCTCTTCATCAAGCCCCACGAGTTATTGGGGGACGTGTGCGCTCTCTGCGAACATCAGCAAAACCTGAACGGGGAGGGTGGTAAGGTGAGTGTCCGAGTGTGCTTTTACCTTCGTATTTGTGTGCATATATACGAATCTTCGGCTTTGAGGCTGCCACTTGGAGTCGGAAGAGGTACTATTCTCATGCGGAAGTACATAGTACTGGTTTACTTCTTAGCCCTTCGACGTCATTTCGCGTGCACTATCATTTCATCGGGACCGAGGTTCCCCCCTCGTGCTCGCTTCTTCTCTCCGGCATCGTTCTCTTTCGGGAGTCGCGGAGATGAGCAAGATTTGCTCTCTTTCTCTCCCATTCTTGACGAACTGGCATCCCCAAAACTCTGCAAATACAAAAACCTCGATCGATGTTCTCGTGCTTTGTCTTCGTGCGAATGACGCCGACCTTTGAAAAGAAATTTCAATATTTTTACAATCCGGAATAATAATTGTAGCAATTATGAATATTCAATCGTGAACTCTTGATCGTCTTCAAAGATAATGAAACGTTGAGAAGACAGGATGGAATTGCTCTGCTAATCGGCCTGAAGAGCGCTTCAGTTCCAGACGTTGCTTGTCGCGTGACCAAACTTTAACTAGAAACTCAAAACACGAGGAAGATGAGGATGTTTTCCCAGACAAAGTGATAACGAGCGTGTAGTACTTGCTCAACTCTGTGGAATTTGATCGATGTTTCAATCTCGGGAACAGCGCTTTCTCACCTGACATTAATAAGCAACGCTTCACAATCGCTTGCAAGCTCGCTCACATTCGTGAAGAAAATCATCTAATATGACTATAATTTTTGACAGGAACGACTGCACCGGTTTGTTCCACGTTTGGTGCAGCTTCTAGCAGAATGGACGGAGACTTTTCCGTATGATTTTCGGGACGAAAGAGTGATGGGCCACGTTCGATCGATAACCCAAAAGGTAGCAGCGGTCGACGCCGCTGCGAGGCAGGAAGTGTCGGCTCTGCTGCAAAATTTGCTGCTGCGATTGACCGCTCTCGAAAGATACGAGGAAGGATTGGCGAGATTGTCGACCGAGGCTGCCACGGACCAACTTACTCAGGTGAGTTTTACATTTTCCTTCGTAATCGCACAAGCTTTTATCTCTTTCCAAAACTTTATTCTTCCGGACATCGTAAAAGGCACGAAAAAGCTTTTTACTCTCCTCAACGGAGCCAAGAATTCAAGAATCGATTGTACCAAAATCGTTGATGAACTCGTTCAAAGCGCGCAAACTCAAATGAACGATAAATCGAATGAGAAAGTATCAGCGAGTCCGATACTGGAACGGTTTGTTCTAACAGATACGTCATCATTGACATGGTAATTTTGGAATTGCACTCAACTGATCCCCCCTCGTAACAACGGCGGACGTTTCGGTGAGCGTTATGATGAAAACTACGCGCATGTGCAGCGCGTTACTTCGTACGAAACTCTTACTACTATTGCCATGTATTACTTTGAGCAACACTCCGAACTCGAGCAACGAAACTCTATATGTTAATATACATAGTGATACAATACATATTTAGGTATAGATACGAGTGCACTTTGCGCAGTTAGTCTAATAGAGTTAGGTAGGCCGCCGCTTCAACGCCGATACCAGTGTCCAGGAGAGACAGTAACTGTACGACGTTAATTTCATTAGCTTGGCACCCATCTGCCAACGCTTCCAACACCTGCTAATAGCTAATTTACAACTGCATTACCGAGTTAAATATTCGGCTTGTGGGCAGTGTTCGCTAATCACTTCGAAACCGCTTCCCTTCTCATTCGTACGATGCTACGACCAACAACGAGCAACCCAATACCAGCGCACTATTTCTCGGGTTATATCCTCCGAAACAGCGGATCCTTGATGTATGTGTGGTTATGGCCGATCATTAAATGGATCTGCAGTAATACCTAAAGGTTAAACCCACGAAGCATCATCCTCTGTGTGTGATCATTGATGTCCCATTGACCGTAAGTTTTCATTGCTCATAGCCAGCCCTCAATAAACACGAGTTTATGGTAATTGGAAAATGGTGCTTTTCCATTTACATCGAGTTTATTAGTGAAGTGGACTGTAGGGTTTTTCATTTCATCATTTAGAGCAATAATCATAGCGAGGAAGTGACAGGCGATTGGGTGATTGGCTTCAGATCATTGTTCGACTGAACTCAGTTTTTTCGGTGACTATATTTTCCTATTTTTTTTGTTCCAAGGTTCTATCTTGTTGAGCTCTGCTGATAGGGCTTCGTCGAACCTCCAGATTCGCTCGACTCGGAGGTTTCGAGAAAAAGGAACGTACCTGGCTGAGTTTGCAATTGGGCTTTTATCCAATTGCTGAAAATAATCCACGGTCGTGTTCGCCAGCGTACGCGGTGGTAGGAAATAAAGTGCAGTCAGCTTCCTTCCATTGCCGAGCGAGATTACCGGGCTACTTTTCTACGGCCTTGTAACTCGCAGCTTACCAATGGATAGAATCGAACCGAGTGCTACTGATTCCATCGGATTATGGCTTTTTTCGAACCCTTGCGCTACAAGATTGGCCAGACTTGGGACGATTGCCTTTTGTGAAAGTTTCGGAAGCTCGTAACGAGCCGGAGCGTCTCAATATTTTTGCCAAAAGTCTCCTGTTCAAACCCCTCTGTTCCTCCTTTCACTTCGGAGCGAACTACAAGAACTTTTCCAACCCCTGAACCCCTCAACTATTAAGCTGCACAACTTTTTCTTACCCTCAGGCGGAGGAGTCTCGTACACCCTTCGGACTCCGTCAAACATCACGTGTCAAGTGCAACGACTTCCGAAATGTGTTAACAGGTTGTCTGTGATGACAGCTCGTTTGAAACTTGCTGCCTAATAACTGCAGGCGATCACCGATAAATCATTAGCGAAGCTCAAATTTTATAAGAACTTTCACACACCCTGTTCGGTCGACTTTTCGTAACGCAATCAGCCATTTTCTCGAACTAATACGAAATAAGCAGAAAGTTCGTTGTTTTCCATCCGATCCAGTTTCACGAAAAAAAAAAAAAAAAAAAAAAAAAAACATTAACGATCAATCGTAAGTTTTGTGTCCCATTAAAAAAAATGTCGACAATCAATTGAGCAACCCAATTCACAGTACTCACCACGACCAACATATGCGGACGAATTTTAATTTGGGATTCTACAATTCTGGTGATTTCAGTCATGAATAATTGGTGTGTGTGTGCAGATAGAAGGTAAGCTTGAAGCAACTCAGACGCGAAAGTTTCTCGTTCTCGCAAGACGAACGAGAACAGCTACGTAAGAGCTGCGCAAGCAGGTACGTGTTATCTCGCGTGTTCACGGTTCAAATTCATCCTGGACTTTTTGTCCCGTCGAAAGTGATATGCATCCGAGTCGGTTGTGGGTATAAAGTACGAAAAGCGAGGATTCGCGGGAACCACAAGTACGTGTGAAAGCGAAAGGAAGAAAGAGAGCGACGGAGTGTGAGAGAAACGAAGCGAGGCGTTAATTGTGTTTGCTCGTTATTAGCGACAATGCTCGCCAACGCCGTTCCCGCTAACGTATAGGGGAGCGTCGTGAGACCGAGGATGGTAGAAACGCCCTTGCTCTCGTGAAGGGTTGGAGATCGGAACCCGGAGTTGCCCGAGCGCTTGGAAAGAGTGAGGCGAGGCGCTGTGGCGAGCGGTTAAAATCGTTCCACTCGATTTTGCACCAGTCACCACCAGTTAAGGAGTTTAGCTTCCCCCTTATTTTGTACAGCTCTCTGCCATACCCCCCAAACTACACTTTTCCACGTCTCTTCGTCTGTACGTTACGAAGTATAGCTGTAGGTGTGCATTTCTGTATAGCTATAAAACTAGTAAGGCTACACCTTTCAGTCTGAGGCTCTCGCACCCTATGAGAGTCCCCAATCCGGTCGTGTACCAGCCGATCAAAGTTAAAGTCTCATCTCGTCCCTTCATCGCGGACCGTGCATCTGCTGAAGCTTCCTCTCGCTTTGCAGCGAGCGCAGAAGTCGTGAAACTCGATAATCTCCTCTGGAGTTCGACACTGTCGTCCCAATTTACGCCAACCTTGCGTCCCGACCCAACCCCGTCCTCTTCTATAGATATTTTATGTTAAGCTTCCTAATCCGATATAAATACTTCTTTGAGAGAGTTGAATAGCTTGGAGTCGAAAAAATGATCAAAGCCAAGATATTCCGAGGTTGGGGTTGCCAGTTAATGCGATGAATGGCTTTATTGCCACTTTTCTTAGGCTCTTATCTACACGAAGATACTCTAACATATGAGAAGGGATAATGAAAAAATACGGGTGTGTGTCTGTGTCGGTGTCTTTATGGATTAACTTCCACTTGTATCTGCTTTTGTTCTACGAGGTGGCTTCTGGTTTCCGATGGTTTTCGATCACTCAGTGGAATTAGTTATGACGTCTCTTCGAGAGTCTTTTTCTTCTCTGGAGTCGTTACTTTTCAACGACTCTGTCTGCTCTCTTGCGAGGCGTCGTTAAACGTCGCGAAGATCTCTTCAATTTCGGCTCTTTTGATGCACTCGCCCCGGAAACGGCGTGAACTTTCATCAAACAACAACCATAAAAACTCTCCTCAAACTCGTTTTTAACTATAAAATAATTCTTCAAAACCTTAACGAACATAGATTTCGAAAATTGGAAGCAATCCAATGTCCGAATACGATTTCTCGGTACTGAGAATTTCCGAAATATCGGATCATCCTATTTCATGATGAAAGTGAAGGAGAACTCAATTGGTAGATGAGAGAAATTACAGCGGGCAGGAACTTTTAATTGTGAGGCAAAAGTGTGCCACTTTTTTCCCTCACTTCCCTCGAGACGAGCAATATAACAAATGAAAGCTCCAATGGCTTCGTTTATCACAATAGATCGCACGAAATGTTTCACTTGAGAATTCTCCAAGTGACACGACTCATGAAATGATACCGAATGTACCCATAGTCGTGTGGGTTCTTGATGGTTTTCTCGGCAACTTTCATCCTCGATTTCCTCAACCCTCGACATTAAGATCTTACCGTTGAACCGTGTGCACATTGGAGAAGCCCCCACGACAAAAGAGAGACAGAGTCAGCGAGAGGGAGAGCGAGGAAGAATGTGAGAGATTCTGGCATTGTCAGACAGCACGTAGCAGTGAGGTTCAACGAGAAGTCTGGCTCATTCTGGTTTCACGTTGGGGTCGTTCGCTCCACGAAGACGTCGCTCTTTCTCTTCCCTCTCGTCCACATCTTCGTCTTCTTCGCAGTTACTGTTACATATATAGATCGTTATGGCATTTCAACACTCTTATTCCTTAACCACCGTATGGCACTTCAGAATTCCCTTCTACGTACATACACCAACCTCCAACGTGACGAGATGCGTGCGAGACAGCCCCACACGCATTGGAAGCACGTAGGAGCAGCACCCCCATCCGCAAAGTACTCGCTTCCTATGCTTGCAGCTTTGCCTACTATTGAGAACAGCCTCATTCACGCCACTTTTGGACAAGCGAATTGAGACCCTCGCGCCCTTATTTCAAGCACTACACACGTGCATAAAGATCGCTCCTCGTTCCAAGATTTTTTCTAGTTCAAGCACGCGGAGACGAGAAATAATAATTTACGATTCACGAAGCACTGGCAAAATGCAAGGGAGAAATCAGACTAGAATAAAAATAATTGCAACTAAAGTTCCAAGTCAAGCAGTGAGTAACGTGATGGTTTTTTCAGGGTTAGAAATGCTAAAGAAAGCTTCTGTGTCACTGGACTTTTTTCTGAGCTTGCTTTTACGAGCGAGGGTAAAATAATAACGAAAACCTTCAAATAATGAAAAATCTTTCGTAAGAGGCTGCATTGTGTAACGTTCTTCATAAACATAAAAAAACTTTTGTATATGTCGTTGTAATACAATATTATACTGACAACAGGTTTCGAAGATTTTACGAGCTTGTAGCAGCACATTGTTTAACATTTTTTTCACCGTAGAATGCAAAACGATTAAAAGTGACCTGGTTTTTAATATGCCCTTGGCCATTTCCTTTCCTTCCTTCAAGACACTCATGAAAAACCATCGTCCGTGTGACGTAGGAAAAGTACGTGACACGTTTGCGTTTCACATCCCCAGAGTGCAGTAGCATCGCTCGTCTCTGCAGTCTCGTTCTATTTCACAGTTGTAATCGTCATGAGATACGAATTGAGAAAATACGAGGCGAGAGAAACGATTTTCTTCCGTCGCATTACTGCGTTCCACATATTTTCACCCTGTTGTTCCACACAATCTATTCTTTTTCATGAACATTCGCACAACAATAACCGAAGCATATCGATTCTAGGCGAATAAAAACGTGACTGTAAAAACAGCGATTACATCTGCGGGACACACTGCTAGAAATATCGATTTTTTTTTTCTCCATTATGATTCGAGTACAATCTTAAAGAGGAATCGCTCCAGGACTCCTGTACTCGAGTTATTTTTTCCTATGCCCGAAGGACTTTGGCGCCGGCTGTTTTTTCTCAATCAAAAAACGTCATCCTCAAAGTTCGATTGCGATCAAAGAATTTTGCGATTGCGTATTTTCCTTTTTTCTCTCCTCTCGATAGTTTATTGTTGGAACTCATAGTTCATAAGGTTCATGTAGATTAAGCTAGCAGAGCATTTTGAAATAAGTAATCTTTTTCCATATCACGAATTATGTAGTGAATCATGAATTGCATAATGAAGTTTTTTGGGAAAAATATGAATTTCTAGAAATTCAAATAGCACACGTGGATAGCACGTTAAAAGCCAATCATTCTTGAGAAATCAGATTTGCGGTGCATTTTTTTCTACAAAGATCTCTGCTATTTTCATTCCATCCATAATTGGCATACTAAATGCGGTATGCCATAATTCATGGTATGGAAAAAGATGACTTTTTTCAAAATGTTCTGCTACCTTAAGCTGCATCTGCAGTTCCTCCAAAATAATCGCACAACATCAAGTATTATAATGAAATTTATATTAACTTCAAACTTCGTGATATAATATCAGTGATAAAAATAGGCAGTTTATCATAATTTACCATGAAATCTGCATAATACGAAACTAGTTTGAAGCTAGATTCCGCTTTGATATACAATCGTGCGTATTAAAAAACGAGCGAGCTAATTAAGTGGAGCTGTTGGTGGCATGAAGGAAAATTTGTCTGTGCTCTAAAATATGCATACACTGTTTATAACGTATATGGCAGTCTATTCATATGAATTCCATGGATCTAGATGCAGCAAAACTGATATGTACGAGAGTTGCATTTATGTATATAAACAAACCCAACAATACATAGGCTATATAAGTATAATGAAGAATTAGATGTGTGCAAACGCGAGAATCGAAACGAGAGTGTGCACGCGAGTACGCGAAATGCGATTAATACAGATGCGAGTACATACACAGTGTACATAAACGAGATATGCTTATACCATGTACTTATCTTTACGAGTTTCTCGTTCGCGGGGTCTGCTCTCGACCAATTAGCTGGCTCAAGCCCTACTTTAATCTGCTCCAAAACGCATAAACCCCCTTCCTTTATGACCTCTTCCACTAGTTTGATTTCTACGTGACGTAGAAAGCGTTGAAAATGTTCCAACGATATCCAGAGAATTGGGCAAGGCAGAGGGGAGCCAGAGAGGAGAATATTGATATTCGAAACGCCGTAAAGACGAGAACGATTATTTCGATGGTCCAGCCACACTGTATTCCCTCGTTTTCCGAAGTCTCTCAACAGTAACTTTGTAAGAATGAGAGAAAAGGAATGGAGCGTTATTTCCTGATTGAATGTATCGAAATATATGGCGAATCGTAATATCACATTATCATAATATTTACGACTCTCTCGATCATCCGCCTCGTCGTCTTCGTCCTATACCCTCCATTTTAACCTATGATTATTATTATATTTTATAGCCCAGAATATTTTTATTACCCATTCATATTAATGGGTCGTTTTTTCACTTGTTTTTTGGCTGCTTCTTCGACCAGATGTTTTTCACGTTTCGTATAATAATAAACGACTAAATAAATGGATTTGTAGTTACAGTCTATATTTAATGGATATGTGCCCGGACGTTTTAAGTAAAGCAAACTGATATATCCTGTGAAATATGCCAAAAGGCTTAATAGAATGAGAAAGCTGAAGGAGAAATATAAAAGGAATAAGGCTGCTTGGAACGACGCACAATACTCGCGTAAGCGTGGCTAAAGTTGTTCTGGCATTCTGACTGAAGTGACTTTTCACCTCGGCGTGCACTTTTCTTCCGCGATATCTTTAAGAGCCCAATGTCGGGCCTTCCCACCGTACCAATACCTAACTCTATCGCCTTGAAATCGAATGGAGCGAGGTGTGAGAGAGCCAAAGAAATAGCACTATGAAGATGGAAAAGTCGAGAGGAGTTGGGTATGATGGGCGCTAAAAGAGTGCTTCATGGATTCTTCTTGCTCGATACGCCCCCGACGAGTGAGAAGCAAGTGTGCGACGCACTCACCTTGCCCCTTTGCTCCTTTCCTCTTCGGCGTATATCCTCCTCCTTTCTCACCGTCGTATTTTATCTCTCTTCATCTCTTTTTCAATGTCGAATCTCACTCTAAATGAAATCGAGTATCGAACAAGCTTTCTCTGAGCAATACTATCCCCTTTGCGCACTTTTCCATTCAATCTCGTTCCCGCGCCCCACTGTCAATTATATTCATCTGATTTTCTTTCCCTCGGACAGGAAAATATGATTGAACGCTATATCGTCGATTGTCGTATGTTTTTTTTATCCCGGGACCTTCCTTTTTAGACTCTCGATTCGTCGTCATACATCCTGATCAACTAACGAAAGCACGCGACTGACGAACTCGCGAACGTTCCTCTTCTCCGACTCCGGAGAAATTAAAAATCGAATCCGCACTCAGATTTACAGAGAAACGTAAGCTCCCCCATCGACCTTTAAAGTCAACACGAAACTCGAGGAAATCGATTTGATCTCATGAAAAAATTGGCGACTCTACCAATCCTCTTACTCCCCCGCATTTTGGACAATTGTTTATTCGACTCCTCAATCTCGCGTTTCATGGTCCGTTTAAAATGTGATCATAAACAGATATCATACGCATGTGATCTGTACCACTCAACATCATGCACATCCTATAAAGTCCAACGCATCACAGCGCACAGTCAATAATTCAAATATATCGGATACAAGCAAGAGATATGTCTGAGGGCGTTGCACAATTTCGCAAAACGCAGCACCACCCAATTACTGCCAGAGGCTCAATTATTCTGGATAGCCACGAAATATTCCGAGTCATCATTGACGAGCCGGACGAGGCACGGTGTCGGCATTCATAATACCCAAAACCGTATGCCACACGTTCGAGTACAATACGGAATAACATAATTTCTGCCTATTCGCATACACGAGTGTATACATTTGTATAATGGATACATGCTCCGGGGTACAAACGCGCATGGGGCATTCCGCACCGAAATGAAAATTCAATCAATTTTTCGCGAAACGACGACGAAATACAAGGAATAAATATGATGCTAAACAATGAACAAACCCATGAAAATCGTCTGTAGTAATATTGGTAGTGAATCGACGATGGAAAATTTTGGAAATTCTACAAAAACTATTAGACCGGAACATCGAAGCTTGCAAAAGGATTTTTGTTGCAGCCACGTTCCCAGTGATGAGATTTACTATTCAATATGATGGATTTCAGTATAGTTATTTGAGTGAAAAATGTGTTATTTGAAGTATGCAATAGCGATTGTTGCGTGCAAAACGGAGGTAGTTTTTTTTATCAATTAAGTTACGTTCTCCCTGCGTTCATCAAACGTTACTCGTGCACGTAGAAGCTGAGCTAAAAATGATCCGAAGATGTACGAAAGCGTAAGCAATATTTTTATCCGAAATTGAGTCAATTTTTGAAATGCGAGACGACATGAAAAATAATGGATCAGATTCGAATTCGTCAGACTCATATTTCGGTCGATTTCGTACGGAACGTTCGATGAATATATTTTTATGCATGTATGTGTGTTAGTATCGAAATACTGTAACCGAGTAAAGCCTGAGCCTGGGGCTCGGCAGATTCCCAGTAGAACAGGTCAGCGCTCGATCCGGCCGAATGCATACAACTGTACTGCTCCCACAGCATCGTATATCTTTCTCGCTCTCTCTCTCTCTCTCTCTCTCTCTCTCTCTATCTCGCTTTTACTCGATCTATGCTTTACGTATAGTTAATTCGTCGAATTCCCATCACACGTTCAGACTTGGAATTCTCCAATCTGACCGAAGCTCTTTTGCGAAATAGTGCGAAATGTTGCCACAGTGAAAAAGTGCAAGGCGAGATTAATTTTTCAATCAATTTACCAAAAGCATGTTACGATAGCAAAAAAACAAATACATCAACAAACGCGAATCGGGCAGAATGGTAAAAAATTAAAAAGAAAAAAGAACACTTTTTTAGGTAAAAATGATTAATTGGGTTTACAACCAAAAATGAATGTCAGTGAACATCTTTCGAAAGAAATTATTTCTTATAACGAATATATGCAGATAGAATCAGAGGGCTTGGAATTGCGAGAGAAATTTACGAAAGACGGTTGTGAGAATTTGAGAAAAGCTCAGGGTGTGCTTTAGACTGTTTAAATATTTGTAAGGAGGAATTTAGGCCATTGGGAAGAAGGTTGTTTCGAGAAGTTCTGAAAGTTGACGAAACTACCAATTTATACATGTGACACGGAGTGTATTCGTGACGAGTAGTTGGACAATTTCACCTGGGCGTTATTTCAGATCGTAGATAGAGACTGGCGAGGGTGGTTACAGCTCCACCCTAAACTATACAAGTTTCTCTCGCTCTCTTACTCTTTCTCTCTTTATCTATCGGCATATATACAGTGACGTGAATATAAATTTCGACGCCACGGTAACCGGGTATCCGTTGCGTCTATCCCCACCCCGTGGGACACCCGTTCGATTCAAAATCGAAATATCTGTCGGGGCTTATACTATTCCTTCCTCCCGGACGTACCAATGCCGGTCCGGGAGACATAAATAATTCCGCTATACCGGCAAAGGACTCTCCTTTCCAATCGAATTTTTTTGTTTCTCTTTATTCTCTCTCTCTCTCCCCTTCCCTCTCGTGCTTTATTCCCTCCTGCTATTCTGCTCAATTTTTTTCATCCTGTTATTACCGTACTTTTTTCATTATTTTTCTATATTTTTTGTAGGCTTCCTTCTCTCTGCTCTCCCAACTTCCGTAACGCACGCGAGACTCCGCAATGTTCATTGACGACAAAGACGACAACGACAACGACGTCGTCTCCTGTCTACCAGTTTCCTTTCGCTGAACAGACTTTCCCTTTTGGGACTCGACTCCTCTCTCTCTCCCTCTCGTCCTCTTTCTCCTCTCCTCTTCTTTTGTCTCCTCTTCACTCTCTTTTCTTTTCCACTCTCTTTCAGCCTTTGCCCAAGATAAGAAATGCCAGACTGCTCGGCGGAGCGTACAACACGTAAAATTGAATGAGAATAGCCCGGAATAGAGAGGAGAGAAGAAAAAAAACACTTGTCTGTACTCCGGGAATGTGTATCTTGCTGACGATGTAGAAAAACGCTCGCGTACCCACGCGACTTTCTTCCCTCTTCGTTTTTCTCTTCTCATACGCTACGCTTTCCTCTCAACTCTGTTTATATTTTTATGACATTTGTGCCTGATCGCTCGAACATTTTCTTATTTACGGAAATCTCATGTTTCTTTATATCATACTTGACTTTTATTTATACATCGAGATTTCATCAATAAAAGAATATCACAATAACTACTTTCCTCCTTTAATCAGCTCTAATGATTCCTTCCTCTCTCTCTCTCTGTTATTTTATCGGATTTTTTTATATATCTTTTCAGGTCGATGTTACTGAGCTGTGCCCCTCAGCAACGGTTCTCGCACAACAACTGACTCACGTTGAACTCGAGAGGCTCTCTTACATCGGTCCCGAGGAGTTTGTTCAAGCTTTCGCAAAGGTTCGTAATTTTGTTTGTGCAGCTATGTTGAAATGCAATACTTACCTATTCCAATGAAGAACTTTTGTAGAAATTGTTGTTTTACAATTATGCGAAGGTAACTAAACGAAGGAGGTATAACGACTTTAAACTGAAGGTTTTTAGTCTCTGGAACACCGTTAAATATTGTTAAACGAAAGATGGCCGTTCACAGACCATTTTTCTTGTTTTTGGTATTTGAGTTCTTCAGTCTATTTTCAAAAATTGCAATGGAAACCGAGTCAAATGAATCGAAGTAAGCACGCTTACATAATTAAGGGAGAAACCAAAATCTTTGAACGTTCATTGACAAGGGAAAAAAATTGTGGTCAGTCTTTGATAAGGTTTTTAAAAAATTCAATCCCATTTGTTTCCAGGAATCACCTCACTTAGAAACTTCCTTCAAGGACATGAAGAAGACACGAAATCTCGAATCGTACGTTCAGTGGTTCAATAGACTGAGTTATTTCGTAGCTACGGAGGTCTGCAAGGTATTTAGAAACACGAATAATTGCGTTGATTCTTCGAGAAATTATGTGATTACAAAATGAATGATGTTATTGAAATATCACTAGAAATATTCCAGTCGAACCCATTTTTTTGCTTTTCTAGCATGCCAAGAAGAAGCAACGTGTTCGTGTAGTCGAGTATTGGATCGAAGCAGCAAGGGAATGCTTCAATATTGGCAATTTTAATTCGCTCATGGCAATAATCGCTGGTCTCAACATGTCACCGATTTCCCGACTGAAGAAAACGGTAAGCTACTTTAACAATAAAGAAAAAACATTGATCGAAGTTAATGCATAAACTGTGAAATGGGAATTTTCGTACTGGGAAAATAATCGTGATCGCCTCTGCTCGATTACTGGCCCTCAGTCTCATATAAACTTGAACGAAATCTCATCAAGCTCCAGAACAAGAAGACAAATATTTCCAAATCTTCATCATCGCGAGCTTATCTAAATCAACGCGATGATTCATAAATATACGATTCGACTCGATTATAAAAGAGAAGAAAAGGCAAGAGAGCCTGAAACGTCAACCTGTCGTCGCTGCTCATTCGAACGGTTCGGGTAGTTAAGCGTCCTTTTTTTCATTTCCACACTTTTTAATTACGGAAAGCTGTGCACTCGCGGACGTTTCATAGATATTCGAGAGTTACAGCCCCTTCCCTCAATTTCAGTCTCGTTGACTGGATATCCCATGGAACGTGGCGAAATGGCTCGTACTTCGCGTTATTCAGGGTTCATTTGGTTTATCCTCTCGCTCTTTCTTTCTCCCTATTCCTCTCTCACTCGATTTCTGTCTCTATCTTTTACTCGCCTCTGATTTATGGCTCGGGGCCGAGGAAATAATTGCAAAAACCTTGCTAACATATATAGATCTGGGAGGCAACGACGCCGTTGGATTCCCCGACCTTCTCCATGCACAACCGAAAATTCGCGACGCGTAATTTCCGTTAATGAAAATTTACCGTATCGCAAAGCCAGCCGAGCAGGCTGTCGGCGAATCGCACTACTTTTCTCACGTATGCCCTTTCACTTTTGCATCGAATCTCGATTTGTCATGAGCGGCAAAATGGAAGAGAAAAAATCTTTGAAAATTCTCATTTTACAGAATGATCACGTAACGAATGAAAATAAGTTTTAAGTGAATTGGCCGATTGAGAAAATTAGCGAGAGCGTGCATTCCTCGGCAACTTTTCAACGAACGACCCGTTCGCGCGTTGATTTTTTTCCATTATGGAATCCCAGCGTTCGTCGTTCTACGCTAAAGAATAAAGTATAAGTACCAGACCATAATTCAAACCGATGACGCGTGTTCAAGCTCAAAACCCGAGATGGGAAGGAGACCAAAAAGTAGATAACTTTTGAAAGCTTGAATGTTTTTAACAGTTTGATATGTTGGTACCGGAAAAATGTAGGTTAAACGCTAATGCAACTCGTACGAGCGGAAGAGGATCAAGCAATTACCATAAAGTTCGTCCGCGCCGAGTTTACGCTCTCCATATACTTTTGGTAAAATTAACTTTTTCGTTGTGTAACGAACGTGCTGGTGGAGCTGAAACACTATCGTGGTTTCCGGTCAAATTATAGCTCCGAATTATGGTTATGTTGAAACATCGAGCGCTTTAGGGCTTCGTACTTCGAACGGCGGGGCCCTTGCAAAATCACCTTTTCGTTCATCCGGATGGCTGACGCGGTCGCATATTTTTCGAGATTAAACGGTAAAAATATTGAAGCTTAAATAATCCCTGGTAGGATTGAATCCTCATATTCTCCAATATTGAAAGTTTATTTTTCTTCTCATGTTTAACCGTCGATGAGATGACAAAAAATGTACGTTTTTTGACAGCGTTAAAAAAAGCCGACTTTGGTGGTCTCCGATTGATAAATCAGAACAGTGAACTTTTATTCATCAACTCCTTCATCCTCGAGAAGCAATTTTTGTCGAAACTCAATTCCCTTTTCCATGCGGATTCAATCAGAGCAAGATGGGGATACACTAGATTATTTATGTCTGGAGTATCAGTAAAAGGAAAGAACAAAAGAGAAAAGTTTTTGTGATCGTTCCAGTACGCGAGGAGAAAACCAGGAAAATATTGACAGAAAACACGAGGGAGACGGTCCCAAACCGTCGTGTACTTAGTTAACTTTGTAAAGGACGATCTGCCAGAAACGTTCGTGCATTTTCCTCATTTCCGCTGTTCATAGCGTCTTATCTCACCAAAGCTTTCAAATAAATATATGCGCGAGGAGTCGAGTGAAACTTGAAGCATTTGACTTCCTTGCTTCAAAGAGATAATTAACTTCGACCACTTCCGGGATCCTTCCCACAGAAAATTACTCTTTATGGTTTATGAAATACGAATTACATTAAGAAATAGTTTCTTAAGACAGAGACAAAAGTCCTGCTCTCGAGGTATACAAGGATATTGATTGGAAGTCCTTCGAATTCATTCTGTGCAGACGAGTCTTGTTGGGACGACGAAAAAAAACTTTTTGCAATTTGCCGCTCGAATTTTCTATCCTTTCTCTATATGACTAATACAGATCCTGAAATAGCTCGACATTCGAGCATTTTTACTCTTCATTGACGAAATATTACTCCGACAACACTACAATTCCATTCTCTATTCTCTACATAAATTTTCATTTCGATAGATGGAAATCTTTATTTCTGATCCATACGAAAAAATGTTTATTCTCATTCGTCTCTACTCTTCAGCAGGATTGAACGTACCCAGATGGAGTTTTCAGTGTCTGTGCGTATGCAGAGAAGAATACAGATCCATGAGAACGAACTTTTTTTCACAAAGTCAGGAACATAATGGAGCGACTGCCATCGATCTTGGTCATCATTGCGAGAAATTTTTTAATCAAATGATACTCGGAATTTCTATTTCAACGTAAAAATAGACAATATTTTGGAATACTTCGAACGAACTTCCCTCCGAAAAATCTCGTACCATAATTCTTGCCCATATTTCCACGGATCTTATGACCTCGCGTTTCAAATAGTGTGGACAACGAAGCGCAAGCGTCCCTTGCTCGAAATGACGATTTTACAGATGCCCTCCCTCAGTTCGTCCGTCCATCTCTTGCAACGTGGCTCGCCGGTATGGTTAATTCACGAATTAAAGCCCGCCGTGAATTCACTAGACCGAATTAATCTCAGGCACATCTCTCGCGGCACGCGTGACTCGCTGTACACGCATTTGCCACGACAGTTTCGTCCTCGAAGTTAATTCAATTATTCTCGGAGTCACCTCAAGCCCTGCCCTCCTCCTCTGCTGCCCTCTCATCTCAACTCGCTACATATGTGACTATAGAACGTATTTTGCTCGAGCGTAGAATGTGCCTAAATTCTGTACCGCGAGTTATTTGGCCCTCGTCGACCTCCGGAAAAACAATATTTATATATACTTCAGTATACGAGTTTCCGAGGATTCTCTCGTTTACACCTACATTTTTATAAATAATAAAATTCGTCTCCCGAGCAGTCCGCAGGCTCAATTTTCAACGGCAGCATTTTTACCGTGAATTTATTCGGTACAACCGTCATCGAATTACCTTTCGACAATCTCTGTTTTAAATTTCCAATTAATTTTCAAAAACACGAACACTTAATCTCCCTTAAAGGGCTCCTTTACTTTCCGTATTACGGTATGAGTGTTTAAAACCAATTGCTGGAGTATCGTTTACACGTTTGCTACACTTGCACAGATTCATTTCATGTTGCCCACCGAATATTGGAATTATTCGAATTCAATTGCGTGGAATACAGCTCGTATAACGAACACTTTCAATCCAATGTTATCCGAGATCCTGAGCGATGATTTAGCTCCGTGAAAAATAATCACTCAGACATTTTTATCGGTCATGGGATTTGGATAATTGATATGCGAACCTCCATATCTAATATTTGATATTTCGTGTTTGTGTTTACCGGAGGCTTATTTCGTCGGTCGGGTCCAGAGTACCTCGTCGTGTAACAGACACGAGAAAGAGAGAGAGAGAGCATCAATGACATTGTCGAGAGAGTAAGGATACATATCGAGGGAAATCAACGCACGAGAGATCGATCGCGAGCTCGAACATTATAGCACAGAAGGCGGCGACTCCAGTTTCTCCCATTGTCTGTCGAATGCAGGTCTCCGTTACTTCAACCATTCTCCGACCATTTCTATCCATTATATATCGTATGGATCCTCTATATATGTAATATCCTCGCCGACCCAATTCCTCGTCACTGGCATCGCCATTTCACCATGAACGATAGAGACGAAAATGGCGGAATGATACTCGCGGAGGATCTCGCAAATATGACCTGTCGCAGTCACCCGACACGTTCTATGTACTCCTCGCCTTTCACTATATCCTTTCAACTATCCGTATATGTCATGGCAAAAGTGAGCTCAGAAACGACATTCGACATGCGAAATATCCAACTATAACTTACACTTTTGGAGAACAAACATTTTTCCTCAATATCCAGGACAAATGGCTGTTTCAAAAAATGTTATGGGTACACTTTTGTCTGTGGATGTCTTCCAGAAGATGTCTAAAAATTGCAAGTTTTTTGCATCCGAGTTACTCATCGTGGTGACAGTAGGATTGGTAAAAAATCTCTTATAAAACGAAAACAGTGCGAATGCTCATTGCAAATATACAGGGAGAGAAAAAAAATTGAAAAATTACTAAGACACCATAGTGTTAGGGTTCTATATCACCCATTTTGGAGGTTTTTACCAAAAACATTGCAATTTCCACCATGGTTATTATCGGTTGAAATTTATCCAACGTGGAGTTGCTCTTATCCGATTGTTTCAAATAATACCTAGACCTTTCTTTTCCGTGTTATTCTTTCGTGGGCTTTCCTTCAGAAAGCCCGAAATCCCGCTAGTCGGGTCGCTTCTCGAAATTATTTCGTTTGTTGCAAAAATGAAAATTTTGTCGAGGAGAAATCCTCGTCTGGCGCCCACTCACACGTGCAGCAATTTAATTTGTCGCTTAACTCTGGGAAAAAGCGTTACAAATTTTTGGCGTTTGACGGTTTTCGACAGTTCTCGGTGGAGGGGCGTTAGCTTTCTGAACGTGTTACATAGAGGATCAATTTTGGATTATTCGTTTCTTTTGGTCGATGAAGAATATTTGTGGTTCTTTCATTTGAAAAGATTTGAATGGAAATTTGATGGGATATTTAGATTAAATTTACACTTGTCAATAAATAGGTGTTTATTTCGAAAAAATTACAGACTCATGATCTCGAACAAACATTAAACTCATAAATTCCAACAAGGTATCACAAAATCGACACGTAACTCCAACTAGAATTTTGTGAGAAGACTAATACGAACAGGTGTATGATTTGTAGGTTGATAATTTTGCATGTGGATATCGCTAACCAATGAAGTAAATAATTCAAACAGAAACGATTACCTGATGTGTGTAAATAATAACTAATAATTGTAACTTTTCATCGTAACCTTTTTAAACAAAACATTGAATAGTCAACTGCGTCATAGTCACTTCAATTGATGACAAACTGTTTGTATCGTCAAGACTATTTTTTCGTAATCAACATGAACCCAAAAAACAAAACCCATCAAAACATCGTAGTAGTTCAATTTTTCTTGTTTTCCAATTTCATATGTTTCAATAATCATAATTATACTTTGGCAATATTCACATTACAGAATTCACCGTCGATTATATAGAAAATTGCATATTCATTTAACCATTTTGAACAGAACGATATCGAATTGCTTTTTCCCAAAGTTAAGCGACAAATTGAATTACTTCACGTGTAACTGGACGCCAGACGAGGATTTCTCCTCGACAAAATTTCAATTTTTTTCACAAATGAAATCATTTCGAGAAGTGTCTTTTATTTGAGAATTTTACAATATCATAAAAGCGAGATTTTCTTATGAAGTTCTCGCCAGTCGCCCTTAGCCATGGAAACGGTTGAAGGCGAATTCCGTATTAATAATTTCGAATTGCGTTTTTGCTCTAACAGAGGTTTAAACTGTGCTATTTTTCCTACGCAGTTTACCGAAGAAACGTTGCAAAATTTACGTCGACCCGACGGTGAACTGTAAAGTGGAATTATTAACGCCGTTTTGCTTTGGTCAATACTGTTTTCGCAATCGAAATTCGCAGTTGAACATAGTAAAATTCGAAGAGCTCGAACACAAGCATCGATGATTCGCCAAAATATTTAGAAATTAACTGTGGTACATTGCAGAATGTTATTTGCGCTTGTACGAATATCCAAATTATGTATGACGCAAGCTCAAGGGCTTAGGTTTGCTTGTATTCGAAGCAGGGTTCATTTAGTTGCGATCGAACGTTCGGGTGAATCCTTTGTCTCGTGTACACGAAAATAATTAAAGTCATAATGAATATATAATGAATGGTTTTTGTACCAGAAACATGGGCATTAAGAACGTTGCTACAAAAAGATCGTGATCCTATTGCTATAATAGAAAAGGGTACAAAATAAAGTTTATTTATTCTTCAATTAAATCAAGTTCCTTGTAACCTTTTATTTCGATCCAGCATCCAAACCCAACCCAAATCGAAAAAGAAACTGTACATCACTAAAATTCGGTGTATACGTATACAAATATGTACGATCGACAGTTAAACTGAACATTTTCCAGTTATACGCAGCAAAAATCTTACGATGAGACATACATTTTCGACGGTTGGATTCAAATGTTTCCAATGGGATATTGCACAATTATAAGGTTAAATCGGTGAAATTTCGGCAGAGCTTACAGTATTTCACTGTGAACCGATATATTTGTTTTGGCATGACACATCAATTTTCATCGAGTTCTCGCTTCGCAAAAAATTGCCAAGTATGTTCATAGAATTAATAAATATTACGATATGGAACCCTACTCTTATGGCACACACCATGGTAATGTTTACTGAAATTTTCTCTCCTTGTATAAAAATATTGAATTTATTCGCGACGGTGATTTCGACTTAGTATTTTTTGTGGTCGATTGTGATAAGAGTTTGAAAATATTCCATTTGATTCATTTCGATTGATAACAAATCAATTTTTCGTATTCGCGTATTTTCGCAGTGGTCTAAAGTCCAATCGGCCAAATTCTCGATCCTCGAGCACCAGATGGATCCGAGCAGTAATTTTAGCAGCTACCGTAGCACACTGAAGGCAGCTATGTGGAGGAGTGCTGGAGCAACCGATGAGAGGCAACGCATCGTCGTGCCATTTTTCAGTCTGCTCGTCAAGGATCTTTATTTTCTGAACGAGGGCTGCAGCAACAAGTGAGTATATTAATTTGGTTGATTGACATTTTCATTTGCCTTTTCGCAGCGGCTTCGGTCTGCCCGAAATCATTTCGCTTTTTATTCCTCGAATGCCTCTCTATGATCCTACAAGCTTGTTACGATCTTTCCTTCAAATGTACGCTTTTCTGAACGTACCTGCGTCGAACGTACTTGGAAATTTTCTTCAAATAACCAATTTCTTTCATATTCCTTCGGATGTGTGAATACCTGCAATTTGAATAGCGATCGAGAAAATTTTCACGCGTATCCTAACTACAACCAACTTTGACTCCGGTTGACACATGAAAAAAAAAAAAGAAAAGAAAAAAAATCGTATATTTCCATAAATTTTCGGACCAGAAGTGTACCAAAGTTTCGTGCGAAAAAATCTGCAGCACATGTGAGCGAGGATAAAGTTATGACGAGAAAAAATTTCTCAGTGTCGGCGAATCTCGAAGGCTCATCACGTTGTTTACGAGTGCACGCGTGTACGTGTGCATAACTGTGTTGCGTCGACGTCAAGCCAGTCATCCTGTAGCTTATCGTGCTCCAATCCAGCAGGCGCTTGAGAAGTCTTTATAATCCTCTCTCCCTCTCTTCCGCCCCTTTCGCTGTACCTGTTCGCCAATTTTCGCGTGCAGATACGTGTTTAAACTTATTAAACTTGTAATGGCAAAAGTTGTCCCGATATGGACGTTCAGCCGGGGAAATGCGCGATATAGTACATTGAATGGCCAAAGACGAGGAAGATGCAACTCCGTCTATATACGAACCCTCGATAGAACTCGAACTTTCAGTCAAGATGAGACATCGAAGACCCACCACTCGTGAAAAACTAGCTGTATCGTCCAAATACCAGCCTCCAATTGTTGGCGATCGAAAAATCAGGAGCGAGTCAGAAAAATTTCATTTCGTTGTTAATATCCTCGTGTTCGTCGATACAAAAGTAACGAGGGCAGCTTATCCGGGTGCTCGAAACATTTCATCTTATTTTGAAGGGTTCATTTAAGGAGGCTCGGTCGCGAATGTCTGCACAACAGAAAAAAATAATTTTTTAATATCTCATAGGTAGATTATCAATAATGACATGTGCGAAATTTCAGATGGGGTCATCGACCATTTAAGAACGAAAAAAATAGTGAAAGTTAGGATTTTTAACACGGGTCTTATGGAAGAGTCACTCTCAAAACGCGTGTTCTAAGGGATATATATGCACTTACGCAACAGAAATAAACAAAAAAATAGAGTATTGTTCTCCAAATCGTAAGGATTCAGAATATATCAAAAAAGTTTGGAGTTATCGACCTAACTAAAAAGATATTGACTGTTAAAATGTCTACAAACTCGATGTTCTGGGACGTTTCGTGACGGTGAGACGATTCCGCAACGTCGCAGAAATCAAATGTTCAGCACAGCGCTGAAGCGCATGCGCGATATTTGAAGTATCGACTGTCTAACCTGAAATTTGTAAAAAAATACACGCACGTCCGGGCGTGTGTATACGCGTACATAGAGGTTAAAAAAACGAATTAATTGTATAAAAACGACAAGTTTTAACGATTAACACAATTTATATACTTATTTTCCAACAATAATAGATAATGTTATATATCACAGGTAATGAGACCGAAAAAAAATCGTAATAGATCGTTGAGTATATCTGTATGAAATCAAGTCATTTTTAGCTGTTGAATTATTTTCTCTATATTTCGACGTTGCCACTTTTTTGTGAGCAGGATCGTAACGTCAAACTGTACCTTTTTTTCTGATCTTTTTTTATTGATGTGTGACTGATTATTTTTGTTTTAAATGATTAATAATCGTTTTATAATGCATTCTGGTAATGCAAATATGCGCATTTAAAAAAAAACGGGGTGCCCCGTTCATGCACCCACAGAACCCGGCCCTACGCGACCGAGCTTCCTTAAAAATACTCGAACGTCGTTTGATCATTCGATTTATATAAGCCCCATAAATTCCTCCATACGACGATTCGTTGTACATTTTTCTTCAATAATCGAGATTTTCGTGGCCAATAACTGCCACTCGTCGTGCACAACCCCCCTGAGAAGATCCTTCTTACCTCGGGGACGACGGTATTGACTGATTTCACACACGCAAATATTCTAACGACCATAGACCCCCGTGCATGTTTACTGATGTATAGACATATAGGGACGCGTATGACATGTTGGTGAATTTTGTGCAGTTACGGGCTTTCACTTCGTGTCTCTTCAGCGGAATCTCTGCGAGTTCACGACGTACTATAAATTGGGGAAGTTGTTCGTGTAATTTTGTGAACGAGGCGAAGAAGTACGAGAGCTTTCGAGGCATCCTCGTTGACGGTTATATCGCTTACGTACGACCATAACTATTTACGAATTCTCGAGTCGAAATCGATTGTTTTCATATGCGAAAGTGCACAGTTCACGAATACGTGCCGTTTTGGGTTTCAGTGCAAATATTTTCTTTCGTGCCATGTCTCGGTACGCTCTTTGAATTTATCCCAGAACTTGGATCTTCCAGTGAAAGATTGAAAAAAACAAAAAACCATTCGATCAAACAGCATTCAACATCTTGGTAGTTTATTAATTTATCGACGATCGCATGTCGGCCCTCTCGACTCTCTTATCGTTCACTGTTTTCCTTCTTCTTGAAATATCGACAGGAAAATTGTGTTGCGCACGAGTTGAACTGCAGAAAATTTCCTAACTACCGCTTCCCCGTTCATTTTCTTGTACCTTCCGATCCTGGCGACTATTCGTTTGCTTTGTTTCTCAGTTTCCTCGAAACGCTTCGCTTTTTTTGTTTCGTTTTACCCTCTCGATAACGAAACTCTAGTGCCCTTATAGATATACATCGGTTTCTATTTCTTCATTTCTATCACGATAGGGGTAGAGTTCGACGAGTTCAAAGTTATTCCTCTTCGATTGTCTATCTCGTTTCCAGACTTCCCAACGGACACATAAACTTCGAAAAGTTCTGGCAGCTCGCCAAACAAGTGACCGAGTTCATCGCTTGGAAACAGGTGGCCTGTCCATTCGAGAAGAATTCACGGGTTATCGCATTTCTTCAAGCCAGCCCAGTACTCACGGAAAATGGTAAGCAGTGGAAAATGAGAAGAAAAAAAAATAATATTATCGAGTTTTCTCCTCGTTGTTTATTTATATATACGTTCTCAACCGTAAAGAATAAATGGAAACCTGAAATAACTCTCGTTAAATATGAAGTAGTAAAAAAATTGTTGGTACTGGGAAATATATTTCGTAAAAGTCATTCGAAAATTGATGTATTCCTCGATTCGCTTCTCTGAAAATCATACAAAACAAAGTCGACGGATTGTGGGTTGTCGGATAACTAATTGGAATTATCGAATTTTTATTTACCTTTTTCTTGCGAGGAAGAACTAATTTTCATCGTATTTTTTTCTATCAGCACTGGCGCTGGCTTCATTCGAGTGTGAGCCACCAGACAACAACCCAGAAAAAGAGAGATACAAAGCTCTGAAGTGAGTGCGCTGCGTAATCCTTTGATCATTCATTATTTTCATTCGACTTCATTCTCAAAAAGTTAATTAACCATTCGATTCGCAGGTCCGAATTGAACGCCCAGTGAAAACGAGCTGCCAAAGAGTTCACCGAATGGGAGAGGTATTAAAGGATAAGGACCTACAAATATTCACGAATATAAAAATAAGAGAAAAAAAGAATATAAAGTAGCGGGTCCTAGCCGCCGAAGGTGGTAAGATTCAGCCCTCGAAGGGCCTACGGCGAGAAATAAACACGAAATTATCCGGTTCGTAGCAAAGACGAAAAAACATCATTGCGATTCGTGAATCCCTCGAATTTCTTTCGATCCATTTTTCAAAATCGAACCACGAATTTTTTAAGTTTTACTTGTAGCGCGTAGATAACATTGTTCTTATTTATAAACGTGGATACGAAATTATTCACAAAGTCTGAAAACGAATTTGGATATGAAACCATAGATTTTGAACCTAATCATCACTGCACACGTGTACGACACAGATGTGTTTTATGATAATCGAATTTCAAATTTCTCAATTACAAGAAAAAGATATCTCCAAGAATCGAAAAATATCAAGATATAATTGATGAATTTGCATTCATGGAGACGTCAAACTCGCGATGACATAACACCAATTGTGAGGTAAATTCGAAAGTAATTTTCGATGTGCGATCATCTGCCAGCCGCGAAGCGTGTCGCGCTCATGAAAGATGAAAAAAAAAGAAAAAAAAAACAGTAACAAATTCATGAAAAGTAAGCGTGAAATTAAAATCGCTTAGAAGATTAAGCATAGTTCCTAAGCCTCGCGTTGATCTGCGTGGAAGATTCTCAAAATTGTTTTCAATCGTTGATCGAGCTTGTTCACCAATTTAAAAAAATTGTCGCGTAAAAATCTGAAAAATAATTATTGAGACGACCAAAAGAATCGTATAATTGAGAATGTGAATCATTCACGAGATCGTAAATCGTCGAGAAAAAAGAGATAAAAGAAGATGGTAAATGGAAGCTTATCAACGATTGGACACGTTTCGAGACGCTACCACGCGAGTTCCTTTTGTATATATTAAACCTTTTGATATACGCTTAATGTAACAGAGTCTAGAAATAAGCCAAGGGTACGTTTGAACAATGATTGCCGATATTTGAGTTAATGTACTTACGACACACCAGCACACTAAAGACACAGCATCCCGTCCCTATTGCGTCGACATAAAAAAAAAAGTATGATTTCATAGAAAATACAATGGCAATGCGGAAAAAATATCCTGACAAAGTGAAATAGGAAGTTTTAGCAACGTTGAGAAAATGCATCGACAGATTCATTGCTAAAACGTAAAATTGCATTGGAGATGCAATTTTTTTTCAATTACTAGAATTTCGTTTAGTCGAAAAACCACTTGAACAGTAATGGTTGATAAAAGATTCGTTGAAAATGCAGCATTTCAATAAAATGCAGTATTCTTACTACTCACTCACGGTGGATCTGTTGATAATAAGTTTATCGAAAATTCAGCGTGTTTGACGAGCCAAAACCGAGTCTGATACACACAAAACGTTAAAATTATTCAAATTATTTAATGACGAGAGGAAAAACGATCCGGTCGATGCTCGTCGAATATATTTGTACGAAGAATCCATAGTTTAGTTCTTAAGTTCTTAAGACCCCCCGAAGCTTAAAACTTATTGTACTTTGAATTCGTACATAATATAGGGACCAAGAGTTCTTTTTCTCCTTGGTATATGATTTGAAGAAAAAAAAAGAAAAAACAAGAAATAAGCAAACAAAATACCGACGCAACACTCGTGGTTATTTTTACAATCACGTTAATAATGAAAAGAAAACAATGCGGAATAGCAACGTGGAAAAAGGCAAAAATAATGAAAATAAAATTAACCGAATATTTACAGTTTCGTCGTCAATGGAAATTACAAAAAAAAGTTTGATTTTCTTGATCAATTACAAACGACTGTGGAATGTTAATATTTACATACTCTTGCACTCTCCTAGAATGCGAGATGATCATACGAAATTGGAGGTTGGGAGGAAAAACAACGTTGAAGAGCAATTTTTAACAAAAAAAAAAAAACAAACGAATATCGCTAATAAACGAAAGTAAGTCATTTGTCAGAAAAAAAACAGAAGAAAATTGTTCAGTGTGCCGTCCGGCGGATTTTTATAATTCAACCAAGCGAATCGTCTTCCTCCATTTTTTCCACCGTGCATTTTTACGATTCATAAAAATCCGACTGGTACTTCGCGCCTCGACATCATTTCTCTGAGCCATAAATTAAGAAGCAGAAAAATGGAAAAAAATAAATCAATCTGCATATACCATGAAAAAAAATCAAGCATTTATATAGAGAGAACAAAAAGTACGTTACTATAGCTCGTACATCGATCGTCACATTGAAATATATCGTCAGATTTAATAGTCGTCAGTCGTAAAAAAAAAGTCTTGTAGAAGCCATATTTCGAGAATTCTTCGAATTTCTACGTTTTTTGATACTTTATATGTTTTTATTTCCTCGTGGAAAAAATGTTTCCCCACGCGGCTTCTAACGATATCGTACAAATTGTTTCGATAGAATTTTTCATATTTAACAATATTTTCAAACCGATACGAATAGTTTTTATAAAGCTGGCAAAGTCGAATGATTTGGAGAATGTAACTCACTCAGCCTGTTGAGTGATCACTCAACCCCTTTGGATTCTCAGTCCGATAAAAGTTTTGTAGAACAATTTTTATCCCCTTAAGATTTTTAATAAACCCCGAGACCTTATGAGCCTTTAATGAAAACTCGAAAAAAAGAACAGTACCAAATTTCATTTCGTAAAATTTTTACAAACCAAACGGAAGCCATTGCTCGGTATACCTGCAATCGCATTTTTATCACGAACGAAATCTGGACTGAGATTATGGTATTGGACTTATTTACGTCCTATATGGCTCTATAAAAGAAATAAAAGGAAATTTGAGAAAAGAATTACATAAACGAAACTAAGCGAGAAAATAAGTTAACTTCGTGCTCGACCGAGACACTCCGATAACTCTGACATCTGTAAATACGAAAATCTTGTATATACGTATATACATAATACGTACCCCTATAAACGAGATAGAAATAAGAGTAGTTTGTAATCTACGAAGTAAGATATCCGCGAGACCGGTAATTTCTATGTGAATTTCTGTTTGTCCACTTATTTCCTTTCTCTGTTGGCCCAGCATGAAAAACGATAGAGAAAACACTCTACGATGTTGAAAAATTCACATTGGAAATACCCGTGTCGCTGGACTCGAGCGTTTGGAAGTTCTCACTCCATCTAGTCACTAGAGGTTAGTTCCATCTAAGCTTTTCCCAAATGCCAGCCCAAAATTCATCGGAATTTCAATAAAATCGACTTTAGTTTCATTCAGGTCGAATCCGATCTCTGTTTATTTTCACGTGGTTCAATATGTCAGCTCATAACACGTGGCACTTTTGTTTTACCGGCAAAATAACAAATATCAATAACGTGAAGAAGCAACCAAGATTTTCGAAGAAATTTTCATAGAGTGTAACGGAGATTGTAATGGCGATTTTAAAGAATTTCGTCTTTAATTTTTGTCTGGCATCGTAAGGAAGCTTTGATTGTTTTTATGCCTAAATAAAAGCGAATCATTTTAGGCTTATGAATATCATTTAACGCCGCACGTTGTATTTTTTTTTGCTCCACATTCCCTCGACAGACCGGACACAAAACGAAATAAGAATCGTTGAAAAAAGTTAGAACTAAGCGTTTTTTTGTTCGCCGAAATATTGTTATTTTAATTTTTACTATTTTAATTGTCATTAATTTTAATAATTTATGTTGCGCCGCTAATCGAAATTTATTCGTCATACACAGAGTTATGAAACGAATATTCCTCCATATTTTTTCGTCCCACACTCTCCAACGTATCTTTTAACCCACTCCGATTCACGCACAATACAATCACGATTTAATTATCGTCTAGCTTATCGATCATGCATCGACCCCATAAAGCCCGATCGAAAATTCATCATTTCCCTTTTCTTCCCTTCGATTTTTTCACTTATTTCACGTAGATCTCTCACGCTGCTCGAATATTTTAAACGATAATCGCACAACTAATAGATAGTACGGAAATAATTCGACTGTCATAATTGCGAGAGTGATAAATATGTGTGATTGTAAAACAAATGGGCAAATCTATTGTCGTGTTATTGAAGTTTACATCATTGAAATGTGTTGCTAATGCGTTCTTTTTCCAGTCTTTGAATGCCTTGAAATTTTTGAAACTTTTCTTCATTCGTCAATTTCATTGTCACTATCACCAGGCGACGACGTGTGTTCAGAAACCCAAAAACTTCTGGTTCATATTTTGTAACCAAGTTTCGTAATTGAAATTTCAACGATACCAAAAATTGGAGGACGTAGCGTTCCATTCCAATGATGTGTACTCCAACGACATTGATCGTCAACGTCATACCATTTTATTTTATTTTTTTCTTAGAAGTAACGCCCATCAGTTTTATTTTTTCGTTTGAATCGATCCGCACTCACATCCGTCTTGTAAATACTTGGCCTCTTTGCGTATTTTTTCACCTGAGTTGTTATCGATAAAATAGACGATCGATTACGTTTTGGGGGACTATATTGTACATAAGCTCGATAAGCGTGATTGCGAATGAAATAAAATGATGAGAACGGATTGAGATGATAAACAAAAGAAATACAAACAAACACGAATTATAATTATTGTAGAAACGATGATGTCTTATGAAATAGAGTCCAAGATTAACAGCTCATTACGAATTTATGTTCTTTGTTATACTTCCACCATTTCCCTTACTCCGATTTTGAGGTCTACACAACGGTCGAACGAATCATACGACGTCGAAGAAGAGAAAATTGGGCCTCTGTGATCGAAACACTGTGACAAAATGACTTTTATTACGAACGTATTGAAGGAGAAGCACAAATTGGTTATGGCTGATCGATTCGACTAAATTCTCCTTTAGAGGGCTTCTATTCTATTCTGAAGTCCAAATTTATTAATAGCTTATCTTCCGAACAGAGATTCGCGAATTTTTTGGTCGATCCAGTCTCGATAGTAGGCAATTCGCACGTAAACGCCAGGCTTGTTCACTTCCCCGCAATGTTTGCCCCAGCTCGTCAGTCCATACAGAGTGAAAGCTCCTGAGCATTCGAGAGAAAAATTACGATTCATAGTAAGCATGGCTCGAAAGCAAGGCTCACTGACTCAGAGGAAATTTAATGAAGGCATCAGAAGATCGTTCTCTCACCATTTTTTTGACAGACCAGAGGACCGCCGGAATCGCCATCACAGGCGTCAACACCTTCGTCGAGGAAGCCAGCACAAAACATGCCATCCATAATATTCTTGGGTCCGTAGATGTAATCAGCTGAACAAGTCGATTGGTCGAGTATTGGCACCGAACCGTGTCGCAGATTCAAGCTATGTGCTAAACAAGAAAATGGTGAAGCATGGTCAAAAAAGCTGGTGAAAAAAAATATATTGATTGAGAATTTTATTAAGAGATTTTTCATTCGTACCAGTGTCGCCTGATATGCTGCTGCCAAATCCACTGATACTGCAATTGAGTCCAGGTGGGTATTCGGTATTTTTTGCAGGTAGACAAACGGGCATGATATTTTTGCCCAGCGGAATACCTCGGCCTTTCAAAAGCACCAGAGCAATGTCGTTGTTCATACGATGGCCCTTTCTAAAGTCTTCGTGAATGTAATAGTCCTCGATATTCGCCTCGATTTCGGTACCTTCGTCGATCTTAAGTCGAGCGTAAACACCACACAAATTTATATCGATTAAAAATCTTTCGGACACAAAAATTTGGTCAGATTTATCGATTTTGTCGTTTCAATGAATTTGTTTGTTGTAATTTTTCGTTCCTACCTCGGTGTGATAATCGCCAGCGCGAACGAAATAAGACGTTTTAGTGTATCCTTCGAGACAGTGTGCAGCCGTTAACACGTGCAAAGGTGATATGACCACGGCACCGCACCAGTGGTTCGACATGCTGTGGCCTCGAACTCGTAGACTCGCCTTACACAGAATTTATTTACATTTTTCATTCAGTAAGATTTTACGTTTTGGTAAAATTTTTGATAAATATGCTAGAATATCCCTTTAGATTCTTCAGATTTCAGAGAATTCTCGATTATTTATATTGTTTCCTGAATAATAATAAACACGATAAATCGACCACTCACTTGCCAAGGTATAGATCCTCTGGGGGCGACCGAGCCTTTAACGACTCTCTGGAAGATTTCACCATCGTCGTTGCCAAAATCTTCTGCTCTCTGTCCGCAATCAGTGGGTAATAAGGCGCTCACATCGATTTTTTCTTTTGGTTGTTCATCACCATGCAACTGTTTCGATTAAGAAAAGAACAAGGAATATTTCAAGGTTTTTTTTAAATAAAACGCACATTTTTACCGTTTGAAAATATTTATTATTTTAATCCTTCGTAAACGTTTTATCAAAATTGTACATTTTCCGTAGTCTTGGCACAACTTAAACAACGTAAACTAATATTGTCAAAGACTGATTCTTATTAAATCATTAACTAATCAACACCTCGAATTTTATTCTTCATAGGAGTTTTTGTCGATCCCCCATTCTATTATTTCCCCGAGGTTATCAAATTTTTTTTTATTTCGTTACCTGATGATTGCTGACTGGACCTTCTGCACACATTACGCCCACGTCCTCGTTGTGGTCACAATTGGTAATGCCCCATGCATTGCGGTCGCACTTGTAAACCTGGGTCTCGTTCCCACGACAGAATACCTTTAATTCGATAAGTTTTTCAGTATCATTTTATTGAATTTGATCATAACGATGGTTGTCCGTTTTCATTGTACCTCGTCGAGCCAGATCGGCCCTTCGCCAGGTCCAAAATATCCATCTTTCTTTGCAACAGCCGGCCCACCGTATCCCAATGAGTTGCAGATGACTTGCGCAGCTGTTTGCGTAAAATCATCGTCACAAACGGTTCCCCATACGCCATGATGCCGAACCTCCACTCGACCTTCGAGAGAAGTGCTGCCATTTGCTAAACGCAATTCGAAAGGAGCCTGGAGAGAGAATAATTTTGGAAAAATTGATTTTGGATTCGAAATTGAGGCATCTTTAATCGAAGATTCGATGAGTTCTATTTAGGTAATTCATTAAATTATTTATCGATTCGTTTCACGGTTGCTATTTTTGTTGGGGGCTTTTTTTTTACCAAATATCAAGTGGTCATAAATTTTGTTATTGAGGTAAATATTCAACTAGAAAATCAATGATTGATCTCTTCATACCATGCAATGGAATGGACTCTCATCCGATTTGTCCGGACAATCCTCAACCTCGTCGCAGATGAATGCACTCCGAATGCAGACCGGACTCGTGTCGCACTTCCATTGACCCAATGGGCAGGCGTCTACTGCTGATTTGCAAGTCACGCCGACAGCTTCCTCGGCACGACAATTGTGGATGCCCCAACTGTCGAAAAATGTATAATTTTTCTAATCGAAAGAAGCGTTTCGTTTGTCCATTCGAACGTGTTAATGAAAACATTGACAATGAGATTTTTGAACTCTTTCGATCCTACTATTATTGAAGTGAAAATAAATATTCACCCTGCAAAGTCACATTCGCGCAATGACGTCTCGTTGCCTCGACACTTGAGTTGATCGACCATAAACCGATCAGGCGGGTCCATATTTCCGAAATAACCTCCAGGCGTGACAGACGCTGCACCAAATTCGAATCCCAATTCCTTGCACACGACATTGGCATCGATCATACCGAAACCATCGTCGCAAACTTGTCCCCAATGTCCGAAGACTAAAAAATCAATGCAAACGGAATGCACTTTCCATTTCTCTGAATTTCTATCACGAAAAATCACAATTTCGCATTTCCTTCGACGACAGAGAATTTGTGAAATTTATGCTCGTTCAATAATTTATGAAAATGAAAAAATGCAGCTTTTGGTGGAAGTTGAAGCTACGATTGATTTTTTTAACTTTACTTTTACCTTTAACTTCGACTCGACCCTCGCCCGTTCTGTTCGATCCAGCCAAACGTATCGCATAGTCTAATTTTTCTGCAGTGCATATATTCTCGTCAGACCGATCACCGCAGTTGTTTTTACCATCGCAAATTTTAGTGCGATTAATGCATTTGCCATTGTCGCACACGAACATTCCAGAGCAGTCGATCGATCTATCGATCATTTCGTAATACTCGTACTCAGCGTCGAATAACAAATCCCCCGAAATCCCGACGTTCGTGTCACTCAAGAAACAAGTGTTTCCCTCGGTCTTGTGAGAGAACGATCGACACGTAAAATCTGCTTCTTTGCATCTGAGTGCACACGTTTTTTTAGGCGTATTCAACCACTTTTCGACATCGTGACCGACCAAACGATGAGATTCAACTTTCGTGAAGAAGCCTAAGTGCGAGGAGCATGACGCCTCGTCGAGGCCGTTCGTGCAATCCTTAAAAAACGAAATCAACTTAACAGTCTTCAACACCTTTCTTCATAAATTAGCGAGCATGGACGAAATGATTCTAGATTCTCATTGCATCAGTCGATTTCTAACAAATTCGTTATTTTTAATGAAAATACCTCTTCGCCGTCGCAAACCCAAGGCGAAGGAATGCATTCGCCTGGCCTGCATTCAAAATGTTTCGGTTTACATTTCCCCCCAACCGCAGATCTTTCAGTACCTACAAAAACGTTTCGAAAGTTTTCAATAAAGAAAATCCGATGGAATCTAAAAGTTTTAAAATTACTTTGCTATTCCAAATCGCCACCGTTACCTGTTTCTCCACAAGGTGGAATATCGCAGTATTCCTTCTCACCGTAGCGGTTAGTGAAGCACCAAGGTCGTGATTCTTTACTCGGATTAGGATTTCTGCAATAATTGTGACCCATCAATTCTTTCCTAGTGTCAGGATTCATAACCTGCAAAACCATTGGAAAACGAAAGTAATTAGTCGTCACGAAGACTGTGTTGAAGAGCTTTAATGTCAGGAGAACCGGAAAGAAAATGCACGAACGTTGATTCGAAGCGGGTGAGTCAGAGTTCGAGATGCCCAAGGCAAACATTTTTTCCCTGATGCCGAAATATTCGCAGCTCCTCCGTACAATTGACCTTTTCCATAAACGCAACCTACGAATCCAAGTTATAAGAATCTTCGGTCAAGATTAGCGTATTGAGTAATTCGAGCCGAAAAAAATCTCCTCACCAATATCGTCGTAAGCTCTTTCGCAAACGTACGAGTGACCCTTCATCGAGGTGGCACAATCTTCAATGTCCCAGAAGAAATAATCAGTAGGACAAGCTTTATCGGGGTTATTGTGACAAGGGAATTCCTTTTTCATGACAATACAAACTGGTCGCGAGCCTGGCCAGGGGGGAATTTTTCTGTCGCCCATCCAGCCGGGCCACCATTTATGGAACCTATTCATAAAAATAATATCAAAATTGTAAAGATTTTCAAAAATTCATAAATCGAAACCGATTGGTATTAGGAGAGAAACAAAAACAAAAACGATCAGAACTCACTGGAACTTTGCTCGAGCCGAATCTTCCCAGAGCCAGAGAGTTTTATTGAAAGTAGTAAATCCAATGCCCGAAGTCATGATCGATTTGACCTCAGGATAGTGATGTATGAGCCATTCATTCAGAAAATTATTTTCCGCTTGTGAGGTGATGTCGACTAGTTTAGCTTTCCTCAAGGAGCAATATTCCAGCGCCTCAGCATGATTGAGGCCGGAGTCAGGTTTCGCGAGATGGTAACATCGGCCGTCATGGGCTACTTCATCGGGAGCGCAATGAGCCAAAGGGTTCGCCACACATCGAATGCCCACGGCGTCTCTTCCGATTGCGCAATTTTCGTCATGAACGAATCTAAAGTTCGAAGGATCATTCAGTTCAAGTTTAATGCACTCGAGATTTTCAAATGTCTTAACATTTCAAAAAATCCATTAATCAACAGCACTGACGTCAAGATCGTTACTTTTAAAGTTTGAAGTAAAAAAGACTTACTTGCACGTTTGAAATAGGGTTTCATTTCCGTTGCAATTAACTTGGTTCGAAGCAACCCATAGAGGTTCGAACTTGTCTTTCTGCACTCGTCCTTGCCAAGCCATTTCAGCACCTCTGCAAAATATCACGTATCACGTTGAGAATGTTCATGGGACGATAGAAATTTCAACGGGTAACCGGATCACGTATCATAATTGTCGTATAATTTCATTTGATTTTTCGTACCTCGTGTACCCGAGCTGACGGCAGACTACGTGAGCTTCTTTAAGAGTCCAACCATTTCGCGAATCGCATACTACACCCCAGCCCGGATGAGCGCCCTGAACTTCGAGGTACCCCTCGCGCGGACTCGAACCACCTCGCAATCTCAAAGTCTTTTCAATGGAATAACCAATGGAATTATTATTAGATAAACAATAAAACTAAATCGAAACTCGTGAAGACAACATTTTGGGCGCGATTATTGATCCTTTCCAAAATAAGTTTCGTTACCTGGCCAGTTGCGGGGGTCATTTTCGGAGTTTGTGGCTCGAAACCCAACGGATGAACGGGTGCAACATAATACACCGGAAATGGAGGTTCGTCTAGAAAAAGATCGCACTTTTATTGGATTTTTGACATCGATTCACTACGTTGATATTCTGCATGAAATGACGTCGCAAATTGGGCGGGTTTTAATTGTATCGTTAGAATCTGCAGTCAAGCAAAGCGTGAGAGTAGTAGAAAAGCATTTTTTTTCTAGCGAACAAGGCAATGAACCCTCACCCTGGGAGATGGTGACGAAATTTTTGGTAACTCGTGTCTCCGCAACGTACTTTTGTTCAAATAATTTGCAATATTACTGACCTTCGCGCCACGGTGAGAGTTTCACATCCAAAATTTCGACGTTGTCGTTTTTCTTGTTTATTTTCATAATGACCGACTGGACGTTGGTATTTTTAGTTTTATTTTCAAAATTGAGGTGCGGCGTCCACGACTCTTTATCGAGGACTTCAATCTCGTAGTTGTCGACATCCGGTTCAACTATTTCACCAAAATCCAAAGTTTCCTTTTGTTTGCCATTGTTTTTCGGTCGATTTTTGTTTTCGTTGTGGTTTTCCTCGATTGAAACCGTTGGCAATTCGATCCATGGATTTGTTCTAGCCCCGCGATTGTTGGTTTGTTCAGTGAACGAGTCGAAATCGGTCGATGGACTGTTCGTTGTGAAAATCGGTGTAGTTTCTTGGCTACTGAACGGTTTACTCGAACTTTGGTAATTTGGTATCGATGCTTCGGATTCGATTAACGTTTTGTTTTTGTAGCGCATTGGTTTCCAGCGATTAGGTGTTCCGCTCGTACGAACGGGCTCGTGTGGGTTCGCGTAAGTTGGGTTTTCTGCTTCCCATCTTCCAGAATTACCGTACGGACGATTGTTATTGACGTTTGAATTCGGTGGAACAATCGTTGTCTCTTGACCGTAACGTCTCGTATTCGAATGACCCTCGTTCACTATGACGACGTCCCTTGGATCGTGATACCCACCGGAGCCACTCAGGTCCACATAAATCTCCGGTGGACCACTGTTTTTCGGAGCTTGCGGAGATGTCTTGACACCTATGAAACCAACGAATTCGTTTTACGATTTTTCTTGACGAAATCCTTCGAAATAATTATTCTCTGTATACCTTTCAAGCCGTCTTTGGATTAATAATTCAAAATAATATCCATTCGATGGATAAGGAAATTGGGTCACGAGTATTCTGCTTGGAAATAATAAAAAAATCGTTTTCTTCTAACCTCGATACTTGTTGCCTTGTTGGGGATTGAAAACGTTTGTTTTTGAGCTCCAATCGTCCATTTTACTGTCCTCGTCCCTTCTTTTATCGCCGGCCTGAATGACGTTGGTCCTGGATGACCACTCGTCCAGTTTCCGGTCGGGACCATTGATGCTGCCTTAAAAATTAACGTACCCAACGTAAAGTCTTCGGGAAGAATTATTGTAGAATCACGTTGCTGCCAGTTTGAACAAATGTTTCGTCAACCTCAAAAATTGTAACTTATCATCACCCAAAATTATGCATAAAAAATTAATTTTCATTCATAATTTTACTCACAAAGTTTCCCGAAGTATTGAAGAAGTTTCTACAGTACCAATGACATGACGATGATTTTCGAATATTTATTATGAATTGTTTTCATTTCTCGAATTATTGTTAAAAATATTTCATTTGAATTACTTTGGTTATTATTGTTACACGTGACAAACCTTTTCCATCATTATAATTGATACGATCCCATAGCAGCGTGAGGACGCATGCCATGCTTGAAAAGACTGTGCTGCTTTCCAAAATCAAATGATATTTTACAATGAGGAAGTTGAAAAAAAACATTCAATCGTTCTGCTGTCCAATAACGCCTCGCAACTAATCCATGAAAAACTAACCCATGAAAATCCAAACTCAAAATACCTTGTTGAGATCCGGATTGGAGTGGTGGAACATTGGGAGTTGGCAACGTTGCCTGGGAACCAGGCTCGCTCCATCCTTGTGCTCCCCACGAACTGGGCACGAAGCCTCCAGATTGGGAGCCCCTTGGTTCAAGCGGACTCGGTCTCATTTGGCCATAATTTGGTAAATCTTCACGATTCCAGTCAGGTCTTGATGGATAATTATCGTTGTGGTTCTCTCTTGGAGATGGAAAGCGAACTACTGGTTTCCAGTTATCTGTGGGAGTATCTATTGGATGGGGATCTGGCGGGGGATTCGAAAACCCTGGGTCAATGCGACCGTAGGCTCTTCTGTCGCTCGGATACTTTGCGTTTGGTCTTTGTTGAGTATCCTCTGCTTCCTGCCACGTGCCATCTTCGTGACGATGAGCGTGACCGTGGTGGGGATGATGAGGGTGATCGTGGTGGCTGTAAGGTCCAGTCTGGTGATTGTGTTGATGATTGCCATGATGGTGGTGACGGTGGCCTAGTTTTTCATGAAGATTTTGTATTTTGGAATGAGTCATCAGTAAAAAAAAGGAATAAAACGCCGCAAAATTTCTATAAAAAGCCATAATCAGAGTTTGAAAACACGATTGATTGCTTACCTGTCCAATCCGGTGGCAAAAGAGTCTGGCTGACCTGCAAATCGTCCACCGAATGTTGCTGATCTTCCTCACCGTCTTGAGACCCGTAGCCGCCATAACCCTGACCATTTTGACCACTGCTGTAATACCCACGATGCTGGGAAGACTCGCCAACGATTTCATCGCTTTCAGGATTCGCTGTTTGCTCCAACTCCGGTCTCCAACCGTATGGATTCGGCTGGTTGTGGTCATGACGATGATCCCTGAAAGGTTGCTCATTCTTCTTCCCACTAACGTACCCTTCGTTGTTCCATTCACCAGCTGCACGACTGTCACCCTGGTTTCCTAAAGGTCGAGAAATTTGTCCTCGATTACGGGCACCAACTTGGCCGTGGTAGCGATCATCGTAAGATGCGCTTGATCCGAATCGATCAGGTGATTTCGAAGAGACGCTGGCATCAGGAGGACCCTGACGAATATCGAAACTCATCTCAGGCCTCACATACGGCTCCGATCCGTGGCCGTAACCATCTCCATTGTAGTCGCCACCGGATGGTCCATTCTGACCGAATTGGCCATTCGCTGGTCGAGCACCACGGCCTCCCTGTCCACGTCCGTTCCATCCGTATTCTCTGTCCCCAGATCCACCACTTCCGCCATAATTGTTCCCGTACTGATTCCGTCCTTGTCCAGGTCGTCCGCCGTTGTGTTGCCCCGGAGTTTCCGCCGGTCGATCTGAATTCATGAATCATACGTTTTCGCGCCATCCTCTATTGAAGGGTTTTTCTAGTTATCGGATTTCACTGCTCCCACTTCAGTTGCTAATTCGTAACTTATCCATTACCTGGAATCCCGGTGTTACTTCCGTACCCTCCTGTGTATGGTCGCGGAGTTGATTTTGGTCGATCTGAGTACAAAAATCACGCGTTTGCGTACCTCAATGGCTGGTCCCATTCGTTTCAACTTCCAACAATCCCATTTCCAGTAAATATGCCAATTTCAATGTCACCAACCTTCTAAACATCCAGGAACGTTGTACGGCCAATCACACACCGATATTGCCGGATTGAATGCAGTACCAGGACCACAGTCGAGTATAAACGTTCCGCCTCTGTCACACTGCAGAAATTTTTTACATGTTTCGGGGTGTGGCAGCAATCCGGTGTGATGGGGAGGACATTCGGGCTTCTAAATCGTCAAATAAATTATCATTGCGTGTGGGTAATTCACTAAAGTATGAGAGATGACAATTATTGTCAAGCAGTACTTTCATTCACGTTTTTAATAATCTTTTGGAGGTTTCCTTCATTTTATGATTATAACATAATTTGTTATACGTATTTTTCTACTCATCAGAAGAATATTTCCGAAACGTCAACCGGTCAAATCGATCGAATTAGAATCGATTAAAAAATTGCGAGGAATGAAAATGTAAATTTATCGCATTGTTTTTATCTGGATTGGATGAAATTTGAATTTTATAAAGTCGAAATAAAATTTCTTCACCCTTGGTTCAACGAGTTGCGCGCTAACACTTTTCACAATCCCGTGTCTTGGATGAATGACATCTTCCGTCTTCTCGTTTTCTTCGCCATAACATTTAACTTTGTTTGAATAATCACATTGCATGGTATCGGAATCAAAGCGAGTGCCAGGAGCACATTGCTGTACGTGAGCTCGACCTTGGTGACAGTTGACGAAGAATTTGCAATCCGGAGGATAAGCAAATAGTCCGGAAGCATCTGGATGAGGACACTCTGCGATTCCCGTTTGTTCGTCATATCTCGCCGCTGTTTCACCTCGGCTCAACTTCTCCGGCTTCGCGATCTTCACCATTGTTGGCTTCTGTTTTCCAACAAGACACATATTTAACAAATGGTGAATACATCATCAGTCGAATCTATTGAAAACCGAGATGGGAAAATTTACGTTCATTACTAAACAAATTTGAAAATTTTTTTGTTCACTTATCGAAATCTCTTAATAAACGAATTCCTCCAAAAGATCGAAATAACGATTTCATGACAACAAAAATTGTAACATTAAATTCTCATGCATCGATTGTTCAATAAATACTTGAATTTATTCAATGCTATAAAAAATGTCACAACAAAGCAAAAGCACAATTACGCATTGATCGATACGATGCTGCAACCAGGTCATTGTCCTGGTTGTTAATATGGTAAAATATCACTAATTGGCAATTACAAACCTTGTTATCGGGTGGAACCCCCTCGTACAGATTATTCTTGTTCCCATAATCGATATTTTTTGAAGCCACTTTTTTCGAACGATTCGTATCATCATCGGCCGTTTCTTTGAGTTCTCCAATGAGAGATGGATTACTAAAAACAGCTTGAATCATAGAATTTATCGACTTTTTCGGTTCTGTTTTTTGAGGCTCCGACGTTGTTTCTGTTTCGGAATATTTCTCCAGAGGCGGTGATTCACCATCGTGTAAATACCACGGCAATTGAGCTTCCCGATGCACGGATGGTTTTGTGGTAAAATCATTTGGATCGGTGATCTACAATTTAAATGAGAAAAATGTAGCTCGTGCCTATGTTTAAGAAATTTACATAAAATATTAAATCATTGATGAATTTTGCGCATAATCGTATTATTTCTTAAACTTATTCAAATTCACGTCGAAATATTCTGAAATTAACCGATTATCACCGAGAGACAATCAGAGCTTTTCAGCCATTTTGACTTCCAATTAAGTTCGAAGACATTTATCAGAAAATTCATTTTTCTTCTGGTGCCTCTTAAGCAACTTTAGCATTGATAGCGCGCGTCATACGCATATAAATGTTTTAGGTTTAGTACCATTGGGCTCTGAGTTAAGATAGTGTTGTTTCATAATTCTTCAGAATTCTTGAAACTATAAGCGAGCGGTGGAGGGAAATATTCATCCAAAATCTTTGGGTACTGCGTCTTGGAAATACTCACAAGGCTGCTTGTCAGCTCTTGTCACGGGTTCAAGTCTTATGATGAAAATTGTAAAAATGGAGTTTTCTACGAATTTCTACGAGAAATTCGGAAAATATAAACTTCCTTGATCAGAACTAGAGCTCATTTTATCACGTTCTTGTTTAAGTAATTCGTGCATGCATAAACAATTGAAGAACTTCTATATCGAGTGTACTCATAATCAACTTGTTTTTATAGACTACAATAATAAAAAAAAATGCTGGATACCGATAAGTAGTATTTTTCATGGAATATACACTGAAAAAAAAATCGAATGACATCGTCGTTTGAAAGGTTTACAAAGATCAATTTTTTCAAAATATTTAAGAAAAAATACTTTAGTAAATAACAAAATTTGAAAATTGCATAGTTATAAAAACATGTTTTTTCAATTTTGAGGTAATATCCTCTTGGGATAAATCAATTAACTGAATTCGTTGGGATTCGCTATCCGGAATCTTCGTTTAATCATGAAGCTGGTGTAACCATTGAGAAAATGAATTTAAAAAAATCGATTTTAGCAATGAATGGTCCAAAAAATGAATAATTAAAAAAAATTCAATGACAAGACTCTTGGCCACTGCAAAATGCGTTTTAGGATAAAAACAACGTTCTTCCAATAAAAAAGAAGCTTGATACAAAAAAAAATGATTAAAAGTGACCCAGTTCTGCGTTGACCCTTTGACTGCACATGCAACCAGTTTGACCCCAGAATGTGTGGAGTCAACTCACGTGTCAAAAAACATTCGCTTTTCGAGCGATTCGAATAGATTCGTCAGGAAAAACAGCAATTTGACTTTGAATTTTGATTGGTTTCAATCAAAAATATCTGTAGAATTATTCGTAATAATAATTTTTCGCAAAGCTTAGAGTCACATCGACATCAGACAAAAATCTCAGCGAATTTATTCGAATTAGCACGATCCTTTCAGTAATCGCGAGAAGAATATCGTCGAATGAGCTCACCCCGTTGGCCACCGCAGCTAATAGAATGCAAGCGAGGATGCACAATGGACCATTGTTTTTCCCGAATACTCTCATTTTCGATGATTTTGTACTCCGCATTAAATAATCTCCACTGAACCGATCCACCCACGCATTTTTCTCACACTCCCGTAGAAATAACACGTAAGCCCTGCTTAATCGAGGTGGAAAAAGGACAATTGAAACTATGGAAACTCTGTGCTAGTCAATTGATTTCAAAAGATTTTGGACGACTGCGTTACGCCTCGATCTTCTGGGGACTGCTCCTCCGACATTAAGTTTACTCACTTATCGTCTCGGGAAAACACACTCATTCGATACGACACAACGATAAAGATTCTTAGAAAGGGTTATCAGACAGGTCAAAGACAAAGGTCGCGAGTATTTTAAATATACGTCATAGAAATTGTGTGGGGCTGGATCAAGCTTCTCGAAATATAGAGGAATTTCAACCACATACGCAAACCTAAGCCGCTCTATTTACTGCGCAAACGTTTCCGTTTGATTCACAATATTCGTATCAATGTAATTAGCGTTCTGAATATAAATTAACTCTATTGGATGCGAGTGCGAATATTTTTCAAATTTTCTGTTACGTACATGAATAAAAAAGATGGTTATACACATCTGTAGGATGAAAGGAAAGTGTCTTTTGCAGGTACGACATACCAGCAGGCGAGAGAGCTGTCAATGTACTCGTACCGATACGTTAACCAGCACGACGGTAAATCGTTCACACATTCTGCGTGTCGTGTTTTAATCACTTTTTGAAAAATTGTCAAAATTATTGTTCAAAATGGAATTTTGTTGTCTGTACGTTCAATAAAATATTTCGAAATGATTGTTTCTGCATGAACTTTGAAATTATCAGAATTATGAAATCTGTTATCGCTTGGAAATACGAAGAAAAATTTGTAGCGCTGACGACTTTTTCCGGTGACACCGTTGAGAAGAAACCAAAAATTAGGCTCTGTAAAATTTATAATTGATGAACAAATTATAGGGAACAAAATCGAATTTAGTAATTCAACTAAAATTGGGCTAATATGTGACGACGAAAACACCGGCGGACCAACCAATTTTATTTATTTCCCCACACTTTATTTAGATTCTCGTTCAAACATTGTCAATTTTAGCTAAAGTCCAGGATTAAAAATTCAGCTTTAGCAACCCAAACTATTGAGCTCACAGCAAATATTGTCACAGTCGTGTTTTATCAGCCAACCACTGTATTAAGATTAGAGAACTCATGTCATATCCATGTGCAAAATTTCACAGTTCTCGAATTACGAATTAGTCGAGTAGAATCCCAAGAGGACTAAACACTTGCGAGTATCAACAGTTTTTCTATTTTCTTATTTTCTTATTTTCGTAAAAGTATCGTATTCCAGGTAAATCGAAGGTAAAAAACGCTACGTCCACGACCGTATAACTGCTGAGGTTCAACTACAGTTGGCAATCCATTCTCGAGTGTCGTCAAAGATTTAATCAACTAGTAAACAAAATCGTGTGCACTGCTAACCGGCTACTGAAAAACTCTTTTTCAGTGAACCAAAAATATTCTCATAAATACTTGAAGATAAAAATACGATTATCGTGCCTACAAAATAAAATATTCTTATCTTCAATTTTCGATACCTTTACATGGTTTTTTTTTACTTGCACATGCAGCCGGTCAACTATTACGACGCTCTACTTTCACTGCTCAAGTGTCGTATGTTTGTACAAATGATCCACCTCAATCGTTGATTAATTCAATATACTGTGAACCACAAAGATTACGAGAACGGCATCGAGGACATTGAAATTTTGAACGTTCAGTGTAGATTATCATAATATAGTTCGTTGTATGAATCTATATGAAAAGTGCATGGAAAAAAAAATATTTTTTTACGTACCGTCAAAAGTTGGCATATTTGGAGACTCGTTCTGTAATAAATAGGAGGCTCCTCACGCGCATTTTTTGAAGATTCAATGGGAATGCTTTTTTGTACCCGCCTGGCATGCAATCGAAGGGTTTTTATTTCTGAACATTGTAACAATATCTTTCGAGGGACAGTGAATCAACTTTCTCAGTCGTTGAGCACTGTGCTCTTTATTAGTACTTTCTAAGACTACCGAACAGGTGGAATTCCAAATAACACGAAAGCGAAAAGTGTGGAAAAGACTAGTTTTTAATTAACCAAAAAAATCGTAATCCAGAACATCATTTTCAATACTCGAATGAAGAAGTCACGACGTGATTTCTCATTACCAAAGTAAGAAATTTTCAAAGACATCATTCATCTCATTTTTTTTAACATCAGACTTCGGGCCATGAGCAGAAGGTGCCTAAGATGGGCCAAGGCGAATGTCAATATTCGTGACAGGGCCCACATAAGTCTCTGATTGTTGCTCGTCATCGCGACCCGCCGGTCCATGCTTATGGTCGTGACCGTTTTCTCCGTTAGGGTTACTTCCATGTTCCTCGAGCTGTGGTCGCGGAGTTGACGCCGCTGCTGCACATTTGGAATGGAAAAATTATCGTAAAAGTCAGCGCCATTGTTCAAACTTTCACTTTGTCAGCATGGCGTCAATCTCTGAAAATTAACAAACTTTACCTGCTGCACATCCGGGAACGTTGGTCGGCCAATCGCACATGAAACTTGCTTGATTCCACGCAGTACCAGGACCGCAGCTTTTTATAAAAGTCTGGCCTCTGTCACAATGCAGATATTTATCGCAAGTCCCTGGATACCTTTGGTATCCGGTATACTCAGGAAGACACTCGGGCTCCTAAATTAGGGAATGAGACACGATAATGTAAAAGGATAAATCGAATTTTGTGACTGAACATTGAAAAGTAATGTTTCACGAAATTAGTGAAATTGAATAGAAGCACGAATAGAATTTATAGAGAAACGTAGGATTTTAAGTCCATCCAACGAGATCATTAATGAGAGCACAAATATTCCAAATTTTATGTGCCAGCAGAAAAAAGTCAAAGTTAAAATTATTCGACTCTCAAGTTTAAGGGGAAGGATCACGAAATCAAAACAATCAGAATTCGATCAAATTTCGTGACAACATTCTTTGCCATCGAGTATACAAATACAATTTTTTTCAAATTTTTTTACCACGTGGTTATCGCATAATTGAGCGTTAAATCGAACTTCTTATGCACGAGATTTATAACTGTATATATGTAAACTCTATGCTTATACACGTGAACTTTAGTGCCAATTACTTGAGAGCGATGCGGTAGAAAAATCTAAAAAAAATTATATCATTTTTGAAGGTAATAAAATATTCATTATACGTTATGTTAGAGAGTTATGAAGTTCGTTACATGCAATTGATTCGTTTTTTTTTAATTTTCAGTACAAAAAAAAAACGAATCGAATAAACACATTCGTTGGAAAGAGTCGGAAGCGAATGACGTTAAGGAGGGTGGCTAGGGACGATACAATGTTGCCATGCTAAACCATGTTAAATACATTAAAAATTTCAAAATGATAAGAATTTAATAAAATTTGGTGAACATATTCTTTAGAGTTAAATTTGACAATACAAATTTTTTAAGATTTTTCTTCTGTACAGTTATCGAGTAATTGATCACTAAAGTTCACGTGTATAAGCATAGCGTTTCCATATATATAGGTATACATTCCGGGCATAAGAAATCTGCTTTAATGCGTAATTACTCGATAACTAAGCAGAAGAAAATTTTGAAAAAAATTGTGTCTTCGCACTTGATATTGAAGAACATTATCACCAAATTTGATCAATTTCTTATCAATTTGACGAACGTAGCCACCCTCCTTAAACGATCGTTGTACTTCTGTGAAAATAATAAATTTATAATAACGTCGATTAGTTTATTCGTATTATTTAAATTATTTCGACTCCTACACTTTGTATATTTTAAAAGAATATATTTACTAAATTTTATGAAATTCTTATCATTTTAATATCCTTAATATTTTTAACATGCTTTGGCATGGCAAAATTGTACCGTCGCGAAAATATTCATCATAATTCACTCGAATTCGAGACAAGTATACTTTTTCTCTCGATCGAAAGAAACTGGAAAATCGGCCTTCGTGAAAATCACCAAACGAAGGTCAAGCCTTCTGGAAAGTCACAACAGCACTATCGAAACACAAATGGCCGAGTGGCGTCACTATTTTTTGTAAAACTTTCTCACACTCTTGAGCATCGATGCTATGAAAAAACAATGAAGGAGCGTGGAAAAACATTCGATCGAGAGAATTTCAAACGAACGAAATTGCATGAGGGATAAAATTCTGACCGGATGACTTGAACGACCGAATTGGATGAAATAACTTGGCTGAGAATATTTAGTGCTTAATTTTACGACGATTGAATAATGAAAAAAACAGAAAACTCGATAAAACTCACTCCGTTGGCAACCGCAGCAAAATAAAGGCATGCGAAGATGCATAATGGGATGATCTCAAAAGCTCTCATTTCCAATGATTTTTTCTTTCGAGTTCGTTATGAAGTGAGAACAGCTGAGCCAAATTCGAGCTTCAGAAACGAATACTCTTCGATCGATTTCAGTGGATTTTTGGCTGACCGCTCGACAGCTCGATCCTTAACGTACTGATCTTCTGACATCGAGCTTCCATATTTATCGTTCTGGGAACCAATACGACCCGAAAATTAAATGCGAGTGGCAAATCTTGTGACTATCTCATGCCAAATTCGGCTGGTGTGCGAAGCGTTAGTTCGTAGTCGGGGTACTTTTTAAAATGGAGATAATTATAAATAGTTTTATTCAAATATGAATTGTTGAAAATTCAGAAAAATTGTTGATATTATTGACGCAGATAACATTTTCGTCGTATGTTGATGGGTTTAAAAAATGTGTAAGCAATTAAGGATTTTCACAAAAAAAATCAGTGCCACCTTCGATGGATGTCAAAAGTTTCGAATTTGATTTAAAGCGATATTGCAAACGTCAGAAATCGAATTCGTTTCTTTTTTTGGTAAACTTTGTCCCTGAATGCAGTTTCAAATCTGCATATATAGTAATGGATTTTACTGAAAATTCGTCAGTTGATCAATTTTTGGCCAAAGCTATACTTTCTTGACTTTTAACTTCAATTTTTGAACTCTAGTATTTCATATTGTTCCTATAAAAGTCTGTATGACTCAGCGAAGATAAACATTTCTAATCGTATTTTTCATATTTACAATAATTCTGCCATTTTCTGTAAAAACGTCGTTTTCAAGGTCGTATTTATGTCGAAGATTGTTATACACATGAATTTTGGAGTACCCAATATACCGCGGTATCGAGACTCGGACCCACCGATTCAAAAAGCACACATTATCGTGCATGTTTGTGTGGTTGGAATGGGCCAAAGCGTTCCGACAGAGAAAACGGTAGCAAGCAACGCGTCCTTCTCCGATCTGTGCGCACGCGCAATTGTTATTGTACAGTGTACAGTCTGACTAGAAAATCGTTTTCCGGCGAGCGCGTGCTGCTGCTGGTGCTGCAACGCTACTGTCTCGTACGCTCTTGAAATGTAAACACAGGCAAAAGCTGTCAAACACGGTGACAACCAGTGACAACATTTAAACGCAGTTGAAATAAATGTGCAGATGAAATAGAAAATTGGAAAAAATGGGTAAAACTGGTGAAACAAGTACTGATGAAGACACGACCGAAATTGGACTAGGTATGAAAAGAAAATAATGAAAATTGCTGCATTGAATATGCATCTGATGAACTGAGAGTAAAAGTTTCGTTATTGTACAGAAAAAAGCTTCGTTGTTTGCCAAAAACGCCGCAAGAAACACAAGCACAAGCGGCACAAAAGGAAAAAAAATTGCCTGGAAGACGGTGAGGGTAGTACAATGGTCATGGCTCGCAGTCATCCGGATTGTGAGATCAAAAATCGAAACAGCACAACTAGAGCGCGTGGTAAAAAATTACACAGAGTTAACAAAGGGTACGTTACAAAACTTGGTTAAAAAATTCAAGTTACAAGCTAGCCTCAGAGATATTAGTTTTGCTGTTTTGTCAACGATAGGACAATTGTTACGACAGTCACGGCGACTGCCCCTGCTCCTAGTATCAAGCTATCCAGCCTCAGTAGTTTTGGTGGATCAGAAGGAACTATCGCAAACAGCTCAGCCTCATCTAAGATAACGGTCAAGAAAAAGGTGCCAAGGAGCTGCAGAAGCAAAGAAAGTGCCACCAGCAGCGAAGAAGAGCGATGGTTGGACGCTATCGAGTCTGGTAAACTGGAAGAGGCAAGTGCTCATCTCGGTAGATCAGTATTCTCCCTGCCGTATGAACCACTCGCTTGCTACCTCACATTTGTTCCTTCAGGTAGACGACGAGCTCAAGAAAATTAAACCCAAAGACCCAAAGTTGATGACTGCACGCCAGCGAGCCATGTTCGAGCGTAAAACTGATGCTGAACCAAACCCTGGTGCGGAAATACTCGTATCATTGCCCTCCGGCTACAAGGAAAAGATCATGACTGCTGAGGCTATCCAAAAGGCTGCGCTCAAGTCCCTCAAGAGGAAACAACTGGCGGATGAGAAGAGGGAAAAAGACAAGGTAAAATATTGTTGAGCGGTGACTGTTACTGCAACGTCAGACATTAACTATTATTCTAATTTTTAATAGAAAAAGACAATGGAACGATTGCTCAAGAAGCAAGAATCAAAAGCATCCAAATTAGTGAGCAAAGGAAAGGCTTGTAAACGTCAAGTACCCTTTGTAACGTACCACATGACGACAGAGGGTAGTTGGATCTCGCTCCCTCCAGGGCATGAATTTCCGCTCAGTTCTTCTTACGAACTATCAATCGATAAGTAAGAATCTTTGTTATTATTTCAGTGACGCTAATGAGCAGAATTATGAATACAGTCAAATGATTTCCAGGAATTCGCCAACAGTAACTATACAGAGTAAAGAAAAGAGGTGCTCAGTCGTTGGTTGCAGTAATCCTAGAAGATATTGTTGTTCAAAAACTGGGTTACCACTGTGCAGTTTGGAGTGTTATCGAGCTCATATGACCACAATATCAACGTGATACGATCCCGAACGGTTCTACAAGATCGAAACTGCTACCTTCGTACATGTATGCACCTGGAGACCTAAATAAAGAAGATTCTCGTTTCCCCTCTTTCATGGGTGTCCGCTCGGTGTAGAAAGTAGAGTAACGTGCAGTGGCGAGCCATACTACGATTAGTACGACAGCGAGGGTTCATCGTCCTTGCGAATACCGGTTATTTCCTTCCCGACAGAAATCACTTGAATGCGAGGAGAGGGGGTAGAGCAGACAGAAAGGAAGAGGTACGCGGAATTGTTGCAGTCTGACTAGGACCGTTATGACATTACGATCGTCCGTTATCCATTGTGTCTCGCGGTTCAATTAAGTGTTGTGCACTTGTCTCGCAGATACATTTTCCCCGTTAATTTGTTTGATCATTTTTTCAAAATGAGGCCTGAACAAGTTTTTTTATTTGGTGCACCATTGGTTGTTATCGGATTAGCAAGCATCACACCGGAAATCGTTCCTGGTAAGGAATGTTTGCGATCGTGTTTGGAAGGTCAACGATCGAAAAGGTGCACTTTTCATTTTAAAATTAGTAAAGCCACACTGGATTCGAGGCAACAACCGCGGCTGATTAATGGGGCCAGTCCCGGACCACCGATCGAGGTTTTTAAATAAATTCAAAATATTTGAGCGCAAATGTTTACGCGCCCTGACCAATCGTCGAATTAATATTTTTTGTCACCTTTGGGTGTGGGGCTTCTTGGTGTCGAAGATCCAATAAAAAATCATTTTATGAGTTTCAACGGTACCAGGACAACTCCGGAGATTTTTTATTGATAAAAATTCCCTTGGTAGCCACTGGCCACGTAGAGATGTGCCTGGAGTGCTTTCTTTCGAGTGCCCTGGCGCCGTTAGACCAATTCGCATCCAATTTTCGATCTCACGGTTTTTTGGTGCCCTAACATTGATGATATTCCACTGCAGATTTGCCTGGGAGACAGAATCGAAGTGACGGTACAAAACGCATTGTCCTCCGAAGAAGTGAGCTTTCATTGGCACGGACTGAGTCAGAGAACTCGTCCCTACATGGACGGGGTCCCAATGATTTCGCAGTGCCCGATACTCCCTTACACGAATTTTCGATACGAAATTATGCCTGAGAGTACAGGCACTCACTTTTACCACGCGCATTCGGGTATGACAGACTTTTCTTGTAACATTTTTTTAAGAACCTCGCACGTCACGGAATGTTGCAGTACCATCGCTTTAATGTTGCAATTCATTGCATTTCTTCGTAAAATATTGCGACATAAATATCGTGATTCAATATTTCGGGAGCTCTATTCTTATAGAATATCGTCGAAATCTCTCCACGCGGTGTAATTGCAGAACGGTGAGCACGTGTAGCTATCAAAAGACTGTTTTAAAATGTAAATCGTAAATGTGAACATTCGGCCGACTAAAAAAAAATCGATTCTTTTAAATCATTTTTCACCGTGTCTTGAACTTCGATGTCGTGATGAAAATAGTTGCAAAAAATCGAAAACATTCCCGACTGTAGTTGCAAGTCTCTTTCATCCGCGTGCTTCTTCCTTTTCAGGTCGTTTGCAAGAGATTGACGACCATTTCCGGTTCTTTGGGAGATTCTTCTTCCTCTGATCGTATCCCTTGATCGATTTCCTCTTTCGTGCGTCCACTCTATGAAAAAAGATTTACTCAAAGCTCCATCATTTGGAGCCATTAATTGCTGTTGTTTTTTTTTTCCCCATAAAAATCAATATTTTTCTCTCCTTCGATTTTTTTTTGTTTCTATTGCGTGTAGGGTCGGGTATTTGAGAAAAATTATTATGGAAAATCAAGATTTCTTAATATTCTTCCTAAAATCGTAGCGAAAAAATACTTTCAAGATACTCACCAGTGGAGAGGTTTCTATCCTGGGGATAAAATGTTCATTCGTTCAAACAATCGGTTCTGCAATATCCCGGTGCCGTATGGAAAAAAAATTCTAATAGCGGGAGAAACAAAGATGGAAATTTGGGGGTCGACGAATTCGTTCAAATCGTTGGTTCGGTGTATATCTGCGGACAGTGCAACAACAAGGAGACGGATTGTACGGTCTATTGATAGTTCGGGGCCCCTCGGACGAGCCAGCCACTGAAAGAGTATTTCTCATCTCCGCAAGTTGCCCCGCTGTCCTTTCGGAGCTTCTGCCATCAGTGGGAACGACAGCTATGAACGTCTCCCGGCAGTCCGACCTCGTGCCGAACGCTCTAGTTTTGAATGGTCAGGTAACAATGACAAGAGCATCGATACTGTGACCGCGCCTTGTCAAAATAGTATTGTGATCCCTCGCATTTGTGTGATCGTGCGATAGAAAAATGGAGTACGAATTGCTGTGGAGACTGGGAAGACGTTTCTACTGCGAATCGTAAACGCCATTGCTTTCAACTGCCCAGTTATATTTTATATCGCTCAACACGATTTCGACGTGGTGGCGACCGATGGAAAATCGACTGAGGCAACGCCGACCACTCGGACCGACCGAATCATCATTTTTCCAGGTGAGCTCGCCTCCTCTGACTTATTTACGAATTACGAAGAAGGTTCATCAATTTTTTAACGCAGCGTACATTTTTTTACCGACGAAAATAAAAATACGGACGGGCACCAGGCGAAAGATTCGACCTACGGATCGAGGGGAATGGAACTTCCGGTCACAGGTACGCCGTCGCGCTTCGAGGACTCGAAAATTGCCGAGGTCTCGTGCACGAGGCCTCTCTGGATTATCGTTCGATGGAAAACGAGCACGAGACCACCGACGAGGCCGTTGTAGAAGCCCATTTGCCGCTGTCCTTCCTTCGTGCCGTTAATCCTCTCAACGGGATCGAGAAGCAACGTGCTCATATGTTCGACGCTACGTTGGGCCTCGGTTCGTTGGATTTAAAGTGCAAAAAGCACAGAGACTCGACATCGTCTTCGGCATCGGCAGCTCGTTTGGACGAGGAAGAGAGGAGCCCATCGCGGCTGATAAAAACGATCTACGTACCGTTCGACGTTCACAGGTACGACGATATCGTGGACGGAATGACTGATTACTCGTTCAACATTTACGATCCTTCCTACTATCCGTCCTTCCTGAGCGGCGGTAAGCGGTCGATCAATCACTCGGTTTGTTCTCATGACGCTGAAGTTTCCAACGTTGGAGTCCAACGAAATGATCGAAAAAAACTCTCCAATAATTCCAGTAATTCTCCTATTTTGTTCCCTGCCAAATTTACGATTCGTAGTTTTTCAAGCTGCACCAACGATTCGTGAAATAAATAATTGGTGAATTAAAAACGTTTTTTTCGTTCATTTCGTTGGACTCCAACGTTGGAAACTTCAGCGTCGTTTGTTCTCCTCCCTTCGACGACTGTGCGCTAATGACTTGTCGACTTTTCAAATTCCCTGGATACTCTCTAAAACAGCGGATACTGGCGTGAGTTTTGGCCGAATTGCCCAGGTTAACGAGATGAGCTTCGAGTACCCATCCTCGCCAATTTTATCCGGAGCCGGACCTCAAGAACCTCTGTGCTCCGTCGAAGAATGCGAGGAGAATCTTTGCGCCGAGAATAAGCCAAAATTATTTCGCGGATGTACACAAATTCTGGGACTCGAGGCGTTCGAGACTTTTCATATCGTTCTCATCGACAAGGGTAACCGAAATTTCTCTCGTCACAATTAATCTCACACGGAACTGAGACAAATAATAAGCGTGCTCCTTTCCTCCTTCAGGTTTCGGCGACAACGTCAGTCACACTTTTCACGCCCACGGATACGATGCAGAAATAGTTGGACACGCGCGATTCAACGAACCGGTCACGAGGCAGCGGGTTGTACGAGTTCACGAAAAAAGCGAGTCTCCACTTTTTTGCGAAGGAAAGGCGGTACTCAAGGATACTTTTGTTGTGCCGAACAAAGGATATCTCGTCCTCCGAATACACACGAACAATACAGGCATGTGTCCAGCTCGCAATTTTTGGCTTGTCAACGCAAGGCGGTGGAAATGACCATTTTTTTCGACAGGCTACTGGCTGTGGGAGGCAAGAAGTACGGGATTGTATGGCATCAACGATGGGCACCCTCCAATGCAGTTTATCTTGTCCGTCGGTAGTCGAGAAAATGTACCGACGCTTCCGATGGGCTTTCCTACTTGCGGTGACTACAAGAGTCCAGCGTCGATATTTCACGATGCGGAATGAGCTGTTTTCACGCCAATAGTCGCATCCTGTAAATGATTTTAGTGCGTGTTTTAGTTCTAAGAAAATGAAATACTCGGGCGATATTCAAACTCTCCCGAGTTCATATGGGAAAGAGGATAAATTCACTATTTGCCAAAACAACCCTTTTCGCCGACGCACTTGACAAGAATTAAGGATATATTGCACAGGCGATACAATGTTGCCATGCTAAACCATGCTAAAAACATAAAAAAGTTCAAAATGATCAGAATTTTATAAAATTTGGTGAACATATTCTTTAGTGCCAAATTTGACAATACAAATTTTTTAAGATTTTTCTTCTGTACAGTTATCGAGTAATTGATCACTAAAGTTCACGTGTATAAGCATAGCGTTTCCATATATATAGGTATACATTCCGGGCATAAGAAATCTGCTTTAATGCGTAATTACTTGATAACTAAACAGAAGAAAATTTTGAAAAAATTTGTGTTTTCGCACTTGATGTTGAAGAACATTATCACCAAATTTGATCAATTTCTAATTATTTCGACTTTTGTATCATTCACCCTTAATGGAAACTACAGAAAAGCTTTTTGATGCAGTCGATACTTGAGGAGCGACCTCCTCTTGTGGCAATGCCAGCGCGCTCAAACAACGCCAACAAAGTCGCTCAGTAGCCATCTCATTGTCAGCTGTGATGCAATAAGCCAGCGACTGCACGATCGTAATGTCCCTCTCCGATTCATTTTTGTTAGATGGAATAATTGGAGGTAGAAATTCCCATTTCTCAGATGGGATGACGTGGAATTCTTCCCGATTTAAATGTATTTATAAAATAATAGTAATAATATGTATGTTGAAACGAAAAGAATTTTATTCCTGCTCATTCCTGTGCTTATGAAAACTAACTTTTTAGCTCCCGACTGTCCGCACGGGCAAAGCTGGAAGTTATGCGTTTGACAACGGTCAGCTTTTTAACAAATTTTTGCATGCAGCATGTTTTCCATCGAAAGTAAAAAGTTTTAGTTCGTTTACGAGCAGTACACTTAAAAGTTGGTCTCAAAAACGGGCTTTCATCGCGCTTTGTAGACGTGGTCAAGGTCATGATAAATGGAAAACTGGAGAAGAAAAAGGTGGTAGGAAATTGTTGAAGAAACTAGGCCAAAATCTCTTTCAAGAGTATTTTATTTGGCAAAATGTATATAAAATTTATCCTCGAAATGCTTCATCGTTTAATCTATGCAGAATTAAAGCAGTTTACGAAGTTTGTAATCGCCAGCAGAACATTACCTATATGCATACTAGCTCGGGATGCGTCTGCGTACAAAGCTCATCGTCCAGTACGCCCTGATGGCAAATTGTAGTAGCATCGCAATGAAGACGACAACGCGCAGGTATAGTAAAAAAAAAAAGGCAGGGGAGGTGGCTCAATCATTCGCGTCGCATCTTACCAGTGCGGGTGTATCTCGAGCGTGCTTGCTCGCCAGCCTGGCTTGTCATTGCCGACCCGTTCTCTTCTCCCGTGCCGTTTTACTTTAACTTGAACTTTGTTTACCCCTGTTTTGGGATTATGTTGGTCTTGAGAGAATCGCGATCAACGACGAGAGGAGCTCTCGCTTTTGAGTACCCGCGTCCTCAGCGTCCTATGGAGAAAAGCTACGAGAGCGTTTGCCTCAAAACAAGGGAGTCGCTGAACCGAAGACAAGCCGTGTTTGTGGGCTTGGATCTTGTGTCATGTGTAAACGCGGTGTTCGGGTTATCTTAATCCTGATTTGGCACAAACGATGCTGCTTACAGAGCAATAGGCTGTGACAAAACCCACAGAAAGTAATTATTTCAGTCGACAAGATAATAAAAAGGTCGCGCTGTCCGCTTCCAAGGACTCTTCGCTCCTTCTCGCAAGGTATGCTGGCCTCGAAAAGCGGCGGCGCCGCTTCCTCCCTTCATCTGCTCACCCTTAGCGCTGCCACCGCTACTATACTTCTGCTGCACGTCGTCCTGGCTGGTGACCGAGGTAACGAACATTGTTCGAAGCCTCTTCGAACGCGTCCCTACCACATTTCTCACATACAAGACTGATGACGGAAATTTCATTGATTGCGTTCCCAGAGAGACGCGTTTGGTACGAGGCCGCGGCAGAAGGCATCGAGGCCAGAATTCGAAACAGTCTCGGAGCTAATGGTCAAACGGCTCGGGGGGTCATACTCTTTGTGGGGGACGGAATGGGTCTGAGCACACTTACAGCAGCGCGTATTCTCTACGGCCAACGACGTGGTAACAGTGGCGAAGAGGCTCAACTTGCGTGGGATCGTTTCCCTGCTGTCGCTCTCGCGAGGGTAAGCTTTTCGCGCTTTTTTTAAATCGCTTTCTTTTCCATCGTAACTCGACGAGTTCGGCCAATTTACTTTTGCGGAAGCACGCAACCCTTGTTATGGAAAATTCAAATTCTTCTTTTTGCTTGAATTTTTTCTTGTTTTCTGCACAAAACTTGATACTGTTGGAAGCCAATCATGTTAATTTCTCGATATTTTCTGGATGGTGCTTTTCATTTTTATGGAAAGTTTGCATCGAATTGTCGAAAACTATGAAATTCGCTTTATTTTTTCATCTCTTCACCGAAGTGCAACAATTCAAGTTTTTTTTCACGTTTATTCGTTAAGGCTTGAGGTAAAAAATCGGTCTCCATCTTTGAAAATTATTTGAAATGAAGAAAAAAAAGAACCAAAAATTTTTATTGATCCTATAATTTTTGCTGGAGCCTGAAGCTGAATCCAAGCGATTGTTGTTTATCAAATTTTTGTGGCATTTTCAAGAGCGAGATAGAATGTGAGAAAGAGGTACTGACGATTCAGAGAAGCGAAATTTTCTCGATTTTTGACTTCTTATTGATTTCATAGGTTCAGGCAGCCAGTAGATTTTATATAATAGAAATTTTTGGTTTTTTGATTTCAGATCATTTTTGGGAATGCTACGTGATGGAGACCGATTAGCCACTTTTTTCAGACGATCACGACAATCGCGCACTAGCGAATCCCTGGCTTCTCCTGGAGAATGTGACGCAAACGATAATATCGAACAAAATTCTCATTTTTTAATATTAAAACTTTGATGACAGGAAAATATGAAGCTTGTTTGAAAACGAAATCTGTCAACCAAATGTATAACGAATGAAAAATACGCAGAATTTAACGAAGAAACGTAAAAAAATATTCATAATTTTGCATCCCCGATTCCTCTTACTTTGTCAAATTACCGAGGAAGTTGAGGCCGTACAGTCATTTTTTTACCCAAAAGTTACGACAGTTTATAGTTCAGCAATGTTGCATACACTTTAAAGAAAAGTTGGGAAAAAAAAGACGAAAAACTGGTGAATGCTCAGTCGAAAACACGGACGGTGACGATCCTAGCCTCAAAAAACTGCACGGGAACAGATTATTATTAATATAATCTCAGAAAATCTGCTAAGAAAACTGAAAAAATTGACATGTTGCCCAAAAAATTCCATATTTTTAGCATCATTTTTGACGGAGATATCACTGAATGTGTCTTGACTTGCATAAAAGGTTACATGTTATTTGGCCCAAATTTTTATTGATTTTTCACAGCAAGAACGCTCCTAAACTGTCTGAAAATTCAACTGATTTTTTTGACACTTCACTTTATAAGATGCAATCGGTTTAAAAGCGTTAAACCGCGAGTGCGAATACTGCAGTCGCCATAAAAGCGCGCCCACATTCCGTGCTCTCTCTATTTTACTGTTGCACAGACTTACAACATAGACGCCCAGATTGGCGAATCCTCAGCGTGCGCCACCGCCCTTCTTTGCGGCGTGAAGGCCAACTATGAGACGGTCGGTGTGGATTCATCGAGCGAGTTTGAAAATTGCCGATCGAGCGTCGATGCTCGGGTTCCATCGATTATTCAGTGGGCTCACCAACGGGGTACGCCGCCATTGAAATTCGTATAATAGAATCATCGGCGGATGGGAGCCGTAATTGTCATAAGCATAAACGAATGTCCGAGTGAGACTTTCGTGCTTGCAGGTAAATCGACGGGACTGGTGACAACGACGAGAGTGACTCACGCCACTCCCGCGGCCTTATACGCTCACGCCCCGAGTCGTTACTGGGAAGACGACGCGAAAGTGCCACCAAGCGCTCGACCACTTTGCAAAGACATTGCTCTTCAGTTGTTGGAGGAGGAACCCGGACGCGGAATTAACGTGAGTTCCGCGTCTCCGCGTTCGCATTGAAAGAGTGATCGTTTGAAATTGTATTTCGATCGTATTCGCGGTAGGTGATACTCGGCGGAGGCAGACGAAGTTTTGTGCCTACGGTGACGACCGATCCCGAGGAGCCAGAAAAAGAGGGACGGCGACTCGACGGGAGAAATTTGATCGACGAATGGATTCGAAATCGTCGAGGACTCGCCGCGCGATACGTCGCGAACAAGGCTGACCTTGAAAATGTTGATCCACAAACGACGGATCATCTTCTCGGTAGGTACGGGGACGACAGGCCGCCCGCACAAAACGATTTTTTCAACGTTTATTGTTCTGCTGAAACGCTGTCAATCGCCGCAGGTTTGTTTGCCTACTCTCACATGGATTTTCACGTCGATCGAAATATCAACGAGAGCGGTGATCCTTCGCTGGCTGAAATGTCCATAAAAGCTTTACGCATAGTGGCCAAAAACCCGCGGGGTTATTTTCTCTTTGTCGAAGGCGGTAGAATCGATCACGCACATCACTACAACAACGCTTACAGAGCTCTGGACGAAACCCTCGCGTTCGAGGAAGCGGTACAAGCTGTTGTAAGAGAAGTCGACATTTCAGAGACACTGATTGTCGTCACGGCTGATCACTCTCACGTTATGACTCTCGGCGGTCTCGGTACTCGTCGCGGCAATCCAATCTTCGGTCAGTTAACCTCACTTCCTGTCGAAATTTGCGCTCATTTATCGCTCCCCCTCTCCTTTCGTTTTCGCTATGCGAACAGGATCGGATACTAAGACCTCGGATCTCGATGGGAAACCTTACACAACTCTGTTATACGGAAATGGGCCTGGGTACTCGGAAACACGTAAGGACATCAGACGGAATAGCAGAGACGATCAAAACGCGATACAGGTGAGCGTTCTTTGTCTCTCGTGTGGTTGGAAATCTTTTTCAATTTACGATCGTCAAAATAACTTGTCGAAATTCCTTTCCTTTTCTTAAGTTCTTTGTTGTGTATTTGTAGTAAACTTGTGTGTGTGTGTTGTCACGAAGGATCCTCCATTGTTCACCTTTTTTTCACTAAGAACGCAGCAGAGCATTTTAATGCTTGACGTTATTTTTATCACTTCTAAGAACGACTAATGTTTGGCGTTCATTTCAGACAGCGGGCGTTCCACGAGCATGGGCGACTCACGGTGGTGAGGATGTCCCAGTATTTGCGATAGGCCCGCTTTCGACAGTTCTTTTTTCCGGCAGTTTCGATCAGAGTTACATACCCCATGCGATATCGTACGTTGCTTGTCTTCAATCTCGCCACGCTGATCGTTGTATCAACATTCAGGCTAAAAGAACAATCGACTCGAGCGTTTCGAATTCCTCTTCGGCCGTTTTTGGTCTTCGTGGTCGAAGTGCGGACTGCGGACCCTCCGTCGAGCCAAACAGTGCGGCTATATCGAGCGGGATGGTTGTTACCGATCGAGTGAGATACACGGCCACAGTTAAAACTGCGAGGGCAACGGTACCAACCCTCAGTCTTACTGCGTCCCTAGTGGCTGGTGATTCTTCGAAGCTGCTAGTCGGTTACGCTATTATTCTCTCGCTGTTTTTTTAATGCACATTTTTTTCTGATCGACTGTGGGGTTATGATTTTGTTTTTTAATGAACTATTTGTATATAATATACATGTAGCCCGTGCACGAGCATGGGCGTAACCCAGCAATTGTTATATATCTCCGTTCTCATCGTGTTCCGAAATCATTTATGTGAACTGCACTATAGTGATTCGATATACGTAAATATAACATAAAAAATGTATATAGAACATGTTTGAATGTATAAAATCGATTCTCGGTTGGTAATTTCAAAACGTTGAAGTAAAATATATTTGTATCCCCTGATTTATCCAAACGATCGTAAAAATCATCGGGCTCGCGTACTATTGCAATTTCTATCCTGCTAGAAACTCGTGTGACGAAATCCTAATCCTGCTCTACCCAAAAAAAAAGTTCCCTAACAACTGTACGATAACCACGATGATAACTAATGCTAGTTTTATTAAAATTATAACTTATTTTTTGAAGTTATTATTTTTGAACAAATGTTCCAATTGATTGAACTATCACCACCAAACGATTGTGAAAGGATCGCAGTCGAAATTACAAAAGGGACAAATTTTGTGGGATTAACTTTTGTCGGTATTATAGCCGATAATGAGAAATTTGTTAAATATTCATTTTTTAGTTTTTTTACGTAAACTATAATGAAACAAATCTTAATTTGTCACCGTCAGACGATTCAGCATCGATTGAACCTGAATTGAACCTCGTCGGCATAAAATATTAAAAAACTTAGCTAACTTTGACGAATTTTTCAATTCGGTTTTTCGAGGTTATTATTTTTAAAGAAACGCTTCAATTTTTCGAACACCGTCCAAACAATTGGCGTTGAACAAAAACAAAAAAGTCGAAAGTCGAAATAAGGGGACTAAGCCAGCTGATTTGCCGCTGGTGTTACTCCCCTGAGATAACAGGGTGGCAGTATATATAGACGACAGAACGGTAAAACAGGTAAAATGTATCGTATAGCGTATATAGATAGTATAGCTCCAGAGTTTGTACGGTCTGTACCTCTGTACTCTGTTGGCCCCAATCAAATCGATGAATTAATCGTTGGTGATGGTGATCTTGTCATACTTCTTTTAGCTGCATTTCAAGCTAGCATTGGGAGCTGCATTAGCTCTAACTCAGTATACGGATTGATCTACAATACTGGGAAACTAATCGGACAAGCAGGTTTCTTGTATATTCCGGTACTATGGCAAATACCGGGGTATTACCGTTTGTTCGAGGTGTCGATTTTAGCTGCAATGATTTCGGTGTACGTTTTCATTAACCTTTATTTGTTTTTAGTCCTTAATAATGAGCGAACATTCATTTTTTGAGAATGTCAATCATTGTTGAGCATCTGCTATCTCTAAACTCGATTCAATCATTTAATCATACAAGTATTAACATTCGCCCACTAGGAATCCAAATTTCCAGTATCAGTTCGTCTTATGACTGGTATCCAATGGCTCAAATTGGACAGAACTAAATTAGAGGAAATACCAGAGGAATTAGGAAAGTTACTCAAATTGGTAAGAACCTTTCCTAAGATGTAAATAGTCGTGTTGGTATATTGAAAAAAAGATGTGCATTTTTCAATACTTTCTTTTGCTAGGAACACTTGTCTTTGGTGAAAAATAATTTGGAACGACTTTATGGTGAATTAACGCAACTCGGCTGCCTCAGAACTCTCAACATAAGGCATAATAATGTCAAAACAAGTGGTATACCTGCTGAATTGTTCCACCTGGAAGAGCTGACTACGTTAGATCTGAGCCACAACAATCTGAAGGAAGTACCTGATGGCCTGGAGAAAGCTCGTTCGTTGCTTAATCTCAATCTCAGTCACAATCAGTAAGTGCAGCGCTCTAGACTTTTTTGCTCATTCTCTCTTGCTCTCTTTACAATGTAATTTCATCAATTGTTTTGTAGCATAGACACAATTCCAAATACGCTTTTCATTCACCTGACGGATCTTCTTTTTCTGGACCTGAGCCATAATCGACTGGAGACTTTGCCGCCGCAGACTCGACGGCTAGCCAATTTACAGTCGCTCAATCTCAATCACAATCCACTTGGACATTTCCAGCTTAGGTAGGAACTTATAGTCAACTGTTTTCTAGTTACTCTAATTCTTTCACTGATTATTGTGCATCTTAATTCTATATGGTGTTGACTTAATTGATGCAGACAATTACCATCATTGATGAATCTTACTGAGCTTCAAATGAGAAATACTCAACGTACGCTGCATAATATTCCCTCAAGGCTAGAGAGTTTGACGAATCTTCAAGAATTGGATCTATCACAAAATGCTCTTCCTCGTGTACCTGATGCTCTTTACTCTTTACCAAATTTGCGACGACTCAATCTCAGCGACAATCACATATCAGAACTTTCAACAGCAATAGGTTTGTATAATGACTTAGTGACCTTGGCATAGTTGTTACAGTTGAACTGAGCTCAATAGATCTTTTGGGGTGTCATCCGAAATTTCAAACCAATATTTTATATCCAATTTCATTTTTCTAGTCAGTTAATTTTCAATATATTTTCATTGCACAGAAATGTGGCAGAAATTGGAAACGCTTAACCTCTGTCGAAACAAATTGACTGCACTGCCAAATTCCATATGCAAGATATTAAGTCTGCGCAGGCTGTACGTCAATGATAATATGTTGGACTTCGAAGGTATTCCCTCGGGTATCGGGAAGCTCTCGTCTTTGCAAGTTTTTTCTGCAGCGAATAATCATCTGGAGATGATTCCCGAAGGATTGTGCAGGCACTTGCGTTTTTGAAGACATTCGTCTTGATCTGAATATGTCCAACCCGATATTAATATCTTTTGGTTTCCATTTTACAGATGTGGATCGTTGAAGCAACTAATACTGACTTGTAATCGATTGATCACGTTGCCAGATGCGATTCATCTACTTACTGATTTAGAGCGACTCGATCTGCGAGACAATCCTAATTTGATTATGCCTCCAAAGCCAACCGAGATTCAACGAGGATCGGGCATCGAGTTTTACAATATAGACTTTTCTCTTCAGCATCAATTACGACTGGCTGGTGCTAAAGTTCCCGCACTCGCTCAAGCTGCAAGTAAGTTTTGAGTTCGTCATCATCTCGAAGGATATGCAAGATAATAAGAGTAGTAGATAAGAGCCTCACTCGATTGCATTGCTCGAGTATTATTTATGATTTTTATTCCCATTAGACAGCAGTAAAGATCCGATTGCACGTAAAATGAGATTGCGAAGAAGACGAGATCAGGAAGAGGCTGATCAAGATCAAGCTAAAATTCTCAAAGTGAGTACCTGTACGCATTCGACAATACTTTGAATGTTCTCTCATTATATTTTATAATTACAGGGAATGAAAGACATTGCTACAGAAAAAAATAATAAAGAGAAAAGCTTGGAAGACACCAGAGCTGCCGAGTCCCTAAAGTAAGATTATCACAATTCAATCGATTACGATCACCACCTGTGTCCTACATGTAATTCGTAATGTTTGTGTAACAAGACCAAAGAGATGGGATGAGACGCTGGAAAAGCCCCCACTTGACTATTCCGAAATATTCGATCAAGATGCAGGTCGTGTACCAGGCCTTTCCATTTGGGAAATCGAGAATTTTCTTCCAAATCAAATAGAGGAGGTGGCGCATGGCAAGTTTTACGAGGGTGATTGTTATATCGTTTTGAAAACCGGAGTTGACGAGAGTGGATCCCTTCTTTGGGCCATTTACTTTTGGATCGGAGAAAAAGCTACGGTAAAATAATACATATCCGTGAGGCATGGATGCGTTTCCCATTTGAAGTCTAATCGAGAAAAAACAATTTACCGATAGTACATTTATTTGTTTTTTTTACTGTGTAGCTGGATAAGCGAGCCTGTGCAGCAATCCATGCGGTGAATTTACGCAACTTCTTAGGCGCCCAGTGTCGAACGATACGTGAGGAACAAGGAGATGAGTCGGATGAATTTATAATGCTCTTTGATTCTGACATAACGTACATCGAAGGGGGTAGGACATCGTCGGGCTTCTACACAGTCGAAGATACGGTTAGACTCCCAGTAGCTTCCTTTCTCTTTTTTCTCACCATTTTCCACTTCAATTTACTAAAATCTCATTTTTGATGATTCACTGGACGGCAGCCAGCAATAACGAGGCTCTTTCGAGTACACGCGGCAGGTGCCTCGATACACCTAGAACCTGTGCCGGTATCTGTCAGCAGTCTCGATCCAGGTTACGTCTTTGTTCTCGATACGGGCAGCAAAATATTCATGTGGTACGGTACCAGAGCCAAAAACACACTCAAGTCGAAATCCCGTTTGATGGCTGAGAAAATCAATAAGAATGAGAGAAAGAATAAATCGGAGATAATAACCGAAATCATGGGGACGGAGTCTGAGGATTTCTGGTCGTGTTTCGGTTCCAAGGTCGTCACTCCTAATTCGATACTTGTGAGTAAACGACAACTGCGGTAGTGTATTGGCTATGTTACCTCCTCTATGTACACCTTTTCCATTCTCCATCAATAGGATCACGTCGACCCAAACTTCGTACCGATAGTTCCACGCCTCTATCAAGTGCGGCTGGGTATGGGATACCTCGAATTACCACAGGTCGAAGTACCAAATGGGAAGCTCACCAATAATCTTCTCAATAATCGCAACGTCTACATACTAGACTGTTACTTGGATGTTTATGTATGGTAGGATAAATGGTGGCATTCATTTTAACAATTGGCAGCAGTAGCTTCGATACCCTGTTCGTTCTACTTCACTGTTTTTTTAACACGTCATTATTTTAACTAAAAAAAAGGTTTGGGAAGAAATCAACGCGGTTAGTGCGAGCCGCAGCGGTCAAGCTTTCTCAAGAGTTGTTTAACATGATTGAAAGGCCTGAGTATGCGATGGTTACGAGGCTGCAGGAAGGCACTGAGTCTCAGGTATGTAAACAAGCATCAGTCATCATCTTCTCTCCTATTTTTTCATTCGAGCACAGAGTAGTTTATTCGAAAATTGATGTGCAGATATTCAAGTCCAAATTTACTGGATGGGACGAAGTGATTGCGGTCGATTTCACGAGGACAGCCGAATCCGTAGCAAAAACGGGGGCTGATTTGACCAAATGGGCTAAGCAACAAGATACGAAGGTGAAAAAAATCTCATTTACCTTACAATAGTTTGAGCATTCGTTTAAGAATAAAATGACTGATTCTGAAAATATCGATAGGCCGATTTAGCTGCTTTGTTTATGCCACGCCGACCACAAATGTCAATTTCGGAGGCCCAACAGCTCATGTCCGAATGGAGCGAAGATCTCGAAGCAATGGAAGCTTTTGTCTTGGAAAAACGCAAATTTGTTCGTCTACCACAGGATGAGCTGGGTCATTTTTACAGTGGCAACTGTTACGTTTTTCTATGCAGATATTGGATGGTAAGTGTCTGACTCCAGTCAATATTACAACAATCTTTTGTGACTCCTCATTCATTTGTAATTTGTATGTCGCCTGTGGAAAAACAAAATAAACAAATAAACTACAGCCGTTAGACGTTGCTGAAAACGATGAAAACAATGTTACCGGCGCCGCCAATGAGGAGCAATACGAGGATGATTTCCAATGCATCATGTACTTCTGGCAAGGTCGCGACGCAGGAAACATGGGCTGGCTCACATTCACCTTTGGGTAATGAAAAATCGATTGCTCTACTGAGTGTGACTCGAATCGAGGGAGCCAGAGATATAAAATACAAGATAAATCATTTTCAAGCTTTCACTAAGATGTTTCGGTTTGTGTTGCAGGATGCAGAAGAAATTTAAATCGATATTTGGCGAAAAATTAGAAGTTGTGCGAACGCACCAACAACAGGAAAATTTAAAGTTCATGGCACACTTTAAAAGAAAATTCATAATACACCAGGGCAAAAGAAAACAGCCGAAAACAGCTGGTACGAGTAAAGTGGAATTTTTTCATTTGAGACGAAACGGCAGCGCGTTATGTACCAGACTAGTTCAAATACAACCGGACGCCAGTCTATTAAACTCGTCATTTTGGCAAGTAACGAACATCTTGTTCCTCCTCTCTCAACTGAATGAATAGTCTGTATTCGTTTTATCATGTTTTAATTATCATTTTCATGCCGCTCAACAGTTACATTCTCAATGTGCCGTTTAACAATGACGATGAGACTGGAATAGTTTACGTTTGGATAGGCTCTAAAGCAGATGGCGAGGATGCTAGACTCGTTCAGGAAATTGCTGAGGAAATGTTCAACAACGTGAGTTTTCTCAAGAGTCTTATGGCTCATATTTAACAGTGCATCTAACATAAGTGCATAGTTTAATCGATATTGTTCTTACAGCCGTGGATGAGCCTTCAAGTGTTGAATGAGGGCGAAGAGCCCGATAATTTCTTTTGGGTTGGATTGGGAGGGAAAAAGCCATACGATACCGACGCAGATTACATGAATTATACGCGGCTCTTCAGATGTTCCAACGAAAAAGGATACTTTGTCATTAGTGAAAAGTGTACCGATTTTTGTCAGGTAAAATTACATTCCCTTTGCTCCAATAAGATGAACGAAAAAAACTGGCTGTAATAGGGAATTATTCGGTTGTTGTATATTCTAAAAAGATTTCGTTGTCTATGATACATGGTTGGGATTCTATTTTTCTACTTCAAAATATTAGGACGTTACATTATTTTGTTTGAATGCGAAACATAATCATATCGGTTATTCCCATTTGTTTTTTCTATTAAGTGCTATCGTATAATTAACAACATGGATAACTATTGAATTATGATCATGCAGGATGATTTGGCCGATGACGATATCATGATTTTGGACAACGGAGAGCAAGTATTTTTGTGGCTCGGGGCACGCTGTTCCGAAGTGGAGATCAAACTTGCTTACAAATCTGCGCAGGTTTATATTCAACATTTGCGAGTAAAACAACCTGAGAAACCTCGCAAGTTGTTCCTTACTGCGAAAGGCAAAGAATCGCGACGTTTCACCAAGTGCTTTCATGGCTGGGGCATGCATAAGAAACAGCCGGAGTGAAATAACCTCTCACCCATTTTTATTTGTCACCGAATGTTGTCATCGATATGGCTTTTTAGATACACTCCATTGGTATTTACTAGGCCATTTTCCAAGGACATTGCCAATCGGCATAAACAAATCGTGTTGCCTCATTTATTTATACAATAACATTGCCATATGCACAATGAAAGGTTCTTTGAACCAATAAAATAAAAATTACATTTGTACATAACATTGGAACTGAATAATCAAACAATAAAATATAAATACTTAACACTATATATAAAGGTATTTACGAGTATTCATGTGTTCTAGCTTATTAAAAGAGACATGAATGTAAGGTCATAAAAGCAGCAAATATAATCTTAGCAAATAACAGGGCAGGAATAGCATAAAAAAAGCTAATGTTATAGCTAAGTTTGATCAAATTTGGCTGGGACTAATATAATCCACAGCAAATTCGTTCTAGGTCGACGGTAATAAACAGACCTTCTAGACATTCTTCAACTACAGCAAAAGCTCCAGGAACTAATCGTCGTCATCGTCATCGTCCGATGGCACGAAAAGATCATTCTCCTCCAGGAAATTTGCGACGTTTTTACTGATGGCGGCCCCAATGAATAGACCGAGGACGACTCCAAAAATTACTCCGAAGAAACCGAATGGCGTAGTTTTTGGTTCCGGAAGTATTGCTCCTGACCTTGTACTCGCAGTTGTCGCCGCGGCACGCCGACCGATCAAATTTCCATCTTGTGGTCTATTAGACTCAATGGTATTCTTTTTTTTGAGGAATGACGAAGTAGTGACTGTTATAAAATTATTTGCTGCTGTTTTTACTCCTCCCCTTCTCATGGGTAAAAATATTCCCCGCACCAAAGCCATTGTGCGTTCTAATGCAATCGATGTACGACGTGTTTTTCTTCCCTGTTATTTTTAGTTACTTCACACGTAAACTGAACCAGGGGCCCAGGGGATGTCACTCAATGCAATACCCAAGGCAATCAAGGCATCCAGGATCACTCAAAAAAGGAATAGGCATTATTTTACTCTCCTTCCTTCCTATTCATTTATAGACTCCACTGTTTGGCTGGGTTCACGCCGTTTCTTGATCGTGAACTCAGCATGGCCGCTGGAAACCCGCGTCGTCAAGACTCGTTTTTTAAATTTTATTTTATTTATTTAAATATTTAGTTTATTTTTTCCTGCCATTTTGGGAATACGATTACGCTACCATCGCTGCAGAGTTTTATTTTTTTTATAATCCGTTTGCTTTGAGACACTTCTTGCTGTGTATCGGTCATCGTGAAGCAAGTGACGACTGACGACGATCCTAGTGGGAGGGTAACAAACTAATAAAAGGCGGGATTTGGCAACGTTGTTGTTACGTTGTTACTGTTCCTGCTATTGCTTTTTCTATGCGTGCTGTAAATGCTGTGTCGCTGTGTCTACTCCTACTCGGACTCGGTCTACTCCACTAGTCCTTCTCCCGGTTCCGGTCGTGTCATAACCAATTTGGTCGTAGCCGTCGTAGCCGGACAATTACATACCTTGGAACCCCCAAGTAGCCATCAATCAGAAGTTCTATTACTTGACTTTTAATTAGACAGCGGTAAGTACGAAAAAATAAATATAAACGTAAAAAAATTCGTCTTGTGCAACAACATTATTATTCATCGATTGTCATTGTTGCTAGTCCTCGTTATCGCCGATAAAAATAATGAAATAGTAGGAATTATTTACATCGTGGGAGAGCATATGATTTCTATAATAATAAGATGAATAGCTCGTATTCAATTGTGTATGTGTATCATTGAGGTAAGCTAGGAATGTTGAAACAAAAACAGCTAGACGCATAGTGAAAATGCGTACGGTTCCACAAAAATTTCACACTCTGCACATCAGAAAATTACTGCTTGAATGATATGAAGAAAAAATAAAAGGATATTTTTAAAATAAATCTAAGATGAGTACGATGATCGTTTTTCAGTGGAGAGGATGGGCAGACTGGAATTGAAGCATATTTTGACTGGTCACAGAGGCAGAGTGTGGAACGTTTGCTGGCATCCTCAAGGCAATTGGATAGCGTCATGTGGTGAAGACAAAACAATTAGGATATGGAGCGGAACTGGCAAAGAGCAATCAAATCAAGAAAGTGTTAAATGGTCAACAAAAATGATACTGACTGAAGGACACACAAGGACCATTAGAGAAATAGCTTGGTCACCCTGTGGGAAATATCTTGCTTCTGCCAGTTTTGATGCGACTACTGCCATTTGGGAAAGAAACTCTGACAATCAGTTCGAATGTTGTATTACGCTCGAGGGACACGAGAATGAGGTTAAGAGTGTTGCTTGGTCCAATGATGGCCGTACCCTGGCCACTTGTAGTCGTGACAAATCTGTTTGGATATGGGAGTCTAACGAGGATGAGTACGAGTGTGCAGCCCTTATTAATTCACATACACAGGACGTCAAAAAGGTTAGACGCCATACATATGATTGTATACAGAAGATTGGGTTTATTGGAATAATAACTTGAAATGATGCATTAACCGTCACTGTTGGATAGTGAAAATTGCATATGATGAATATTGCTCACCATTAACAAAATAGTGATGGTTAAGAAAACTATGAATTATTAGGAGAATGGATGAATATTGGGACATCAGAACTGGCTTCCAATATCAGTAACCTCAAAATCTATTATTTCAAGGATCTTGCTGATTAATGTTATCTACGTATGAAGTAGAGTGGCTCGGTTAGTTTGAGATAAGGTGCAGCTTTATAAAAATTGCATGTAATTTCACATTCAAAATTCAAACCCTCGAATTCATTTTAAATATTCTTGAACTCGATTATCTTTACCAGCTCAACAAAATCAGTTATACCAGACGAGGCAGACATTACTAACTCTTTGAGCTGCATTGACGTTAGATTTTTTCTGTATTCAGAGTGACGTAGAGGCCATTTTGAAGTGCAGAACTTTGAAAACTCTTGTACCAATTTTGATTAAAACCTGAATGGTATTTCAATCTCCCTCCCCATAAATTTGATAGTTTGCAACTGGCATGGGCCATTAGCGAATATTAGCTTAGATCGTAATTCTATAATAGTGAATAGATGGCTTACGAGAAAAAGAAAAAACAACAGAGCAAAATACGATTTAAGGTAAAATGGCATCCGCACGAGGATACTCTAGCATCCGCAAGTTATGACGATACTGCCAAGATCTTTAAAGAGGATAGCGGAGATGGAGACTGGTCTTGCGTAGCTACCCTGGCTTCCCATACATCGACCGTGTGGAGTTTGTCTTTTAACGCGAAAGGCGATCGTTTGGTCACGTGTAGCGACGACGCGACCTTAAAAATATGGCAAGAGTACAAACAAGGAAACAAGGCAGGAATAGTGATACCTTCGAATGGGCAATCCGTTTGGAAATGTGTTTGCACCCTCTCTGGTTATCACACTCGGACGATATACGACGTTGACTGGTGCAAATTGACTGGCTTAATTGTAACTGCCTGCGGTGACGATATCATTAGAATATTCCGAGAAAATTGCGACAATTCCGACGTCGATGCTCCTAATTTCGATTTGGTTTGTTCGGTCGATACTGCTCATTCCCAAGACGTCAATTGTACACAATGGAATCCAGCTGTGTCTGGACAATTGGCTTCCGCAAGTGATGATGCGACCGTTAAAATCTGGTTCTACAGCGATTAACTATTATGAGTGATGAGCTAACGCGAAGAAATTTTTTTTTTTTACGTTTTTGTTCTAGTTATATGCAAGATTGTAATAAATAATGTACGAAGGGAATATTGTATGAAACGTAATTTCATAAAACTTTCCAATAAGCATTGATACATTTAGATAAACCAAAGGAGATCATGTTCGCAGTTATGTGCTAATCCTTAATTTTCCTTTCTCCCTCACTTTGTGCTTGTTGCAGACTTGAGGCTTTAGTTACCAGAAATCCGTTAGATGCTCTTATCGCGCTGCTCCACAATCTTTGTTACTGCGAGTCGGAGATATACTGAGAGTATTAGCAGAATGGGCGTTCCACTGAAACGTGTGGTAGAGGCAATGAATAACTTTGCGGATACTTCGCTCGCAGCCTCTTGGGATAACGTTGGTCTTCTGGTTGAACCTACCGTGCCAAAAAACATTCAACACGTTTTACTCACCAATGATCTTACGGAAAATGTGATGCAAGAAGCCATCGATCTCAGAGCAGATCTCATCGTCTCTTATCATCCACCCATATTCGCTCCTCTTAAAAGACTCACTAATTTAAATTGGAAGGTAAATGAACACTTAGAAATCATAAAATTTTATGTACTGTACCGATGCAAATAATTTTTAGGAGAGAATCATTGCTAAATGTTTAGAAAAACAAATAGCAGTTTACTCACCACATACAAGTTTCGACTCGATAAAGGGAGGTGTCAACGACTGGCTCGCCAATTCGTTTGGTACGCAAAACAATCTACGCTAGAGCCTTTTTTATTTTTCATTATTTTCGTAAACCTTCCCAGACTAGCTTACCACAATCGCAACAGCGACGTTGTTCATAAGTTCTGGGAGGCTATGGTCTTTATTCGCTCTTCGTTATCATATTCCATACCATTGATTTCATCAAACAGATATCGAGAGTAGTAAACCCATTGAAATTGGTGGAAACCCGGAAAATGGAATGGGCAGAATTTGTCAGTTGAGGGGCAAGTCTATTACAACGAGTGAAGCAGTAAATTTGGTCAAACGTCGAACCGACCTACCTCATGTCAGGATAGCACGGGCCATTGAAACAGGTACAAAATCATACGTCGAGTCATACATGTGCCTCATTGACGAATATGAATGAAAATTGTTTTCCTTTCCTTACTTGCCCGTTCACCATTTCAGACAAGCCCATCAAGACAGTAGCCGTGTGTGCTGGCTCGGGATCGACCGTCCTTAAAAATGTAGCTGCCGATCTCTATGTAACGGGGGAGATGCCTCATCACGATGTTCTTGACGCTGTTCACAATAACATACACGTCATACTAACCGATCATTCCAATTCTGAGCGTGGTTTTCTGAAGGTTTTTGCCGGCATATTGGCCGCGAGTCTTGAAGATTCAGTAAAAGTAAGCACATCCAAACGAGACGCTGATCCTCTTACGATCGTATAAATGACTCTTTGCTGTACGAATAAAAATTCGTACGGCAGAGTCAGTGAACTGATACGGTACTGGGACGCACACTCTCGTCAGGTCTTATCATACGATGCTGAGACCAAAGAAGACAGTCCATTGAGGCATGTTTATCCTTTCCCCCCCACAATCCGTACATGCCTGTGCAGATCTGGACAAAAAATCTTTTTCTGGCGTCTAACACTTTTGTGTTTGTCGTCAGTTCCCATTAGCTCATTTTTTTTCCCTCCCGGAACCATCGACGGAACGAAGGTGTGCGTTCCAGTATTGGCTAAGTTCAGTGGGAAGAATGAAAATGAATCTGGTCCTCCACCACCTCGCAATCAACTTCGACCTCTACATAATGTAGGACCTTGAATCGGTCGGTTGATATGAATAATCAATATGCACAGGTGCATGGTAAATACTTCAATTTGAAGACACGCTACTAAGGGTACGTGTTTATATAACTGTTAAAACCTCAAGCTCTTGAAATCCAAATGATTGGAGCCTGTTAGACCTTTGGGTTGGGCACAAGATATGGGCACGGTAGTGTTTTATATATTTCGTCGCTTTTACTGAGGGAAATGAAAATGATAATTTTGTAATTTTTATTCATAAATAGGCCAAGCAATAAAGCAGAAAAAAATGATTCTGTGACACAAATATTACGTCGATATCGATTATTTCTTCGTAATACACCTTTTGTAGCTTAATGCCATGTCCCATATCCGCATTTCCCTTCAAAAGTGAGATAATATTTCGCGTGTTTTTTTCTTAAAAAATAATGGATAAGTTTATAAATTGCTAAATGAATATGCTTATTTAGAAATTCTCGAAAAGCTCCTCATCATGGATCAATATGTGCGTTACTCTTCGTGAAAAAGGGCTGGGAAGAGCCTTCTCGAGTATCGCAATCGGTAAAAATGGATCCAATAAAAGTAAATAAAAGCAGGAGCTTAAAAAGAACGAGGCGTACTACTGTTCAAAGTACTTACCGGAGGTTTAAACGAGCCGGGAGAAGCGGAAAAAGCTCGATGTTCTATTTCTCGTTACGAGCATTTCGTGCAAATCTTGTGCAATTAAAAGTCCACGAGATTTTAAGCCCAAAACGAAATCATAGCATAATTATAACTACGTTGAGCTAGAAAGATTTTTCGTTCCATCGAGATAACACTTCGGGAATAAAGCTTGCTCGTTTCTAGTAAAAAAATGGCTTAACGAAGTGAAATACGACGAGACTCGTTAATTATTGAGTTCGACCATTCAACGACGGATCGTTATTTATATAAAACGTTTTGAGAAACTTTTGCGAATCGAGCGATGAACGGCTTTTGTCGAATCAAACGGCAACGTCCGGTAACCAGGATCAAGCAATGTTTGAATTTCACACCACGGTTTCGGTTCTCTCGAGAAAAATCTCGGAGTATATTCGTTCCCCGAATCACGTCAAATGGTTTTTACCGAAGCTTTTAGACCCTGAGCCTCGGCAAACGATTTCTGGCGAGATAAACTACGCTATAAATGCAAAATGCAAATATTTATCTATAGGAAGAGTGCGCATGGAAAACGCGAACTCGAGCGAGTATTTCAGTGTTTTTATTTCGCTTCGCAATCGACCGACCATCGCTATCTGCTCCAGCAAATCGTAGAGCACGTTTTTGTACTACGTTATTGAAATCAACGTAATAAATCTCTTTTGAAATGGTAAAAACGTAAATCCCTTCAAGAAAAACTCGAATGTGTACTTTTCATTGATAAAATCAGGCTGATTTCAAGTCGGATCTGCGGCTATTCGATCATCACTTTTCCCTCATACGAGGATAGAAAAATATTCTGTCGTAGTAGCCGAATATTTTTTCCCCGGCCAACATTTTTACAGTTTTTTATTTTCGTTATACTTTTTCTAGCTCAATTAAAAACATAAAAAAATATATATAGAAAAAAGAACGAAATGGAGGTTCTGAAGTATGAGATTTTTTCAGAATTTCACGACCTATTTATTCTGTAAACGTCGAGGGCGCTCTTTTGAGCTACCACCCTCTGCGCATTCGTGCCAAATTTACCTCTCGTGATATCGATAAAAAAAATGAGAGGATAAACGGGAGATAGACAAACAGTGAAGTAAAGAGAGGAGAAAAAAAAGTAAGAGGAGACCCATTGAGTTGGCACGGATCATTGAGTGCTTATTTGTTTATTTAAATTTGTGTCAAGAGTCCTTGCGCGCTGAAAATGAGTTTTTATCGACAGCTTTCTGGCCTCGATGTGTTTTTTTTCTTCGTGCGACGATAATCATTTTATTCATCAAGATTCGAAATGTTTTTCAATGTGTCGCGATTCGCGCATGTTTTTTCCTTTCGTTACTCGCCCCTTTCTCAGATAAAATATACACGCTTTGTAGTTTCGGTGCTGCACTTTCGAGTCTATTCGCTCGTTTGCTCCAAGCTTCGTTGAGTGCTTCGCTTTTTCATTCTGCGTTTATCGATCGCTCCTCGATTCGCATCCTTTCCCATTAATAATCGCCGGCAAGTATTAAAAAAATTTCGAACGAAAGGTTTACAATTTCATTTTTAAATGGAAACGATTCGATTGAAATCTCTCTCTCTCTCGCTTCGATTGAAAGCTTAAAAAATAATGTTTTAATTTCCCCTGCTGTTTTATTTAATGCCACGTTTTTATTTTAGTCTCTGATAAATCGAAAAAACCTATGGAATTTGGCAAACAGCGCGATGGTCCAAGGATCTTTGGGGTGCCAAATAAAAATGATAAAATTCGTTTGACTCGAAGTTGATGCTTCAGCTCTACTTCCACAAGCTTCATTCTCACACAGCACATTCACGCTTTTCACACTTTTTCCATTCCTCACCCATCTCATTCGCTCCTGCCATATCTTCTTAGTGCGCGAGATTTCTTCAGCCCGTTACGTCATCTCTGCAGCTCAAACCCCCCTTCTCCTCCGGCCTTTTTCGTCGCTCTTTCCTCCAAATGATTTTTTCCTTTTGCTCTCTACAAGTTTTTTACTCTATACACTCTCAGCGCCCGGGCACTATATCGTGTAAATAAGTCAGCTGCAGCACCTTCCGTCTGCATTTAACGGGGTGGCCTCCGAGAAATCTCTGACTGCTTCCTCGCCCCCTGTCGTCCTCTTTTCCCAGTTCTTACTCCTTCCGTATCTACATGCTTTCTCTATCTAAGAAGATTTCCTTGATGCCATAATACGAAACAAAGATTATTACGGGTAGCTGCCGGAGAGTGTGAAGTTTCAGATGGATCTCGCGCGTTTCTAGCTCTGCTGGATATTAAATTGTCACACCAGAGAAAGCCAAACGACTGAATTTATTCTTCGAAGATTTATTTTTACAGGAGTAGTTCATTTTCATCTTGCCTCTACTGCTGATTCAGAATTAACGTACAAAGAACTTGTGATTCTAGGATTTTCGAACTCGATGGAAAATAGTGGATGATTCACGGTACGAAATTTCATTGAAATCGTCGAGTCGAATCCTGGACGAACAGCAGAGTCGAATGGTATGGCTTCGATTCGATGGATTTTTGAGAACCAATCAAATGATATTGGCGAGGAAAACGCATCAATGGTCGAGGGAACATCGATTCGGGTTTGGTGACCGGATATCAGGAACATTAAAATTGAGAAAATCGACATTTTGGACACCTCGAGCTGAGCTTCACCTTCGAGCCAACGTCACTGATGATAAGCTATGCTGGAAGAGCCTGTACGTGTAAATCTATGTACTCACCCTTCAGCACTCTCGGGTACAAGATGCTGAGAGGAAAAGTTGACTTTTGCTCCTGTCAAGTTCTTTACATGCTGCTCGAAGTCGTCTTCGCGGGTCGGCTCACGACTGTGAATCCGTTCTCCGAATTGTCAGAGAGTCTGCTTTATGAAAGGAAAAAAAGCATGCATCGATAACGGTGGTATTGCTGCGAGGATAAAGGAGACTGGAATCTTTGAAAAACGTAGAAGCACCGGAAGGAGGAGAGAGAGAGAGAGAATCATGAAAATTCTCTCGGTGTAATACACCAGGCGTGTCACGTGACTTTACATTCCAAAACTCTCATGCTGGCTTTATCCCTTTGAATTCTCAGTACGTTTTATCCAACAAGAAATAAATGGATCCGTGTTTCGATGCTTTTTTTTCAAGTTACTACAGTGAGTTGACTATTTTTCGCTAGTTTTTTTAATTCAGACCGCGATACGATGTTGCATTGATTTTCATACTTCCAATGCTGTTATTATCTTTGTTTTATTAGAGAATTCTGCAAAGCTGCTGCTCTCTGAACAGTCGTTTGGCTTTGATATGGAGGCGAATCGGACACGCTGTCGGAGCTTTCTTTTTTTGAATAAAATACTTTTTTCTTTCTTCCCTCCAATCCTTACAATCGGAATTATTTACTGGAGGAATAATGAATTCGCGGAGGGTCGTACCCCATTGAAATTGAAGGGAGAGGTCGGTTTTGCTTTCCATTTCTTCCACTCCACTTCTCTCATCTCCCTCTCTCTATCTCTCCTTCTACACTTTTCAACGATTATCGATATACGCTCGTTGGCCAATTTTTCATTCCACCTTTTTGCCTACTTCTTGTGAATTTCGACTTTCTGTACCTGTGCAAAAAAGCATCGAAGCTTTTTGCGTCTCCTGCCCTAAGGTTTACTCAATTTCCTTGGATTCTGAATTTTCTCATACATTATAATAATGATTTTTCCAAATTTTTTCTAATTTTATTTCTCATGTCAACTTGAAGCTACGGCTGTAAGGTTTCCAGTGATTTTCATTCTATGAAATCGTTGAATTTTTATACAATTAAATAAATCATGCGAAATATCAGTGCATTCATGTTTCCATCGATTTTCAAATACTCCAGAAAGTTGAATTTTCGAAAAACAACCTTCGGACCAATGTTTCGAGTACAATCCACGAAGGCTCGAATAAAAATTCCTCCATCCACGTCATCATGGGTGACGACAGTCCTTTGACGTTAACAATGTTCGGACGACTGGTTACTACGAATGTATCGAGTGCGATTAACACGAAATTGATGTGTCTTTATTTATATACAATATTTACAAACGTATATTCAATCGTGCCGCCTTAAATATATATTGTCGTACTCTTTCGCGAAACGAAAAAAAAATAAGATAACAATAATGTTAATATTTTACGAATAGAGAAAAAAAACGTAAAATCCAAAGTCTCGTTGTCGTCGAGCTTGATTTAACGGTTTTGTCATCTTCCTTCTGCTTCTCGTTCGCAGAAGTTTCTTCATTTGTGTTGTTGTTTCTACATCGTCCATCTCAGTGAGTTGTATTTTTTCCCTTCTCATTCCTACATTTATCTTTATTCATTTGAATTTAAACGGAAGGCTGCTTGCTGATCCCAAGTCGCAAAATATCGTGACGAATTCACGTTTCGAGAGGTCGCGATTTCCGAACGAATCGATCTCGGCCAGTCAGAGCCAACGGAATATCGAGAAGAGTTTTTTTTCCTTCACGAGCTCACTGGCTCACTCTTCATTCTCTTTTTTTCCTCCCTCCCACTCCATCCCTCGCTTTGACATATTTCCTCGCTTTCTTGTTAAAATACGAGTCACTCGCGTGCATACGAGTGAAATGAAACTCACGAGGATGCTTGTGTGCACGGTTCCAAAGGCGAAACGAGAGGGAGCTTCGCGTCGTTGCCAGATGAGTAAGAACTCGTTTCCTCATTTTCATCCTTCCCTCTGCTCTCTCCTTTGTTTTTTCCAATCCTCGTCCCTCTTTCCTTTCTCGACTGTTTCGTTACACTCGATGAATATTTCCATATTTCGATATTTCCCGATATCTCATGTTCAACTCGTATTCGAAATAGGTACTTGGTGTTTTCCTTCTCTTCGTTTTTTTTTTTTTTTTTTTTTATTACGACGGTACAAATTTCCCTCTGAAATTGATGATGCCGCTACGAGGGTGGGCAGATTTAGTGTGAAAGGTACGCGTGAAATATGAAAATGGAAATATTACTTTTTCGAGATTCGAAAGTCACGAGAATTCGCCAAAAGTCTCATGCTCACGCGCTCCCTCTCAACGTGCATTCCTGTTTATTCGAATCCCACCCTTCCTCTCACTTTCTTTTCATTAAATTGGCACACCCATGTCAAGCGCATTTCTCAGTCACACTTGTGTTTGTTTATAGTCCCTCGCACCGCTTTGACGACACTAAACCAAGCTCTTGAACGTTTAATTTCATGTTTCACGGGCTCGTTGATCGTTTGTACACTTTGAGAACGAATCGCACTCAAGGATCAACCCGATCATCAGCTTCCATGACACTCCAATGTTTTTTTTGTTCTAGAAAACCCCGATGCTCATATGCAACTCTCCTGGATCGCTGGGGCCCTGACGATCGTTTCCGAATATCGATGAGGCCTCTGGAGACTGTAAAAATTCTGCAAAGTGAACGAAAGCGAAGGTTAGTCATCAATTTATAAGAAAAAAAACGAGTAAACAACGAAAGGATTTTAAAAAAATGAATCAACCGTCAGAACTTTGATGTTTGCAATCGAAATGTAAGCTTGGCCTCGGCAGAGCTCGAGAACTTTGCAAAATCAATGGAAACCAACGGTCAGAGGTTGGCAAACAACCGATACGAGGAAACTTCAGTTCGAAAGGAGAAAATAGTCGATGTTTCTCGCATTTTGGTTCGTGCAGTGACGCTTGAAATATTTTACACTCCTTTGGAGTCTGAGAAATGCGTTTTTTATGCGACTTTGGTGTGGACAGTTGGTGCACGACGTTTTTTTTCCTCCCCCCCCCCCCCCCTCCCGTAAAGCAGTATTTGTACTCACGTTAGGCGATGCTCTCGGATAATCCGGATTCTCTAGGACCTCGTGGGGCATTTCTCGTCCCTCCAAGTGGCAGGGTCGTCGCGGCAGGGAGCCGTAAACCGAAAGCTTTTTATCTGAAAAAGTAGTTTTTAAATCGGCTTACTAAGAATTCTATACGGTTTGCGTCCCGATCGCGCTTTTACCCTTGTCTATTGAACACGAAGCCGCGTCTCCTTTCGGTAGCAACACTTCTATCGACTGTTTCACATCTTTCTTCCTTCGAGCATAAGACCCCGTCAAAGTCGCAGCTTCGTGTCGAAGCTTATACGGAAAATTTGAAAATAAAAAATTTCAAGAGAAAAGTCACCAGTCGCGATCAAAGCAACATTCTACGAGCGACTAATTAACGAGTGATAGTTAATCCGGTGGAACGACAAAGGAAACGCGAGTAGGACGATTACGCTCGAGCTCATTAGCTCCACTCTCGCTTCGCTCATCAGCTTTTTAACTTTTCACTTCAGAACCTCCGTGCCACGAAATAATTAATACATCATCATCTCCTTTAGGACAATCGAGGTACATCCCTCGATCGATCATAATGATCCCCTTGACGAAGGGAAAAATAAATAGAGCATTTTCCCTCTCGAAATTTCGATACTGTATTTACTTTCAGCTCGAATTTTCGATTTTTCATTATTTTATCTCGACACTGTGTGTGTGTACACGGGGAGAATTAAATGGCAATATTCAGCGCTAAATTCACTGTGAAATTTACCGTGATATATTTGACTGGATGGACAATTTAACGAAAAGTACTAATTCCTGTAAAGTACTGTAAAATTTAAAAGATTTTGTGGAATTTTTACTTTTATAAACATTGCAGATGGGACGTCAAAATTTACTAAATACTCCGGTAAAAGTTTCTACTTGAAACCACAAGTAATTTATAGGAAAATTCAATTTTTCTTCTCTCAATATCATGAGTTGCAGCTCGTCATCGGTCTATCGTTACTCACGATGATTTTTCGAATTTAATTATCTCCGCGTGTCGTCAGCAGGGAACCGAGCTCTGAGTTAAAAAATCAAGAGCCTCATCGTCGGTACTTTGAGGACCGTGAACTGAGAATACAAGTTCGTTTATCGAGCTAAATCTCTGTTTGACCACAAGATTTCGCGTAGGTCGGTGCAGCTGAGTTAGTTTATTTGGATCCTCAGTTATTTAAACACGAATTAGTTCAGCAGCACGAAAGCTTGAGTTGACAATAATATTTCGTTGCCATCAACATTTTATTTGATTAAAACGGAATTTGTTTGGCGAGGCGAGGCTTACCGGTCGAGTGATTGGTGAGATCGGTGGTAGGAATGAGATCCGGATTGCCATCTTCCTCGTCGCCTTTAGTCGTGAAAGTAGCAATGATGGGTTGTTGGGGTTGCTTGGGTTTGGAGGGTGTAGCGGTGGCGTGTCGCCTCCACAGGGCCATTAGAACTCCGGTCACGATGAGGCCGAGTCCAGTGGCCGTGCCGCCAAGGCCGATGAGGATCGGTGACATATCGACCGAAGATACCGGAGCTGATTCGCCTTTAGGAAAAGAAAGCACAAAGCCGCCTGACGTAATGCATGGCGAAAGGTAAAGAAGCGAGGGAGAGCGAAAACAATGAAAAAGCAGGTCTCTCGTTGCGCAGCTCCGGAAGCGAGTCTTCGTTTGCGGGCTTTCAATTTAAACAGTCGTTTTTTCGTCCGGAATATAAGACCGGAAAAGAAGAAGACGAGCTTAACGAGGTTGACGGAAGTCTAGTGCGGAAGAATCGCTTCCGGAACGGACTCTCGCGCAATGCCCGTATACTCGCGTATATCTGTACAGACCAAAAAGTATATATACGTAGATAAACACATATTCAGAAGTAGGATGACGGAAAGTGGGTTTATACCTAGATGGAGATATAGGAAGAGGAGAGGAGAGGGCGAGATGAAGAGATAAAGAGAAAGTGCTTGGAGACGACGAATAGCGAGGGGAGAGAACAGAATGCATAATAATAGCTCATAAATTTGGCGTGTCTCGCTTCCGGGCCTGCGGTGGGCTGGCCGGTCTATGTTTCAGCTCTGAAACGGCTTTCGAGCCCCCGGTCCAATTGCTCTCTAGCTCGGCCACTTGTTATATCTGTACACGTATCTTTGCACGTACGCGCGGATGAAGTATAGTTCTCCGAATGATATTCGTTGATGGCGCGGATCGCAGCGGCGTTATATAGACGGACGGGCTAAAGATGACCCCACCGGGCAACACACACACACACAGAATCTCACGTGGTTAGGACGCCCCCAAGGGGCTTTCTCCTCCTCGACAAACTCTCCTATCTCTTCCCTCGACTATACATGTACCTATGGAAACTCACCTTACTCATTGGCTACTCATTTGCATACCGATAATAATTTTGCTTACTTCGACCACCCTCCGCACTGCTGGCTAACTGTTACTGCTGCCGTTGTTACAGCCAACGTATCCTGCTCGGGTCGCCTCCCGAAACTATTTCCTTCTCTCCCGCCCTCGCTCTTTTTCTCTCTCTCTCTCTCTCTCTCTCTCACTTCGTGCCCCAGCTCCGTTTGACTAACTCTTGATATTTTGGCCGCCTCTCGAAGTTGTGCCCATCCCTGTACGAGACGGAGGGTTTCTGCGCTCCGGAATACGGACAAGGGTCGTCTTCGTTTCCTCTTCTGTCTGCCTCCGCTTTTCTCTATCGAGTCGAAAGCTCTTTGGGAGTGAAAAAACTCGCCAACGCCTACGCTTTTTTCGTCCTACGTCGGGTTTATTAGCGCGCATAAATATGTATTCGTTCGGCGGGGCAATTCGAGCGCGGATGCTCACATATATCTCGGGCAGGATTCTTTTTATCGTTCCCGTTCGAAGCTCTCTCGCGATTCGTCACTCTCAGCCTGCACGAGCAGACACGCTTCTGATGAAAAACTCGAGAGCAACGATCTTCTCAACTTTTATATTTTGTTTTGGCTGAACGTTTAACGCGCTTCGAAACACCGAGAGAAAGAAAATCTCCGACGACATATAACTGAGAGGAACTTATTCTCTCGAATCTGAAACATTTTCGCATACAGCCCTGAAAATAAAGCGTGACGCTGTGCGGAGACAAGTTTTTGACGGTTATGCGAGGTTAAAGCGTGAATAATAAAACGAGGAAAAAATGGGCGAAATGAGGAACCCTGCGAAAGCTACAGCACACACGATCTCAAGCATCACGAGTGAAAGTCACTCGCTACTCGTGTGACAACGTTTCGAAATACGAGCTCTGTCGTTCCCAGAGTTCGCCCCGTTATTATGGAGATGGGGCCTCGGGCTTGCACCGCCCGAACCTTGAAATGATACGAAAAGTCACCACTTGAGTGTGTCCAACATTTTACTCCAAATTCACCTGACTATGACAGCCACTGTTTCTCCTATTTTTCATCTCTTTATTCATCCAACAACCAAGAAATTATCCATTCATTTGCCACCATTTTTCGTGCATTCTGAGAAACAACGATTGTTGATTCGAACGAAACAAACGAAATTTTTGTTGATCCAAACACTCAATTCGAAGGCTCAGATGAATATTTCTCACTGCAATGAAAGCATCGAAGAATCAATAAACGTATTGTTGAATCAACGAAACTTGCTAGCCACGGTTCGTTGATCCGACGAAAAATCTCGTTCGATCAACAAATTTTTAACTCTGTGCCCAATAACTCACGAGTATGACTTTAGGAAGTTTTACTTCTGAAACAACGATTTTCCAATAGGAATCCACCGAAATTTTATTTTTCTCATTCCATTTCGTCATGAAGAGCTTTTCAAGTCACTTTTATCTGCAATTTTCGGTCCACACATTGGAAAAGTTCAAAAATCAATTGTGAGACGTTAGGAAAACTTGGGAAAGACGTGAAAACAAAATTTGATAAAAAATTGAGCTCCAGCTGTAAATATTTAGCATGATTGTAACGTACCAGTGAACTTGGCGACTCCCTTAAAGGCTCGTCCATCAATGGTAACGGGAATGCTCGAGCCCTTGGAGTTGACCGCGTAAAGGGCAACGCTCGTTGGATTGCGAATTTCGAGTTCCCAGTACGGAGTGGATGATTCCCAGCGATGTTCGTTCATGACAGCTACAAATTTTTGTGGCAATCCTCCATCGAAGCCCTCGACGCAGGATATTCGTATCGATGCACCGCTATTATTGTACGCCGTGCAATTTTGCAGGGGATAGGGCGGACCTGCGATCAAACGATAAAACGATTTTTCTTGTACGTTTTTTCTCGTTTTTATTTGTCTTTTTATGCTTTATTTTATTTTTTTTTATTTTTTTATTTTTTTAATTGATTTTATCACTGTTCGACACCGAGAAATAATAGTCGACGGGACAAGGGCATAAAAAAAAATCTGGTAAATCCTCGTCGCATATATGTCGAGGACATTTTTTCCAGTCGTTTCGCTCGTTCAATCGTGAAATTGCGATTTTCGGATGTTCGACGTATAGACAGAGAAATTTCATAACGTTCCCGGATTCCCCAGTAGCAGCAGGGGACGCCCGTTAATTATGATGCCATGCAACCGAACGAATATAAATTACGAAAATTTTAACGATCAATTTTTTTTCATCTAATTTCATTCGTTTCTTCGAACACACGTCACGAGACTGTTTTCATTTAATTAGAGACTCGAAGTCTCGCAAACGCTTGCAGGCAATCGTAAAAACGCGCTCGCTCTTCTGTATTCGTAATTATCGCATTAACGCAGAATGAAATATTCAAAGAAATATTTTATTTCTCGTTAATTAATAACACGTATACGAACTGAGGCCTTTGGCGGTGTGGCACGTTCGTATAAAACAAATTATGACTTCAATTAACGCGTTTCCGAGTCCCTCCGGTCGAGAGGCTTTTCAGGGAACATCCTCGACGATGAGCAGCTCGTACGACGACATACCGATCGTCTAAAAGCCGCAGAAAGAATTCAAAAAATCGAATACCACCGCGGGCTTGTACGCCGTGTCCTATTTCTGTCCCTCTAATATTCATCGCGACGTTACGCGCTTTTTATACGTTCAATTTATGAGCTTCAAGCAAAAGTGGGTCAGAACGTTCCTTCCCAGCGACAGCTGCCACCATTTTTTCCACTTAGATTTGTACGTCATCCGGATGTTTGTAACGTTCGAATAATAACGAAATCTGGAATTGAGTTTCGACCTTTTCTGGGAGGAGAAGAATTTGTTTTCCTCGCACGATTTTTTAAACTTTTGTTTCAGTTAAAATGCAGACGAATTTCAGGGTCCAGCAAGAGTTTTGATTCGAATGAGTTGCAAATTTGAATGCATCGACCGAGAAAAGACTTTTGGCGGATCATCGAAATTCCTGTGAAATCAACGAATCCTCGGGTACAAAATGAAATTCGTGGTTGATTCAACGAAATTTTCGTTGAATCAACCACGTTATTTGGTGGCTCTAATCAATATTACGGGCACAATGAAAACAGCGTTGAATCAACGAACATTTCGTTGAGTAAATGAATTTCATTCTGTTTGCGACGACTCGTAATGAAAATTCAATTAGATCGACAATTTTGTTCGAATAGGCAGCTGAATTCGAGGTGGACAGATTGAGGTGAGGAAAATGAAAAGCTATTGAGTGGTTCGTTGGAGTCGCGACTGCACAATCGAGAAGAAAGAATCGTTTGACTCGAGAGGGTCCTTTTGCCCTGGCACTTCCCTAATTTTTATTGGCGCTTTAGCGCCGCGCGATGATGATGTCGAATTACAGTTTTTTGGCTGATAAAAAACGAGGCATTTACCTCGTAATGAGCGTCGCCGAGGAGGATATTTTATTGAAAAAGAAAAACGCGAATCACGTTCGACCCAATTGAATATCGAAGAGGGCGGTGGCTCTCGAGTGGTAAAAGCTTTCAGTGAGCGATGTAAATTACCCGAGTTCGATAAAACGAAACGGCGATGGATTTTTCTTCGACAATATTTGATGCTCACAGCACAAGAATTTGATAAACTTTCCTCTCGGACGAATCACCCTCGAGGCCATAATTTTTATTCGATCTGTTATTCGAAACGTTTCAAAAGATAAAATTGAGAGAAACTCGATTACAATCTCGCGCACTTCAACGTCTTCCTCTTGTTCTTGAAATCGTATTAAACGCACCGTGCGCCTTCCTCAACTCGTTACAACACCCAGTTATGAGACGCGTTCTCACTCATTTCCTTTGACATTTATTGGAAACGAAAATTTCCGATGGCACCAATCCCTGCGCGAAATCGCTGGTGGAAAATTGCACGTAACACGCGGAGGAAAACTCGGCGCGAGTTACTTCGCTTGCATCGAATAATGTGCTCCAAAATAATTGATATTATTTCGCTCACGAAGAAAAGGGATCATCGAAATAATTTTGAGGGGCGCGCGCGAGTGTCGGAAACGAAAAGTTTTCGTTCGCGTGTCCCAACGAGAAAAATTCACAGCCAACACCCGCTGCTCTATTTCAGCACGTTTTTATTCATTCGAGAGCTTCATTATAATTGCTGAATTCCAAGGTCATTCACTCTCGAATAAAGTTCCGCCGGTGTACTGCGAGATTTCTGCCGAAGGCCAAGGAAAATTCAACGTTTATGCACTCGTAGCACGCTAACCTTATTTCAGACGAATAAGAAGTTCCAGCCTCTCCGAATGAGCGAAAAAAAAGAAAACGAATAAAAAACAGGAGTGAAATGTTAAGTTGGAACTGCAACGAAGTTTGAAAAGTTTTATTGTTTTACTAATTGAGCACCGGGAACGAGAAAATTTAATTACTTTTCAAAATGTTTCGCTAATTGTTCTTCCGGGCCCTTTCTCATCGCGATTTTTCACCTTCTTTAATTTCATTTTTCTTTCATTCGTATCCGCGGACCTCTCATCCGAAGCTGACGAATCAGCACGACCGATCGAAGAACGATTGCCGAGTGAATTGAAATTTCTGAAAAATTCTAGTTTCACTTTTTTCGAGCTCCGCAACTCTCTCGGCAATTCCGCGCGTCCTCCATTTCATTCTTTCCGCAACAATCACGAAATAAAACCAACGACAGTCGCATAGTAACGAGAGTAAAAGGCAGAAATCGCGCTACTTTTTCCAGTCAAGTTATTCATGCTAATTGATTCGCATCCATTCTTGCATTCGTGTGATGGAGCTTCATGAAAAATGGAACAAGAAAAAACGGACAGAAACAGAGTCGCAGGAAAAAAGACAAGGCCCCGAAGGAAATGGGAAAATCAATGACTCACCAGCGGCAACGACCTGGTAAAGACAAGGTTGTTGAATTTTACCGACTCGATTGCTCGCCCAACAACCGATGGTCCCGTAATCCATGTCCGTCGACGGGGTGTAGTTGAGTCTGCTGATGGTACCTTCGCTGGTGTAATCAGTCGCTGGAATATCTTCCAAATCGCCACTGCTATTGAAGGTCCACCTGAAGGTGACCAAGGTCGGGCTGGCTTCGACCTCGCACGTTAGACTAACAGTTTCGTGTTTGAGGGCGCCGTGCAGTTGCTCCGGAACGTTGAACGGCGGCGGGGTTGCATTTTGGGAGCGCCAACCTCCACCGGAGTTCACGACCTTTTTGCATATCGGTGCAACTATTTATCGACACAAAAAATTTATCGTTAGATCATAATTGTGTTGCTCTGCTGGAAAAGTTCGAAGGAAAGCAGCGAAAACAGCAATTCGAATGAACTTTCCATTCGTTTCGGATCGAGACACGACTTTCTGCAACTTTATTTTCATTGCTCTTGCCTCGAGCGATTCCAAGAGTTTAAATGGCCAGAAAATGGGAGAAACAAACTTCAAATTAGCTCTTTCTCTGTTGGCATATCGAAATTGAGATCGGCTTGAACGAAAGTTTCTTTGTTATACATTGGGCTCGAGCCCGATGTATTCAAGTTGTGATTTCCTTCGATAATTCTTTTCTATGAAAATTCATAATTCAATTCGCCTGGCACGAAGGTTAATAAATTGTTGAACAGACTCACACATGACCTCAAGGTGAACGAGATTGGAGGTCGATCGACCTTCGTTATTTCCCGCGAGACAAGAATACTTGCCGGCGGCTTTGCGAGTTATGCTTTGTAGAACGAGAGAATGATCGGACAGGACAATGCCACTGGTGATGTTGTGGTGCAGTTTTATACCCTGAAAAATATATATTAAAAAAAAAAAAAAAAAAAAAACAACAAGAGTGTAAAACAATTTGTTCGAATTTTGTGCTGTGACAAATAAAAAGTTTTTCCTCTCGAAATCCATTATTCATTGGCAAACAAGTACGAGAATTTTCTTGGCAACGAGTCCCACAGCCGAAGCGTAGAAATAAAATTTCGCATATGAAAGTACATTCCGAAGTTACTTTCGATGCTATCGAAAGAGAGAGAGAGAGAGAGAGAGAGAGGAAAAGAGATGGGAAGGGAAATTCTTGTTGGGCAAGCGGAACTCTCGGTTGTTGAAGCGGAACTTGTCGAGCTAGTCAGATTCCTGTGAAGTTGCAATTTTCCAAAAGGGATCCCGCTATCTCGCGAATCCCTCGTGTACTGTACAGTGGACACACAATGGGATCGAGCCACTTTCGAATATCGAAAGTCTGCGAAGGCTCTTTAATGTGTGGATGGGATGTTGCGTTGAATTAGTTACAGGGCTTAGCAGCACAAACATCGTGGACGAACGAGTGGCGAGGAAATTCTTAAATAATTTAGAGATCAATTTTTAGTTTGCACCAACTCAAGGCTTCGAGTTCTTACAAATAAATTCATCAGAATTGGCTCATGGAAGTTCTGAAATCTTTGTCTCTCTCATTCCGTGCCCACCGAGTTTTTCATTCGATGGGTTCGTACCGATCAAATATTTCCATTGTTCTGAAGACACTTTCAACAGAAATGTTGATTTCGTTTCTCAAAGTTTTTTTTATTGATGCAGCACATTTAGCACATTTACGTCGAATATCATCGGGAAATTCGAGGCTCGTTCACGTCATTAACTCTTCGGTTGCGCAGTCGAGTGCGATTTCTTGTGAAGCCTCGTTGTGCGGGTTTGTGCGAAGGGTTGGCATTCTTAGAACATGCAATGAGGGAATTCTCGTGATTTTCTCAGCAGCATGTACAAACACGAATAAAATGATTCCGGTAAGATTTCTGTCGCTGAATTCTTCCCACATATTCGTAGCTGCTGCGTATATTACATTGTTAAGTGAACTCGCACATGCGAGCTGGTGCTCGCATGAATGACACGTAACTTTCAAAACTTCACTCACGAAAGTTTGACACGATATGCCTTCCTCTTGGCAGCCTCGAAACGCACTTTGGAAATAGTTCGCGATCTTTCCTCAAGAGATTTGCATTTGGCTGAAACTCTACGATTTTTGCGAGTTCCTAGTAATCGCGGGTGATTGCTATTAAGCATTCCCAAGTCGAGTTACGGCTTGTCTTCAAAATCACTTAATTATATCGTCTTGACAGCGAAACAGGAAAAATTCATGATTCGAAAGTCCTGGCGCCGCGGTTGAACCTCGTCAATCGACGTTTTGCTTCATCCCCACGCGGTCGCTCGCGATTCTTCCGATTCTTCTGTTCCGGATCATGTTAAAATCTGGAGAAAGGAAGTTGCTTTCAGAGTCTTTTAATATTCAGAAGATTTTCGATAGATTGCAAAATTTGCTCAACTCACCAGGCTCGTTTGAAACTTTTAACGAACATTTTTTCGAAGAAACTGAGCTGGATACAAAAGAGAGGAAAAAGCCACATGTTTATCTCGAATTCTGCACGATTATGTTGAATCTCGGTGTGAATTATTCAGTCGGTTTCCTTACTGCTTAATTGTGCGATAGGAGTGAGCCCGGGTCTAGGAAGGCTTTGAGTAATTGGCATGGCAAACAAGAAGCGTCTGACATATGAGCAATCCGGGTGTAGCTTTATGACACGGGGAGGTGCAAAAGATAACCTCGATCGTAACTCTTGAGCCAACAATTCCTGCTCGTTATCGTTCTCTTTTGTGCATGCTCCGTTTCATCTTTGCACATTACAGAGCAAGAAGTTTAACATTTCGCAACAATGGGGCACGCTTTATTTGGCATGTGCGTTTTTGTCTTTGTTCCACTAGATCGGAGAAGCAACGCAGGAGCTCGAGGTCCTTCATGCGTGAGTTTTTGCTTCGAATTTTTCTTCCCGGCTTCATGGGGTTTTATCTTTTGCTGGCTGCAAGGCAAAGAGAGTCGTTTTTCCAGGACGCTTTGTTCCCATAGTTAAGCTACATCGGGTGACTTCGAAAGAATATTAATAGTTGACAACTTCCGATGTTTTCTCCACAAGGAGATGAATTTTGATATTAAAAATTGAGTTATAAAATCTCTCAAAGAACTCATTATTTTCCTTCTTATCAGCCTCTCAACGTTTTGACGTTTCTGGGCGAAAATCCATCGAAATAAGCTCCTTAAAAACGTTTATGAATATTTAAACATTCCCCATTATTCCGAATCGATGAAAAAAGGGTTTTAGACCTCCTTTCACTTTTGTCCTCGAATCCAAGCGCGTGTTGATTCAATTCTCGTTTCAATTATCTTTCAGATTATTTTTTTTGGTATTCGTCTTCTAGTTTCTCGTAGATTTGTCCGGTTTAAATTTCACGAGTTATAATTAGTGAGGAAAGACAGACAAACAGACGGGCGAACGGAGATTTTTTCGCCCACATGCGCGTCTGCATTTCTATAGACAGAGGAAATCTCGTGCACATGAAAGCCCGTTTACGCTCTCTACCTTTAACAATGTGCTTAGCAAGATATTATTTGCATTCACGTTGTAGTTCTCGTTACTTCTCGCACACGAGCTATGGCTCCCATGAATTTTCAACCTTCTCTTTTGTACCGAGGATTTTAGAGCACACGTAATGTCGTATACCACGCACTCACACCCTGCCACACGTGTAAGTTTATAATATAATAGGTTCGTGTATTTTTAGTGTTGCAGGTAAAGCTCGCAGATATGTTTTTACGTGTATACGGGTCGGGTAACACGTGCGCGATTTAACGCGTCATACGTGTGTATCTCGGTGTTATTCTGCATGCACGATTGTGTTGTTATATTGTTGAACATGGGCTGGCTTTAAAATCTGGTTCGAGTTAATATTTTTCAATAATTCGACAGAGAAAGTTCATCACTTGATAATATTTTGGCATAAATGATGGCGTCGGTTGAACTTAATGACTGACGAGCTTCGTTGGCGTGGAAATTGAGAGATTTCCTGACTCTCATGGTCGAAGGTAGAGTCCAATCCGCAGTGCTGAGGGAAAATATTCGGCGACTCAAATGGTGGGTACAATCAGCTTCCGTTTGTTCTAGTGTATCATCGTGTCACATGAAGTTCTCTTTGAAAGATGGACAGACGAGTAGAACGGAGGCTGATATAGCGCCCGGAAATGAGCACGGTAAAAAGAGCTTCTCGTGGGTCAGTCACGCTTGCGTCGCAGCCTGCAACGGGGCCGCGCATTTCTGTGGCATGAATCGCATTTCCGGTTGTTATTGTAGTTTGTGCATTTAGAGCGAGCCTCGAATAGGGACTCGGGATTTTCGAGAAAAAGCGCACACTACGTGACCCCGTATAACGAGTTTTTCTCACTAACACCCGCCAAGCCACGTGGTCGACGTTGATAACGTGGACTCACATTAAACGTACATGCGGAGCCCGGAGATTCGGATCTTCGCCACTCCTCGTTGCATGCGACCATCCTCAAATATCTTACAACGGACAATTAGGCGCAGAAAATTAATGAGCCTTGGAACGATTCCGGGGTGGATTCAGGACTGCGCGCTGGTCAAACGGGTGATTAATTTTCGCAGTCGTATCGGAGCCTATGCACAGCTCCGTAATTACAACTCTTTGATCGGATGCGTCGGAGATAAATCCGTTATTTTGGCTCGTTTGTTATTACTCCGCGTTTCGATTCGTTCCTCGAAGTATTCGTGACGAATCCATCGCTTAAATTCCATTCAAACTCGAACAATTTTCGTTTAAGCTTTTTATACATTTTGCGAATGAAAAAACTCTTTAATTAAGAAGCTCCCTGCGTCGAGATGGAAATTTGCACCCACCGATTGCCCGACTCCATCGTTATTAATATTTGTTCAGGTTGAGAGCAGGGCATGTTGTTCCACGATTAACCCAAACTATGATCAATCAGTGCACTGAGCCAGTTCACCTGGCACCGACCAAGTCGAATCAATAAATCGTTGCGGCTCGCCTCGTTGGCTCAGCGAGTTTGGAACGTGGAACCTCCGCAATTCGATCTCCTTCAGGACGAATCCACGCATTTTCTTAATCTCACAAGCTTCTGATAGATTCTCAGACTGTGGAAACGTGCTGTCGAAGACAGCGAAGCCTACAAGGAATCGTGTTAATTGGGCTCGTTCCAACTCAAATTTCGAGAGTTGATTTTTTCTCTACCGACGACTCTCTCCGAACACCTTTTAATCAATGTCTGTGAGCTCATTCCTCAACCGGATGAACCTCCATGAGCTGGGTACAAAGCCACAGTAAAAATGGAAGAGGAACCAAATTTTTTTTTCGTAGCGCGCTTTTCCTCGGGATTTTGCTTGTCTAAAGATTGGCTCCGGCTGTCACGTAACGTTTGGATATTAGACATTAGATATATTCGGGTTAACGTGTGTGTGTGTGTGTGTGTGTGTGTGTGTGTGTGTGTGTGTGTGTGTGTGCGAGTGAGTTGCTCCGTGGGAGGATGCCAGAGGGGCGTCAGTCCTGGAATGATAATACGAGTACGTGTAGCGCTCTCTGTACGCGCTCGGAATAAATCATGGAGCTTTTACCTGCGGAATTGTGTACAGCGTGCAACCACCACGGAAGGGCTGTACTTGGTTGGAAGTAAAGGGGGGAGAAAAAAAATAGAGAGAATTAGTGAAGGACGACTGGGAGCGCGCGGTTTTGCATGGGAAAGTGATCGACGCGAAACATTTACAGCAGGCCTCGGTACACACGAAGGCACGCACGCAAGTTCGTGCGTGCATGCTTCCTTGTAATGAAACTCGCTGCGCCCACAGTTTCATTACTGCAATAATGCTAACAATGACGAAGTAATAAACCGTTATTTCTGCTCTAATTTATTGGCCGCGTGGAACAAGCCCGTGGTTTTTTCACCTCACGTACGCGTACGAAGCGCGGTGAGTTATCCAGCTAATTTGAAATTCATTCGAGTCATCAATTAGATTTGCTGCATTTTGTCTGCTCGAACCGTCTCCGAAACTTGACTGCGCTCAATTTCCGTTGGAGCTCAAATTATTATTGAGTTTTCGTCGTCTAACCTTTCCAATGGAAGCCGCGAGCAAAGAATAACCCGGAATCGACACGAGTCAGAATTTCGCAATAAAAATTCCACGTTGGATGCCTGATTTGTATCAGAAGTTCGAGAATTTCTAGACTCCCATTTGATGCGTCGTCCCTCTTTCGAAAACTCTGCGAGGCTCTCCTCGCCCACGAGCAAGCGTACCTGTCGAGTATCAGCGCGCACGGGCTTATTCTTTATTCGCTCGAGCCCACAGGTGGAAAATGGAAGAAATGGGATACCGTTAGTCAGGAGGGTGCTTGGAGAGAAACCGAGTGAGAGCGAGCCTTGCGGAGCAACGACTGCTGCAACGCGCCGGCTTCCTCCCGAAGAAAAAGCTTTTCTGACGTGTAAAGATAAAGCGAGAACGCGCGCAAGAGAGAGAGAGAGAGAGAGAAAGAGGGAGAAAGTTCTCGTGCAAATCCCTCTCGATATATCGTTCCGTGAGGGCACACTCACTCCTCTTTTCTCTCTTGCATTCCGGCTCCCTATCCAGCGCGCAAATACACATAGATAACTCCCCGACGTTCACCGTTGTCGTAAAATCGTCTACATCTATTTCTACGCACATATATTCAGCCACACACACACACACACACACACACACACACATGGAGACATGCGCACGCACGCACACGTACTGAGAAAAGTTAAAGAGTATAGTCTCAGTCGAATATATGCATTTGTAAACTATATATCTACATTTATAGTCGAACTTTGGGAGTGCGCCCAAGCTCCGGAGCAGCAAGAGGATTAATTTCAAAGCCGTTTCACAGACCGGATAAGAATCCTTCGTCAGGATATTCGAGTATGCACTTCGTGTTCGGATCGCTCATTCGCTTCCTCCGAGTCTCGTATGCACCTTCGCTATATCTGTGATCTATCTCGTGCATGTGCGAGCGCATGTCTGCGTGTGTCGGAGTATATATGGCTTTGCACTTGTGAGGATAGGATTAAAGCTAACCGTTCTTGGTGCAGCGATCTTTAATAGACACGGAGAGAAAAAGATCGAGGGAGAAGGCCGGAGCAAAGGTCAGAGAGCAAAAGAGAGAATATGGAATCGGACGGTATGTTTGTACTCCCAAACGTGCTCGATGCACAGGCAGCCAATTCGACTCGAAGTGGATCGAAGGAAGTCGAAAAATAGGAGGGGAAACGGAAATTAGGATTATTGCGATCGCACACGAGCAATGGGCGGCTCGTCGGAGAGAGAAAGTTGGCTGATGAATTTATTTTTTGTTAAACTTATAACGCACGGCCCGCTAAAATACAATATTGCTCGGTGAAATCCTCTGTCGCGTTATTACTGCTTATTACATTGACGAGGGTATGAAAAATTTGAGATGAGATCCGTTGGATTTAGCGAGTACATGCTATAAATTTTCTTTAATCGGCCAATTAATTAGTCATCCAATTATAAGAAGGTAAGCAGTTTTCGAAATGAACGCGGGGCTCAAGTTTCTTAGGTATACAGAAATAATTATTTAACGATCGCAAAGTTTGCGAAGACATTCGCCGATGGAGACTTTTTTAATAAAAGTCCTGTTTGCGGAATGGAGTATCAAAAGTTCGTAATAGAGTTTACGTTTAACAGATATAGGAGCTGTCTGTTCCAACTTTTTATCCATTATTATTCGAGGTTGGATCCCGCTGTAGATTCTCAGTTACGGAGACCAACGTTCCGAGAAGTACTTTAAGTAGAAACGGTAATGCTGCGATCGGACACAGTACAACCTCAAAGAGCGAAGTTTATTTTTTTCAAATACACACAGAATTTCATATTGATTGTTCTGTCGATAAAATAATGCGATTTCATGGTATTCAGCTCAACGTAAAAACCTATCGTTGTCCCTCCACCGACAGACGAGGGGAAAAACAATTTTTTTAAAATAAATTTGGAAATTGATACTCGATGGAAAATTCGATCGGACAGTCAAACGCAAATACATTTCTGAAAAATTCTCATATGATGAAAAACTAATTAATTGTTTCGAAATCGACGCGAAAATTGGTGCCCGCTTCGCTCAGCCAATTAAAACTTTACACCTCGAATCGACTCCAACTTTCCGCTTTTATATTTTTTCCCTCATTGAAGCTCATCGACGTCTCTCTCATCCGACTGCGAAATTTGATGCTACAAACCAGTCAAATAACGCGTTACAATACATCCTTAATACTCGAGGATTCGGGACGTGAAACCATTCAGTTTTTCGAGAATGTGAAATAAAAAACTGTTCCTAATGGATTATTGTCAAGTGTTTGAGTTGGGAAAGGATGTCGAGTGCAGGAGAGCAACTATCAATATATTTTATATTATACAGACCATCGTGTTCGAGTGAACGTATTTATAGAGGGTTTTTAAAAAGCGTTTTATAGAGTTTGTTCAGCGGAGAGAGAGCGAGAAAGAGAGAAATAGAGAGAGGGAATCGGGCATGGAAACTTTGCTCCAGATCCGTGAAAATTGTCCACTCGGACACAGTACACGCGTGATGGGATTCGATGTATGTACGTATACACGAGTGGAAATAGGAGCGTGAGAGCGCCAACGTTTTTACGGATTAGTAGACCATCGGGCACGGTTCGGTGATTTGTCGACAATTTATTGGTTTTGGAGGTTTTTACAGCTATCTGCCATCGCCCGGCGTCCGCCTCCTCGTTCAATCCGCCAAAACTCGCTCTCTTATGGTCATCTGCAGGAAACGAGTTGGTTCATCGCTCCCAGCCCGAACTTCACTGACGATTCTCAGTCGGTGCGCGCACACCAGTTCCGATATACCCGGCGCGATCGATGATTTTCCGTGGAGCGTTTTGAATGAACGGGAAGTGACAACGCTTCCACGTTCTCTCGTAAATTCACAATAACTCCATACGAGTCGCAGATTCGAAGCGTTCCAAGCGTATCACCGAGACTCCATATAGACTCGTATCACTCTCGCGTGGACACTCGTGCAACCATGAAGCACTCTACCTCACGACACTCCGATGGACCATCCATTTTTTCACTCTTCCATTATACAAAGTTGCAAGACATCCGCTGTTAGTTAACCCAAACAAAGCCTGTTCCGAGAGATCGGAAAAAGGAGACGAAGAGAAAAGGGACTTTGGACACCGAGTTCTACAATCGATTGATCAAACACGTTCGGTAACGTTGCAATTTCGCGAGTCATCATTATTCCTTAAAATCCCTAAAAGTTTTTATTGCCCACCTATTTTCAGAGCTCCAAAATCTTCAAGTTCACTGAAAACAGACGGCCAATGAGAACGAATGAGAAACAATTCGAAAAATACCTTGTGTCAGATTCGACAAGAATGTCGACTAGAATAGAGACACATAATCCGGAGCATTTAACACAAAATTATCGATATTATGCCCCCTTTAGGCTGAGCGTTAGAAACAATCTACACACACCGCGATGAGCATCCACAGGTTGACGCTTCCATGTGGATGATCGCGTTCGTGTGCAAAATTCATCGGTTTGAAATCATCTAGTGTTGCGTGTAGACATCGATCCCGCGATACCTCCGGTTAGGAGGATTCCAGACAATCCTCCCGGATACATAGCCAAACATCCAACACTCCATGGGTTTTCCTCCCTTCCTGTTGGGAGCGTGCATGCACATGGATATGTATCCGGTTGTCGTGTGTTGCCGCCACTCGTATTTTCCATGTCCCTCCGCGTCGCTTCCCTCTTTCTCTTGCCTCGTCATAATAATGAATTTCAGTAGAGATGGATCGTTGTGACAGTCCGGATAATTTCGGTCTCCCGGCGTGCAATAGTTGAACCGCGCATCAGGCTTATTTTATCGTCACTTTGGATTCAGCTGTCGCAGGCAGGTGCCGAATCGGATTCGACCGCAGGTCGTTGGGTCATTTCGAAAACGGAAAGTTCCTCGTACCTGGCGGCTAAATTCTTTGGGAAAAATCGAGCGAGTCACAGACGAGGGACGTCTTCGTCGCGGCGAGATCTTTCGGGTCCGATCATTCGCTGATGTTATTTCAGGCTGCTCTGGTGTGACAAAAGACGCGATCTCGCCCAAAGTTCAGCTCTCGAATGACATTATTTCGCATGAACGTTATCATTCCGGGTCTAAACGACTGTTTTATTCACGAATACTTTGCCAATTTCGAGTCTCATATGAAATGTATTTGTACGCGGAAAGTAAACGTCGCGCACACACTCGCGCGCGACGTCGAGATACGAAAGAAAGTTCAGAGTCAAATGGAAGAGCGGAACTTTGATGTTATCCGTTACGATTTCACAGGAAACTAGAACGCGAAGCTCCTCGGCACTTTCGAGGAAATAAAAAAATCAACTCGAATACTTGCTTTCTCTTGCACAACGACGTGTACAATATAACGACGCGTATGACGTTCCATCGATAATTCGTTTTTCCTTTTATCATCTATACATTTGAAAATCCGTTCTTTGTAGCTCGCTCACTCGTCCCTTTGCTTCTCATGTTCGAGAAATCTCATTAAAAATCATATTTATTCTGGTGGAAAAAATTTCTCGTATTGCGCTTTCCTCTTGTGGATTATACGAGGGTAGAGAAAAACTTGTTTTTCTTCACAGGCCACTCACTTTCATTTTATTATTCTCCGCGTGTAATTTATCTCTCGTAAACGGATTTACCAATGCACCCGCTCTCCCCGTATCTGAATAATACGAATATGAAAAATATGCTTGGTGAAAGAGAAAAAATCGTTTTACGAATGTAATAAAGCTGACGTGGATTTTGCTCGTCGTCTCCGCCGGAAACTATATCCAATTTGCTCTCGACTTTTGTCCGTTTCGACAATGAAACAGAGAGTTCCTTGTTTGCGTATGTAATTCATTTCCATCCAGAGAAACCTTCATAACCATCGAATTAAAGGCAGCAAACATTCAATAATTCAACCATTCCAACATTATTACTCTCATCTGCAAGATCGAAAAGCTGCACCTGAAGCGTGCACGGGGTTCGAGAACGAGGAGAGAGAATAAGCACACGCGCGATTCACCAGGCGAAAGGTTTTCCGTGTACCGTAATTTTTCTCCAGAGCCGTTTCCAAACCACCCGTCGCAGCATTCGATCGTCGTTGTGCAATAAAAACTATCGTTAACGTACTGAAAATTCGCGTGGACGTTTTCGGTGCAGTGCGTTCAGCGCGAGCTCCTCGTCGTCAAGTTTCATCACAGCCAAGCGTTCTGCTACGTCGCGAATCCACGGCGTATCCACATCCGGACCTGCATGGCTCAGGGGAGGACCTAGTTATATAAATCGGAGAAGCGTTCGGAGAGGAGAGCTCGAAAATCTAAGAACTCGTGCAATGTACAGAACTCTCGCTTGCTTTACCTCGATGGATGAATTTTTAAACGAACCTAGGTTCAATGTAATGCCCTCGGGCATTAAAGCTCTGGGTTACCGAGCTTCATATTGTACTACCTCCACTCGAACTACCTTCTCTATACTTATATACATATCCGTTATGTATGAAATGGCTCGGAGAGCTTGTATATGGGTGTATAAATAAATGTATACGATGTGACTCAACACGCTGGAGCCCACGTGATTTTTCAATAGAGGGCAACGTGAAAACGTTTCGTTTTTTTTTTCTGCAAATCATCGTTCGTCACATTTTCCATTTTTATTTTTTTCACAAGCATCGAGATATTCGAGTCAGCTTGTGAAGTATTGATGATTCGTGGAACCATATTTGGCCAATGTCTCGTCGATATTTTTTCAATTGGCGAACCCGTTTTATTTTGGAATTTGGTAACCGCGATCGCACTTGCATTTATTTTTGCGCAGAACTGATTTGATTATACTTTTTTGTCCACGTCAATCGATTACGTATGAGTGACGTGGTTTTGTATCGGGGGAGCGGAGATTATAGAAAAAACTGGAGATATTAAGGGGAACGAGGACGACACGATTGGGTGTTGGCAACCTGACGTGGCGAGTGTGATTTTCCACGGTTTTTAGTAGAGGGCCTTAGAGCCGCGCTATTCCCTAAAATCCCGGACATCAGCGTCGAGTTTCTACGGTTCGGTTCGCCTATTTAGCCCTGAGCCGCTGATAAAAATAAAATCGTAGGAAAATAAAACGAATCGAAAGAGACAAAAAATGCAACGCGCGGTGCATTGGCTCGTTTTAAAAGTTAACGTATATAGCGAGAAGCTGCTTATTGCTCGGCAAAAGGGACATTATTCAAACAAACAGCTCGAGAGCTAGATGCGGCAGGCGATTTAACCTCCGGGAAAATGGCCGCGATTTCGGGAGCCATTAAATCCGTGAAACGTCCCATTGCACATCTACAGATATACGCATTCATCGTGGGATGAGGTAGGGATATGAGATTGGTCAGGGCGACTGCAAGTTCGTTAAAATTTCATTTGGCAATGGCTTCAAAAATCCTGCTGTATATCTCGTGTTATACCGATTGTGAGGGAGCAAATTTTATTCCTAATATCGAGGCCGGCTCGCCTCTCTCTGTTTTTTGCGAAATGTCAATTTACCTGTTTTATCGTACCAATCCTGCTATAATGAAACAACACACGTTCGTTCGCTATAAATCACGCGCATGCGCACGCGCGCGCCTTCGCCTTCGTCACAAATGTAAAGAATGAATAAAACAAGTGAAATTACCTCGTGAAACCACGTGAGCTTCGAGGCAGCTGGATTCGCTCGTACGTTGCACTCGAAATAAACATCGTCCCGCTCCTTGATGCTTTTCGGATTCAGCGATAAACCCATGCGAAGTACTACTATCGGAGCGTCTATAATTAACAGAAAACACACGCGCGTTGCTTTGAATTGGAAATGAGAATTTCGATTTGTATAGAATTCATTTCATTCGCCGATGCTCATCTGCCTGGGTCTGCGAGAATTTCGTGCCCTTTTTATCAAATACATAAAGGAATTAACACTATTTATTAAGTAGTTCAAAACGATAGTTTATAGCAAATTCAATGATTTTCGTCGATACGAGTAGTAAAAGACGCGAATGGTCAGACCCGGGTGTTTTCCATTCATCCACGTCTACACAGTCGATGCTTTCAGATGATTCATCACTGTCTTCAGTTATTGGACAAATCGACTTAGAGATAAGGCTCAAGAAAAGTCCTGTCGAATCTGACGGTGCAGGAAACGGAATCATAGTCGTTACGGACTCATCATCGTAAAGAGCAACGTTTCAGTTCTGCGAATTTCAAATCAAAGGAAGATGTGATTTCAATTATGAAGATTCGTCCATAGTAGAGCGAGAGAGAGAGAAAGAGAGCAAGAGAGAGAGAGAATGGTATAATATTAAACACAGAATATCTGGATTCGATTATACAGTCGTCATCCGATATAAATCTGCTGCATAATCCGGAGTTAGTGCGATTCAAACTTCTGCCTGGTCTCTCTATTCAGATGCAGTTTTCTGCGGCGAGTGTGCGCCCGACGTTAATCCTCTCCCGAACTATGAAGAGAACGTTTTCTGGTTGGGTAAAATTCCTCAATTGCAGCAGCGGTTCGTCCTTTTCTTACTCTCGATATTCTTTTTTCCTCCCTCTCTCTCTCTCACGCTCTCTTTTTTCTATCTCTTTCTCTTCACAACCGACCGTGAGTTCTGTGTGACTACGAACTCGACCAAAGTTCTCCATAATCCCTGCACTTCGGGCGACGGGTAAAAGATTACATATCGCGATAGGGGGAAACGGGACAAAGAGCGAGGATAAAAGCCTCGAAATAAGAGAGGCACAACAACCTGAAAAACGGTTCTGCCAAATGATCTGGCCAGCCAGTTCTCCATTGTGCTTCATGACTCATTCGAACTTATTTGACGCGGAGGATTATGCTGGTACCACACTGAAGAAACACCTCTAAAACCTGCAAATATCGGTTTTATACTAAAAATATCTGTCTGCTTAAGGTAGTTCATGCACGAAACAATTTTCTTAAGAAAGTCTTGAAATTTACGCACACAGTTTCAATGGGTAGTCGACTGACACGCATATCAAATTTTAAAGGGTTCGTAAATATTGTTTATCTTTCCATATAAGAAACGAACGCTTCTTACGAAGTTTATGAAAAAATACACAATAACAATGAAGTACATAATGAAGGTCTAAGAAAAAATTCGAGATGATTGTCTTATTAGTAATAAAGATAATATTTGGTTAAAGATTGAACAAAATTGGTGTAATGAGCACTCGTAACCTCACATTTGCTTATTTCGGCATTTCGTTTCTTCTTGGCTTGGCTTTGCGCTCTCTAAAGCGACCTTTTACATAAAAAACTATAGTATTTTAGCCAGCGCGACGAATGAAATTTTGAGTTCAGTCAGTGATGGATCCCCGATCAATTAATGGCTTGTAATTTCATTCGCTAAAAAATCATTTGGAAAAATGTATCTACAATTTCGAATTGATAACTCTGTTGAGGTGTCAAAATTGACCCAATTCAGACACCCATAAAATACGATCCTAAGGGCATGATCTACCTTAAACCAGATAAATCAAGTGACTGCGATCCAGCATATGAGTCTGAAGTTTGCAACGTTCAACGGAATGCAGTCCAACGAGATGATCTGAAAAAACTCTCCATCAATTCCACTAATTCTCCAGTTCTGTTCCTGCCTAATCTGCAATTCGTACTTTTACGGTCTACGCCAATGATTCGTGAAATAAAAAATGACTATCCCAGATCCAAGTCCTCTGCAAACTTGACAGCGCATCAACAGTTTTTTCCTCAGTTTTGAGTACCTAATTAAGACTCTTGAAAGCCTGTCAACGATGCGAAGCAATTTTCATTTCTCGATTCGACCGTGGGGTCATTCTTTTTTTTCACATATACATCCAATTTCATATTTACCCACGCGCTCGCGGTCGTCCGAGAATTCATTCAGTCATTCGAACCTGCCGATGAGGCTAATACAGCGTGGAAAACGCATATTAACAATGCAGCTAGTTGGGAATACTCTCTATATTTTGCACAAGTAATAATCACCGAGAAAATCCCAACGGGAGCAGGTACCAAAGTGGGGCGTACATTTTGCACGCGGTTCACGAGATGAGGTAGTCGTTGGGCGGGCCTATATGCTTGCTAAATCCGACGAATACATTATCAAAACAGTAGGGTGTGCAGCTGCGAGTACTAACCAACGTACTACTAATATATTAATCCGTATAACGTAGCACTAATGTATATATGGATGCTCGTACGTGTATGCCGTTCTGATATATATGTACATGTACTGTGAAAGCAGTTACGATATGTCGAGGAGCGAGACCGCCAGCAGATATTTCCGGTACATCTTTTCCCCCCACCATTTTCTGTCTGCATTATTGCACATGTGAACGTGAAAATTGCGCTTCCCTCGACGTCACACATACTTCGGCTCTTGACCATTTTACATACGATAATACGTTCGAGCCCCGCGGAGATATTAAACGCGAATTTGCTGTATGCAGGAAGACGGCTTTTACGTTGGTTATACAATAACCTTTCTAATGTGTGGATATTTATACGTGCGCGTGTACATGTCTGTGTGGGTACATATAGCGATAGACGGACGTACGAGTGGAGCGAACCCGTTTACGCTCTTCAAAGAAGGCTCCGGGAACGAGAGACGGAGCGAGTAACCTTCTCTCGGCAACACACGTCGCTCACCCTAACATCGCATCTACCTGCCGCGTCTGGAAACATTATTCCGTGCAACAATTTGGTTGAGGCTGCGCGACGAGGCCCCGATTGGGTTTCCCTGAGATACTTAGGGCCTTAATTTGGAAGCGTGATCGGGCGAAAGGAATTTTACGCTTTGTAGGCTAGGGCCTCATGAGGTAAATAAGTCTTTTTGGGTAACCCTGCGTTGGAGCTCTATCAAGATTTAAATAACTTGAAAAATATTAAATTATTTATTAGAAATTGATTTCACTCATCTTCACTCACTTTATTCCTCTTTTTTTCTCTCTCTTAATTGCGGGAAACGAAATTGGGGTCACGTGTGTCCATAAGTGAAACTCATCGTTTTGGGCATACTTTTGCGCGTCTCATTGCAACGTCGGAATAAATGCATTTTTCCGATGAATCCCAGATGCAAATATGTCTATTAAATTTCTTTTCTACTTTTGCCCTCACAGGCTGAAGACATCAACGCAGACAAAACGTTTATAAAAGCTCACCGTGGTTTTCGTATACTCTTTTAAGCCGGCTGCCTCGTTGAGCTCTCATCCCACGCGATCTTCTAACAATACCTCATGGATTTTTAACTCCGTGCCATCATTACGTAGAAATATTATTTTTCTTCTGCCTCTTCCCTCGGTTTTATAGTTCTGCTTTTGAAATATCGTAGCACCGCAGAGAAAAGGGGAATTTGGGGAGGAAAAAACAAGTCTCTTCGAATACGAACGTATGCATTCGTCAATTATGTTTCCCTCGTGCATCCATTCTCTCGATCCTCGCTCTTCCATCTGGTTTTTTCTCGCGAATAAACTAATGGTTACGAGATTTTGTTTGCCTTGGAAAGCATATGTTTTTCGAAATACAACCTCTCTCGCGGAAAAAGCGTGTTTTTGTTCTCGTTTACGATGCGATATTACGGAATCACTTGGAAAGTATTTTAAGGTAGCTTGTTTTTATTATGCGCCTCGTTAGTCAAGAATGTCTTAACATTTTATGTTGAAACCGCTTATCTCGATAGTATTTTGTGTCTTCGTGAGGAGTAACCACGACGAGGAAGATACGAAATGCGTCAATCGTCCCCGCGTGCTTTTTGTGATCGCCGAAAGTTCCTTTTTGCTTTTGAGCTCTCGCCCGTCGCATCTTTCAATTTTTTCTGAACCAGGCTCCGGCAACGTCCCCGGAGGTGGTGAGCGTGAAATAATACGAAGTTGCCGCTACCGGGAAGCTGGCCAATGCCTCTGGGACGACAACTGTGCCAAAGTTTTCTAGAAGGCACGGAATCTCATTTAACGTGGCATATTTCGTCCCGCCGCGCCATTAGATTAATCTGATCCGGGGAGATTGATACGAGAGACAAATTAGATGGAAATTAACGCGAACATCCTCCACTTTTTTGCCCGCTCCGTGCGCTGCCGATCTCGTATCCGTCTCCCTATTTTTCCATCTTTTCTATCTTCCTCTCTTCTCTCCTCGTCTCGTTGGCTCTCTATAATGGATGCCTCTTGAAAAGATAACCTTCCAAGTGTGCGAGTCGAGTAGAGCGGAGAGTATGCACGGGCAAGAGAACAAAAAAATCGGAGAAGCAGATTAGAAGACATTCTTCCCTTTCATTCTAGCTTCTAATAGTCGACATGATGAAAAGAAAGAATGAATGAACGGGAGAGATAAGAAAGTAGCGAATTATACAGGGCGCGCGGTGACCCGGAAACTGAAAAACACGATCCAACGTAGCGGCGAGAGTCGTTTGACTCGAGTAAATAGATAACGACGAAGGCTTGGCTAAGTGTATTTGCGGGTCGTTATAAGAGAGCAAGGACACTGCGATAATGTCGCGCTGAACTACTTCATTTGTCGCTCGCCACTCAAATTTAATGAGAAAGCGAACATTAATGTTGTTCGCCATCATTGGAAACGGCTGAAAGAGCAGCGTTTTTCACAAGGTTTCCTAATATCACACGTCGGAGTTTAACCGGTCGTCTGAAAATCCGGGAAATTCGGTCATGAAACATCCAAAATCCAGCACTCCCGTGGATGTTTCGCGTCGACGATGGAGGGGTGCAAAAAAGGCGAAGAGAAAGATGGCTCCATTGATGCAATCCATACAGTCCGAGATGAGACAGGGCGAGGTCCACTCTGCGATATGAATTCTGCAACGTTTTTCAGCCGCGCCGCGCCAAATGATATATACGCAGTATGGCGCAACATCGGGCTGGTGTATGGCTCGCGATATCGAGATAACTTTCGGCTCGGAGGAGAGAAGCACGGCGTAGCGAGCATGTCGAATCGAAAGCCGAATGCATGTGCACATGCACGGGGCTGTGTGTGCGACGGAGAATGGGCCATTGGCAGTCTCATTGTGTGCGATGGCCTCGTTGATATCGATGATGCGCATCCGGATAATTTACAGATCGAACCCATACAGATAGCGGATTTCCTCGATTCTCAATTCTTATTTTGAGCGAGTCCCGTTGTGAAGAAAAAGCACGGCTTTTCTGCTCTCTCTCTCTCTCTCTCTCTTTGTCTCCGCAATAGTCGAATAGCGGTGGGAAAAGATCCAGCATTTTTCGGGGTGACCGGAATGAAAATTTTGGCACGACCTTATCGGATCTCCTCTTTTCTTTTCCCGCCATCACTCATTCGAAGAGAAGAGGCAACGGGGAACCCGGGGGAGGAGGATGAAAGGAAACGGGAGAGAGAAAAAAAGCGCGGTACGTTAAGCTGTAAAAAACCGGATGTATTATCGCTGTGCTGCTCGTATAAAAAATATATATAACTATTATATCTGCTCCGATGACGTGGTCGGATTTTTTATTATATATATTTTTTATTGCCACTAGGAATTTTTATTTGAACCGGATGAAGAAGAAGAAGAAAATGTATGAAACCGGATAGCCGAAGGTGGAAAAAAGAAACTCGTGTGACGCACGCGAGTCTATATTCGTGCGGAATTGATAATGCCGCGATTTCTCTCGGTTCGAGTGGAAAACATAGAGAAAAAAAAAGAAACGAAGCGCACGAGGAGGGAAAAAAAATTATTTTCATATACCGGTCAAATTGAAATTCATGATGCACCTGGAGAATTGATGAATCATAGCGCCGCCCTCCTCTCGCTCGGACCCCGGCGTTAGACAATGGTTCACGTGCGCACCACCGTGCGAAACTTTGCAACCCCGCTCCCACCGCACCCTCTCATCCCTCCTCGTTTCTAGTCTCGATTTATAGTTTTAACGTGAATCCGACAGTTCCGAGAGTATGCACGCCACCGTGCCGTACATACTCCCTCTCTGTAAGGTTCAACGAACAATTCGTACGGTCACACGGTGTGCCGAACGAATGTGGAGATTAGCTCTAGTTTTGTGGCTCTACTGCCGAGTTTGTACGAGCGATGCAGTTTTCTCTCCCGCTCCCCCGCTCACACTCCTCCGCATACACACACTTTCTTTATCTTCTACCGCTAACTCATTCCCATTCGTAAGCAAATGAAGCCAGCACGCATGAATTCAATCCACATAGAGCGCAACACTAAATTATACATTCTATATGTAGATTCGGTCGACGTGTACGATTGTAATGCTGGCTTCTCGGATATTTGTACCAACAGAGAGATGCCTGCGGAATGCTTTGACGTTATTTGTACACTTTGATTTTTCATTTCCGCGGCAATACACGTGAAGCATTGATCTTTTCGAGGCATTCGCGAAATTTACCGCATTTTTTCATCGGCTTGCGTTTATTCTTTTAGCGTGCGTCTCATTGCTGCGCTACTGGATTGGAAAAAATGATGATTCGGAAGGGCGATTATTCTCTTAAGGCTCTGGGAGAATGGGGATATCTATTGGTTCGGCGTAATTTCACGAAGTAAATCATTTCCAACTCGCCTCGTGTCATTTGCGATAATAATAAAAAGTCCTTTGTCGAGATACGGTGTGCCGGAGTTTGCCGATAGTTTATCCGAGTAATAATTTGGGAATGGTAGACGGACGAAGAAATTTCTGTCAATTGGAGAGCAGTCGGGGCCAGCGAGCAAGAGAATAAAGGGGAAGATCGAAAGAACGAGGGAGGGAAAGGAGAGATCAAAAAGTTTGAGAATTCATAGATTTCAGTCGAAGAAACGCACCGATCCGATCCACACGGCTATACGCGGCGGTTATCGGATACGAGGGGGAGTTCACCAAAGACGAGGAACGTCGATACTCGGATAAGAATAGCGATTTTTCGTCTCGATTCTTTTTCCTCTCGAATGCGTCCCTCCGCGCGCGTATATTTCCCGTCGTCGTGTTCGCGTTAGTGGAAATATCGGCGAGAGACTTTATAACGTTCGAAAAGCGTTTCCCCATGGAGCACACGTCACCGTCAGGAATTCGGTCGAATAAGTTCCGCACGCGAAAAGCTCGCCGGCAATGATATAGCATTCCGAGAGAGCTTCGTATCGGTCATTTTGAGGGGTAATGATGTCCCGCTCGTGCCGGTTCCGCTGATCCATAACAAGGGACCTTATGGTTTAACGATGAGCCAACAATGGAGCCTCCTCCTCCTTCTCGTCCTAAAACGAATAAAAGAAACCAGAGTAGCCATAAAGAAGCGGAACAAAAATTCTCCAGAGTAATAGCTACCGAGAGGAAAGCGAGCTTCAACATAAACTCCAATCCCATAAACAATACGCATTCAAGAACCGCTGTAACCGCACGAATGTGGTCGATCACCACCACGCTCTTTTCATTACACACCCTACAAGCTTCTATACCGAGTGTCCTAAATCCGCTTGCTTCAAGACTTAACCATAAGTGAATCATTAAATTCCAGCACGGAGATATCTTCCCAGCCATAAATTTCCTGCTCGCCTATTAACTATTTGCGCGCCTTTATTGTCACCACTATACTTGGATCATCGCTTCCAATTAATTAACAACGCAACTTTTCATTTAACAATTACTGCGAGATTTCGTTAACTCAACTTCAGTCATTTCCGTCCTATTGAACCTTCGATTTGGTAATAAAAAAAACCAACGCATTTATTTTTGATGATTGAAATCCTGGGCATCCCCTAATAACGAAATTTGGACTGAAGCAACGACTTTTTCGACGGTGCGCGTGGCATAAATCGTCAGCAGTATTTGTGGATAGTTGCCCACTAAACTCCGGCTCGGACGAGAAGAGATTTTCTCAAACTCTAGTCCGGTCAATTCGACGCGAGGGAATGTTCCAAAAACTTCATTACAGTGAACGGTGTAATTATTCCAGCAAACATGCTTACGAAAAAATCGAGTACAAGGATTGCTTCTTCAAATTTTTTAAAACGCAGCAAATAAATTGGGTGGAAAAGAGCCTCGTAGCGCGACCGCTGCGCGGAGGAAAACAGCTTCGGTTTTAACGTTCGTGGACAGGACATTGAATGGAAACAATGTTCGGGCACGCGGATATGTATAAATATCGAATAAATGAGAGCACACGGGTGCGACGGTGCGAGGAGAGAATACAGAGTAAAGAGCGTAAATACGGATACAGATTGAACATCGGCCGTCTGAAAGTAGGGTGAATTTCCTCTGCTGAGCGTATTTCCCGTACGAAGTATATACAACACACATTTACACGCATACACACCGGAGAGAGAAACGTGCGGGTGCAAAGCGTAAGCGGCAATCTGGTACCACCACATAACGTCGATATTCCGCGACCGCAGATGTCCTGGATTTACGGTGCACCGGTGTAAAATCTATTATCATTCAAACACGTGAACTTTCTTCTGTATATTTACACGTATATTTACGGCAGTGTATGGAAGAAGATGAAGAGAAGTCTGGTAGAGTAGGAAAAGCCGCCGGGCCAGGATCCGAGACCGTAATGCGTCGTTATTCCGGTTTATACCGGGTGTGTTTCCTTCCCCACAATCGTTTCGGTCTGAAATGTTCATCGGCATTCGTAGGAAGGTGGAGAAACAGTGGGCACTTTGGTCCGAACCGCGATTCTATTGAGAACCATTCGAAGCTGCACACTTCAATTGTGTCGATTCCACAAAAACTTGAGCCTCGTTTGCCGCGTCTGTCCATGAAGATTCGTATCGAGTGACAGGGTCTTTAACAAACGAAGAGATTTTCCTAGGCTTCGAAAGTCCGGTGAAACGGTATTGATCGAAATGTGCAGGTCGGTGGCCGCCTTACGGTTAATTGGGCCTGAGACTGCGTTCGGATTTCATCAATATTCACGGTGTAAACTCGGCTATAACTAATACAATCGAAGGTAACTGCAGCTCCAAATAATATATTTGATTTGTAGCGAGTTCGACACAGACACACGAATATTTATAGCCGCTGCGCATGGGTATGCGTGCGCGTGTGCGCGTGTGTTTTAAAGGTAGGAAACTGAGAGCGCGCGTGGAACGTTAAATGGTGAGCGGTCGCGAGGAGGAAGGTGGCACAACGCTGTCAGCCTCATTGATGACGATGATGAAGGCAGCCGGAATCGAGAGGGCGGTGTTCCAGAGGGCATACGGTGCTGCTGCGGCCAGGGATCAAAACTTGTGTCCTCCCGACTAAACCGTTCGTAAATATTCATGCGGGAGCAGCGCATCGACCAAGAGACGACCACTCGCGATATTCCTGCTTTTCCCCATAACGATGGCAGAGAAGAGAGCCGCTCGTCGGGTCCCTCCCCTGGCTTTGCACACTCGTACGTGTGCGTTTGTTGCGGCGATGTGGTTCGACGCGCTTCAGACTCATGACGGTCTGTACTATGATCATGATATCGATGATTATACGGCTCCACGTGCTTCCATGCGTCTGGACTCGATCGACATACAGATTATAGCCGAATTTCATCCGTGCGCGATCTCCTTTCATCTCGACGATCATTCATTTCCAAACAGCCACGAAAAGTGCGTCGTCAGTTTCCAGTAATTCAGGCCTCTGACGAGTTCCAATTTTTTTTCCATGCTCAATACAAAACTGCGCGATTTTCATCGAAGAGCCATCGAGTGTCACCGACCGATGCTTTGGCAGGTCGTTGACGGTGCGTGACGATTATTTAATTCGCCAAATTCAACACCGACCGCCTTTTCGTCTTATGCGTTTAAAAGCAGCTCGGTTACGAAATACATCAATATTGATCGTAATTAATTGTGCTGATTGATGGCAAGAGCGACCTATTGATATTCGAAATAATTAGCCGCTATGGTTTGACAGTGGGAACGAGCTTGGTGATAACGTTTAGTTATGTAGTCGATGTAGCGTTAGCTCGTGCTGTGTGCTGCGTGTATACCGTTGCATCACACTTCGCTGTATTGATAGACGCAGCCGGCTCCCTCGTTACGAGATAATTAATGTAATTAGCAAGGAAGTCCGCGATAGGGTGGGTGATGGAATCCGCGGTACCGGAGTGACCCACGGACTACGATATCACGTATCACATTCCAGAAATTCTGTGAAACACAACACCGTTGTCATGGCGAACCTCGCCGAGCAGGCACACTATCATGTCTGTCGTAATAACGTTTAACGACTTGAACATCATTTGGAAACGACGTTCCAGGATAGTTCTCGGCTTCATGAGCTTCCTCGTACTTCCTCTTCGAATATAGTTGCGAATTTTTTATACTTCCCGTAGGACATGAAGTAATTATTGTACTTTGGCTCACGAATTTGGATGAAAGGTTTTGAACGAGGCTTCAGAACCGATGCTCGCTTCGTACGCGAGTATTCAGTCATTCATTTGGCAGATTCGTGAAAAAGAAAAAAAAATGATCGTGATCGGAAAGACGACAGACTTCATCCGCCGGTGAACGAACTTTGGTCATCGAAGTGGAAACTCGAAACTTATTTTCTCAGCGCTCAAACGCTGAGCATGCAAATCGATTCGTTTTCATTATTATTGTCTAGCATAAAGGGATGCAAAAATAAGGATCGTTTGGTGAAAGAATCCTACTTAACTATGCTCAGTTTCTGCAGTTTCGTGTTTAACCACCCAACCGCAGTCGGGTGACGGTTTTTAAGCCTCAAACAAAAAGGGGGTGGCAATAACCGCTGAGATTGGTAGTGATAAGCTACCACAAGGCTATTTGTGAAGAGCAGTGGCAAAAAAATGAGAAAAGTTTAATTCCGTCAAACAACGTGGGAGATAAAAAATAAAGGAATGAAAAAAAGTTTGGTTCCAGGAAAAAGAGGGGCATGAACGAGCTACGTGCGCTGCTACGTTTTCCCAACTTGTGTGCCGCACTGATGAGCCTCACTTGGCGCACGTATACTGCACTTTATACACGCCCCGAGCCCAACAAGTATTGGAGCACATCAAGCTCGTATGGAGAAAAACGTACAACATTTTAAATTGCAAAAAGAGCGATGAAAAACATGGCTACTGAAACGTCGAACATTTGGGTTAGGGCAGACTAGTTTAGCACATGGAAAGAATGAACATAAAATCTAAATAGGTTCTCGTAAAGCAGTGAAACACGTCGTTCTTCGTATTTCCCTTGGGCTTTTCACACACGCGAATAATGTCCTTTCTGTGTAATTCCCAACCACCTTTGGCCTGCTCCACCCTCGCCATACTTTTCATCTCAAACTCCCGGAACTTGTACAAATGGTTCTGGATACATTTGGATTTCTGAATCGGTGTGTGGATTCCTCTTTAATTTCGTTCCGTTGTTCCTCATTCCGACGAAATTCATCCCCTAATTGTCGTGCGATTTCGTGTCCGAATGTGCGTCGCTTCAATGTGGCTCCAAGCCCTTTCACTCTTTTACAACTTCGATACTTCAATTTGGACTATCCGCATCGCTCCACCATTGCACGATCACCAACGACCCAGCATTCTTGCTCTTTTCGCTCTGCAACGTAAAGTAAGCATTCATTTCGCGTCGGTTGTTGCCTCATTTTATTCAAGGTAGTTACGTTTCGAGTTGATTCGTTTCGGGGCCTCAGCATCCACTTGGATCCAATGGCGATTGTTGAGTTCCATTTGTATCCAGGGAACCATGAAAATATGTCAACATCGACTATAATGATCATGTCACGATCATTTTCTCGCAAAAAGCAGGCAACGATCTTCTTGTAATTGGCCTCTCTAAATGACGTGCTGGCTCCATTAGTCCCAGGGGGACTGAAAAATTATTATTTTCTTGCACCTCGAATGTAGTACGTGGCGTAGGATCGTCATCTGTCTTCGGAGACTCTCCAGTGGCAAAATTACGTGTCTGAGGGTGAAGAAGAGTGCTTTCATATACAGCCTTGGTGATGGCAGTATCATCATGTGTACGGGTAATATTTTTCTCTGGAGAAACGTGCCAGTGTCCTTGGCATAAAAAGCCTTGCAACTGGTAGCCTAAAAATGCTCAGTTTTCTTCTGACTTTTGAACAATAAGTTTGGCCGAAAGCTCCCCTTTTTTTACCGCCTATTCGACCGGGTAACGTCGTATAACTTTTTTCTTTTATGAAATTCAGCAGCTCGGACATATTTCTGCTTTTCGGATACGCACGTAAATACACTAAAAATGTATGCGAACTGTACATTTACGTCCGCCACCACAACCTACGACTCGAGCAATAAAAAAGTCATGCGCCTAGGAGAAGTTGATTACACGCGGAAAACTCGCTTTTGAGGTCTCCATAACATTCCACGCTCTCATTTCAATATTACACAAATAATTCACTTTTTCTCCGGAGTTTCAAGAAGTGAATCGTCACTTTGGCGCATAGATTTTTTCACTAATTGTCCATTGCATCAATTCGTAAAAACTTTTGCTCTCAAGCTCCGGTCCAGTCCCCGAACGGAGGGAGCTGCACCACCCTTTTTATCGTGCTTTCGAATTCTCGTGTTTGTCGTAGTTTTGTGTGCATAAATGTGAACGTTGTAGGATTCGGGTAATGTTTTCGCACGACCGGGACTTTAACCACAAGCTTCGAGGCCCGACACCCTACCCGCCGGACGTTACGAGTTTACTTTAGCCTGTGAGCGTCCCAGAGCTCATGCGTGTACGTATCCCAGCGTGACGCATTATGCCTACAGCTTACACATTGTGTTCTCGCGTCCTCAAAACAATAAAAACAAAAGATCCAACAAAATCTACATGCGACGCGAGCATAATAAAAAAACAAATATTAAAAATGTTGAGCTTCTCGGACATTTTCTTCTTTCAGGATTTTATTCATTCATATTGCAGAAAAATTCTAGTCCGGAATTAATATTGAAACACATTAGTTGGAGTTCTGGCTTTGGTGCATAATGGAAAAATATGTAAATTCGAAAAATCTCATGGTACAAGAAAAACGAAGTTTTCTGTGAAAGATTTTACCATTTTGTACGAATATGTTTTGTTGCGGATACGAACGGTTGCGGATCGAACACGATAAACCTCGTTGAGTAATTATTTCGTTGTTATGATAACTGCTTTCATTTCCTCGTTAATATTACAATGGATCTGAATCAACGTTTTTCCATGTTGCTCTTCGGGTCAGAAACATTCCCCAGCCGGTCTTTGTTTCGGGATCATGCGAGGGCTCCTCCGTCAAGCTGCAAAACCAGCACGCAACATGCCTCACTTCATGGTGCTTTTGCCCCTTGGCGTTGTTTTTTGACGATAAAACATAGTACGTGTCTCGCAGTGTCTAATCCCTTTTCAGCACATACAAGGCTATCAAGGAGTCGGAGACTGGCCTCAGGGTAAGGTTCCTCCTTGTAAGACGCACGAAAATCAAAGCATCCTAGAGCTGAATACGCGAACAATGTTAAATTTGTCGGCGAGCAATGGACGTGTACCATAAAACCTGACAACCTAATTCATGATTTCAGTATATTTTTAGATCATGGAAATCAGGGGCTGGCCTAACTGAAGGAAAAAACGAGGGTCTGCCAAATGTCCAAAACCCAAATACCAAAATCCGAGGAAAAACGATTTTTCCATAAAAATTCTACGAATTCGAAAAGTTTTTATCTCAAGTTCTCACGATACGAAAACACCAGAGTAGAGACCGGCCACCCGGTGGATATTTCCTAATCACGCCATCAAAGCTATTCAAGTCAGGAACGAATCATTTTCGTATAAAGAATGTATCACAATAAATGTCATTTTCCAGTTTATATATAGCCAGTCAAGTGGGGCATCGCAGCTGCAGAAAAACTTTCTCATTCCCTGTAATACTGGAAGATGAATATCCAAACGAAGAATTGGATTAGTACGCGAAGTACGTTCAAATGGGGTTAAGATCGAAATGATGACTGAATATAAAAAGAAACGGAGCTGCGTACACGGAAATGTACGTTGTTACATCCAGCAATCGTTTCGCATTGAACGAAAATGCAATTTCTGTTATGGACGCTTTCTTTCTCGCTTTTTGCTCCCCCCCTCTTCCCTTACTCTCATTTCCAGTCCTCCTCGTGACTGTGGTAAATGGATTTGGTAATTCGAATTGATGTCCCCTCCCCTTTTTTGTGCCACATTCTCTATATCTCTTTGCTCTCTATTTCCAAGCTCGATGAGCCTAGGGGCGCACGTATGCGTTCTCATGGACCGCAGATACATGCTGTACGTGTTGGGACACACGTTGTGTGACACATTGATAGATATTATGCGTTCATGAAACCTCCTCCGCGCCCCCTCCCACCGTAGGCGACATCGCGTGTGAACTCGAGGTCCAACGCAGTTTCAGCATTCGCCTGAACCAGGCAATCGCTAATTCCACCATCATAAATGCAAATTGGATTCGTTCGCCCAGCAAGCTCAACAGACTGCGTGATAAAAAAAAGCTCGTGAAATACGCACAGTTTCGATCTTTTAATGAATGATATGATTTGCAAATATTTTTCAGCCATTTAAACAAGTTTTGCAGGTTTCATAAAAACTTTACGTCTCATAGCTATCCACGTCCCATAGACCTGGTGATCGCTCTTCATTTGGAAGCATTTTTGTGTGCTCTGACATGTGGGACGACAGGGAAGGTTCTTTTTTCTCGGTTTCTCATTTTTCCTGTTTTCACCGACAAATTCATTCTCGATATAGATCGATTCCTCTGGGTCCGAGCTCTCATCAAGCAAGAATCCACTGCAGAAACATCAACCCCCAAAAGCTTTTCCAATACCACTTTTGGCTGATCGAATTCAACGGAAATTCAATGGAAATTTTGCATTGTTTATACGAAAAATATAGGTATTTAAAACAATTAAATATTTACATATTTTAAGTTTCACAGGAAAATGGAATTTCAAAGCTGCAAAGGCACCGACACGTGAGGCCACATTTAGCTTTCTTTTCATTGACTCTTGTTGGACATGAAATTTTGGAGGTGTTGGGTGCTTACTCCATGCCCTTAATCTCTAGAGCAATGTTTTCCCTCCGAACTCCGAATGTTCCAATCCAAAGTTCACGGGAACGATCCCCACCACATATCTATATCGGTCAGTTGAATTTCGAACTATTTAATTTTATTTTCCGAGTGCAGAGAGAGAGAGAGAGAGAGAGAGAGCCAGAGTCGTACAAATGTAGCTCTGTATGGTGGGAGCCTTCATTTACATGTCGTTCGTAATTAGTGACACATCAACTAAAGTTATCGAGTGATGTACACCGGGGAATTAACGAAGCTAACGTTTTTTTCCATTCGCCTGTGCTATATATCAATAGTTTATGTGCGGTACGTGCTCGCAGTACTGTTAGCACTGGCGGCGGTGCATTCGTGAGGATATTTCGGTGTAAAGGATTGTCGAACGTACGTTCCGATATGCATGTGTGGAAATTAGTACTGATTAATTAAACACACCATCGATGTTGGACCGTTACGCTAACGCTGTATTTCCCCTCCTTTCTCCCTCTTTCCCGCTTTCTCTAGCTCGTTTCCTGTTTCGTGCTTGCTCTCTCACTCCTTCGATCTCTTTCCATCACCCTCGCATTGAATTCGTCCTCTGGGTGTCATTTTCCGTTTCTAACGGTTCTCGCGAGCTTGATCGAGCTTCCGGGTCCGTCAATCAACGGCCGGTTGTGTTAACCTCTTATAACCGCAATGGCACACGCTAATGACAGATCTTGTTTTATTCACCGTGACATCATGGACGTCCATGTAAATCGTAATTCTATAGTTTTACCAGTAAATTACTGTCCGCTTGTAAATTACCGGTTCGACGACGGGAATTATACTGTAGAATTTCATTTCGTTTTGCACTCGTATGCAAGAAATTTTCATTGTTCTCCAGATTGTTTCGGCGGGTTCGATGATCCGTTGAAATCTAGTTGACTCTGCAACATTTTTTGCTCCAATAGTTCGTTGGTTTAAACGTCGTCGGTGTTTCGAGGAATGTGGAAACTAAAAACCGGTGCTTTTGTAAAGCAATTTGTTGCTTTACCTTTGTAATTTAAATATCTGACGTATTAATTGAATTGCCAATTATTTTGCTTTTTTTTTTTTTTTTAATTACCCAGTAATCAATACAAAGCTTCCAGAATATAATTAACAATATAATTGAGTGGGTTTAATGTAGTCATTTATTGTGGGCTAACGATAAAAAACGAAATGTCCAGGACAACGTTATTGCCGGGAACGTTTTGTGTGCCGCGTTCATGTATTCCAATTGTTCTCTCTTGGCTTTCCATCTGTTGATACAAAACGAGTGCTCCTCTTGCGAAACGATCTTGATTTTCTCTCGTTTATGTGATTAAACAAATTTTCAAAAAAAGAATGAAAAATTTAGTGCGAAAACTCGAACAATATGTCATGCCCTTTCATCAAACGTCAATGAAAATTCTTTCGATCCATTGTAGATCAAAGAATCTGAAAAGAACTCCAACCCGCTCAGAACCAACAATTGTTTCCCTCCGCATTGACCCGTATCTCCAGGCTCGTATGTACGTATATATAGCGCACGATGAAAATGGATTAACCCGATGGACTCTGTAGTATAATAGAGGATCGAATATATCCTCGATTCGATTTGTCATCGAGCACTCTCGCGAGCGAATTGGATCGGAATGGAAATTGTGGCAAAGCTCATCGCTGCGTATCGGCACCTATTCAAACTTCTCATCTATACCGACTCGCTCGATCGAAATTCATAGGTTTAATCGAAGAACTTGGAATGACAGTCACAGGTAGGTAGCCAACGATGTGGTCTATCTACGTGTCGAATATTCTCCAGTTTTGGCTCGCCCTCTGTTCAGTCTCCGCTGCTCCACTCTACCCACTGGCACTCCGCATATCCACTTGCAATATAACGAGCTCTCTAACAGCGAAGTTAGAAGATTCAAATACAAATGTACTCTCATTTTACACACCGTTTTTCCCCAATATTTCATACTCGCACAAACGGTCTCAAACTGTGAGCTGAATCTTGGGCGTACTTGGACCACGTCAGAGATTCGTCGGTCTCTGAACTCCACCATATTCGTAGGATCAAGTCGCACGGGTTACATTTACTCACAGAAACTTTGCTATCCGTTGTAACGATTTCATCCAAGTCTGATTTTCGACATGGTAACAAAATATGGATCAGAAGTACGTTATTCCATCCATCATGAACCAAAATGACTCAACTTTCGAAGTGGCTACTTGTAACTCGATCACTTTCCATCGAATCTCCTCCCCATTTTTCCATCACGCATTGAGTCTACTCTGCGGTTTCAAGAGCGTAGGATTTTCGGTAATAATTCGAAAGTCTTTTGCCAATGCAGATTTATTCCAGAGAGGCCAAGCATCATCGGGGAATAGAAAATCGATCTTGGAGCAGCCATCAACGTCGTCGGTTACTGGCAATGGATCCACGTCTTATATCCTTGCTCCATGAAGTTTGTATCTCTGGTGAGATATGGCCACTCACCGAAACATTCCCAAGCAAGGTATAGCTGCAGTAGCAGTAGCGCTCATGGTCAGCCCCAAGATATAGACAGAGGAAGGTTACGTTGTGGTGTTTGCGAGCAGGAAATAATGTACCGATTCGATCTGGTGAGTACGCCGGGTGAATGTATTTCACGCATGCATCCCTAATCGCAGGCCAACCCGACTGTTTCGGTGTGAATCCTCAGCACTCACGTCCTAAATTGTCTCTTGCCTAGTTACTGTCGCGAACAACGAGCGATACCTGTACCGCACCGGGCTATCATTATCCGTTTATTTATTACTCCTGTCTGATCGGTATGTGTGCAGATGTAGGACCATCGGCTGCTGGTATTACCACGAATCAGCTTGCCCCAACTCCCTCTTCGTGGCTTTCTATACTGCTCCATACACTAGGCTATTTAGCCATTATATTTTACGGCTTTGCCTAGTGTACGAAGTGCCCGTGAAACTCTAACTTCGTGTTCGCACTGTTTCAAAAGATTTTCTCAGAGATGATTTCCTGAATCGCACGAATTATTCAACCTCCCTTTGCACTTTGATTGTTTACGATTTCGGGGAATGACAAACACTGGTTATCATCGAGGGATTGAGATCGTTGCTTCCGATGATCACTCGCGTACGTTGCAAATATTACGAATACGTTCGTAGCCTCGCAGCATTCGGTGCTCTGCTCACGCGCAAACCAGCATTGCAACATGTTTCTTCTGCTCCAATAAATCGTCAAATATTTATTCATATAAATGTTACATGGAAACAAAAGTTTGATACCATTTTTGCATATGAATGTAGCAAGAGAAGTTCGACTGGTAGGGGTTTTTTTTTTTTTAAGGACACGGTTTATAGGGGATTCGTAGTTTTTTTTTCGAATTTGTAGCTCGCTCCTACCCCGCGCTCATCACTTCCCTTTCCCGTTTACCGATAGATTCGCAATGCAGACGGGTTTTAACCAATAGAAAATGTTTGATATTTTTTTGGACGAAAAATACGTCAAATAAAGTTTGTTTTTTTTTTTTTTTTTTTGAAACATTGTCAGGTGCGTTATAAAAACTTGGACGAATAGGCTACGCTTTAATGTTGCAGTAAAATGAATAACGGGGAACATTTATTTTTATTATTTGCATCCTACATATTACGTGAGACGGTAAAGCCGAGAAAAAAATGTCGGCCAGGATGAGTAATTTGCACTTTTTTCAACTGAAATCTGAGGAGTTGCAGAACTCTGCTAATGGCTGAAGAGAAAAATGAAATAAATGCTGGAGGTCCTCTCGTGAAATTTTGTTTTCCCCTGTTTTGCAAAGCCAAGCCGACGGAAATATTCATCAGCCGGAAGCTTCGTGGAGTGTACGTACACTTTGTACTCGCACTAAATATATATAGACGTATCTGCGGCTGTACAGAATTCATGAAAACGAGGAAAACACCGCGGGCTTCCCTTTATGGTTATATTCGAACGTTCATGCATGTGAATACGTGCAAAAACCTATTCTCCTATAAAAAAATATGTATCCATCGTGGTATTGGTACAGAGGAATTTTTTTCACTTCAATCCCTGCACAATGAAATTGCATCGATGTTACCTGCTACAACCGTACGGCTTCCGTTTGGCTTTGGCGCAGCACTCGTTTAGATGTGCTACCCAGACGTGATTTTTTTCTCTCTCTCTCTTCCGGCATGGAAATGGGCTCTGAAACGGAGTTTGTAAACGCGGAAAACTTTGAGGTAGAATTTCAGAAATTTTTCTCATTTTTTGCTTAAAAAGCGAGCACCGTCATTTCGGTTAACGAACTTTGTACAGCGGAGGAACGTTCTCTCAATCGCAATTATGTTACGGGCAGTGTGAGTCGCGGGCGAAGAATGGCAAAAAATGTCGACGAAAGTTCAGGACACCCGGTGGATGATATAGGTGATTTGCATGTATACGAGCGCGATAAAATCATCAATGAAACATCCACTTCGATTGTTGAGGCGAAACGTACCATCAACATTATTGCAGTGTCGAGTGTAGCACAGTGTGCGCGGCGCTAAAGCTTTTGCGGTTTTGTGATGGTGCGCCGGGCGGAGAAAGCTGCCAAGTCACGGTATTGAATTTCGGTATTTACAATATCGAATACCAGTTGGCCATATGAAAGTCGTAATTGTTGAGTTTCGGATAATTTATTCTCTTTAATCGAGCCGATGTTCGTATCTTTCTCTCTCTTTTTTTATCTTCAGAAAAATGGATATTGCTGGTTCTTTGTTCCTCGAGGAACACGAACGAGTCGATACATCAATGTCGGAATTGCGCTGCAGCCTTGGTCGGTCATCTATTTGGACGGTATTTCGACCCCCCGATCACGATTAATGTTAGATAACGAGGCATTGAATGAAAAAAACAGAGAGAGAAGGGGAAAAGGAACAAGCGTTGTAGGTAACGAAAGCATACAAGCGGGAAGAATCGAAGGTCGGTCGAAGCATTGGGGAAAATGGTAAGGGAGTAAAGGTGTCGAACGTGGCGAGATGTGAGGTGATAAAATTCGAATGCGCGCTCGGGCATTTCATGCGCGAGGAAATAAAAGGCAAGCGAGTGCAACCTCCAGTGCGGTTTCCGATAGCGAAGCCGCACAGCTTCTGTTGCAAAAACCCTTTTCGCTCGAGGAAATAATTTCCACCGTGACCCTTCCTCTCTCTTTCTCTTCATTCACCTCTTCCTCTTCTTCTGCTCGTATCCAGTGAGTTCCACTTCTCACCGTATCTCTGTACTGAAAGCACAGCGGTGTTCTCTCTTATACCCCCCTAAAAGCAACGAGGACGCGCCGCAAATCACCCCGTTTTCGCGATAAATGTTCAGGCGTCGCTCTTTCCAAGTTATTTATTGGGGCGTGTGCCCTTAAGAGGGAAAAGTAGGCACTCTCCTCATGAAATCTGGCCACCGCGGTATGCACTTGCGCCCATTTACTCGCGTACGCTTCTCCGCACGAAGCTTCGCCCGATAGCAAGTGCCAGGAGAAAGAGGCCGCGATACACAACGAGATGTATACCATCGGAGCCCATTGCCAGTCTATTTTCCACGTATACGCTTTCGGATGTCGGCACACTGTGAAATCGGTTGTATAAACAAGTTCCCATTTTTTATGGGGTTTCAAAACGTCGAGAAGGAAAACCAGCATGGAAACTCCGTCTTTTCCCCAAGTAAGTCTTCTGCGATATTTAGCATGAGAAAAACGACGTGCGAGGCTATATTGGCAATTAGGAGGCTGCTTAATTCTGGACGGAAGTGATTGGAGCTCGAGATTCCTGAGCTCAAAGAAAATATCGTTCCAGTATTTCGCAACGATCCTCTCGCTTTACTGGCGAGACGTGTATTTTCCCATTATCCTCGGATCTTCGGAATCTCATGGAAAGGATTGTCCAATGTGAATGCAGTTGATTAACGAAATCGTTATCGATGAAAATCTCATTCGTTTGTTGGGTTTCTTGAGACTCGAATCGAGATGGGATCACGAAGGACGAGGAGCAAGGGATTTCGTATTTTCTTTGGAGCTCACCCCCAAGTAATTGCTCTCATCGATAGTCGTGCTTGACGGATTCGAGTGGCATGGATGTTGGGAAGAATTGAGTTTGCTTGTATATACTCCCAGGAAAATGGGGATGCCGAGGACAATTGGGCGCCGCTGTATAATGCAGTGGGTCTGAAATTTCAAGGGGTTGAGGACCCCGTTCCGCCATCATTTCGTGAGAGTATAATATATACGCCGGTGCTCAGCATAAAGGAACAACACAATCCGTGAAAGGGCTTTCGGCCAAGCAAACACAAACGTGTTTAACGACCTTGTAGAACTTTGATTGGCCAGACCAAGACTTCAGGGTTACTTCAACTTCCGCTTGGATACCCACCGAACAAGGGACCACCGGTTGACTCGCCATCGCTCGTCCAGCTCGCTTCTACCTTTCTCTTATCCAGCCAACTTCCATCTCCGCCTCTCTTTTCCTCACGCGTTCTATGCCCTCCGCTGTATAACGCATTCAGTCTTCTGTTTCAATAATGTTTCTTGCTGTTCGCGTGAGCTATTACCGGTTTGCCCATACGACTTCGTAGCCCGTAATTGTTCGCCCATACATTTCCCGACCGACCTTCGGTTGGACCATCGTCGGTTGTTTGCTCCGGGCGCGAGTCTGCCTCTCGTTAACGACTTGCCATCGTCACGTATAAAATTAAATCCGCACGTTCCACTCACTAATCACTCGGTTGTTGGCAAACCGCAGTATTTCATTTGAGCAATTGACGTTCATGAAAATTCATTAGAAATCGTAATACGAGAGTGAATAAAAATCGTCGATTCTCGCTCCACCTTAACCTATCCTGGATAATTACAGCGCGAGAAGGTGACGGTGACGAACGCACGTGGAACCATGAGAATTGATCGAGTGCGTGCTGAAAGAAGAGGCTTGAGACGATCCACGCAAAAAAGTTTGATCGCCGATGCTCCTAAAGTATTTGCTTCCTCTTGACAACGGTGAAAGCCTCGAGATAAAACGAATCGATTGAAACTTTTTCCCCTGTGGGTTTAGCGCCTATTCCCACGGCCTCGTACTTAGCACCTTTCTTGTGCCAAGTGCCTCGATAACGTCAGAGAAATTTGTCGCGATTTTGGGTAAGCATCTTCGCTCCTTCGAGCCAGCGATTCGTACCTCTTTCGAGAAGGCTTCCTCTCTGGTCGCTCAAGCCTCTCCTACTCGCTAGCAATATATTTCGAGAGACGACACCTATCCGACGTTCCAGATGGAGCTCCCAGGCAATCGAGCGACACGAGTCGGTGTCTGTGCATTCGTAAGGGAGTGCGCACGTCCGTGTGGGAGCGTATTGGTCCGTGTAGGCGGCACACAGGAAACGTCTGACATGCCCTTCTCGTAGAGCACGTTGACGTAACACACGTCTCATCCCAACGCTCTCTCACAGCGCTCAGTTCCCTCATTTATCACTTACACGTACACGCTACTAGTGTTATACTAGCTACTTGATTTCGCCCGTGTTCGGGCCTCTATGAGCGCAAAAATATTGAACGTCTTTTTGCATGCCTGCGAGGATGTCTGACTCGGTGCGTTCCCCAGGCTCTGTTCTATGCAGGAGAGAGACGAAGTGCTGGAGAGTCGGCTTACACGGCACATTCGCTGAGCATGCGGTAGCCGCAACTGCACCCACGTATCCTCAACGTCCAACCTGCTCACAGCAGCTCGCATCAGAATCCAACCACCAACTTCCCTTTCTTTTTATCAACACACACACTCTCTCTCTTTCTCTCTGGGCTCTTAACCTCCATGTTATTTTCCCAACGCGTATTGTTATCAGTGCGTATTCTGCCTCTGGCATTTTCACCCGGCGCTGCTACGACATTTTCGTGTCGCACGTTCATTTTACATACATTCCCGGCCAAGTCGAGCCGTTTCGTTCTACTCTCCGACTTTTCTCTTTCAATTAGTGTATTTCAGAGCGCACTTTCGAAAATTTCAAACTCTTTTATTTACGCTCGTATTGTACTTCGCTCGCGAACGTTTTTATTCGAAAATCGTAATTTTTGGGGAGTAAAAACTTTAGTACGGAAGAGTCGAGTACGTATGAGCAGACTTTTGGATGATCAAATATTGAAATATAATTCGGTATATTGTAGGATTTTGCGAGCTCGAAAAGTTTCGAGGCAATCGAAGAGAAACGAATTTTGGCACAAATACCGTTAAGAGGGAAGCAACGAGACGCGAAATACGGCGTCGTACATGCGGTATCGAGAAGGAGACGATCGCAGCAGTGTCACCCATGCTGGAATGAGGGTCGCTGTCGTAAAACGTCTCGAGCTACCGGCAGACCCCGAGCAACAGTGTTTTTTCGGCTTTTTGTCCTCCTTCGTCTCGGGTCTTTCTCAAATTGTTCCGCAGAATCGCGAATGTATACGAGGAAGACATGCAGAAAGAGGGAGCAGAGAGAGAGAGAGTTCCCGACGAGGGGATTGAAAAGGCAATGTCAGGCTGGTTCCGGCGATAGCGCAGTCAGCCGACCTTTACTCCAGCGTTTCTTTTCGAGAAATTTAAAACGGCGAAGGTTTATTAAATATTAAAAGCACAAGGGGCTCCTTTCGACGTTGAAAATTCGCCGGGCACCGCGGAGCCAAATCCCCCCCTCCCCCGTTACACGTTATCCATACAATCATTTTGCGAATAAGTTTTCCACGGACGACTCGAGCACTCGCGGCAGAGGATATAAAATTCTCTTCCATATAAAACTAACCCGATACCCCAAAAGCCAAACTGAAACGGTGCACGCGAGCCAATTTACAACACATTTTTCATCCAAGTTTTGTGCGCTACTCGCTTATCTTTTCTCTTTTCTTTATCGTCGAATGATACTAATGTTCGATAAGGATTTTCGGGAATAGTATCCTCAAGAATTACAACAATTCGTTCACTATTTTGCTTCTGGATGCTCACGATCGTCCAGATAAAAAGTCAACGATTTTTGCTCCTTCCTCCACGCTCGTGATCTTTTCAGATCCCGACAATAAAGCAGCTTTCTGGTCGCTCTTTTCATCCAAGTCATATATGACGATACTTAAATGGAAAAAATGTCATGTTCCGAAGATTGGTAACCCTTTCGATGTACCATCGCATATGGAAATATTTGCTCGGAGATCATAGAAATCATTTTAGCATTCTAGACTTTTGTAAAAATCCGGATTTATTGATGTTCAATTCACAATATAGAAATTTGAAAAATTCGTAATATTTCAAACTACGAATGGCCAGTGACATATTCGACAGCCTTTTTCCCCGTGTTTTCTGTAATAACGTTCAGCCGACTGCGAGTTCGCTGCAGGGATTTGGGCTCGAGATTAATACAGTTTTAAAGTATTTAAATCGAGTGAGCTGCTCAAGACACCCGGTAGATAATAATTTTTTAGGGACTATTATGCCAAGTCGAATCGATATTACGTTACTCACAGCGTACGGTGAAATTCCATCGGTCCTCAATGGCTGCTTCCGGTAGATGTGGATTTTCTGCCCGACAAGCCAAGTACTTGCCATCATCTTCGGGGCTCGGTACCCATTCCAGATAACTCACATTGCTCTCCTGGAAATAATATTCCGATGAAATTGAATGATTCGAGGCAAATGCACTTGATTGATCAATAACCGTGCAAAAAGAATTCTCCGTTTTTCAATATTGTATTTCTCGTTTTAATGCATCGATTATGAACGCGAGCGGAGGACAACAATGGGATCAGAAAATAAATTTCAGTCGGTTGAGCGTTGCCGTTGGTGATTTTTTCGGCTGTCCGATTTCAGGTCAATTGCGATACAATAAATTGATGGAATGCGAATCGCGTCGAATTCTATTGGAGTTTCATAGCCATGTTGAGTTCGTTGATCGCAACGATCCAACACCGGCAGCCTCTTCGGCCGTTTTCCGTCCACATTTCGAGGACCTTTATGGCGTCTCTACGCTCCTCTCATTCAGTCTCCTGTCGACGCGTAAAGAGAACAGATTAATTCACTGAGGGGATTTCCGACTCTGAGCTTCGTTGCGACCAAAATTTCCATGATTATTTCACGCGATGGTCTCTTTCTCTCTTCCCTCTAACCGTACCCTCGAAAATTACATTATTTCTTCGTCCCCCGAGGTCCACCCTCAGGCATCCTTCAATGTATTCCCCAGTGAGCCAGCGGCGCTCTCTACTTTCAGAACAGGAAAAAGGATTTAACTTCAAATTATAATATCATTGACGAACTTTTTATTCGTTTCTATACGAGTCAGATGAGCTCAAAGTTTAAAACCGATTCGACATCACGAATCCTTCGACGGGAGTAATCACTCGCGATTCCGCTTCAATTTACACGCAACAATATCAATCATAGAGAATCACGCAAATTGAGCGAACGTCAAAAATATGTTCGATTCACCCGCTATCTGCTCTCGGTAATAAAATTGGAGTTTTTTATTCGCTATTTCACGGATATGACAGAGGGTGAAAAAATAAACAGTCGTAATTCAACGTATAAAGCGAAAGAGGGAATGAAAATTTCCACGATTTTTTAAATTTCTCCCGTTTAAAAATAAGGAAACAAAGTATAATGCTGAAAATCCTTTAAAAGGGTAAACTTTCATGTTGAAATATGAACAGATTAAAAATTGATAATACGTTTAACAAGGAATTTGTCGAGAGAAGATAATTCATGGGGATCGGGTCTCCAACAATATCGTTGAATTCCATTCATTTATCCGCTTGCGTATAATACGCGCATGTATACGTATCTGTCCATAGCATTTGTTAGTTTTCTCGGTAAAAGTCATTAGGACGCGCGGGAGCGCGCATCGTGGCCGAGGATCGATGCGAAGCGAGACGAGAGCAATGGTTCCTCGACTAGCCGCGATTCTTTCCGCCACATCTCTTGTGTACCCGGAACGATTTTCCACGTATACAGCGGAAAATGCTCGCGCGCATATGACCCAGCGCAATGCGGAGCAAATGGGAAGTGAAGGGGATTAAAAGAGAACGGGGGATCAAAAAAGATCCGGTTGAGAAGGGGTTAGAGATTGAGAGACAGCATTGTGAGCGGTGAGAGCGAGAGAGAAAGAGAGAGAGAGAGAGAAAGAACGACGGAAAGACCGAAGAGAATAGTATTCCGGCATGGTCGCCGTCAATTTTTATGTACAACCTCGCTCTCGGTCCTGTGGCTGATTTAAATTGAATCTCCCAAGTGTTACGCTTAAATTCGTTCTGCCATTTTATTTTTATATTGCAAAAAGCTGGATTTTACGTAGCTGGAATTGCAGAGTAATCGAAAGCGATGAAGGCATTGAAATCATCCGTCAAGTTGCCAACTCCGATCTCGGGACGCTCGGGACGATAGTTTTCGTTGGAAATCTCACGGAATATATTCACTGGACAAACAATTCGGTTTGCTGGTCAAGTGAAAACAAAATTCTTTCTATCTATTGGAAAAATCCATCATTTATTTTTCCCTTAATATAGAAACTCTTTGATCCCCGAATATCGACTGTACTCTGGTTTCATTGATTTTTACAAACGGATATATGTTAAAATCGAGAGCTCGATCGTAATAAAAAAAGCATTTTTTCATCCCCCTTTTATCGGTCCTCGTCATTCCCGTTCGATTTTAGTATTTTCACTGTACTCCTGTGCTCCTTGGGTTTCTCTCTGTGGTTACCCTCGGTTCGATGCCCATCGAAACTATCGAAACTGCGTATATATTCGGTGCGAGAGAGCTCGGAGTGGCGGACCAGGGGGAGAAACGCAACCAGAAATTTTACCAATATTAAAATCTTGCGCGTGAAATGGAATTGCCACGTCCGATATTAAAGCCCGTCCGAGAGGAAAAGGGACTAAAGATCCTGAAGAGGCTGCGTTACAGAAGCACTATTATGATTTCCGCCACTGCGCGCCCTGCTATTCCTTCCTCGCTTTCTCTCCTTTTTTCTCCCCCATAGTGGGATATGCCAGCAGAGAGTGTACCCTCGATGCGTCAGTATCGGTTAGACGGTTCGATATAGTGAGCTGCACAAGCATGTACAGAGTATGCGTCGGAGGAAAATACGCCAGGAGTAGCGGCGGCGGCGGCGGCGAGGACGAGGAGGCAAGGGCGAGACGAAACGAAAGAGGAAATTCTGGCGTTGGGGAAAGAGGAACCACGAGAGCTCTCTCTAGCCAAGCCAGACCCAATTTATGTAACGTTCGCTTCTTTGTGTATAGCAGAGCGAAAACCTTCGTGGGAGCTTCGCTCTTCGCTCTTACTATGCCGTATCACGCTCTTGCAGCTACGGGATTAACTTCTTCTACCTATTCCTTTTCCGTCTCTTCAATTTCTCCCTCTCTCGGTGTCTCTCTTGCGCTCACTTTTTCTTCCTTATTCCCTCCACCCGACTCGGAATTTCTTCTGCTTTCCTCTTCCAGCAGCTTCATCTTTCACTTGTTCCATGCTCCGTTGGCTTTCTGCTATACTATTATAGCTTTTACATTACGTCGTCGTTGCCCTTTCGTTTTGTCACTATACCCCGCTCCAAACTGGGACAACAAACTTTCCGTTTTTCCACCTTCTTTACGAGTCTCCTTTTATCCTTTTATTTTTCTCCGTTCTTTCATACCCATAAAACTGTTTTTTTTCTCTCTTACGCACACACACACACACACATTTTTTATGGGTATTATTTGATCGGAAATTGTTCAATATGCACGAACTCTTGTCGAGCAGCCATTAGACCAGCCGGGCAAAATGAGGCTCGTGTCCTCTCGTCAACGCGCGTTTTGCAACTCGCTTTCGTTCAATATACGCGCGTAAACCGAGAGCGAAGAAAGTTTCGATTGCCTCCGCCGCGCGAGGAGTCCAAGGACATCGTAGAAACTTGGAAGCTCGAATTTAATTGTCTTTCGTCGTTAGCTCTCGAGATCGCTCGCAGATTCGGTAATGCAAAGCAGTCCACACATTTCCCATTTTTTTCTCCCCACGAAAACAGATCGTTGAAGACTAATGAAACGATAAAAACGCTTGTTTAGTGTCCCGAGGGCGAGTGATCGAGCAAAGCAAAAAGAGCGTGTGCTCGCTGGTGACGGGGGCGAGTGCGAGGAGAGAGTAAAAGTCAAGAGGCGAGTTAAAAAAAGCGAGGAAGCTACTTGAATGAAAAGATGAAAAAAAAGCGCGGAGTTGGGGCGGGGGGCAAAAAGAGAGAATAAAGTGTGGAAATAACGCGACAAAGGAGCTAAGAATAAGTGAACAGGGGTTGAGACGTGTAAAGGAAGCGAATGAGGCGAGGGAGTGAGAGAGAAGGAGGGAAAAGAGGGCCTGAGCCAGCTTATAAAATGTGCTCCACAGCTGTGTGCTCCAGGCTTATTCTCACGAGGCCGAGAGTGAGCGAGCCAGTCTCGTGGAAATAATAGCCCTGGATGTCCAGGAGAGTCAGAATTCAAAGGATAAAGATAGAGTTTAAAGGAATGCAGAAGCGAGAAGGAAGCAACGGAAAGGGAAAAAGAAGAAAAGTTTGGCCAAGGTTCGCCCTTAATGCCGCGAGTCCCGATTCCTTCTTAACCTTTGTCGGACTTACCCTCGTCTTATCTCCAAACCCCTCTCGATCGTGGCAACGATAGGACGCGTCTCAAGCCGTTAGATTTTATAGTGCAGAAGCAGCGCGTTGGAGCCCCGCAGTGTATACGTCTCTACATACATTCATGTATACAAACATACTATTTTGAGAGGAGGAAAGAGACACAAATGTTCGAGGCCCCTGCTACGCTATGACGGTTGTTATCATTGTCGTTACGAGTATTACTGTCGTCAACGATCGTCCCTGTATGCTCCACAGGCTAAATACCGCGAGGGAAATGGATCTGTAGCGATGCGAAGACAAAACTTTTGCTCGAGGGAGGGTGGGCGCGTTAGGGGTCGGGATGATACTAAACTTTCGCTTGAACATTAGTCTGTAAGGATTGCTGAGTCTGTGGGCTTCGTGCCCCGAGGATTATCCTTTTTCACCATTCGTTTCTTCTTTTCTTAATAGATTCCTAGGATTAGCTATCGCAAATCCGTCCGACTCATACGCGCCGGTTACGCTGTGTTATTACACGAAACTACGTACTAAAAAGTGTCCTCCGAGTGTCTCAAGTGCCGTTGGCATCGGTTGCGAAAGCAAAAATCCCGCCAACTTTTCCTTCCTTTCAATTGTTTTTCCTCAACCGTATAATTCCTCGGAGGGAATTTTTCAAGTTTATTTGGCGTCAACGAGCATTCAGGTGGTTTCTTCGATCGAATATTTTTCGGAGCTTCCGAACGAGCTTCTCGGCTCAACACAAAGTGCATCGCGAATAAGCTCCGCGTTCCTCATTCGCTCTCTCCGTGTTCTTGGTCCCGAGGATTACTCCTGCCGGGACTGATGCCCTCTTGCGAGACGCAGCAGCAGCAGCAGCAGCATCCCAATCTGAGACGAGAGCTGGCAAAATACGACTGACTAAATACACGCCTCCTCGCCCCTCGGTGAAATGCACACTCGTGTCTTGTGTATACCTAATATACTCCTGTCTTCCATGCTTCAGTTAACAATAACATGTGCACATAGAGCGTCGCAGACTTACGAATCGTTGGTCCGTAGAATACAGAGTATCACAGTTGGCGTATCTTCTCGGCCTGAAGCTCGAGGCAGCTCGAATTTCCCGCAGAATCAGCCTCAAATTCAATTCTCCTGTCGCACGATTTTACCTCGGCGAAATGAAGTACGTGAAATACGCGCGTTCCGCGTCATACCTACTACCATAAAACCCATAGCTTTAATGGGGATATCAAGGTGGCAGTATTTGCCAAGTATATGCACCGTAAATTCAACGAGATTCAACGGGCACGAGGACGTTTCGAGCATTCCCGATTATTTCGACACCACCTACCGCGATCCAACATCCGTTTTCTCTCTTTCTATTTCTCGACCCCGCTCCCTCCCCACCGACGTCTCTTTCTCTCTGTTTCTCCGCTTCTTTGCTTCTTCCCGTACGAGGACATGATCGCAACGAGACGAGAAATACTTGACACGCACACTCCTCGCGAGTGTGAAATGCATCCCTTGAAAATCCGTCGACAAATCCTCCGAGGTATTTTCTGCCATCGACCCTCTACCGTCCCAGGCCCCGCGTTCTTCGCCCCGACCCTTTCTACGCCTCTGTCTCTGTCCGGTACAAGGGTTATCGCTATATGTAGGAGCGGCGTTGCCCTAACACGCGTACACCTCAGTAGGATTTATTTTTATCGTTCCCGGTCTACTTCCTGGGCGCAGGACTGCTCCTGCATCCTTCGCCGCTCCAAACTCCGTTCTCTTTATCCGCGAATCGGAATTTTATCCATTTTCCAAGAATAAAAGGAGGGCGGCTAGGGACGTGGAAAAATAAGAAAAATAATAATGAAAAAACAACGTCACCGGACGGACGGAGAATTAGGGCGGGCCCAGGTAACCTTCGAAGGACGAAACTTTCTCTTGGATAGTGCTCTTCTTCCTCTTCTTCTTCTCTCACTTCTTTCTTCCTTCCACATCGTCCCATTCGCCCGGGGATCCGTACGATCATTCCCCAAGATCCATGCGCATCCGTATAGATATATAAATGCGATCACCATTGCGAAAATTTCGCCCTTGGGATAACATTATAATTCACTCTCGTCCGTTACCGCCATCTACGTGTTCCCTGACGCTTCCAATGTTCCAACATTATTGCCGGCTCTTAGTATTCGCCTCGCAACCCTAAATGTCGTATACTTTTATCTCCACTCTTTGCCCACTGGACAAACGGGATAACTTTTGTTTTTCACTCATATTAGTCAACCGGATGAAGATGTAGGGGAGTTTCAGAAAATTTTCTTCGCCGTACAAGATCCCACAATGCTCTTACCCCCGCGAAAAGGCAGAAGAATAACGATAAATTAAGCAGGCACGCAGTAGCCGTCCCGGAGGGAGAGCTTGGAACCAATATTTTTTCGATTTCTCGCCTTTCTCTTATCGCCTTTTATGCGAGCGCCCATAAAAAAAAGCGCAATGTTGTATAGTTGATTAAAATACGGCTGAGTCGTTGCTGACTACAATTTCGGTAAATTTATCACCGCCCCCGATCCAAATTAACACTAAATCCTCTTTATACACGTGTGCAGCCACAGAAATTAAGAAATTGACCACAGTGATTTTTGTACCTCCCATGAAAGCCAGACATCCTCTTAGAAACGAGCGAAATGCACTTTTCCGTCCGTGCACCAACGAGCCTTAATTAAAAATGTGTGTTCTCCCGGAAAAGTTTCCTTCCCTTTCATACTAACCCACCCTCTCGCACTTGCTTTCCAGTCGGTTTTCCAGATGCTGACAGAAAAAAAATTACAATTATATTACAACGTGCCAGCCCAGCCCGGTTGTACTCTTTTTGTGCTTGCGTAATGGTCTACACGGGGCATTTCTTTGGTCGGGATAAACAAACCCTTGCTTCGTTCATTCGTGTGAGTAAATTTACACGTTCGCGTACGTTGCTCATTACGTTTATTCACGAACGAGGCTTCGGTCGGTGATTTTTACGAAAATCTTAATAATCGAACGTTTTGAGGTCATTCATTACGGAGAGTTTCTTCATTTGCTTCGACGTTACGGAAAATAAATTCGACCCCCTCCCCCCCTCTGAGTGCAGCCATACAAAGTCGGTTCGATCTTAAATTGCAGTAAAAAAAAATTGCAACTCTGCACTCGACACTTGACTCTTGATTTCGCGTGGAATTCCCCGAGCACTGTATTCAGGCACTGAAGACTGAGTGACGTCTGGCCGCTTTTTTAAAAAATCCTATCGGTATACGTACAGGCAACGAAGGAACTCGAGCCCTGGAGTGGGTTTATGAATTTCGTCGAGTGTACCCGGGCGCTGGCCGTGTACGGTTCAGACCACCGTCAGTGCCTTAATTGTACGACTTTACGTACGATTGCGCGAGTGCGGTACGACTGCGGTATGTAATTTTTAGCAGAGCACACTCTTGAAGGAATGCCTCTTATCTCAACGAAGGTAGATTCGCTGAGTCGTGAAAAGCTATAGAAGAAACTTGGGGAGCTTGTTCTTTTGCATTTTCAAAATTTTAATGGCATTTCTTTCATGATTAGGGCCGAGAATCGTTAAGCCTCTTCAGGTTTTATCCTCAAATAGCTCAATGGCAAAGTTCAATCTGCGAAACGAAACTACGCGAAGAAAGGAAGAGATTTTTTGCCCTTTCTTATCACGTCGAACCCATCCGATTGGCGAGCAACGCTCATCGCACATGTTTTCTGTGTATCACTCGTTTCTACACAATTCAAATGTCTTTATAGCGAAGGGTTGATCGTCGAGAATCGAAGGAAAATATGATATTTATACGTTATCAGAGGACTGTCATCCCCGAGCCTTTCTTCTCTCCCTTTCCGACGACCATCAACTCTGACTCTTGAAATCTTCGGCTGACCTGCTCAACCAGAGATCCCACGGGATTCGAGCTAAGCTTCTGGCTCTCTCCTCCTCGCAGTTGAGCTGTCCAAATTTTCTCGTGAAATCGCCTCTCTGCATTTCCAGCTCTGAAGAAATACAGAAACCCGGGGCAGCAGGCATCAACTCTCGAGCAAAGAGAATCCTTCTGATCTGAGACGGGAGAAAGGCCGAGGACGAAGATATTGCGGCGAACCATCAGCATAGCTTTCCTCATGGGATATACAGGGAGAAAAGAGGATTGTGACGGAAAGATGTTACGTTTATGGACGGAAATTTGTAAGCCAGAATTGCTCGTGAATCGAGGACTCCGATGACCTCTGTTTGACCCGCGCTTCGGAGTTTCTTACCTTCTGAATCTCTCACTGTCTTTTTGCCCAATGATAAATGCCACGAAATTATTGGTCTGAGGAGAGTTCGAGGGAGAGATGAATGCGGAACGTGCAAATGACACATGGCCATTTTTCCCCAAGTCCGAATAAGCCTTGAAACATTCTTTTGCTCTTATTGCATAAAAGTTTTATGTTTCAACGTGTTTGTTCGGTATTTGACGAAAATTCAAGAATCCGGGCAATCTGAGAGTAGAAGTTTACGTGGAAAAGAATCCTTGAAATTGTTACCACGATAAACCGCAGGACGCGCGCGTTTCGTCAAAGTTTTATTTGACTCTCGTTTTCTCCGTTGAAGTTCGACACTAGAACACGAATAATAACTCGCAAGAAACTTCATTGATCTACTTCCTTTTTGCATCCACCAAAAAATTCATGAAGGTGGCATCTTCGCTTTAAGATCTCCTTCAAGTTTCATCTCTTCATATATTCGACTGAACTTCAGTTACGTCCTGCTACAGAACGTTTCCTATCGTCGCAACGAACCTCTGCATATACTTTATTCTAGAGAATTTCGCTCGAGTGCTTCTCAAAGTGACTTTTCCTCAAATCAGCAAAATAATATTGCAATAAGTTCAGACGATCTCTTCCTGTCGTAGAATAAATAGAGGCGTCCGTTCGTTTCAGACTACCGAGTGCTTCGTACACCGAAGGTCTTCTTCAAATATCCTCAATGAGAATATTTGTAAAGACTATGCGATGAATAAGCGACTCACGGAGTCGTGAAATTCCTCGAATGCGCTCTGAACGACGATCACCCACACACACACACACTTGAAATTCATTTGTGAATTGGAGAACGTTCGAGGAAAAAAAACGTCTCGCAATTTGATGAAAGAAATAATGAGTGAATCAGCGATTTATTTTGACCCGGATTCCTCGATAATTCTTACGAACGAATGTTTTTACGCACTTTTAAGAAATTCCCTAAAACTGTGATCTTCGCAGCGAATCACATTGCGGACCTAATTCCATTGAATTACTTTTATCCGAGACTTTCTTGTCCATCATCGCGCCTCTTCGTTAGTTTTCTCATTTTCCTTGTGCGCAACATCTCCACTCGAATGTCTCGGAGGTTTTTCTTTTCCGTCGCTGTATCTCATTATAGTATAGGAACAAAGAGCTCTCCATTTATTCGTTTTAACGGTATCAACGTTGGCTAACTTGCTCGAATCCCTTGTTCTCCTCCAAAATGTCAACTTTCCTCTTTCCTAAGTTGAATATCTCGAGGGGTTTTGCTCTGTCATTTTAATATGCAGCTTTTCATCAATTCGATAAAACACGATCGCGAAACCCGTTGTTGGATTAAACGAGGAAAGAATGCACTCACGTTTGCCGTTATTCCCGTCTTCAACTGCTTTGAACCTTTCCACCACGTGAAGACCGCCGGAGGCATTGAACCTGTGCTTCGACAAGTGATTTCGTATGTTTTTCCAGCCGAGATTTGTCTCCGTTTGGACTGTCTGTCGATGTGGACACTGAGTGGCCTCACTGCAAAGACCAAGCAAACAAGAATGAAGAATCCGGTTAAACATGTCGGAGCCAACGTTGACGTTGGATCAAAATCGATCAAAATAAGATATTTTATACTTTTCCTCCTTAATCATTTGAACTTATTCCAAGAAAGTATATATCGCGCGAGGAAAGATCGTTGTCTCATTTGGGGCTAAGATCGATTGGGAATTAGAATGGAGTCTGGTCAGCGAAATATTTGAAGCTTTCCACCGTTCTTCGTTTTCCCAGCGGTGTGAAAACGTATCGCAGAAGTAGTTTTATGTGACGTCATCAGCGCTGCTTTCCAACGAAACGTGTATTGAATTTCACCTACTGCAAACGTGCCATGAATGCAATATCATTTCATCAGAGGGTAGAAAATCGTGAAAAATATCGATACGATGGCAATAGTCGGTTGGAACGATTCGCGAAGCTACGAAACTCTCGCGCACACCACTTCCGTAGTCTCATTATTATCCGCTTCTATAATTGGTCAGCGTATTTGTAAATAATAAATTGTAGCTTTGACATCGATTCCCCTGAGGGATTCGGATGACTCCGAAACCCCCGTATTAACCATTAAACATTCGCGTTCGAATGAAGACTCTTCAAATAATTTAAAGCAGTTCCATCAAATAGCGTATTTGTTTAGGTGGCAACAATGCTCGTTGAACTTCTTTCGCATGCAAACACTAATTAGGTCGTCGAAATGGCCCTGTTTAAGCGCGTCGTTACAGGTTAACAACTTGGCAATAATAGTTTGCGAACGATACTATTATAATTCTCGTCAGTGCATGGGTCGAGGCAGGGGCCGGGAGAGCAGAGAGGCAATTGTCGAGGTTCGTGAAGGATAATACATGCTCGAGCTAATAATAATACGAGACTATTATCCACCTAAACTACATGTGTATTTCTAACAAATGAGAGGGTGCAAGAGAGAGAGAGAGAGAGAGCGAGAAGGGGTGGAGAAGGAAAGGGACTCGGAGCCAGCTTGCCCCGGATATTTCACATTTCATTGTGTCGCCGATAGCGAGATAGTAATCATCCCACGCGAACCAAACATCGCTCACGCGTGCGGACGCGAGAGATTATTGCGACGATTAAAGGGTTGAGCAGGATTATCTAACCGTGATTAAACTTACTGGGCCACTATCTAACTTACTATCGCATTATCCGTAAGGCATGTGGAATGTACTCGTACTAGACTCCGTTCTCTTGAAACTTTACAGCCGAAAGTCGTCACTCCTTGTTTACTGGAAGATTAAGTTCGAGATTGCCGGGTTTCTTGTCTCAATGCTGCCGTTGTAATCCGGTTTAATGAAAAATGCACTCACCTCAGGTTTTATCTGGTTTTTGTTACTCTTGAGCAACGCTTTACTGGGCTTTTAGGGCCTGACCTTTTTTCCTAGCGCCTTTTTATGTTACTGCTTCCATCACTTTCGTTTGATTCTCGTCTCTCGTCTACTTTGATTAATAAAGCTGTTGCAGTTGATTTCATATCACAACACGAGTCCATTATACTCAACTTCATCGGGTCAGGCAAGTTGACTTCGCGAAAACAACGAGTTAAACTGTTGTCGGAATTTCGTGACAGTTCAGAAATTTCTCTTGCGTGGACGACTCCCTTCCAAACATCTCCCTCTCTCTTTCTCTCTGTCTCTGGCTGCGCGCACGTTGAAATATGCGAGTCGCGAGGCTGGCTCATCTCTCATGTTCGCTTATACATTAAATGCATCGCGATATATATGATCCGCCATGACAGAGGTGGGAGCGACATTTTTCGCGAAAAGTTTCCTCGTTAAGCGCGTTGCTCTGGACGACCGAAAAAGAGCAAGAAAGACCAACCGAGCCGGCTAGATATGTCATTCCGGTGCATTCGCACGCTGTTGCCAAGTTTGTAGAATTTTGTCTCTAGTTTCTATCGGCGTCTCAATGCCCGGGAAGCATTCGTGCAAACGACGAGGAAAATCGCAAAACTAACTGTGAAAACAATTAGGACGAGGCACACGTTCGGGGCTAGCCCGGAGGAAGGAAAGCGTAGCGAAAAATATATCTCTTCAGGTCGAATCAATGAATATTGGCCAATATTTTCCAAACTCCATTGGATTTAGAATAAAATACTTCAATAACTTATCAATCTAATCGATTCGCATCGAGATCACGAGAACTTTCAATATAAATTGGCTCCCCCACAGGAGCGTCGTCACCTTCGATCCAGTTGTGAAATCCAATCAATTAACCCAACGTCCGAGTCTAACGAACGACTCCCCAACCTTTTGCCAGCTTCTTTCAGCTAATACTGAAAAAATAAAGAAAAGGTTGGAAAGAAAAAGTAGCCGCACAACGACGCCTTTTTCAAAGTACCAAACGAGAAATAGATTGCTGTACAGACCGCTAGCTCTGCACCAGAGAAGGCTCCAGAGTAGTATACTCATTTAATTACAGCAGCAGCCCGAGACACGGCAAAGTGGAAACCTCGGACGGTGAATTATTCCAAGTTTAGTAGGGTCCAGGGCGCAAGGAGGACTGAAAACGGCGGCGGATCGTTGCCAGCACCGGGTGCCGAGCTGTTGTAACGAGCTTTTATGGTATCTCGAGACACACGCAACAGAACTACCACACGCACGACAACCACCGAGAGTACCAAGCAATAACCGTTTAAACGAAGCTCGATCTCGGGCTGCAAGAAAGATCGCAAAGACGAATGTCTTCTCGCCGGAAGTGTCGACTAAACGACGCCATTTTGGCTTTTTTACTTGTTGAAAAGGGTCGTTGTCATACACCGCAGTAGAGCAAACGTTTATCCACCAACATTGCCTCATATCTTTAATATGTTATGTGTTCATCGAGATGCGACAATGATCAATCATATATCGAGTTTTCATTACTTTGCTTTGATTCCGAGACGAAGAATTTCTTTCTGAGTTAGCCACCTCGAGAGAGAAGCGCGATTGAACATTCGATTTGAGCTAATTGATAGAATTTTTGTGAAAATAATCGTTTCGAGCAAATGGCACGAGTAAGATTTTCATGTTTACGTTCGATTACAGAAATCTCCGGACTCGGACGTTTTTTCAAGGGATCCGGAAGATGATTGTTCGTCACAAAATAGCACACGGGGGAGCTAAAATTCTCGGTGAAAATAGCACGTCTGACCACGTCGGGATTTATCTCCTCGGAGCTCGAAGGCAAGCGAAAATGTATTTTTACCTCGTATCAGCATGAAACGAAAGAACAAGTATTGTCAAAGGAATAAAAAAGCGCTGACATCGATTTACGGAAATATCCTCGAGAATTGTATGTGTTACGCTGACAAGTATCGAGTGGTTTCTTCCACAAGGTGTTTTTTATTCCTCCATTTTTATATATCGCAAAGTACTGATCCTTTATCGGTATCTTTGAGACTTTTAGCCTTGGTATGTGCGGGGGCTCGCGAAATTCGCTTACGGTTTTACAATGCAATAGCAGCAACAACGGCGTCAGTAGTATCTCAAATCGAGATAGAAGCTGCAACGAAAGGGTGGGAAGAGTGGACGGGAAGATCCCCAACTTTCGGCTCGGCTTCTTCCTCCAGCTTCGGCCTTACTCCTCCGCTTTATCTCCCTTCCCCACTTCCGTTTACCGGAACCACGTCTGCCATCACGTATCCACGTTTCAACCTCTCGAATGTTTGTACGTTTTTCTCTTGTTCCTTTTTTTGCCGGTTCCTCCGTTGCTTCGCATACGGCTGTGAGCCGCGTGAGCACCGGGTAAAACTTTCGAGTCCCAGCGACCTCGAACCCTTCGCTGCCCCCTCCTGCTCTCTCTTCCTCACTTTTTTCGTTTTTTCTTTCTTTTTGTCTCTTTCGCGTATTCCCCTGGCAAGTGGAAAGGCAGTGCGAGAGCCGCAGACGTACACAGGAATATAACGATACCAACGGGGAAAGGAGCGAGCAGCGTTGGGAGCCGGGGAGGGCCTGAGCTGCTCGGTACAGCGCTACAGAAGCAACGGCATAACGTCTGCGGGCCGGTTATGCGATGAGGCCGATCTTATGCGCAAAGTCCCCTTCCGCCATCTTACGACTTCACGGGACATGATTTAATTTAAACTTGTTTGACGAAAACTTTTCGCGAGCTGAATCTCTTCGGAGTACGAGACAGCGAGAGTCGCCTTAAACGAATTCGAATCCCCTGCGCTCACTCTCACCAACTTTTCTCACTTTCTTCCCTCTCTCCTTTCACTGTATCTCTCTTCTCTCTACTTCCTTGGCCTCTCATTTGTACGAATGTGATTTTCATTTGTTCGAATTAAAGAATTCGTCTCGTGTTTTGAAGTCAACGCCATTCGTTCCTGAAATACCGTTCGGCTTCATCGTCACTAGCAGAGATCGGTGTCGAGCTTTTTTCGAATTCCACAGCCATTTTTTCACTTCATTTCGAGTACGGAGGTTTTTTCGTGGAAACAAAAACGCCTTATTCGCAATAACGAATACGTATTTCAAAACATCCCTGCTGCTCCATTGTTATTCGTTTTATTAGTGGACGGTTTTTATGACTGCATTTTTCGAACGTGCGGACACAAAAAGGTGAAAGATTCCGCACGTGCGGGACAAACAATCGAGTGTTTAGTGCAATATTTAGAAAGGGGATTGCGGACACCGTGAAGAATGAGAAAGAGGTTATTGGCGGTGGCGATGGTGAAGTGAAGGAAAGCGCGGGGATGAGATATATTCGAGAAACGAGATGTTCTATATCCTCGTGACACCCTCGGCGTCCGGGGTTTCACGTCATAAAATTTAATTTAATATCGCGTCGAGGCGCGCCGCTGCTGCGTTGCAGGATACGACGAGTCGTAGTTGTTTTCCGTCGCCACGGATCCGTTCGGTGCTGCTGTTGCAGCACATCTCGTTCAGCTAGTGTGCCACCAATTCGGTTGTTATTAATGATAGCAGCGAACCGCCGTCGCGGGTTGATTGGTTTTCGACATGCCAGTCGCGACCACTGCGAGCTGCTACATCCGTAAACCGAGGACCCACCGCGCTTTCGCCGAGCCACCCTCTAAGTTTTCCCATCACCCACCCCCCTTCGATTTGCACAGTTTTATACGTTCACTTAATGGATGAAAAATGTTTGGAATTTCAATATCACGCTTCGTCTCCCACATTCATGTGGCGTACACGCTTCCCCGTATATATTTTTCCATGCTACTATATTTTTTTTTTATCGTTGTGCACACTAATTTGTTGTATGGAGCTGTTAGGCTTTCCATTTCAAGAAGAACAACAGGGGGATAATAAACTCGTAAAAAACGCCGACGCATGTGCCTACGACGTTGGATCGCGGTCCGGAAATTTCGTTCATTAAAATCATCGTCGTTTATCCGCTTCGATTCAATCACGTGGAATTATTTCGGGGTCAAAGGAACACGGAAATTCGTTGTTACGGATAAGAGGAGGCGAAAAGACGACGCTTCCCGTGTCCCAAACGTAATAAGCTTTCATACAGATTTCATATGCCATACTCACTGTAAAGCTCGATGGTAACGGTAGCCGAGGCCGGTCGAGTGAGATTGGTGTTGCTAGCCCTGCACGTCAGGTTGGTGTTGTGGTGATTTCTGGTGAGGCCCTCGAGCGTGACGTGGTTTACCGTCACGAAATTGATCTCGCCGTTGGTAGTTTGGATCTCCCTGACTTCGTAGCTCGAGTTGATCAGCTGAGAGCCGAGGTACCACACGACCCTCGGCTTTGGTCTGCCTGTCGGTCAGAAACGTCGGACACATGCAGTCAATGACATCGTTCCGTCAGCCCATGATTCAACGTATTATTCTAATTATACACACAATCGTGGACAAGACAGATATAATCTAATCCCGAAAGTTGATGCGGGGTCACGTCCTATAAACGCTTTGATTGACACTCGAGTTTCGAGAGAAAATTTCATTCTGCGCACCCAGCCTGCAGTCTGGACTTTCAACACCGATCGTACAAAGACCACGAGATTTGAGCCCGTCGAAGAAGCAACACGCGACTTTTCCGATTACAATAATCTCGAAAAAGTATCGATATTTATCCAATCTCAAAAGCAAACCATCCGATTCGAGGACAATTATTATTGAACCGTTCGATTCGGCGATCTTGAAATTCTCAATAATCTGATTTATAAAAGATTCAACGATACGTTTTTTAAATTAACCCGTAGACACCACACTGGTGCCAATTTGCACTTGGACTTTTAAAAACTTTTTATTTCATCCATAAATGCATGGAACTAATCTTACAACGAGACTTTTTAGGAGTAATTTTTAAGAGTTTGTTATAGAAAAATGGGCAAACTGAAGAATTTTGAAGTTCTGGACACTTGACATTTTCGTGGCTCCAAATTTGCACCAGAGTGGTGTCTACAGTTTAAATGAATCCCCCGAAACGATAAATTTTTCTCGATAGTCAGTTCATACTTGTAAAATCATAGAAATATTCATGAAATTATTGCTTTTCATCTCATAAGCAGAGAAACAGAGAAAAGGAGAGAGACAGTGAGAGATAGAGTCGAACGACGACCCTCATAATCACAGTGCCCTGTCAATCAGGATATTGATACCCTCTTATTTGCACAGGAACGTAGCTACGTTTACCAGAGGTTGGCTTTAGTCGGTACGATAATTATCGCCTCCGAGTTGACCCTAATTATCTATACAACGGATCTATTGTCTCTGTCCTCGACGGTGGTCAGCTCTCGAGTCTTGCGATACAGATATCTATAATCATATTCGTCTGCATTTAACGTAATATATAGATAGGCATATTTGCTTTGGATATCCATCTACTGGTATTTGACGTTCGGTTCATCGTCTCCGAGTTCGAGACCGGTTGATATATACACATTGGTTCCCTTACACGTTGCTTTCCTCACGAGCAACCATGCCCACAAGTCTCAAGATCACTCCATCAGTCACGTACTATTGAGTGTCCATAGATACGCGCTCTTGCTTTGTACGGATTTCGGGTATCGATTATTTGTAGTCGCCCATGAATTCCCAAATTTGATCATATAAATTGGCACGATTAATGCTTCCCTCCGGAACACTCGATTCTCCTCGCACGCGAATTTAAATCCAAGAGAAATTTCAAATTACGCTCAATGGCATTCGACCATTTCGCTGTTCGCCTTATACGCTTAGAGTATTACAATTTATTGGACATTCTTGCCAAATTCAATTAGCAGAGATGGCTTTCGGTTTTTATCGAAAATTTGACTTCGCGCGGATGAAATACCTCGTTTATTACGTGCAAACCTTTCGTTTCACTCGCCTTTTTTTCATCCCGATATCTTTGACTATTTGCGGACATACCTGAGAATATTTTCTATTCGAAAAAGCCCTCAAATCCTGCTGGAAATTTCCCTGTCACGGTGAACTTCGTGCACTATGAATTGCAGAATATTGAGGCTGTTTCGAATTTCAACTTTTCTGGAATTTCGAATATTCTGCCCGGAGGAGTTTCTCTGGAAAGCGAGACTCTATTAGACCCACGGAGTGTCGTAATATTCCGGAAAATTCCTATTATTCGATGGATTCCGAGATAAACTTCGAACCAACTCGATTGCTCGAGCAATTTTGGTCCCAACGAACGAAAAATATCCAACGAAATGGCCTTTCCGAACAAAAACTTCTACCAAAGGAAGCCGTTGAATAAAAAACGATTGCGGGATCCGTATAATTTCGAAAATTGTCGGAACTCGTCGCTCGAATAGCTGCAGAGCTTTTTATGTGTACATTTTCGACACTTGAGTGAGCGCTCATTCGGCGTGTATTCAAATTACTTTCGTAATGACGCTGCTTGATTTATAGTTTTGATTCTCGATTTTCGCATACGTCTGAAGTTGCCGGACGTTTAATTCCGGTCGGAACTTTGATAACCAATGATCCATTAAGATTTAATGGGAGGTTCGATAATCCATCGGTGCATTGATGGGACGAAAGAGTATACGGAGAGCCTTTTATACGAATATTTCGGATGAATTTGCTAGAAAAATTTGCTATGTTTTGTAGCAGCGCTATTCTATATCGTCATTCTATTACATTTCACCAAAGTGCATAGTTATTTTGATGCCGAAAGCAGTTCTCTCTAATTTTACTATGTACGACAGGCAAAATTTAGGTCTGGGACATTCTTACGTCGAACGATGTATCGATATCCGAATGTCACTCGTGTCTTTGGCGAAATGCTTAAAAATTGGTGAATCAGACTGGACAAATTGCTTGAAATTTTACTATGTGCCACTGGTTAATTTTCATGTTTATACTCGCAACGCCTCATATAATTGGTGGGCGCATGAATTTTGCTATGTTATTGAGCAAAATTTAATGCGGTAAATGGGAAAATACGAAATTATGCAATTTTTCGTATAGCGCAGAGAAACGACTGCCATGTTATCTCCCAAATTTTCATCAAATCATTTGATTATTTACTATGTTTTTGATAAAATTTCGCTCGGTGTTCGTTTTTTATATAGTACAGCGCGTTATTTACTATGAACTGTGGTAATGGTTTCCCAAACTTTTGCATTGTTTGACACACTCTGGAGCGATTATTATTATAATATCGATGTGGTCCGACGTTACTATAAAAACATAGTAATTTTTGATATAAAAGTCTCTCCGTGTGTCAAAATACTTTTGGACTGAAATTTGCTCGATGATGAAATTTCGTGGAGGTCGAAGTAGAATCCGGGAGGCGATTTCGTTGGGACTGTGCAGAGCTGGACGACGCGGTTAAACGTTTACGTTCATAAACCGGTAAACTGCACGGACACGTAGATTGTTGGTTTGTCTCTTTCTCGTACTGTCGGGGCGAGTGCGGAGCAGTGATTTTGCATCGGGTGTTAAAACAAACATTTTACGGGTACCGGGTGTCCATTCGTGTGCTGGGGCACGCGCCGGCTCGCTCTAGCTGCTCCACTGCGAGGAACCTCCCTCTTCATTAGTACCGATACCACGTTCAGGCATCACCAACACCGCCTGCGTGTCGTTCGTAATTGCATTTTGTTATACGAAACCTACCGACTGTCAGGTGGCTGTACGTGGATGAATAAATGCAAAAAATGTGATTCACGCCCGATAAAAACATGTGTTTCGTATTATGTTACTACGATACGGAATTGAATATCGAGCGACGGTGGAAGCGGGGGTGTATAGAAAGCGCAGTTTAATCATGCGACTTCCCCCCTTTTTCTCATTTCCCATTGCATTTGTCTCCCGGCAATTTTCAATGCCGAAATTCGCTCACGGGGTGTGTTCGTCCTCGGTATACGCGTAAGCGAATGAATTCCATTTTGAAATTCGAGTTATGCCCATTCGCTCTGTAATTTCTCGAATTTGATGGCACTTTAATGTTTCGGAATGGCAAATGAAATTACAGACTTTCGCTGAATATGCTTCCTTATAGTATACCGAGAGCAACGATCTGGAAAATGAAAATGTAGATAGCGACGAGGAGAGGAGGGAGGTACGAGGGAAGGAATGCAGGGATGAATTTCGCAGACACTCGAAAAGCAGCAATCTTTCAACGCGTTGTCACGCGCATCCATTTTATTTCAACTGTTCGTTCTCCATTTTCTAACTATCGAGTGACCGAGTTTCCTTCCGCGAGTCCAATACTCTACAAACAACAACAGAGTGAATAAGCGTAAATAAAATAAATCGCTAAATGAATTGCTCCGCGCGCGCTGCGATATCGCGCAGAGTATTTTTTCATACTCGCCGTACCAAAGCGAGATCGTTCTTTTCCAAGCGATCTAATATTCACAGATATGAAATTATTGTTCGTATGAAAGCGGCAAACGAGTTGCCACGAGCACACACACGCGCACATACTGCTGCGGAATGTACCACCATGAATAACCAAACATTGCATCCGCGTCGGTAGCAAAGTGCTGGCTGGAATCCGAAGCAGCAGCCATTGTTGGTATTTGTGCAATACGAGGGTGGCAACATTGCGCATGATTTTATGCGACATTGCGATAAATTGAAGGTAGCAACTCGGGAGTTTCTCGGTATTGCGTTCAGTGTTGAGTGACGAAAGAACGTGTCTTCGCGTTTGACATAAATTTTCAACTCGCTAAGCGATATTTGCGCGACGTTTTCAAATATTTTTCTTCCCCTTCGTAATAACTTTCCCGAGGATTTATCATCATTGCCGTTGTCACCTGCAACGCACACGCCGAAACGCACAATTCGCCTTGCAAAAGCAAACAAACCGAAAGCATACGCGGTATGACAATGAAATATTGAAAATTTCGCTCCCTTCCCCGAAGCTCTTTTCCTAACCATCGATATATCGAGGCTCGGGAAGCAAAACGAAATGAAAAAGTCTGCCTTCGCAAAGCAAACTGACTCCAGTAAACTCATCAGTTTTTCACACAAGGATAATGAAATCACTGACACCGGCCCTCCTTCTTGTTTCCATCAATCTCAATGCTTTGTTCCCAAGAATATGCGTTCAACGGTCGAGCGATTTTTCCACTGGGCATGCACACGCTAATCCGGAAGTACGGGAAACGTGCCGGACAATATCGGGCTGAGTTAACGCACCGTAGAGTTATGGAAAGAGGAGAGTAATGCATCGGGAAATAGAGACGCGTGTATACCTATGGAGATGCGGCTAGAGTAAGAGATTATGTCGATACACGAGTGTGGAAACTTGGCAGGGGTGAGGGGCAACGAGAGCAGGGGGAGGAAGGGTGAACGGACGACAGCAAGGAGGATAGGAAAGGAGCGAAGAGAGCAAGTGGGATGGGCCAGGGGGAAGTGCATTGGGTATAGTCGTCGTTTCGCAGACTCGCCGAACCGTGGCTTCCTCTTCCGGGAGGAAATAACAATTACTTTTGGGGCTATCCCGGCTAGTGCACGAACTATCCCTGTACAAGCTATCCATATACGTGTATATTTCTATATTAGCTACGACGCGCTTGTACACAGATATACGCGAGTTTGCTCTTAAGCTCGAGGCAAAGTTAAATGTGCGTTCACCTTAATGCTTAGCCACAATTTTTCTACCTCACTTTCCTCCTCCTGGACCATACTATACTCGCCATTCTCGTATAGCTTCAGCTACTCCTGCGACTCCACCCTAGTATATACGTTATCCTCTCCTTTTTTCTGCCTTTATTCACGGTTTTTCTGCTGCTCCTCCTCCTCCTCCCTATTTTGCCTCCCTTTTCTTACTTTCCTCGCACTCGTTCTCTCCGTACTTTTGGTTTAAGTGTTTAAAGTACAGCGATGGAGGATGCTGGTCCCGGCTCTTCGTCGCTGCTGATTGATTGGGAAGAGGACAAGTCTTCGGAGTCTGCGTCCTGACACGTGTCACGGTACGAGCAGCTTCATTCGGTATTAGCGCTTGAAGTTTTTGTAGAAAGCTCTTGGAACAGTGGCTTCGAGTCGGCGAGCATGCATCAAAAATGTTGTACAGATAAATTGATGAGATAACGAATAGACATCGAGATTGTCAATGATACACAGGATGTGATTTTGATTACGAGGGATCGAGGGCTTTGCTTCGATGGGGGAAGGGAAAAGTCTCTCGAGTTTATGGGCTTGTGCTATTTTCTCGTGGGCTCGAGCTTACGAGATTTATGTTTGAATATTATCTCGTCGTATATTCATTATTGATTGCTATAGTTGCAAAATTGTGATCAGACAACTTTTCCTCCACCAAGGAGGAAGAGGGATTATAGTGTTACGAGAATTTCCGAGTGTTCAGCTTGAAAGAATCGTCACGGATGTACCGGAAAGCGCATAGCTCAGAATGTACCGAGGCATATGACTATACAATGTTCAATATATACGTACATCCGGAGATTCGGATTAGAGGATTCTCGGTATCTTAGCGAGTCATCCACTCGTGGCACGGTCTCTCACTCGAACTCCTTCAGCTCGTCTTTTTTTTCGCCCAAGAGTCTTACTCCTACGCGTTTTTTTTTCTTTTTCATCTGATCCTCTCTTTTCTCCTACTGGAATTCTGCGTTCCAAATGAAAAATCCCATTTCCCTTAACCGCGGGGACTCCCCTGGCGCAAGGCCAATTCCATTTAGACGTTCCTGCACATACTCTCGAGGTGGAAAAGCTGCAGCGGGGCGAGGGAAAGGGGAGGATGTACTCGTGGCACAAGTCGCCCAAGTGCTTCGCTTCTTCAGTCCCTCTTCTTCGTCTTGCGCTACCCCACGACGATGAGCGAAGAAGACCTCCCTACAGAAGCTGTGGCTCCTTGCGCGACGAAGCGTCGAGATAGGGGAAGGGGCATGCACGGCCAGGGGGAGGAGAAGGAGACGAAACGAGAGTGGCAAAGTCGTCCTTCGTTGCTGTTGCTTTGTGCTTTGCTTCTGCTCGTGATGCCCGATGTTGAGACAGACAGAGATGGACGGATCGAGAAAGCTCTCACACTTTTTTCTCAACCTATTTGCGGCGCCTCTTCGCACGTATAACGCTCCACACTGAATTTCCCTCCCCCGCGCCCTCTCCGACAACCCAACTGGACTCTTGCCAATGTGATTCGTACATACCCTCGTACAAGACCACGACAACAGACAACGCGTTTATAGTTGTGATTCTAGCGCACACTAGCTCAACTCGTGCTTTTTCATCCCTCCGGCAACGACGGGCGTCGAGACATCCGGACCTTCTCCTATACGCGATCTCTCGTCAAATGACGAGGTAAGGATCTCCTCCTTCTTCCCGTTTTATGGAGACATTCATTCTCCATCGAGTATTCCTTACTTCGGTAATGCGCTTTATTCCTTTTTCAGCCCTCCTTCCACTCTTTCGATTCATTGAATTTTCTTATTATTATTCTAACCGAAAATACACGCTCCCTCACTCTTCTCATTCGGTGATCCCAAATTCTAAATCTACGGTTACCGCGATCCTTCGTTCGAATGGCTTTGCAAAACCGTGTAAAATTGAGGGTTAACGTTGTGAACTTCAAACACCTTCCCTTCATAAATTCCTGTCACTGTCGCGAATGTTGTTTCCAAATCGTCAAAATCCACGCTCTGAGTAGTTTTTTAACAAAAATATAAATTCTCGTTCATTGGTATAAGGGCCGTTCACGATGTACACTGTTAAAAATGTCCATAGTAATTTTACAAAAAAATTGTAGGAAGTTTTTACGCACCACGATTTAGCAGTAATAAAACCCAGCATTGTAATTTCCCTACACGACATATCCCTACTCAGTTTCGGAAAATTAAAAAATATTTGTTGTAATACGACCAAGCATTTGTCGAAAATTTGTTCATTCATTTTACAATACCAATATTGTAAATTTGCTAAACAAATTTCGATAAGTTGAATAGTAAAATTACAAAACACTTATGTTGAATTACTAAATCTATTTTATGCAATTTGTTCAGAATAATTACAATATCCGTTTTGTAAAATTAATTAAAAAATTTTCGATAAACGCTTAGTCGTGATGCAACAAATATTTTGCAATTTTCCGAGACTGAGCTGGGATATGTTGTGTAGGAAAATTACAACGCTGGGTGGTTTCAGTACTACTAAATCCTGGTGCGTAAAAACTTCCAACAATTGTTTGATTAAATTACCAAGAAAATTTACAATCATCAATTTTATTCACAGACCAAGATTAGTTTTCGATGTTCAAGAATGGTTTCGATGCATCTGTTTCTTTCGCTGCTTGGTGTGGTAGTGATGGATTTGGTAGAGTACTTTCATCGGTTGTTCCGAAAATCAAATTAATTTACCATCTTTTATTTGTCCAATATCAGTATAAATTTATTTAACTTTTCTTTGGTCCGTCACCGAGCGAGTTGATTCGCATCGCCGTAACCAGATGCGATGATTTTTTCACCAACTATCGTTACGCGTTTAATTCGTTGCGAGTAGAAATAAAATAAAGGCAATCGAGTTGGTGCAGTATGGATGAGAAAAATGAACAAGTTTTTCTGGGTCAAAAAAGAGAGATGTGGGATGAAATGAGCACATGCTACCAGGCGTAATCTCATCGGCCATTATCGTCTTATCGTTATTACATCGTTCGCTGCGATTCGCGTATTTTTTTGTCTTTCAATATCACACACACACGCACACAAACGCCTCTGCACATTCACTATCCGCACGCCATGCCAGGCATTAATACGAATAATAAATATCAAGGAGACCCGGAATGGTTTTAATCTGGCAACAATTTTCTCCCCCTACACTCGAAAATCCGTCGGCTCTAACGGGACTAGTGAATTGCTCGGATAATAATAATCGGACGAATAACCGTGTGCCACGAAGATAGCGAACGCGGGCATTATCCACCCTGCCTATGTCTACTGTACCCCGAGAAAGAACACTTTTCAATCGTTCACAAGTTTTTTCATATCTACCCCTCCCTCCCCCCGGCCCTTCCTCTCTCTCTCTCTCTCTCTCTCGTGTCTAATCTTCACGTCCTGATTATCTTTCATATCGTAACGTAATAGCGCTTGCTGTTATTCAAGCTTACCTCCATGCGATTCGCACACGAGCGTCAGATTTGCACCCTCATCGGCATAAACTATCCGTAGGTTGCTCATGTCCCGTCTCTTCATGTCATAGATTTTCGGAATGGATGGAGGAACTGAAAGCAAAAACATACAAATGACATAATTCGTGAGTATTCTCGATTAGTGTTGTGTAAAATTACACATTTTTTCAGTAAACTCGAAGATTATTGGCGAGTTGGACAATCGCGAACGTTCTTTTGCTCGAATTACCAGAATTTTTCTATAACGGTAAAAGCAGCGAATTAAACATGTCCGTCGGCCGAACCCAGTCACGTTTTTTCATCTCGGTATGCCAATACACAAAGATTCGTCGTTCGATGGTTCGTGGTCGTACGTGTCTCTCGTTTACTAGAAGCTCACGTTTGCCTTGCTCGTCGAACGTCATCAGGTGTCCTCTTTTACGTCGATAACACAAGACAAACAAACGGAGGAATGGGCACAAGAGAGCAACGTGTATTGGCGAAGGCGGCTCGGTCGGCCGCGGTGTACCATACCGGGGTTGGTTGTTCAGAGCGCGCTGGTAAACATGCAACGCTGTGTTGAGCTTTTGCCTCTCATTGGACGGAAAGTCGCTCAACCGGCAGAACTTGCTCACGGCTATTGTCACTGCGTCGCGGGACGGTTTGCTTTCGCTATACTTTATACCCTCGAGCATGTACCGGTTGAATAAAAAATAGCGCCGCACTTCCGAATTCGAGCAAAACTTGAGAAGTTTCGATCAGGCGGTGTCGAGAGTCACCGATGACGAATGTGGCGCTGGCCAGGTCATGTCAAACGGACGGAATGTGAAGCGGCTTCTCTTGTCCCAGGGCGCTCCATGAATTTTTATTGCTTTTTCAATAACCGAATTCGCATCGGTTCAGTAACAAAAATCAGATGAACGGTGTTCAGCGTGATGGATACATGGGAATTTTTCTCTTTTCGGTTGCACGCGATTATTGAACACTCTGTACAACGACGTCAGAACATTGTGAGAAAAGAGAGATCTGACTCCCGTGCGCACATATGCGAGGCTTGAGCCTCACAGACGTCCAGAAAGCGCGGCTCAGGATGGGAAACTGGCTGGTTTGTTATCGGTTGATGTATGCATGTTGATGCTTTTCCTCAGGTCGCTGTTGCTCGGATCCGCGGGGCATCGAGGTAACTCTCGATGCGAAAGAGCCCAGAGAATTTTCGTTAAACACATATAGCGACCGGGAGCATAGTGAAATGAAGATCCGTGTACGTGTGTAGGGAACTCACGTGAGTCCCTCTCAGCCAAACTCGATAAGCGCGGCAGGTCACGATGGAAAAATATTTTGCATATGCTTCCCTATGCACCTGCAAACCCCGACACATATGCACGTGCACCTATTCTCCTCCCTTATTCCGTTTTCTTTATAGACGCTCCGCAAGAGAGCACGTTTCTTATAGATATACTCGCGGGTCAAAGGTGTTTGCTTCACAAGTATAGCACGCCGTGTTTGTTATGTACGACGAGTCCAGTAATTTCATTCGACCGCTGACGGAAGAAGGCTTTTGTGTCGAACCGGAGCACGCCTTACATACTGGGCATACGGAAAAGACTGACGTGCTCTTTGCACCGCTGCGTCGCATTCGTATGTGGTACGGTAGCATGAGCTAAATCGAATTCATCAAGATTTTTCTTTCGAAAAACAGCACTCGGATTGTAATTAATGAATTTTGGAAATCAAAGTATCAAGGGGGTCAGTCAACGACGTGACTGTTTGAGAGTAGAACATGTAACGATGAGAAAAAAGAATCAGTGAGACGCACGCACTATTCGAATGTACGTTGGTTGAGAAACAGCGCGATAAATACCTTTCAAGCATACATTTTAAATATGCGTCAGAACTAGAATTTCTTCCCACAGAATATATCAGAAACTTATTTGTCTATGGATCCCTAAGCTGTAAAAACCGGGCATTTGTGCTGGGGCATTAAATGTTTAACTGCAAATAACCCCAGAATCAAAGTAAAAATGTATTTTTATTTCAAATTTTTTATTTTAATCTTTATTCGTAATGGTAAGCTCATCAAGTTAATATAAAATAAAATGTGTAAAACATTGGATAGATGTGGTAGAACCTCATAGTGTAAAGTCTGCTGTAATATTTTGGCAATTTGTAGTAGACCAAACGCCTCAATGCAAATAAATTCATTTCATTACATTATTTGAGAATAGCCCGTGACGTTTCGAAATTTCTTGTAAATTGTCACGTTGCCCAGCCCCGAAACGGCCGAAGCATCGCAACGGATGGGAGGCAACTTTTTATGAGTATACTTTGAAATATTTTTGTAGCAATAACGTTAATGACAACGACAGCGAATCGGTCATCGAGTTATGGCGCAGAGCCCCGGGGGCGAAGTAATTAATATTGAAGTTAAATAATGTCCCTGATGCAAGGGAGTCGCATCTGTAAACTTTACCGCGTGTATTATGTACTCGAAAATAATGGAATTCTTGGTCTCCAAATACGGGGAAACTCCCTTGAGTGTTACGGAGAAAACGCTTATTAAAGTCACTTTGATGTTTCGATGCACTAGGATTATACTTCATGTCTCGCCCTTCGAGATTACAAAGGTAGTATAGCTACTTGAGGTCCACAATTCACACGTTTAGAGTAATATAATTTTTAACGTTGCCGTCTGGGCGCTCCTATCGTCCTCGATCGTCTTTTCTCGTCATTAGTAATTTGTGTGTCACACAGGAAACACGTACGAGTAAACGTCCGTATTGATAATTGGGTTATTTTTTTATAAAAAACAATAATTTAAAACAACAAGATGGGGAAACACAAGAAGAGGGCCCACAGTGAGGACAGGAACAAGGAAAAGAAGGAGTTGAAAGATCTCGTACTCCGATGTTTGCCCCAGTCGCTCCATGATATAACGAACTACGGGGAAAAAACCAATTCAGGTAAATGATTTTTTCTTACAAAATTGGGAAAACAGAGGAGATCTTGTACGAGAGACAAGGCACATCCTCAAGTATTAGGTCAAGTCTGCACGAGAGGCAGAATGACGAGCTTGTAAAATGTTAAATTCAAAATGTCACACGAGAGGTGACAAAAGAAAAAAAAAAAAAAAAAAGAAAGATCAAGTCGGACAGGTTTAACTGGACGATATTCACGTCGTTTACAGGAGATTCAGAACACAACAAAAAAGATCGAGATATCGATACAGAAGACACCAGCTCAAATTCTGAACGGAGTTTAGACGACTTGGAAAATCAGACTGACGTACGGACAAATGAGAATCAAGATCTACAAGTCAATAACCAGCCTCCACAGGAACATCAGACGGAGAATATACAGACCATCGTACAGCAAACGGACGGCCAAAACGAAACTGTCACTAGCGGAGAATCAACGCTAGTCTTAGACGAGGACATTATAAAAATAATTGGAGAAGAACCTGAGACGACAGAAAGTTCTTTGAAAATCCACCCCAGCATATCAAATCGATGGAACCATTGGTTAAAATCAGGCTTGAAAAAAGAAGTAAAAGAGGAACTTCTGAAAAAATATCCGCGCGCTGGACCTTGTCTATTGGAGGCTCCGATCCTTAACCCTGAAATAGCGTCCACATTGAATGAAGTCGCATTGAAACGGGACAATTATTTTTGCGAGACACAAAAACTAGCAGGAGCCAGTATTTCAGCTCTCAGTCCTGCTGTATCTCTCCTGTTGGAGAACGAAAAAGTGGACTCAAAAGCGATATTGAGTAATATCTGGGAGGCAACAATGCTACAAACAGAATTACACCATTCCCAATCGATTGCACGTAGAGCCTATATTTTACCTAGCCTAACGAAACAAGTAGCGACTTCACTGGGAAAAAGAGACATAGATACTCACTTATTCGGAGACAAGCTGGGGGAAAAAATCAAAGAAATGAAAATCATGGACAAGATGTGCCAAGAAATAAAGATTCCGACGACGAGGAAAATCAGCTACAACAGTTCGGGAAACTGGAAGAGCCCGCCGAGACAACGGAAACCGACAACCTCGACGGGCTACAGAACCAAATACCAACAAAAGATGCCTACACAGAGAAATGGGACGAAACAAACTCGCCAATACAAATCGAACTCGACGCGGAATCAAGGCCATCGTTATCAACAGAGTTCCAACAAACCACGATCACAATAAAGGATGGACTTAATCAGGTTAATCTCGCGGGTAGACTGAAATATTCTTTAAATAATTGGAAACAGATTACATCAGATAATTTTATTCTCCAATGCGTAACGGGCTATAGGATTAAATTTAGAGAGAAACCACATCAAAATCACGGCAGCAAGGGAAAAATCTGGAGTTCCCGAGAATCCGCAGAAATTCAAAAAGAGATAGATAGACTTTTAGAGATCGGGGCGATCGAAAAATGTTTAAGCACTCCAGATCAGTTCCTATCAAGTTATTTTTTGAGAGAAAAATCAAATGGGTCGAAAAGGTTCATTTTAAATCTTAAAAAGCTAAACGCATTTATCGACACGGTACATTTTAAATTGGAAGACCTCAGATCAGCATGTAGATTGTTGGAACAGGGAATGTTTATGGGGTCAATTGACATTAAGGATGCCTACTTTGCGATACCGATACACAAAAGAAGTAGGAAATACCTCAGATTTGAATTTCAAAATAAAATTTTCGAATTCACATGTCTCCCGTTCGGGCTGTGCACGAGCCCATACATTTTTACGAAACTGATGAAACCAATAATGAGTAAACTAAGACAGGAGGGATATATGTCGGTAATTTATCTTGATGACATTCTGTGCTTCGCATCATCCAAAAAAGATTGTAACCGTAACTTACAAGAAACATTTAAATTGCTTGAACAACTAGGATTCATAGTTAATAGAAATAAATCCTGTCTATCGCCAGACACGAGATGCCGATACCTCGGGTTTATATTAGACTCCGAAAGGATGATAGTAGAGCTTCCAACTGAAAAGAAGCAATCGCTCGCTATTCAAGTAGAGGCTTTGAAAAGCAAAAACACGTGCAAAATCAGAAGGTTTGCACAAGTTATAGGCATGTTGATAGCTAGTTGTCCTGCAGTCGACTATGGCATCTTACACTGTAAGTTATTAGAAAAAGCAAAAATCGAGGCTCTTAGCAAAAATGAAGAGGATTATGACAGAATTATGAGCATTCCAAACTATATAATCGAAGATCTTATCTGGTGGCAAAAGAAATTACCTGTCGCTTTTAGGAAAATCAGAAATTTCAAGTTTGAGAAGGAAATTTTCTCGGATGCGTGTTTGACGGGATGGGGCGCATTCTGTGGAGAAGAAGGGGCTCATGGAGAGTGGTCACAAAAGGAAAGGTCTTGTCATATTAACCACCTTGAATTGAAAGCAGCTCACTTGGCACTAAAAATTTTCGCGGGAAATTTGACTGCTACAGAGATTCTTTTAAGAGTCGATAATACAACTACGCTAGCTTATATCAATAAAATGGGTGGAACCAAGAGTGAAGGGTTACACAAACTAGCGAAAAAATTATGGGACTGGTGCGAAAAACGAGACTTATGGGTACATGCGTCCTATATTGCTTCCGAAGACAACAAAGAAGCAGATTCTTTTTCGCGACTCGCGAATCACGATATGGAATGGAAGCTAGCTGAATACGCATATAAAAAGATCACTAGCACCTTTGGAACTCCGAATATGGACCTTTTTGCGTCAAGGAACAATAAAAAATGTGATTATTATTGCTCTTGGGATAGAGATACACAAGCTTTTGCTTTAGACGCATTCACGATAGACTGGAGTCGGTGGTTTTTCTTCGCATTTCCACCATTCATATTAATTTCTAGAGTATTACAGAAAATTAAAATTGACAAAGCAATAGGCATCCTCGTAGCTCCTTTATGGCCTAGTCAAAATTGGTTTCCCGTATTTAAAAATATGATAATAGGAGACTGGATTATCTTCGAGCCGAATGATAATTTATTAACTTCTCATTCCAGCAGCATAACGCATCCGCTGAGGCAAAAACTTACCCTGGTGGCCGCGAAATTATCAGGCAGGCGTTAAAGAATAAAAACACACCAGAGGAATCAATCGAAATTATAATAGCGTCGTTAGAAAGTTCGACTATTCAACAGTACGATTCAACATACAGATCATGGTGGAAATTCAATCAAGAGGCACAAACAAACCCCTTGAATATTTCAGCAACCAAAGTTTTAACTTTCTTGACCAAAAGGTTTCAAGATGGAGCCAGTCATGGAACCCTAAACACAGGGAGGGCAGCTCTTGCACTCATATCAGTGGGGAAAATCGCGGATTGTAATCTAATTAGTAGATTTCTAAAAGGGGTGTATAAGATAAAACCTAGCAAACCTAGATATGACACAACGTGGGACGTAGACCCAGTTCTGGACAAAATATCGAATTGGTACCCTATCGAATCACTGGACATCAAAACTCTTACCAAGAAACTAGTGCTACTCCTTGCTCTAGGTACAGCTCATAGAATTCAAACACTGGCAGCTATTGAAATAGGAAATATCACGGAAACTACGAAGGGACTGGAAATAAAAATTTCAGATCGTATTAAAACATCCAGAGCAGGAGCAGTACAACCTTTATTGAAATTACCTTTTTTCAAGGATAAACCGAGCCTTTGCATCGCAAAAACTTTAATTCATTATTTGTTTAGAACAAAAAACCTGAGAGGTAATGAGAGTAAACTACTCATTTCCTTTAATAAGCCATACTCAAAAGTATCAAAAGATACAATTGGAAGATGGATAAAAAAGAGTCTTGGAGAACTTGGAATAGACAAAAAATTCACGGCCCATAGTACACGCCACGCGTCAACGTCGAAAGCAGCAGAAAAAGGAGTTACTATTGATGAGATAAAGAGAGTTGCGGGCTGGTCTCAGAGATCCAGAGTATTTGCGGATATATATCAGCTCCCTATCGAAATTCGCGAGAACAAATTCGCAGAGACAGTAATGTTAAAATAAAAAAAAAAAAAAAATTTTCACAAATAACTCTGAATTTCTACCTTTGTAATCTCGAAGGGCGAGACATGAAGTATAATTGAACCATCAAGCGAGCCCGCCGAAGGCGGGTGAAGCTCGATGATAATTATACGAATGTCTCGCCCGAGAGATTACCCACCCAACGTTACTTAAACCATTGTAATAATTGTGAGTGTTTAATTCAAGTTTTCAATAAATCCAGTAAAAATGAACATATACAAGGAGTTTTCCCCAACCCAATCTCTCGTAAATGAGAAAATTTTTGTTTGTTTTTTGTTTTACAAACTTTAAACGGAATGACGAGAAAAGACGATCGAGGACGATAGGAGCGCCCAGACGGCAACGTTAAAAATTATATTACTCTAAACGTGTGAATTGTGGACCTCAAGTAGCTATACTACCTTTGTAATCTCTCGGGCGAGACATTCGTATAATTATCATCGAGCTTCACCCGCCTTCGGCGGGCTCGCTTGATGGTTCAATAAAATGAAATTTCGTTTGTTTACCATGAATTCCGTCATCGCTTTTCAACGTCTGTTCAAAACTGTTTGATAACTGGAATTTATTAATGGTTTTATGTAATATTTGATAACATTTTCCGCTGTGACGCACTCCTCTTTACTCTCCAATGCCTCGACTGATGAAATTTTACAGTAACTGGAAATAATATCCGGCGATTCTGAAAGAACTATTGCGCGTTTCACTGATTTTATTGAATAAAAAATGGACACGATTAAACGTCGCTTTCGTAATTTCTACAATATCAATAATGAATCGCTGGGATCCAATATTAATTAAATTTGAATGTAAACAATAGTTGGATTTTGAGTTGTGGGCACTCATCGCGGACTGATGATTCTCTGCACCGTTTTTCCAAATAATTCCCATTCGGTCGTGAAAACTGATAAAAATACATTTTTGCAAAGGCTCTCGAGTACGGTTTATGGAATTGGAAATTGTACAAGTTTTCAATTCCGAATTGATTTCATAACCTGAAAAAGCTTCGTTGCAATATTGGTCCTTAATACTAGTGAGCGCGTTCTACCACTCTTGTTAGGTTTATGCGCGGTGTACTATTTTGGATATTATTTCGACAGCATCTTTTGTTCGAACGTAGAGAGGCGCACGAATATGGCGCTGGAGGATGAGCCGAGACAGTGAAAACTGCGTTTTTATGAGGGCTAAGGTTTCGTCCCTTTCTATGGGATATTGAGGCGTTATATTGAGAGGGGAAAGTGTTGGTATCACTTTTGTAAATATTTTTACATCTCTCCTTGGGGAACCCTTAGAAATTCATCGCCCATTTCACCACCTCCTTTCTGGTCTTGAGTGTCCCCTTTATTTTATAGCTCCGACTTCCTTCCTCTACCTCTTTTTTCTGTATCCATAGTTCGGTCGCCGCCACGAGATCGTTTATTAATGAAACGAAGTACTTTCCGAGGCAAGAAAGCCGCTCGATACCGAAAGCTAATTTTTCACTGTCTACTCAGATCGAGGCGAGGGGCGCGACGGAGAATTCGAGCTCGGGCTCGTCGTTGCCTTGTTCCCGGTTAGGTAACAAACAAAACATCGGGATTTAAAGGAGGAATAAAGTCGGATTCGAAGTTTTAATACTAAAGTACGATGCGAAGGGAGAAAGAATGAGCGAGAAAGAAACGTCAAAGAACGGAAATAAATTAACGAGCACGAGAAGAAATTCATTGCGCGTTAGTATCTCGCTTCTCGAAGAGTCAAAATATTTGTTGTTTAAAAAGAGGTTACGGTGCGCAGATCGACGTGTCACACTGGCATAAGCACGATGAAATCCAACGCTTTTTTAACGAACAAGAACAACGAGGTGGCATAGTTTTTTTAAAGCAGGTTGACCTCGTCCAGCACTCGCGTTGTGGAAAGCCGCCGGCGCAACTTCGCATTTTACTTTTTTCATTTGCTCCCTGAAAACTCGACAATTGCTGCCACGACAAATCCGTCACCTTTCTTCTCTCAACACTTTTTTTCTTCGTCTCCTTTTCGACTATCGCTCTATCCACGATTATAGCTATAGCTCATTTTTTCCCCTGCTTTGATAGCAACTTCGAGGCTGTTTCGACGCCGGAGGAATTCCCGGAAAACTTTTCCTGAGATTGAAAATCCTTCCTCTCTCCTCCTCTCTCTTGCTCCCTCTCATTTTTTTCATTAGTTATATCGCTCATTTTATTTTCCGGTTTATTAAATATCCTCCCGTGTCGTTCCTTTATTTCACCACTTTATTCTCATATCCTCGTGATCATAACGAGATCTTTTCCCCCAAATATAAAAACACGAAATTTCAATATTCCGATATGCAGTTTGAGCTCCAGCTCCGGACGTTCGTTTTCTGACGTCTCAGTTTCTGCAACTTTCGCCTCCAGCAAGTCAGTCGGTTTCTTTTCCGTTACGAATTATACCCATAAAGCTCGATGGAATCCTGCTGTATCGTGTACCATTAGATATGTATCAAGAAAACGTGAACATGCTCGAAGGAAGAGTGAACGTGTGCGTGTGATTCCACAGCGTCGATCGCCTTCATGTGTGTGTGTGTGTGTGTGAATTTTTTTCCTCCAATCTCGATCGGTGGTGGAATTCATTATTCGATGGATACGGGCAGTCGGTATATGCTCAGAGAAGGAAAATGTATTGAAAATTGAATTTATTGCTATATAGACGAATGTGTGGGAAATAAATCGGAATGTAGGAAATGATGTCGGAAGGGTGCATGAATTTATCGTGTCACGACGTTACCTTGCGTATGGAATTTCGAATATACTCGAGAATGAAAAAAACAGTACGAAAAAATTAGGCAAGGGAAAGCGGGTGTCTCGTTGGGGTTTCGATTTTCGAGTGTTTGTTTTTAATTTATTTACATTTTTATTGGGTTGAGCCCATACCGAAAAAGTGAAGTCTATTCGATTTTCGAAGGGAAGTAGTTGGACTAAAGTATTTCGTTCGCTATACTGAAACTGGGTTAGGAGAAATATTGAGTAGTGTGAATTAAAAAACGCCCTTTTTGGAAGTATTTTATATATTTTATCGACATCAGCAACTGCATGGAGCAAAGAATGATAACGTTAAGAGAACAAAGTTTTTCTCGTGTGTGGTTCGTCGACCTGGAAGATTATTTCTCCGTCCAGTTCACCGCAATAAAACAATGGTTTATATTTATAGATGAAAACGGTATGCAGTTCTGGCTTGGTTTTTCTTACTTTAACGATTGCGCGTACTCGCCGGGATATATAAAAAAGCCCAAGGCAAACGAGAAGATTTTTGGAGTATTATAGATGTATGTATAGTCGCACACATTATCTAAGCGGAACAATACGAAAGAAAAATCTCTTTGCTCGATCGTTCGCCGGAGCTTTCTTGGATGCAGAGCACAGAGAGCGCCTCCTGCTCGAGTACCCGAGGGCGTCTCGTGATTCCTGGATAAACACGATAAAAGCTATAAATGCTGGCATTTACGCGGAAGCTCTCGCCTCGAACCGAAACACTTCGCTTTTCTCTCCGCCTCTCTCAAACTGTTCTCTTTCTCTTTTCATATAGCTCGCACGAACCGAGCTATAATATCACAGGAGATTACGTTCCGAAATTTATTACGACTACCGCACAGGCATCACCTTTCAGAGCAATATCTTTAGTAAACACCGTCCCCTTTACGTACCACTAAAAGTTAAACTTGTCATGATATAAACAGCCCCGAATACGTGGCAAGTGCAACACTGAATAAACATTGTCGTTGAAGATAACCGTCTCGTTCGGTGTGACGCTTTTATCAGAATCCTCCTTTAATTAGTGTGAGAATATGAGCCATTAAGCTTGATTAAATATCGATGAGCAAATGGAACGAAGTTCGTAACTTAATCAATTTTCTTCGCGTCCTTCCTCACGAGTTTCTTTGTTGTCGGAGTTTCACAATTCATTCGAAAATACGCAGAGTGTGCTGAATCGTTTCAGCCGTTCGTTGAATTCCTTCACTTCTTTTGAGCCAATGAGACTTTGAAATAAATAGCACGCGATTAACGGGCCGTGCACAGCTCACAAAGATGCTCGTTTTAGATGAGAAATAACCTCTGAGATATGAAATTTCAAGGAATAGCCTTGGAGCCGAGACACAGGTGAGCGGTCGATGTGAAGAACCGGCAACGAAGAGGAATACACAGGGCGAAACAGCGACTGACGAAGAGCCACTCGGAGGGAGAACCGAGACAAAGAGGCCCCCTGCGATAAAGGACAGTGAAAAAGCAGGAGAGAGGCCGTCGTTTGAGTTCAGTTCAAGCCGAGTTCTCGAAAGAGAGTATCCGTGAAGTTTAACGAGACGGTCTGGCTCTAAGCGACAACGTGTAAACCGATCGAGCGAGAATGAACAGAGAATCTCTCTGCGGGTACCGCAGTATACCACCGTCACAGCCGCTATAAGGCTTGCTGGACCGAGGAAAATATATTGCTAATAGGGTTGCAACACGCCCCGTTAGCCGAGAGTAATGCCTTACCACATCGGCACACACGTTAAACCCGCTTAACGAACTCCATATACACTCCCTTACCGCATATTCTAAATCTATATTTCTCTCTCTTTCTCTCTCATTATGGCTCTCCTGACTGTGTGTGATCGCTATATCCTGCGTCGACCAAATCTTCCGCACTTTTCCTTCCACCCCCCCCCCCCCCCTCCTCCTCTCTTCGCCCCTCGCTCTTCCTATCAATTACGACGCTGCGAACTAATAAATAGATTATTTCTGCATTGCTATGTTAGGGTCTATCGCCCGTGCTGGCATCACCGAATCCGATTATTCGGAGCTGAATTACGCTCAGGAACTCAGTCTTGTAAATCGTCATGAAATGATGAGCGGCTATTTTTTTGTCCCGAAAAAAGTTCCGAATTTTTCATGAGCTTGTATCCTGGCACAAGTCCCTGGAGGGAAACGCAGGAGAAACTAAAAGGCTATGCGCACTTTCAAAATAATTATCAAAACTTTGGGATCATTGGTCCCGTATTGTCGTAAGAGAATGACCGATAAATGGATCACGAAATATCAATCAAGAGATGAGAACGTGTTGTAAAAAATGAAGATAATAATTCTGAAGGAAGCTGCATAAGCTCCATAAACGCGCATGTGATTTTCATCTTGATTTATTCATATTTCGTCTCTCTCTCTCTCTCTCTCTCTCTCTCTCTCTCTCTCTCTCTCTCTCTCTTTCTCTTTCGTGTCTTGGGCAAGATTTCGATAACCAGAACTTTGAGGATTATGCAAATTCACGAATGGAAAAGAAGCGTACCGGAGCACAGCTTCGATGTGTCTGAGCTTGCGAGAGAATATATTGCTCCGGGAGATAAGAGGAGGGAAAGAGAAGAAGAAGAAGAAGAAGAAGAAGAAGCTGTAACAAGAGACGGAGGAAGGAAGTGAAAAAAGGGTTTGCGGAAGATGCGGTATGAAATTCTGAATTGGAACATCAATGGCTCATGAAGTTTCCAGTTTCTATACACCCAGAAAACATATGCATATAGATATAAGAATGAAATTTTGCATTCATAATTGAATATCTGTATAAAGTGGGACGCTATGACACTTTTTATGATCCGACTCCTTTAAATTTTCATTTCAAAGCGGAACTTGTGGATAAAAAAAAAAGCTTAAAAAACCACTAAGCCAAGTGGGAAGCTGGATCCAAACGAAGCAAACAAACGGAAGTGTCGATCGGGATGACACTATCTCGAACTTCGAGAGGATATAAAGTCGATGGCTTTTCTCAACGCTATTCTTCTCTCTGGGATCCTATGCGTAGGAAGTCGAGGGAACGTTTATAGAACGGAAAGAGCCGGAAGAGGCAAACAGGAAAAGAATAAGAAAGTAGATAGCGAATGATGGAAGGAAGAAACCTCATGCACCGACGTCTCGATTCACTCTTGCTCGCTCGCCATACGTAACAGCGAATCGTAGAGAAAAAGACACTCGCTCTGAACAGGATTCATATATTTATTGAATCCACAAAAAAAAAACTGTGTACATCCGCACAGACGAGAATAAATCGAACGATTCGACTGGGCGCTGCTCCGTAAAGTAATTCATTAATTCTGAATTCGCGATGGGTTTCAACGTTCGCGAAGCGAGTAATTGTCTTTCGCAAATTGGTAGGGAGGCCGGTAACGCATGAGAGACTTTGGATGCATTGATCGTGATTAAAGTATCGGAATCTCGCGCGTACAAAGGCTTTTGCCGCGTGTGTACGTGCGTCCCGAGCAGGCTGCATAACGTGCGTGTGAGTATAAACTTGGCTGCACGGAATGGGCGATATTTGCAGCTCTGTTGGATGCTGGAACAAATGCACAGAAAGATCGGGGAATGTGATACGTGTTATACATAGATAGATACCAAAAGTATGGGGGCTAGAAACGCGCAGAGTGTGAGAGACTCGAGAACATAAACTTTCGCATGCGGAGACTGAACGAGAAAGTGTAGGAAAGAGAGAGAGAGAGAGAAATGGGGCAAGAGTAGAACAGAGAACGATGCCTCTTTGGTGCTGAAAGATAGCGCGAGGCCAGCGTCGAACCATTTGTCATCCGATCTTCCACGAGGATGATCTTTCTCGAATGGTAAAGGCCCATCGTCTGGAAGCGATCGTGCACGCCAAGAATGCCCGGCTGGCTCAAAGCAGGCATGCGCTTTCCTTATCCCGTTATAGAGTTACTGCTATAAGACGCTTCGTATGCGCAGGGTGTCCAAAAATTCTGTTACCAAAATATCGAGTTATTCGATTATTCATCCAAGTGCCATCAGCCTCTTGCGAATCAGCTGAGGCGATTCAACGGAATTCTACACAAAGGGATTAGGCTGAATCGTAGAGAAAAGCGGTTCGTTTGTATTCATAATTTTTGGATTTACCCGATCGTTGATCTGTTCTCTATAAATGAAAATAAGAAACTATCCGATATTCAAATGCTGTTTTTATCAAGTTTTTATTCCATTTTCCGAAGGTCCCTTTGGACGAAAGTCTAAACTTCATTGAACGTATGATATTGGGTTGGTGGAGCATAATTTTTCAAAGCAATCGACTCAGGAATCATCGATCATAAACAATGAGGGAGATTGATGAAAAAAACATGAAGAAATTGACGGAGAGGTCACAGTATACGAAAATACCGGAGCTGCATTGTTATTTCGACGCATTGACCTAATGCAGGATGTGCAACACGTGTGAGGAATCCATCATGCATCCCTGAATCTGGAACGTATGACTGGGGACAAAATATTCGTAGATTTATCGAATTCTTGAAAGAAACTCGAGCTCCACTCTTGAGACGATATGCGCGTGAATTCCTCCACGATTTTCCTCATTTTTCGACTCTTTCTTTCGAATCGAAATACTCGCAAGTACGGAACGGAAGAATGAAAGCTCCCTTTGACGATAGTTCTTTGCAACGAGTCTCGCAAGTTTTCCTCGGAATACGCGGAATTCAGCACTCGGAGGCTGCCGAAGCCCCGAATATCATAAATCAAATCGATTCCTAAGACTGGCTCCGGGATCGATAAGTATTGTGAAACATGGATCGGGTGAGTGATAAGAAAAGTTCCTCCCAGTTCCTCCCACTGATCGGATCGACTGAGTGAAAGGATGAGGAAGAGACCGAGGCGAGAAAACGTACGGAGCGAGGTAGTAACTACGAATGATAAGGATAAGAGGTCGTCGCCGCCTCCATACGAACGCGATGGAATAAATCAGAAGCAGTATTTCATCGTTCTTCGTTGAGTTTTGAAAGATATTGCGAATTTTCTTAACGACATAACTATATTTTCCTCCACAAGCGTCCTTTTACTCGACCTTTTTTCTTCACCTTTTTATTTAAACTTCTTTATTCCCCTCTTCTTATTGGGTGTATGACGAGCGTTCGGAAATTACTGGTATACGTGTATTGAGAGGAGAGAGAGGAAAAAGTTATTGGATAAAAAGAAGTATGCGTCGACGGGAGTGACGCTAAAGGAACTGCTGTGGAACATGCAGGAAACGTTGTCCGCGACCGGCAGTAGTACAGATTGACTTTGCTCCGGCGCTCTTCCACCTTTGTATAGTAATATTCTTCCTAGTTTATTCTTCATTAAGTCCCCTTTTTGCTCTAATTTTTATCTCAACTTTTATCCCACGACGGAAAGGTGATTATTTGTTGTACAGGTTTTATCAAATTGTTTGATGCAGCTTCTCAACTAGATTATCGGGGCCAGTCAGCTGCTGCGGTTGACTAGTAATTTCCGCTCTCCATATATATTTCTATATACAGCCTTAACGACGACTCGGGAAATCTCATCTTTTTTAATTTCAACCCGCCAGCTTCTTTTGCTCCTCTTCGTTAATACAACATCCGTACCGCGTCCGACCACGTTACTTCCTCCGTACAATCTACCGTTTCAAAATTCAATTTTAAATCATGCACCGAGTAATAGCGGCTGATGAACACGAAATTGTATGGGAAAATATCATTGTACCGTTTTTCACTTCGCAACAATACGAATAAAATAATTTTATAGGAGAATTTTCGACTCACAGTTGAGCGCCCTGAACTCACGGTTATGGGAATAAAGAGTATTGAAATAATCGGAAAAATAATAATTGCATTGTATGGGTGAATTGAAGAATTGAAGAAAAAACTTCAATTGAAATAAATCAGTACGTACATACAGCTTTAGTAATGTTGGGCAATAAATATTTGACGGTTGCAAACGTCAGCAAATATCCGTTCTTCATTTCGCCATCTCCTCATCCCCAGTCGTGCCATAATTTCACTCCCTTTCACTTCTCCCTCTTTTTTTCTTCGTTCTTTAACTCTCTTTCGCCACTCGGTTGGCATTCAAGTAGTCTTTCCCGCGGTCCTTTACCAATTTACAGAGTTTTCTAGAAACGGTATAGTCACTCGCGACGCCGTAGCGTTCCTTCGGGGCGACTTGGCAAATCGAGTTGAAACTTTATTTTTTCCCCTACCGTTGTGCTTCCTTTGCACGTTACCGTATTCCCGTCCTTTTCTCTGATGCTTCCTCATTGGCTGGAGCCTTGAAATTTTTGTAAAGGAGTACGTCGAGCCAGCAAGATTAGGAGGAATCGGAAGGATGTGCAAGAAAAAGGACACGAAGGCATTGAGAGGTTTAACTTTCATCATAAGGAATCTCTGAACCTTTAACTCCATACAGACTCCTTGAAATTCCGAGGAAAGTTGCAAATAGGAGAATGTGCCAAAAATGAAAGCCTCGTCGAACCGGGAACCGTTGAGCTGGGAAACGATCAAGAGCTTGGAACCTGAAACAAAAGCCTCTTCCCTGTTTCGTCATTTTTGCTTGATATTCAAATTCCAGGGTAACGCCAAAGCTTGTCCGAAACGAAGAGCAGAGCTTTCGGACTGGCCCTGCGTGCTGGGCGGTTGAAGAACGATCTGGACAACTTCTGACTTAACATAAATCATGCCACGATTTTCCCCATCGCGTTTCATCGAGCTGCTTCATGAGGGAGACCCTTAAAACTCCAACGGGAATAAAACTGCCCGGCATAAAAGGTCTTTCCCATAAAACGACGCAGGCTTCTGGTGCATATATAAATATCTCTTCGGCATGTCGCACAGGATCATTCTCATTTCTCACTTATGGACGTTTTATGCACCAACTATAACTGTACAACGTGTATACACAGTGAAAAGTCTCACGAGTTCAACCGAGCAGTATATATTCGATCTTTAACGGACCATTGAAAATGAAATCACGGGAGCGAGTTGCCCGCGCAAGTCGTATCTCTCGTCGGGAATAAAACCAGGACAGAAGAAATTTATCGAACCGAAGCAGAAAGGAGAGTTCGCGAACCTCACTTGACTGTAAGTCGCAGTAACGTGAGTCAAAGGATCAAATATCCATCGGTATTTTAATACTGCTTCATGAGATATACCGCTATTTCCACCTGCTTATCTCAAACGTCTCATCATAACTCGGCGAAGACACAACTTTTCATTCGGATGTTTCTATGGCTTTTTATACTGTTTTTTCAACATTGTCGGTCGATCGTGCGCCTGTGGGATTGAAAAAACAGAGAAGCGATTCCAGCATAAATTCGAGGCTGAATATTGTCTTTTATTCTTGGAGAATTTGAATAAAAACTCGATGAGCGTTGAATCTCAATCGTATTTTCCAACAAAATATCCACAAACAGTGCGAAGTAAGCCAGTTGAAAAAAAAAATACAAAAAATAAGAAAATTTTGTTTACAGAATGGGGTGGAAAGTAAAATAAAGTTTTGCGACGAGCAAACAAGTATGATTTTCGAATACAGATGACCGTGGGGACTCTCAATTACACGTAACATTCCTACGGATGCAAGCAAGTCGAAACTGGGTTGAAAGTGTATTTTTGAACGGTAAATTATTTGTGTTGGGTCACTCGGTATTTGGTGGAGTAAAATGTTTGAGTGTATACCGCAGCCGGAGGGTAGAGCCTGAGATGGCAAGTCGGAGAGTCGAAGCGACGGTGCAGAGAAAAGTAAAGGGCAAGTTAAGTTGAGAGTAAAAATAAATAAGAGGAACGCGTCGAGGCGCAAAGGAGGCGTACATTGTGAGCTACGACGGAACAGCGGAATGAAGAAGCTGCAATGGCAAAGGGATGGAGTAGCTTTTCACCCTTCACGTGTTCTTTCCAACTTTACTCTGTGCACTGTCTAACATTACACATGGGTTAGTCCGAGTTGACACTCAGAGAGTGGAAAAGTTTTTCTTGACTTTATTTTGAGTCATTGAATAATTAAAATTGCACTGTGTCAACGTCGTTTTACTGTTTCGATTCTCCATGCGAATCGCTCGAGATTTGATTTCGCATTGGTCCGTTGAATCATTAATTCAATTCGATGGTCTTCGGCGTCTGAATCCATTCGAAAAAGCACTCCCGACAGTTTTTCGCGGGACAATTACAAACGGTGAACCGCGCTCACTTTTGCCCTCACACTCTGTTTCTTTACGGCTATTGTCTCGAACAATTAAGATCCAACGATGTGTGCTCCATCCACACGTACAGAAAGGACGATCTCTCGAACGAATGGATGAGTGGTTGACCCTGATCTTCCAGTATTTTTGCGAGCGGGAATAAAAATGGTAATTTTAAGATGCGGATAACTTCAGTGCTTTTCTTTCTACTTTAATCTCACTCTCTCCCCGCCTCTGTCCCTCTCAGGGCCGGGGATCTATACCGAAAAATAAGTATCGGTATCACCCTTACAATGGAATATGTCATCAGTGGATGGTTTTCTCAGCGCGAGAGAACCGGGAGAAAAAGAATTGTAAGAGTAAAGAGAGGGAGAACGAGTATAACCGCACGTACGTGGCAGTGTGACGAAGTGGAGAATGGAAATGATGGTGCGAGCAAAGGAACGGAGGGCACAACGAGAAATATGCGACGGCATGGAAAAGGGGTCGAGAAGAAGCTGGAAGGAGAAGGAATGCGAAGAGGAACGAAAAAGCGAGGGAAAGAGAGAGCGAGAAATAGGTATATAAGGACGGCGGACACGCCTGAGTTACGAGGGCGTCGTCCGGGTTTCTTTTTACGAGGCTGTAAAAATTTTCCATTCTTCGTGGTCCCCTTGCTATAAGGTTGCTTCCACCACCCATTTCCGCTGGCATCATCTCTTCTCTCGTGTCCTTCGGCAAATACCACTAAATGATCGAGCCTCGCATATAGACATACTCGACAAGCCACACGTGGCAAATCCCTCTTGAATGCCCGAGCCATACGTCGTCATTATCGGGTACACGTCTCCCTCGAATAAATATATTTATTCGAAGCTTCTATATATCCTTTGAATTGTCAAATCGAACAATTCTCTTTATATATCGAAGCAATCCTAACAAAATCGCTCGCGCCCCTTCGGACTATCTATAAACGTAACTATATACATTCGGATTGTCGTTTAATCGGAAAACCGACGCGAACAAAGGCCCCGAAAAGCCGTCCCCGATCGATGTGTTTTCCAAACGAGACGCTGCAAAACCGTAGCTTATGTTCCGACCAGGTTAGGCCAACGTCTCCAATTGTAGCGTAGCTTTCGGTTATGGCTTTACGAAAACGAACCACGTTCCTCGAAAGAACGTGGTCACTTGCGGTTTATGCCTCCTTTCCGCACCCCCTACCCATCATTTTTTCCATGTTTCTCTCCCAATGCTCACCCATTTATTCTTTTTGTCCACTTCTTCACACTCCGAAACGCAGGCACCTTGGAAGAGGCTTTCGAGAAAACCGAAAATATCTTCTACCCGAAACACTGGTGAAAACCCGTGCGAAAATCTTTCAGCTTTCCCTCTACTATACACCTCGGACTGAAAGGTGGAATTCTCACCCGGAAACTTAGAATGGCATTCGAGTGGAAGGAGAAAAGGCGCGGGAACAGGAAAAAAATAAAAACTCGAATATTTGGAGCATATTCCGTCGACGACGGAAAGATATTTGTCTCGTGAGGATCGCGAAACAACCTAAAGTTTTTCCGAGTCACCGCTCCCACACCTACGCTTTTCCTATTCTCTAAATATATTTTCTTCCAATTCTACTTTCGGCATATTCCCAAATGTTTTATCTTCCTCTCACGCCAATTTACGCCCCGACAAAAGTGACGTCTTGTTTCAACCGTGAGGATAATCTTCACTAACGTCGCGCCTCCACCGCGCCTCCAAGACGGACAGAAAACTCGACTGCAAAAACAAAAGTGCTCAAGCACTCACTTTGCGGAGGCATCGATTTCGCGTCCTTATGCCAAGTCGCAACGTTCAACGCCGTTGCTGTTCCGAGCTGTAGTTTCGCCACGGATCCTTCAAAGTGTCGAGCTTCGATCGTCGTTTTGACACTGTTGCTTGGCTCTACCGAATCTATGAAATTGCAGACGCCGCTCAACCTTGGATTTCATTGAATGATGATCATTATTGGAAGCGCATCGCCACATCAAAGTTTGCACGGCACAGTGATTATTTTTATCTCACTTTAGCTCACGATCTTTCCCAGGGGAAGTTCAACGTCGTCCTTTCCTCGAATATTCCATTTTCCCTTTCGGTTTATTTACCTCCCGTCGGTACGCTCGGTTTGGTAATTGGCGAGCTCAATTTAGCCTCATTTAATTTGAAGCCAGTGTCTCGAGGGCCCGAAACGTGATTCACTTCGTTTGCCAAAACCGGAAAGTGAAAGATGGGATGAAAAAAGGAAGGGAAGCCCGAATGAAAGGCTACACGGGCAGAGAATTAATACGGAATCGAGAAAGATCGTGTACGATTAACGATAATGAGAAGTGACTCGCGCTTTCCCAGAGCGATGGGATTCTGCGCGTCCACCCCGTCACATCTGTAACGAGCATGAGTCGACGGAGCATCGCGTTCCTCCATTAACATCCATCGGTCGCCGGTTGACATTCTGCGGCTGACTCGATGGGATCACTGTCGTCGACGAGGCTCGAGAAACGATGAGAAGAACGATTCTAACGAGCTCGTCAGACATTTTGTATATTTCCCTTCAGTTCGTTAAGCTGAATTTCGTTAAAAACTTCATCATTAATGGAAGTGCATTTGTGGCAATACAGCGGGTTCGGGAATTTCGAAAAAATTGTTTGACAAAAAACAAAAAATATGTTCCATCGGAACTTACGAGAAGTTTTGAATGTCGACACCGAGGCACCTGCATGAAAACGATCCGCGCTTGGCTGGGTCATTAGCAGTCAATTGGTTGTGCAATTTGAGAAAAATAGGTGCTCGTGAATGCGGAGGAAAGTTAGAAGCGGTTAATAGGATTAAGCGAGTGTGCGAAATTCTAGTTACAAAATGTGCTCAATAAGCGAAGCTTTCGTTCTTGGAAGAGGATTGCACTGGTACACAAAGGCTTCATCGTTCTCTCTCCCCGGAGTTAATTTCGTTTCGAGTTCATCTCGCTAGCTTTGCAATGCAGGGAGGAGGGTTCACTTGGGAAGGAATGAGGATGAGAATAGAGACTCGGTGGCCAAGAAAGGGATGATATGGGGCGAAGCCAACACGAAAGGGTCGCGATGTTGTACGCGGGCGCGGTCTTCTCTGCCGTTCTCTGGATGTTTCTCTATGGATACGATGGAATTTCAACGCAAGCTCAACCTGATGCTACCGGTATCTCCACTAGATTGGAATGCTTTCAGAAATCTTATCAGACCCCGTACAACTCCAGCTCTCGAGATATTCGTGAAACAACCTACAAGTTAGCTATTTCCCTTACACTGCTAACGATCGAGGTGTAATCAGTCGTTTATTAACCCATTGAGTGAATACGCGCGTTGAACATTCGAAGTGTAAAATCTTTCTAACGATATTTTGAAACTTTGTAAAAGAAAAAAATATGAATTCGAGTGTTACGTGTTCGTGGTTGATGTAGGTGGAGCGCGTTCCAAGGGAAAGCCTCGGAACACACGTCGCGTTTTATTCCAACATCCATTATTTTCTATCGTTTTCAGTAATCGCGGCTAAAGTAATGAATTTGAACAAACTCAATTTTGAAAATAAACTCGGCGAGCCCTACATCATTCTTGATGATCTCGCAGAGTCTCTGTTTATTCTTTTCTAAAGACGTTACAAGGTGAAAGCGTGGTCTGGAGAAAGTTTTAAGACGAAGGGATATGAAAATAAATGGTTTGTTGGAGAGTCACGATCTCGTTCAAGCTGCTGAATCCTCGATAATCTCCTTCGGTTGGAGTGAGAAGCAAGGTTAAGAACTTTTCAAATTTTTAATTCACGAATAAACTTGGGAGAGAAAGGAAGAGCGAGAGAAAGGGAGGGAGAGAAAACGGCCTTCTCCAAAGGTGGTTTATCCAAGGCTAAGGTGTAATAACTTTAGGTAAGACCTGAAAGACTATATCGCGTGGGTGGGCGATCGTTAAAATCTTCTACAATTCGCTTCACAGGAGCAGGCGATCTTTTGGGAATTTTTTTCTTATTAACTGTTTGTGTTTCGTTTTTCTCGTCTCGCTCTTATTTTTTTCTCATCAATGCTTCGCACCCTCTTGCTTCTCGCTCGGCGATTATTCAGCTTTTGAATTAAACTCCGAGAATGTAAAGAGCCCGTAAAAAAAAACGGATTATACAATGCTAATAAGAGAGCGAACATCTTATACGTACGCTGTTGGAAAAGTTTACAAGAAGCGATTTATTAAAACGACAATTACGTTTGATTTAAATTTTTTCAACGAGCTATAAATTCGTTATAGAAAGTTTGGATTCTTTCAAAGACTTGATTTTCCGTTACAGAAACAATAATTTCATCTGGCGTAGAAAAATGTTGGGAGATTTCCGCACCTCTTCCACTGGAACGAACTCCACCCAGCATCAATTCGGATTCCAAGATGGTGGCTCGAATTTTCAAATTGCTACGAGAACACGGTAAGTGCACGTGTTTGTATGCCACAACGAAACCAGTGAATCGTTCGTTGAATAACGAAAAAACAAAAACAGAGCGCCGTGTTTTAGCTGAGCAGCGATTGTCGCGATGTCATGCTGCCTGCTCGAAGAAGCTGTTCTTTCCACCTTAAGTTTGTAATCAAGAGATTCCAAAAGCGCTCGAGGCATGCTTTAAAACGGCATCTCCTGTTATAAAAAAGAGTTTTGCAATAAATAGGAGGAAAAAACGTTCAGGTTCCCTCCAAGATTTTCCTCTGGTAACGCGAAGCAACCGTATTTCTATGTAAATTGATGCAACCAATTATAAAATTAATCAACGGTGCACCCTCCTCATCGAATAAGTGAGATCGAGATTTTAACATTTTCTACTCGCTCTCGTGCTTAACGAATGCACGGTAGATCGAATGACAACGTACCATATTTTACAAGGTAAAATGGAAAAAGGGAATAAAATAAAAACGAAATTCAAGTACACTGTTGCAGTCATGAGCCAATCCTTCAACTAATGGTGAGTCGTCACACGAGACTACGAGACTTTGCAGTGAGCGGAGTAACAATGAGTCATGAAAGTTTTCTTTAGGTCACGAGACATAAAAATTGGTTTTTCAAAATATATAGTTTCGATTTTCGATACTGTCAGCGTTTCGAATCGATCAATCAATTTCTCTTCTCTTGGACATGCCAAATTTTAAACAGCTTTTGACGTTAGTAAACTACTGGTAAAAACTCAATATGTCCGCGTTTACCGTTTCAAGTAATAAATATAAAATGCTGTACCTATGTACACAAAAAGTGACGAAAGTAGATTTCAAACGGTGGAGGGCCAGTAGGATAAAAACGAAGTTCGCCTTTATTCTCATCTGCTTCCGTTGTCCTGCCGTAGGGTCCACCGTATTTTGGTCGCATACAAAATTCCATTAGCAGAATTAAATTTTCTATGTCTCTTTCGAAATGGAAACTCCATTGAGGATCATTATTTATGTGACAGGCCATGGAAAAACAAACTTCGGTTCACTCGATGACCGTGATATTCGTATTTCGTGTAAATCTGTAGAAAACGTATGAGCAATCTGCTTACAATTACGAAAAAATTGTTGAAAATGCTGCAAGTGAAGTCGTAGCACGTATTTAACGTGAAACAATCGGACAGGAATGAATAATAAACTCTGTAATATGGAGAAAAGCAATTAAAATTCGCTAACATGTGACTATCGAGTCAGAAATGGTTGTGGAAAATAGTAAATTTAAATCTTTCATGAATTAAAAGTAACAAAAAACGTGGATTATGATTTTTTGCAGATCTGAATTAAAAATGAAAATATTCTGATGGAATAAATGATTTTTCTGCTCACTCCATCAAAACTACAGTTATTTGTGTACGATAAAAATATTTTTCTATCGGTATAGATAAACCCACCGTGAACAGTGAAAATAATTAGCGAGTAATCGTAGGGCGACGAGTACGAAATTACAAAGAAAGTGGTTTTGTTATCAGTCAAGTATTTGTATTTTTTATGGCTCCTCAGTGGCTTCTCCACATTTTCTCTCTTTCTCTGGAGAAAAAGCTCGTGCACGCGTGTCGTGAATGACGCGACAAATATTTTTTATTTTCTCGTCAACGGTTGGTGGTTCGAGGGGTTGCCACTGACAAAGGGTGGTTCGAATGATGGACGGGATTTGGGTAGCGGTGAAGGAATAAAAACAGCGATAGAGGGATAGAGTGAAGGGGGGAGGATGGAAAAATAAAATAAAACGCGACGAGTTGAGACCTACGGAGAACCGACGACAGAGGAAATTTGTCGGTAGTTCGCTCACGTTGCAGAAACTGTCAGTATCCTAAAACTATCGAGATATATTATGTTCTGAAAGGGACCTGGAGGAAGAGCAAATATTTTAAAAATGTTGTTCGAACGTCGAGATCGAAAGGATGGAAATGTTCGTTGGCATTTTATTTTGCTCGTGATTCTCAAATTCTTGCCCAAATTTCCTCAGATTTATTTTCGTTTTCAAAATTCACGTCCAATTATACAAAAACTTCAAATGCAGTGCAGATTTCAACTGCGTGAAGTTTTTCCTGACGTTTATTCAGAAAATCATATGTGCGTCACACGCGGATGTACTTGCCTAATCTCGTTGTGTATCCTGCCTCGTTCGTACTCATATAATAAGTCATTATTAGTAAGAAGCTTAATGAACAGTGAGGTAAAGCGAACTACGGGTTTTCCGGCTCAGATCTCTGTTCCGGCGGACAAAGTAGCGCGGTTTCTCTCTCGGCAGATAAAACATCCAGGAGCGTTTACTATACTCTCACTCTCTCGAGAATTCCGAGTTTCTTGCTCGCCCTTTCTCTCTCCCTCTCGCGCTCTCCGTTCGTTGGAAACTGTTCGCGTTTATACGAATTATGAAAATGGCAGAGACACGCGCGGAGAGAAGAAGGGGGCGAGAGGAAAAAAGGAACTCTCGCTCTCTCGCGACGATTAATCTTCTTGTTTCTTCTCATCTGGCTTTGCTCTAAAACACCCTATCAACTTTCATTAACGAATTTTACATCGTTTGATACTTTAATCGAATTACTGCAATAGTTAACACGTTGCGCAACGAGTATGTCAAGATGAATTTGCAGCCGAAGTAAACGATCCTCCGTTTCATCAGTATCTTAGAATTTCCAATCGAATTTTCATCACTCTCATTTTCAGCTCCTCATTGTTTGGTTCCTCCAGTGGAAAAACCTTCGCGAGAGACTCTTTATCGCTTCTGGAGAATAAACTTTTCTCCATGAAACCAGGGAAATGAGGCGAAGACAAAAACGAGAGGCACAAGTTGTTCGTGTCGTAGTGACGGTCGAAGGGATCATCGGTAAAAAAAAAATGTGTGTCACGAGACTTCTTCTGGGATCGATGATGCATGAGGACAGCAGAGGTTTTTGTAAGTTTCGACACCTGCGAGGGGCTAACGGTGTCCTCGTAAATGTCAAAGGGCGCGGTCACATCGAGACCTTAGCATGCCAGTTGGACAAGACGGATCACCCTCTTGAGCACTCGTTTCAGTGTTTTTTTTTGTTTTTTTTCCTAGCTAACAATTGCGATGCCCTTTGTATGATTTTTTGGTTGTACGTTTCTCCGGAACTTTGACAGCTTAGCCATTCATCATTCATATGCATTCGTCGAGCTTGAGTGCATCGCGGAATGAATTTTTGTATGATTTTTCGGGAGGGATAAAAAGGAACGGTCGACTGACTGCCGGGGGAGAGCACTTTTGTTTTTGTTTTTACGAACAGAATTCTCTCAGTGTTTTTTTTTCGTTCTATTGTCCTTTTCCTCCAGCCACGCTTTGCCTTGAGCAGCAAATTTGGCAGGGATCATTTCCGCATTTCTCGACTTTTGTAAGATCCTGCAAACTCGTAAGAGTAAAACACGATAGCTTTTCGTCAGTCCGGCTGAATCATGGGATTCGATTAATCACCGAAACGTTGAATCCCGGCTGAGGGGGGAGCAGGAAAGGCCCCATTTGTATATATTCGTTTACGTTTCGGAGCTCCCTTCCTCTCGTTCATTTCGAATAAGCGATGATGCTGTCTGATACACAAGGGAGGCTGTTCCACGACCTCGGATTAGGAAGATTGTGCTCGTCACGTTTATTTCCTCTTCCGCGTATATCTGCGTTTCCTGATCGGAATTTTCGAGGGGTAAAAAAAAGCTCAGCGAAAAAGTTCATGCGGGGACATGAGATTGTAGAAAATTCTATTTCCTGAGCAAAAGATTCTTTCCAAACTGTTGCACAGGAGATCGCAACCCGAGAGACTGCGAATTTGAGCAGTTCAATTACATTGTAAAAAAGAATGCACGCGGAGAGTTATCTCCAAGGGAGCTAATTTTTTTTCCCCTCCCATATGTGGTTACCTTCATCTAGTTTCTTTTTCTCTGCTCCAGCGCGACACAATGAAACGCCACTTGGAACTAATTTTCCCGGTAACGGTTGAGTAAATGGCTCTAAGCGTCGCACTCGGAGAGTATCAAAATTCGTATCAAATTCTAATCGGACCATAAGATCATTGCGCTCTGGAGTCTCTGGAACGACGTTTCCAGAAACGTCTCTTATGGTGCTTCAGCGGCCAATTTCTCTCATTGCCTATTCAGAAGGCGACAGAGAAAGTGCACAAGGGCGCGTTGGCTGGTGCTTTAACGAAATTGTTCCCGTACATACATTCATACATATATTGATATCGTTTGTGTCCGCCGGAGAAATCTATGCTTATAATAATAACACTAAGATAATAATAACAGTGATAGTAGTCAACGGATATTAATTCGATTTCTCATCTTTCCAGCAGCAGCGCACATCTCATTCGAAATAGGATCTGATAAAAGAAATGAACGAAGATCCTCTCATTTGCAGACATTATTTTTTCACATCAAATTCCAAACCTTTCACAAATGTGCGAAATTACGAAATTCAAGACAGAAATGACCTTTCGAAGTCGCGTGTTTTAAGATTTCCCATTTGGCAACGCTGCACCGTTAAGCTGTGACGATTCCTGGTGCTTTACTGCAGCGTTGTCGCATTGAATGACCAACCAATTTACAGACAAAATGCGTCTGACGTAATACGATGCGGATGGAGAACTCGTCGAACAGTCGTTGACACCTAGCTACGGTTACAATCAGTATCGATTCTGTTATAGAAGTAATCAAGCTGTTATGAGATTTCTCGTACCTTTATACTATCCATTTTTGCAGAAAGAAAGAAAAAGAATGAAAGAAAATAGGTCAGGAGACTGTTACGTGAGACAGTAGTGAGGTAGCAATTTTTTCTCGAATTTTACCCCATTATTTTATATTGCAATTTTATCAAGCTCCTAAGAGGCTCTTGGGCTATTGTTTCGAGGTATAGTGATGCGTCAATAAGAAAAAGTGGCGCCTCGTGATTGGTGCACCTTAATCCGATCGATCTTTCAATGTAGCCAAAGTACAATGAATTTAAATGGAGTTTCCAATGTTGATGGTTGAACTTGATAAAAGCAGTCTCGGTTGAAATGCTCAGCAAGCTCTCTGCGACGCAGCGGTTGAACTAGAACTGGGGCACACAGTGTTAAAACAAATCATAAAAATAATCAGCGTAACCGGAAATTTCTGCTTTCCTCTAATTTCCTGGTGGCAAGAAGTTGAATTCATAAGACGCACGGAAGCCTGGTGCTTATCGTCTCGCTAAGTTCTGCTCTCACTGTTGCTCCCTGCGCAGTTGGTGCTTGGCCAAAAAGAGAATAGCCAAGAGGCAGTCGTGAGTGAGAATAAAAGGGAGGGCAGGGAGATACAGACGTAGAAAGCGGAGAATAAAAATTCTTTGCTAACGGGAGAAAAGCCACTGATCTGGCTAACCGGCGCTGTACGTACGTGTTCCGGAGCCCTGAACAATGCAAGTTCGCTTCTTCTTGGAACAAAAAGATGTATGAAGATGTCAAATTCTGCTACGGTCAGCGATAACAAGTTTTCATTAAGCGCGTATTCTCACGTCACACCTCGAGAAGGCAGCAAAAGCAGCTTTTGAGTCGCATCGGAATCAGCACAGTACTAGACTGCGATGGAAAGCAGTGGAAGGAGCTTCTCAAGAGTACATTCTGCGTAATGGCTCGCCGACAGGCAAATTGTATCAGAGATGTCAATGTCGAAGTGACTTTCGGCTCTGGGTGCGCGAACTATTTCTCTCACCGGGTTTCTCGTCCTTAGCTCCCAACTATATGCTTTTCTCTCTGGTCTATGACTCTCAGTTTGCCACCGAACCTCCGGTATGAGGGAGTGGTTTGATTCTATTAACAGACACCGCTAAGACCCCGAATGCTCCCGCTCTCTCGCCCCCTCACTCGCCGCTATCTTCGCCAAAGCAACACGCGAGTGGCCAGCAAAGCAGCCTCGCAGTCGATCGATACTTGCTCCAAGTTCCCGTAAGATCCCGAGCGACGGCAATGGGATCGGGTGATATGCGGGTAAGGGACCAAAGACCGTGGTTTCACCTCCCAACTGGCTTTGCCAATTCTCTCTCCTCACTATATCTCCCTCTCTATATACACGGTCTATTCTCCGCCCGATCAACTGTGACGTTTCTATCCGGACAGACTTCGATCCCTACCTCCAAACTCGCCATTACTTTGCTTCACTTACTATCAGCTCGCTGCATTAATTCAATTACAAACTCGCCGAGTTTCTGTATCATTTACAAAGATATCCGCTCAAGTGCTCCTCCCAAATTCTCCGACACCTTCCATCTACCTTTTTTCCGCGGCTTCCAAAATATTCGATCAAGAGACGAGCGCGGTTTGCTTGGTTAATAACTTACGTATTACGGAGAGGTTGACCATCGCGTTCTTTGTCGGTGAGTTACGAAAGTCCACTCTGCATCTGTACACGCCCTCGTCGCTCTCCCGTAAATTTTGAATCAGTAGCTTCGGCGGGGGACCGGATTTCGAGGTCGAACCCGTGCCCAAGTGATGCGCCGAATTTCCCCTCTTCGCTCTGCCTTTTCTCGCGTCGTAACTGTAATCAAAGATGAACTTTTATGGACTAACTTTATTTCAAAGGTCTTACTGGCTTTGGCAGCAATTGACACACAATTTTATGTTGAAAACAAAAAAACAAAAGTGCCGAAAGTTAGTGTCCGCGCGTCGACGAGATATGGGAATGAAAAGTGGAAGCAGTCCAGAATGTTTGGAAAGTTGCAGAATCCATTCCACGGATCTCGCAATATTTTTAGTAAAACGAAGGTGTGAAACTACAGTTTCACACCTTCGTAATGTAGCTCATGAAAATTAAAAGCAGTCGAAGCGATGTTTTTCACACTACTTTACGGGCGCACGCTTCCAAAAATAGTGGAAAACCCCAACACTTTCAGGTTCTGTGTTTAAATCGGGAGTGCAAAGTTTTCACACGATACGTTGTGGCTCGGTTGATGTATCGGAGGGATCAAGAGACCGAGGTGAAAAGAAGTTTATTGGAGAATTTCCGCTCCATCCCCGAATAAGTTCCTCGGTAGTTAACGGTGACGTTCCATGAATTTTATCGACAAAACTCGGTTCGTCCAATTCTCCCCGATCTCGCTGTGCAAGCACTGCGAATGTCGACTGTCACACTGCGGACGTTGAAAGAAAACTTCTAATGGAGTTCTCGTCACTTATGATTTTCTGCACCGAACATTTTAGACACGTTAACGCTGAGCATTTTTGAGGTTTGGTGCGAATGATTTTGAGTGTTATTACGAAGTTCTATTATCCGGGAATAATGGTTCATCGTAAGTCCTGATTGCTGTGCTCGTACAGAGCTGCCGTGGCATTGAAAGCTTCTAGTAATAATGCGTATGCACTTTTGCCCAATAAATTTAGAATAGTTTTGAGGTTATTTAGCACACTCTAACTCCATCAAATTAAATTCTATTTCATGTTTCAAATAAAGCACTCGTAATGCAGTGAAAAGATGGCGCCGAGTCCTTAACGCCCGATGAGTTTAATCAAACATTATTCAATGCAATAATTCACCAATGAAAATCCCTCGTTAAGACAAAACGATTCACGTGCATTTGGAACGACGGATAAATTATTAAATGGGAAAATGTGCTCATAAATCGAATACTGTGAGAAGGGAGCGAACGAGTGAGAAAAAGACAGAGAAATACTTATAATAATAGCTCAAACGATGTTAAAACGTTACAATAGTCGAGGCGGCTCATAAAAGTGAATCAGAGTCGGAGCGCTAATGTTATTCGGCTGTCTGGGGAGAGAAAAGGAGTGATGAAGAAAACAGCGGGAATAAGAATAAAAGATTTTTCACGTTTTGGTGTTGGTGCGGCTGACTTTCAGGTTATAAATATTGCATTTGTGCATAGGACGTGGATTCTGTATGTGTTCATGGACGTTACATTAAGGAGAGACGACAGTCTCGCAGGAGTCTGCGTGTACCTGTTTGGGTCTGGTCCGATGACGGCCAGTTACCGGTTCTCCGAGTAGAAACAGAAGCTGCGGACAAGAGAATGGCGGAGGTGGAAGGGGGCGCAGGGGAATGACGAGACGAGGTAAAAAGGTATAGAAGCGTGGGATCCGCGGTAACCACTCCACTCTGGGGACTCTTAAAAGGAATTTAACTTGGCGCATAAAATTAAGCCATTGTAATTGCGAGAGGAGAAAAGAGTGCCGGGGGAGAGAGAGAGAGAGAGAAAGGGGGAAGAAAGAAGAGCCGAGGAGAGACAAATTTTGTAGTGTGTAGTCACATCTTGTTGGGTGGCAGAAAGCAGTAGTCAGAGCATTGCTGGCCAGTCGTGTCGTCTTTAGGTGGAAAATATAATTTGCCCGAGATAACTTTTGTTTCCGGAAGCGGAAACGCTGCACAGGACAAGCGAAATGGTCGGTTTCAACGTAGTGGAAAACCGGAGAAGAAAATATCCCAAGTTCTAATAGAGCTGGGCTGCGCGAGGCGTTCGCTCCAACTATTTTTCTTGTGCCACAAAACATTAGATGTCTTTTGAGCTCCCGTGTCCAACCAGAATCGTTAGCCGCAAAATTTCCATATAAACCCGCCATTAAAGTTGTGCCGAAGGACGAAAGCGGTTTCTCGGGTCACGTCGTTTCGACGTTCATGCTTCACGTGTGCCCGAGAGTACATCTGTTGGTCATATCGTTTGTCACCGATACGTACATAAACGACGTTCAAAACGTACAATTCGATTTCGTCGGGTCGTTACGAGCGTTCAAACGATCGTTTCCAACGTCGGGACAAGCATTTTCTTACCGCGAATCGTCGAACGTTCCTCTCACTTTTTTCCGCTTCTCTCTTTCCACCTCCCTCGCTCCTTCCTACGCTTTTTCGATGCTACGAGAGCTTTCAGGGATTACTTCACGCTCAGCAATTGCTTCGTGACGTTATCACTGTGACGTCTCGGTTATTCACGCCTGTAAATTTTTTCGATAAAGCCTTGAGAACGATCGAGGGGGGAGCTTTCATATTTCGATGAAACGGCGAACACTGAGGGGACGCTTAAAAGCTTTTCTCGATATATTTTCACCGCAAATTCACAATTGTTTTCAATTTCAATATCGCCTGTTCTGCTTTGTCCTGTACCCATACATCGTGTTACGCGTGCTGCACGCGTTAACGACGTTGTACTCGAGGATTTTGCTCCGAATGACTTTCCACGTCCGGTTATTCAACCCTTCCTCACTCGCCTTTGTTAATCATGAAAAACGACGAACTCTGCCACCTGCTTATACGAGGAACCATGGCCCATCCCCAGAAAAGGGACTCTGGGCAGGTCCTCACTTTGATACGAAACAGCAATTCTATGTGCTTTCGAGAAAATCCAGTATTCTAAGGAAACACACTAACGTGGAGGCATGCGCTGAGTGAAAGAGTGAAATCAAGTGAGAGTCCTCGAGTTCTTGTTAAGAGCAAACGCGCTGTTTTTTTTTCTCGTAATGTTGAAGCATGAGTAACGGGGTTAAGAGAAGGAACGGTGCACATGAGGGAGGCTTTACACCGATCCGTGAAAACGTTTCGCTGTGTATTGAAAAGTGGATTGTACTACGTACTTGCTTTACTCTCGTTGAGATCCCTACAGCGAGAGTACAAATGCAGGGAGCAGTCGAGGCTGTTTCTCCTTTTACTCTGGCCGAAAAAAATGAAAATAAAGTAAACACGAAACCTCTGGTTTCGACTTTTCTAACCGTAAACAGCGTCGTCTGAAAATAGTACGAAGGATTTACAGCTCGCGTGTGTTTTCTATTTTGTCCTGATATGGTGCAATTCCGAGGCTTAGGCAGCCTCGTGGGGTGGCATGAAGCTGTGTACGTTGCTACACGGACTCGTGAAAAACAACCCTCTTGCACCTGCTTCTTTTTTCAATGCCGAGGATGTACGAAAGCTGCCGAGTGTACGCGATGGAGCTGTGCGAGTAATTATTTCCACGACTGGAGTGTCAAACACCGACTCGTATTTCGAATCGCGTATTCTATAACGTTTTTTTAAATCCTTTTTCTTGTTTTTGAAGCAAGCAACATCGCATGGTCATTATAATTTCTCGCGAGCGGTGATATATTACGAACCTGCTTTACCATTACCAACTGAATAGGTCGAAGGGACAGTTAAAATTTCGTTTCTGTGTACGGGACATTCTCTTACAATCATTTCAACGATAGCTCCTGCGTATAAAAAACGTAATAGGAAACGCTGACTCTGTGCGGATGGTGGGAAAAGGATGAAAAAGATGGAAAGAGAGAGAGAGAGACAGAGTTTGAGAGGCGAAAAGGGAAAAAGAAGCGCAAAGCCCAGAGACATTAAAACGCTGACGATGGAGGCTAGAGCTGCAATGTGCGTCCTCTATTCTCTCGTACTCGTCCTTTCTCGTCATATATACTTCGGACGAAGCCCTTTCCCGATTCTATCACATTCTGTGCTTCTGTGCTTCTGTGTTTCCCCTTCCCTCCCAACCTGCCAAACCCAATTCATATCTGTGTGTCGTACACACACTTGTATTTATGTACGAAAATACATAAAACGTGTGTGTACATAAAGTGCAGCGTATATATAAAGTCTGACGAAGGGAGCGGCGCTGCTTCGGTTAACGCTTGCAAGGAAACTATTTCGCCTCGATCGACGCGAGCGATTGTTCCGCCAAGCCATTGTGGTGCTGCCTTACGTGCGCTCGTTGTAGTATCCTCGCCCTATAATCGTCTGTCCTCGGCTCTTATCCACCAGTTACTCCCCGTATGCGTCAACTTCTGTCCGTACGTAGTCGGTCTTCGTGCGCGTCGCATAATCGCGGCGCGCCGAAAGATCAAGCCGGTGCCAAAATGGCGCAGGATCCGTTTGCCACTCGGCGACAAGTGAGATTTCATCCCAGCGAAAAATCGCTCACTGTCTTTCGACGGAGTACTCGCTCCGATCTGATTTCTCGCTTCCTCCGTTCTGAGAAACTCCGAATACTCTACTTTCCACCGGAGACGCCGAGACCAGAATTGTCCCTGGCTGCACGAGTCCCTTTCATTGCGGTAATTGCTCGCGAGAAAATTGAGTTGGATTTTTCGCGGTGAACCAAACTAAACATAGAACTGGCCGCTCGATGGTGCAGATCGCTCCAACAACGCCAGGGATTCTCCGCATGCTGTACAGATATTTGCGTTTATATATAGATTTTCGTTAAAACTATACCGACGAGCAATCTACTAAAGCGATTACATACCTGTTATGTACACATACGATGTCCTGCGAGAAGGCGTTCGATACACACCCTCCCTGCGTTACACCCGCATGTGTATTCGTGTAATGCACACTGGCAGACACTCGCATTCGAGTGAGGCAAATATACTCCAGCTTTGGTGAGCTTACGAGATGGATAGAGAAAAAAGAAAGGGAGGACTCTCTCTCGAGAGAGAGAGAGAGAGAAGGAGAGAAAATGTGCGGCATGTTCCAACAGCGAGTTCGAATTATCGTGCCATTGTCCGCACCGTTTACCGACTCGTAATAGCGATCGCACAGACTACCTCATCCCGGATAGCCCTGCTTCCAGGGAACGGTGAACGAATGAACGTACCAGCAAACTATGCTTCTATGAGAACTGCCCCTTTCCAGACTGGAAATCTTGCACAACCAGCACAGAGAAAGAGACCGAGAGAGAATCCAAGCGTTGGGACGGAATCAGAGCCGAGAAAACTGGGTCGTAGTTATTTATTGTTACGCGCCATTGTTAACCGGGCCAGCAACGCGCGACTGTACGTATCTGCCCTTCGCTTCTTGCGTTTAACGAGACCTTGTCGTCGTCGCAGAATCGGAAAGAGAATCAGGTCCACGGCTATCGTTTAACTGTGCCTCTACATATATTTTTCTCTACGTATATTTATGCATCGGATACGAATCGGAAATTCTATCCGAGCCAAGGGACGAATCGAGTTCTAGCTCTTCAAACTCGCCTCGTGCGCCAGATGTGGCGAATTTAATCGGCACAATGATACGATTTGTATTCGACTTCGTGCCCTCTCGCTTGAACGAAACTCAAGATTAGAGCTCAACCAAAAAAACGTGGGAGAAAACTGGACTGAAATTCGGCAAAATTGTGTGGAATTCATTAGAGAATGTTCCTCGTTGTGATTGTTCACGTTGATCGATTTAATCGCAGTCCAACACTCGTAACGAGTGGCTCTTCCTTTCCTTATGTTTCTTCCTTCCTAGAGGACGAGTTCGATCATCATTTTAACTTCCTGATGACATTTTTAGGTTGGAACTTTCGATTGGAAAAGAGCCCTGATGATCTCACTTTCTACGACTTTTCCCATATGTAATACATGATTTTTTTTTAATTTCTCGGAATTGAAAAAACAAGAAAAGGAAATGGCAGCCCGGGTACGGGTTCCCGTAAATATTTACAACGGCATCCGCCAAAGGCCGATAGAATGAAACGAGTCTCCCAGTCTTTCTTCTTTTTTTCATCTCTGCCCTACGCCGTACCTCTTCCATGTCGAGCTAGACCCTTCAGGTCCTCAGAAACGTAAAAGAAAAGGAAAAAGTAGCCCCGCGATCTTCGCTTGCTCGGAGAAATAAGATAAGAAGAAAATAAGATGGAAGCTTCTGTCGTACATATAGAGAGTGAATAACCTCCTGAGACGTGATCTCCGGAGCTGGAGCAGAGTGTTTGAAGAATCGATTTGATATTTTTCTTGGCTTACGCCCGCAGAGTATCTCAGTGCAGTCACGGTAGGTAAGCATTCCCGTTCAATTTCCTCGCGTTTTCGTGGTAACGCGAAGATGATGAACCGGGGAGAGAAGCGCGGAGCACAGGTGGAGAGGAAGTGTTCTCGTCACATTAGTGGTCGGTGTGCAAGAGCTGGAGCAAGTGCGCTTTGTCTTGCTTCGAATCCCTTGTGCTCGGGCGCTCTCGACGACTCTTGGCTTTCTTGCCGGTCTAGCGATGTCGAGCGTTTGTCCAACCTTTACCAGATGCTCGTGGTTTAATCGAGGATTTGCAAATAGGAGAGGAAAATAGTGGCCACAAAGAGTCTCACGCGCAGGAGGAAAAAGCAAAGTAGATAGGCAAAGACGGATGAGTCTGGACGTAGTGTGCTGAGGGATAACTTGATGAACAAACAAGCGCGCACAGAGCGCGCATATACGTTGGATTCCTGACAGCACCGCTCATACAGATAGAATATTGTAGAAGCTTTGAGATAACACCGTCCCTCTACCGGGAGTTACACTGCCCATATCCTCCTACAGTTGTTCACTGCTAGCGCCAGCCTTCAGTTTCATTCTCTCGCTTCAACTCCGTTCTCATATTCTTCCAGCCCTTGTCGGCTTCCTCTGCACCCTTTTTCGCTCCAGCTTTCTCGGCTTCTCTCCTCCGTACACCACTTTTTTTCATCATCCCTCGGGCAACTATTCTGTGACGGGCTTGTCCCGAGTAACAAACCCCGGACCTGCCTGGCAAACTTTCTTTTTGACCCGGCTAATTGGAATGAAATAGAATGAAAATTGTTGGCACGTCTTATAATGTCTCGTCGGAAAAAGGACAGATTTTTCAAAGGGCGAGAGCACCCATGAAGCAAAAAGAACGAAACACTTTTCTGAATATGTTCTTCCATAGAAGGAAACTTGAGAATAGCTTCGAATTAATAATTCGAGGTTTTTTTCCTTGAGATATTTTCGAAAAACAATACATTCCGATTGAATTATTTACTGAATTATTGGTGGTTTACTTTTGGCTGATAACCGATTTGAATGAATTCTCATTTAGCCTAACTTCTGTTGATATTATTTCACGTTGAAAGTTGGTTACTTCTTATTGTGCCGTCGCTATTCGCCTCGAGACTCGTCCCATTTCCCTCTCCCCAACTCTGGCAGCAGTGGTTAGGGCGGTGCACGCGCCACTGGTCGCGATAAGCAATCACGGCTTACTGTTGATAATGTCATTTCTGCAAAGATAAATTATAAATAATAATTCCAAGTTTTTTTTTTCAATTCAGTTACTGAAACTCTGAAGGAACCGGAGTTTGGCACGCAGTATACAGTCAATTCATTATTACACGAATTATTGTTTGAAATGAGTAAAAAAAAACTCTAATCAATGCGAAATGAAACGTGAAAAGATTTCGATTGAAAAAGTACTTTGTCAAAGTGGTAATCGAATGGTGGATAGTAAAAAAAAAAACAAGTTTTTAAGGGGCATTTGTTTCCATCGTGCGATGGATAAAATAATCGTAAAAGTTGCTCGAGAGCTGGTGAATTTGTTCCAGCGAAGATTCAGAGCTTTCCGGAAATCTTCATTCGTTCAAAGATTCTGAGAAGCTGGAGCTGCGTATATAGGCCAAAGATTTTCCTCTTCCATTTCTCTTCCCGTGCGTCGCGAGTGATCAATCATTTTCTCGAGAGTTTGGATTTGCGTAATCCTACAGAAGTCTCGACGTACGAACTGTCTCGCGTGCACTTTGCAAGCTGAGGAATAAAAGCAGCGGAGCATAAAGCTCGTCCGCTGCGAACCTGCGACGCTTCTTTTGCCACATGCTTGAGACTTTGTAGTTCCCTTCTGAGAAGTTTAAACTTCCAACTACTGAGATTTAACGTTGTAGTAACAACTGTACGTAATGTACCACTCATTTACTTATGTTTCGACTCTGAAAAGGAAAGCTAAAGCACGATTACGAGATTACAAGATTTTATAGGGCGAAACGAATAAGTAAATCACAAATCACATGTGAAACAGTGTGATTGGCTCCGATACGAGAAGCTGAGAAATACGAGTCCAAAGTAGAGAATATTTTCTTCATTTATCAGTTCAATCAAAATAGAAATGAAGATAATCAAAAATATTTTCCTTTTGATTGTTCGCTTTGTTGGATCTCATATTGGCGATGTTTTCACGACTTATTCACCCCATGGCTGAACAGCCTTGTGCCTGACGGCATTATATGAGCTCTCTGTCACGTACAATCCGACGGCCTTAAGATCGGATTATTGGAATTAAGAAAGTTGGTGCGTCGTAGGCTCGACCCCGACTGGAACTTCTGTATGAAATACGCATTTGGATCACTTCGTAAGCCTCCCCTTACCGCGTATAATACCGAGGTTAACTTATTCCGTCAGGAACTTGAATATCTCAAATGATACGATAATAATGAGAAATAAAGTACACAAAAAAATTGATGAAAATTTTGTTTACCGTAATTTGCCATCGTTCAAATTATTTTGTTCTTTCATTACTTTAGGAGAGTGGTGAATATCATAAAAGATGAAGATAAGGGATGACGTTATACACTGCTCAGACATGGCAGGTTATTCGTTTTGTCATACCGCTTTAGCGAAGCAACACACATCAGAGCTTGAAGTCTCGTACGGGGCTTGGGGAGGAGAGGACTCTCGAGGTCGTGTCAAGAGGGTTGTGCAAATTGGAGGCAAGTTTTCCGGGAAACGAGCCCTTTCTTGCCTCAGGAACAATATTACTTGCATATTTAAACGTTTACTTTGCTGTATTCTCTATCATGAAAGTGCGAAAAGGCTCCTACGCGGTTGAAGATAAAATATTGGGAGATGAAGAGACAGTTTGTTGGCTGAGTTGATTGGGATCAAGAAAGAATAATGAACGATTCGAGATGGTGGTAACTTAGGCACGAAAAAACTTGAATTTCTTCTCGATACTTTGCTGTTAAACGTTCGAAGAAAAAGACGAATGAAGAGCCGCTCGATCCTGTTGCTTCCCGGTGAGGGTGAATAGAGTTAGAAAAATGGTAACGATGACCGAAGCACTAAAATTCAGTCGCAAAATACTTTTCTATGCGAAGTAATAAATCATTTTGGCAAGTTCCCAAGACTCACAAGAGAAAGAAAGCGAACGATCAGTCAGAAAACATGAGCTTATCAACGAGCGGTAAAAAACTTGACAGTCCTCGAAAAGCGCATTCGTATAAAAGATCCGGCAGTTTTTTAGTGAGCACTTAATACACGAAGAGAAATAGGGAAGATACGTGACGTTGGGAAGAACGGATGGTGTTAGGATCCAAGTCTCAGATATTTTTGGAGCATACTTTTGGATATGAGGACGAGCGAAGTTGAGAGGCATGTCCCTCTCGTTTTCTACAAAAACCTGAGGGAAGCGCGCCCGCATTTACGATGAAAGCTACACCCGGTCGTCGATACGGATAGCCAGAGTCACGGACTTTCTCGATCATGCTGTTCGATCGAGCGGCAAGCGAGCCTCCCTCGGCTGTCAATTTCAACCTCATTCGACTTTACTTGAACCGTCGAGAGTCTGAAGTCTCTAAATAAACAGGGTGTCCCAGAAGTTCAACCGGATAGAGCGAAGGGCAGCTCGATCAATCTCGTCCCTATGGAAAAGGCCCTTTTTAATACTTTCGAAACGTTCGTTCAGACACTTTCACGATCTTCATACTCGTCATGCTCGTGCGTGATTTTTGCTCCCTTCTGTTCTTCCTACGCTCGTATTCTTCGCACTCTCTGAGCAGACCTCGTATTTCAGTCTATCGATGTGTGCTCGCTGCACACCACGATCGTGCGGATCTTCTTCATGTATACAAAAGAAGCGTACATATCTTGGCTCGAGACTATCTCTTCAAGGGAAGACACGTCTCACCAATAAGAAGGTAATATTCCACGGGATAGTCGCTTGGAAGACAGTACGCGAAGAGTATACGACGAGACGGAGTATACTCTTACCTCCTAGCGACAAATTGGATTTTACTTGCTGGGTAGGACCTTAAGGTCGATCCTAAACGATCTTGAGACCGAAAGCTGACGACGTTGCACACTTTTAACGTCTCCCACACGTAACCCTTCTCTCTCTTTATTGCGCTATAGGGATAAACGTGTATGATCTCAATCGTGAAATACAAAGTGGATTTAATTATAGATTTTACGAGCATCGAATCGGTACTTAAGTCGTATAATGAATATTCGAAGAATCATTACGAATCGATTTTGAATTTACTCGAAATAAATTTGGGTGGCTCTTCCAATGGGTTGATATTCCGTATACGAAACTTGCTGCAAAATTATTTTTCGATCGATCGAAAGGATATGCTTAGAAATGTGCAGTGTAAATTGTGCGAAGGAAGAAACTGAAGCAATTTTTCATAACTGCGTGTAAGGTTCGGTGACGGACGTGAATTTATCTTGTCAAATTAGGCAAGTGAATTTATCTTTGGAGCCTGGAGAATGTAAATTTTTCACGAAATTATGTAGATCCATAGTGAGTATTTCCGCGTCGAAAATATGATAGGGCTTTTGCATTTATAAAAAGCAGAGCGAAAGCGCCCGTGTACGGAGAGTGCTGAAGCTTTCTTCGATCGCTTTCTCACACCGGGAATGTCATGGCTTACGTTCTTTAAAGCAGTAAAATGCATTCGGTCCGCTGCCCAAGCGTTCCGCTCAATCATCCAATCCTCAAGCATTTGCTTCCATCTTTCCTTCGCTTTTTCTTGCTTTCGCTCTCTCCCTCTCGGCAGTGACCTGTTCCTCGGAGGGAATCGTGACTCTGCTTCGGCCTTGGGGCTAAATCCTCCGGAGACGTTGATGGGACATTTCTCGTGCGTTTGTCTTTCCTCTGGCCACACAGTTCGCTCGTTGGTGCGGTTACATTCTTATCCTCTCGTGCTGCATCCACTCAGCTCGGGACTCGTACTTTATCTTTGTATTTTCGAATCTTCAAGTTTAATTCACCACTGGCGTATGCGACTCGCTAATTTCTCAATCTTTGTGTCTCTCTTTATTCCCGTTTCTTTCGTCTCTCTCCATTTTTTTTTTTCATTCTGTGCGAACCCTATTCTGTGTCAAATCTTATTTCCGATCACTGCTCGTCAACCCACTAGACAGCTTTTTTTTTTCAAAAGCACTCGATGCCCGAGTTCTTAAAGTCCTTATCGAAGAAGGTCCGAGTAAATCGAGTCTTCCCGCACCACTCAAACAATTAAGGGTTCAATCTTGAAGTCTGTGGTTGCGCTTTTCTCCGGGAACAAGGAAGCTCTCGAGTCCTAGTTGAAGGAGGAAAGAAAAGGGGAAGAGCCTCCAGTTTTATTACGAGGATTTTACGGGGACACGATTTCTTGTATCTGTTTTAGAATATAATCGCGTTACGGCGACAGTTTTTCCGCTATTTTTTTCATTCTAACAATTCGTTTCATTTTTCATTCTCACTCACACATTACCCAACAGCACCACTTAGTTTTCGGATTTGTTGAATAATTCAGTAAGTAAGAAGAAAAAGAATGGAAAATAGCGCCGTTCAGCGAGAATGAATACGGAGGAATTGGGTGCAAGACTGCAGAGCCGAGAGACGCTCTATGCTGGATAAACAACAGGGCTGCGGTACGATATATAAAGCATTCTTCTCTTCCGTTGTTCGTCTTCTCGCGCGATTCCCGCTCGCTCCAGTCCGCGAAGCTCGGGCCAGGGGGAGGGCTTATTGCAAAATGTTTCGCTCGCAACTATAGACAAAACGCCGTGAGATCGCAGCGTCTGTTTTATTCATAAGAAAGCTGTGGTAAGCTGACAATCAGTATTCGGAATCCTTGCAACTCCATCGGTTGGTTTGTACTTCCCTTGCGCTGTTCGTCGAAGGACGAAGGAAACTCGAGAATGTTCTTTACCTCTCATCTTTCCACTCTCTGTTTTTCTTCGCTCCCTTACTCCGTCTCGCATCTCCCTTTTGCTTCTTCGGCACGCGAGTACCAAGGCAAGGCAACCAAAAAAAAAAAGAAACCGAGATGTTTCTTACAAAGTACAGAGGAATTTAAACGAATGGAATGAGAGACCGGATAGGAAGGAACAAGTGACGGAAACCGCGGAAAAGAAAATGTTCTAACCACCTTCCGGGCCACACAATCCCTCAAGGAATGAAGATACTGCCAAATATAATCAGAAATATAATCTTCTATCTTCCAACACCTTCGTTTTGATAAAGGCACGTCGAGGTACGAGGCACGAATCACCCACAGAACGACGACTACGATCTCGATTTTTCGAAAATTCGACTACCACTCTTTCGATTCATAAATTATTACAATTAGCAATACTGTCAATATATTCACAATTTCGAAAATATAATAACGAAAGAGCAAATATTACTGAGGTTGAAATACTGAAACACTAAAAAGTCGACCGATCGAAATAAATAAAGGCAGCGGAGCTGAGAATAACGCTTCTTACTCACTCACTCGGACTAGTGATCCCCAATTTCAACCGTGGCCATTTTGACCTTCGCCTTTTCGAGCCATCGCTATTCTGCATATCCAAGTTTTAAGGCTCGAAAAATTCACTTTCGATTTTGGACTACTCTACATTCTGGTCTGTCTATAAAACAACTATTCTGCATTTCGAATTCGAAAATATGAGCTTTTCGCCTTCGTATGGTCTGTAAAAAGTGCATTCGAAATGCAAGCTATCGAAATATATATTTTCGAGTAAATACGAATTCAAAGAAGGGATATATTCGATTAAACACGTAATATGCTAAATAGTCGATCGGGAATAGGAATTTCGAATTACTTATTTTTCTCTAATCTTATATCACAATTTTTGAAATTTTGAAATATCGACCGTTCAACAATTCGATTATCCGACATATCGAACCCCACCCTTTTCCAATTATTTATATCAAACTCGTAACAGTTTTATTTGTAATTTACAACATCAGACTAGAAACTAAATTTTCCATATTTTTCCAATCTGAAAAAGTAAAACTGGATCAATCATGTTTTTCTATACAACCATAAAAGATTCTTCTCTAAATTCTTCGGCTTGCCATCATCATTCTTTCAAAAATCAACGAATCTCGGAATCGTCGCGAAATTTTTTCTTGTCCCCACCACCGCACCGTAAGATTCTGGATATGCCGGTTCATTCGTTACTACAATAAGAAATATAGGCACGAGATACATCTTCCGTTGGAACCTCGTTGTTCAATGAAGAAAATTGGTTAAATGATTAAGTGTTCGTAATCGTGTGACCTCACGATTTATACAGTTATTCTTCTGAGAAGGAGTTTCATATAAATAGTCATGAATGGAGTGGACGTCACCCTTGAGGATGAGGAATGCGGTGGAGATTGGCTCGTTTACGCGATAAAGGTCGGTGATGAAGCGGAGGGTCGGACAGGGTACCTTTCTATCAACCTTAGCGTTTATATTCACGGTGTCAGCTCGATGGATCGTACCCTGAAGAATTTCAGCGTTATTTATACGGCTTTTCGCACTTGCTCTTCATCTGGGTTATCTCGCATAAGTTGCTTTTTCTCGTTTTTCTGATTCTTTGTTCTTCATATCGAATAGAAAGTGGAAGGAATAAAGGTTAGAGGCAACGTTGAAAGAACCACGAGAGAGCGATATATTAAGAGATATCGGAGAAGCAGCGTGTCAGTCAGTCATTTTCTCGTTCTAAATTTTTATGGTGTTTCTGTCCCGTGGGTCGTGGAAAAATGGGCCGGAGAACACTCGCAACGCTCCTACAAACTTTGCAGCCATTTCGTTTTTTTTCTCCACAGGGAGCTTGCGCGAAATAAACGTAGCTTTGGGCCGAGACACGGAGTTACGAGAATAGGCGAGCAAAACAAGAGATTTTCCAGCACTCATATGTGCTCAATATCCAATCGTTTCGTCGAATATTTTATTTAACGAAAGGAAAAATAGTCTCTCGTGCGTCTTCTGATTCCATTCGTCGTTTCCTCGTGTCAATATGTTTTTGGATTCGATTCGTAAAAAGTGAAACTGAAGCGTTGAAATAATATTTCCTCACAAAATTCGTTTCTGGATATTAAATTCAAGTAATTTTCAATTACGAATGTTTTGTTTTTTCTGTGCATATTTCTTTAACTCAACGGAATGTTCACGTTTATTTATTTGGCATTCGTATAATAAAGGCTCCAAGCGTTTTTAGATTAGCCTGTTCATACCGTGTCAATAGTCTCTTTTACGTTTAATTCCTTTGAGCTTTCGACGCGTTCGGTACTTATAGCGCAATTTGCCTCTTTCCACACTGTACACCATTTCCCTATTCGCTGGTCTCACTAGCCAGGTCCTTGTCGAAGGTCGCGTGCTGCGACTGGCTGTTTTACGGTGTCGTAATCCGAGCCAACGTAATGCGCATAATAAACGAGGAACAAAGTGCACGCTCGGAGGGAGCGCGGAGGGACAAGGGCCGAGGGGTGAGAAGTAAAACACGGACAAAGATAGCGTGAGAGGTAGGGACGAGTGGTCACGGAGCATGGATCTCGGCAAGCATATCTTCCATTTGTGTGCTTTGTGCGAGCTTTCTCATTCAAACGAGCTTGATTCACGTGCGCATAATAAACCAGGGAGTTTAAAAAACTCTCAGGTTAAAACGCACACTTTTTTCCCTGCTACGTAACCAACGAGTTTCCAGGATAACAAAACTTTCGGTACACGCTCGGACGTTGAATTGTGGTCGTGGCATATATAATTTTGATCTCGTAAGGGAAATCAGCAAGAAAACTGATGGGAGGAAGAAAAATTATGTGCTAAATAAGATCTTTTCAGTCGAAGTGCATCACGCGTGTAAAACCGTGAAAAAATTTTCATTTTTATTACTTTTTTTCACGTAAGAAACACAAAGACCAAGGATAAAAGTTCAGCCTCGACCCGAGATCGGTTATTACAGTTATACACAAAACGCGTGCGTTTCAAATATCTTGTAAATCTCAAAATGCTCAATCGATCGATGACCGTTCGCCGATAAGTGAATAAAACAAAATTCCGATGAGAAAACAGCATTGAAAATCCATCGCCAATTGAATTCGATTCTCAAGCTGATGCATTAGTGATCAGGAACATGCTGTAAACACCAAGCTTTCTCCTGTTCGTTGTTAGATTAACGTACCTGTAGAGGGGTTCCCCACTGGGCTCTTTGAACCAAAGCAACATGGTTACCGCGTCGTTTGGGGCGAGAGGTTGCTGGAGTATATCACATGGAAGGCTCACGTTTCTTCCTGCGACACCTCGGATAGTCTCGACTCTTCCTGCAAAATAAATAAGCGTGTTTGATATCGAGATAAAAGCAAAAGTTTTCGAACGTACGGAGTGGACTCAAGATTGACCGAGTACGTAAAAATGATGTAACCGTCTGAGAGCACGTTGCACATCGTGCGAGCTCGTTCCACCGCAACTTGCACTTCATAGTTTTTCACGGTAGTCAATTAATCGGGAAAATTTATTTGATAAAGGATCATCGACTCGTCCAATTGTTTTGTCACGATTGAGCGGAAGAAAAAATTCCAGGGGTAGCGACGGAGCACACATGGTTTTATGGGAGACTTTTTCTCTTGAATTCGAATCGATTTTCCAGCGAGCGCGCTCACAAATCTCATTTTTCCGATTTCTCGTTCCACTCAAACGCTTGCCTGTAAAAGCTAAAAGATTTGTCGGTGCGTTCGCGGTATAAATATAAATTCTTGGTTAAAGTATTATACGTCGGGTAAAATGTCGATCGATGCTTCAGCTGGGAATTTCATCTCTCGTTTAGGAGGAAACTGGACGATTGAAATTTCTGAATTCTACCGATTCGAAATGGACGAACGAAAGAGCAGGATTCGCTCGCTCTTTCGCCCACGAATCGACGCCAGTAATTTCAAAAGCTTCAACAACACGAGCACTGATTTTCCGAGATAAAAACTCCGTCGGGACTAGACCGTTCTTTTATTCATTAAACAATGCCTCATTGACAGTCGAGGCATGTGCGAATATATTCCACGTATTAGTGGGACCCGGAGAGTCTCGTAAAATCGTGATCTAACGAAGCGACTGTCGGATTGCGTACGTTGCTATCGCATCTTCGTGCTTAACTTGAATCTAAAGAACGCCGCAATCATTTTGTTGGGCGAACGATTTTGCGGCAGAATTTCTAGATATAGAGCCAGACGAAGAATGAAGACGGAAAGCACTGACCAGCCGCAGTTCCATGCGATTCTCTATGCGCAAATAGACTTTTCTTGATTGTTGTTTACGAAAATATCAACTCTTTATCGAAAACGAAAGAACCGTTGAGCCTCAAGATTCAAAGATATTTCCCAGTTGGTTCTCAGTATAGAAAGATCTTAAAAAAAAACGAATTGCAAAAAAATTTAGAGGCTCAGAATCTTCGAACAACGGGGTTAAATCGTCGGTTAAATTCCATAATAGTGTAACGTACCGAGTACACAGGCGAGTGTATACGTGGTATTAGAAGTGGAGTCCATATACAGAGGAAGGGAGAGAGAGGCATGTCCATATAAGGACTAAAAGCAAATGCTTGTTCGCCAAAGACGGACATCGTACTTAAGTTGCTCGAACGGACATCATGGAAAATTCGTACAGGAGATTCTCGGCTTTTCTAATGTGTGCAGAAGCTTCGCATCGAACGTTTTTCACTGGCAAGAAGAGAATGGGGAGAAAAAAAACGAGAGTCGGACCATAATTGCAACGTTTCCTCTGCCTAGTTGCGAGAATCCAACAATTCTCGTCGACGAGTCTCGCCTACTCATGTACTCCTCGTTCGTTCCAGCGAAGTATCCAATTTACTAGAGAGGAATCAGGAACATCGGATAAACGTTATTTCTTCCCCTTGGGATATAGAATAGTAGGAGGTTTGTCCGCCTACATGGACTTGCTGAGTATGTGCACGGTCGGTAAGAAGAAGGGTCGGCGGACGCGAGGGGAAGGAAGAGGAATAGAAGCGGAAGAAAGACCTTGGTATACTTTGGGGTTGGTTGGGGTGAGACGGCGGATGGGGCATGATGTTGACTGCGGGTTCGCCTGGCCCATGCGCCAGCGACGTTACGAGAGCCACAAAACGTAAACCACTAATGCCATTATGTTCTTGAACGAGCAAGCGTACGAAGAGTACTTTTGCTATGTTTCGATCCCAACCTCCAGCAGCCTCTCGGAGTCTTGTCTTTGTGCATCGTCTCGGTGACCTGCCGTAATGCTGTATCTCGTAATTCTCTTTACACCCCCGTCTCTCGCTCCTCGTGCTCTCTCTCTCTCTCTCTCTCTTTTTCATTCTCCTTGAGTTCTTGCTCGTGAGGAACCAAACACACGAGGGGACTGCGAGAAGCATGCTCGAGGGATTAACTTAGGCACTCCTATCGCTACTAGAAGATTCTCTTCTCATCTATCGGGAGAGGGAATCGGAGAGCGAAGAAATGAACGTTCCCGGAGATGAAAGCGCATTTGTCTGTATATATCTCGGGAGTTCACGAGTTATGTCCCAAGACGAGAGCGAAGCCGCCGCATCTATCTTTGTGTATACGAAAAGTGCCTCCTTAATACCTCCTTAATGACTCACCACTGTGTACGCGCAAGCTGCGTAAACCTACGAAGACAAATAAATGCCTTTTGAGCTCTCCTCCATTGTTTTTTCTTCTTTCCTTATCCACGATAGCCCCATTTTCTGTCGTTCGAGGGGTGAAGAACCTCGGGAAACTGAAGCAGTTCAATCTTCCGAAATGGACACTGACAAATAATCTACGAGATCGGTAAAATTAAGCCGAAAAAAAGGAGCAGAAATATCGTTCGTCTTGTTGGGGTATTGAGAGATCAACAATACACCCACTTTTGTAAACGCATTCTTGTTTGAGTTCATGAATTGAGTTACAGGGATTGCTTGGGACTCGAGCTAATGGATTGAACGTTGTTTGAGATAAATAAATCGAAAGTGTGAGTACTCGAACGATTGAAATAATAACAAATGAAAGGAAGTGTCGAGTCAGGGATTTTCATAATAAAAGTCACACGTTTTTCTTTGTTTGTAGGTAAACCTCAGACGAAGGCAATATTTCAAACTCTCGCTCGGTTTAAAGCCCCTGTATGCTGAAGTAAATAATATTTTGCATAGAATTTAGCCCACAGATTTTCCGTCCATGCGTCAGCAGCACATTGGAATGGCTGCGAAAGCCATATATTTGATTCGCCAACCCGAGAAAAAGGATTACAGTTGCAATGTTTGCAAAGAGGTAGAGAGAGAGAGAGAGAGAGCCAGACTATGGGGAGAGTGAGAAATGTGCAAAACCAGTTGGGAACTTGCTCCGACTCAAGCCTTCAGTGTTCCGGTGAACGTTGCTGGTATTTGTAGAGAAGGAGAGAGCAGAGAGGGGCGCAGAGTCTGAGAAAGGGAGAAAGGACGAAAGTGAAATATTACTTGATCGGTGTCATTTTTCTACAAACGTCTCTGGTCCGTGTGATAAACGAAAGTCAAACAAGAGCCAGTGCAATTCACAGTATGTACAAAGGCTTTCGTAACGATTCCGTAGCAGAGCACTCTCCTTTCTCACAGTCTAAGCCTATTGTACACGATCGAAGTTATAAAACACACAGTAGCGATTACGATTGTTCAACTTCGAGACCAATTGACCGAGAGCAAATCTATACTCGATACTCAATAGCGATGAATACGTAGAGCGGGATATACAGGGAAGCGTGTATGGAAATGATTCTTGGCAAACAGACAGGAACAAAACCTGGCGTGATATTTAACGTGGTCAGACTCCGAGACGTGTATATAGATATACGATTTTTTTTGTCCCACCATTTTGCGTTCTCTGTTTGCCGAAAGAGACGGAGCAGAGGAAATAGAAAGAATCGGTGTGCCTGCCGGCAGTTCTTTTTCTCCCAGCATAGCACCGAGAACAAAAGCGTCCTTTAATTCAAATTCCAACCGAAGTGTCCTCCGTCCCTTTTATTTTAAAGGGTCAGAAAGAGTCAGCCTTTGTTCGTTTTCCTGGCAACGATCGGATATGGGGGTTATCCTCCATCTTCATTTCGTTTTTTTTTGTTCAACGTTGTGCTGAGAATGGAAAATACAAAGGTCAGCCCTTCCTCACTCTTCTCGCTTTTCCATACTTTACTTTTTTTTATTCAATCGAACTGAGCCACTGCCGCGGCTTCCCTCGGGCCTACTCTTTCTTTTTCTACCTAGCCCTCGGTCATATTGGGTTCATCGAAAAACCCCCGGTCAAAACTAGTTTTGCGAGCTTTTTACTGCAGACTAACAGAGCGCCAGCAATGCTCGACTGTTGTACAGCTCGAAGGAATTTTCAACGCTCAACGATACTTTTCTCGCCCATTCCTCTTTGTTTCCTTCTTCATCAACACTTGTCTGATCTTTACTTCTTCCTCTTCATCGAGCCTATCATGACGACCCTGTCGTGCGTGTGGATCCTTGCGTGTGCGTTGAAGAGCTGGCTGGAATTGTTTGATTTGCAGATGCTTCCAGAGAGAGAGCGGCTTCAGGCGAACTCCTCACGTGGAAACTAGCCCTCCGCGTTTCATTGCTGGGAATCTCATCCTTTTTCCCTCAGCAGTGACTGAACCGATCTCACCACATTTATACTTCCAGTAGAACACGTTAGCGATGCCTCGGTTGCTGAACTACAGTCGTTGGCAATAACTGCGATGCTCCGCTCCACGAGAATCCGGATCCGCTTTTTGCTCACGTCCAATTGTGCCAATGACTGGCCACGAGTCAGTGCAAAACTTCAGCAGCTGTGTATGCTCGGGTAAAAGTTGATGAACCGTAGGACCCTTCTTGGCAGGCGCACGCACGCGAATCGAGAAAACGATTGAATAGGGAAAGCGAAACGGGATCGACGTAATTGGGGAAAACGGAGCGAAGGACCCTTGCGTAGTTTTGAGAGGAGGGTAAACAGCTTGGACGAAACGAAGAGCAGAGAAAGAAGGACAATCGTGCTTGAGGATTGCTAATGGAGAAACGAGAGTAAAAGTAAACGTGCAGCGATGTGGAAAAGAGTCAGTTTTTCTGCCATACCCAAGTGGCTCCCTCGATCTGATGTACATGAAAAGGGAATGGGTAAGAAAATGCAAGGTGAAAATAGCATGGAAACTGGCGACTGGAAGAAGACTTCGGTGCACGAGGTTCCCAGTTATCGCATCTCCGCAATCCCTGCCGACACGACGTAACTCCCCAGAGCTTCATACGTTTTCCACATTTATTTTCCTCCCGTTGCTCAACAAGAAGAAGACTCACCTGCCTCCCATGTATATGCAGGACGGGAGCGACGTTTACGCGAAATCGTAGACTCTCTTTCAGTTTCGAATTCTTCTCGCTGCGCTGTACCCCGAGTGTACGTGAAAATACACCGGCAGCAGAAAACGCCAGCTGCTGATGCTTGCAACATACGGTAGACACGATAAAGCCAGTCAGTCGAGTACACTTTCTCATTTGAGCTTGCTCAACGCTCCTGCTTTTTTTCCTCGAGATGCCATATTCTCTATTTTTTATTCCAACATTCTTTCCTTCTGTCGCAAATGTCTGTGTACTGCATTAAATTTCTTTTCTCCGGTTTCACTTACTCTCAGATTTATTTTCGGAGATTCAATGCTTATTCATCGCTTCAGATGTTTCCAAATTGTTTATCGTTCTTCGCCTTCCGTTTTTCAATAGAGCGGCAGTCATGCATTCACAAACTTGAATTGTTTTCAGATTTCAAATTGTCTTTGGAAAGTTCAAAAAAATATCGTCGCAATACGAATTTGGTTTTTGAAATAAAACATTTTTCATCAATTGCGTGCAGCGCACGCTTCAGGTTTCTACCAGTTTCGATTTGTTCCATAGTTTACTTGTAACAAAGAAAACATACTTCACTTTTTCCTCCGATGAAAACTATTTTAGTTGCTAGTTTTGGTAATTTTCTCAAGCTCAAGCTTTCGGTGTTCTGGTGAGGTTCATCTATCTTGGTAAGTCCATTTTTGGTTAAATTCCTGCAAAAGTTATCACACCCCTTTGGTTTTGAAGATATCAGGTCGTTAAAGTTGCATTTCAGCTTTTTTGCCTCCAGAGGTGAGCAAGTGATCCCCCCATTTTTCATGCAGCGCGGGTACATAGACGTTAAATCAAAAAGCTCTTTGTCCGACTCGTAACGTTTCGTTTGGTTTTCGTCGAGGTCACATTTTTTGGCAATTTACCCACCAATTGCAATTTCTGATAGCTGCTTGATTCATCGCTATTCTTGTAAACCACTTAATTCAAATACCGAGGATTACTTTTTATCGTTTTGAACATTTGCATGGATAATGGGAATTTTTCTGACGGAAATAAAATGTCGCGAAATTCTCTTCTGCGAACCATTGATATGCATGAGTGTGTGATTCCATATATAGAACGGTAGAGTTGAGAGGTCAAACTCGTATGATTAACTCGATGCGGAGCCACGTGTGTCCTCGATCACGTCTACAAATCATGTGAATATCCTGGGTGATTACAGGGCCAGAATCGTCATTGACGGAGGTCAAAGTTCGTGATGAATCATCGCGTACAATCAGAACAAAAGTTTGAGAAAGGAGGAGCAGCGATCAAAGCAGCTCTCGGATAAAACATTAAAGGGGTTGAGGCAGAGAAAAGTAGTACGAGGTATAATTTGTCGGTGGAAGTAGAGGAAGTTGGCGCGCTTCTGCTGCCTCTCGTAATGGCTTAATTAATATCGAGAGGACGCAGGAGAGACGTCCTTTGCCCTCTCAGTTAACCGCGAAGGCTCCCATGACGCAGCTTTTACAGTTTATGCTCCTCCGTGCTAATAAACGTTTAATGAAGCTCTTTCCACAAATTGTGTCCTTATCGTGATTGCAGAATACATTTTCGCTCTTTTGTTGGAAGATCCTCATAATCGTTTTCATTTTTTCCACGAACGTCTGAAAAATAGCGTCTATAATTATTGGACCCTTCCGTTGTCCATCATCGACTTTTTCACGCAGACCCGAGTTATTATTACAAAGATTGATTGGGCAATGAAGAAAAGCTCGATTTGCTCATTAGACGTTTCTCCAAAGCTCGATATTTTCCGATATCGAGCCTGAATCTCGCGTTGTATCCGTCGAAACCTCTATCGAATAAATTTTATTCCGATATTTGAATTACCGAAAAAGTCCAATCGTTTTGAAAGTTCCCCGCGGGCTTTCAGGCCAATCGAGAGAGAGATTCACAAGCAAAGTTGTTGATTCCGATATTATGGAGTCTGACAGTTAAATCAATGGCACTTTTAATGCGGGAATCCTTGCAACTCCTAATCTCGGGATTCGTATAAATATCAACTGTGGAAGTGAGTGCATAAATCAATAATGCTACGAAACTTCGGTTCACGTATCTGAAATGATTAGCGTGTAGTTTCAGACTTGCAATATTCCCTGAAAACCCGATAATCCGGCTCTATGCCGTGCGCGCTCAAATTATCTGTACTAATATGTAGGGGTGTTCGAAGGACCATCAGATACGTGACATGAGCCAGGTTCAATACAGAAATCGGGAACAGAGCGGAGCAAAGTAGAATATGCGCGCGCGCGCATGTGTGTGTGTGTGTGTGTGTGTGTGTGTGTGTGTGTGAGGCAGAAGGGGGGAGAGAGAGATAGAGTTTCGGTGGATACACTACGAAGAGCTGCGTGGCGAATCCTGATAGTACCTCATTAATAATGGCAATAGCAATAACGTGAACGGATACCAAGCATTTCGAGGACAATCGTCGTACATATGGAAGTTTGTTTGCTCGGAGCTCCACATTTACAGTGAACCATAAATGATGTTATATCTAACCCTGTGGCACACTCTTAAACATTGTATGTCTGTTTCGTTGTGACGTAATTGGCATAAAATTGGCGATAACTAATTTCTCGCGAAATTGTTCAATTTCCTATTTCATTACAATCAAAAGTGTTTGAATCTGTGTCGACCACGGATTCAAAAAGGATCGTTATGCTTTTCACAATGATTGAGAGTTTACTGAGATTGTGCTCTCGATGCCCTCGTGATTTGCTCACATTTTCATGAACTCTCAATTCGAGTTTAACACGAGTCACTTGTCGTCGAGTACTTTTATTTTACATTCAATTTAACTGTACACTTTCTTTTTTTTTTATAAATAAATGAGAAATAGAAACTAAAACATTACTAGAGTAGAGATATAAAACTTAATTTTCGGTTCACTTAAAAACGAGGCTTATGCAACGTAAGAAAATTTCATACGATTTTCGCTTGTTGTTGAACCAATGAATAATTAACAATGATGCGACATCGAACGAGTCTCTAGGAATCACCTGAATTGGTAAATATTGATTCTCAACTTCAATTCCTCCGTCGCTCCAGACATGCGGTTGGCTACCGATGTCTGACCATACAAGACTTTTACTACTGCAGAGTCTCCTGTTACCCTCGAGATATTTTGGTACTCGACATTTTTACTGGGGATTATGAATGTAGAGCGAGCACGTCGATGCATTAGGGATGAGGCGAAAGGCTGTGAAAACTTAGTCATATTTCGTCTGATTTATGGAAGTAGAGAATAATGTAAAAAATTTCATGACACGCGCGCGTTAGGAAACGACAACTCTTCTGTAAGTATCGTACGTTCTACGTTACTGCACGGCTTCTAGGACACTTTTTTACTTCTCTTTCTCGATTTAAAGATGATAATATTTTCGAGCTCTTTACACTGCTCGTTTACAAGGGCAAACTTTCATGTCGTTGGTAGGTGGTTCTCGTGGCAGGGGAATTTTGTAATGATATAAACGTGACCACGCATATGCTTGATGTTTTTACAAAGAATTATCATGTAAAACTATACTCGTTGGGTTTTTAACACAACAAATTTACTCACAACTGACACATACGTACTTGAATGTGCCAGAAAAAGGGTAATTTTCAGTAGTCCTTTTGAAACAAAAGAACTGAGTAAAATATTGTTTATAATTAAGGAAAAAAAATCATTTTCAAAATAGATTAGTCGAGGAGCGAAGTTTAATAGTTAATTATAATTTGGACTATTTTTATTCGGGAAGAAAATGATGAAGTTGAAGATGAACTCGCCAATAGAGACAAGACGGTTGCGTAAGATCCACCTTACAAATTGCCGTGAATGATTTTCTTGATTTATGAGTCGAAGCTGATTGTTGATTTTGTAGAAAATCAACAAAGAAATTGATTCTTTCACCCCTCTATGTTTGTGGTGTGAGAATTATTTACTTATACTTAAATTTTGTCATCGAATTAACACATAATTTAACTGATATCTTGTCAGGAGGATAAAAACAAAATATTTTGAACAGCTTGTTACTAGTGGTGACCTTGCAAAGGCCGGACCAGAATTCGCCCTCGCGAATGTTCATCAGAAGAGGGTTGAATATTCAAATAATAATGATTGGAAAAACGTCGTTATTTAAAACCCGAGGAAAAAGTAACTGCGCAACAGTTGCTAAGAACATCGAGTCTCCTTCTCAATTAACGCGATGTATTCGTTGCGGCGTCCCCGTATTATGTATTCATCATTTTTATCATTTTCTGTGAACTTTTTCAATAGGAGTAGCAAGCCCGCAAAGCTTGTAAACAGCGGCTATACAACAACAGATGCTAAAGCTTTGCACTCCGATCAAACGAGGGATGTTTTAAGGAGTTCCTCGTAAAGCTCATGCGTGTCAGTATTATTGGTCGTTGAGAAAACCGCTCACAAATCCTGCGTGTATCGCACCACCGGTACATTGTGCAATGCCCGTAAATGGTGATCGAGTATGAGTTAGTGGAAGTTGTCTCGTTCGAGAATCACTTCCGAGTTAACTTGGCCCGGTTGAACGTTTTATGAAAAAGAAATCGCCATTGACATTTATATTTTCAATAATACCTACGTAAATGTAATATTCTGTGATTTTTATGTTTGCAAAGTGAACTGAAATCGCAATAAGATCGTGCTTTTCACTCGTGCTTTTCGATCATGGTGATCGAGTATGAGTTAGTGGAAGTTGTCTCGTTCGAGAATCACTTCCGAGTTAACTTGGCCCGGTTGAACGTTTTATGAAAAAGAAATCGCCATTGACATTTATATTTTCAAAAATACCTACGTAAATGTAATATTCTGTGATTTTTATGTTTGCAAAGTGAACTGAAATCGCAATAAGATCGTGCTTTTCACGGATTTGTTTTGATGAATCCATGGTCTTCTCATAGTCTAAATTGTTTTTGCAGCACTCACAAGAGCCAATTGATGAAACTGCTGCGATTGGAATTTCGAAATCATTGGCTTCCGGGAAGCCATGTTAGTAGCGTCTCCCTAGAGAGGGAATACTTTTTCTACCTTCATAGCGATTCGATTCTTCTAAGAACTGAAATATCATGTTCGTTCGATGCATATATAAATTTATCAGGGAAAAACTGATATGAAAATATACCGCTTTGACTGTATCAGTTTTAGCTTCGCATATTTTTCCACGAGATTCATCAAGTCTGTGAAAAGCTCCCGTGTCATTGGAACAGAACTCGAGCGAATGTACCCAACAATCGAGCGTGCATCGAAGCACCGATGCTTCGTTCACATTGCGAATTGAATATCACTGTCTGACTGAGGGATCGATTTCATCCCATGAGACGCAAGAGGAATGGACAATTTATGTCGTCCTAGTGAGATATCACAGAAGAGCTTTCTTCAACTCTTCGCTCGGGGTAATGGAGCATTTTCGATAACAATTTTTTCCTCGTTATTTCACCTGAATCAATGAGAGTATGAATAATATCAACATACTCCGTCGCGACAGTTTTTCCCATTCAATGTCAGTCGCGATGGTCTCAATCTTTGATATCCCATCGATTAAGGTGGTTGGACGAGTCCCTAAATTGTGGACCGATTTCACCAAGTTTCCACACGCGTAAGTGTAAATAATTTATGTTATTCGAAATACCCTTGAGTCGGTTAGATGAAAAGGACGGGCCTCCAGGAGGGACGAAAACGAAAGTAGGTTTCGCGATTGTACTTATATAATTTAGTACTAGGGCGTTATGTAGTTGAGGCTGAGCACAGACAAAAGCCGATTAGCAAAGTCAAGGTGCACAGGATAGGACAACATCTCCCAAGGGTGTCCCTTATCATGGTTTGTCACGGTGGTGTTCCACGTAGATCGTGCCGCACTCGTACGTGTATGCGGCTTTGTGTATATCAACACTTTCTGAAGCAACGTAATATCGGATACACCACACGAGTTGGTTAGGTTAGTACAAGCAGAGCTAGATCTACTGGAATATGCCTGCTTCGAGGCATGTGATTTCAGCGGGGTTGTAAATGCTTCGGTTACCTTGAAAGCCCAGCTAGCAGAATGTTCTTGTCCTTATCCGGCGCCCATCCAATACGCTCTACCGAGAGCCGGAGGGAAGGAGAAAAAGATAGAGGAGGAAAACGAGGGAGAGGTAGAGAAATAGAGAGGAGTGGGCTGATGGGGATTGCGGAAGGGGCGGGGGGAGGAACTAAGCAAGAAGGGTGAACACGATCCGCAAAACGAGCTAGAACGTACGACGTCGGATGGTACCTCAACAAAATATATCTCACCAGCATCATGAAGAGAAACTCTCCATGGTTCTCCGCACTGGTCACGATCGGAAGAGATATCCTGATTGATGACGCAGTTGGCTGACCTCAAATAAAACACGGTCGATGCGGATTCAACGATTCCCGATAAAACAAAACAACCGTTCGGTGTATGAAGTCATAGCCGGTCTAGGGATCGTAGAAATCAGGGTGAGTAAGTATCCTGCATTGAAACTTGTCATTGAAAGGACAGGCTACCTACTATACATGTACATGGACAAAGTTGAAAGGAGCTTGGGGTCAGATGCCAAAGGATTATTCGTGCCCCTAAGCTGTATCTGTACATGCACCGAACAGGTGGTTACTCTCAATGTTCGTTAAACGTCCATCCTATTGATATAACTCGAGAGTTGGAAAGCGAGAAGGAAGTTGCAGTATGATGGATATTTTCATTAGTTTTGGCATTGAAACGGTGATTTTCGACCGTGCAGATCTTCATCGAAATAGATTTGGAACGTTTCAGGAGACTTTATTTTTAGTAGGGATAGATAATTAGATTGTTCAGTCGGAAAAATGGAACGACATGTGTGGGGGAGCTAACGTCAGCGCTTCATCGCGTCTTGGGAATACGAGCAACCAAACTTTTATCTTTTCCATGATTTCATGCCCGTCCACATATGTTGTTGGTTTCACTCATCCCTGTTCATTCAATCATTCCTCGGAGATTGTTTCTGGCAGCACGTATAGTGGGGAATCAACTGTTTCTCTTTACAACCACCGTCAATGGCCTCTACTCACAGGATCAGATGGATACGATTGAAATGTTTATTCGAATGGGGCTCGCAAAAAATTTCTCACAAAATTCTTATTTACGCAGTTCTTCCGCTTTCAAGCTAGCAAAGCACATTTTAGCCAAACCCTCATTCTTAGTCTCCTCAGTTTAGATTTTCTTATCCTTATTCATCAGCTTTTGCTTCAGTCAATCCTTAACCACGCTCTTATACGGGTTGACCCAGGAAATCCCTTTTGGACTTTCAGCCGATTCCCCCATTGCGAATTCGGGCCCGGTGGCACATTAGATCTTTGGTGACCCACTGTTTCCTTCTGGCTCTTCTTCACACGGTCCAGTGAATCCCACGAGAGACCCGTCGACGTACGAGCTCATATCTATCCCGGACGTGGTCCGACTCGAGTAACAACCATTCGGTCTAGCGCACATCCGCCTAGCCCCCAACCCTTTCTCTCGCCCTCTTCCCACGGACGAAATGTCCGCTAGCCCATCTGTGCCGTTCGGTTAAGCCGACTGGATCAATGTTAACGCTCGAGTCGTTATCGCGATGACGGAGCAGCGGTTCTGTGACCCGTTCCTTGCTCGTGAACGGTCACCGCGAAACTGTACACTTTTTCTTCGTACTCCGACCAAAGCACACGACAAAAAAATATGTCACTGCGAAATCATTCCCGAAAAGTTTATCAGCTGTATTCCGGGAACCCGCTAACCCGTTCTTACTTGCCCCTACGATTATTGGTTTTTCATTAAATATGACACTTTTATATTTTTGCCTCAATATTTATAGTTATTTACCGATAATAGTCTCGTTATTTGTAAGAAATTTAGATTTAGACATATATTTGATAGTGGTATATGTCAAATCGTGTCTATCTTCACGGTGCGTGGCATGATTTTAACAAAACTATCCCGTGACCGCAGACAAAATACCGGCTAACATTTCGCTTAACTCATCATTGTAAATGATATCTTAATTACGAGATATAATTATTTGTGTCTTATAATCAATCAAAGGTTAGATTTTTATTTGCGTTTCATAATTGATTGGAGGTTAACTTTTTTCAAAACTTTCTGTCCCGACCGTACGATTTCATCGTGAGGTTCATCATCATCATCATGGTTTGTCATATGCGTGGAAATAGACTTTCATTTCTCTTACCCTTCAGGCTTCACCCCCCTCGACTAGGGCTCCGTCCATAGAAATATCAGAAACATCGATTTACTTTTATGAATTACTCGCATCGAGAACCATCACGGTGCGATTCTCGCACTTGTTAATTGCACGTAGCATTTCTGCTGGACTAAATAAAACGTTTTTCGATACTGAGAATTGTGACAGATGAATACTTCTTCTTGGAATCCATCGAAATAGGTGAACTGCATGCACTCTAATCGCTGATTTTGTGTGATTTTCGATTTGACCCGTTGATTTTTGAACTTAAAGTTTAAAACAAATGACGTTATAAAAATATGAAGAGCAGATCTGATGCTTTAATTTCGTATTAAGATTTTTGCTACGAGAATAAAACACAACTGGTAGATGGAAAATCGCAAGTCTTCTGAGACCACTCACAGAAGTATATTTTCATTTAAATCCCATAAATTAATGAGCAAAGATCGTATCAATAAACAAATGATATGATTTCCATCCCAGCAAAACAATACGAATATCCATAGTCGAATGGGCTTGTATTTGCGTTAACTCCCCTCTGAAGAGAATTGAAGAAGAAATCGCGTTAATATAGAGAAGCTTGCGATTTATAAGAGGAAGGTGCGGGTTTGGGCTGTGAAGAAAAAAGGAGGGAGATAGGGGTAGGAACAAGCGTAATACGGTTGAGCCCTCATTAGGGAGTTAAAAAATAATGAGATGTCTTACAACGCGATGAAAAGTTGGCGCGGGATCGTCGAGCACCGAATAATGCCACGCACGCAGCGCATGCACCCGAAGGATGGGGAGACGCAACGTGGTTGTTAAGAACGAGGAGAAATGCATAGAATTCACGGATGAAATTTTCGAAGGTGGTTTAACTGCGCGAAGGATGAATAGAAATAGTCGGTTGAGTAAAAGTGAACGCGTCGCGGCGAGACGCGGCGTGAGATATTGCGCGAAAGTATGGACGAGAAAACAATGGTGTATGCATTCTGTAGATGACGTGAAAGAGGTCCTGTAGAGGGTGTTGAGTTGGTTTGAGCAGGGAGAGTAAGCTTCCCGAGGGTATGACGAGGCGTAAGCCCAAAGGTATTGTAGCGCGGTGGGAAACACACTCTGTGACTTTCTCGTTATACTACTCGGTGAAAAGTTTTTCTCTCAATCTCCTGTTGCTCAAATCCCATGATTCTCTTCCTCCTCTTTCAGTCTTATCCGTCACTTTTCGCTCTGTGAACGCGAGACTGCGAATGAGAGGGTTGTACACGGGAGACAGAAAGGTGCGGAGTTAACAAGCTTAGTTTAAATTCTCGTTACGTGAAACGTTGATCGTCGTTTCACAGGGTTGCCGCGCACGCCCGGCATATCTGGCAGCCGAATTTCACCCTCATCATCATCCACCGTAGTCGACCTGGCTCGCGGATTCACACAAGCTCGTGCTCACTCAACGAAGATATAGAAACCGGTCGCACCACCAACGAGAACCGAACCGGCACGGGCAGGTTAGCTCAAGAGTACGCGTCGCACATGCGCTTTGACGCTACCGATCAAAAGGGCTTAACCAACAATATTTTAGGTGTTAATTCGAATAGCTAGTGACATCTTGTGTGCCCGGTAGTCGATATGCGCCGAGGGGGCTGCTTCCGTATACGTGCGCGCATGCACACATATTTCGGCTGAAAAGCATATCATGTCGTTAAGGTATCTCGGTGGAGTTGCAAGCTGCTTTTAATGAAAATGAGTTGAGAAACGTTGAGTGTGCGCTCAACATGGATGCTGTGTATAGTGTGCACGCTCTGCATCCCTGCAGTATACGCCGAGGCTTAAATCCTCTACCCGTTTCGCATATGATAAATATAAACATACATGCTTTACATAATGTTAATGCGTTGTGCCTATGTGCATTCGAAATATTTTGAGAAGATAATTTATGAAGTTAGAGCGGTTATTGCTTCGGGGAGTAGTCGTTGCGATTATCGAATTCCTCTTCTCCACGTTCTATCCTTCAACGCGGGCATCTTTGTCGCTTGAAGCATCAAAGGGTCACACTTGCATGGGCAGAAAATGGGCAACGTAATATCGTAGGAATGAATCCCTTGGCAGTTAAGCTGCACACATTTCCTCGAGCGAAACTGGCTGACAACTTTTTATCCGGAGACACTGTAACGTCGTGAATATCGGTGGGAACATTTTACAAAGGGAATTATCATGGGACCGGTAGGGAAAATGGAATGTGAAGGAAAAAGTGGGCACAGATTAAACGGTGAAGAAAGACACGATGGATATGAAACGCGAGCGCTAAGGGCGTGCGAGAGCAAACCAAATCCTTGGGGAAACGTGCACTCGCTCATTTAATAATTATTGCTCTTCTTTTTCTTCAATTACATAATTGCGCACATTCTCGTGAACACTTGTATATGCAAGTTCGTGTGTATGCTACTGCAAAGGAGATATAAACACGCATAAAAAATTGTTATCTGTAAAACTATAAAATTCCCGGTGGTAGGTTTGAATCGGTCTATATTTGGGGGTTAAGCGGTCGCTCGGTTGGCCCACGAGGCCCCAGGGAGTAATTTTACTTCTATAATTCACTTTTGCCCTTTCCTATAACCATTTCACCCCCTCCCCACATACACTACTCTTTCTAGCCACTCCCAGATCGTTTGCGAAACTCGACAGTTATATCACCAGAACTTTTCGTGAGGTATAATAGCTGTGGTCGTAGCCTCGGGTCACAATTTCTTTTTCCCTCTCGCCCTGCTGCTCGCTTCTTCTCTACTTCTTTTTGTTTCCTGTCGCTGAAATTTCCAGCTGGAAATGACGGCTTTCTCAGCACTACTCATATTATTCGAATGAAAATAAAAAGTAATCAGAAAGTTGAGGAAATAAAAACGTCGATATATAAATATACAATCCAACAAATACCAGTTAACAACGATAAGGAAATACACGTTGAACTTGAGCATATGAGAAAAGCGTGTCCGTAATCGCTAATTGGTCCTGGCTCCCTCAGAAGTCCTGTATCCCCTCCGAAAAAATGTGACTCACTCCCAACAGATAAAAATTTGAGGAAAATATCCGGAGTATAATAATGGTATGAAAAGGCTCAGCGATCATGAGACAATGAATACAATGCACGACAGGAAACGTCAAAAAGATGTAACCCCTTTGGAAGAAGTTGAGGTGAAGTACGAATCAAGTTAGGAATGGATATGAAAGCAGGCTCTACTCCATGCTGGAAGGAATATCTTCAAAGATGAGACCCCGAAGAACGAGCTCTGTGGAATATGTCGTAGCGCTCGAAATTGTACTCAAATAGGAGAAACGCCAGAATGGTGGGGTTTACACGACGTTATAGGAGCATCCGAATGTGGGGGATATTCTCGTGACTCACAAAGGGTTAACGTTAACTCGATTGTTCCAACCTAGCCGTTGCTCTTGCCGCTAGAACCGATGCAGCGCGCTAGTTGAATTCACTTTTCTTCGCAAAGTTTACTGTATAGAGAAGATTAGATATAGTTTACGTGTGTGTGTGTGTGTGTGTGTGTGTGTTGGTGCGGCTTCAACGAGATAGATAGAGAAAGCCCAAATTCTTGCCGTTTGCAAGAGGGATGAACTGGCTTGGTTGGTTGACTGCATGCCCCCTTGAACCCTCGCCCACTCGGAGCTTCAGACAATCCAAGGTAGAGCTTGCCAAATCCTGAACAAGCTATACATACTTATACGTATACTATACCGACAAATCCGCGCAGTGTCGAACTTTGCCTGGATGGAGAATCCTTGCGTGGACTTCCATCCATGTGCGGATCAGCAGAAGTTGCTGCCACGAGCCTCGAAGAACTCAATCATCCACTTGTACACCAACTAAATGCATATCGATCTATGTGCCTCGGCGAAAGAGACTTTGTTGTGTAACTTTGAGTACGCTTCGACAAACACTCGAATGATGCAGACAAGAAATGGACGCTTCAGCAACTTTCAATTTTATCAGTCTAATTATAACTCGACAAATCTCTTGAACTCACTTCTATAGGCTGGCATAAGCTGAAATATCGACGGGTCCGGAAGACAGGCAGTGAGTGGTATTTCAATATCTATTTTTCAAGACAAACATAATTGTTGATGTGACAAGTGAGAAATAGAAACGATAAAACTGAATAGAGTGCCTCATGGAATTGAGTATCGTCGGGTTCCTCGTGCCATTTTCGACAGGGAGAATCTTCAGAAAGTACACACATCATTTATGTAAAAGATTACAATGGTATCCGGGTCCGCGTGGGCTTGTTCAAATTCATACGTCGTTCCAGTAATTCTTCTAGTTCCCCGACAATGACTTGCTCGAGAGGCAGGTTTCATGCATTCCCGTTATTCACTGAAGCTAAATATGCCATTGGAGAATAAATAAAATTTGTGAAACGTGCATGAAAACGTACAGCGAACAATGTATATCGCAGTTCTAATCAATAAGAAAAAGCAAATAATTTCGTAATAGAAGGTAGAGCTACGTCTATTCTTTATGAGCTTAAAAATATATATATATGCGTATGCTTAAGGGAAGATATCGCGAAGCCGGTCACGTAGAGTGCTAGGCTGTGTGATATATACGAGTACATATAAGTTTCTATGTATTTCTATGGTGCGGCAATGTGCAAGTGGGTGTGTAGCCTGCTTGCGACCAACACCACAACCCCTTTTGGATTTATTCGTATACTTGGCGATTCGTACGTGATGCTAGCGGGACGTTGGTATAACGCGGCGTGGACCAGAGCATCACGTTGCTGCGTATGTATTATGTATCCTGCGTTAAGAGTTACGGGTCACGTAGTGAAGAGGAAAGCGCAGCAATGAAGGCAGAAGAGGGCGAGAGTGAGAGAAAGAAGTGAAGCCGGAGAAACGGCGAGTCGGAGAGAGCAAGAGAAACGAGTGACGAAGACAGACAGAGGGAGAGAGAGAGAGAGAGAGAGAATGAGGGAAAAGGTACGGAGACGTCGAGGCGTTCCAATTTCCATATCATAATTAATTTCCCATTTACTAGAGTTTCTCTGGTGCGAGTCCTCGCTCCTCCTCCGTCCCCTATATTCAAACTTCTGATGCTCCCCATGCAGTGTTATTAATTATACAGCTGCATGACCCCACCAACGGGCCATTCATATAATACATGTATAATTTGAAGTGAAGAAGATGGAAGATTGCGCGAAAGCGTTGGCTCCCCCTGCGTGAGCTTTTATTACGAGAAACTCGAAAAAAACATCGAGTCGTCCTTTGCATTCCTCCGGCGGACGATGATGAAGTTGCGCGGAAATTCGTGCTTTGTTTCGCACTCCGAAATTGGAACGAATAAAAAGCACAAGTAACGGGGTAGCTGTTCGCATCCGAGCGTCCATGGGAGCATTGATTCGTCTGGGATATGGAGGATCGCGCCAAAAAAGAGCTCGTACATTTGCTTTTTTTTCCCCACTATAATGGCATGACTGTTATTTCTTTTTGGAAAACAACATCGTTTGTTTTGCTAAAGTCCGTTGAATAAAACCGGTCTCTGCTCGGTGAAAAGCTTTCCTGACTATCCGTATTGTGAACTTGTCAAATTGAAACTTTTTCATCTAACGATACGACCGTAGCGAATGTGAGTGTTGTGATACTCGCAACGAATCATCAATCTTTCGAGCAAATTGATAAAAAGCTAAATTGATAGAAAATAGAATCTATCACACAAGAGCAAAAGCCATCGCTTTTCATCTGAATCTCTAATCATAAAATGTACTTTGTTGACCTTTGATGCGCTCCATCCAATTAATAATTTTCCTTCCTGTTCAGATATATCTATCTTGCACACTCGATTGCCTAGCTCGATCAGAAACTAATCGAATCTTCAAACTTTGAGTATAATTACTCAGGGGAATTTTACCGTTGTGCTGCGTTCTGTAGCGTGTCAAGTGTATGAATGTTGTGAAGCCAGCGGACCAATTAATCGACTCGATGCTCGCAAATTAACAGCACAACTCCCTTTCCCTTCATACATACAGACAACAGAGGCAGAATAGCGATTCCTCATTTCAAAGGATGAGACGAGAGAGATATCAATCAATCGTGATTAATGTAGGGTGAATCTTCTGCAGAGATGAGACATCGTGGTTCAAATGATAGATACGAAGAGAGAGAGAGAGAGAGAGAGAGATCATGTCACAACACAGAATAGTGTACATTTGAACAGCTTTGGTAAATGATTCACGCGATGATGTAAAACATTTATGCGAATAGATGTGCAACGGTGGAATGAAAGGGCCTGAATAAACGTCTCAGTCAAAAATAAGTTAAGTAGTGTCGCCGAGGACAAAAAAATTTTCCAAAATGTTGATTCAGTGCTTAACAGAAAGCGATCGTTCTATTTTTAAGGTAATCGGTTAATTCGTGTCTTGTTTGGGTTCGCAGGAAAGGATAGGCCACTTAAAGAGCTCTTGTCACGAGAGGAAAACAGCGTTCAACTTTCATCCGAGTCCGAGGTTGGCCGCTAAGCGTGCTTATTTTGTGTACCGTACAGCGTGCGAGAGGAGCGACAATATGGAATAACGAATAATTAAGTTTCGACGTAAAAGCTCTCCGGTGTGCACATCGGATGGATAGACAAAAACTCAAAGAGCTTTCACTCTGACGAAGAGGAAACTAAAAAGAGCGAGGGAGTAAAAAGAGATAAATGGAAAAACGGAACGAGGATTCTGGAAACTCCTGACAGGAAGGCTCGAGAACGAGAGCAGCGTTACTAATTAAATTCCAGTGTAACTAGCACTTTACTTTCATGTATATTTTTCATCGACTTTCCTGGGCGATGGAAAATTGGTCGAACGATTGTGGGAGACCTCGGGTGAGTCAACTCGCTTCTATCGAATCATACACCATCGTCAGCTACCTAAAACCTAAATATCCTCGCGGACCTTTTGTTTGACCAGACTATACCCTCCCGGCTTCTCTATGGGGATCACTATACCCGAATAAGCCTGTAAAACGAGAACGATCCAGCTAACAGAAGGTTCAGAAGGATGGATGGACCCAGCATCCCTACCTGTGTCCTTTCGCTCCCCCTCTCCTCTCGACCCTCTCTATCTGTCAAACGTGGACTTGGACATTCCGTTGACCCTGTTTCACCGTTGAATAACAAATATCGCGTGACCCCGCCTCTTCCGAAAGAGCTTTTGGTCCATCGAATAATGAGTTTGAAAATGAAATAGAACTCGTTACACCAGCAGGATGCTCTGCTCTGTTTGAATTAACAATACTGTTTATGTGTCGCACGTGTTATGTTTCATACATAATTAAATGACTCGACACTTGATTGGAGTCAAAGAGTCAAACTAATTAATGTTATTCGACGATGTTAGCTACGTCAATAGATTTTTTGATGGCCAGTAATTGCCATTCGGTTCACCGGCAATCCCATCTCGAAATGCATTTTTTTCAGGATTCCTTGACGCACGAACACTTGAATATCGTGATGCTGTTTTTCCATTACCGCCAACTTCTCCGTTTTGCTTTAACGTGTACCGCTCGTTAATAAATTTCCACGTACGTCAATATACGTTCATATTTAATTTTTTAATTGCATATTTTGAAAACAAAATTTTGATTTATTATCGTTTTCGAACGGATTTGGGGCGACGGAACAACGACAATGGCAGCACCACCGGAGCTTTAAGACAATTACAAATGAGACAGTTGAAGCAGATTTGATTTTAGTCAAGACGAAGTTAAATCATGGCTTTTTCGTTATCGGTTATTATTCTACCCACAACGAACCACTCGCTCATTGTTTGAGTCAGTTTGACTGCATGTTTAATGATTTCCAAAGGTCTCGATTATAAAATTCTGTCGCATGCCGGAAAATGTAATTTGCTACAAATTTTATGAATGTTTGTGAGGCTGCGTTATTGCCAGAAAATTATTCAACGTTCGTCGACTGCGAGCATACGATCATTTATCTACAACGACTGATTGGATTTTGCCTAAAATTTCGTTGTTTCGTGAGAAAAAGATTTTTAGAATCGAATGAAATTGCACTTGCCATAATATATTTAGGAAATGAATGAATCACAGCAGCTGAGTCATCGTGTGAAAATGTCGATTCGATCAATTTTCAATAAAAAATGTTTTAACCCTAATCACTCACTTGGGGTCTAAACGACCCCATTTGTTTTGTGTAGTTCTAACGTTTTCCAGCAAGCGACACTGTAGAATATTGTGCAACACTATGCAACGCAATGTCGTATGATGCCCGTGCCATTTCCCTGTTGTTGGAACGCATTGTGTAACACAGTGTTGCTCTGTGACGCTTGCTGAAAAATGTTCCTAAAGAAGTGTGAGTGATTAGGGTTAAATTAAACCCGTTGTAACCGTCAAGTTCGAGTATGAGAGCGTCAGGACTAGCGCAAACTTTCTCTTTTGATACTTGACTTTGAGTGGCCACCGCATCCTTTGGTATTTTTTTCTGAAGATCGAATTTTTGATCATAATACCATTAGGGATTGGATACCGTAACAGTGTTGCAGAAAGAGGGAAACACCATTGGCGTGAAGTTGTTTACGTTAACGAAGTTTTCTTTCCTGTAGGGGTCCATGAATCAATTTCCATTGTCTGACTTATCCGTGTTTATTTTCCTCCTTAACTCGGCAATCTCTATCGAATAAATGTCTCATTGATCTACTAAATATTATATCAAACGATTATCAAATCAGGGATGACTTACTGGAGTTGTCCAGATCGTTGTCGAACGAGTCATCGTCCAGGTGTCTTTTGGCAGCAGTTGAAGTGGCGCTCGGTGAGGATGACGATGACTTAACTCTAGCATCTGCACTCGCGAGAGTCGAAATCTCGAGGCACGTGAAAAACACAATTATCCACAACATAATGAGGGTGATCAACTTGGCGTTGTCTTGTTTTTAATTCGCAGCACTTTTTAACTCGAACTTGTCTTTATTTATTGATGTTTATTTTGGCGCATCATTCGTCCTTCATATTGTACCGATGTATGCTCTGATCTAACGTCGTCGAATGATTCGACGCGATAATGATCGTCGTCGTCGTCGTCGCCGTTGTGATTCTCGTCGTGTCGTTTCCGAAGGGAATAAAGTATGCTGACGTGACGTGGCATCGATTGATTAACTCACTTGTACCAATATCTAAAATTTGCACCCAACAACCCATGGTACAGAGAGAATATTAATGGTCTCATTAATAATGCATCAACGAGTGCATGATTTTCGAAACTTTACATTATAGAAAATGTGTCTGTGTAAGAGCTCGTTCTCATGAATATTTCATTATTTTGTATCTATTCATTTAGCGATCCCCTCTATCAGTGGCATGTTAAAAACGTAATTAGGGAATCCCGTCCGATATAAATTTGTTATTGAGCGATCATGTGGTTACAAGGTCGCAATTAATGCGGGGCTTTCCCAAAGTAAGTAGCGAAAGACCGTTGATTTAAAGGCCTCAAAAAATGCTTTAAATCTTCGTGTAATTCATTGAACGAAGAGAGTAATGAGGCGCAGTTTACAATGTGATTGGAGAGGAGAGAGTCGATCGAATTGAGGGGGAGCTTTGAAGCAAGGAGGTCTTAGTCCCGGAGGTACCGGTTGATCGTAGTAAAATTAATAGTAACGCCATTGGGAAGCTGCCGAATTGAATTATCGCGAATTAGGCGTCACCGGGTCTGACGGAGTCGCCTGTGGCAATCCGTATTACCGCACTGCCAGCTGTCGTCGAACCTTGCTATCCCACCGTCTATTTATCGCTCTCTTTCTCTTTTCTTATCCCATTTTGCTTCTCTCTCTCTCTCTCTCTCTCTCTCTCTCTCTCTCTCTCTCTCAGTCAATCGAATTTTACGACCTCTCTCCTGCTTCCCTCTATCACATTAATTAACACTCTCTAAGCGTGTTCTTCACGATCGTCGAAAACACATTCAGACAGGCACAACTCGAAAAAAATCGTTGCCGACGAGTGGCTCAAAAATACAAATTTTATAACTGTTATCTCGAGTACGTTATAAAAGGCTAATTATAAATAAATTACAGAAAACTCAGCACAAAGACATCGAAAGTGATTATGAGCTTCGCGCCATCGTAATTACTCATTTGTTGAAGAAGCAAAGATCGATCGGAGTTGCGTGTTCCAGAAGATAAGCTTTGATTAAAAAGTGTTCACAATAACGAAAGTAATAATGAAAAACTGCTGAGAAAACGTAAAGTTTTCAAAGTTTCAAAAAAAATGTCGTCCGCTGGTAGAGTAAATGTAAACGGAATGCTGCTGGAGAAAAAGATGGTGACGACGAAGGAAGAGGATCGCGAAAGTAGAATCTTTTGTGTCAAAGCATCCGAAGGGAAGAAGTGCATTTCGCGATGGCGGGCTTCGCGGCGGGTTGCGGCTGCGGGTAAAATTCGAGAAGCGAAGGTAAACTCTTGAGCCATAATTACGAGAGGACACCAGGAAGATGGGCTCGGTTGACGGAGGTAAAACGATGCATAGCCACGTCGCTGGTTCGTAGGGTGGGTCCGCTCTCGATGTGGCGACGAAAACTTTTTGGGACAAAAGCCTCCGGACGACGGCTTCCTTTAAATTTCCCAGCTTTTAATTTCCACCTTCGATCCAATCTTTCTCCGCCATTCTTCTTGCCCGGTCTGCCATTATTCCTGCGCAACCTCGGGACCAGGGTGATTAATAATTGTGGATCCTATCGGCCCTGACGAATTCAAACATCGTTAGTCCCAGAAGTATTAAAAAACTCGACTTCCCTGACAGACTACTTTGCCTCTCCAGTTGCTCAGATTCCTTGTAGAACTTTTATCCAGCGGAGTTGAAGAAAGAGTATTATTAAGGTACCCCTTAAGAAAGCTTCATTGAGAAATCGTTTGACAAATAGTCCGCAGTAAAGAGCTCTTGAAAAAGGTAAATAGGATAGAACCTTTTTATATCATTTAATTTAATTAAGCACGGAACCACTTTATGTTTCTCGTTATGCTTCAATCGACGCAAATCACAGAAATACCTTTCATTGGATTTTATGAATGGTGCTTCTTATATATTCATAAAACCTCCGTCTTCGAGTACGACCGTGCGTTTAAGAAATAATTTCAAACTCTCAGCAGAAGTTTGAGTGAAAAAATCGTTTCTTTCGCAATTATAGACCTTTTTGAACTACGCCACGTTTTTATGTGTATCGCCCATTCAGATTTCATTGCCTTGGGAATAGATTGAAAATTTTTTTAACTGACTGCAGAATGCGAAAGACTAATCGTAAAATACCCAACGACAAATTTTGCCAACATTTTAATTTCACGTCAGTCAGTCATTTTTTATTTCGAATGAAAATTCTGTAAATATTAGGATGTGTTTGAGACCAATCCTGCTTGAATGGGTCAAACCTCCGAAGCGATACGATTTGAGTGAAGCGGCTTTAGAGTTTATTTAATCGGTGGTCTGAATCTATGAGGGATAACCGAGATCGCGAGATCGATATTATTGGAAAGGTTCGTTGTATCTTCGTAGAATTTTTCAGCCCCTCCAGTAACGAGTTCCATTACGTCGCTTTATTCCACTTTTTCTTGACAGTTTCTAAGTAGTTTTTGTTCGATCCGTGATCACTGTCTCCTCCGTCCTGTCGATGTCCCTCGGGAAAAATGGAAGAGAAGTCGGGCAGATAGGTATGTAACGAGGAAAATGGGGGAGGAAGGGTACAAAAAAACACGGAAGAAAACAAAAGGAAAAAGGAGGAGCCGATCGCGTCGGCTGGAGACAAAAATACGAGGCGACGCTTCATATTTTCTCTGTCGCATTCTTACTCCTTCAAACTCTACGAGGAGGTCAACCACGCGTCCTCCAACACTCTTGCCCTCGCCCTCCTCCTTTTCTTTCACCACTTTCCTCTTTTCTTTCATACAGCGATGGAGAGGTGAGCTTCGGAGAGTTGTGTCTGATGAAGCAAACGCTGCTCCTCGACACTAATAGACACGACCTTTGAACAGTGAACTTTACTTTGCTCTTTCTCTCTCCTTCGTTTCTACGATCCATTGTCCTCCATTATTTCTCACCCCTGCTCCCTCGTGGCTCTTCCGTTAACGGTCGCTCCTCGCTCATAAAAACATCGAAATATTGATAATTATTCCTTCATCAGGCTGCTTATGCTCGGCAAACCATTTCGAGCGATCGATGCATTGAAATTGCAGTAATACTGATTTTTTTTTTCATCAGATTTCTACATCAACAGCCATTAATAATTGCGGAAACTCGCAAGCGATCTTTCAATGGTCGTTTTAATTTTTTCATGCCAGTCCCGACGTCCCTTTTCAATTTTAAAAAAAAATCCTGCTTCCAAGATGTTTTCTTTTCTTTGAAATTGATGAGGTACGATATACGTAGCTCATTAATTGAAATTCCACTAAGGATGCTGCGATAAATCTTAATGATTCGAACCACGAGAATATTTGTCGAAAATAAAATATCGTGATGCAACGTTCGAACTCATTATGTTGGAGGAAATGAAACTGCTGCTTTCGTAGGTTAATGTCTTGCTTGTAAATCCGGGAATAATTATTCAGTGGTTTATCAAGGGAATGAGTCATGGAGCTTGATAGTTCTGGACACGTGTCCGGAGTAGCTCGTCGCTCCTGCCCTTATCGGGGCGTGTCACGTTCTCGGCGAGACAGAGAGTTTCGAAAAGCCGATATGTAGGGTTGTATATGTATGTGTATATATATATATATATCGTTAGTACCCCGTTTGTCCTATGAAACGACTACGCAGAGGTATTGCTTTAACCCAGTTTACGAAAGACATTTGTTGAGGTCGAGAGAACACGAAGGAGCAGCTCTTGAGAAGACGCAGCCTGCTCAAAGATCGTTTCAAGTTCGAAATTGCCGAATTATCGGTTTTGAGTTGTTGTGAATGTAAAACAAGAAAGCGTAAGGACGCAGTACGGAGGAGTAAAAGAAACAGAGAAAGATTTTAGGTGGTGATGAAATTTTCAAATTGTTCAATTTCAAATTTCATTAGTATCTTCATTGTCGTAAAGGACGAATTATTCCTTCGCTTATTGTCGTATGCATGATAAAAGTATTCCCGGAAACGAAAAACCCTCGTCAGTTTCAATTACGATTGAGAATTTTAATTACGATATTTCCGATAACAACGTTCATTCAAACCTGGAATATTTGCAATTTGAAAAAATCGACGTTCCCCGGTTTTCACATGCGTGAACACTGTGATCAATTAGTGAAATCCATACGATCGTTAAAAATAATTCCCCGGTGAGTCATGGCGAGCTATACTTGTGACAGCTAGTCAATCGCGCGTCAATCATTTTATTCGCATTGAAAAGTGCCACCCTTTTTATTTCAAGTTGCTCGGATTTGACAGCGAGTTATCAAGAATGCTCAAAGTAAAAAGCCACGTTCGTGCATTATGTTTTGCCGAAATCGAGAAGCGTGAAGAGCCATGTGACAACTGCAGCCATTGGCTTTTTATTTTTTTGCTCCAGTCGATAATTCAATCTATTTTTATTCGAGAAAAACGTTCACGATAATCATCGATGAAGGCTTTCCTGGGGAAAACAATCATTCGAACATGAATATTCGTTCGCTCGATACGATTTCGAGTCAGTATAATCGCATGTCGAAAACGTGGTGAATACGTTTTCCAAAATATTTGTTTTCCTATTTTACGAATGAAATATTTCGAAAATTAATATTAATGTATTTTCGTTTCTCAGAGTGAAATAGCATGCTCGAGATGCTCGTTTCACACTCAATAACTTTGAAAAGTTAGTATGTCAAGGAAACCACTCGTAAATGTCTTTTACGTGTAAATAAGTCTCAGAGCAAAAACTTATGTGTCCACGTTACGTAACCCCTGTATTTACATATACAGGGTGTCCCCGTGCGCATGATCAGCGATAAGAAGTTATTTTTTAGGGTGAAATGTCACTTCGGCGAGTCTCATGCCGTTTCTTAATGAGCTCAACTGTTCCTTAGCTCTCATGATTAATAAATCACAAAAAACAGTCTCGGTCCTTTCAACTGGAAACTTGGTCAAGACCGTTGATTACATTAATTACGTACCAACCCAGGATACCCTTTATATGCAAAGTGTGTTTTGTAAGAACGGATGAACGTGGCCTACTTCCCTTCTTCCCTCTTCTGCTACTTTCTGAGGACCAAGAGAGAGCCTTTCACCAGTTTTTTCAGAGGATTTCCTTAAGCTCAGTTTTCATCAAGCATGTTACTACCTTCAGCCATTCGCTCACTCAGCTTTTCCCTCTTTCCATTCGACACATTCAGCCTTGCACTCGCACGTGACAACACGGACGTGACTTTTATCCCATCATTCGACGATACATAATTTTCGCTGGGACTCGGCTCCGCATGAGAAATTTACAGAAAATTGAAATCGGAGGAAATGACTGGAGAAAGTATCTTCGTTGAAATGATCCGTGTACTGCGAGATCCCCTTTTTAACGATTTCCGGAAAACCAAATATCACTGCTGGCAGCCAACCGACTCGAAGCATTCGCGCAAAAAGTTACAAAAAGTTCGGATACCGTTCGAAACTTCAAAATTAGATTTTTTGTGAAAAGAAATCGAATCGACGTTTTCTTAAATGTCCGCACTTCTGAATCTTCACTGACTTCTCACGATCCAGAGATCGGGGGTTATAAACGAAAGATCCGAAACTTTGAATTTTTTCCAAGTAACTCGACAAAATGAAAATGGTCCAATTTTCGTGACAAAAAATAATCGAGCCCCCATAATTTTCGGACTTGCGCGATGAGGAAACGAGAAGAGGTATCAAAATAAAAAAAAAATAAAAAAAAAAAAAAACGTTTCTAAGCGAATGATGGACTACGATTTAAAAATTTGATGGGAAGACTACAAAGAATTATTGGAGTACAAGCGGATGAAACGAAGTATGTAATGGATCCGGAGGATCGCGGATCGCGGGGTTTCATTCAATCAAACGCTTTCGTAGATGAAACTCCTCGGTTAGTTTGAAAGCGAATGGACAATGAATAGGAACGAAAGTATATCGATGATTTGGAGCATTTTCTACTTCGAACCGAAGCAATTTGTTTGCTCATAGTTTTCATTAGACTCGAAGTCTTGCAACAGCCCGATGCGAAAGTTCTCACAATCAAATTTCCTTCTCACGACGCGGAGTTTCTATACTTTTCTTTCTTTTCATTAGAATATCTTGGAAGTTCGTATTGTGCAATCCAATTAACTGAAAGCCGGCAAAGGGATGCGTTTTTCTCCGTACTTTCAACTTGTTTTCGATTTTTCATCTGCGTAAAAATAAACATTTTAATTTGGATCGAATGGAGGATTGAACGAGTAGACGCGGCAAGGTCTAATAGCAGTGATCGGAAAGCCGTATGAGAGTTTGTCGTGCTTCAAATAAAATTTCAGTTGCAGCGCCAGGCGATAAAGTTTCGGGAAACTTGAAACTTTCGTTTTTCGGGCAAAACTCCCGAAGACTGAAAACTTCGTAAACTTGTGAAAAAATGGTAAATCCTCAAGTTCGATGAAGTTTTTTCGACCGATATAAATGGTGGGTGAGCTTTAATAAAAGGAAGAGAAAACGTGGCTCGTACTTTCCCGAATCTTTATGCGGGTATAAAAAAATAAAAGTCTGACCGGAAAAAATGGTAAATCAGGAGGACATTTTTCTCCTCTCTTTTGAATATTTTTTTATTTTCTTTTTCTTTCATTTTCTCCGCACGTACTTCCGCAGCTGTGGGAAAAACCGCGAAGCGCAGCACATACGGACGATAGTTTATCGTCGTCGCTGACTCTGCCCCGAGTGCATACATGCACGTTCCCTTATATTTTTTTCACCCAGAATATTCCCGTGAAAATTAGTATCGCAGCGTATTAAAATCCGGGAAATGATTTAAAGCTCAAGCCACAGTCAGGCGACGACCCGAGGTAGAGGGAAAGGGATAACAAGGGGAAGCGGGCGGTCGGGGAGGGGGAGGGGGGGGGGGGGATCGTCGGAGAAGAAGGAAAACTTCGGCTTGAACCGGCCAATTCACGAACATTTTTTCCTCGTGTTTCTATTATTTTTTTCGCCACTCCCCACGGCAGGGACCGCGTTAATATTATTATATTACACGTCACGTGAAATAATATTAAAAGCGATTCATCGAGTTATGAGCGCCTGAATTTTTCTCCCATAACGAAGCCTCTGGCAGCGCGGTATAAAAAAAGGAGAGAGAGAGAGAGGGCTAAAAAACCAAAGAATTTATTATATCACTGATAATAAAAACACGAAGGTCGGCGAATATTGCACGTTGCGAATTTTCATAAATTTCGAGGGGTGTTTAAAGCGCATGTTTTTCTAAGGGTGAACCAAACAAATATCACGAGTAAAATATACGAGCGCCTAATTGAATTTGTTTCATGCGGTATCCAGATTGTCAAAAAATCCATTAGAAAGCACCGGAGAGGGACGGCTATATTTTTTCTCCAGTTACGATCCCTCGACTTGCTCACATTCTTAAATTATTTATTTATGAGATGTCACACACGCGCGTGGTTTTATCGAAGACATGATAAATTAAAATCCTCTTACTTCGGCGAGCTTTTTTTTCGAGGTTTCATTGAACACTTGGACATTGTTTGCAATGATTAATCTCGCGTTTAAAACAGTGCTTCATATATATTTGTATTGAAAATGAATCGAGCGAAAAAGTTAGTTGCGAAAATCGCTCTCCCTTCGATTTGACCGCGCGCGTCGAGGTTCGCGATCGTACTGAGGCGAGCGAACTTTGATACGAGCGAGCCCGGCTTCGAGCTTTCGTGGAAGCTCGGCAATCTTCGCGAGTGCTTTAACACTCCCCCGACGCGGAGCCGCACGCACGCGAACTATCGCAACTCGAAAAATTTCCTGTTCGTTTTATCAACCCCTTCTTTCTCCCCCGTGACTGCTGCGCAGTCTTCGAGAAATAAAATAAACGATTTTCAAGATTTATCCCCAATTTGTGCACCTTTTTACCCAGTAACTATGTCGGCAGCAGCTTGTTTGTTCGCCGTCAACAAATTTCTCGCCGGATATTCGAGGTCAAACATTTCGCACCGGTTTCAATGGACCCGGTGACAATGAATTTATTCCTCCGATTTACACCCTCGCCGATGCGTCCTCAAAAGGCATCCAGCGAGCGGGGGAGCACGATTTTCCATCGAAATTTTCTCAAATAATCGCCGAATCTTTGCCACGCTACAATCATCATTTGTCCTGATTCATTGCAAACAAAAATAACCGGAGAAATAGATTTTCACTTTGACTAAGAGTGATAATTGAAAAATTGATAAATCGCAATGAAAAAATCTGAGAAATAATAAACTCGTAACTTTGACATCAAAGTTACGGAAATTATTCAAGTCGAGTTTCGTGCGATTTCTTTTTGCGATGATATTACGGAGAGTCAGAGACGAGATTTGGCTGCAGGCTGCGATCTTTCCTGACAATTGCTCACCCGATTCGTATACGTACTTTGACAGTAGCCGATATAAAAGTGCGCATACAATTTATCAGCGAATGGATACGAGTCTGTGAGTACGCATACTTCGAGAATTGGTGTGAAATCGCATTTGTTCCGTGACCCGTGGGATGTCGAGCAGACATCACAAACGTGGTTCGTTGTATTTCCGTACTCGTCTCGTTAGTTTACACAGGGAGAAACGTGTGGAGCGATAGCACACACGTCACCGATGGATGACACGCGTTCGCTAATTTGTAGAGAGAGAGAGAGAGAGCGAGAGTCGAAGGTGCGAGGGCATGTAGAAAGTAGCTCGTTAGAAGATTGGAGGTGGCGACGAAAGGCGGGTTGTTCGACGGTCTAATTACCGAAGCCCCTCTGATTGGCTGTTAGATTCGCTTCGCTGACTGCACTACAAAACTGACCAGCGTGCTAGTCGCTGTACATCGACCGAGCCCGCCAAATGAATCGCTCATTTTTGGAAAAGCACGTGTGTCCATCAGGATGGACAGCGAGGACATCAAATTTGTTCTAATATCGAAAGGATTCGTGTGAAGCTTTGATCGTTAATGAGAAATAAAGGGGTCAAAGTTCGGCAAAAGACAGCGGAAATTAGAGGACACGTATTCGATCTACTCATCAGTGATTCGGATGTGTACAACGGATCTCGAGCGAAATAGAGTGTACGTTAAATCAACGGAAAAGGCTGCATCAGCTTGAATTTTTCGAAAAGAGATCCGAGGCGCCCGACCGGAATCCTTAGCAGCCATCAAGCCTCTTCTCCTTCAACTGCCAATTTATCTCAACCACAATACCACTCGTACATATATGTATGTTTTTCAAAGCTTTCGTCTCATTTTACTTCAAGCCAGGGAGAACAAATGAGAGGGAGGTGAACCGTAAAAGAATCCTGTCGTAATCCGGAGGCGTAAAGCCGTTCAGCCATAAGAGACCGATACACGTTCGCAATCCCGTCTCCGCGATGAGAAAAAAAGAGTGAGACTAAGATCGAAGGAGAGAGACGGAAGAGGCACGGAATAAGAAAGCTCATCAACCGTCTCCGAACAATAGAAACGAATTCCGTTGACCCGAACGAGCAACACCGGTGTAGACGTATCATCGTCTCGGATTATCATCGCTTCGGAAGGAACCTCGAAATGTTCGTAAAACCATGGATTTTCACGTACGAAAAAAGTCGTTTTTACGAACACGGGCGACTCTTCCCTTACGTGAAATGAGCTTCGTGTTACATTTCCAACTTTTCAGCACTTTCGAAACTCACTCTTTACTTGCGAGCCTTTTCTAAGACTTTGATAATAAACATACGACACAAAAATCAGCAAAATAATGTGTCAAAAGATTGAAAATATGGTGATGAATTAGTAAAGAAAATTCGTTCGAATCGTCACGAAATTTCGGATGAATACCTCGAAGACGAGAGATAGCGAGACGGTATCGCAAAAGTAAATGGTACAAAGACGAAAGGACGCGCTGCGGGATGTATGGGATTGCTGCATTGATTTCCATAATATCTAGATTCCCGTGCATTTCCGCGAGCGTTTTACCGTAAAACAGGGATTCGTGTGCTTTTTAGGGATTTTCGTTTGGCCGTTCGTTCACATTCACATCCGCAAGATGCTATATTTGTATATAAAAACGTGTCTGTAGATGTATATTCGTAGATATGCACGAGGTTGAAAAGCTGGAGGGATACCCAACTCGTTGTTTGCTCACACATACACTTTGAATCTTATATTCTGCTCTCTGGAGCTGCTCTTGATCCTGGCGAAAGCGCACCATTGGGAAGTTGTATATGAGAAGGGCGAGAGGAAACAAGGTGGAACATGAGGGAACCGCGACCTTTGCCCCATAGCCGTTTCAACGCGCGTACTGTTTATGCATCACTCCAACCTCGTACACAGCCAGACTGTTTTCCTGTCTTTTGCGTCTCGCCTATATACTCACGTGGCAATATATAAATATAAATACTCTCGACGATAGCTGGGAGCTCTGGGCTCATCCGCGTTGTCGGGATGCTGTCGTTTATATCGATAACCGCGGGCGAGAATGTGTTTTGCGTCTCGAGACGTTGCTTCGCGTTGCTCCCTCTCTCTCTCTCTCTCTCTCTTTGTCTCGCTTCTGTTACCTTTACCTTGTTTTTTTTTCGTGAGTTTTATAATGGCGAGGAGAGCAGTAAGAAAAGAGAATTTTTCAACGACTTTGCGCACAGTGTATCCACGTGGAAAAGCGTTTAGAGCTCCATCGTCGAGCGATTTCCGTACGTCGTATTTTATTTTCCCCCCTCGTATATTATCTGCATGCTGTGATTCGATCTAATATTGAGGGAAAAAAATCTCATGCTGTGAGAAAATGTTTAAGGTTCCTGGGAGAAAATTGATAAAATGTGGAATGTTTCCAGAAAGGGGATGAAAAAGTAGCCAGTGCCAAAAAGCGTGGCAAGCTTCGAGGGCAGAGTGTTTGGAAAAATGGAAATCGCTTCTTCTGTGTTGACGTTCCCAATGTTTCAGTATCATTTTTTCCCCCAATTTTGTTTTCCATACTTTCATCATTTGTTATTTATATTTCAGGCAAATCTTTCTCGTCCCTTTCTACATCGTCAATCTTCTTTTTCCCCTTATTTTCGCACTCAACAATCCTAAGGTGCTTTTACGTTCGCTTAGACAGCGGTCATGCTTAGGTATGAAACTCATAATTATGATTTTAAATAATGCACAGAGACGGGCACACAAACGAGTCAAATACGTCGAAATTGTAGCACACAGAAACTAGTTCCCCATGTTTTACTGAATGATTAAATTAATTAAGACAACGTCGGAATTACTTGTGTAGCAGGTGAACGTCCATTGTTCCATTCCTTGGCATGTCTCTACTCCTGTTTCGCGTCGAATGCCATCCTAAGTATATGGGATCATCGAGACAGAATTGAAACTTTCATCTTTGTTCATGCTGCTGTCGGAATTTAGGACCCCGCATGTTTCCTTCAAACCTCGAACTCAAGAGGATTTTCCTCATAACCAAAATCACAACTGAAATTCAACGAACAGCAGAATTTCACGATATTCAGATACTTTTTTGATTTCTCAAACCCTTTCGACAAACGGAACGCAGTTTCACTCATTTTTTTGCAAATTCTTACCCTTTCACCCCAACTTTGTCAACAATACAGATGGAAAGCCAACGAGGCCTTCGATACTGCAAGGAGCACGAATCCAAAGTAAAAACTGTCTTCGTGGTAGTGGCTCTCACGATTTTGACGATTCGGCCTAAGACTACCCATATACTATATGTTTGTCTACGAGCCAGAGCGACAAGAGGGGTTGACAAGTTCTCCTGGATGACCTACGTTAATCCAAGGAGCGAGTGTGCTACTCCAAATAATCAAGAGTCAACGCATCAATCTCAGTGAAGTCTACTTCAAACGTACAATTGGCCCAACTGGTTCAAGGATCGTATACGCATGAGAGATGTGTACATGTCAGTACCTCGATGTTATCTTGACTCAATAGAAGCAGTGTTTGCTCTGTTCTAATATTCACTCCAAAGCCTTTGTATCATATTGTAAAAGCTTTTTTTTTTGGTTTCCTTGTAAATTCCATATTCTCATGTATTACTAGGTGACGAAATGAGACTTTTATAAAAATTCGTACATGCGATCGATAGAAATACAAAATTTTATGAAAAGTGGATAAATCGTACCTAAATAGTGTGCACGGTGAATTTGGTTCTTCAATTTTTTTTATTACGTTCAAACGCATTCATGATTTCATCTGTTCAGCATGCAACTGGGGCGAAATACGATACTTATTCATGGTCTTCGACAAATGCTCAACCTTGATAAATAGGCAGGGAAAATAGTGGAATAGAAAATATCGAAGAAGCTTTTTTCGCATTTTTTTAACTTTCATTATAGGAACAAACTGCCTTTTTGATGCGAGGAAGAAACTCACGGAGCTTGTGTTTCAAACAACCTCGAAATATAATACCTCGAGGAACGCTGTTCATTCGCTCTATTGCAATGGACACTTTTTTAACTGAACAGGCTGGAAATCCCAGTGAAGGATCAGTAGATATTCAAAGCTCGGTAAGTGTGAGTTTCTTACAAACAAGTAGAAGTAAAAAAAGTTTCGAGTCAAAAAATAACTCAGTGAATTCCAGAAATTTTTGTTATTTTGTAATTCATTCATTCTACGAATCCGATATCTTCGAGGGCGGATCATCAAGGGTTGGCTCATTGTATTTTTGGCACTGAATTCATAGTTCAATCGTATTTGTCATAAATTTGAACTGTTTTTATCGTCAAGGAACGCTTTTAAATAAATAACGTTCGGCGGAACGTGACGCACGATAACTGCCCTGGTGATGAGGTGTTTTCCCTTCGGTTTGGCCCAATTTTTGTATAATTTTTTGTAAAGAGCTCATTGCGGTAGATTTCCACTCATTTATTTCCTGGAAATCGAAAATTTCATATTCCAGGAGAAGTTTGAGGGTGCATTGACAAAGGCTTAAGCCGCCGCTTTGCAAATGAGTTCTGGGAACGAAAGAAAGACCTCTGAACATGGCGATATCATCAGGCTTCTCTCGCATGCATCAAACAAGCGTATGGTCTATTCATAAACTTCAAATTCGAAATGTAACACCGTTTCAACGAAAATTTAATGCTATTCGCTTACTAATTATTTAAACCCATTGGAAATTTAGCGAGGTGCATAAGCAGCTAAAAGTGTTTGCGTTGATATTGATAGTTTTACGTGTTTGTCTACGAAAATCAAAGCCAAAAGCTCCAACGTTGGTATTAATTTTCGAAATGACTGAACGAAGGTGAAAGATGAATGAAGTTTCATTCCATTTCCATCTGATGGATGTTACGGTATAAATTATACTCTTTTGAATGAATAAACTTGAACGATGATGGCCTTGTTGATCGCAGACAGAAGAGAAAAGCTCGAGTAAAATGAAAATGAATCTTCAAAAGAATCCAAATTAAGAAACGTTCATACTTACCTTTGTTACTCTTTTCCTTATTGCCGCTTACTCACTTTTTCGCTGTTCTTCTGCTGCTCCTCCCTCGTTTTATTATTTTTATATATCTAACGTTGTTACTGTAAGAAGCTCTTAACCGTAATGGACTCTCGTTACGAGGAAACGAAGAGCGGTGGCGAGAACGAGTTTGCTGGAAAGACGAGTATGACATGAGAGAGAAAAACAAAAGGAAATGAGTGTACAGTAAAATGAGGCTCGAGCTTTCCTCCCGAGGAAGAGAAAAACGAGATACGGAGAAAAAAGGCATCCACGGTACAAGAGATCTCCCTCCCTGTCGTTACAGTCTGAGATTTTCTCGTTGACCCACAAACGTTCAACAATAACCGATAGCTGAGAGGGAGAGGAAGAAAGAGCGAGAGAGAAATGAGGATAAAAAACAGGAAGAAAGAGACGCGGAAAGCCCGTGGCCACTTTTTGTTGGAATAACTCGCTAAATTTCAAGAATCCTTCGCTACTTCGAAACTACCATTTGCCATTACATATACATAAGGGACGGTATATTATCTTGAGTTGCATGAGCGCGAGAGAAGAGTCTCGGAAACTGTTAGATTAGTCTGTCCTCGTTTCGCTCGGAATAACCGATTTAATTGATAATGTGAGAGACTCTGGTTGGAACGAGTTGGTGTATGATCGCGAGACGATCTCGCGAGATAGGAATCGCGAGGGGAGAAAATGATGTAGAAGTCGCAATAGAGGACAATAACCGAGGAAATATATCGGGATAAAGAATCTAAAAAAGCTAGAAGATTTCTCAATCGTATCTCTCGAGTGAAGCAATAAAATGCAGTAACGAAAATTCGAGGACGTAATGTGCGAACTCTGGGTATAACAACGTCACACCGACAAATCGTTACGTCCACAATAGCTGCGGATAGGAGAGATAGCGAAACGGAGAAAGCGAAAGAAAGATGGATACAAAAGCTCGAAGAAGATAAAGAACTTTTGATTTCGGAGCACATATACCGGACGTGTGAAGCTCGAAAAATCTCATCGAAGATCCGCCGGCTACGATCTATCACGTTGTTCACGATCGAGTAATAATGTCCCACCGTGAAACTCGATTGTCGACGAGAAAACGAGTTTACGGATGATCGCACGAGGCGAGACGACCCGAACGTATCAGCTTTTACATACGTGTCCACGATAAATATATTTACAAATAAATACAAGTGTGTTCGAGTCAGGATGCACTTGCCTGTCATTGTCTCGAGCGCTGGATCTACCATTCGACAGAAAAGTACCAGTCTTATTTCGCTCGAACGAAAGAAAAAAATTACATAGTCGTAAACGAATGAAAATTCAAATTGGAGAAAACTCGAGGGAAAGATTTTTCTGCAGTTTTGGTGAAACATTCTGCGTCCTTCGATGACATTTCGTGAGTTTCATAAAAATATATTTCCCTACAAAATAATTCGGCGATTGTTTTTGCAAGAGACAAAAAATGAGTCACAGTCGTTTTTAAGATTCGACGAGCTGCCAATGTGTTGAGGTCAACAGTAAGGGATAATTAATGGAATCAAAGTGTCAAGATTTTCACTAAAAAACTTTGATGTCGTATTAATAATACATGGCTGCTTAATGGCTACGGATGATAATACAATTGAGTGGCTCCGTCTCTTCGTCACTGTCGGCGATTAGGTACACTTTTGCATTACTATTTTGATTGTACGAAGAGGATGAACGAAAATAAATAAATGATGAATCACTCTGCGGTTGCTCCAACGTGATGATCGATCGAGTAATCGCAAGTCGTTTAATTTGCTATACAATCTACGCCTTAGGTCTATTGGAAATACGAGTTTCGTCAGACTCGTCAATTATCTTCGTTTAATTCGTAAAAAATAAGACTGTACACTTCGTCTCAATGGTTGAGTAACAACGAGAATTATTTCGCACACTCGATTATTGCACTATAAAATAGTAATTACAATTCCGCCTAGCAGCGTGGTTAATTCTCAGAGTTACACGCCCTCGTCGCATTGATTTGTGCGTAATTGAAAAACGGATCGTAAATATCGTACGATCGATTATGTGGCTTAGCGTTCATTAGTTGGTCTATCAGTTATTTATAAAGAGTTAAATTAACCTTGGACGTTGCCAAGATACGATGAGGTATACATTGTTCCGCCGTCATTTCCATTAATTACTGTACATGAGACTCGTCAACTTGAGCATCGTTTTGTCGTGGCTATCTTTCGAGTTCGATCTCCACGTGCGGCAAGAGATCCGGATCTGTAAAAAAAAAAACCGAAAATTCCAAATGAAAATCAAGCACCGCACGAGTTTTTCATTCGATTAAAAATACCAAGAACAAAAGAACAACAGAAAAAAAAGTAAAATTCGCCACAAATATAGTGTGAGAGGAACATTTTTAATGAAGCCAAACAAATGATGTTGTTCGGTATCAATTGGACCGTAGTAATTAATTAGAAAGGCACAACGTAACAGGGAAGCCCCATATGTGCGGCAAACGTTGGCGAATAGTAAAAAAAATATAACAAAACGAAACAAAACAACCAGTCAAGCAGCGCGCGCGCGGGCGCGCACCCGTGTGTGCGTGTGTGTGTGGGTGGAAAAAAACGAGGAAGATGCGCGCCGGACGAGTGGGAGTAGCGAAAAAAGGAATAGAATATAAGAGAAAAAAGGACGTTGGGAAGAAAAAAAATAGGAAATAAAAAATAGACGAGAAGAGCAGGAGGCAAAAAAAAGATGCGGGAGTACGAGAGACGAGGTCGACCGAGTCATAAATCCTGCACCTTGCCACGCAAACGTCGAGATACGGGGAACGTAACTTCCGACGAGTGAGGAACCCCCAACCCGGTTGTTGCAGGCTTTCCCTTCTGCTCTCGTCGCTCCTGTACCGCACCGTAGTACGATACCTTAATCCCGCGTCCAATGCCCTTTACAGAACACACATCCCATCCGACTTCGCGCACACACATTTACATCCGTGAACACTATATAATTGCGTTTTAACGTAGCTAAATTCGCACAACATGGACAAATTATTTTCTCGAAAGAAAGCTTTTTCTCCGGTGCTCCAATTCCCACTGCAAACTATTTAAAAACACTTTTTTCTTGTAGAAACAACACTTTCAATTCTACAACTGATATCGCGGGGCTTACAGCGGTTTCACAGAAACGGATTAATCTGAATATAATTATGAGTGATTCGGAAGTGCTTCACAGTTTCAAAGTCCACGCGTTATCCTTTCGCAAAGCTTTTTCCTTATTATCGCAGCGACATTTCCAAGTAGTGAATGGTATCACGTGTCCTTGTCCGCACTTAGACGAGGCGTTTGCTTCAACGGAAGGATCGTTTCGACGAAACTCACGTGGTTATAATAACAACAGCCAGTTCCGGAAGAGAAAAGGACGAGAAACGGGGGATGGGACGCAAAAAGAAGAGAATCTTTGCTGAACTATCGTGACGACGAGCAGTGAGACCGCCTTGCGTACTCGCCATTTAACTGTATATATAAAACAGCACGAGGCTTAGTTACAAGTTTTAAATAGTTTCAGCGAGGAGAAGAAATTACATCGACGAGAGTGTGAGAGACGCTGGAACGACCAGGTGTCCATATTATCCATTTTCTCTTCTAACCTCCTTGTCATTTGTTTCTTTTTTCTCTTGGGTGATAACTCTCCAGCACTTTTATCCATTTTTCTTTTCATATTCTTTGCTTTTGACGCTTGTTGTATAATTTGGATGAGAAAGTTGTCCCGGAATTCGACTGATTCGATGATGTTGGGTCGAGGCATCCGAAGACAAGAGTTCAGGATTTGGGGACTCGATCATACAATATTTGGTTTGAGGTCAGGAATACTTGTATGGAAAAAGGGTTGACCGGGCTCGAATCCGGCAGAAAATTTCACTCGAAATCTCAATTTTTTGCTGCGTCTTCCATCGAAGAGGAAAATGATACAGAAAATGTAGCATCCTGGGACCTACTCGGAGCTTCGACCCTCCATTAGTCGAGCCGACAGCCTGGTCGATATGAAAGTGATTTTTCCTCTTTGAGCCTCGATGGAAGATTCTAGTCTAGTGGTCGTCTTTATTTTCCTTTACTTCATCATAAAAATAAGGGCTCGAGGCTCCGCCACTGTAAGGGGTTAATACGCTCGGACATAAGTCGCATTTTAGTCCGGTCGGACGTTCCCATGGAAAATTTTGGTCGCCTAGCATCGAAGATTTAGAAGGATCGAAACGGAATGCATGAGAGGCACACAGGCCGGAGTCGCCTTGAAGAGCTTAATGCTTTCTTCCTCGTGTGGTATTCTTCAGGGAGCTTGACGGAGTGCCCGTTTTTCCGGAATGTCGAACATGTCCTCTTCCTTTGATCATTGGGGCAATTGGTCTCCTGTGTGTGTGCGCGTGTGTGCGCGCGCGTGGCTCAGGGCAAGCAGGGTGAGGCTCCCTCCTTGCTGCGCTGCAAGGGATTTTCCACTCGAGCCGGGGACCATTCGACGAGAATTCTTCCGTTCACTTTGCCCCGCAGCCTCTTTATTTTTCTTTCTCCTTCGCTCCTCCCATTTTGTCTCCGCTTCTCTCCCGTGTTTTCGTTCAGGGATGCTGGAAAAAGGAATTGGGGCTCGTCGCGCCTCGAGCTTATGTACGGGATAAAAAGACCGCGTGGAGCAGCGACGCGAATGTGAATCCAAAGGTTCGACGTGTCTCACGGTACGAAGACTTAACGGGCTGGCAAACAACTTTTCCCTCCTAACCGAGAGCCTCTTAGGTAAAACTCGAAGAGCGTAACACATCCACCAAAAGCTTTTTGAAGACCCGCGCCATGTGATAACGAGATGCGCGCTTTACGTTTCCCAAGATTTTTGGAACTTCAAAGGAACATCGAAGTAGGGAAGAGCGAGGAGGACACTGATGATCAGAGAAGCATTTCGAGTTGGGTATCCGATGAGCCAGACCTTGTGTCAAGCCTTTTCCTACTTTTCCATAACAATAATACAGTTTTTAGCAAACGTAGCAGCTCAGAATCAGTCAAAATGCTCAACGTCAAATCGTAGCAGTGCGAAAGCTCCCCCGAACTCGGAAGAGACGAGTGGGCGAGTGTATAAAAAACTCGGTAGATCCCAAAAGATTTTCATCATGGTTTTAATGAGAAGAGACAAAATGAATAAAGTAACATTACCGTTCCGGCTCTCCTCGATGTAGAGACTCGTCCTCTGTGATCGTCGACGGTCCACGGTGCCGTACCTGACTCTGGGTTCGATCCTCTGTGCAGATACGTAAGTCGGGGTTGTAAAATCATCGAGGACTTCTCTGCGTTCAGGAGTCCTCGTATTGCGTTTTCGACATACGACGACACCGATGAGAATTCCTATTCCCACTAGAGTCAAGGAAGCACCCCCTGCGAAGTTGACAACAATAAAAAAACGCTCAGCAAAGAGAATGCAATATTTCCATCTCGCGTCACATGCAAACATCGTGTTCGACAGTCTCGAGAGCATTGGATGCATCGCGAGGTATTACGAACCGCGTAGTTGCACGTGCGTTTTCACTCAGACGATATTTTACGTTTTTGCAAATCGCGAGGTTACAGCACCTCTGTAAAAATCCTCGGCGGATATATGCTCAACTGATTTCAACAATATTCTGCGTCATTGTGTAATACCGAGACAAAAGAAACCGAATGGGTTACGTTTCGGGGATGACCGAAACACAGAGAAAAGTGAACGAGTCGTAAAGAACTGCGGAAAAACAATGTGCCCATTCGGAATTAAAGCAATTCTCCCATTTCGGTGAACCTTTAACAATGTGCGGTTAAACAAAAAGGTTATTCCGAAAAAATCCACATGGAAAATACGAAGCTTTTGTAACTAAATTCGCCATGAATTTGTCGTATTCAAAAGCTGTTGTATATGGAGTTTGGCCAGTCAGCCATGTAATTCAGTGAGAGTAATTGCAACTAATTCATATTGGAGCAAAACGTGGATCATCCTAATAACAAAAAAAAGAGATGTTCCGTCAAAGGATGATGATGCATGCTCCGGGCGTTCATTGGAAGCAGTATTTCCACGAACAACTAAATCAAAACGAAGAGTCTCTATGGAACCAATCTCGAGTCAAAAAGGCAATGGAGTAAACCATCTGAACCTTTGTTGTTGGCAAATTTTCATGAAAAGCTGGAAATAACATTTGCGTCGAGTTTTGTACGAAATATTTGTTGTAAGCGGAATTCTCCGACCAGCTCTCAAGAAGAACGTTTTGTGCAGGCTCTTTCCGAGAACGACAGTGGTTTCGAGCATCAGAAATATTTCAATTATCATCCGATCGAACGAGAGATTACGAAATTGTGGAAAAGGAAAAATAAAAAGTGCACTGGGTGAGCGTAGAAGAGGATGAGAAAAAATCGTTGCGAAGGGTGACGAACGAGTTGAAAGTATTGGTGATAGAGCATTTTGGCCACCTCTCGTTCTCTTTTCTCAACCAGGTTTTACCAATGGAAAAACGTTCTCGGTAATGATTGACAACGTGTCCATGTTCGGGCGACACTCATCGGTCTCAATTAAAATGACGAAGAGGATTAATCGGCCGATTCTTTCAACTTTTTGTCTCCGCAGTTTCATCTCCTCAATAACTCTGAATTGAAAATTTCGAGATTGCTTTTTAACTTGTTTTTATCAATTTCCTTTGGTGGCTCCTATTTTTCTTGTATTAAAAACAAAATGTTGGTTTTTTTATTTGAAACTCCACATTTTTGTGATGAATTTCCAGAGGATCACATTTTGTCGTATTTCTTCATCGTTATTGCGATTACTCGCTGGTTAATCTAGTTTTATGGAAAATTATCTCCAAAGAAAATTGCAAAAGGAAGAAAGCTACGTTCAGCTTATTTCTGAAGGAACAGTGGTTTCCAAAGACCGAAAAACGTCTACATTTCCGCTAAAATTAGCAAGTTTCTATTGCAATCGCTATCTAGTTCCAGCATTGTCGGAACCGAGGTCGGAACAGTATCCGTAATGAAACTGGCGTGAAGCCGAGAGCGCAGCTGAAATATATAAAAATACTGAATAGTCAGACACTTGTTTTCCACCTCGAGATTTCTACGTTTTAGAGATTTTGGAATGACGATTCTTCTGAAAGGATGAGGTATGGGAACTGCCTTTTCATCCCGGTCTGTACGATTCTTGCCGCCCCCTCAAGCACGAAGAGAACTCGATTCGACGTGGTTCAACCGTTATTCAGACCGGATAGACTTTCACCGAGGCGCGAGTATTCAACTCTCTTCGCGTCTTTCCTCTTCCATTGCTCCACCTCGTTTTATTCGGCTTCGAGAGTTTCTCCCTCGCTCTCTTTATTACTCTTATTCTCGATCTCCCTAAACGTTTTTTCGAGACGAAAGTTAGCTCCTTCTGCCAAGTCGTACAAGGGAGCGAAGAATATTCATCTCTTTGTTTGATTCCATGCTGAAGAATGTACAGCCACAAAGAAAGCGAGTCTTGTGTATGGCAAGACAGCCTTTACCTTACTTTGATTCTCGTGACGCTTTTTGAAGAACGATGTACGAACGAATGATTCTGCGTGTCAGGCTGAGGGGAGGAAGAGAGCTACGAGGATCGCTAGTCTCCATAAACGAGTTTTCGAGGGTTCAAAACATGAGGAGGAAAACAATAGTGTGAAGAGACATACAAACCTATTACTGCGACAAGAATAATCATATTTTCTGAATTGACGTTTTGCATATTCTTGAGCACCGAGCCACCGGATCTTTCAAGTTTGTTGGCCAACTTCTCGGAGATCCGAATGTTCCTCAGCATGGCAGGCTCGCTCTTCCCTCGTCCGTTCACCGCGTAAACTGCAACGTTGTAGTCGAAGCCAGCATCGAGATCGTGCAAATGAAAGCTCGGATGAGGATTCATCTCCTGATAAATCGGCGGAGATTCCCCGGCGACGCCTTGATCGCTCTGAGGCGTTTGGAGGGTCTGCGACGTCAGAACCAATTCGTTACCGTCGTGATGACTACTGCGGACCTCCAGTAGAAAATGCTGGGGTAAACCACCGTCCGAACCAGGCAAACAATTCACCTCCAAGGTGCTGCTGTCGTTGCGGATCGTACAGTCGATCGGTTGTTCTGGTAATTCTGCAAAAGAATTTATTTCTCACTTAGGAAGCGCGATCATCAGCGACATTACTTTCGAAGACGCTTCTCAACTGCCGTTGTCTCAATTTTCCATTATGAAACGTTTTCCTCGCGAAAAATCATGTACAATTGTTACGTCCCCGTAGAAGATTTTGGATTAGTAAGGGGGGGGGGGGGGGAGGGGGGGTACGCGACACGGTATTGACTCTTCTTTCGGGTCAAGACACTCAAGTCCTTTACCCAGGGACGAGAGCCACGTCTGTTGAGTATGGGAGCGCAAGAATGATGTTTCTTTTCGTGACTTAGGTTGATTTAGACCACGAAGGCATGCAGATAAGCTCTTTTGAGGTGATGTGATGAGATTTGGTTTGAATAAAGGAGTACTCACTAGATTTCTCTTTCTAGGCTACTTGTTGTACTTCTTTATTAGAAGGTACTGGTTGTTCCCTCTTGAGTTCCGATACAATGGTCCGAGTTCGAAGCGTCGTCGTAGGTTTAGAGCAATTACAAATGCTCGCGCCGAGTTAGATTAAAAATAATTATTATTTTATTCGGTTAATTGCTTGGTATATTTGGAAATCCGCTTTGGTTTAGGTCTAGTACAGTGTGATTGACTTGAATTTATTTCTTAAAAACTTTCTATGTCCCGATTTCAGTAAAGAATTAATCGAAATTCTGACTAAGTCCTTTTCCTTTGTTTTAATCGCCAATTAGTCGGGCATAGTAACGGTGTAAAAGATTTCGATGAAGACACTGCTTTTCCAGTGTCCGAGTGTCCTATTTTATAGGATTTCTCCCATCTGCAACCCGTTCTTCCGATTGGTTCGCTAAATCGGGATCGCGTGACTTCTGTGCTTTGAGGGGTGAGCTAAGAGTTTCCAAGGTTGACTTATTATCCTTGAAAACTTATGAGCCTTGAAAAGAAGAGACTCGTGGCTTTAGTAATGTCATTTTTATGGCTTTTCACAGAGATGTTCCTTTTGTTTTTCTGTTCATAATTTTAGTTTTGCCATGCGCGTGCCACACTGTGTGATAAGGATTGCCCTATGGTTTGCGTGTTGCGCGCAGCGCGTATGACTCTGTTGCTTCGAAGGCGGCACAAGAGGGGTCTATAGTAATAGTGTGTAGTGACTCGTGTTATTGCGTTCGGCCAACTCTTTCCCCTTGCTCTGATAATTTTTATGCGTTGATATGATATTTGGTTTTATAGAAGGCCTATTTTGGTGTATTACATTTTCTTTTATTTTGTATCTGTGGTTTATTTCGTCGATTGTTAGGTTACTGTCATTGGGGCTTAGAAATTTATATGTCAAAGGGTACTGATCATGATGTAACACAATTTTGAATAAAAAGAAAGAGCTTTGGACTTCAAAAATTCGGAGCTCTCTCGATCCCGTTGCAAAGCTCCGAGGTTGAAAAAAAGCAATCAAAAAAGCGAGCGCGATAGTTTGTTACGATTTGACAGAGTTAAAAAAATGTTCGTCGCTGAAATTTTGATGCGCAGTAAATAATCCTTATAAAGTATATAAAGTCTGAGAGAAACTCGTTTCGATCGGGAACTAATATTCTGCGAACGATGAATGAAAAAGCTTTGCCGAACCACAGCATATGCACGTTGAAGCGTGACTCTATTTTTCAACGTGAGAATTTTTGCCTCATAAATCATTCGGGTTAAATCGATGAATCGCGATCGACTTCTCGTCACTCAAAAAAAAAAGGCAATATCGTTGCATGAAAAGCAAAAAGAAAAAGGCTGATATGGCCGCAGTTGGTGTTTTTTCTATTTTTTTTTCCTTCACTGCTCGGTGAATTGAACGAATTTTTAACGTCACCTCGGTGCAGAATATTGAAAGGTATATGAATGGATGAAACACGAGATACGAATTGCCATACACATTGATAAAATACGCTGATTAATTGAGTTCACTTAGCAGTTGATAAATTTTTGTCCTTGCTTTGATCGAAACCTGCTCGTTATTTTTTTCATCCCAAAAAATCCTCTTCTCGAGCGTGACGTTTGATGTGGGAAAACTCAAAAAGACTTGCTCAGCTGAGTGCTCCGTTGGATATCTCGGAAATTCAAACGCTTATTCATAATTCGGAATCGACAAAATATACGTTACTAGATGCACTTTGTTTCTATGCCAAAAATGTCTCAAGATCTTCTGCAACATTTCGAGTCACGTTCGCCGAATAGTTCTATAATTACTCGTAGCTCTGGGCTTGGTGGTTCCAAGGGATGGACCAGGACGAGGGAAGCTGCAGCTATGATCGAAGAGGCACGAAACTGATAATGTTGTGGAGGAATGAAGTTTGAAGCCGGGCGGAGAAGAGAGAGTAAGAGAGAAATGGAAGAAAGGGAGAAAGAAAGAGAGGAAATTTCCGTCCAATTTCGTCGGGGTACTCTCGGTGGGGCACCACTCAACGTTTGCCCACTCAAAGATCTCGAGGGCAAACCACTCGACTCGCCGCACATGGACGAGAGAGAAAAAGCGAGAGAGTTTACTGTATCTTTGCCTCACTTCTAGCAGAAGAGCTTCGATATATAGCAACAACCGTACTGAAGGCAATTGGTACGAGGAAGGTATGGAGAAGGTGAGGGGCCTCGTAATAGGACCAACACTCGACAAGAAGGAAACCTCTCTAGTGAGTTGTTCTGGCCGATTAAATCGAGTATTTTACGTTCTATCGTAATACGCCGGTGAAAAATCTCGATCCAAATTGTTCTGTATATAAAACGGATGATCGAAGAAAAATCGAGTTTAAAGGTTTCATTTGATCCTTTGCCTCATTCTCGTCCTCGATGGGCCGCCGCAACTTCGTGGTTCAACGTCAAACCGGGTCTTTTCAATTTAAAAAATATTTTCCAAATTATATTTCCTGACGTAAAATAGTTATGTGTTTATCTGCTCCTTTTATGGTGCGACGCGTGTAAAGTCGAAGTTAAAAATCGGGGGATAAAGCGAAATGATTTTTGGTCGAACTCATTCAGGTTTTTCTTTCATTGTTACAAAAGTATCCCGCGCGTATAGCGTTGATGAGAAAATATTGCGGGAAAAAAGTGGTAGTTTGACGAAAAAGTACGAAAGTACGAGCGGGCTGTAGTAATGAAAATGTTTGGAAGCGTTGCGGTGGCTGAAGCAACATGTTTGTGATTCGCATTTCCCCAGGGAGAAAGAAAGGGAAAAAAGGTTAAGTAAAAGCATTAATAATCTGGTGGAAAAGAAGGCCGAAATATAATAATAAAAAAAGAAAAAGAAAAAGTGGAAACAAGAGCAGACAATTTGAGAATTACATGACTCACTGGGGAATACAAGGAACGAGTACGATGGGTACATACCGGTAATGTGCGGGGTTAAAAAAAAGTGAAAAAATATAACCCTCGGGACTCACTGGCTTGGACGACGTTGAACGTGCACGGGGAACGTTGTCTTCCAACGCTGTTGCTCGCCCAACAAGCCAATGTTCCGTAATCCCCGTCGACCGTTGGTACGTACTCGAGTACACTGATCAAACCCTTGTTTTGTGCCCTCGAGTTTGGTATTGGCGAGACGTCCCCCCTGGACCCATTGTACGTCCATGAAAATCTCACCGTCTCACTTGGCTCAGCGTCGACGATGCATCTGAGACGAAGTACCTCACGAGGAGCCGCTGCAATCTCATTTCTTTCGAATCCTGCACTGCATCTTGGAGCATCTGTTCCGCAACAAATGTTTCAAAAACAATAAAAAAAAAAACGTGAAACTCCAGAAAATTCAGCAGCTAAATGTTACTGAGTTTCATTTCTGAAATTTAGCCGAATCAATTTTCTTCTCCTCATTCAATGCCGTATTAATCTAAGACTCAGTCTTTGAACTTTATTCATGCTCTCTGTACTCACACTTCATGCGAATGTTGACTGGATGACTCATAGATTCACCTACGGAGTTTCTCACGTGACAGGTGTAACCGCCGGAGTGGCTGAGCTTCAAGACCCTCAGTGTCAGAGTGTTTGCGGCTATGAGAGTATCAGCGGTCACGTCGTGTTCTAGTCGAGTGTTCTGAAATAGAGTCCTCTCGTTGGCTTACATGGCATACATTCACGATTCTCATCCCGAAATGATGTTTTTCCAGTTGTATTTCGTACACAAGTAAATTAAATTAGCATATTCGTGTTGCAGACATTAGTTAGAACCCTGGAAATTTGAGCTCGCAGAATACATAAACAAGCGTACAGAATATTTGGCAAGTAAAAAAGAGTTATTGAACTTCGAATTTGCGTCGAAACAATCGTTCCATTCTAAAGATCGCATTAGTGAAATACAGCCAACGAAATTTTCGCCCAATAGCCCAATATTATTGATATTGACAAAGAATCCCGAGCAATAATTCAAATCTGGCTCGCAGTGGGAAACGATACAAAGATGACAAATGATAAGTAAATATCGATTGTGCATAAATCAATATAGTTATTTTCATAGCGACCGCGATACGCAACCGCAATTGTACAATCGACGAAATAATTGTGGCTTGTATTTGAGCGTCGTGAATGAATACCGAAATGAAGTGTGGGGGATAACTTAGTGGATGACGTTATTAAATATTCGATGAATGCGATCGAGAGCTGTACAACAACAAAAGCACACGGAAGGCGATATTAAATAAATGACGATTCGGGGCAATGATGATAGAATAATGAATCGAGTGTGGTTCGGTGGTGTATGCGACAACAAGTTTCAAATTGAATGATAACGGCCTCACGGGAAAAGTGGGAGTCGGAGAAAGCCCGGCGCAGGAAGAGAGAGGCGCAGCGGGACCGGATTTCGCATGAAATATCGAGCATCCTCGATATTTGCATATTAATTAGGAAGACCAGAACGACGTACGTATTTCCTGTGAATATGAGAGAGCTTTCAATTCTCGATAGCGTTTGTTTGTAGTCCGGGAAACGCGAGCGTAAATATTACGCGAAAACGATCGGTACTATGGGATGATGCGAATAACGTGATACAGAGATTGCGAGCAAGCCTCGAGCGCTTCGAAGTTACGGCAAAGGATTAAGCCCGTACAGAGAATTGGTTTGTCAGAGATACCTACATGCTTCTCTGTGTTTTCTATTCTCTCGTTTACTATTGGCCTGCGTGAATTCGTGTACACAAATATATGCATAGATGAAGTCCATTCACTGCGTTTACACCACAATAAAGCTTATAAAAGTTGCGCACTATTATGCTTGCCTGAGAACAAATCGACAATAATGCCACTGAACAATACGAATGCTGAATTTCATTCAAATATTTTCGACCATTTCCACCCATGCTCGACTCCATCATTCGCTCCATTACTCTCTCGGATAGGATCACGAGTATTTTGAGCGCGTGGGTGTCTAAAAAATAATTGAAAACCACCTGGCTGCATACTATTTTTGACAGGTATTTATGCGTTCGTCATAAATCGCGTTTTCCCATGGGATCGTGGCCGCAATATCCTCATAAAACTAGCCGATGAAAAATCCTTACGATTTTCTAGTCCAGAATTTTTCGTAATTCGAGCATCAGCTCATTTATCGTGATGTCCGTCACGATTCGGTGCTGGCGAACCGAGAAGTTTTTAGTGCCGATCCGGACCGACGCAGATCGAATGCGCCCCTTTTATAGACCATGAGGGAATGGAAGATTGTTGATAAAAAACGGGCGAAGATCATCAAAAATAAGAAGATTTATGCACGACCCTTTCGATTCTAGCAGTCCCGGGCAGAGACTTTACGCGCGCATATCCAAGGAGCTCGCTGTTGGCTCAGTATATAGTTGCGGGATCTCAGACTCGAGACGTGCCTCCTTTACGTTCTGCACTCGTTATCACCGATGTGGTAATACTTTTAATGGGAAAACTTGTAACGCTTATCGAACGAAATACCTAGGAAACGAGTAGTGGAACGAAAACTGAGCGCGCGTATATGCTGCTACGGGAGGAATTAAGGCGAAGAATGAGGGAGAACGAGAAAGAAAGGGAGAGAACGAGACGACGAAAACGGAGAAGAAAAACAATGAGTATTAGCGGGTGAAATAAAAAGAATACAACGAAACTCGCTAGAGAAGTGTACCACTCTTGGAAAGTGTCAGAGATATCGCGCTTCTCCGTCTTTTCAGTTGAACTGAAACATTCTCTTCTCGTTCCCTTCTTTTCTGTGAATCTCTCCACGCTGCGATGTCGAATAGATTTACTTTCGCGCATTCCTTATTCGAGTGAATCACTGCTTTGACGTTTTTCTATCACGAGGATCAACAATCGAATGAAAATCATGACAATATGTTGAATAACGAAAGGTGAAATGTCGCGGTTACGTACCGTGAGTGCAGCCATTGTTTCCCTTTATTCCGAAGCCTTTATTTCGTTCGTGAAAAGAAAAAAACGCGATTGTAAACGAGAGGTAAATAAAAGCGAAGGAAATGGAGAAAAAAATATGGACTCGTCGCGGCGGCTCCGATATACACCAATATCGATTTCAAATGTGTGCCAGTACATTAAAATACTCATAAACGGAAACGGAAAACTTGGAATATCGTGCTGAAGCAAATCGACCGGAGTCTCTCGAGGTTATACCTCTTTCGCTGCGTTTATTCACCACCCTTGCCACTTTTACCTCCACTGGCTCTTGGATCACGAGGTCTTTGAGTTTGCTTCGTAAATCGCGAACCATTTGAAATAACAAGTGGGATTTTCTTACAGCTAAAAACGAGGTCGTAAAAAACGTTGCTCCATGGCTACCATTACTTTTCTGTGCTGTGAAAAAGATGAAAGAATTGAAGGGATATTACGAATTTTAAACGAGTGTATTCTCAGCGATGTCAAAGCGAGAGAAAGTATCTTAAAAGTCAATTGAAACTTTCTTTCTATCAGAATAACCGGAACTTCGTAATGAAGCAATTCAGCCACAGAATAACCATCGTCACGTGGATTTTTGAAGCACGCACAGAAATCCTACTTATCCACATATAGAATTCAGGATCGTGTCAACGTTCGATCATAATGAAAATCTCAAGAGAAAATCTACTCATGTGGAATCGAGCGATAATGATCCCCCTGTACAGCTTTTCCGTTCTCATTTACCGTTGATTTCGATATCGCTCAATGGCAATAACATCAGCAACAAAAATGATACTTTGAAGGGATTTTCACGCAAGATGAGTTTCAATCGATGAGCAGACAGGCCAGCTTCGTTCTCCCTCTGGCTCGCTTTACACGACTCTTCGAATTACGCGGACCGCTTGTTGTTTTTTATCTCCCTCGGGTATATGTATGCTCACGGATCGTTGCCCACGTCGCTTACTCTCCCCCCTCGGCCGTCATATTCGTTGCCTCTTGTGTGCTGTCAGTAGTTACACATCTACGGGTCATTAGACCATCAAAGCTCTGGAGCATCGCCGCTGCTTGCCGCGCTTATTTTCCGCAGGAGACTTCAATGAAAAATATACATTTGTCGGGCTCCTCGCGAGCTTTTTGTTTTCACTTGAATCCCAACGTTCGAGTGATTTAGCAAAACGATAGACTTTCTCACGAAAACTTAAGAAAAGAATATTAAGAATCATCGAAAAGACAATTGCTGTACCAAACCCTGTTGAGTCAGGACGGAAGATTAAAAATCAAACGTTCATCCATAGAAGATTCAGTGACCGAGGATTTTTCCTTCATTCAGTTAATTGACCGAACTTCTGAATGCGCTTCGGCAATACCAGCGAAGCATCGCGACGGGGAGGAGCGCACGATTCACAAGTAAATATATGTAATGAGATGCAATCGAGTGGGATATTGATGGAAATGATATTGACACGATATCAGCTACTTTGAACTTGCACCGATCCCGTCGGTATCTGATTTCCTGTTTTTCCTTGGATCTAATCAAAGTATCATATATTTTGGACGTGTTTCAGCAGATTTATAAATGTTTGATCGCAAGAGGTTTACCGACACATGTTTACACAGAAGGTGAAAAGGAGAAACAAGTAGAAGAGACGGAGGGAGGGAGAGAGAAAGAGAGAGAGAGAGAGAGCAGGTCATCTGTGACACTCGCACCCACACACAGACGTGAAACTTTTGGTAACCTCGTTGCAACCGATGTTTCGTCATTACGGTGAAGTGCCAGTTTCGGCAAGCTGACCAAGACATTGATTGAGCTTGGCAAGGGACGTGAGCTATGTCACTTGGTAGTGGCTCATTTCCTTGGAATTCTCTCGCGGCAGACCAGCCTCATCTGGTATATGGCACGTATACAACGTGCAACGATCAACACACAGCGCAGAAGAGGGTACCAGCGTCAAATTAAATGCCCCAGACACGTATAATGCAGTCAGCCAGCGGGGGATTAGGATAAAGAGCGACAGAGCGAGTGAGCACGAGGAGCCGAGTTGGGAAAGAGGGAAACGACGGAATGGGAATAAGGCGGGAGTATAATGCGTATTAAAGGCTCGCAGGTTCTTCAACCCTTGTTCTCCAACCCACATACAGCCTCCGGAGTGGTTACCACTTTGCAGAACCTCAAGACGCCGAGAGCGAAGCCCGACTGACGAATAATTTCTCTTGGGGGTCGACTGTTTAACTCTTTCTTTTCTCCCCCAATCTTTCCTCTTTCTTCTCTTTCAATTTACTCGTCTCGTTCTATCTTTCTTTCTTCCCTTCTTCTCCTCTACTCTCTGCACGTTTATACTACCGAAATGGAAATTTCTTGAAGCATTATTTGCAACTAGTCTCAGCAATATACCCATTCGAGTGCTCAGCTTCAAATGAATTAATTCACGCCTTCACGCTCGAAACCGGGAATTTTATGTACTGAAGTCTCCTTCCCATTTCATCGTATTTGTGATGAAAAAAATGAGGGGAACGAACGTTGCTTCACGTTAACCATTCGAAATGTGTCACGATCATCGTCGCGCAAAACACCATTTTGTTTAGCCTACACTTTCCATTCGCATATATAATGGCGTAATTTTCATGCAAACATGAATTTGTGTCACGAAACAAAAATTGAAAAGGTTCAGGTACTGTCTCACGCCGTTGCGCCGAGAGATACTGTCTCTATTTTATGGAGTGTGAAGGATCTTAAGAAGAGAATGGGCTATAAATGGTTTTCCAGAGAATAGAAAAAATGGAATCCGAAACGTTCGAGCGTGAGCGGTGAAAGTATACAACGTTGAAAGAACGAAGAAATTCACGCAGCAAAGGGGGGGAAGGCGTTGGGGTGCGGAGGTGGAAAGTGTACTTGAATACGGGGACAGCAAGTAGGAAAGAAGACGAGGAGGATAAGAGAGTGAGAGAACGGCGGAGGGGGAGTTTCCCGAGCACTCACCGGCCCGGTTCGCTTGTGACTCGAATAATAAATATGTATGCCGTCGTGGGGCATTAGCGGGAAAGTAATTCCGCCCTTAGAGAATTGCAAAAACTTGCGGTTTTCAAGCTAAAGAGAGGAAAAGATGGGAGCCAAGAAGAGACACTACGCGAAAGGGGATGTAAGCATTGTGAGAAACGTTTCGTGACCCAGAAGACGAGAGATGATGCATGGGGACGTATGTGCTGGGACGAGCACTCTGGAAAATCTCGCAAAGTGAAGGGCGAAGGATTTTTCCTGCTATACGTGCGGCGAAGGGGGAAAACGCTAATTCGACGAGTGCCAGAAAGTCGAGGAAAATTCTACAGCACTAGTGATCTTTCCATTAAGTTTATCGACATCGAAATCGCTTTTATTTTTCCAAGAGGAACGTGCAAATGTAGCGTAATCCTTCGAGTACTATTCACGAAATTAATACGTTGCGTTTGGATATCCAACGATTCTGAGAATTCCCTTCAGAGCAGTATTACAAAAACATTAACGTAATGAAGCCCATCGCAGAACTCCTGCGAACGTGTTTCAACCAAAACGCATTTGCCAGTCCGTGGATTTCATATAAACGATAACGATCTATGTATTATTTAGTAGGAGTGTATTATTCATTCGGAAGTGGACAATAAGTCGAAACCGTAAAACTTTAATGTTACAAAGTCCAGTAACAACAATCCTGAAAGGAGGTTTACCCTGTGACGAGTTTGTTCCCTCAGGCTCTTCACTCGCGGTTCGTGTACTTAGTTCATACAACGATTTCGGACTAATGGAACCGTGCAAATTTCATTTGAGGCTTTAGATGCACTTTGGTCAAGCAGGAGTTGTCTAATGAGCGGTCGAAGTCCCGACTGCCCTCGCTGTTCCTTCATCGAGGCATTCGAGAATTGATTATTCTGTCAAGTCCACGAGTACACGAAAGTTGGTGCAAGAGCATAAGCAAGTGGAGCGAAGACGACTGGCAAGAGGGAAGAGCAACGAAAATAAAAGAAGAGAAAAACAAATAGGTAAATCCAAAGTCGAAGAGGATAAAGAGGAAAAATACGAGCGAATAATGCACTGCAATAGGTTCGGACGTGTACACCAAAACGAGAATGATAAAGGCTGTGCCGACGACGAACCGGGCGCGCTTCTTAACAAGGAGAGTACGCTCGTGGTGCACATGCCGCCGAGACACTTGACAAGACTTTGCTGGCGGGCTGCTCTCCACGAATACAAAGTAGCGGTCGAGCGCGGTCGATGGTTCTCATCTTTTTACGAGTTCCCTGGAGATTTCTTTCTCGCCTCTCCCCCCGATGCAGTTCAGCTCGTGAGAAGACGTTCTGCAACGGTGGTGTCTTCTTGTCGCCTTCCACCCCCTCGCAGCGAAGAACCCTCCCTCGCGTATACCGCTCGCGTTTCACTTCGATATACTTTGCACACGCGACATTTAGCACCATCTCTAGTGCAAATTGTTCTAGTGCTCTAGATTGCTGCATAATTTACAATCCTTCCATCTCTTCAGTTCTTAGTCGCCCGAAGTGTCCTATGCATAGTGTCTTTTTGCTCCGGAGCTTGGCACCGAATATCCTCGAGAAAAGTAATTAGTGTAAGATGTTCCGGTATTGGGATCGAAAATTAATGAGGGATTCAGTCATTTATTTTGGGGCAAATTGATTCAGGAAATGGTGATTATTTGATTGCTTTCGTTCGAATTTTTATCGGGATGCGATCGTCCGAAATTTCCAGTTTTGAGGCGTTCCTCAAATTTACTCAGTCGAACGATGTAAAATTGACCTTTTTTTTTTAAAAGCCCACATGAATATGTATCCACAGGTTTTTCCTAATCGTCGTTCCCCTTACGCTGGCTCGACGCTTGTAATTGAGCATCATGAATATCGGTGTAGATCGTCGGCCTGAACGTGCACGACATGAAAGTGCTGGTGGTGCTGCTGCGTTTGTCCTGAAGCTGGCAGTATTGCAGTAAGTTATTATTTATTTGATTGAATTTCAAAAGCTTTGATAGCACAGATTGGTGAAGGCCAGAAATTCCAATAACGACGTTGACCGATTTCCGATAACACGGACCGAACAAACAAAGGGGTTGTCGAATTTCATTTGCTCGAGATAAAAAATTATCTCCGGGCAAATCGCACGGAAAGCGAGATAAAGGTGACACACATTGCGAAATAGCAAAGTTTATCGATAAAACGTATTTTTCATCATGGGCCGGTCTTTATAGACTCGTTTACGTGTGTACACCTCCCGCCACATTCTCCCTCCGGATATCCATTTTATTTTTCTTCTCTCCCAGCGTAAACTCGATCACTCGACCGTATCGAGTATTTGTATCCCGTGTTTTAGGGAACATTGAGCGAGTGATAAATCGCGCACAGTTAAGGACTACGCACATGTACGTACGATTTCCCCACGGCGAATTCGATCCCGATGTATTTACAATATTATTCACACTCGGGGGATCGCATAACTCAGGCACAGCTCGATATATTTTACAGTAGCTGATGACTCCGAGTTCTGGGAATGTCCGAAACCCAAAAGTCAATATTTGCAGAGTGAGAACGTGTCAAAAGTCTGGCCCCGGAAGTCCTTGATGACATTTTCATTTGACGCCCCATCGGGAGAGAAGAATGACCAAGTGTCAGCTGATCTCATACGTGGAAGGCAAAGTCACGGTTTTCATTGTTCAGACATATTGGCCCTCGCTAATTGAGCCATAAAAAATGAATGATCATTGGAAGAGAAACATCGAGGAGCACTTTTGTCCTGACTTATTCACGATCTCGTTATACGTTACAGTTTGGACAACATTTGAGCTCCATACATGAAGTTCCCGTTAAGCAGGCAAGACTTGGCAATTCCGGGTCGGACCGCGAATCCCTTAGTTTCCAACGTTTCCCCAACGGTTGGAGTTTTCGAAACACACCGGCTCAAAATTCATGGACTCACAGCGTCCAACAACGTATACATAGAGCGCTAAGTCTCGGTCAATTATTGCAGCGTTGTCCTGCGAAGGTTTATTCGATGGATTTGTAAGCACACGTTTCCAAGAACCACTCGTTTCTTGAATCGATGAATACTCTATGTTGGTAATCGCGTGTTCTTATTCAAAAAGTAATGAAACATTAACATGACGAGTTCACGTAGGTTCTGGGAAGCTTAAAATGAGATTTCCGAGCAAAACTACTGTAAATCAGGTCCGGCTTCATATTTCTGCAAGCAAATTTGCTGCAAAGTCCATCGTTCGATTAACATGAATTGGAGAGCTCGTTGAACAATCAATCGGTCGATACGCCGAGGGTTTTCGAAGTTCAAATTACCAAGGGGCTGTATGCATTTTCCAGGAATCGTGAACAAGGTCTATTGCTACGAGCCCCGGTGAATATTCGGTTTGAAAAATCCCTGAAAAATCGCTCATGTTCGTTGCAACGTACGCAACAGCTTCGGGTATTAAATCATCCATTTTGTGAGAATTTCCATCCGTAATTAATAAGGCTTCGCTATTCGCTTTGCAACGCTCTTACTTGTGACGTAAAGCCATAGTTTTCCATTCACAAATTGGCGAATTCTTCATTTCTATCTAATAAAAGAATTTCTCGTGCGGAGCTCGTCCCGGTTTTCATAAATTTCCGCTTGAAAATCTTGAGCATTTTCAAAAGCACGGTCGATGAACGTGAATTATTTATAAATTGAAAAATTCCCGAGCCAGGCAAGATGGATTTTATTCATATTGAATAAATACGTTGTTTGAAAGAAGAACACTTTAACCAACTTAGTTTATTTGTGCGCGCGATATACTTTACTCGGATGGAATAAATTTGTTTGCCTACAGTGCAAAAGCGTTTTCGTTTTTACCTGGTTGCGTTAAAAGCGCGCAACGATGAAAAGCATGCGGAGGCGAGATAGAGCGACGATGCGAAATAAATAGTAATAGAAGTGAGCAGGTGGGAGGGATCGCGAAGGGGGAAGAAAATTGAACGCGAACAAAGGACACAGCGAGAGAGAGAGGTGATTCGGGGATTGAGTCCCCGCGGAGCAGGGTTGCTCGAGAAATATATAGAGGTTTGAAGGTGAGAGGGAAAGATGTCATGATATTCCAGTGTGAATTCATCGAAAAGCACGTTCACGGTTAAGTAACGGTTATTATTCAATTTTCAACTCCAAAGCTTGCGTTTCCTTTGTTTTAGCATAAGCGCATGTATGTGTGAGCGTGTACAGGGTGTCGCGAGTTTGACGATCGATCGAACGTGAGCTTCGTTTCTCGGTGGAATTTCGAGCGGAAAATTCTAACGGGATTTTCTTGCAAAATTTTCAAAAATATACGAATGAGAAGGAAATCGTAAAAAGTACGAAATTATTCGTGATTATTCGCGGGGATGTTGTTTGCAAATGGGTCAACTCGTCGCTGCGGCCCTTTCAAGAAAATTTCTCTTCTCCAGGGCAATTTTATATTTCGCTGAAATATATTTCAATCGATCTCATCTTTTCTAACGCGATTCACATTGTCACGAGAAATAGTGAACGAGGGAGCATAAAGATAGAGAGATGATAGAGGACACTTGGAAAGTGAACGAGATACGTTCTATTTCCTTTTTCGTCTGTATCACGCGTCAAGGAGAATTGAACGCGCGTCGTTTCACGATGATACACGCCCACACAGACACAGACGCGCTCGCGCACAGAGCCGCATGAGAAAATGAGAAAAATACTCACATTGTGATACCAAACGATACTCGTGGGTGGTGGATTGCTCTGGATGTCGCAAACCAATTTTAGATCGTCACCCTCCCGCAAGGTGTCCAGGACGTATCCTACTGCTAGATGCGCATTGACGACCGGTGCGTCTGTGGATGAACATACAAATGGAAAAGTTCAGTGAAATGTTCTGCATTTCCGCGAGGCTGAATTATTGTTCGAAAAAAACTTTGTGTAAACGAAATAATGGGTTCTAGACGAGCTAGTACGGCGCTTATTGAAACTCCGTAAAATCACTTCGTCCATTACGGTTGGGACGATTTTCAAAGAGGATTAATGTTTCAAATTACTTTACAAAATGAGCTCGTTCGTGGATTTTCATAATCTTCCAATCCTTGTGGAGAGGCGCCTTTTACATCTTGTTATTAATAACTCGGGATGCTGCGTTATCAAAACAATATTGATGATGCAACGTACGTATGGATTGTAATAATTTGTGAGCCGTGAATATGGCTGATAGAACGAAAAGTTCCAAAACCTCAGGTAGCCTAAATCCATCCAAGCGTGCATATATTCACCATAAAAGCCACATCACGAATTTCTCCCCCCTCTCGTTCTCGCTGTACTTCTCTGCCCCATTTTGTAGTTCGATGTAGCGAGCTAAAACAGCACATAGGCGAACGAGCTAGTCCTGTAAGAGTGGAGCGAGACGGAAAATAAGCGCGTACGATAATTGCTTGTGTAATTGCTTACATCACTCCTTGCCGGTAATTTGCTGGGAGGAGCCGAGAGAGTTTCGAGTCACGAGAGAGAATATTTCGATTTTCGTAGAGAGTTGAAAATCTACCGGGACGAGAATTGAAGGCTCGGAGAGAATTCGGCTCCCCGAATTCGTCATTTATATATTGTAAAGATTTGAGGTGTACTGCGAGTGGCTAAAGCCACAGTTCTGATTGCGAAAACTTGTCGCAACGAAAGAAAAAGTTTTTTACATTTTCATTCTCGCGCAGATAAAACAATATCCGGAATTTTGGATCATTCTTCTTCGGATGAAAAAGCAAATAATTGTCGTGGGCTGTGCAGTCTCTAGAGAACTTTCGAGCTTCGATTTTGATTTCTGATTATGACTGCCGGTGCGAAACCCTAAATTGAAGACACTTTCTAAGGGTCGAATTCCAGTTTTGTTAATTAGCTTCCGACTTTTCTCCACTAATTTCGCGCGCGACGTGAACGCGGACAGACTAACGACGGAAAAAACCATACGAGCGATGCTCGTCTCAGAGTGCAAGCTGAGAGAGCGAAATTTTAATCCTCATTTTCTAACTCAGTCCAACCCTTCTTTCTATTTTTCTTTTCATCTCTGCAAGTATATATTTGGCTTCCACAATAGCGAAGACGGCAATGTAAGTTCAGACTTGTACGCCTTCTTATGGCTTTAATTAAAACGATGTCATCTCACAAGGAGTTTCGCTAGTCGCGGGACAGAAATAAACCTTGCAAGAAATAACGAAGGGCATGCTGTGCTGGCCCAGACTTTTTAAACTCTGATTCACTCAGAAAGATGAAAATCATAGATACGAATGGTGTTTACCGAGTTTTTTCTCTCCCTCCTGTTTTGCCCATGTCAGACCGAGGCTCTACCGGCGAAGGAGAGCCAACCGTGACACCAGGTACTGGACTAAACCGCCTCGCAAACCTATCCGAGATTACGAATCTTGGTGCGGTGCTTCGCGCAAAATCTTGTCGGATGTGCATCAACCTAGGCACTGGATAGAGTGGAAGTGGCGGAAGAACGCCAAAGTCTCGTAAAAAAAAGGAGTAACAAGGGATCGGGAGAAAGAGAGAAAAGGCGAAAAAAGCTTGCTAGATCACATTTTACGAGGAGAATTCTCCGTTTGCCCGCAGAGCGAGCGTACACTCCATCTGCCAGCAGGTGGGTAGATGGAGGTATAACTTCATTTCCCTCTTCACTCCGCCGGAACTTTTGCCCCGTCTCTTGTCGTTCCTTCTCGTTTTACTCTCGGGTTTTCTCTTATTCATCGTCTATTCTCGCGACTCTCTTATCCTGCTCATTTTTTTATTCTCTTATTTCGCATCCCCTTTGCGTGAAATCCCTTACGCCCCACGAAAGCTCAACCTTCGCGAAACGTTATTTACTCGCGTACATTTTTTTTAGAACACTCGTCTTCTTCCATCTCGACGCATACCGAACTTCATCTGTTTATACACACACTTTCACAATCTTTCTCTTTTTTCTCTCTTTCCTTCCCGATCCCCCCACCCCACCGGTTATGAGAATTTCAAAACTCGATCCCACCGGGTATTTAAACGGACTAAGACTTCGTAGCTCGGAGCGTTTTCTTTTTTGTCTCCTCCTCGCGAAATCCACCCTTCCGAATCCCTTTGCGTTTATAACTTCGAGTGAATGATGCTCCGCTGGTAGCTTCCGTACGAATATAAGCATTTTTCCCCCTCTCGAATTAAGCGTAACTTTTGACTCTTTTACCAGTTTGGAGGGAGGAGCAGAACCAAGTTCGAGTTATACTTTCAAGTAACAGGTTTCTTATCTCTTCTCGAGATGCCACGAAACTCGTACTTTTTTTCGTCTCCCCCAAGGGGCTAATCCAACAACGAGGGAGACTCGTATTTTTGAATGAACATGCTCCACCACCGAGAAACATTCCGCAAGACATTTTTCGAAGGAGCTGACGAGAACGTTCAAATAAAAGTAGATGGAACACCAAAAGTGTAGTACAAATTAACAAGTGTCCCTCTGGGGGATAAAGTAAAAGAGAAATTAATCAAACGCTTGCTTTATTCATGTCGAAAAGATTCTGAAGGGAGAGACTTGAATATATGTAGCGAAACAATCGACTACCTGTAAATCTGTTAAGTTAACATTTGCAAGTCTGAAGCAGCGATAATCAACTTCGTAACTGAAGGAATAATTTTTTTTCAATAGTAAGCTTGTCGTGAGACTCAATGGAAATAAATTCGTCACTGATTGGGTCGCCAACAGCACAGTTTATATTCCCGATGATTTATTTGTGATTTTCCAAGTCAAAGGATCCCACACTTTAAAAATATTTTCGAAGTAAACGCTGAGAGTGGCTGCTGGAAGGTGACAGCTTCACGGGGCGATAATCGTTGAGAAAATTCAGTCGAACGATTTCGTACTAGAAATTTGGCCGTTTCGTCAATCGCGTAGCTCGATTTTCGTGTGTGTGTGTGTGTGGCGAAATGGTCAATTCGCGAAAGCTCATTTGCGTACGTGTTTCAGAAAAGATAAAGAAAAATGAAAAGAAAAAGAAAAAAGTAACGGCCGTGTTGGTGAGATCGACGGAGTTCTCACTGGTAAGAGGAGGCGATAGTTCTCTGCTGAAACGACAGTGACACGTTCCTTCTCTTACGTATACAACCTGGAGACTCGCCTTCTCTATCAAAATGCAAACGGCCAATCTCGAGTCTGATCAGCTAGGCGATCCCAATTCTGCAGGGTAGCTCGACCAGACACGATCAGGAGAATCCAGACGGGTGAAGACAACTTTGTGAAAGTTTCGTTGAGTTTGGAAATGTATACTTGGTAGTTGAACAGCGGTTGCCGCTTTCCTCTCCTCTCGCTCCCTCTCTCGCGCACGCGATGCACTTTCTTTCCCAGTCTTTCTCCGATCCTCGTATACGAACCACGTGCATTTTTCCGGAGAATAAAACTATACCGAATTATATATATCACTTTATTATCCGTAGCAATGCGGCAGTAGCGTAGCATCAGCGAGTGGTACAGAGTTGACTAGGTCATTCGTGTTCAAAACCAGCGGAAAAGCTCGGGCAAACCCAGGAAGGCATTACCCCAAGAATCTTTCGTAAATTCGAGCTCACCGCTGAAATTTTACCACAAGCTCTACTCGATTGGGGCATCCACGAGAAAAAAGGAAATCCATGCTCACGATATTGTTGGAAATTTTATGAGAGCGAACGAAAGGAAATAGAGGAAGCTACAGACGACGAATACCAATATTCGTCGCTATCAAGATTCAACGTCGCGGCATCCAAAGATGCCAATTAATTGACCTTCCAAATTGCTTCATGAAGTATGGGATCCTCTGGCCTGATAACATTTGTTTTCCGAGCGTGGATACTCACGTTTTTTATCAGATGGCCAATGGCCAGCGTAGGTAACAGTACGATTGTTGGATCGATGTTTCTGTCATGAAGGTCGCTTCACGGTTTTTGAATAATGTCGTTTTCACGCTCCCGGAAACACGAACGTCTGCCGGGGGAGATTTACGTTAAAATTTTTCAACCACCGATTCTCACAGATTCTAAAAGAACGTTAGTCGATTGAATCCGGTGGATTATCAACGAATTTAGGGCCAAAGGTTTGCGATAATTCGATGAGCTGATTGTTCAGTGGGATTGGATGAGAAAAACGCAAAATTTCCATCTGGCCTGAGTCGAGCGGAGCTCCAGAGCGAAGCAGAGCATCGGCACATAGCGCGTGTATATACATTTGACCGCAACTCTACTCGAGCAGATCTCGCGTTGGACCCCTCGGGTGTAGGAGCGACTAGTTTGTACGAGAAACACGGTTGAGACGCAACTCAGCAACCCAAATTCGATGAACGCAACTCTCCGTTTCTCGGGCGAGCAAAAGAACAGAGAACGCAAATGGCCGGAGTAGGATAAGGAGAAAGGAACGGAGGGAGTGGGAAGATGGAAGATGAGAGAAGCGGAGAAGGAACCGGCTCGAAGTTCTAACCAATTTATGAACGCGGCAGTCTGACACGACATTGCACTATGCACCCGAAGCTCTCATCCTCGTTGTCGTAGAATAGCGATTCGAGGAACGAGGAAGCTCAAGCGTTGCCGGTTCGCGCGAGCTCGAGCTTTCGCCCTGGTATGTTCATCTGCTCTACAACGAACTTTCCTGCGCGTGAGACTTTCCCCGTTGAACATTCTGAGAGCAGCACGTGGTATGGAGAAGAGAAGGGGTAGGATCGGACTCCTGTCTCTTATCCCGTTCTTCACCAGGATAGCTCCGCAATCTTTGGCTTATATTCGTCCTCTTTGATTCCGGTTATATGATTAAGCTTCGTTGGCTTCCGTACACGGATAATCCAGCGGCTAAACTAAAGCTGAAAAACCACGAGAGCCACCAAGAACATTTTCTCGTTCGATTTTCACGAGCGTGTAACAAAGTTGCTGCTTGTTTTGAGATCGTTTGATTAGTAGTTCAAATATAAGCTGCCACGTGACTACTCCCACCCTGCGCAGTCCCTGTACTTTCTCCCTGTCAACAGAGGCCAGCAACATACGCGCGAGTGAAACGAACGAATCTCCAGGTCGAGTGTTACTCTCGTGGGATCGTGTTTCAGGTGTACTCTAATCACAGAGTCGACAGAGAGTATTGTCTGAAAGCACAAAGCACGTATATCCCGTTAGAGCTACGGAACCGCAGGAAGTTTTACTCTCCAGGCGGGATTGTCGCTTTGTCTACTGCACTACCTACTGTTGAGAGTCAACGCGTAAGGCCAGCCGGAAAATGCCACTCGCTGTACAAACAAGTTCGTCGCGGTTTCAACACGCGAATCATCCTCAGCGATACAACACTCGCTTCGGCTATAAGGAAGCATCTCGAGGATAGAAAATAAACACTGAGTCAGCCCAGAAGAATATTCGACTCGAAGAGTTTTCACTTCGGGGAAGGAGGAACCCCCATGGAATCAGGAATGACTCGAAAATCTTAGGATCGAAGCTTTATACGACGAGTTTGTCTAAACGCAGACTCGAAAAAGTGCAGGTTCATCGATTATTCACCAAATGAATGAAATGGAAAAGTGGTCCAGATATGAACTCGGCTATGATGCTCCGTTATCACCGGATTGAGGAAGCTTTTTTATTACTCGCATGGATCACACATTGTCACGAAGCATGTTTATTTCACATTTCATCGGAAATGCAGCGCTTTTTTCTCCTTTTATTGAAAGGCCGGGGCATTGAAACGCTGCCAGCCACGTATTCTCGGGAAAATAGAGAGAAAAGTTGAAAAGCTGTAGCGAAGAGATAACGCATTTGTATTTTATATCTATATATATTTATAGGTAGAGGTACTCACAGGCAACACGAAGGATCCTCGTCTCTTTGAGATCGCCACCGGGGAAATTGTGGTTCACGGCTGTGCAGGTGAGCTCCTTGCCATCGTCCTCGCGATCAAGCACAAGAGCGAGCTTGCTGACCGTGGAATTGCTTCTCTGGGTTGTGGCTACGAGGGGATCCTTGAATTTCATACCACCGAGGCTCCATGCTATCGTTGCTGCCGGTGAACTACCCCATGTTTCGCATTTTGCTGCTAAAGGACGGCCTGCCATTATCTGATCTTCGTGCAAGTAAATTCTAACACTTGCCGGCTTCACTGTGAATTTAAAAAAAAAAAATATATAAATTAGAATTTGAATTTCCATATTAGCGGATCACTGCTCTCGAAATCGCGTTAACTTTTCTAACCCTTTTAGCTAATTTCATTTTGTTCCGAGCCAAGAATCTTTTCAGGTGGTGCTCCAATCCGTTAATTATTTAGTGGAACACGCGAATATTATTGGAGCTTCAAGCGAAATGAAAAAATTGTGCATTTTAAAAATAGCACGCTCTTTCGAGTATTGGAAAATTTGAAAGCGAAAGCATAAGAATCTAGATTTTTTTAACAGCAACAAAACTACCTCCGTTAGAAGCGAAAGAACATAAAAACAGTAAGTGAAAAATAGACGTATGATTGCAGTATCTACTCGGTACGGTACTCGTGTGGTGGATGAAAAAAGCCTCGAGCATCGAGCATTCAGAGACGGTGCATGTACTTTGTCCCTCGTCCCTACAGATTTATGGGACGAATCTTACGGTTGCGCGGCATACGAGAATATTATATTGGCCATAGCACGGTGGGAGTTTATGAGTAAAACTACTGCACGTAAAGTAGTACAACTGGAGGTTCGAGGAAACCTAGAAACGCGCATATCGCGCCAGCCAGACATAATCCAACAGAAACATCCAACAGTACATACAGAACCCGTATCTTTCGGTACAGAGCACTCGAGAAAGAGAAAATCGTAAAGTTCTCCGTGCAAAATATTTTCGTTATGTGTACATCGAAAAAGGATAGCTATTCGGCATGCACTACTGCTTCAAAAGATATTTCAAAGCAGCGTGAATAATACATTCCAAAAAATCGTGGAAACCTTTTTAGTTTTCAAGTAGCTCTTAAACAAATCACTCAAATATTTCGCATCGAGATTCAACGAGGAACATTACAGTCGCAATTCATTTCGACCACCGCATTAATGATTTACGAAACTGTTATTTCTGCATATCTTGATTGCTTTTCCTCACATCACACGTTGCGGAACGGAATCGTTGAATTTCGAAATCCGAGCTGGGGAAATTCCCTGTCATTGGCAAAACAAAGAAATAACTCGCCTTTCAACAGCGAGGCAGAGTAATGAGGGAAGAGTCACTCGGGAGAGTTTCGAGGAAGCGGAGTGATATGAGAAAACTTGGATAGTAGAATTTTTATTGGGGCTGGATAAACAGATTTTCAGGGGAATGAGCACGATAAAAAGTCTCGGATCGCAGGTTTGTTGCTTCATAAGTGTAAAAGGTGAAGAAGCACGACGAAGGAAATTATTGGAAGAGCGGGGGCTTGGGGCAACTCAGCACGGTAGCAATCAAGCGTGAATTAAGAAATCCTGAGTTGATCGGTGCCACGGGAATTTGGAATGGCCCAGCTCAAGAACTGAAAGTGGGGTAGAAAATTCTTGGTAAATGGAGGATTACCGATGTGAGAAAAAGCAGGGGAATGCGGTAAGAAGCTTACAATACAAAGACAGTGAGAGACATAGAAAGGAGATGATGAGAGTTGCGTTGGAAATTGAAGTTGATCGGAATGAAGCAAATGGATGGAGAAGCTGCCAGGAGGAAACGACGACGGCTTATCCGGGACGCAAAAACGAATGTAGACCTCGTTGACGCTTTCTTGATCCCTCGTGTGTCCGATGACCCTTGAGTCGCGTCTCAGCCAAACCAAATCGAAAAACCTTCCATATACTTGGAGCAGGACGTAAGAGGAGAGTAAAAGATACGAATAAAAAGCGAAGGAGAGAGGGAGAGGAAGAGAAAAGGATGAGTCTTGAAATTTTAGACGCCACGAGGGAACGGCTTTACGATCCTTGCAGGTCGAACATTCGACTATTTGACTCGATTGAACCAGTGAAAATGGAGCTCGGTGCTAGAGATGTATAGGATCGTATCAACGAGAATGTGTTTAAGAAAACAAGGATATAAGAGTGCTTGTACGAAGAGCATCGAATACTCAGGAAAAGAGAGGAAATATGTGAATAGATGAAGAGTAAGCTCTGATAATGTTGAACGCCTTTGATGCCGATCGATAGTCACGGGGATGAATAATATTCGTATACCATCCCAGGTTTTTGATAGAACGTATACCGAATTGATCCTTCGATATTTGTAACGCTCATTCGAGCAGCCAAGAACGAGTTATTTCAGAGACATGACTCACAATTGTCTTTAGTTCAAGGTGACATTTATGGGTGTTTTATTTTCTTTGAGTCTTCCACCGCGGTGTCATTCCAATTGCGCGTAACACGAACGGGAGCCGGAGAGTCTGGGAATATACTATATAGTCTAGAATGACTGGCGTTAATTTCTCTCTTTAAGCTCAATGGCTAAACGAGAAAGTTCACTCTCCGAGTGAGATAGAGAAAGGGAAAGGGATCTCAAACACGGAGTTTCCGTCACCGACGTAGTTTCTGGGCCACGATGGGGAGCTTTCGGTTCGTCGCTTTCTTCATTCTAGGTGCTTTCCACCTCGGTCTACGAGCAACTCTTTCTCTTTTAGGAGAGCCAGCCCATCTACGTCCTCGGTCCCTTTGTATCCGACGGAGATCAGTAAAAAGGAGGGAAGCTGCTTAATTGCGCGTGCCAATTAAGGGTTCGAGAAAACGAAGGACCACGTCGCGTCGTAGGTATTGCTGGGGCATATGAAGGGAAGCAAGAAAGAAAGAGAGAGAGAGGAAGGGAGAGAAAAAAAGAGGGCACGAGGGAGGAAGAGGAAAAAAGGAAGAGGACAGAAAGGAATTCTCGTACCAATCAGGCTTTTGGAAGAAAAAAGTACAAGTCAAGAGGAGTAAGAAAGGCATGGGACAGGCAAGTGAGGTAGTAATCGCGAACTCTAAAATATTCTTTTTCGTTGTCTCGCTTTCTCATCCCTTTCCCTCGTGAATTTTTTTCTTTATTTTTTTTGTTGCCTGTAGCTCTCCCCCAAGATTCATTAAAATTCGCCTGTTATATGTACAGCGCGGAGCAGGGATAACCATTAATGAATTTGCATGACAGTGACGAATCACGTACCAATTTTATTAGCATTTATTATAGCGCTTCTTTCATTAATTTCACGCGGTGAGTGTACGAGTATGAGAAATCCCAGCCGACGATCAATGTGACTGACGACACTTTCTTTTCTTGCCCAGTCATTTTGCGCTCCCTCGCCTTATTATTTCCTCCTCCCCCCCCCCCCCCCCCCTCCCGGTATAATATCACATGGCCATAATTTCGAGCCACACTCCTTGTATAACGACTTCAGCCAAAATATACATTTAAACGTGTCTCACGTCCGGAACGAACGAGGGGAAACAGGGATATTTTTACTTTGCTCAAACTTCCGAGAACTCGACGAAAACGTCAAAGGATTTAAGGAGGTCCGGTCTCGAAATTCGCTACTAGAACTCGACCAGCTTCCGTCCCTCTTTCCGACCCGTGTCCTTGAATATAAATATATCCGAACCGCACGAATAAAAGTTACCAGTCCATAAAGTTATACATAAAATTATACAGCAACCGGAAATCGTATCGAATATAAAATATCAGCAGGATTAACCAATACCATCATGGATCCATTCTTTTCGTGCTTCATCTGTCGGAGTCAATGATTTTTATGCAACAAAAAACAATTTTTCTGTAAATCAATATATTCGTTGTCTCATGCAACCAATCCAGGACTTCGAAAAAAATCAATTCCGAAAAAAAGATGGAGGCTCGAAATTTTTCTCGCAGTTCACACATCCAAAATTTCCAGGAATATTGCGCGAAGCACAGAAATTTCTGCTCTAGTGAATCATAGGTGCGCCTTCAATTATATTTTGCCCGTGTACCGGAAAATTTTTCAATGTTGGTAACACGAGAATCGTAACCGAGGAAAAAGGGCCACGCATGATTAAGTTCTCGATCAGAGCTGTGAAATAATATCTGTGTACTCGGGTACTCAATCACTTTCACCAGGTAAAAAGCTCATGGATGCCATTGTCCCCCTTTCCATGGTCGCGCTGTATTCGGAAATATGAGAGGAACGAATAATTCGTTACGAGCGAGTTTTTAATTGAGCATGTGTGTACATAATTGTTGATCATGCTGACTATTTGTAACGTCGAGATTCAAAATATTTGCTAACTCAAAAACTGTAGTAAAAAACGAACATTTTCTCGTAGAAAATTGCTTTAATTGAGCGTAAATAATGTGCTCGCATCAAACGATGATGGTGCATTGTGTTTTTCGTCGCAAGGTTTGTCCCAGTTTTTACAGCCCATTTTTCATCCTCATTAATTACAGTGCGAGATCAATCACCGTGTCAATCGTGATAACGATGAAAACCAGAAAATTGCACCAATATATGTCTCCGCTATATTCATGTATACGAATATATTTGTCTGTTGAGCATATACAGACGTTTTCGTCGGGGGAGTCAGTTCGCTGATGGCTACAGCTCTCCTTTCAATTTTCTCCTTGCAATTTCCTTTTGCCTCTCATTTCGATATCGGAGCCAGGATATGAACGTCAAGCTTTCCTTGAGCGTCGTTCTCAAAGTATATACGCTTGAACGCTGTACACTTTATGCAGAGGATATTCCACTTTGAACGGACCAATTTTGGGTCAAGATCAAACGGTATCGTTGAACGGTAATTGCTTTTCAAATCGTTCATTTATTCATGCACGCGCACTTAATTCCAACTTTTATTTTGTCTTGTTACGCATTGTTACCAATTTCTTCTGTGAGGTGCTGAAAAATATTAAAGCAGCCTGAAAGAGGGAGCTCGATCGGCGCGGAACGTCCCATGTCCTCGGAGCAGCCAAATAATCGAATTTTATTAGAATCCAAGCAGCTTTATTTGCTGCATTGAATTCACTGGAATAATTGTTCGAAAAAAATTAAATAAAGTCCGAACCGGCAAGTTTGTATTGAAGAAATGAAAAAATAATCGATTCCCATAATAATACTTATTTCAGATCAACTTCATAGCGCCAATAACGTTTGAACAGCAAAACTTTTATAATAAATTCCTCATGTTTTAAAGACTCGTTGTACTCTAATTGTTATGTTCTCTTCGATGCCTCTGTTCTCCTGTTTTTCCAAGCATTCGATACATGCAGTCTCCTTCAACTGGCTTCTCACTCTCTCATAAGTATTCAGCTCGATACTAACGAGAAAATATTTGTTGAAATTATGAAACGAGACACTGGTTGAGCCGCAACGAAACTTTGGGGCTGTTGAACAAATTCATGTTGTCGTAGCAAAATATCATCGAGATAAACCAATTCATTTTTTCATTCGGACAATTGTTACTTACTTGGTTCGATTCTTGAGATTCGCAAAGATATTTTTTCATGCAATTTGTTCGCGCGAGCAAATGAATGATTTCAGCGATTTGAACAAAATTTTTAAGCTCCAGTGATTTGAACTGGGTTTCTCAGCAAGAAATTTTTATTTGACCAAAGTGTTGTTCGATTTGCAGAATTTTCACTCCAAAGCATCGACTTAGTTCAATGAACAAAAGTTTCTTCTCACTATTTAATCTTCTGTAATAATTAAATTAAAGATTTGAATCTTGTAAGATTTCGTGGCTACTACACCATCGGTTTTCCGATCCCAGAGAGATAATGCTTCTTCTGAAATTGCTTGTTTTGTTTTTTCTTCATCTACCCAGTTTGTTCACTAAAACGAAGAGAATTCTGAGCTCAGCGTGATAATCTTTGTTTAAAAAATTCTGCACGATGCGCTTTTCCTGCATAGTTAATGGCATAGAATTTCCAAGCTTGTCAGGAAGTGAGATTCCGTCTTGTAAAAGCGTTCACGGACTAATATTACGGGCCGTAAGCTTTCGTTGTGATGAACCGATAATAAAGGACGATAAAAAACAGGGAACGAGAACGAAAATCAAAAGAAGAAGCCGGAGGAAAATAGTTGGAAAAATATGCTCGTACCCGAGGATAAGTATTAGGAGGATCCGGTTGAGTTTTCAAATGAGCACTAGTTGGCAAAACGCGGGGATACACGAGGAGCGCAAGAGCGTGTAGTCTTTGTAGGAGCTAACTCAAGTTTGAGGCAAAGTTGGCCTCGAGCTCGGGCACGGACGTGAGGCGGAGTACGAAGGAGCAGTGAACCGGCCGTGCGCTCTGTGAAACCCTTCGGCATACTCCGCGATCCAATAATAATTAATAATCTTTGTGGCAGACGTAAATGATATTCAAAATGAAGCGCGAGCCCTCAGCAGTGCTGAAGCCAGAGCGTTTGCGATGGCAGACTTCTTACAAGCAATTTCGTTGGAAAAAAAATTGGACCGGAATAACCACGATTAATTAATTTTCAACAAATCCGATGTAAATTAGTCGTGCTCGATAAACACAGCGAACTACAACGATTCGATGCGAATATCGTTATCAAAATTATCTTTCACGAGTTCAATAAATTCACAAGTTTTTCATGTTCGTGCAAGGTAATTTAGACAAAATATACTTACGATAAACGTCAAGAGGAACTTCTCGTACGATGGGTTTAGTCATGGGTGCTGACTGGGCTCTGCATTCGAGTTTCGCACCCCACAAGGCTCTCGATACTTTTGGAATGAAAAGATGATTTCTCGTGAACCTGGTAGACGGATCGACGACTCCGGACGACTCAGGTACATCCACGACACCATCCAACAGCTCGCCATCTTTCCACCAAGTGACCAAAGGCTTCGGTTTACCTAAACATTTTAATGAGCCATAAGCGTTGTTTCCAATTTCTCAGTTAACGTATGTCGAGCAGAATGATTCGATTGATGCAGCAACGAGACGCGTTTTTTCTGTATAAAATGTCTCAGAAGCGAAAAATTTCAGTCGATCTCGACGGAGTAATCGAAATATTTTTTTACTGAATTATTGAGCCATATAAAGTGATGCCCAATGAATTATTGGTACGGCGAAATTCATGAATGAAAAATGCTCGTTCCTCCGGAAGACGAACGAACGCTCACATCGTTGCGAGTCGTTCAAGGTTTCGCTTATGAGCGTCCAAACGAGCCATTCTCTACAGTGGAAAACAATTTGCAATGCTCAGTCGAGGTAATTCACCGGAGCTACGCGAAAGGGGTGAGCAATAATCGAGGAAATCCCAACGGCACAAGATCGGACACTCCGGTAGTTCAGAGACCTCCATGCTCGACTGTATATCCCGACTAAATGCACGAGCGTCACGAGCGATCTCCATTTCCCTTGTCAGTTGTCGCAACGGCAAACGGTTTGTCGGTTAGCTCTCGGAGCTCGAGAAAGAGAGGAGTTCTACAGAGCTCGCGTTCCACTCTGTTTTCGTGGATGGGAGACTGAAACGTATTCGTAAAAATCGGCCAATCCCGGGAATGTGCCATGCACACGTTTTCACACAAAAATTACATTGAAATATTCCGAGGTTTCCTCAAAATTAAACCGATCACGTGCTACTGCATTTTATACCTGAATTTTTGCTCTGACGTAGTCCACCCATGACGGCTCGATGTGAAAACAAAATGAAAAAATTCTTCCTCGAATAATATTCATACAAACAATTTCTCTCCCGGCGATAAAAACTGCGAACGTAGGTGACGGAGAATGTTTTTCTGACAAAAGTGACACGTCCCGAAAATGTGCTCGAAGTAACGCGAAGAACTTTGACAGGGCAATGTTACGAAGCGGATTCGGACATATGGTAGAAATTTAAAAAATGTTTTAATATCGTCACTGTAAATTTCAATCTGAACTACGAAAATACCGATTTGTAGAACAGAGTTCAATCTTTGCGTGCAGCTCGGCATGATTAATACCCGGTAGGGTTTTTCCCGTTCGCTGTTAAGTGTGAGCCAGTTTCTTGATGTATCGAGTAAACGGTGCTCAAAGTCCACTTTTCTTCGGAAGTACTTGCTAGTTATTTGTATTGAGAGTCGAGGCAACCGGACGGTTAAGGCGAGCTTGTAATTTGGAATATATTTAACGAGAAGATTATTTCCGAGTGCACATGCAGAGCGAATTCTGGCAGTTGAATTTTTTTTCTTTTCCATCGAACGGACAAAATACTCTGTCACTTTGTTCCGCTCCCTGGTGAGTTAACCCCTTCAAATTAGAGCGAAGCTTGCACTACTACCCATGACGTTACCTCGTTTTTCTCTTGCACTTTACTGTCCAATAACTCTATCTTCTCGCGGCCATCTCGACTACAGGACGTTCCAAAAGCCCCTGACCGATCGATCGTCGTTGCGTCGTAGGACTCGAGAAAATAAGCAGGAAATCGGCGATCGTTTATTCGTTGTTTTCTCATGATCTCGGAATCTACTGTAGAAACGCACGAAGCCCTTTGTCATAAGTGATGGGACGGTCCTTTTCGAGGAAAAATAGTGGACGCGACCTTTATCACACTCGATAGACTGGCTGCAGATGGATCCCAATTCACAAACACTCTTTCTCTCTTCCTCCTTTTTCTTCATGCTTTCCCAATCTTTTTCAAAGCGATCCCATCACGTCCATTCGGTAAGGGATTTTTTTTCATTTTCTTCTCGTTTCGTCTTCATCCCCGTCTCGATTTACCGTCTAATTTAATGGCGAGGAACGACACGAAAGATACCATCACGTCTAGCATATTACGAAGGACGTGCGACGGAGCTTACGAGAGACTCGTGACGCGCCGCGTTTCCTTGTATATACCTGATCGAATTCATCGTTTCACTGTTAGCTGTCCGAGCGAAGAATTCTCCCACTTTAGGGAATATCTTGCATAGTTCGACGGAGAGAAAGCTCGCTCCAAGTTATACGGAGGAAGAGAAGTGGGTAGAAGAGGGTAGAATCGCCAAGAAGAGAAGAGAGATCGTCGCGGATAAGGAGAGCTGAGAGATTTTTTTTTTACGATCGATGCAGGGCACCCTCGATTCTGCAGAAGTGTAACTCAAACGAGTATAAAAATAGTATGAGAGACTCACCATCGGACACTTGGCATGTCAGCCGGAGATCGTAACCCTCGAAGAAACGTGGTACACCCACTACCACACGTCCCTGGGCGTCATAAATTATCGGCTTCTTAGGCAGCTCTGTAATGAAATACACACACAGACTCAGGCCTTGAATTACTCGTCGGTTCGTCAGTTATTCCAGCAATTGGTCTCTAAAAGTTGAAGATAAGAGGGGCAGTCGGTGTGCTTGTGATGTGGCTTGACGGAAGCTGTAGGCTAACAAAATGAAGGGAAAATGAATAGCCCTCTGTGACGTCCCTGTGTGGAGGGGATGAGCAATCACTTTATATCCGGACATTAAATTAACGCCGAAACTCAACGCGTTTCGAAACAAAAATCTCAATAACCGATATAAAAACGTGCTTTGTGTCTGCAAGTTTTGTCGGTCCATGTGCATCGACGTAAAAAAAGAAAACAAAAATCTCTATAATTGAAAAAATATAAATGAAAGTACATTTTTTTTGGAACGATCGATTGCACACACATTCCATTTCCACGGACAATGGCCGCTCGAGTTTTCAATGCACTTGGCAAATACGTACAATCGAAGAACTTGCAAGGTTTTTTTATGAACAAAGCGGCGCTCCGTTCATGTGCAAACTGAATGCTTGTATAAAAATTGAAGCTCTTTGCAAACGTTCTCGACAGCTCGGAATTTGATGAATTCACTGCATTTCTGAAACGCGCGCGGCGTACGATTCTAATGCATCCGAGAAATACTTTGAAATTTTTTCTTCACCCGCACTCGTTTATTAAAATAAAGCGAAATTTCTGTAATGCTATGACCTCAAAACGTTCCGATTAAACGAAACGGTTTTGAATGTTCGTTAAATGTTCTCATTCCATTCAGCTCTTCAATCAGAGTCATATGTGCTTTTCCATCTTCAAAAGGTAATGCAGCTTTTACTGCAGCTCGATATGGAGTTGATGTGAAAGATGAAAATTCAATTAAAATATGTCTCTGCCAGGTTGGGCCTGAAAAATAAATACTGCCAACGGTTGGAGGTTTCAATCAACCTTCAATAAGAATGAATTTTCGCTAAATCTCTAATGTTCGAAGTAAAATTAAATTGTTATATATGAAAGTTCAGTCAGTTTGACGTACAACATAGTGTACACAAATTCTGCGAAATCTGACACCATAATTAAATTCCAAGTTGCGATTAGTCGTCGCAATTTAATCGGTTCGATAAATATACTCGTTATTTTTCGTTCCTGTACAAAAATTCCTGCATAAAAACGTCTGGTCTATACATCTACAAATTCTGCAATTAAGCACGTTCGCGCCAACTTGTCGTTGGTTGATGACACAATAATATTGAAAAATGTGAAAATGAGAGGTGCACCATCAAAGAAAATCTTCTGCTATCCCGTGTGCAACCAATTACGAAAACTCTCGCCTTTCGTGAATATTTAATAAAACATTTTCTGCACTGTTAGGGGTTTCCGTTGGTATGAACAAAAAGATCGTGTTACGAATTCTGTTTAGCCGTTGCGTAGTGGATGTACAACGAAAAAAAAAACCGGGGGCTGGAAGAGTGAGGGAGCGAGATTTGGCGGTACCATTAGAGGTGCATAAAGCGAATATAACCGAGAGATAGAGAGGAAATACGTAGTTACGAGGGATTCGGTTTGAGGCAGGGAAGAAAAAAGGGGGTGAGTGGATGTAACGTTGGTGCTGGATAGTGCGGGAGGGATGAGAGAAAGAGGGCGAAATATAGCGAGAGGTACATTCCCACACTCCCTGTACCTGGCTTAACCTCGTTTGTGTTTCGGTAAATCGTCACCAGGCGCGTTACAAGGGAACCCACTTTACGTCGGGCGTTTTCACGCACCGCCCTAAAGCTTTGCGGGATATAAACACATTTTTTTCGTTCTCTATTTGCTGCCCCTTCGGTCCTTTCGTTTCTCATCAAAACATTCGAACGAAAGCTCTTTCCTCTGTGCGCCACGTTATACATACATTTTCGCGGCGTGCTATTTTTACTGCTCGAAAAGTTAGTCCATTTGGACGTTAACAGCCACTTGAATCGTGCTTTTAGTTGGCGTTGTTACACCGGAGTGTAAAGCATTACGTTATAACAAGGCAATAAAACAAAACACAATGAAACCGGGGCGATTTTATCTCTCCTAAACTCCACCGAATTAGCTCGTCACGTTGTTTTTTTATATCCTTCATTCCACATATTTTCATTCTAGTGGGTTTCGTAACTCACCTACAAGGGTCAAATTCACCCGAAAGTTTCTCGTCGGTGAATCAACGAAATCCACACGACACCGGAAAGTTCCCTGGTCTTTCGAAGTTACTTTGGTCACCTTGAGTCTCGAGCGATGTCCATCAGCAACTTGAAAATAAGTTCGCTTGCCCAGGTCGTCGCTCACCGCCCAATGTACCGCGGACGACAGGTTACCGGTGCCCCTTGCGTCTAAACTGCAAGCACACAAATGAACAATTGAGTTTGCCGCACGTCCCATTCCAATGGTGAATTCGCAATCGACTTCCCATCCACGAAGATTCAACGCGAATTATTTTTCTGTCAATTGGTCTTCTGGGACCGTAAAAATAGAAAATCTGAACGCGTGTCAAGGGATATTATTTTGGGTCCAGAAAAATAAGCACTAAAGAAATTTCCCTAACCGGAAGTCGTTCGTTCAAGTGGAATTATTCCTCCATGATATTGCGGCTCCCTCGGCACGTGGACATAATTGCTTCCCCTCCGCCTTTCCTCTATCTTACTCTCGCGAAGTCAACGAATTACGTGGATGTAAACAGCATCCGGTTGCCAGTTGGCGTAGTGCATTACCGCTACGTTGAGTTTGGAACTCATCGAGATATAGCTCGTATCCGCACGCCCACCGTATCTATTCGCGGATAAAACAAGTCGTGGTTGGCAAGTGGGTCTATCACAAATTTAGACCGAGAAATTCTTAGCGCTCTATGCGCGACAGGGCGATGCACATCTTCTCTCTGTGCTGGGACAAACGTGTCGCTCTGCGTATATGCAGACATCGCCGTCACTCTCTCTTTTTGTCATGTCACATATGCATGTTGCTATACGTACAAGCGAGCACCGGGACTGAGTCGACTGGGGAGGGGGAAGAAGTGATAGGGCAACAGTAATTCTAGAATTTCTCTGGTTCTTTCTGGCACCGTGTGCTCCCTCACTGCCACTAGGAAACTCGGATCTCATCTCTTCGCCTGGGAAGCGTTCCACCTGGCGAGGAACACGCGACATTTTCTCTTCGTCGAGTAATAATAAAGGGCGGAATATCGCACGCTTCGAAAGAAATACGTTGGCTAGTTTTATGAAGAAGTTCGAGGAAAAGGACTGAGATGAATAACGACAAATACAGGACTAAAATGAATGAACAGAACGGAAACGAAAAATTCTGGGGCAGCCACTCTTTCGGGAGTATAAGAAACGATGCAGACGGATGAAGTTGAAGGAATAACTGGCCGGAGCGCTAAGACGCACGATGGCGAACTCATTTTTATCGCTAGTCCGAGCTCCTTCTCTCCCTCCTACGCTCGCTTTCTGCTTCTTGCCCTTTCTATTGCTGTGTGCTAAGTGTAGCTCGACATGAATTTCAATCCTGTCCGCGCGGCGGAGACTGGTTCTGTTAGAACAGAAAAGCTTTTCCTCCATTGAAAACGGAGCTTCCGAAACCTTTCGAGTCCTTTTGTGTGTACAGCGCCGTGTGAGCACAAAGTGTACTAGCCCACGAGAGGGCGCTTGGATCTTACAGGTGTCGCTTTTTATCATTATGTTCAGAACACTTCGTACAATAAAATAAGATCGAATTTTGTCATTGCGATTGAGTGTACGATTGCATGCAGACTGCAGTCGTGTTGCGCGTTTTGTGGTCTGGAGTGACCGTCGTTACAGTAACGTCAATACTATTTTCTTGGAATAGCCGAGCTGAGGACGGGGCTGCAGTGGGATTGCGCGTGGCAGTAATGCTCTGATGGGGTGTTACACTCGAGTCATGATGCTCTTTACAAGACATTTATGAGAAAAAAACAGCTTAGAGATTTTAACAGCACTTATACGAAATTTTAATGGACGAGTGTTAAGTTGGTTGAGATGGTAGCGTGCCAATACGTATAGCTGTATGAGATGCCAGATTCGAAGTGACTCAAACGGCTTTTTTTTTTATAAAAGTACTTTTAAAGTTAAGTGCTATTTTGTTGCTCGATGATTTTACAACTTTTCCTCGTTTGGTCGAAGTTCCTTTTATCCCGTTTTTATGAATTTGGTTCCAAACGAACGTTTTCCATTTACCTCGTTACTGACGCACTTCTGAGCCCCCAGTCGTCTTATTGTTTCCTCAAATACATGCCCATACATAATCAAGTTAATCCCGAGTTAAGCTAGTGTGAAAGGGCGAGGTTATTGCGGTTTGGAAATAAAGGGAGCGCTATTGTGACTAAATATGCTGCATTTCTCGGTCATTACTTGTCAATGAATGTGCATTTGGTACGGATCCCAGTCGGGGATTGGTTTGCACGGAGTTGGGATGTTGAAAGTTCAGCGAGGAGAGCTTCCCCATTCAAATTCGGGGGAACTTTGCGCGCTGACGAATATTTTAAAATCTTAGAACGAGTTAGCCACTTTGTTACTGCAAAATACAGAACTTAACATTGTGGGTTGGAAAACTGAAATGGATTTAACGAACAGGAAAGTCGGCATGCTATTCTCTCCTTACTTTAGAGAAGTTTCGAGAAGCTACAAGGCATTTTTTATCTGCAAAAATTTCATTCTTACGGAATCTGTAACCCCTCAGAATTCACTTGAGAATGCTTAGGTCCGTGTAATTGAAAATTTGTTGCTAAAACGAACGCGCAAAGTTCTACGAATAAGCTCAATTTTCGTAATACGACGACTCGGGACTCAATCTTCAAGCAACAGCAATGCATATTTTAACGAAAAAATTATAGAGTATCGGATGTACTTCTGCCATTCTTATTCCTCCTCGCTTTCTTCAAAGCCATTCTCAGAGCTTTTCTCCTTTTGCTCATTGTTTTCAGTATTTTATTCCTCTCCCATGCCTGTTGGTTATGGCTGTTCCACTTCCTCAAGAGAGAGTGTCGGTGTTGCAGCAGAAACCATCGTATTTTTACGATTTTCATTATTCAGTAATGTGCAAACATTTTCTCACTGCTCCTCGCTCCCTTTCTTTTATTCCTCTTGGCTCCTGTTTTTTTTCTCCGTTTCTTTCTAACCCAATTTAACGTTCTTCTCCGTCTAGCTCCATCGCGCTCTTCACCACCTCGAACTTGGCTCCCGGTCGACACACAATTCTTTTTCCTCTATTTTTCGTGACCTCTAATTCCGGCAACGTAACATGTTTTCCTTGAAGCAACAATCTCGAGATACTTCAGAGGATTTGATCTCGCGTGCGTAAACAGAATCCGGAGGAGCTCAAATCCAGTGGAAAACACGAATTGAAAAACTGTTGTAGCGGATGAATCAATCTTACAACGCACGCAACATTTACGTGGAGCTTCATTCAATCATCTTCTTATAAGATCTATTTATCTACTTTGATATTATTTTTTTATGTTTTTTCACCAACTTCACTCCGTTAGAACTGAAGAAGCTGTTGGGGGAAAACAAGATCAGACGTAGCCTAAGGTAAAAATGATTTTCGCAGCTGCGAGAAAAAGTAAAAGCCGGAAAAGAGGAAAAGTCTGAAAGCGATCCATGGTTCTTATTCGTTAAGCTCGTTACCATATTTTTGCTGAAGCTTCCAGTTCCTCTTTACAAAAAGTGTGAAGTTTTAGCAACTTTCTCCAGCATCTTCATTTTTAACTGGCAAAAAAATCTCCAGCCACCCGAAGACTTATTTATTTTTTCTGTCACAAGCAAACATCTCCCCGCATATTTTGTCATTAGTCAGATACACTAATACCATAGAAAGGGTTAAATTGTCTTTCGACTGGAATTTCTTCATCGCTGTACAGTGGAACTCTGCACGTTGTTCCACACGAAGCTGCGCGTTAACCTGCTTCCGAGAAACTCAGTATTTCAGGCTAGACGATCATTACATCAGCCGTTGAAGAGCCTTCAAAAGGTAGAGGTTCCACTTCATCAATGTATCAATACAAACGTACAGATGTGAATGCGGTGAAATAATACCACGGGTGCTAATTCCCCAAAAAAAGTCTGCTTCACCAAGTCAACATTTGGACAAATCGAGTAATTACGTTATTGATTCGAACCCAAATCAATTGTTGCAACTCACACAGAGAGAATTGAACGGTAAAATTTAGGGTGAGGTTCACTGTAAAATTTATTACAGTGACACATTTGACTGCAGGGACAAGTTAACAAAAAGTATTCATTCATCCAACGCACTGTAAAATTTTAAAGATTCTGCGGATTTTTCAGTTTTATAACAGTAAATATTGCAGATAGAACGTCAAAATTTATTAAATACTCCGATAAAAGCTCCTACTTGAAACAATAAATATTATTTAAGGAGGGTGGCTACGTTCGTCAAAATGATAAGAAATTGATCAAATTTGGTGATAATGTTCTTCAACATCAGTTTTTTTCAAAATTTTCTTCTGCTTATTTATCGAGTAATTACGCATTAAAGCAGATTTCTTATGCCCGGAATGTATACCTATATATATGGAAATGCAATGCTTATACACGTGAACTTTAGTGATTAATTACTCGATAACTGTACAGAAGAAAAATCCTAAAAAAATTGTATTGTCAAATTTGGCACTAAAGAATATGTTCACTAAATTTTATTAAATTCTTATCATTTTGAAATTTTTAATCTATTTAACATGATTTAGCATGGCAACATTGTATCGTCGCTAGCCACCCTCCTTAATTTATAGGAAAATTCAATTTCTTTCCATAATAATATGATGAACTGCAGCTCGTCACCGTACTATCATTACTCACGTGCTGAGAGGAAGAGAGCATTGACCAAAACATCAAAATCTCTGCTGCGAAGGAGACATGGTTTTATGCGAATTCGGTGACGATAAAAATGAGCTTTCGCCATGGTTAGTGCAGATCCGCGTTGGTACGATTCAATATAGGTGCGACATGTACGAGCTAGTGGTACGATAGTGACACGAGGATGGTGTGCGTAGTTCGTCACTGAGAACGCGATGACGCATGTTAAAAAGTGAGAACGCCGAGACCCGGAGAATACGAAGAGGAAAAGAAGGTATATGAATGTGGGAGGAGCACTGCTGTGTTCCGTCATCCATGCAAACATTTTTCCATTTGATAACGGAGCCACATACGTACTTCTGTTATCATATCGGTTGAGGGTCTCTTCTAGTGGCGGGTGATTAAAAACAAAGGACGGTGCGATGGAGAATGAAAACTCGATGGTATGGAGTGCGGGCCAAAAAAAAAGTCCCGGAAACTCTGTTCTGTGGTTGTGTCGAGACAATCGTGGATTAAACGTGACGTAATCGAGCTGGTCCGTTTGCCGGGCCGCTGAATATTGCGATAGGCCATCGAAGCGACGACTTTTTCCAGCGTACTTTTCCCTTGCGAAGCTACGGCCGACTACGTGCGGACTCACCGGCAGTTTTGTACGAGTGCGCTTACACAACGTTCTCAAAATCGCATTGAAGCCTCGCCGGTAACAAATGTCACGGAACGGTCAAGAGGAAATGTCCTGATAAGATTTTTCAGAGTTTCATAATCGGGGGAAAAAATATAACGTCGGCAAGCTCGTTGATCCAACTTTCTCGTAATCAGAGAACGCCGAACAAAAATTGTATCGACCAATCTTGACGAATGACGCATCCGCCGGACGAAAATTATAACGAATAAGCAGAACTTATTGCCCCTTGGGAGTTACACCAATTCACTATTCCCCACCGATCGACGGTGACTTTTTAAGCGTAGTCGCGTATTCAGTGCGCTAGACCGGTGCGAGTACAATAGCAAAAAAGAAAAGAGCAATAAAAATTGACGTGAAAACGCAGATATCCCAGACTGTGCTTGTGCGCACGGATAAGGCTCAAACACGTACAGCCGGACTTTGGAAGCAGGGGAAAAAGGTTGGAAAAAATGAAAATAAACGAACGCGTACGCTCCCGAGGGATGGCGGCGCGGTCGTCTCGTTACGTCGCGCCGCTCTATCTATCTACATACATCTATATTTCTATGTGCGCATATATACACCGATACGATCCTATCTCTTTCTTTCTCCTCCTATCACTATCCCCGCTCGTCCTTCGTCGATCTCTCCCCTTTCTCTCTGCTTTCACCGTGTAACGGATCAAATCTCGGGCGCGCGATCGCCGAGCTACGAATTAATGGATTTCGGCTTTAATGGATTTTGACATTCGCCCAGTGTACACGGTACCTCAATCCCACCAGCTCGCCCTATGATTCTACAGCTATAACAGCACATTGATCTCCTCGTAAGTACGAAAAGGGCGTAATTCGGGTGATTTAACAGGTTAAAGAGGCGCTCCGGCTGCGCCCCATTGTTCGCGACAATAATTCTTGTATATATTTGCATGCACCGCTTGTCCGAATCTCCCATCGAGTCTCCCTCACGCTAATCCAACAGGAATCGCGATACGCTCGTACGGATACGAACACATTTATTTCACCGATACTTTTACGACGCAACAGCCACAAAGATGTTAAATCATTTGTCCTCTCCCCCCGGGATGCCACGACACAAGATGAACTGATAAAACCTCCGGCAATCTCTTTCGCGTAACGAACCGTTCATTGATTGCCGATTCACGTAGTGCAGATGAAATTACTCAGAACGAGAGATGCTACAAACTTTTGTCAGGAAAGATAAACCCGCGAGGTGACTGCATTATCGAGCTACAATTCGGAAATAAAGAATTCATGAAGTCAATCCTCCTCTTCCGCTTCTGCGAGTCGTTTGGCCAGAGAAATTTTCGAGCATGCGTGCCTTTGAAATTTCGCTCATAAACGAAATTTTTTCATAGCAGGTCCACGTTATCGAATTACTCGCTTCGTGGGGGGTTTTTATTGCTCAATCGCTACACACCATTTTACACGTTTTCAATGAAGCTTTTTATGGGACTGAGCTGAAATATTTAACGTACACGAACTTGGGATAAACTGTTTCTTTTTCGCTCGCAATTTAAGCTCAAAGCGTTTAAGGATTAATGATAAGTAAAATTGCACTCCAACGCTTTTAGTGTCTCTTATATCACTTCGTACCACGTGAGCAGTTTGGCACGCCCAGCATAAATAAGCAAGTCCAGCCTTCCAAGTACGGTCTGACGGAGCTCAACATTTTTTGAAATCTATACGAAAAATCTTCGTTAAGAACTCACCTGTACAAAGGAATACCCGCTGAATCTTTGAACCAAAGTACCATGTTTACCGAGTCGTAAGGCGTTGGTGGAGTAATGTCGCACGGTAATTCCACATCGTCGCCTTCCTCGGCCCAGACAAGTTTCACTGGAACTGCGAACAGAAAAAATATTTCATTGTATTTTCGTAATGATTGTGACGATCGTCGCGTTGCTGCGAAGTTGATCTTCTTCGAATCAGAGAAAATCTACATTTTCTCACTCTGATCATTCTCGAAAAATCAATTTCGATTTAATTTAAGCATCGATAAGATCCATTTAAGCATCGAATTTGATTTTTTAATCATTTCTCGAAATTGAAACGTTGCTCGAGCGAAATCGAATTGCGGCATTATCAGGCCTTCTATTTTCGTGAAATTTATTAACTTACGAGTAATCAAATTTCCATGCAACCATATTTTCTTCTCTTACGAATTTTATGCACAGTGGAGAAAGGAAAGAAAAAAACGAGAATGGGGGACTTCTCGAGTCAATATTTTTCTCAGTTGCCATCGTCGATATTCGTCTTTCACTCAGTGGATACTCTGCAACGGTAAACAGGATATGGCAGACGTATCGCGTGTGTCGTCAACTCGAAAATCCATTTTAGTCCGACGGAAATGTACTCGAGAAAGAACCATGGTCGACGATCTTTACGTAGAGACTGAAGAGCTTTGGCCTCAACATGAAAATATATTTCAATATTTCCATACTCTTATCGTTCGGCTTCATTTTTTTGAGCTCATAGATGAGTTCAAAAGACGTTGAGCTGGTCGTCTCGTTCGTTGGTATTCGAAACAGGGAAAAACTTTGGTTGTTCTCTCCGAGACGAGCTTTGCGTTTTGATTGTTGCTAATTATCTAAGCTCTTGGGTAAAACACATCAAAGAGAAGCAAGGAGAAGAAGTGAGCCTGAATTTGAAGTTAAGAAAATACACGAAACGAAAGAAGGGAGTTGCTCGTTGTGCTGGGAAACTGGCAAAACAAAACTTACCGAGATAGTTTAATGATCATAAAAAAGGGCGCAGCGTGAAACTTGCACATAAAGCGAATGAGAGAGAAGTAGATATTGCAGTTTCTACTTCCCACCGTTGGCAAGGAGCGCCGCTGCTGCTGTGCTCCCAGAATGAATAGAAACCAAGGATCGTGGAAGACTGTTGGTTATGACGCCTCACCCCCCTCTCCGCCCCTCGTCGTCCACCAGGTCCCAAAGTGTTCACACTCCGTTTACGAAAAGCTCATTAATAATTAAACCGGCTTGGAGTGGGGCAATTCATTCGTTCTACCGCCTGCTGCTAAGCTCATCGCCCTTCGTCTTTACATCACTGTAGCGCGTAGAGCTATTGCGTCATGCACGACACGCCCGGAGTTGTATTCAAAGCTCGTCCTACTATGCCCTCTGAGTTGGTGTGTGCCATCAGGTGTTCTTTGAATCTCTCTCTCGACCTGCACACAACTACCAGAGGAAAAAAGTCTCATACAATTTTCACTTTGGAGTGTCAAATCTTTTGAAATCTAGTGGGCTTATAAGTGGGTTGGATCGAGGGTTTTTTTTGCGTTTACTTTTCTTTTCGGTTGTTATTTGCATAAAAAGCAATTCATCGTCTGTTCTCACTCGGAATTATTTGGACAAACAAACGCCGAGTTTTTTCGGTTCTTTCATCTCTTTCGTTTCGTTTTTTTTTCCTGCTTTTTGGTCCTTGAAGGGAGGCTACTTTTCAGGAAGTGCGGGAGTGCTATATCCGAGAGGGATAACATGAAATGCTACAGTTTAGTGAAATAGGTGGTGATACTTTTCGCTCAATACAGAGCACTCGCTACAGAGACGAAAGTTTGTGAAAATAATAAAGTCCACGGTCTCCGCCACCGTGTTCGAAAAAACTTTCTAGACGCCGAGGCGAACTTTTTTCTCTGCTTAAATTCTCGCATAATTTTTTCTGTGCAAATAAAGAGGGAGAATGTCGATGATCCGAGAGAAATTTTGTCAAAGACATTTTTGAGATATTTCGCTGCTGGACTCCGGCTTCTTTTGCTCTCTTCATCTTTCTCATTCCTCCCTTCTTCCAGCATTTTCCCTATTTATGCACACTTGGAATATGAATGCAAATATTCCCCAGCGAAAATCGAACGGCGAATCGTCCCCCGACCGAGATGAAAAATCTTTCCTATCCATAGAGCTTTTTTATGCTTATTAAATTCTACCATAAAAAATTCTTCCCCAATGACTATGAAACAAGTAAGAGAAGAGAGAAAAAGTATGGATTACACCCAACATATTTCACGTATTTATTCCAGTAGCACGCTTTGTTCGATAAAAATTGGAAGCCATTCGCTCCCAACATTCATTTGTTTAGTATAAAATAATTAGTTTCTCATTCCTTCCAGAAAGGTTATAAATTTTCTTGTATGCTGGGAAACGCGATTCACAAGTCCATCCAATTATTTTTTCTCTTTTAGCTCAATTTAAATGTTTGAAAAGCTCTTTCGAAATTCGAGATGTTACGAGAGCCTGATAATTTTTAACGCATTAACATTGTTGTTGAAGAGTAACTTTTTAACAATTACCAGCATAAATAGATTTGTAAGTAAGATATAACATGCTTTCGATTGACCATTGTCTTTCGATGCCAAAGTAAGTACGAAAATAAGATAATTTTTGAAGCCAATAACGTTTGCTGGATACCAAGTTAACTGAAATTTAAAACATGGTCTTATCGATATTACTTTATTGAGCAAAAGTATTTGATTCTTCGAGAAGAAACTTTATATGAACGATTGATTTTCTGAAACTCTAATTTGTTTCATGAAAAAACTAAAAGTGCTCACACTCTCTTAGCTCCGAAATAGAGTCTCGCGAAAGAATGTGAAGAGTGGTTATTGAGTTGACAGTTGCGAGGGTCTCATTGAATGGATTCAATTGGGAAGTCGTCGTCTGAGAGTAACGCGAGAGAAAAAATAGAGAGCAAGAGATTACAATTCATGAGTTTTTCCTCCAGACAGACCTTTTCTTCGTTTATTTCCCTCAACGGATTTCCGCGTGTCGAGTGGAAATGTAGGGAGCATAGAGAGAGAGAGAGAGAGAGAGAGCAAATGGAGAAAAGGAAGTAAAGAATCTTGATGCTTGTCGAGCTGTCAGAGTCGTCTTGCTCCGCGCGACCCTGTCGTGCCTCCGGACGTCGGAGGGTTACCAAAAAATCAGAAAAGGGATAAACCTTATCGTCCGAAATTGGCGTGAGGCACAAGTAGCTCGAGTCAACTTTTTACCGGTTTATCGCTTAACGACTCGGCGGATCTCAAGACAACCAGCCACCGAATTTCAGGGACTGCGAAGGCTGGATATCCTGAGTATTTCACTCCTCCCTTCCCCCCTGACCGCAGCCCGCCTCCGCGGAGCTCGTTCGAGAAGAAAAAAAGATTGAAACATGAAAATCAAATGAACGTAAACGAGGTAGACTCAGTCGCATAGTAAAGACTTCGAATCACAATCCAAACTGCGTACAACGTACAAGTTACTATGCACTCGTACACTCATCTGCGCATACCACATCCACGTATACATAACGTCAAACAACAACGAGAAACTTGTCAGTAGAAAGTTACAAATTCAACTATATATAAACCTGGATTTCGCGTCGGTGTATCTATAAATATATTTATGCATCTATACAAGCATAGAACACAAGTTGGTGCTGTATTCACGGCTTTTCCTCTCAATTCCTGAATAAGGGAGCATAAGCGCTAAGGTTGCCAGCGAGGGTGGCTGACTTTGCTGCGGCAAGTGTACGTAGCGTATAAAGCAAGTAAGCGCAAAAGACGAGGGACAGGGAGCGACAGAGAGCGAGAACCAGAGAGGGCAAGGAGAGGGAGAGAGAGAGAGAGAAAAAGAGAGAAAGGGGATCGAAACGTTAGTGACTCGCATACAGCAAAGAGTCACCATACATCCAACTGACTTTGCCACATTTACCCGTACACCACAAGCGGTGTAATTAATAAATGGTAATGAAGGGCTTTACGGGAAACTGGGAGCGAGAGTATTGCTTACATAACCCTTCTTCCTCCGCAGGCAGCTAGTTTCTGAGATCAAACCTCGAAGCACCTCACGACGCTCTAAGACCGAAGACGAAAATATGTGTGCACGTGTACGTGTGCTGTGCGCACGCGTGCGTTTCTTGTAGTGAGAGAGAAAGAGAGAGAGAGAGAGAGAGAGAGAGAAATAGAGAGGACGATATCGAAGGCAGCAACATCCGCGACTGCTTCTATTTGCTCTAACCATTCGCGGAGAATTAATCTTAGTACTCGTTAGTAAAATCTGCTCGGAATGCCGTTGCAACAACATGACAAGGAAACAGAAACAGAGAAAGATGTTGGTCCGCAGGTACGAGAGCGGGAGAACTCTCTCCGGGTCTCGAGCAGATCCTATGAGATCTTGCATGTATAAATGTTTTGACAAAGTTGCATTGTTCTGCAAACATGATGCTAACATGCAGATTCGCAAAGGGCTCGTAACGCTAATGCACAAACTTTTCAAAAACTTATAATGTCCTATTGGAATGATACAGTCCGCGAGATTTTTGACGCTTCCAAAAAGCTTGTATCGCGAACGACGTCGTCGGAATTACAAACACGTGCGAGAACGTCAATGTTCATCTTCGTGGAATCTTCGTTAACTACTTTCCATTACTTCACGTTTTCGCCCTTGCAGCGAGGGACCAAAAAAATAGAAAAAAGAACGAACTGAAAGCGGGACATGAATTCAACTCGTATTCCAAGGGATTCGCTGGGTTCTCAGGGAGATGAGGTCCGACGAGTGTTTCGCTATACAATACACGTAGACTCGACCCCTCGCAGTGGTTCAACCGGCAGCCACTGTTTTTCTTCATTCCTAACTCTCTTCGTGGCTTGTATTGAAATCGTTTTTCTTCAACCTGCTCCCTATCTCGGTTAGCCACGTCTCATTTTAGCCAAAGTGTTAACGAAAATGTTCCCCGTGCGTATTATAAATGTATAAACGTATCCATCTCGCTCCCTCCCTTTCTCTCTAACTCTCAGAATAGCAACGAAAAAACATTTTTTTGCCACTCGGTTTATTTGACCTCTACAATCGAAAAGTACCCAGCGGATTTTGATGGACTTTCGGCCCATGGATTTTGCAGGAAGCTAAATAGTGGATTGAGATAAACTTATGAAGATCAATTTCCCACTTACTGCCACGAGAATTTCAATCGATTTTAGATTTACGCCAACGTCACAGAACCATTACTAATTTGAAGGAAATGAAAATAGACTATGAATGCATTACTGCCAGCGGCACTGTGAGGAGAAATTGCAGCTAACGATTTCCTAAGTTTTGGCTGCGCTCAACGTTGCTTTCACCGTCCTAAGAATTATTTTAGCGATAAAACACCATTGAAGTTGAGGTCAGCACACTGTGATAAATATTAGTATGGAAAAAGGTGCTGGCGAATAAGGTGGACAGGGGACAAGTCGTATCGCAGCGTATATATTTGGGGTTATGAGGGAGATTGTAAAAGTGCATTTCACTCTGGTGGCTTAGAAAAGCGACGAGACACACATCAGTGATGGGGCGATATACACACGTTGTTTTTGTGACACGAAGTCGTAATAGAAATGGCCTGACGAATAAAAGACCGCGCTCTCTCGCTGTTTCATTTCGTTGAAAGGAAGCACTGCGTTTTTGCGCCTCCGTGGTTGGTCACCGAGGACATTGAAAGACATGGAGAGTTGGGCGGGAAGGGGAAGGGGAAGGGGGGGGGGGGGAGGGAGAGTGAGAAAAAGAGAGAATAAAACGTTAGACGAAAGCAGCATGAAAAAACGACGATTTTACTCTACGGTCGTTAAAAAAAGAAGGACCCTGGAGACGTGAGCCATTATCTTTTCAACGTTTAAGAGAATTTGTCTGAGCAACCGGAGCCCAAAGCGACTGCTCCTTTTCCAACGAATCCGCGAGCGGTTTTTTACGCGGCAAAGTTAATTTATACGTTGTTACCGGAATCCAACAATTGCGGTGTTGAATAACAGGCTTTTGTTGCCGCATACGAAGTTAAGCGTGGTCATTTAGAATTTAAATTTCGTGGTACATTACGCGTTGGCATGATCAAACATTTGTTTCAAGTCGCGTGCTGCTACGATCGTTTTTGTGTAGCATGAAAGAGCGCGTTATCGGGAAAATCACCCACGAGTCATTGTTCCAGAATGCTTTCATGGACTTGTTATTTCGATTGGAATACTTGAATTGATTCAATTTAATTCCTTCACATAGTATTACCAAGAGAAAAGCCTCGCGGAATGAATTACTACCCGAAAACGTCGACCTCTGGAAGCGTTGACCACCGATGGAGCAACTGTATCGGAGAGATTTTAAAATCACGGAAGTAAAAAGAATAAGCACTTGGTAGAACGTATTGATTGGAATGTCTCGTTAGCTTATATTTCGAAAGAGGCCAGGACAGCTGACTGGAAGGAACAAAAAAAAATAGCCGACAAAGCCGAACAGAGAAAAGGCAGCGAAGAGCAGAGAGAATTTTGAAATATGTACGAGAAGAGGATTCTGCGAGGATTGTCGTCGTAAGGAATGTGCCACCACAGGATGTACACAATCGTCCACAGGGGCCGGACGGACGATGAAACACGAATTCCTACAGCGCCCGATGCTGCAATGGAGGAAACGCGCTGCTCGGCGACCGGCTTTTCCATTCGTTCTATATGAATTAACGTGACGGGACAGACACATTTCCAATAAACAACGCGACTCGCGACTCTCGTTCGGGCACTTTTCCCACGTAATACTTCTCGAGGGAAAGAACATCGCGTACGTACCCATGTATATGTGAAGTTGAACGATAAATGTGTGGAATAAAACGCTACAGAAAGAGAGAAAGTGATAAATCCGGAGATATCCAAATATCTCCCTTTCCCTCTGCGCTTCTTTTTTCCCTCACAGTTTCTCCCTTTCTATTTCTCTCTCTCTCTCTCTCTTTGCAAAGTGAGTGCGCGTCGTTTGGCACCTAGAGAGAGATGCAATGACACATGTACGTAGGATGTACATACGCGTGGAGGATATTTGGGGCATGGAGCGTGGTTGATTCAACGGTCACGTGGGACTAGAAACGCCGTACAGAGCAAATGCTCGCCAACAATCGATGTACATGCAGAGGGCGCATGGGAAATGTTAGCAAGAGAGAAAGAGATGGTAGAGAAGAGTAAAAGGAGGGCGTTAGTACTATTGGAGATTGCGGGGTGGCATGGTGAAGGGAATAGAGAGGGAAAAAAAGCGTAAAATTATTCGCACGAATCGACGCGTGACAACACTCTGCTATCCGAGTTATTTGCATCGAATGGCTCTCTGTGAGCTCGTTCGTGCGTGAGAGTGTCTCTTTTTCCGCTTCTCGCTCTCATCCTACACTCTCAGCCTCTTCACTTCTCTCTCTTTCTAACTGTGTATTTACAAAAAAATATGTGTATATCACTACTAGCGCAGTCATGGTGCAGCATCAGTTACTGCTGTTCTGATGGAGCCGTTGGTCCCTCTCTTCCTCCTGCTTTTGTCCCCCCCCCCCCCGCCCCTCCTCCCTCCCTCCCTCGCTTAAATTTCTTTCTCTGTCATCGATGTGTATCTGCAACGAGATCGAACGAAACGAGCAAATATTTCGTAGGCTCATTCAAGCGGATCGTTACTTTCGAAGTGTCCAAATTTCCGGGATTTGGACAACGTTTTCTGTTTTTTTTTTAGTTTGGGTTTATTTTTAATTGAATTTAATTTATTTTTCCATGACACCGCACTCGAGTGTGAACCGAATTTTGTGCACAAAGGACACTGTCACGGGGTGCGAAATATTTTATATTTCTTTTGACAGGCCTGATCGAGAGCTTTTTTCTCCCAATGTTAGCCGTCATTTTATCCATTAAGCCCATGAAAATTTGAACGCTGATTCCAACTGTCCGGGGAACGGAAATTCGGTTAACGATCGAGAAATAATGTTTGCAAGCAATCCGATTGAATATGGAGTATTTGTCTGCTGTTGCGAGCGAGGCGAAATAGAGTTGTCGAAAAGCTCGTACGCAGTCGCCCCGAGCTTATAAGCTGGTTCGATGCCCACTCCAACATTCTGGCTCTCGAAGAACTGCCCTCTTCTCATAGCCTTCTTGATATATTATTGAATTTGAGATTTATGAGTTTAATAGAGGCTGGATCGCGACTATAATAATTCAGAGGAAGATGCGCACAGGAGCGGTGAGTCTTTTGGAGGAAGTAGAAGTAGAAGGAAAAATGGAGAGTCGGGACAAAAGTTGCGTGTCCGGCTGCAAGCGTGACGGAGAGGGAGCGCGAGGAACGCTCTGCTCGAATGCTTTTCTGTACGACAAGTACTACCGTTCATTCGTCTTCTTAGGATGGAACAGCGAGCGCTGTATGAAAGAGGAAATGGGAATAGTAAGCAAAGCGACAAAAGGCCCGCTATCGAGACACAAGTATCTCTCTCTCTCTCTCTCTCTCTCTCTCTCTCTCTCTCTCAGTGTTTTTTCTTCCTCGTCTCTCGCTCGCTCTCCCACATTTCGGTGGGAAGCGAAGAGTGATTTAAGAACGCGCGGAATTTGAAAGAGAGGAAACGTTCGCTAAAGCATACTTTTCCGTACAGTTGACGTGGTTTAGTCGAGGGAAGGGGGAGAGGAAATGGTGAATAGCGGGGAGAGGGCGGGGCGGGGAATACGCTCTAGCAATCTGTCCCTCTGTGCCTTATTTCTGTCTCCTCGATGGCCGTACAAACTTTTCCAAAGATCGCGAGATTCCACGAATATACGAATAGCAGTGTAGAAAGTATTACGCCCTTCGAGTGGAACTTGTACTCCCGCAAAAACTTTGCCGATCCTCTATACGTATACTCTCAAACTGACGTTTAACAAGTTGTGCTTGTGCGAAAAGTAGAAACACCTGATGTCACCGCACTGAATATCACTTGGGCATTCTTCCGGAAGTTCCAATGTGAAATTTGCCAATTGAAATCCCGCCAAGGGGGAGGGGAATATGTATCAATGGAAAAACGCGGAGCTCGAGCGCAGCTTCCATGCTGTTCGGGGTTCATTGAACTGGGAGGAGTATCGATATTTTGTTTCAATTGTCACGAGCTCATTGGGTTCATAATGTACGTAACGCCCGCTGTGCTCGAACGAACGAATTTAATAACGCTTTTTTCGCTTTGTTTATTCTGATTATTGTATTCTGTTATTTGTATTCTTCTAGGAATTTCGGTGATTTCAGGCTCTCTCGAGCATGAAATTTTCATGCGTTCGGTCAACCAGCTCACACTTTAATCATTTGTATGCTCGCGTGAATATTCGCGGCTCCATCGATAACCGTGAAGGATGGAACAGGCTGCTTTCCAATGGTCGATTTAAAAAATGCTCTTTTATGTGGCGAGGACTTTAAATCGTTACTAAGTCATCAGCTAACCTTTTCGAGAACGTTCGGCGCTTCATTTTGATAATAAATTGTCCGCATAAAGAATTATTTTGTTCCCAGCGATTGGCGAGGAAATAGTGACAAACGGAATGTTGTGAGCAGTCGTTTGATAAACGCTCTTCCGAAGACAAAATAAACAACGACAATCGAATGATTGCATCGCAACCGTGTACGAAAACAACAGCATTTTCAGCGTTACACACACACACACACACACACACACGCGCGCTTTTGAATAAAGACTCAACAGAACAATTGACACGTGCAACAGTAGATTCCTCAAACTCGATCCGAATGATTTCCCTCTCGATCCGTTAGAACTCGAATTGAAGCTCAATTTCTCTCATGAAAATATCAATTTGCGAGCTTTCGATAGAATTATCGTAATTCCAATCGCATCAACTGCCTTCATCCACGGTCTACTTGTAATCGCTTTGCTTTTACATCGCCGTTTTGAACAACAAAAAACACAATGATTCGCACCTCCGATAGTATCTCGTTGAAATGATTATGATGGCGAAAGCTCCCGCTATAGGCAACGATCATTATGATTTTAAGGTATCGATGACGGTGGCACACGTCTATGGACAACGCATGGAACTATTTTGGTAGCAGGTACAAGTCCATCAATCGACGGTGCATCAGCAATCGAAATTGCACAGCGCGCATCGTCGATGCATCCCAGGACGGAACGACGAACAAGTATTCGTCGCGGGCCATTATGCAGCTCGAGTTATATACACGTACATGTGCTTAAACATGCTCACGCGTTAAAATATATATCGCAGAAGCCGTAGGGATGGCGTGAACGAAGCGAGCGAGATGCACAACGGATCGATCCACGTTTCTATTCGTAATGTTGTCGCGAGAGGCGCGCAACCCCCCCGCCCTATTCAATCGATTTGCAGAATAATGTCATTATCTCTCCGTCGAATCCGATTGTTCGCCTCAACCTGCTATCTGCTCTCCCCACCTGCCTCACTCCTTTTCGTCTCTCTCTCTTTATATCCGTGCATCTCCCTTCCGACATAACGTTTCTATTTCCACGTATACCGCTCTTGCACATTCAAATTTCATTATACACCACGTCGATTCTCTAATTGCCACTTGTAATAATTCAATTGCCCGGACACTCCTCACTTTTACCCTTCTGATAACCCTCATACCCCTCGTCCAAATATCTTCTCGCGCGCTTTCCCTCCGTCACTTAAAAAACTCAAAAGGTTTTTTTCGCCGTTCCAACCATTCTCCGAATTTGTTTCAGCCTTCCAGAGGTTTTTGTTCTTCTACTATTTCGAGCTAAGAATTTTTTCCTCCCGCTATTGCCAATACTCGGTGTCCCAATGGAAAATGTTTTCCCTTGCATTCATCGAATTTTAAAACTCGATTCAGCTGATTCGATCAACGATTCTGCTTGTACGGATTTTCATGTCGATAGCAACCAGCTCGTCGAGAGTGATTTCGCCTTTGCAATGCAACTTAGCTTCTGATTAGGACGATCAAATTATTCGAGGATATCAGCTTTTAGGTAACAACAGTTATAGCTCGTGAATGAGCGCGATGGTACCCAACGGAAGGAACGTTTTTCAAGTAGAATTATCGAAGCGTATGAACTCCGCGTTGGTAAATATAAAGCAATATCGAAAACTGTAACGAAGATATGAGAACAATAAAACTTTGGTTTTTATTTGAATTATGATATTAGAACGAATAACAATTTTCGTATTAATTTACGATATTTTCATCTCGAATGAGTAAACAGCGGAGAAATGGAAATGAGAGATAATTGAAAAACGATCGTTCGATATACATCCGTGACACGAAGAATGTTAAATAAAACTGAAATGTTCATAACCCCAAGGAAAATTGTTGTATAGATTTGTAGCTCGGAGCAGTTCAACTCGAGTGATCACGAGCATGTGATTTTTCGGAGCCTCTTCCACGTCCATTTCTACGTTTTTCTGCTGTTTAGATCAGTTTTATCCGCGTTTTATTTTTTGCTCATTCACTTATCGCGTATGGCTCGAGGCGTTTTGTGGCAAAAAGGAGATAGAAAAAATAGTAGGAATAAGTGAAGAGCGCGGGGTGGGCAGGCCACGAGAAAGGGGCAACTAAGCGCTCTCGGCGTCCGACGCATTATCGATACACTTGCCATGAATTATCTCGGGGCTGCTAATGAATTTATCGACTCAGTAAGTAAATGTACGCTTCGCAAAATTCCCGTAGGATGTTTACACAGGTAGACGAGTCTGGCCTTCGTGTGTTGCACTCCATAACGTTCTGCATAATGCAATATTATAATGATGAATAAATATATATCAATAGAATCCCTCCAGTCCCGTTACGAAACATGCATTATGAAAGCGATGTTTCAACACGTTTCTATTAACAATTGTACATAGTTTTGTTATGATCTACCACGGAGCTGGCCATTGAATTATGTCAGCATGAAAATCCATTAGAGAGCTTACATTAAGCAGAGGTGCGACTTCGTCATCAAGTTATTAGTCGACTAATAACGAGCGCTCGTGAAAGTCCGATTTCAATGGCAAAACGTCACACGTGTCTGTGCTCTCGCCTAATTTTTTTGGCGGATTTTCGCGCTCACCATATTATGACAGGGGCTTGCGTCGTTGGAATTCAAATCCACGCACTGAACTTACTTTCGTGGTAAAAGCGATTCAACGTTGTTTCATAACTGCTTTTTTTTCGTGTTGCGGTTTTTCGATGTTGTTTTACGGTTGAACATTTTTTGACGTGTATTTCTGTAGTGCTTTGGAAGTGAAAAAATCTTAAGTAAGCGATCGTCATGCATTCTGGGCTTAACAATTTGGCGAAACTTCGATAGGAGTCAGCACTTTTTGCCTGACTTTTGGCCAACTGCCAAAATTCCAATTGGTCAACGTTTTAAGGTAGGAATTTATGTGTTAAATAAACACACTAGAATAGCTATGTGCGTAACTCGGTTGAACCGTTTTTCAAATCTTTCGTTATTACGAAATTTAAGCTCCTTCATTACGTGCGTAAAATTCAATAATAATGTCATGAAAATTCATCGTTCAGGACGGATCAGAATGGAGCCAATTGAAACTCGGTAACGAAGCGTTTTCGCGATTTGATGAAGCTAAGTCTAAAGTTTCGTTCATCGTATCACTATTCTGACTTGAGCTGACGTAGCCTGGACGTGGAAAATCGCGAATTTATATTCCGAATCTAAATTGATACATACGATATTCGCGTGGAGTTTCGATACGAATTTGAACGAAAGCAATTCGTGCGTATAAATTGAGGATTCGCTATTTGAATAAAATTTGCAAAGGTATGCAGGGGCGTCCTTTTTTATTTAGCGTAAATAACGTGTACGTCTGTTTGTATACGTATCCGTTTCACTGTACTGTTTCAGCAGAACGTGGTTCGCGAGCCACAACGAAATAACAAAGAATTTTTAATGGTGGCTGCCGATTGCGCTCGATATGTTGTTCATTCGAGCAATAAAAACGCGCAGCGTGCGTTCGTTTGATCAAACCTAAAAATCCATAGACCCGAGCGAAAAGGAGGGAAAATGAGTTTTTTTTGCTCGGAAATTTCCAGCATGAGTGAATTTTGACAGAATGATTAATTGCCCGAAAAGATGCGGAGTATTCGATGCAATCACTTTGCGCATGCGTAAGCACCGTATCCGTGTTGCACTAACTTTTTTACTCCTGAACGAACTTTCACATGCGTTTTTTGCTTTATTTTTCTTTAAATTGAGGATAGAAAAAGTGCATGAACAAGTATTGGTCTTTGTTTCAGTCCTGAGAATCGACAGAGATGCGAAGAAACCAAGTGAGGATCGAGGCAGGAGGAAACGTGAAAAAAAGGATTGTATAACGTTACGAAACGAGGCTCGCGAGCAGGGCGAAACTCTCATCGCACGCTTCCCACCTACAGGCTAAGGCAAAAATGAGAAAATAAGTACACCAAAGTATTTGCTTTGAACAGCGGAAAGAGAACAGCTGGACCAACGGTGGAACCGAGGAAGGAAAAGCTATTGAAAGGGATGGAGAGAAACACGATAAAAGTAAATAAATCGAGGGAATGGAGGACCGCCTTCTGTTATTAGAAAGCGTTTTTTTCTTTGGCGCCCATGAGTGTGTCAGAATTAACTGGTCAGGCTGCTCCATCCCTTTTTCTTTTTCGTGCACGTTTTCCCATGTTTGTATTCCGAAGAATACGTGACAGATTTACTCTCACTTGTTCAGCAATAACGCAACAATGAATCTTCGGAATTCAACCCATTATTGAAAACCTAAATTCCTAAGTTATTTCACGTTGATAATTACAACTCATTATTTCCTTATTTCCAATTAATTTTCAACTCATCAGTCATCGATATTCGACCAAGTTATACATAAAAATTACATTGTTTCGAGTGATAATTTTTTCTTCACAATCTCAAATATCGAGGTAGTTTTATTGGATATAATTAGAGAAGAGTTTCGAAAAATTGGATACGAAACGTCATCGTATCCCCGTTGCTCGTCCCCTCTCGTCGCAGTCTCTCCGTTACGAATATTCCGGGTGCACTTGTTCACAATTTCACAACGACAAGTTCCTCGTCCTTCAGCATTTAATCAATGAAATACCAGAGAAAACGGTGTGCATGTGTAACATACTGGCGCAGCTCGTGGAGCTAAAACAGTACGAAGAAAATATACGTGCGTTGTCTCCGCGCTTCATTTTGGCTGCAGCGAAACGTGTTGCTATTATTCTATTTTCTCAACGTGAACGACACGAGACGTTGCTCTCATAGCATCCGTTTTGCACTATAAGGCGCTTGCCAGTTAGTGGCAGATTGTATGGTTGTACGCAGCGAGTTCTGAACATCAAATGTTCTTCAGCTCGAAGCAGATGCTTCTCGAGTTAATTACGTGTCTGGAATATCGAAGATTCGGAGTCTTCGAAAAGTCAAACTGAAAATGATGAGGTTCATTTGCTAGTTGTGAAAAAAGTATGAGCTTTTAAAGTCCGACATTCGATCGCTGAGAGTGAAAAACATTGTAATATGGAAAGTACGTATGTTGCAGTCGAAAATATATATGTTTTCGAATCTCTTACGGTGCATATTGAAAGCGATGTAATGGATCGATTATTTACAGAACGTATTTCACATTAGCGATCGTTCGCTTTCCATTCAGCCTTCGAATTCTAGCAACATTTGCCATTCAATAAGCTTCATTGGATTTCTCTCTCATTTCCGTTTCTATACGTATAGACGCGTCATCAGTTATGACAGTATATAGTCGATGCTGAGTCCATCATCCTATCATTCTTGAATTCGTAGCTCACGATCAATACATTCAGTGTGAAAATACAAGGCAACGGAGTCGCAGCTTTCACGTAATCATATGACGAAATGTCGCTTGTTCGTTACTCAACTTACGCGTTTCATCGTCTCTGAAGCAGCAGTGAATCACGAATATTGAATTCACCTATTATCCCATGGACCATGTAAAATATTGAGAGCTCCGCATTCGCCATTCCCTCGGGCTATAGAAATGAACACACCCAACCAAAACGTTCATGAGCCTGCTCGCTCATGCAGTATATTGGATATTAACGTCATTGTGACAGCTGCTATTGAAGTAAATGGACATTCATTATAGGGTGAGAAATCGAGAAACGCTTTAACATTTATATTTTTATCTCCCCCTATGCGTTTACATATTCCAACGGCCTCTGATGAACTAATCAATATTTTCCCATTTTTCAGATTTCAAGAGATCCCGCCGAGCATTCTAGTCTTTTCGTTGCTCGAGTACATCGAATTGAAATTACACGGAGAAAACGAGGCCGAAATAGTAAAAAGACCCACACCTTTTATTCAAATGACTCAAGGGTCTTTTTCTCTATAAGCATGGTAAAAAATGTTTTCAATCACTTCAAATGTTTATATTGTTAAGTATGCTCGGGCAACCCTGAAAAAAACTGTATGTTAAAATGTCACACGTAGTGTATATTCGTGTATTTATCATAGAATTTACTATGCTGAAAGTGAAAATTTGTGATTTACAATAGATTTCCACTTTTCAGTATGTTTGGCATGATGAATAACACTCGACAACATAACGAAATATAGTTCTCATGTGCATCACTTTTTGCCATCCACATGAAGCTGTTTAGAATTCAAGGGACGAAAAAATTGTAAAATTCAAAAAATACTATACTGTTTGTAATCGGTGTTTAAATATATTGAGAATTCCTGAAAATTAATATATTCCTCACTCTACAAAACGAATCCGTTTCCTCTGTGTAGCAAACGCACTATTAAAATTTCGCTCATTCCAGCGATTGATTAATCATTATTGCTCGTAATCCATAACGACGATAAATTATTGACGGAAATTATGGTCATGAACGTGCACAATGAAAGAAAACGATGAATATTTTGTTGTTTTTGAGTTAATTGTTTCTGGTTTACTCTTCCAGGTTTCACGACCTCGTCCCTTCTCTTTCGCCCCAATTTTCTGCCACTTCACTAATTTCCTTGATTCAGTGCGAATCCTTTAAAAACAGTTACTAGCACTCACTCAGTCGCTTTTCCTCGATGTTACTAGACTCCACCATATTGGTACGAGAGCCGAGAAAAACAGTGGGGAAATTCGGTCGATGCAAGCGATTTTATTTTCACTGAGTCGGCACCGCATTAAAAACTGAACAAAATTGCTTAGCGACTGATGCACGCGCTCGTTTAGGCTAAGGCGCTTGCAGCCAAGCAATATAGTCTCCCTCGAAGGAACTGAACAATTGTTGGAGCCACACTCTGACCGCGCACTCATCGCTGTCTCTCCCGAAACAATGGTTCTGAGACACGGCAGTGTCTTGGAGACGAGTTTTGAAAAGAAAGTATTTAAACTACCGGAACAAGTCGAGCAGTTCATCGCGATACTCGAGGTTGGACACTTTCCCCTCACTTTTGAACTTCAATCATCCGTTCATCGACTCACAATCATTTTTGCAAATTTACGACGAACGTAATCCTTCCTTGTTTCCAATGCATCAAAAAAAAATCATTTCGAAGATGAAAATGCTAACGAGAATAAAAGAATCCTGATTAAATTCAAAATTTCCTTCAATTTGACTTCATATTTTGCACACAGAAGCGAGTTTCTAACTTCCAAAATGATTCATCATGCACCTGAATTTTCTGTAGTGGGATATAAAATGTTCGATATTTATCTGGATGGATATTACACATGTTTGTGGAGCTATGAATAGTGAATACCTTCCATGGACACAGAGTGTTTACGAAGCTCGATATTCCAAACATACATGCTGACTGTATTTGATCCTCGGAGGATTTCAACGTGTGGCATTGAATGGGTATCGCCGAAAATGCCTAGAACCTATGAATCCGATGGATTCATGTCAGAAACGTTGGCTTTGGAGCTCGATTCCAACATCGTGTATTGCATTTGAAGGAAAAACTGAATGGCTATTTTATTACATTTTACATATTTCATGATACGAGTGTAGCAAATCGTCTTCTCATATATCTTGACTGCTCCTACAAATTTCTCTGTTTACAGTTTGTGATTGGAACGACCTACGAAATATTGACGGTAGGTACGAGCTCTACGAGATTTCGACGAGACTTCGGGCAGCTGAAGTTTCAAAGAAAATCTTATCTTTGAACTTTCTTTTCGTTAAACTCCGTGTAGAAATTACAGAAGAGTCAAATCGAAGGTAGGAAATAAGATAGCATAAGCTGGAAGTCGAAAGACGACGAATAAAATCGATACGAAAGTAGTGAATTTTTTCATGGCTCGTGAGCGAAGTTAAACAAAACGAAGTGACGTTTTGAAAGGTCGAGCCAGTCACATTTTTCAACATTTACTTTCCATCGAACTCTCAAAACGTTTTCCGATACACTGTTATATATTTTCTCCTTAAGCCTGCTCCTATGGGAACAAAACACCTGCGACGAGATTTGTACACGTACGAACATGGATCGTAATAGCTCTTTGAGTTGCATGGAAAACAAACGAGCTCGTTGTGTCAATGTCTTAATATTTTTACCTAAATCATTAAGAAAATAAGGTCCTTCGAGTCAAAAATCAATTTGAAAGTCCGACGTTTACTAGTAATATTGCAAACGATCTTGGAGAAGTTATGCGAACACATAACTGCGAGTAAATATTCGAGAGAGGAAGAGCGAGCGTGAGCCCCGGGGCTGATTCGCTATTTTTATGTCAGTCTCGTAGGGGAAACTGCGCGCTTCCGGCCCTCGCGAACTGCTATTTTTGTTTTTTAGTGTCGAATAACACTCTCAAGAGCGTGCTGCCGTTCTTTTTATTTTCCGTTATTCTCATTCATAATATTTTCGTGTTATTTTGTTTTTTTTCCTTCCTTTTATTTTTATTTTATTTTTTCTTTCATTGTTATTGTTTTGCCTCCTGAATGTATGTTTTTGTGGAGCAAGCTTTGATCTCGATGAAGATTTTATTCGCCGAATCACCCAGTTCCACGACGAAAGAGTCTAGCACGTTTTAATCTTATCTGCACCAGTTGTGAGGAAAAAAGTGATGCTCATAGATTCAACAATATCTTGACTTTTATCGCGCAACATTGATCAACCGATACAAAACGAAGGATCGGTCCGAACGTCATCCATTATCTTCAGTCTCGGAAAATTCACAATACAGCTTATGACGTCGTCACCGCCATTCCCTCGCTCGAGACAAACTTCGTGATCTACTGATATCACACGAGGCAGTTAAATGTGTGAGAGGAAACTTGCATCTCATATCTTGAGTCTCCATTTAACACTGGAGCTCTGGGCGTTGCATAATTTTCATTCCCGGTGCTTCTCTACCAAGGCTGCTGGAGAATTCTCCAGCGAGCAGGTCAGATCACCGAATGATTTTGAGGCTGGATCGATGTGTGTACGTTACAAGATAATACGAATCAAATTTGGGGTATCAGTATTCAGGAGGTTGAAGGTATATATTTGGGCAAGATAATAGGATGATACCAGGAGGAAGGATGATGCGGGGTATTGGATCGGTGAAATGTTAGTATTCCCACCGGAATTACTATCGGCTTGGTTATACGGAGAGTTGCTTTTGTACAACGTGAAGGTTGGATCACGTCACTAGGAAAGAGCAGACCGGAGAAACTATTCGAAATGTATATAGAAGACTATAACGACAGAATGAGAAGAGGGAGTGAACAGCGGTTGCAAGACATGCGTGCATGGGACTGTTGGATGTGCAATGATCCAGTGAATGGCGTACGAAACAGCGGCTGCGTTTCTCTGCCATTCTGACGTCGCTGCTCATTTCTACAATTACATATTCTCCCACTTTCTCTCTTTGTCTAAAGCTTGAATAAGTTCTCTTTGTCGACCTGTTTCGTCTGTACACGGGCCCGCATTGGTCGTTGGATCGGATCATCGAAACCGACTCGTCGGAATCCCAGTGGTCGAGTGTTTGGTACGGATACATATCTCTAGTTTGCACGGTACATATTATTGTGGTAAAATCCATTTTCAGGCGCTCCAACGTTACTAAACTCACATGCCTTGCTTTATAACGATGTTCATTAAAGAGAGTGGAACAGAATTAGCTTAGCGAAGCGAATTTTCTATTGAATTCATTCACTTTCAATTCAGCGAAGAAAAAACATCGGGCAAGAGTCTGTTTGAAAAACTTTGTTTTTGTAGAAAGGCAACTTTGAAGGGCGGTGCTGCTTAAGTGGTGACTGATGGAACCTCTGGATTCAAGGCATGAGAAGATGTAATGGGAATGGAACAAAAAAACGTCAAGTGAACCTACTAGAGCCGAATTAAGGCAGCAGTACCGTTGCTAGTCATGGTGATACAATGGACTCGAGGTAAGAGAGAAATAGTTACAGAGAACAAGAGACGAATGGCGAGGAAGAGAGAGAGAGAGAGGGAGCCTTTGAAGTTGGAGAAACCATCACATACATCTTCAAAGTGTGCATCTTACGCTGCAGTAAGTACGGAGATAATGTAATAACAAATAAGCTTGATTTAACGCTAACCTCAGCTTCTCATCTTGTGGGATATTCTACTTTCCTAGTTCATACCCTTCTCGTGAAATCATAGGGGGAGTTTCCATGCTTAGACACGACGAATTTCTCTCTCCCTTTCCATGCTTTTTTTCTACCTAATCTAACAGCTCTCTTGCCACGGGTGGAACACTGACGTGGTTTCGAGCCAACTGAATCCGTAAATGCTTCATTATTTCTACTGAGTTCCTCCTGAGCGTGCGTGTAATAGCGTATTATTACAGAGTTCATTTCACCCAGCTGAGACTCAAATTGGTGCTTTGCTCAGTTTCAACTTATATAGTAAAGTTCTCAGAAGAAAAGATACACGATATACATAATGCCTCTTATTAGTCTTACGAATCGAAGTTGACATTGAAAGCTCTAGAGGCAGTTCTGCTTCAGGAAATTAACTATTTCTGGAGCAAAGAAAATTCTGGTCAGTGTGTTGATACAATGCCTGTAATAAATTCAACTCGAAGCTTTAACAACGAATGGATGTTTTCAGAATACACTCGTCATACATATATATTTACTTAAGAAAATGATACACGTATCCCCCATATTTACCATTTCAGAACGCGTTTTATTTTATTTTCAATGTATTCGCTAGCAGCAATCAGTATCGTTGCTGCACTGTTTCCATTTTAACTTTATTTACTCCATTAAGCTCGTGCGGAACTTTGCGTATATGTCGATAGCAAAATCCTACAATGGCAGAGGAATAGAAAAAACAAATATCAAACACGCCTAAAAACACAATGTACCAATCCAGTCATTGAGTTTAGTTTTCCATATATGAGACGAGGTTTTTTGAAATGTGTGAATAACAAACATTTTTCGACTTCCCCTGCTTTTTATATATTTTTCTTTTAGCATTGTTCAATAGTATTACATCAATTCGTAGCAGTTTTTCCATTTATTTAAATATGAAACGTTGAAGTATGAATAAACAATCTATGGTACGAAATTTTACATATTTCTATTGTCTATTGTCACTCATTGAATGTATTGGTGAAGTAAAAAAAGAGAATTAAAACTCGAGATGAGTGCGATGTATTTTGATTAAGCAGCTCAGCGAACGACTGCGATTGCTCAGTGCAGATATCCTAAAAATGTTCTCTGCTCTCACAATTAGCCACGCTGAATCCGACTATCTTTTTTCATCTTGAAAAACGAAACTGCCACCGTGAACATTATACAATGAAACGAAGAACTTGGTGCAATCAATATTCCACGTGATAGAATCTCACTGAGGAGGCTTGGTATTGATGTAAAAAAGCGATGAAGCACCATGATTGCACACAAAGGTGTGAAATAATGATTGGAAAGACAGAGGATGAAAGGGTTGGTTGAGGCTTTATGGTTTTGCATATTATTCGTACGTCTGTCACGGGTTAACGCGTATGATTCTCAAGAATGGGTGAACGTGTAAATGTGGATGGCGCGAGGTGAAAGGAGCGATCAACCAGAGGGTGGGGGCGAGAGTGTGTGAAAGCCTGATAACAATCGGCGGGATCAACTGCGAAAGCCTCGGGCACGCTTTAAGCTTTGGCTTAATAATGAGATCTTCGTGACGTGCGATATTCGAGCTTCTGCCTATAGAGTGTCACAAAAGACGGGGTCGTGGGGAGGAAAAATTTTTCTTCAATTCTGCTCTTTGACCCTTTGTTTATGAGATTGGGTTCATTGTTGATGGCTCATCCGAAGAAACACGTCAGGAATCAGGATTTTATAGTCGGAGTAGCGCACATCGTGGCTTCAGCTGCAAGCTATCGATGGTCTGCGATTGCGTGGCACTTCATTGCCAAATTGTTCTTATCAACGTACGAGAAACTCAATCATTGATTTCCTGGTGTCCCGTGGGTTGAAATTCGGAAGGACAATAAAGAGTGAGTTTTTCGTCCTTCACAGTTTACAAACAAACTCTGTTTGTCGTTGCCTGTACATTTTCATTTGGGAACTTTCTTCGTTTGTTGGACCGGGCACAAAGAGAATGCACAAAGAGAATGCTTTGCACGATATGAACAAGTCAATATGTGTATAACAAACGTAGGTATAAGAGTAGGGAAATCTGAGAGGGCGTTATCGTGTGCCAGAAGAATAAAAGGGAAAAACGAAACGGTTAAACCCTAACGCGTATAATCACTTCGTTACGCCCAATTATCTATAGAAAAAAACTGTAATTTTTATGTTAACAGCATCAGATGCAAACGAGTGAATGATGAAATTCAATGCCATCGGGTAGGGCTCGAGGTAAACAAAAACGAGCAAAAGCTCAGAATTGATGCTCGTTACGAAACCAATATCGAGTTCAGATTGGATCAATTCCGTTCACGATCCGTGAATGTTTCTTCGTCGTTTCCAATGATCATTGTTCCAGATGATTTGCTGGCCCAAAAATCATGTGTTTTTTTCTACAATGGCTCTTTCACCAGTACGAAAAAATAAATAAATAAATAAATAAAAACAAAACAAAGCTGTGCTCGATATTTACGATAACGAAGTCGCTATCAAACCCGGATTTTTCCTATATATTGCGAAAGCATATTGAGGTATTTCCGATGAACGTATATGCATCCATCGTAGAAATCTGATGCTTTCATCGTGGAATCATTAGTCGAACTAAGCCCTCCCTGTGCAAAATGTAATTGATCTTCTCCCTCTTTACATTCGTCGTTCTCGCTCCAAGCGTACTCGTACAAGCCCTTTCGCTTGACTTTGTTAGTACACTCACTATATACACAATTCTACGTCGCTAAAATCAACCTACCTAATCACATTTGGGATGGGTAACTCTACGTCTGTCGTCATCACATGACAGAGGCCTTGAATACACCTCGTGCTCTACGTAGCTATATTTGCGATCGTTCACTTAATTACCTGGCATAGCTCACGCGTGTTTGGGTACATCGGGCGCAATACTTGGGTTCAGAGGCACTCATGCGGAACAAAATCATCATACGTACGTTTGAAGGTATCGATAGCGTGTAATGAAATGCAGTGAACAATATTTGTATTTTTTCGTGTCTATTGAAATTTTACTCTGGATTTCTCTGGAAAACAAAATGATTTGGCTGGTTCGACGTTCCGACAGAACGGCTGTAGAGTTTTTTTTTCTGAAAAGGCTCTTGATCTTTCGATTTTTTTGCTTTTTCAGATCTGTTGATATTTTTGGTTGAAATTAATGTTAATTAAACAAAATTTCATGCATTAAGATTTTCAGTTTACTGACTGTAAACGACGACGCGATCTCAAGGCTGTAGGGTGAATAGGATGGCGCGAATACAGCACATCCCGTTGGTGAGAGCTTCGAGTTGATCTCGGATGGTTTACTTCAAATGTCTGGCAAAGCTGTGTACGGATTTTCGGGAGCGTAAAATGTCGTTCATTATGCTTCGCACAACTCGCTGCTTTCGTTACAAAACAAGCAAGATGGACTCACACGATTCTGCGATCTCATGCCATATCCGGAGCTTCTTCTATCAGCACATCGTATCTGGTCTTATTTAATATTCCGTAACAAGCATCCCTTTCATTCGATATTCCAGTTCTGAGAGCCGCGTAAGCCTTGAATAATTAAAGTGGAGCAGTGACAACTGTAATTTTCAATGAATGTTTGCTTGCTCGTCACCTAAAGTCCTGGTGAAAAACGATCTTGAAATCAACCTCAGATTGCCGAATTTATTTGAGAAATATGCTCGGTTTATTAGCAACGAGAAACGATGATGAATAAAAGTATGAAAGCGAAGGGACGAAATGTGAGTAAAAATGGTAACTTTAACGTGTTTTCAGGCTGGAATCACGAATGGATTGGAAGAGCATGACGTGAAGAAGGGTCGCAAAGGATATACTGGGCGAGGCGCAGTAGATTTTCTATTTTTCAGTATTCGCTTGGCTGGCCAGCCAGAACAAACTGGAAGCCTGCTAGGATCTGGACTCTGTATAGAGCTAGCCTATGAAAAGATTTACCAGATCTCGTCATCGTCCGATACCTGACGACCTCGTCATTCCCCTGAGCTGTCGTGCAAAGGCTTTAAGAGCTTACAGGCATCGTAGAGTTTCCGTGACGACTTCAAAGTGGTATGAGTTGGGTCGAAGGTTGGGCATGGCGTGGCTTTCTTCCCGGAGTTCTTCGGTGGTACGAGAAAGAAATTGATAAAAATGGGTCACATGTTCGACGTAAATAAACCGATCTGTGTGTCGTGTTGTGGTGTAGTACGAAAAAAACAAAATTAAGCGGATGCGAGTCTGAATGGAAGTTGGCGGATTTGGTATCGGCACCTTTTACGTGGGTATGTCAAACATTTATTTGTTCAGAATAGGCCTCTATCGCATGAGGTATTGCTTCGCGTACTCCAAACATCGAGAGCCCTATACTTGTACATTCGAGGTACACGCGAGTCGACTTTTCCATTCAGTAATTCCCTTAGCAGAGTTCGTGGTTCCTCTCCCGCTCTCGCGTCAAGAGTTCTCGGGTCCCGGACGATTCGAAAGATAGTCCGAAAAGCGAGGGAAAAGGATGAAGACGAAGGATATGAAGCTAACGAAAGCGAGGAAGAGAGGTTAAATCTCCGAGCGCATATACGTATACGTGAACAATTCTCAGATGGATGTACATGTATAGAAGAGTGGAAAAGCAGTCGAGTATGTTTCCCGAGAAGAAAGACAGGAGAAAGAACGAGAGCAAGAAGCGAGCTATAGAGGGAGTCCCGAAAGATCGCCCGGGAACACTTCCCAAGATTGAAAGCACCGAGATAGGAAAACGCAGGCGGAAGGGTACGCGCCGGGGGGAGCGAGGTAGAGATTCTCATTGCTTTTCTCTTTACTACACGAAAGTGTAGCACACCTACGTCCGATGAAGAATTTAGAGGCGGTGGAGAAGAGGGCGAGTTTCTGTTCTAGATACGACAGAGGGGAAAGCAGAGTTCTCGCATTCGCTCGATAAACCGCCCCTCTTTCCCCGTGATGCACCAACTTCTTTTCCTCTTTTTCCACTTTCATTCTCCCTCGGCTTTCTTTTCCTCAAGTTCACTCAATTTCTACAACTCTGTATCGTTTCCACAGTTATATACCTTTGCAGAAATAGTCCGATGGGAACAGACTTCCCTACCATCATTGCTGGTGTGTCCCATCCAGTTACATGGTTTATCCCATTGCCGCCTACGACGTGCGTCGCGCTGAGAATATTAACGTCACCCCTTCGTATGACGTAACACACGGAACAACCCCCGTTCATTTTCATGAAACTTGCTTTCGGGGGTCACTGGAGTCGACATATGGATTGCATTTTTCATTGACGTTAATGGTTTTTGCGTCCGAGCTACTCCCGCTTGATGGGTACGAAATCAAATGAAAAAGTAGATTCATTATTCATTTGAAATGATTTCACATTCTTCTGTATAATCGCATCCGTAAAAATGTTGATATTTGAGGATACTTTCGCATCAACAGTTTGAATAACCATTTGAAAAATGGTATTCCCGTGTGGAATGATCGTGAATTCTCATGGGGCACAACCATTTTTATTGAAATGCAGCGATTCAAGATTTTCATACACAACAGCAAACCCGATGTCGTTCAACCCGCCTTAAGATTCGTATTCAATCGAGGCGACCGTTAAACTCTCATCATCGATTCTAGCTAGTATCGTGATAAAATGACGGCGATGATCAGCTCCCCAGGAAACCAACCACACCTCGCTGCACCACGTCGAAAGATGACTCGGAGTGGTTGGAGTCATTAGCACTCATGTCCAACTTACATCGTCTCGGGGATATATGACGTTGAGAATACGTCGTAGAATTTCGTTGACAAGCATCGCGTATCGTGATGAACGAATTCAACGTTGACATCACGCGTGACGACATGTGCTCGCTCGAGTCATGCTAATAATGCTTATCATCGGATAGGTACTTTCCGCAAAGCCTAACCGCGACTACGGGGCATGGATATTGCTTTTGCATCTCTAGGCGACAGAAACGTAGAAACACACGCGCGCATGTTTATTCGTGATTTGGCGTGTCTACGAGCGACGAGAGGGGACGACAACGAGGGTTGGATGACGTGACGTGTCTCGATGGGTACTCCGGAAGGCTCGGAGACTGACGCACCCCACGGGAAACTATTGCACCATCTACTTTCACCATATCCGTCTATTTCCCCGTGCCAACTGTCTCGCTCCAGTCTCCCCCGACGCGAGTCTCGCCCGGTGATTGTATACAGTCGTGGCGACGGGGGATCGAAGTTTTTGCACTCGGCTCGTACTCATACACGCTCCGAGTCGTATTCGTCATCGAGATCCACTCGTTTTCAACGGTCCGACGCAATTTTCTGGTGTGCAACTCTCCAGTCCTGGACGTTGTTCTTTCCGCTTATTCGCCTTTTTTATTTGTAGTTCCATCCTTTCGGTCGTCGCTTGTTTCTACTTCTGTTCATGCTTCGGCTTCGCGCTGCCAATCGAGTTGTTGTTTATTGCCAGGGCGAAACAGACGGTAACTTCGAGTTCAAGGAAGAGTAATGAAACGACGAAAAAACAAGTGTGCCGTTTGAAATAATCAGGACAAATGAGGGACTGGAAAAATTCGAAGGGAGCACGAAAAAGTGGTGGAACGGTGGTAAGCGTGAAAGTAAATTTGTCGAAGAGCGGTTTACCGTTCGAACAGGAACCAACCTCTCATGCTGTTTTCGCTTTGATACCGGAAACCGCGTCTTTCCACGTTGCTGCACTTCCAATTTATAAATATTCACTGAGCCGAGAGACAGAGGAAGAGAGAGCGAGAGGGGGGCAAGAGTCAGGGGCAGCAAGGAAAAGAGGAACAGTGTGCACAAGAGCACGTTCATTCGATATAGGATAGAGGAAGAGTTGGGAACGAGCACTGCCACCACCGAGAAGGATCGGCCATATAGGGACCGCAGTCCAGAGCTCCATCACTGTGGATCCCCGTCCTCGGCCACGTCCTCGATATCCTCAGACTGGTTCGCCTCATCGGGCTTTTCTGTTCACTCCACAGGTGAATTTTTTCTTCCAGTTTCTTTTTTTCTCTGTCTTTTTTTCCTGTCTTTTTTTATTCTTTACTCTCCCATCTCGGGAGCAGCTATCTTTGCATTTTACTCTTCGTTCTGCGACCTCTTCCATATGAGCAGCATTTTTAATGCTACTTTCATCGCTTTTTGTAATCTCTTTTTTCAAAATAATTTCTCCATTTTCCAACAGCAGGGGTTCAAATATCACGAGAAAAACGGCTGAAAAATGTGAGTCTGTTTCTCATTTTGATTGATGGCTTTCGATACGGCGGGAGCATATAGTGTTCGCCAAATTGTTCACTCGACATGCTCACAGCGCCGGCGGGAGATGAAATTTCGCATGAAGAAATTAACCTTTTTCAAAGAACCTCACTTGCTCCTATCACTTTGGTTTCCCGCTATTAGTTTGACTCCCGACGATAGAATGCAACCTTGGCATATAAAATTTGCGGATCAGGGCAGCCCGTTCTGCCCGTGGATCATTGCCAAAATTTCCGGAAGCCTGAAAGCGGGAAGCACGAGCCATTGTCACTTGGTGAAAAGAATAGTCGTTGGGTTTGTGTTATCATCTGAAAAGATAGTGAAACAGTTTGTCCTTGGGGAATGCATGATTGCTCTGAATCTCATTGCTTGCCACCTGTTTAGCGACCTCGTCGAGCCTCTTTGTTTGCCCCGTTTTCTCCCGTTTCAATTTCTTTCAATTCTCTGTAGCAGAGCAAATTGGTCTGGTATTATATGGCGGAGAAAAACGTTACGATCGAGAATACATCGCTTTGGTAGCTCGGCTCTCTGTCTCCTCTTCGCTGATGCTCACCGCCCCCGTTCCCTCCCTCGCTCTCGTTCTCACTTCAGTCAAAATGAATTTAAATAATATTTCATGCGCGCTACAATGACTCTGTATGATTCGTGAGCGAGGAACCGTGGCTGGATGTGTGCGCGTGTAATCTTTATGATGTGGATGAGTGAGCCGAGAAATCGCGCTAGGCGCGAGATCCTTCTTACCCAGTTCACGGACCAAGCTCTTTTCTCGTAAAGAGGAGCCATATAAAATAAGAAGTAAAGGGCGAGTGACATATAATACCTGTATCTACTAGCACCAGCAGTCCTCTCATTGCGGGACTATATTCCTCCTGGCGAACCATAAAAGCGAGACGAGTAGAGAGAAATGGCATCTCTTCGGCTCACCCGCTTGCCACTCTCTTTCGTGTTGGATCTCTCTCGCTAGGGATTACTCACGTTATAATATATAATCTCGAGATTAATCATTTTGTACATTTTGCATCGTGCAATACTGAGCAAGTGCACTTGAAACTTAAGCGTTGCCCTGCTCATCACCTTTTCTCTTCAAATACTTTTTACTTTTTTTTTTCTCCACTTTCCTCGAGTCTCTCAATCACTTGACTGCTTATTTACGTTTAAATGAAAAAAAATATAAAAAAACGGGGCGGCAGCTCGACGTTGAGTACTGAAAAAAGTGGGCCTGAGCCCTGCAGCTCTTGCATACTCCGATGCAACAGCTTTGGGGCTTCCTTTATTCGTCCTGATTCCCCGCAATGTGAAAAAAACGTGAATGTTTTTTTTCGAATTATTTACCGAGCTCATGATATGGATTCGATTGTTTTCACGATTCCAATTGATGGAAGGAAAGTCCGAAGAATATGTGTGCGCACTGAGTTTGATAAACTTGGTGAGTTTCTCGCCCGGCGGAGTCGGCATAAGAAAACATAAATCCATCAATTTTCTCGATCTCCGATGCCGTCGGATCCTGTTGAATGAGAGCCAGCTCATCCAAATCCTATCGGATAGCAATAAAGAAAGGGATAGGACGAGATATATGTCTACTATTATTTCTGTGAACACACGGATTTGGCGAAAGAATCGCGAGAAAAGCTGGCGACAAAGGAATGAGAAATAAAAGGTAGACGAGCCACGCGGGAGCAGAGCGATGAAAGGGGAAAAAAAATGGAGTTTCGAAATAACGCGGGACGACAGATTTTTCAGAGGTAAGACAAAAAGAGATATAAAAATATAATGGAGAAAATATTGTTCAGGCGCTTTCGAAAAGCCCACTTGACCGTTTTGTATGGTAATTTTATTGATGATTTGTCTAGATCCTTTCCCAACCTCAATCATGTTTTTATTATTCTCAACCCCTCGATCATACATGAAAAAGGTATGAGTAGCCATTCGAGTGGAAAATCTTTTCTACGCATTGATCCACTTGTTCCCCAATCCTCGGTCGTCTCCTCCTCGAGCACACCGACGCCTTCCGATATTAAATACTCCAAACAATGAGAATCTACGTTCTCAGAAACATCGAGCGCTACGAAGGCCCTGTTCCGAGTGCGCATTTTCACCTTGATCTCACGAATTATTTTCGAGACATGCATGGAAAGTCGCGTACAAGGAATGAGCTTAATTCAGCATAAAACTAGACTAGGTGGCGCGCTCCATGCGAACGCTTATGAACGGAAATTCCAGCGTTACCAGAATTCCTAATTGACCCGCAGGTGAGACGCCGGAGAAAGTGGTACGCGAATGAATCCAGCGATACACACTATTTGCGAAACTGTCTCGAATAAACTGCAAGCTTTATTCTTTCATTTGCCACATGCACAAGATACTCGATGCTCGTGACACCTTTTGTACCGCAATTTCAATTTGGAAGGCCGATCCTCCGTACGTGTTGTGTAAATTTTCAACCTCCGAAAATATCATTTGGCTGAAACTATTCAACAACCCGCACGAATGTGCTACATTCCTTCATCATCTATGTTTGCACGCGATCGCACAAATTGCACATCTTTGGTGATACTTGGCAGCATTGGTGATGAGGTGAACAGGCATAAACCGTATAACATACAGGCTTCATATACATAATGAACGCATATATGACGGAATACATACACGGTCTGTATCTTGTCGCGCAAGACATATTTCAACCTCACACACCGAGTTTCCTCCCCTCGTGAGCCAAGTTTCCTTGGGATTACACCATAAGCTATCGTCTGCTTCATTATACAAGGACCTGAGCTTGGGAAGGCTTATGCTCAAGGCAACCCACTGTCTGCGCGACGCTAACGACAATAACAATCTCGTTATTTACGACGTCGATGACTTTTCACTCGTAATATAACGAACGATTAATGATGTTCGTTGGAAAACAAATATTTAGGCTGCCCGGATTAAAATTCAGTGGACGGTTATCGTTGTGCTGTTGATTTTTTCGGAGCTTTTGAATTTCTTCTAAATCCAGTCGGATCACTAACGTTGATGTTACCACGTGGAATTGAATCGCCACCGCTGGAAGAGCTCATAAAATTAACGAGATAAGTAGCATCAGCGGGCCCCATCGCAGTTGAACGAGCATTGATCGGGTCGCAGATTCTTTGATCGGACTAGTCAAGAGTTGCTGAGCTAGAGAATTACCGGTGTAGCGTGACAGGTGAGATAGCAGTTTTCGATAAGCGCAAATATAGACTACTCCCAATGGCACCTGCAGCACAGTTTCAATTCACGGATGCATGAGCAGTGAAAGCCAGAATGAAGCATATAGGATAATGCTGCTTCTGACCGAAGCGATAGCAGATGGAGTGTAATCGACTTGGTGGAGGTATCGTCCCGGTCCTCCTTCACACGCATCCTTCTCGAAAATCTACCTTTTGCTCCTCTTTCTCTCCTTCTCTGGAGCCTTCGCTCAATACCATCTTTCTCTTTCGGTCCTATCTTCAGTCAATTCCACCCCTTTTCCTCTCTCTCTCTATTTTCACTCTATTCTCTCTCATCCTATTACCATTGTATCTAGCTCGGAACCACAATTATCACTACGTGTATTGCGAGCAGTTCGTGGGGACTCGGAGCTGCCAATGGTTTGACCATCGCACAGATCCATCCTGATAACTCCCTTTCCCCCTCCCTCGTTCTCCACTCGATGCCACGAGAATACTAGCAAGCACGCCTGGTTAATGCTGATTGTGGAATTGTGTTGCAGATCTGAGCGTTTCTGGTGCCGCGCTCTTCCCCCTCCCCTGTCGCTCTACCGAGCCCGTACTCTCTGTCCCGTCTCTTCCGCCTACGGCCGGTCATCACTATGTATACAGAAGAGATGACTATACCCGATGTACCTGATGCGCGCCTTCGCATCCGTTCTATATTGTGGAGCCTCGTGCCTATCTGCATGTTCTCTCTGTACTATCCAACTTGCATTTACCACTCTGCCATCATCGGTCTGCTCCGGGCTCCGGTATTCACTCGCCATTGTACCCAGGCCCGTTCACTCTTTTCATCCTTTTTTGTTTTGTCCACCAACAATGACCAGGTATAACTAACCACCTGCTACCAATTTATCCGCTGCATCTCCAGCTATCTTCACACGTCTGTCACGAGCGATCGGTACACGAAAGAGAAATAAAAATGGTAAAAAGTTGGTAGCTTTCGATGGGATTGAACGGGAGTGCCATTCACTCGCTGCAAACACAAGATTTTCATTCCACGCATCGCCTCCTTTAGGCGATAGTTGACATATTTGGCTTTTCACACACCGTCGAAGCTTTCAGTGTGCATCTCTTGTATGGGAGATTTCGTGCGACTTTCTCATTTCAGAAAATCGAGTGTTTTTCAAGTACGGATGATCTTTGGGGTTTCGTAAATATTCGATGGAATCAGTTGATATATAAAAAGGGGAGATGAGTTAATAGGCATTCGGATGACTTTTAAGATCCGGGAGTGGTAAAAATTCCACGCGAAACTTACAAGAGCTTCGATCGGTGCAGACCGCCGCAATACTTTCTCATTGTCTGGTTGCACACCTTTGTGTCAAGGTTCTCGCTCTTGAAATTCTTCCTTGGATTTGTGAAGATAAAGATTGAGAGCGAGGATCGAGAAGAAGAGATGCAGCGGGATGCCAATTAATCGCGGAAGCTTCTCGCTGCTCTTTTGTTTATTCTTGCATCTGAATAGTCGTTTATTCGGTATTCAGATTTATTGTTTTTTCCTAACGAGAAGGAAGTACCGTCTCTGACTCGCTCGTCTCCGTTCGATCTTGGCAAAGAGAAGAAGAAAATGAGAAGAGAGAAAGGAAATTCGAAGCGAAGACGAAAGGGGTGAAAAAGCGAAGACGGGCCCGAGCTAAAAGCTATATGCCTGAGGCAGAAAACACAATAAGTTTAAAGTGGATATTTCGAGACGAGGGAGAGAAAGCGAGACAGAGGGAGGGCTAGGAGAGTTATTCGCTTTAAATACCTCGCAGGGTTCTCTTAGTTCCTCCCAGACGAGCCAGCGGGGTAAAGAGGAAAGCTCTATGGATGCTTGACGGCCTCGCACATTCTCTCGCATTCCACTGGCGACATCGAGACGGACACGTATATATGCTGCAGACCGTATGCGTTCAGTTGTCCTCTCGCTGTTTCTCTTAGCAGGAACAAGCGCCTGATGTTTCGGAACTCAAGTAGCTCCTGCTAAAGGATAACTTCCCGTGTGTACTCGTATATACATATCGTCGTTAGTACTGCAATGTTGCTCTTTGAGCTTTACGATGTGGAAGAGATAGCGCCCGTTGGAAAAGCGGTAAAGCTTTTCCACTATGCAGCCCGCAGTATGTGGCCAGTATTTGAAAAATTAGCGAGGACCATTCGCCTCTTTCTTTCCTCCAGTACTTTCCAACAATAAGTGTGAACAATGGGAAAAGCATGGCAACTAACTTTGTGACCGATACTTTAGTCGATCGTCCTACAAGTGAATCGTTACTACTACGACGAGTGGAAGAAGAACGAGTAGAGAAGAGCAGCTCATCTTCTGATTCTCGTTCGTCTATTGTTGACTGCATAGCAAATTCAGTGGAAACCATTGAGAATAGTACGAACGAGGTATTTCGAAGGAAACTTATTCTTCGCAGATCGCTCCGAACTAAATGATGTTTCGTTCGGTTCGTCCACGTAATAAAGCCAGCCGGATTGCCCTAAAATAAAAGATCACTGAAGAGTGGATGAAACTTATCGCGATGAACCTCTTGTAAAACACACTTTTCAAAAAACGAGGGAAAAATCGTCCGAAATTCATTCCCTCGGAGACACTAAAACTCGAATTTCCATTTTGGCTACTTTTACTCGAAGCAACCCGACATTCGAATACTCCGAAGTAACTCCCTTCGAGAAGTACAATATCTCAATGGTAAATTGACCTTTATGACGGATATAAAAATTCCGCGTTGGAGTTTAAGGATCAAAGTATTTTAGATTGCTATTTTGAGATGAACGGGTAAGAATTTCGTGGGTATTTCTGCTCGATGGACGGATCAAAGCATCTTTTCAAATATATATCTATACTCGCTTTGTACGCTAGATTCGCTTGGCTAAAAATCATGCGGAAATAGATATCCGACAGAAGGGGATCGTAAAGTCTCGCACCAAAGTACCTCTCTCTCTCTCTCTCTCTTTCTCTCTTCCTCACACGCACACACACACACGCGCGCACCCAAAAGACACAAACACACGGGAGCGGGGTCTCCATATAAACGAACACGCATACTCCAGAAATATCTCTTGGTCTCGCGGGAAAGAGCTCGCGTTGGCGCGCTGTCGTCTTATCCACGATTCCTATTTTCGATGGACATGTTTCCCTCGACCGAGACTCCTCTTGCCCAGAATCACGGGGAGCTCCGAACGGCCAAATCTTCTGGGCGATATGAGCGCTACATCTCGTTGAATTAGCAATCTTGTCATCGATTCTTTAGTCACAAATTCGAGGTACACATAGCTACGAATAATTGGGAATATAAACTAAAAATAAAAGTGACCGAATTTTTTCACCGATGCTGGGTTTTCATTTCAACTCGTACGATCGCTTCGGGGAGCCCGGGATTTCTATCTCAAATTGTTTTCTCCGCAACAAAACTTCAGTTTCTTGCTGTCGGTTACCTGCATTTCAATATTTTTCAACTCCACAAAAAAAAATGGATTGGGCCACATCAAATTTTCATCGAGATTAAAGTATGTAGCGGAGGTGAAATTTTTATTGGTTTCCGGCACACGAGATTGGCAACGTATTAGAATAAATCGCTTAACGAAATTTGAGTCCCGTCGAGCCGCCTATCTGGGTAATACAAATGAAACATTTCCCTGAGGGACTGAAGGAAGGATTGAATTTTCTCAGAAAATCTCGTAATCCTCTGGTTGTATGCATATTCCACTGGTCCACTAATGGCCGAGCGACAGCAGGCTTTGCAAAAGGGTAATGTTGGCGCGAGGGTCGGCGAAAGGTGCAACGGGTTGAGGAGGGTGATTTGAAGCACGGACCCTCGGGAGTTTTGCACGACGAGAGGGAGAGCGATCGCGAGAGAGATAAAAGTGTGCATATAGCATCAGGAGAAGTTTCGTCCACCGTTCGAACCCATTAAACTCTTCTGCTTACGGCTCCAGCATCGATGAATCCAATTCCCAGTTGCTCGTTCGTTCGGGATTTGCGTCTTCGACGATGCAATCAGAACGGGCACACGGAGACATACATTAATGTAGATATATGGGCGCCGGACGTGCGTGTGTATTTCGAGTGCACACACGTCTGCACTGTCCAAGTGTCCGGTACGAGGACAAGCCGAGATTTCAACGTCGAGTAATCGGATCCTCTAATAGCTATTACTGAGGCAAGTGGAGGAGAACGACGATACACACCCGATTTCTCCTCGCTAGTGTCCCACTCTCTATCTGTATCTCACTTTTCTAGCGTTTCTGCAAACTCGACTTGGACACGTTCAAAATTACACCAGACCGTTTGCTCTAATTGACCGTGAGATTCGATAGTACCGGCAAAACCGTAAACCGACAAACTACAAGTGGGAATGTATATTTCGAGTGCTAACCCAACCTGCGAGGCAAATTGACCATTCGGACGACGGGCCGAGAGAGAGAGAGAGAGAGAGAGAGAGAGCAATTCATTGAATTTTCGTGCTTTATGACTTTGTTTTTTCTTTTCTCGCAGAGTACTTTCAAATCCAAAAGTAATGATGCTACCCATTATTTTACGTCCAGTTCCTCTGCGCGTGGAGTTTCACAAGACTTTTCCATCGACTATTTTCATTTGGGACGGGCGTGGTTCGAACGGCCGCTCGTTATTTTTAACGGCTGTTACTGAATCAGCACCAACGGGTTAATTTTATTGGAAAATTTGGAGTATCATCCCGAAAGATCGTTCCTCTCGGCACGAATGGACATTTTTCTGATAACTTATTGTCAAATTTCATAGAAACATCTAGAATTTTTTTCCCCGTCGTGCGGAGACCTTTGCGTTCTTATTTCAAATAAAAAATACCTAATAAAAACAAAATATGAAAAAGGCTACAAAATAAGGTGAAAATTGACGTGGATAAAGAAAGCCGAGCCGTCCCGAAAAAATAATCACGCTGACGCACACACCGAAATCTTTTCTCGCTCTTACGTTTTTTACTCTCTTTTTTCTCGAGACCCTCCGAACTTCGTTCTCGTAATAAAAACACGAGAAACGTAAGCACGCGTGCTGCGGAGGATTCGCTGTTTGTTTTTTATGCGGAATTTGATGAACGAGAAACGATCACGATAGAAAAGCTCGTTTAACACATTTTCCTTTCTCAACTTGGTTTCCAAATTGGAATAAATAAGAGAAAAAAAAGGATAAAAGAGAAGGAAAAGCACATCAAACGGCAACGTGAACGAGACGCTCGAGTCAATCTCAGCGTGATACTGATTACATTGAGATGACTCGGCGGCTGCATCGGGAAACACGATAATTTTATGTCTCTTCTGTGTATACCTAAACTCTTCTGTCGTTTCTTTTTTAACTCATTTCCCGAATTATACATATATATAAATGTATATAACGCTCCGAGTATTGTACAAATTGTAAATTGGTGAGGATATTGAGCAACAGAGCAAACCGTTCGATACTCGCAAAGAGGCTCGATGGCGTCTCCATCCGAACATTGCATTACATCTCGCTTCCTCGATAATTGAATTTATCTAATTTATTCGGAACGTATTAATTAAGCTCGTTAATTTATTCCAGAAGAAGTTTGCTCGAACGAGGGCACCTCGCGGCACGGGAGAGACTTATTAATTGGAGAGTTCGACGTTAATTCGTCCTCGAGTAGAATATTCGTTAATACGTAAACGTATATTTAATATCGATATAGGATCGCCTCACTCAGCTCAACCCTTGCCCCTCTGACTTTCCCTTCGGCGTACTTCCCCTTTCCACTCTTTATTTCCCGTTAAGAAAGAACTGTATTTTTGTTTTCCAACGGTAAAATTGGCCACTCCGTTTCTTAATAAGAACGGTTTTCATTTCAAAGACGTTATTTGTAAAAAAAAAAAGAAAAAAGGAAAACTTAATATCCGGAAAAAGTGAAACTTCCCAACAACACGAACTTATCGTTCGAAATGTTGACGAAAGCTGTGAGAATGAGACTTGCAAATTGGCCTCTTATAATTTCCAAGCGCGTGCGATGTGAATGTTACAAAGAGCATCCGAGTGCAGTAAACGTTCAACAGACCAAGTGGAAGTCGAAGTGGATTGTTATTTACACACACGTTGATACGTTCCAGACGCAAGTGTGCATGGTATGTTCATATTACACTAGTAGAATTTGCTGTAAGAGTCTCGAAAATAAAGAAAGAGAAGGAAGAAGAAGAGTTTTACCTTTGTTGGAGAAGTCGGAGGAGCCATGGGCTCGAGCACACCGACGAGGCGCCAGCATCAGCAAACTCGTCAGAAACAGGAAGGAGCACGTGAGCTGCATCTCGAAAAAGGCGGAGTGACTCGCGGCTTTTTCACGTCGAAGAACGATATCAGTTGGAGAGAAGTCTATCGATCGAAGGTATCTCACCTTTGGGGAAAAGCTCTCGGTATACAACTGTACGACGAAAGGTTCCGAGAGCGTGTAGTTACTGTCTTGGAGAAACAGTGGCCAGTTGGATGCTTTACAAAAGTAGTATTGGCCGCAAACACGACAACTCGCACTTTCGGTTAAATCTTCAAGTTCGCACGTACGAGCATTCGATCACGAGGTATCGCGATCCGTGCCGAGATCCTCGTATGCGTTTATGTGCCTTTTCTACAACTCGTATGATGCACTCTTCCGATGATGGACCGTGAAAGGCGGAAGTTGTGTATATCTCCGGATGGTGAAGATTCCGAGGAAAAGGAAGAGTTTGAGGTAAAAAATACGAGACCCGCGGGTGATATCTTTTTCTCTTCTCATCGAGAATGATACTCGAATGTTCTTGGTTGTAAGTTGAGGAAGAAAATTTCAAAGCTCGCAACAGCATCGAGTGTCGAGCTGACGCAGCTCTGACAATCTGTGCCACCACCGCTGTGATCCTTCACCGGATCCTTATTGATCGATTTTCCTCGAGGTCTCTTCGACCAACCGATATCTATCGTCCAGCAGCACCCGAAGCACGATAGCATTCTCTTTTTATCTTGGCTCTCGCTCTTTCTACGTTGCCACGTCGTCGAGTTAACCTGCGAATACGTATTACCGGATTCCGACTTTTGCTCCACTCTTTCGCTCGTCTTCTCGAGTGATCCTCGCAGGTGGCAAAAGATATCGCGACGAATTTCCAATCGAAAGGACCAGCTCGTAATTCGAACTTGTTCATAGACTCTTCGATTTTTCGTGCAAGTCGTTCCTACATCGGAGTCGAGTACACGTTGGCCGTATCTTTCTCAGATCCATACCAGCGATATCTCCAAGTTTCCGTGTACATCCTACCGCACACACTTTGGCACTCGCTTACGTTTGTCTTTTTTGCCACTTTCTACAGTCCGGAATGATGTTGCTCGAATCAAGATTCTTTTCTCCTTTAACGAACTCAAACGAGAAAATAAAACGGTCTTCTTTTGCCTCGACAGAGAAAAGCACACAATGAGAAAGAAACGAAGGTTCGACTTCTATTCCTATGACAACATGTGTCAGTTGTTATTAAGCCGGACGCGTCGACCCGTTCGGAACCTTTTCATTACCAAACGAACCGCCGTCTTTTCCACTTCCTCTTTCATGTGCCAAGTGATCTGGTTTCTTTTTTATTTTCATTAACGCGACCGCCCGCGATTTAGCTGCTGCGCAGCGAGTATTCGCCGCCCTGGGATTCGACGTTCTTCTTTGTCCCTCCGTAGCCAGTCCCAGCGATGGATGTTAATTTGACTGCGGCCCTTTTTTTCGGTCCACCCAGGCTTTTTCTTTGCGACAGGCGGCGTCTCCGTGGTCCTAGGGAGCCGGAAAGGGTTCACTTGACGAGCTCAAACGTGACATCACTTTTTACCGAAAATATAATGTCGTGCCTCGTCAACTTGATATGTCACCCAATTTCCTCCTTCTTTCTCACTCCATTTTTTTGCTCCGTACACCGCTGTTTTTACTTCGGTGGGAACGTAAAATGGTGAAACTTGCTTTTATATGCTCAGGGCTCTCCGTATTTTCGTGGAACTTCAGCGAGTGATGCAGCGTAAAACGATTGACTCGCAGGCCTCTTTTGACTCTTCATTCTCCCGCCTTCTCTTTTCTCTCCCGTTCTCTCTGTCTATTACTCTCCCTATATTTCTGTGGCCTGTTTCGTTCGCGTGTGGATGCAGTTAAATCGATTCCTCCGAGCTGCGACTTGCTCCAAGTTACCAACTTTCTTCGCTACTTTCTCCCTCTTTCTCCGACCACGTATCCCGTTCACTTCCTTCGATCTGTGCTCCGTATCTCCTTTCTTCTAGTCTTTCGCTTCACCGTGCCTCGCAGACTTTGAAGTGGCCTCTTGAACAACGTAATACCAGAGAGCCAATTAGCTCCGCTCGGTTAAACTCACCCAACGAATCAGTCAACGAAACTTATTTCGTTTGACTAGTTAGATAACTAACGAAAAAGCAGAGTGCGCTCCTTCTTCGAGTTCTCTACAACGGAGTCTACACGAGATCAGATTATTACCTGGTCTCTCTCGCTGGAATAGAAAAATAAGCGCAGTAATATAAAGATGGGCCTGGCTGCTCTGTTCGTCGCGCAAGCTTTCGACGCGCCCTTCTATCTTTTCCACTTTATGACTTTCCCCCGCGTCTACCCGCCTTCTTGGAATGCATTTTGTACTACATAAACTTTTCCAATGCTTCGCGATTCGTAAGATCGCCGTTGCGCACGCTATTCGCGTCCTTTGTTTTTCCTTTAAATCCGGATGAAACGCCGAATAAGCAGGTGGCGATAATCAATCGATACTTTCCATTATCATGTTCCACGATCACAACACATCGAATACTCAATGAATAATAAATTTGCTTTCAACATACAGCTACAACAAGAATGCCTTATTAGGATGCACGATCACAAAGCTTCACCGAGACACTCGCACCGATTTTCAGCGCTCCTAAGCACACCGATCGATCGATCCCGTTACAATGCGGCTTATTATAATCACTCGATCAGTTTGATAAATCACTTCGTTCGATAAAATAACTCGCGGCTTCCGTAAAAAGGGTCAATTAACACGTTATTAGCGAAGAAGCGAGAGAGCGCCCTCGAGATATTGTACGACCGCGCCGGGCACGACCGCCACCAAACTAAAACCAAAACCGAAGACACGCGTGTACTCCCCACTTAGAGAGTTTCCTCGTGCTGCAGCGCGGGGACACCAATGAGCAAGTATACGAACACACTCATTTAGTCTCACACACCCCTCGAATTCACATGCACGTCTATAGATAGGCAGTCTTAGGTCTCCCGCTCCAACACTCGTACACTTCAATACACATGTTCTGCCGAACGCAACGGGGTGCCACACTCTCAATCGCGCCCCGTACAATGACAGACGCACACACGCATGGATCAACGGCGAACTCATGGTGAAGTAAAACCTCCCACACGAGAAACGACTCCGTTTCAGAAATGTATACAGACAACGTGCAGTCTCGCATATACGAATCCATCCTTTTCTTTCTTTCGCGCTCATCTCTTTTGGTCCCCGGTAATATTCCATTTTTCTCTTTCTCTCTCTCTCTCTCTCTCTCTCTCCATATCTCCCTCGTTCTAAAGTTCCTCCTCTTTTTGTTCCAACTACATACAGGGTGTTCGCCAAGTATCGAACTTTTTTCTCACATTTTTCTCATCCAAGATTTCGCGATGAAACTTTTCGAACTTTCACCAACGAGGATTTTTGTACTAACGATGTATTTAAACTTCACGAACCGCCTCACGAAGCTTATGCAAGAAATTTACTTCTTTCCTCAAAAGGTGAATGCCACCGGAAGCCACACTCTCTCCTACATTCAAAGATTTCAAAGCGCTCGAACGAGCCAACGGATCTTCAAGGTGAACCGAATGAGCTCCAATAATAGCATTCATAACGAGAGTAACGGCGTGTCCAAAATTATTTTCGAGGATTCGACGCAGCAGTCCCCACGCAAAATTGACGACGATTTTTCAAAAATATTCTGCGCGACGATCTATAAAGTATTTACAAACAAAACGAAGAACGTTCATCGGATCGACTGAATTGTGTTGACTACGATTTTTGGGATCCTGTGTATATGAGATCGACGAGTCGGAAATTAACAGAGACCCCCGATGCCGTACATTCTCCCCTTAGGTGGGATTTACATCACCGAAGAACAGCCGAGGGAGAACAAGAAAGAATTTCTGGTGTATCATTCCCCATATACGATTACGCGACACACGATACAGTTGAGGGGAGTGAAAAACGAGTACGCGTTTTCATTCCCTTGTGCTGACTGCGTATCGCAGGGGAATGAGCATCCCCGCAAGTATCACGAATGGCCGATGGATGAAAAGCCAAAATCCATGCACGAAGCCTTTATAGAATTGCATCATATCACAGTTTTGTGTGGCTGCGAAAAATCTAATAAACAAAAACCCTGGCGAGATTCATTGATAGAAAGATATTTCGACAGCCCAAAATTGTCGATATTTTTCATCGGATTTATGGTTTTGAATATCACTAAAAAAAGTGTGCACGATGATGAAAGCTTATCAGTAAATTGCCAATAAAAATGTACTTTTTGTTTTCCAACATTTGGGCGTGCTGCCGATGAAAATAAGCTTCCATCCGATCGGTTTCAATCAAATTCAATCCAGCCGCGTGTTTCTATAATTAACAGTGCACACATTAATGAAAAAAAAACGTCTGAAGTGTGGATTCTAACAATATTTTGATCATTAAAAAAATCAAATGATATGAAATGGGAGACGATTCAATGGGCCATGAAACGAGCTCCATCAGTTCTTTTCATCCCTCATGCCTGCGAATTTATTTTCACTCAATTAATCGATTAACCAATCAAGCGATATCGAATACATTGGTACCGGGCTAATTCATCCCGTTGAAATATCGAGATTGGCTGACGTAAATGGGGCCGGATGAGTCAACAGCTTCCAAAGACCAAAGTGTGTTTACAGTCGTGAATAGATTCGTGTAAAGAAAATAAGCAGCGGATCCGGAATTTTGAACGCTTCTGCATCCGGTTTTAAGAAGCCAATCGGTCCAAGTTGGTTCACAGATTTTTCTCTCTTCCGAAGACAATTGTGGGCGAGCTTAATTACCTGAACGAATGAGGAGAGTTTATAGGACGAGAATTCGGAGCTAACTCTGACCTCGAGAATTGAGTTTATTTGCACAGTGACCCAAGTTTTCGGAGCTTGAACGGCCCGTACACGCATCCGAACGGACATGCGAGTTCACTGAAAATCATATTCCTCTCCACGTTTGAATGGTATGAGGATAAAAAAGAAGTTTGTTCGTCGAGGGAAATTGAAAAATGAAAATGAATTTACAAACGGAGCACGATTTTCAAAGGAACGCGACTACGAAAAGAAAGAGGGCTGCGGCTTCCAGCATCCCCGGTGGAATGGATGCTTGAGCTCATGCTTTCTGTACAGTTTATACGAGGTGCCACCCACGCGCGCCATTTATACAGCATCAAAAGTATGCGTGCACGCGCGATGTGCTCGTAAATTTTCGTAAATTTCGTAATGTGTTTGTGCGTGTGTAGGTGCACACGCAAGTGTGCACCAAGGCATTTGGTGGGAGCAGCTCGAAGTTAATGCTCAAGAAATAATGAAAGGAAATTCCTACTGATAAGCTGATTTAGCCCCGACGAAAATGGGGTTAGCGATTCAGCTAGGAACGGAACGATAAGTGCAACGAGGAATTTGCTCGGGTTCCTTCCCAGCTTAAAAGAAAATATGAAGGGCGAGGATGGTTAAAATGCCCCAAAGTTTCGTGCACGGGATAAAGCCAAGAAAAACGAATAAAAAACACTAAATAGTGTACTCTCGCGAAAAGAACAGTTAAGGACTCTCTTTTTCTTCGGTGCAACGCGCGCACGTGCTCAGGAATCTCGAGTTGGATAGACAGCGAAGATGACGGAGAGGGAAGGAGTGATTTAACAAAAAGCAAAAGAGGAGCGCAACATTTGTGCGAAGCTACAAGCTCCTCCGGCACGTTCCGCTCGCAGAAGGGTTTGCTTTTTTATTCCCAGTTATGGTATTTTTAGTCACTTTCGTTTCTCAGGGCTCTTTGCACTCGCTGCCTTCACCCGCGTCCGTCAAAAACTTTTGAACATCCATTTTTGTCTCGTTTATGCCCGTTAAACGGCGTGCGTCCATGATGAATTTTTGGATCTTTTTACTCTCGAATAAAACGAAGGCGTGGAATAATTCAGTATTTTTATAGTTGAAGAGCAGCTTTGAAAAACTATTGAGACATCGAAAAACGATTCCGGAAATTTTCAACAGAAGATTCTTTGTTCACTGTTAATCCTGATTTTTTCGGATCTTATTTTCATCGTGACTCAACTCAAAGTCGGTTATGATGCTCGAAAGATTTTCTTCGACGAATCGTGTGGTGCGGTTTATTTGCTCGATTCTTTTGAACAACTTATTCTTCTTCGATGAGATTGGTTTTTTCGGTTTTTTTAATCCCCCTCGAGATCTTTTCACGCGATCGTGACCATACGGCTCAATTTCGAAACGACCGCCACGTAGACCAAAGTCAATATAACAAGAGAGCATCAGCCCCACCACTCGCTCCAATGACTTAGCCCGCTTGAGGTTTCCGTTTTCATTCATCTTTTCTTCTCGTTCGCCCGCTCGCGTGCCACCGAACCGCTGCTTTCTTCGCTTCCACTTATGCTTTAATGTCTCCCGTTGACGTACACTCAGCCGCTCGAATCCACACCCACAGATAAGCACAAACACTTTGAAACAGTCAGCTAAACTCCCATTCATACTGATTTCTTACGAGGCCTGCGTGTACAAAAACGATTCAATGCTGCATATATGAAAACCACTCGGCGCTGCAGTGAGATGCGTCACTTGGCCACACCGGTTCATTATATATCTATACATCCACATTATTCCGAGTGACTCACAAGGAGAAATAAATCCTTAAAGCCATACAATGAGTGGCTCCCTTTGATGCAAAGCTGTGTCGAATCTGGAAATCTAATGCACCGAGAGGGCCCAACGAGGGTTTTCGACATTTACCTACGCGAACATGGAAAATAACGAATGACGAAAAAATATAAGCTCCGCGGGCCAGCTTGTACTTGAACAATTTTAAGATTTTTTCCCCAGTTTTTTTCTCCCAAAGTCAGATACGAGCAAGAACTTTCAGAGTCAAAGTTAGCCTGTGATTGAGAAGAGATAAGTGACATTTTTTGGTTCAGTTGCTCGAAATATAAGATTGAATAAGAAAAGCAGCTGAGCATAAGGGCGGAAGGGAGTCGTGTGTGGGCAAGAGGGTGACGACCCCGCGCAATGTCCTTTCGTTCGAACAAAAACTCATCGGTCTATGTTGCCGGTTTCCACACTCAAGTCCGTCGAGGTTCTGAGGAGAGTTAAATCGCTTCGATTGGGCCTTTTTGTCGGCTTTAAGTGGCTGTGCATATTGATGTTCGGTTGGTTTCTTCTCCGAGAGTCTCTATATATCCGAGGTGTGCGCTTGAAAAGCCAGATCGATATCTTGCCCGGCAGGCCGTTGACTGGAAACGCAGCAGCCGAGGGAGGGACGGCAGGGTATAAACACGAGCAGGGAACCCTCCCTGCTTTCCCGACGCCTCGTCCCCCCCGCCGTGCGAATGGTGCCCCAAAAACCACTGGCCATAGAATACGCCCTCGGTCGGTCGTCACTTCCCGGTGCACCCTTCTTGTCTCTAGTCTCCCTGGCCTCCCTCGCAGCCCCAGCACCAAGATCAACGCGGAATAGGATCACCACCAGAGAGTAATGAAGGCAATACCCGAGGTAAATGCATTGGTCATTGGGCGCGAGGTAATTGTTACGAATTGGACTGTTATTAATGGGGGCGAGCCTTAGGTGGTCGACCTCTCGTTTATACGGATCTCCATCAGCGAATTAATTCTCGTGAGCCCTTCCTCATGCGGCATGTGTACCATACATGAGTCATACTCTTCCACATTTGTGTATATGCATGTGTTATGAAGTATCGGGCCACAAGACCGCTCGTAAATTTATTCCATTCGTTCGAAACGCTTGCTGCGTGCCGCTGCTTTTCTTTCATTCATTATTTATTGCTCCGTTATGCGGGTACGTCGCAGCTACGAATTTCCGGTGGACGTAAACGCACTCACGACATACATGCCCGCTTTTTCAGCCATGAAATTAAACGAGATGGGGAAGTCCCGGGACGCCTATCGTTGTGGCGGGCCTTTCCGCAACCGGAGACTCTCCTAAGATTCTTTTCAATTATCGGGCTGTTTTAATAAATGGGATATGAGCGCTGAGGAGGGGGCTCAATTGCGGCTTTGGTGACAAGTTATATGCTCTGGATGGACGGTTATGCTTTGAATGATGCGAAATCGCAATGGCATTGCCGGCTTTGAATGCTCGAAGGGAAGTTTCGATTGTCCGATTTTCATGAGAGCAGATTCTGCTGATAAATGCAAAATTTTTATTTTTTTTATCGATCTTTCTCTTCTTCATTTCTCAGAAGCAACCGAGCGGACGGTCGCTTCCTCGAGATCGACTATAAATAGGGAGAAGTCTGCGAGCACTTCGTACACGAATTAATGGTAATTTCATATTTCAGTAGCTCAAATAAAATATGAGAAAATAAGGTTGAGACGAATGAAGCATTTTAAAATATGGCAGATATAACGCATCTACTTGTTATTCCATTCTCGAATCGCTTTAAAGTTTCGCGAAGAGTGCATGTATACGAGGGTTGGAAAGTCATGAAACGTGAGGCATTCCGAATAAGGCTCTGCCTCGCAGCTAACCAAGACATATATTTAATAATCGTTAAATTGATAATTATTCGCGCATGGCGAGATGAGAGAAGAGTCCGAGAGCGCGGAGACAGTGTCGGGGCTCGGATTATCGCGATATCTCGGCACTTGGTCCATTAGTCACACTCATTCAATTATATCTGGTTTAATATGAAAATGGGCTGCTCGTGGAATAATATCGTGACGGGCGAGGTTGCCGCGTCAAAAAATGAGCCGACTCACCGCTGTATTTACCAGTGGTGGAGCGGTCTTCCGTGCGAAATATGACAGTCTCGCGGTTCGCTAAGAAAATGGTGACTAACTCCACGAAGAATAGAGAGTACCGCGAGCGCGTGTAAAAGTCCACTTAATTTTGATGCCTTAATAACCCCGTCGGGAACTCCGTAACAATAATATCCGAGTACATATATTAACCGCAGAAAATCTCAGTCGCCAATGCACTCCCGAGGGTGGGTCCAATCCAAAGAGAGTAGAATTGCGTCCGTAGAGGAGACCCAACTCGTGCGCGAGAGCGAGAAGAGACCAGAATCGCGTTATTTCCCATTCGTCTCGTTGGCTCGGTCATCGACGCGGAGCGTGGCTTTTCCGACATGCGCGCATATATATCCCTCTTCCGGATAACTCGTCGAGTCATCCTCCCCCCGTGACACCGAGAGCCCCGGGACGAGCAATAAACTTTCTCCCAACGAGTACGATCGTTTCGTTATTCTCGTACAATCTCGCGTGACTGTTACGTTCTTCGACCGAACGCTATATAAGTAATTAACTCATTATTATACATATGTCTATATGTCTATATGTTTATACGGCGTAGGTATAGATGACGCTTGCCGAAATGAAGAGGAATCTCGTTTATTGAGCCATCACGAAAGGCCTGCGGGAAAAGGGTGCCGTTGAGAAAACGTGCTAATACGATATCGTATATATATATACACACACGGATGCAACATTACGACCGTGATCATTCGATGAGAGGGAGAGAATCCCGTGGCGCTAAGCCCTGGGTTATATAATCTCCCGCGGCGCGATGGAACGCTCCGAAGTTTCCCGCCGTGACGTCGCTTACTTCTTCGGCCCCACTGAAATTGCCGTCGGTTACGTGTTTCTTTTTTCTCCCTTTTATTTTATTTTTATCGTTATTTTTTTTCTTCACGACGACTGTTATACAGAGCCGAAAGGCGAGAGGGATCGACGCAACGGAGCTTCCACGAGACTTCGATTCTCGCAGTCTCTCTGGCATGAGCATCGCCCAACGACTTCGTCCACATTAAAACAATTCGTTTCGCTTTAGAAATATTTTCATCACCGGAGATTAACTCCGCGAGTGTATCAATCAATGAATCCTTTCCTTTGGAACGACTTCAGTGCGCTGAGTGTGGAGCCTTTCAAGTGACCGTGATTCATGGAGCTGCGGGGAAAAACTTCTGACGGGCTAAACGAAGGTACTTCGTTCTACGAAGTAGTATAAAAGTGGGCTGGAAATGATAGGTGATTTTAATGGAAAACCTTATGCTTGAGCATCTCGTTTATTTATGAGCCTGGTTTCTTCACTTCTGATTATAGTCGAGTTTGAAACTAACTTCTCGACTTTCAAGCGGTTAGACACTCATGGAAGGCACACATGGAGTGTACGGTGATTCGGGCTTTCGAAAATGAGTGATTAATCCGTCGGTAATTTCTAGCTCCGCCCTCCTTCGGTGGTCCCATTCTCCGAGGCAGTTATAGGCATTCCAGCCGCTTTTCTCAAACGCGGTTCATCAAGACTCGCTCCTCCGTTCTGATTTATTCCGACCGATTGAAGCGATCCATCTTTTTAGGCTCCCGACGAGAATTCCCAATTGCGAAGGCCTTCGGAAAAGGGTAGCATCGTGCCTCGTGAAGGAATTAGCATGGTCCATTTTGGCACCAGCCATTGAAGCTGCCGGGGCAGCAAAAAAGCTCTTTAATTGCGAGGCTTTCAAAAAATGTCCTGTAGCAAAAAATTATTCTCATTCGTTGTATGACTCAGAGACCATTTGGCCACGTGGTATCCTCCAGCCTTAATGCCTCTCGTTCCTGCAGGCACTCTTGTTTTTCTGCTGTTATTGCATGATTCGCCCCTCCATATCGTTATATCAACGTACACACAGAAAAGCGTGACACGGTATTATTTTTATGGGCTTTTTCCGTGGGTACCGTGTATATGATTCACGAAGCTTCTCCTCCCTCGTTCACACATATAAGCTTATAGATATGAGATACTAGGTAGGGAGCGAAATTATTATTGGCCGGGGGTCAGTGATTTTCATTCTCCTCTCTTTCCTTTTATCGATTCGGCGTGTTCCCCCTTGAGTATAAATCTAAAGAAAAGGAAAACAGATTCCTTGAAGCTCCCAAGTACAACCGATTCCGATATAAAAAAGGTAATCGAAAGAATTTATTAACGAGGCTCCATGAAAAACAGAGTCCCATTTAACTTGTAAATGAACTTATGCATTTGACTCTCTTTTTGAAGTACTTGTTCGATTTTTGTGCAAGTTTTACTGTTATGAGCGCAAGTTGAGAACGCTGGTAGCTCTCTTTGATGCGAGGTAATTAAAAGAAAAGTTTTAACAACGCCTGCGGCAGCTTCTTACGCTCGAAGCGGATCCGATCATTTAAGCGTTTTTTTTCTTCTGCAAATCCCTTAAAAAATCGTTTTGGAGATGTAACTTTATAGACGAATGTAATAAAAGAGATAAATTCAAAGTCGATCAGAGAGATTAATCTAGTTTCTATTCTAAAGGCATTTGCGTCTTTATAGCAGCGAACTCAAGTAAAATATCCGCCAGTGTGGGAATATGCTTCTCTTCTCGATTCGTGGAATTCTTGCTCAGCACACATCAGCAATATTAGATCATCGGATGGGGTCGAGCTAATTACGAGTTCTCTCGTTTCTGGGCGCACAAAAGAAGCGCGGCGGACTCGGTGGAGTTTCCCTCCAAGTTGAACGAGGATCGGGAGATTCGTAGGAATTAATAGAAAAGAGAAAAAGGTAGGAAGCCCAAAGTGGGCCGAGAGGGGAGGTGCAGGTAGAGGACGAAAGAGACAGAACGTTCGAGGAATTTTCCGGTTCCCGCGGAAGCTACCGATCTTCCAGAGAGTCTCAAAGGAGAGCTTCCACTGGTAAAATCGCGTGTTTCCATATTACCGTATGTAAAATCTCAGATTTTTGTAGACACAAGATATTTCTATTCGAGTTACTGAACAAAGATTTATCCTCGAGACTCAGTCCGGAAAATATAGGCTTGTGTGCATACTCTCTACTCTCTGTATTGTACAAAGTAGTACGATGAGGTGGCGCGCGGGCTGTAACTTTCGTATGTACATATTATACTACGCCGAGATTTTCGGTCATAAGGGCGTGAAAAGTGCGATCAAGCTCGTATCAAGTTTTTCCCACTGCGCCCTACTGCTTCCCACGAAGTTTCATGTATCCACGTACTACGTATATCGAAAAGTGGGAGTACGTTGCTGGTGCACCATTACAGATCCGAACACCTGTTGGTTATACCAAAGTATAAGAGCGTAGTATATAACAACGCTCTTCTATATATCTATGTACGAATATGTTCTCTGGTATGGTAGCATAGAACCGGCTGCGGCGCGGCTTCCAGATGTGCGGAATATCAATTAGTGGGTTAAGGATGATCTCGGGTTATGAATATTTCAGGGCGTTCAGCCTGCCCTACGAGTCCGGAACAACCTCGTTGCACACTGAACCTCAAACTAAGTGTGCATTTGTGTGTGAGAGAGGGGGGGGGGTGGGGGGTGAGAGAGTGAGAGAGAAAAACAAAACATACGAGTCGAGCTCTCATTGCTGTAAAACTCCATTGGGCATTGCGGTTAACACAGGTTATGGAAAAATAGAGAAAGCCTTGCATTAATCAACGTAGCCCTGAGTTCAGCGTTCTCTACTTACGATCGGTCATTTCATACGCCGTTTATCGACGTTCACGTAATCTCTGAATATTTTGAAATTCAGTGAAAGCTTTATACTTGAGAGAATTAGACTGACGGTGGGTGGACGATAAATCATTCGAGCGAATCCAATAATCGGATGGCAATAACCACATTACGTGTAAAAGCGCACATGAACGATCCCGCGGAATAGTCCGATTCGAAAATCTGTGCGCGGCCGTATATTTCCAACACAACCGAAGCGTTGACCTACGTTTTTGTACGAACGATCGTACATTATCGATAATTAGTCTTCCAAGCGCATTCAGGCAACGTACACGTGCGGTCTAATTTCCAAATGAAAATGGACGCTATTGAGATTCGATAAACATGCAATTCATTTTCTCTCCTCTACTTCAGATATGATATTATATGAAGGGAAACAGTTTATGTAAAATTTTCAAAGTGTTGATTGAGCCCACGCCCAACGGATCTGTCGTCGAAAACTTTGGAAACGAATGATTTTACAATTTTTTAAAAACAAATTATAATAAGAATAAGGGAAAATTTCCGTTTCCTCGGAAAACGTACTTCCACCGGTACATTCGATCGGTGGTAAGGATGTCGAGATATCGACTTAGAAAATTTGGGAAGTGTTCCAAGCATTTTCTCGAGCATGATTCTCTCTTTTGTTCCTGTGAAGCAGCTCGGAGACGAAGCAAGCGCGCGCATTCATTTTCACATTCCACGATTCTGCAGACGTGCAGCAGCTGAAAGAAGAAATTATTTGAAAAAAGGAGGGGTTGCGAAGAGTGGACGGGTGCGCCGAGAGGGCGAGGGGCAGGCGGGAAAGGCGTTGGGAGAATGAGAAGAATAAGAGGAAAAGAAGAGACAATTTTATGTGGAAAACACGACCAACACTTTTTAGAGAGAAAGAACTGAAAAATGAGAGTGAACAAGACGTGGGCGAAGACAAGATGGAAAGTCGGTAAAAAGGAGGCGAGACGCAGCAGGGAGAGAGAGAGAAAATGAGGAAGAAAAGTACAGCTGATGAGAGGATCGGTATAACAGCCCGAAAAAAATGTCTCGGTGTGCGGAGCGACCAGGACACGATATGCGAGCAACGTCGAAATACTTCTTTCTTAGACTCTTTCTCTCTTCCTCCCCTATCTCGAGACGAGGAGTAAGGTGGACGTTATCCGGCAGGCGTGCATCTGTCTACCACTTTGCATAATATTCCCGTTCCATAACGCTGCTCAAGAACGATGCTCTTTCTCGTCCGTCCTCTGTTTTCCCCCTTTGCCACTTTTTCTTTCGCTTTTCTTCCCTCTTTCACTCCGTTATCTCTGTATATTACAGGCGTACACTTACACGTAATGCCAACATACACCCACACGTACATCTGTCAGCTACTTCGGAGCGAATTTTCTCCCCCGGCTGTTTTTGCCAGCCTCATATTTCCCTGAGTACACACCGATATGGAAAGATTCACGAACGCTGGGCCCAACTTTTCCTTTTCTCAGGTATCAATTATTTCGATGTTTATTCGCAAAGTTTCCGGCTTTGTGTTTATACTGCAATCATTCTCCGCGGAATATTGAAAGGAAAAATAGTCACTTTCCGATGCCAAAAGATCGTGCGAAGTTTTTCATTGCCGCGTGAATAATCCAAACTTTTTTTCACTCTCTGTCAGTGGATTTTTTGCTGATTGACCGTTAAAAAAACGATGTTCCTGCCCTTTCGAAAAGCTTGTACAAAGTATGCGTCCTCGATAAATTTATCAGTGGGCGCGACTACTTTTCCCGCGTTCTTTCTCAACTCCCTGCTGGTGTGGCTCAACTAAAGTGCCCGAAGTGAACTCGCCGCGGCTGATCGAGCGAACGAGCAAAGGCTCGCGACTGATACTTTTTTTATTGAAAAAATTTTTCATCCTCCCAACGAATATATACATTTGAATATGTATACGTATATGAAGCTGAGAGAAGACGATCCGACGCAATGTAATCGATGGAATAAATTCATGGGGTGGCGCGAAGATAAAGTAGCATGTGGGTCCTGCGTCAGGTGTTCAGCGAATTTCCACCAAGTGATGACAGCGCTGAACTCAGAAAAAAGAACAGCGAAAAAGAGATACGCTTCTGGGATCGGCATGGATGATTTGCCCTCCGAAGGATCGAAGTGTTAGCATTGAGCTTTGCCAAAGAATTCATTCTCTTATCCAGCCTAAGATTACGAAGCGCGTGCTGCGTGGCAGGAAAATTGAAAAACAAATTGGTATGACTTTGAAGCGACAGAGAAAAGGTGTCGTTTGGTCATCACCTTCGTTTTTTCTTGACGCTCAGCACAAAGCGCGCTAAACAGCATTTATGTTGACGGAAAGGTTACGTAAGCTCTGACTAAATGGGAATGACGTGCAGAGATATAAAGTGTGAGGTAAATGAGGGAAAAAAATTGCCGAAAAAATAGGCTGTTGTAGCGAGCGGATATAAAGTTGCTGAGAATGAACACGATTTTATGCTCCGACGGACGAAATTTCGTTCGCGCGATGTGTTTCTACTAACGCGTGTGCCACCTCGAGCCGAAATAGAGCCGTGCACCTGTTCCAACAGAAAAGGAAGATTTTCAACGTCCTCCTATCTCGTTTTCGCTTTCCATATCTCCTTTTGCAACTCCAAGTCTCATATCATAGTTATATATACCTCAGTTATGATGCACGGGACGTTCAACGTGGGTTTGTTCGTGGGATTGTTTACTTTGGAGTTGTAATTAACGCCTGGGAATTTCCAAATGGTTCTGCAAAAATGGTTCCCTTTTAAAGTCTCGTTCAGACTGAAATTCTTTGCGCATCTTGCTCATATAAATTTTCTTAGGATGAAAAGATTTATTCGCCGCATCAACGAAATACATTCGGGTCGAATTTACTGTGACTAACCCGGTCAGTTTCGGCGTATACGGATGCGTTGGGCGTTCACTCGAGATACAGTTGAGCTTCCGCGCGCTTGACACGAGAGCTTTCCTATCTCGGTCTCACGAACGCGTGCCTGTACAGGCACGCTACGTACTATTTCCGTCTCCCGCAGTCACGATGGAAACGACCCAAGCCACTTAATTTCCCTCTTCTCGGACACATACATAGTAGTAAGTGTCCGCGTAATGAAATGACTCTGCAGATTTCTCTGAGTATGTCACAAACCGTTAAATTTGCAACGAAAAAAGCGTGCCCAAGGCTATTAAAGTGAACGTCGCTGTTTATCGGTTTCGTCGATCTTTCAGTCTCCAAGCATCCCGAATTCTTAGTTATTCGAATTATCATTTCAACGATTATTTTAATTTATCAGGTTCAACGTCTATCTTCGTATCCCAAGATAAAACTGATTACGTCGACGGAAGATCAGTCATTAATATTTATGACTCGTTAGTCATCCGCTGTCACGTCATTAGGCGAGTGTGACAACGTAAAAATTTCATTGTTTCTTTGGCCATTGCCATGATAAATTGAACACTATGACAGTGAGCTCTTGTTGTCCATAACGCAAAGCTGTAACATGATTAAAGGGGCGACTACCTTCGGAATGCACACTCGTCGAATCGAGTGAGTCTCGTAGTTTCACGTATCTCGAGTACGAAGCAGTAAGGCGCTCGGAAAAGTGCTCCAAGTTCAAAGAATGTTCTCAATTTTAGAAGCGGCAAAAATATACTCGATAGAAGAGTAAACCTAGAGGGAAAACTTCAAGTCGAGCGGTCATAGGTCACAGGAGTCCACGTGTCAAGCCGCTTCCATTTTCAAAAGCTTCAACCCCTTAAAAAAGCGACAAAAACTCCTTCCGTTTCCACGTTTATCTTTCACCCTTTGTCTCTTCATCTGTCTCATTGTTTTCCCGCTCCGCGAGATGTTTCCCCAAAATTATTTCATTCGGGAATCCCTGTCGGAAAAGTGGTGACGGAACCTGCTGCTTTTGTTTATTATTCATTTTCAACAGCTACGGATATTCGTTCCTCTAATGATGAGGCTACGGGTCATCGTCCGTATGATATTAAGGACAATAAATAAAATGGAGGATACAGGAAACGAATTCTCACGAGGCACGTGTTTGACAGGATAATCTTTTTTCTAGGGCGAGATCTCCTTCGCTTTCTTCTCCAGAGATTTCCTCGTAACGACGAGACAGTGAGGTTTTGTTTTTTTCTTAATGCACTCCATGTCGACTAATCCACTGGCGTAGGACGTTACTTGTTACAGCTGCCAGTCAGGCTGAGGGATAAACCGGATTGACATGTCACTATGGGAGGAATGTAGTGAAGTTACAAACAAGTGTCCGTACCTGAACACTTGTTCAGAGAGAGAGAGAGAGGCGTAGTTGAGGTCAAAAAATATCGTGAAAAATATCTGTCGAGCGTGGGATCCTGAGTCGAGAGTAGAATTTCCGAAGCACGGTGTACCTCCGCGTTTAATTTTTTTCCATTCACGTCATTTTCGAGGCTCGAAAAGTCGGAGAAAAAGGGTTGAAGCTCATGAAATATGAAGCAGAACAGTAATACAGCTCGAAATGGATTTGTAAGTGAAACGGGAAGTTTGAAATGATTGAAATTCTTGTTGAGAGAAAATTAGTGTTGTCCCCGCTGCCACGAGGACGCAAAGTCGGCTAAACCCTTGTATCGACCACCAATGGAGGGTCCGTTGAGAGAAAATTGCTAAGAAGTGGTGCACGGCTAACACGGTGGAACGTTGAATACACATAACAGTTGAAGTGGCAAAGAGGGTGGCAAGGAAAACTCACCCTTGCTGTACTCGTTGCCTCATATGCCGAAGCAAAGGAGCGACCTTTATGGCCAACCCTTTCACCATGTTTCTGCACAATTCTTGTAAGAGGGACGTTTATTAAACATTTCCGCAATTCCGCATCGCTCAAACGTCGCCGATGCCGTCGTTGTCATCACGAACCCCTCCGGGCATAAAGTTTAAACATACGCGTAAAGGATATTCCCGTGGAAAAGCAGGAGACCGAGAATGAAGGATGTCGAGTGAGAGAGTGAGAAAAAGAGAGGGACGCCGTAAACTTGTACCGGAGTCTTCTCAACGAAACCAGACAGTAGTGGTCTCTGGGGCCATATGTATGCAAAACTATACTTGCTGAACTGAACCACCGTCCATGAACATACATGACCCATCTCCTAATTCAAGAGACACGAAGACACGATGACATTACATAAATATAGCAGTTCTTCATTTAGCAGTCGAGAAATTGCGAGGAAATTTTTTCTAATTTTATTGTTACAGACATAGCTGCAAAAAACTTGGTTGCTGGAACAAATAAATGCAAATGATGCCAGTGAGATCATTGATGCTCGCTGCTTAAACTTAAATGTCCAATGAAACCCAAAAAGGGCGTTATAATGAAATAAAGAATGTAATTTTTCTATGTCATTTCCGTCAGATTGTGTGACTGCTGTGTGAATAGTCGAGACTCTTCAACTCGATGATTTTTTCCGACTGTAGCATAGTTGTCCTCGGCTCCGATTAAAAGGGAAACAACTGTGGTGTTTGTACCGCAGTATGCCAGAAACTCGAGTTTTCACTGAAACGACGTACAAGATAAAAAAAAAGAAGGCTCTTAATCATTTCACAAGCTCTCGCGCTGCCAGATATACCCAAAATAACAAATTACTTGAGTCTGGCCGTCCGTCTAGCAATCGCTTTCGTATTTATACAGGCACATCGCCGGTTGCACTTTGCCTCGATTACTATTTCGAAGTATATGGCAACAAACGACATTTCGAGGCTCGAGTGTTCAGTCGTCCACAAATACAGGGGATTTCAAAAATTGTATTTAATCTCATCGTTGCCGCGCGAGAGGATTGTTAAGACTTGTTTCCATCTTCGATTTTGCCGTCTCAGAGTTTGCAGAATCCGACTTTCTTCTCAGCACTCGAGATTTCCTGATCTCATCCGCGATCACAACGACGTCAATGGTTCAGTGGGTAAAAATATCCGAGAAACTCCCTTTTGAAACTAGTGATGCGCTCGTCCTCGAACACTTGGCTACAAAATTTTGGCACTCGTATATTCCTAGTCGTCACACCTCTTCGGATATGCTGGTCCAAACGACCACAAACATCTAGCGAAACCAGGATGAAGATCCGGGGTGGAGTATGGTCAGAGAAGTCCGGAGGTCGAGTCTGTTCCAGCTCAGGTGGCAATATTGGAAGAGTGCTGAACCGTACCGTGGCCTGAATTAGGACGAGCAAGAGAGAGAGAGAGAGAGAACAAAGCATCGTCTCGCACCGTACACAGATACACCGATTCAGGATGCCTTCGAGTTTGACCACTTAAGAGAATAACGAGAATGCTCTACACGTTGATCGCAAGCTATTCCTGCTTCTAAAGCACTCTTCCTTGTCCCCCCTCCTCCCCCTCGCCTCGCCGCCCAAGACCACAGTCCGAAACTTGTTCACGTGATAGGGAGAGCAGCAAACACTCTATTCTTCGGATACTTGCTTCCCTCACCGAGCTCCAGGAAGTAGAGGATAACCGCCCGACGCCCGATCTGTTCGATTAATGCTTCCTTGTATTTCCTTCTCCTGATAGATCGATACACGTATACACGAGGCTTGCCATTGTTCTAACCCTAGATTCTACGGTTTACGATGTGGTTTTCCATTTGAGCGAGTGTCATCAAAGAAAGCTCGTGTATGTACTCTACCGGTGAATGGAAGATAGAATTGAAAGGGATTTAATACAGTATCGCCTTTCAGAACTATCCTCAAAGTTCTCATTTGTCGGATTGAATCTGAATTATTACCCGGTCGAGGCTTCATTATCGAGACTGCATAATCTTTCTTTGGGATTAAGTCGCTTCATTTTGATGATTCGTCACCTCGTTTTCAAGCTGCAAAGCAATATAAACTCACCAAGCAATAGCTCTGATTTCTAAAACGAAATGCTCGTTCGATACAAGTTGGTATAATCATTCCATTATATCCAATTACCTGTGTACATAGTCTCACCCCCACGTAAGAGTTGCTTCGAGGAAGCGTCACGTAGTCACTTTGCCAATATTATTCCGAAGTTACTGCTCCTCTGATCAGGCTTTCGGAGAATGTAGCTCGGGATGTCGAAGTAACGTTTTCAGCGCGCGTCTTCTGGTAATGCGAATTTGATGAATGAGTCGTGTTCCTATGGGGAGTAAGCTTCGAGGACTTTTGTTCCGTTCCCACCATCTATTCAGACACCGGCTTGACGAGCGCTCTCGCGAACGTTGAATTTGCGTTTGTACTGTATTTATAGTGATTCAGCGTATAGTTTATTACAGGGATAAGTCTGCGCTCTAATTTCGTAAATCCAAGAAGCTTCGATGAAAGAGAAAGTAGAAATCCTCGTTTTACTTGGCAGGATCAAGTACATATACCTATCCTCACGCTCAAGTCCTTTCTGCACGCTCACAAGAAACGCTCGCCGCACCATCGTCAAACGGGATTACACGCCCTTTGGCATCCGTGCTCCCCTCTCAGCGTTCGTGACTGCGTCGAAAGCCGGTTCTTCTTCTCGTTCTTCTTCTTCGTTTTCTTCGGGATGAGTCGCGTGCCCCGGTGTAGGTTCGTATATAGACGAAGGGTTGGAATAAGATGAAATGGAAATTGAAAAAGGGTCTTTGCGTACGCGGCGATTTTTCTTACACTTTTTTACACATCGTAAAGCATCTCATCCGTTATATGTATATTCAGGGTGCTTCTGCGTCAAATTATCTATATAGCGAGTGAATAATGTAAGGCAGCTTGCGAGCTTCTGTGCGATATCAAATCCCGTTATTATATATATTATATTTATATCATATTTGATACGCATATAGGTATAATACTATTTGAGTGCGGAATGCTCTCAAAGGCACAGGCGTCGCTATTAATCATCGAGCTGCTCGGGATGGGAGAAATTTCGTACACATTATTGAAGTCAGGGGCTCTCTAAAGATACCAGCAAGAGTACCGGGAAGCGCGGGTAACGGAAGTAGCGAGTCACGGTTCGCAGTATACGAGCGGATAGGAGGATAAAAAAACTTTCGAGATATCCGTTAAACGAATAAAGGCTCTTAGAGATGGCGATTGGTACGAAAAGCGAGAATCACCCGGAGATTTCCTGAGCTATGGCGAGCACATGTTTCCGCAAACGGACCGTGTGATGCATCGATCGAGAGGCCTTTGAAGAACGAGCTGATGGAGCACTATCCCCCAGCGAAACGAGGACAAAGACCGAGAAGATCTCTTATTTTCTACTGCTTTGTGATGCGGGAGTAGCTGCTATCCCGAGGGACACACAAAACGAGATGCGGATGAAGAAAATTAGGGTGTTGCTTGGTGAAATTTATTGAACTCTGGGGACCCAACCGGAGACCCTTTTCCCTGCATCGCAGTGGGATCACAAAATATACCTTTTCCCACTGGTGAAGCTTGCTATCTCTGCGGTGGCCTGTGTTGAAAGAGCTTTGACAAGGTGAACACGTGAAGTGCCAACGCGCTATTTGAGCTTCGGATACACTCCTCATTCAACGCAGCTAACAGCTTCGGTCGCATAAAGGGAGCGAAGCTGTACAAGCATTCAAATATTATAGCGACGCGGTGTGCCCAAGACGTTCTTTGCTATCGCTCACTTCGCCGAGCTTTGCCTCGGATGCCTCGACCAAAGATACGGAACGATGTATGCAGGCCGTTATATAGCGGAGGTCCGTCGGTGCGCGCACTCGGCACTTTGCACCCCTTCCCTTCCCTCGCGGAAAGTGCGCGATCGGCCTGACGACCAAAGACCAAAAGAAAGTAGTTGTAAGGGCGCCTATTTTTGGATTCAACCTCGAGAAACATCACGTAACGAAAACAGGGACGAGGAGCGCGTTAACCATCCCGAGGAGGGAGAAGAAGGAGATGGAGAGAAAGAGCTGAAGAAGCGCTCTCGTCCGGCGAACCACATGCTCTCAAAGTGGCGACACAAACTCCACGTTCCCCGACTACAAATCATAATCTCGGTACAGTTTAACTTTCTCAATATATTATACGATGAAGCTCGCCCTTTTTTCCTCTCTTTCTTTACTTTTCCTGCATCCACACTAAGCTGCCGATATCGTCGGTTCTTTATTTATCAATTTATTCATCGACCAACCTTCCTGGCTGGATTATTTTTTCCAGAAATATTTTTCACCAATGATTAGTGGGAGCAGCTCCCGGCCGAGGGAAAATCCGTCGACCCACAGGAGCAACAGCAACAGCTGTTACGATCGAGTACCAATATAATATAACCTACGCATCGATGATGTATAGGTAGAGGCGTGTAGCGAGATGACGGCGGTATAACCGCACGCGATAGTCCCCAACCCCCTTCCCAATTCCTCCGTACCAACCTCCTGTCGATGGTTATTAATATCAATCGGGGGAAGCACGAGTTATCGGAGCCATTACGCGGCCGATCCGAAATTCATGCCGCTCGAGAGATCTCCCGGATTGGTGTGCTCCGGCCGCGGTCTCACTTCGTTCTACTGCACCAGCACACGCTGCTCGCATATCACCCAACCAGCTCGCGGATCGAGCTTAAGGCGCTTAATGGACCACCCGCACCCCTCCCTGCCGATGTCTACCGCTCTCTCACGCCTTGTACACACCCCGTAATGTGTGGACGTGCTGATAAATAAGTAAATAGAACGCTCTGCGTGCACTCAGGCCAGAGCATGCACGAGGCCTCTCGCATCCTATAAAGACTCGGCAACCATCCCCCCCCCCCCCCCCCCCTCCTCCCCGCCCCCGTGCTTCCGCCCCCAGGACATACACGCACGTCTGTACCATACACGTACGGAGCTCGATAGCCCGGAACTTACTTGTGTACCCTGCTGTGCGGTCACGATTCATGAGGGTGAAGAGCGTCAGCGAAACGTTATATAAACGTTGTAACGATTAGTCCACGATCCTTTACCAAACGGGATTTCAAGCCCTCCGCGCCCCGCGACCACCGACTACCAACTGCCGAGAAAGGGTACCAAGAGTGGTTTCCATCACCCGGCGGAATTCGACCCTTCGACCGAAATCACGTATTCCCAGCCTCATATAACCTCTCTGATTCATCGACATGTTGCGGCTGCACGCCGCCCTCTTACGGCTTTTATATGGATTCACCTATCGGCATCCAAGGACAGCCGATCGTTGGTGCGATCGGCCGATAACGCGTGATAACATTCAAAAATGGATATTTTACTTTGGGCTTAAGTCACTTCGGGTGGTACATTTATTACGGGAATGTGAGTTATATTTAAGGACGCTCAGAATAAAAAAATAATTCGGTTGTCTCTTCACTTTGCGTCGGTTTATTCGTCCCGACTGCGAAAGCCTCATATTCGACTTGGTCTTCTCGTTATCCACTCGTTTACTCATTCTCTCTCTCCCCCTCCCCCGAGCTGACTCGTTTCCTTTTTTCTCTCATCTTCTTTATATACCCTCGCTTCTGAGATCCATTAAATTTTGTCAAAAGTTCCGGCAATCTATCTGCCTCCAGTTGCTGAAACTTATTAATGGCTGGCGGGATTCTCGGCCGTCGGTTAACCGGGAGAGCGAGATCCGGGCGGAGAGCAAAAGGGAGGGAGAAGGCGAGAGTTTAAAAGAAAGAGAAAGATATGGATAAGGAAATCCACTGTTGGAATGCAGGAAGGAATCGCGATCACCCGAATTCCACCATCATCGCTTTCACTCTTTTCCAGTTACTCGTCCCCCTCCCTTCTTCTCCTACCACTCTTTCCACCTTTTTTTTCATCGGTTCTGAATAAATAACGAGAAATTTCTAGTAGCTCTGGTTGCCTCGTCACGCGCCTCTTAGTGGCGACTTCTTCGAGTGCTCCTTCAGATTTCCTTCTGGCACAAGCTCTTATATACAAGTACCTATATTCGTTCATCTGTTTGGCAGCATCTTTGCTCTGCGCATATATGCACATGAAACATTTCAAGGCATTTTCGCATTCCGATACTCCGAGACTCTTCTCAAATTGTACAAATTTTCAAACCTCTTTTATCAATAAAATTCAACATTTTCATCTTCAAATTTGCCAGTTTTTGTCCCTGTCCGAAGTCATTTTACTCTCGAAAACTCAGTGAATTTGGGTTCTTGTTTTACATAAATTTCGAGCGAACGCGAGTGATAGTTTTCAATCGTCGGGTTTCGAGAGTTTGAATGAAACTTCGATAGTCCAAGTACTGGAACAATAAGAGAAAGAGAGGAATTCGAACACTTTCTGTACGTATCGACTCGTTCTCTCGATATAGAAAAAAAGTTATTTAAACATCTCACGAAACTATATAGCGAAGTGGACTTATAAAAATATGCAAATGGAGTGATGTGCTTTGTATACAAATTTCGTATATTACGTATCGTTCTTGCCAGAAGAGCCGGAACTAAGGGTTTCTCTCGCGGCACCAATATTGACTCGATGAAAATATATTTCCTGCTTGCGAGGCATTTGTCGCGCCCTTGCTCTCTCTCTCTCTTTTAAAAACGGTTTCGCCACCAACGTACGTCAAGTTTTAAGAGTAAGTGTGAGTCAAACTTGCGATATGCCAGTTCGGTGGTTCGGAATGTCCGGCCCTAGCTCTCATTCTAATAATACGCATAATATACATATAAATACATAGAGACGTAAAGCGGTAGAAAAAAAGAAATAAATTTTATTTATATCACAGGCGACCGAAGCGACTCAAAATGTGTGCTGACTGGAAGAGCTTCCTGTCGAAGCCCCCCCATGTGGCGCCGCGCGTCAGGTCCCGACTGTTTTCTCCTTTCGAAAACATCGTTGATCGTTCGTCTATATAACGATTTATTTTTATGGATACACTCCAATCACCCGTGCATGTGTTGATGGATGAATTTATCGCTTGGCGAATCATCGCACGAATCGAATTTACTCCCTCCGCATGAGGATGTATATTTGTGTGCGTGCGTACGTGTGCCTGTCGGAGTAGAATAAACCCTTATTCGAAGAGGAAAGTAACGAAATAGACAGCGAAAGGGAAGGCCTCGGCGATAATCTTGCGGAAGTGATTCGCGAAATAAACATTCATGAATCTTTTCACATTTTGTATCATCAAATTTCATTCATCGCTAACTTCCTTCCTGTACTCCATTCTTCGCTTCAACAAACCTCTCATACGAATCTAAATCACTTTGTAATTGTTGTTTCGAACTACTACAAAAAAATTTCCGTCCATTCGTTCTTCTTTCACCGTTTACGGATATCAAGTTCCATTAAAAGTCATCTCCACCGTTCTCATTTTCCTGCATGTCATAAAAAATTCGGTCCTCGTACGATATCCCTCCATACGCGTTGGTCGAGCTGCCGCAGTATAGGACAGTATCGCAAAGCCTTACCGCCCGTTTCGGTCCAGCGTGTACATCCGAAACGAAGCCTTCGTCGTTCGCCCGAACATTTTGCACCGAACCCAGCAGCCTTTACCAACACTTACATCGCCGCCCACACACATTCGTTATACACAGAGCGGACGAAAACACGGTGGATGGGCGAACGGAGTATCGCTCCTATCACGAACAATGCGCGGAGGTGCAACAACGAGGCAACGCCGAGTTTGCTGGTGCAAGGTTACCAAATTCGTGTCCTGGAAACTTTGCATGAGCTTGTCCCGCGGTTCTACCCATGCACCGCACAATATCCCATTATTATAGCCATATAACTGCCGAGCGTATATATCCGTGTGTACGTATGAAGCTAAATGTTGTTGGCTTCTCAGCGAGCCAGCGCTGTCGGCCACTCCTAATTATTTTCCGTAACAAGAGAGCATTACGTATTGCTCTTCGGAGCAAGTTAGACCCATGAGTTGGAAGAATGATGGACAAGAAGTGTCTCTCGAAGCTAAATTATTTCGATTCGTGCGCCGATGCGGAGGAGGCTTCAAAAGCTACAATTATAGCAAACGTCAAAACTGCCAGCTCTCGATAAAACAAGAATGAACAACACTTTTGAACAAACGCTACATTTTACTGGAAAATATTCGTCTTACTATTGTTTATTTCCAAAGAAATTTTGAAAGAAACAGGTTAACGAGGTGCCTGCGAAGCTCGCGGTGTTGTATATATTTTCAATAAACCATTGCTGCGTATACGAGTCTACGGAACGAGTACGAGGGCATGAAGACGAAATATTTTCTCGGTATTCTACAATGCATAGTTGGAGAGTAAAAAAAGATTCTTGCGCTTTGTTTTTACGAGCAGAATCATTGAAAATTCTTCAACAAGTTCGACTCCGCTCGTTTTATTTTCCCACTTTTGTCTTTCTTCAAGGAAGAGCATATACTTTGTGTTTACAATGAAAGATGAATCAGCGTGCTGGAGTGTGTATGCGTGGCTAACGATATACTGGAAAAGTGCAATATTTCGTAAAAGGGCTTGGGAAAGGCGATAGGTGCGGAGGAAAGTAAGATATAGAAAGAGTTGAAATGCGAGGGAAAATATGAGAAGAGATTCTGGACCCTTAGGAGTAGTCGTCGCTCGGGTACGAACCGAGAGGAAGTAGAATCGAGCTCTTTTTATTCCAAGCAAGCTTCTCGAAGTGGTGCGGAGCGTACGCCACGTAATTTAACCGTCTGGCAACGTTCTCGTATAATTTGTCTCTCCTGCTGTGGATAATTGAGGCGCGGGTGGTACGGGCATGCAACGAGGAATGAGAAACAAAAGTCTTCAAAGATACATGTATATTTGAGTGCGTGTACAGGTGTCATTAGGAAGGTGGAAATATCATTGAGGAACGAATTAATTTGGTCGAATTGCATCGATGCGAGCTCGCAATCCCAAATGCTGGGAGTCATTGGGCCTCTGTGAATGTTCATTCGTTTCGAATGATTTTTTCACCTTTTAATATCGTTCGCTACAGCATTCAATCTTCTCCTCATTAGAGGGGATGAAAAAATGCCATTCTTGTTGTTCGACGTGAGACGTATGGGGAGTCAATGAATGGAGTATATTGCATTACAGCACGCGGTATAATTCACACTAAAGTTTTTATCGACATGCATGCAAATTCGAAAGCTTTGCGCATTTCGAAATAGCACAATTCGATTGCGTTGAACGTTCGTGTTAAATTGGGAATGCGAAAACATGGAAATTCGTTTTTATATCGAAATATCTATAAATTCTATTGGGGAATTATAAATGAAACGTGAATACAAGGCGCGAAGCTCGTGTTTGCAAAATCATTCGTGCCCATATAATTGAATTATTTTCTTTCACATCGAGTCGAAATTCAAATGAATAAACACATAACGAAATGCGACGTCGGCAACTACCTCATTGTTTCACGGAGGGGATGCTCGCGAACAATTTTTTACCTTCGTTTTTTGAAAAATTCCTTTTTTCCTACTCTATTATGTAATATTCTCTTTTTATAAATTCCATTCACCCGGTTTGCCCCTGAGGGTGCGCAAAAAAAGGATGCAGCGTGAAAAGGGACAGGGCGGGGGGGGCTTTTATTATCTCAGCAACGGGCCCCGCACCGATGCCAGCCAAGCAACGTGGCGTAATTACGTTACGTTAATTAATCCGTCCATCCGACTTTTCACCTTTTCTCTTCTCCAGTTTTATCTTCCCCCCTCTCGCCCATCTCTCTGCTTCCCTCTCACTCTCTCCCTCCCTCTTCCCCTCAGAATTAGTACCCTCTCTTTAAATTCTACCTTTTCGTGCCATCCGCCTTCGTTCGTCCTATACACACCCTCGGCTCTATTGCTCAACTCTTTTTCTCTCCTTCTCTTTCTTTTAATCTCAGCAGAAAGGTTGTAGCAAGCCCTGACATTAAAACAATTGCGCGATAACTGTTCCATGCGCTCACGAACGAGGGATGTTCCAGATGATTTTCTGTCAATACCATGCAATTCGAAACTCCAACGAAGTTATCTGGTCAAAGAAAACCCAAAAAAAGATGACAACTTGACAAAACGATGAATCTATAGAAATGAAAGATAATTGAAGAAAAATCAATAACTCATTTTTCTGTCTTTTTTCTTACAGCTTTCGTTGAAAGTATATCTGAAAAGTGGAAAAAATCCATTCGATAATCACAGATGATGCTAAAAATAAAGTGAAAAGGAAACCGGCGAGTTGATTCATAAAAAAGTTAGCACGAAAGTTTGGTTTCTCGATAAAAAATTTGTTCGGGAATATTCACGACGCTTTCTCTCTCTCTCTCAGTGAAAGATTTTTTGCCCCGCGCTCCGTGGATGTTTGAATATCGATATGAAAGCATCTCGTCGCCTATACATTACTTCCCCCATGCCATGCTATCCCAGGAAAAATGAGAAAAAGCCTCGGGCGTGTAAGTAGCATAAAAAAGCGCGGTGTAGTGGATTCTGGCGACGGATGCTGTAAAAGAAGCGAGCACGAGTCATGGAGCATCGGGAAATTTGCATTAAGAGGTAAAACAGCGTTCCGATGCTACGACGGTCTCGTTCAACACTCTCATATATATATTTATACATCGTTGTCATACACAATTTGCCAAGCTGGAAATAACAGAGGAAAATGTCTCGTACAGCGGTTACAAATTGGGTACTTCGCTAGCACGCAAATCGCACGGTCATCCTAACGCGGACAGGCACATTTTCAACCCCGTTTTTCGCGACGATATGATGATGATAATCTCACCGCGAGAAAATTGTCCAGCCTGTGTATTCCGCCGCTTTCCGGCAGGGAACCTTCCAAAATTCGTGTACCATCATCGTGATTGTCTCGCCTCAATTAATAATAATAATATCAACGAATATGCGGTCGTTTAATTCCTGGAGGAATGAAAAAGAACCTGCAGATTTTGTGACCGAGGACGAAATATTGTAATAATTGTGGATCATTTGTTCACTCGTAAGCAAACGGTGATTAAATGGAGAATTCTTTTTTAAGCACTAAAAGTTACGAACGTTATGAAATTCATGGTTGCCCAGCAGATGCACTTTGAACGTATTTGAAACACATACAAAAGTTTTCACGTACATAAATTGCCTGTACACGTAGATACCCAATTGCGTGTACGAATGAGCACGTACACGCATAAATTGTTGAGAAAATTCAAGTGAATTCCCATGTGTAACATTCCCGGAATGATATTTGTACGCAATGACCGTGTTTGTGTCTTCATTATCGTCGGAAAAGCTGCATCAGAGTACAGCATTAACAAAATTAGAGAGAGCCACGTGTTCTCGTACATTCGTCAGTTCAAATGTACGCCACCATTTCGTACGATGCCGTCGTCTGTTCGAAAAATTTATGGAGTACGTGAATGACTGGTGTTTATTCATTTTCATTTATGTTTGAATCCCAAAAATATTTGAGCAATAACCATCCTCGATATTTTCTCGGGAAGTGATTAATAACTAATTTTTTAAATATTCAATCCATTCAATACTGGAACAGTAATGGCATTTTTGATTATACGTAACCATTAGACCAGCTCTCTTCTCGTGATCCATCCCATCTCTTCTGATCTCTAATATTGTAAAGCAAAGATAAAATTAATCAAATGATTTTGTTGCACGTTTGAGAAACAAAGTGATAAAAAGCTTCTCGTCGTAAAAAAGGAATGAAATTATAAATATCTCGTTTTATTGTACTTTTTGCAATAATTTCCTTCTCTGAGATTATTGAGAAGAGAGTAAAACTGTGAAATGTGAAACAAGACAGATATTGACATTTGTAATATGGAGTAATTTGAGCCTGGAATCGTTGGATTCTTTCATTTGATTGGAAATCAATATTAGGAGAGGGATGCAGCTTGGGAAGTTCCATCCGCTGATAATGGCTTCAACAGTCCGTTAAATAGCTCACTTATTCCTCCAATGTATGTAAACCATGATATGAACACTGTCAAAGTTTCTGTTCTGGACGCTGGAGAACAGTTCAAAATTTTCCATTCGCCGAAATCATACATTTTTTCAAAACTGAACCCGCAGAATAACTGCATTTTATGAATTATTTAATTTCTAATAGTATTCGATTAGCTGCATTCGGGGAAGAAATTGTTAGCACAGTACCACGATTTTAGAGCTAGTAATAAATTCAAATTATTAAAAAAAAAAAAAAAAAATCGAATGTCCGAAGGAACAGAGAATACGAAAGAACTTCTTTCATTTCAAATTCCTCAATCACGTAATTGACGCTCGCTTTCACTATTGCAATCGAACTTCCCAGTATTCCCTCCTATAACGGAACATTACTCTTGACAAACTACCGTTAGTTCCGAAAAAGATGCTTGGTCGATAACTTTTTATAGCGTATACAGAAAAGTTGATTATTATGGATCAAAATTTATGATCCATTGGGTTTGGCTTACCGAGGGCTATGGACGAATGCAAAGCGTCACATAAACTCCGTTTCCCTCGTGCTTTTTCTCTTGCTACCGCTGCTGGGGCAGCTGCTGCAAAATTAATTACCAAAAACGTCGCTACTCCTGTGTCCGATTATTTAACTGACGTTGTTAAAATTTTCGGTAATGAACCTTCATGTGATGCCCGCGATAAATGTCGACGAGCGTCAAACTCGCGTGAATGGAAAATCCGATGTTGGCAGTTGAATGTCTCGTGAATGCTCATCCTGACGGTGTTCAGTCGAACGAACTTTTATGGAACAATTTTATACACAGTTATAGTCACGAAAAGCACAGCATCCAAATACAATGATTTTCATTTATATTTCTCCAATCGAGAGCATTTCGTTTAACAAAAAACTCCGGATCTACAGCACTTCATGATTGGAATTCAGATAATTATATGAAGACTGAGAAAAAATACACGATAATTGAAACGCGACTGCTTTGTACAAACCACTCAAATCCCGATCACCCTGCAAGCTAAAACATTCCTGATTTCCACTTCACTGCAAATTCCATCGAACTTCCACACAAGCATTGAACAGAATAATTAGCGAAATTATTGAAAAATAATTAATCCATCGAAAAATTCCTTTAACAGGGAAAACGTTAATTTTCTCAAATATTCGTTCATATTGAATCTTCTGCCATGTGAACAAAGAGCAAATTGCTGCAATTTCTGCATTGGTAAAAATAAAGTAATACATTTTATGTCAATTTGCAATAAAATGAATTAATTGATCAAATTAGTAAATAAAAAAAAATGAGTAGGATCTTTTTATTATTGTTCGTTTAATACCAATATGCCACATGAAATTTCGGGTTGGCTATGACATCAGTTACTCTAATAAGACGATCCATTTGCTGGTAACGATATATGCGTGAGTGTGTGCAGAAAACTAAAACTCAGAAACGCAGTTTTCTTAGCGATGTTTCGTTTTTCAATTTCGGTAAAAAAGTTACGGCTCGTTTCTTGACGAAACAAAGAGAATCTTTTTTTTTTTTGAAAAGTTTAATTTTTACCGACCGTTAGGATGGTAGCTCACTTTAAGGTGATTTTTATCCCATGTCGAGGTTACGTATCTGGAGCGACCAAAGTAGATATTTGCAGACCCACGGTCGGTATGAGCGGCCGCTTCCATTTGGATTGCTGGATTCATGCTGACGTGATCTCGGCCATCATCAGTGTTATATTTAAACATTTGAAGATTATTTAATTACGATACGTTGGTAACCTCGAGAGCGAGAACGAGCAAGACCGCGATAAGTATAACTTTGATTGTTATATCGACTCATCCTGACAGAATCGGGTACGCTTTTTGGAATGTTTACCGATTTGATTTTATGAATTTGAATAAAATCAGAATAAAGATGCTTTGCAACGAATTAAAAAATAAAGCATGACAATAATTTGTGTAGTTTTCTTTGAATTTTTTTGTTTCAACACTTTTTTTCGAATGCATAAAAGAAAGGAATCTCGTGAATAAATGATTTTCATTTGAATAAAATATTCAATCGTAGTTACAAAACTCGCAAACGTTGCAATGCTTGATTTCTGCATAACGAAGAAAAAAAAATGCACGTTTGTCAGAATTGTCTGAAGGAACGATCAACATTTTCATCCGAATTGTTTCATTCGTTTATTTTCGCAGCCTTTTTCCCCTTTGTTTATTAATCAAACGTGCACGATCCCCAAAGACGAACAGGAAATGAAGGAGGCTTTCGTAGAGAAACAAATAAAGTACCGGAAATTAAATGAATCCTCTCTGCTGTATCTCCCGCTATTTCTGGTGGGTTATCAGGGATATTTGCTTTCACTTATTGTATTGAATAGTCGTGCCAATGGTTCTATTGTTTTCAATCATCCGTTCATACCCGAAGGCACATTGTCAAAAGAAAAAGCTCGACATTTCATGCGAATGTGAATTGAATTCACGGCTCGATTATGCTTAATATTGAAACCCTGACTTGGCCTTTCAATTTCTCTTAATTTCGCTTCGCTTCATTCACATTTTCCCAATACTTCGCATTAGCTCATATTTGCTCTTTCCAAATATTAAAAATCCTCAAGAAATATGTTACAAAAATATTGTTCGTCATCCATGCAGATCACATTTTGCGTTTTAGTTAAATACTTTTCCAAGTGCACAACGTAATTGACATGCATGATCTTCGAAACTGTTACAGGCCATATCGTAACACGTGTTTTCTCAGGAATTCCCGGCTACAACGTGCAGCTACAACTGATCAACTTTTTCAGAGCTGCAAACGAAGACAAAAAAGTCTTAACATACAAACCATAATTACCATGATAATTGAGCCACGTCTTTATATTTTCTTCAGAATGTGCTTCATCTTAACTTCGCTGAAGACAAAGATTTATCGGTTTGAAGCAAGCTATTTATGGCTTCGAAATTGTAAAACTTTACTCGTATTTGAAATCTCAGACTTTCACAAAAAGTTCCTTTTTCATAAATCGTTTTAGCTTGTCAAAATGTCTGAATGTGTTTCTTTTTATCTTCAAAAATCTCGTCAATTTGTTCTTCGGTTTTTTACCAACTTCAAGACACGAATGCACGTTTTTATTAAGGGAAAGTTATGGTGAATCCACTGTCCAATGGTTCTCAACTGTTGGTAAATCTGCGTGATTTTACCAGAAGGCCGATGAGAGCGTGTAACCATTGCGAATCGGTCACTCATCCGGGAAATCAAAGGCGTGCCACAAAACACAAAACACCCATCACTGATCATCCAAAGCTTCGTAGCTTTTGTTGACACAGGCGGAAATATTTCTGGAGTCTCGTGTTATTGTGCGATCTATAAAACCAACGTGGAAATCATTGTCGATGCTTCAAGCGTTCGTACCACTTTCATTACGTATTCCAGTCATACATGACATTCACTTTAGTTTCTTATCTTCCTGACTCCATGTTCAAATTATTGCAAATTTTTATCGTACAGGTTTTGTGAGTGTCGAAGTTTTTTTTCCTATCGTTTCCAGAGGTAAGTTTTTTTTATGAGATTTTCACGATAGTTCTTACCGCTGGAGGAGAAAAGAGCAGGCAATTAACGAAGAGTAGCGAATCAATCTGCGCAGTTGCCTTGATAGATGGATTCAAATGAATTTCTCGATTCCTATTCGAAGATCGTAACATTATGATGTGGATTTTATACGACGTTACAAATCTTTGGAATTCGATCATTATTCAACAAACTTTTCCATCAGTTTATTTCAGTCCGTTATTATTTCAGTCGACTAATACGCTGCGATGAAAATAGCTACATTTATTTTAACCTGGAATAATAATTCACGTGTTCCACGTATTTTTCATTCCTTTCTATACGTTTCTCAGCAACTGTAACTGTTAGATTAAACAGTCTTTAAGAACTGCTCGAGTGGACAGCCGTGATACGTCTTGACGTCCTTGAAAAACGTACATGGCTACGTCTCCGCATTTCCATTCGAAACCCTTGAAATTCTTACGGTGACGCGACAAACGATGTTGAATCTTTGCTTGACGAAGAAAATCTTCGTCAAATATGTGCATGGCGAAATGTTTGCAAAAATATTTTTTACACCCGCACAAATTCACTGAATCTAACAGATAACATTGCGAAATAGCAGACTTATTATTCCGTTCTTAGAACACTTCGATTGTTACGATAATTAAGGCCTTTTTTGCCACAACGTAAGCCCGAATCGCTGATTTTGTAACTTGCATTCCCAGAATCGTTCTATCGCTGCGCTCTCTAAACTCTTTTTTTATCATTTAAACTTTGTAAAAAAATATATTTGTTCGAAATGTTTGTTCGATTAACTTATTTTCTGAAAGACAAGACCAACTACGATGCGAGATGGGATATTGGAACACAAATTCAAGATTCAAATTCACTTTCAGAAATCCATGCATCTGATGACACGGTGACAAGTAAACAGCTGTTGTCCGCGTCAATATTTCCAGTGACAAACTTCCCACGTTTGTAATTAGTTTGCTTTCGAATAAATTTCATTGAAACGGCGCGAAAAAATGTCAAAATTCCATCATTTTATCGATTACTTTTGACAGGATGCTTCGTAATTTTTTTGTTCCATTATTTTGTATAGAGACGAAATAAAAGTAAGCGCATATCTTCGTCGACTTTTTTCTGAGCAGATTTATAAATATGGAGAAGAAAAGGAGCGAACTCACTGTTGAAACACCCAAAATTTAAGATACGGCAGAGCCGATAAGCATTTGGGCTTTCAAATTCCATCGATTAGTTTTGGAACTATGAACTCAAGGTTGTTAGAAAGACTCTGGCAATATTAGCGTTATAACGTATCGTCTCGAGGATTGGCGATGTTGTACGTGAGAAAAATGAGAGTGGGATGCGACGGAATATTTATCGAAAGTGGCCATGAAGAGGAACCAGGAACTTCTCGGGGTTAATGAACATCAATTCCGAACAGATACACAACAACAATTAACATTCGCATCTGATATTTGCAAAATAGGCACGCTTTTTCCTTCCTCTCCTTTCAATCCAGAATCGATACTTCCTCTTCCAGAAAACTAAATCGTTCTCCTCTTTCGAGAAATGAATTAAGATGTTTGTCGATGTGTTCGAATTCTTTAATAAATAATAATATTAGAAAATAGTTGATTTAAAAAGGTATGCGAAACGCAGATTCGATCGATTGTATTCCTGTTTTTCTTCTAATAGCGGGGAATAACTTATTTTCGTTATTTCGTGTCGTACTCGTAGCTCATTTTTCTCATTCTACTGCTGTCTCAACGTTTTTTTTCCACATCGTGCCCACTCTAAACTCGGTCCTCAAAAAAAGTATTTGCTGACGTACCAATGAATCCGACGCTTGAGCTCAATGACTCGAGCGACGAACCTTCGAAATACAAGTTTTTTAAATGAAATTTCTTATTATTGTTCAGCACAAAGGCTGTTTTCCAAGACATCGGAGATGAATTATTCCGACTGGAGGATCCAGAATAAAAAAAAACGATGGATGTCAAATTTTGATATTTATGCAGGGACGTTTATATGGTCAGATACAATTTGTCTGTTGATGAAGATTCTCGTCAGGATCCCATTGGAAGAGGAAAAACGAGAACAAATAATATTTCCTTTATGTTCATACGCTCTCAGATATTTCAGCCTTCCCACTCCTTCTTCTCCGACAATGTGCCCCACCATTCGACGGAAGTGGCTCTATTTAAAAGTGAAAACGCTGTGAAAGATGCGGTGTTGTATCGCACGCGATTTGTCCGCGGAATCTTGACGAGCAGTCGAGAGTCGATCTTGGGCCCGAACGGACCCCGAGCGAACGAGTCATTGAACCTCCTATCTCGGTCTCCCAACAGTATCTGCAGTTCTACGTGTTTTGTTATTTTTATTATTCATTTACATTACGCAGAAGGCGCTGACTTTCACCGAGATGTTGAGACAAACTTTTCTCGTTATCGCCGTGGTCCTCGTGCTGACCGAAGCCACGCAAGTCAGAAAATGCTCAAGTGGTGAGTTCGTGCAACTGAAAAACATCCACATCTAAAAAATATTAAATAAGTACCAGTAGCAATGAAAATCCATGAAAGATAAAAAATTTCTGTGGAAAAATTTTGTGTGACTCGTTTGATTGCACACGAAAAAGAAACATTTTAATCATTGAACAAAATCCATTCAGTCGAACAAAGTTACAGTAGTTTTCAACTATTTTTACTTTTCATGGTAAAAATTCGGTTAATTCGACGAAACAATAGTTGAATGAACTACATTTTTTCTCACGTCCAGATAAATTCGTAATATTTTTTGAAGAAAAATCACTCATCTTTCGAATCAATTTTCCATACCCTCGTTTGCCACATTGAAATTGAGGTTTTACAAGTAAGGTTAGTACGCATATAATGTTGTATCAGAAAGATGATTATATCGTAAAGTTGGTGAGCAAGTTTATGATATGCAGAAGTAGGGATTATGCATGTTATGGGAAAGCGATGATTCTTCGATACTGTTCCGCGAGGGACATAAATCGCGTGATATTATAGCCGAGAGTATGTGATTAATGTTGTTCAGAGAGGCCAAGTATATGCTATTTATTATTTATAACGCCGGAGATTAAAGATTCGTCACGAAGCTCGAGAGCATTTCTTGCCGAGTTTTTCATTTCTTTGGCTGCTTTTTCTCCGCTTTAAAAAACCGGCAGCTTCGACGTCGACCGTTCGGGATCTCTCGTGACCTATGCCACGTGTCTTTTTCTAATGAGCAGTCCCCGTCCGGGACGTTCACTTAATTGCAACAATTTGATTCCTGAGTAAATGCACGCCGAGTGCCCCTCGGGGCGATTTAGGTAGGTGGACATTTGTAGCGTGTGTCGCGTGTTTCCTCCACTCAAAATATCACGTCGTTACAAGAGGCAGCCTTATAATCGCGTAGAATTCACGAGAGAAACTTCTCGACTCTTTTCATTTGGGAAAAAATGTTTGTAAAAACTATCGTTTACAGCAGAAACGAGCAGCCAGTCGAATTCTTGACCTCACCGTTATCAACTGCGCTAGTTCTATGAATATTCCTTTTCCATCTCCACCCATTTTCGTCACATTACATGCTTTTTTCAGATTTCATAGAACAAATATCGTAGTAAGTCAAACGATCATTTGTTTTGCGATAAAACGGCGCTATCGGAATTATTAATGAAGGCTCAGTGTTGTCACATAAGAAATAACTTTGTTGCTGCTCACATCAGACGATGCTTACATTCAATATTTAGTTGAACTATCGAGGATTAATATTCTGAGTTGAAGAGACTGGACTCAGTGACTCGGCAACTGCTCGCACAGTCGATTGCTTTTGTTTTACAAGGTCCAATCCCACTGTACAAGTAGCAATAGCTAATAAAGTGGAGTATGTATACAGAAAATAGAGACACAACGGTATGAGACGAGGAACGGTAGTGCGAGCCTTTGAATAACGTTGAAGCAGAGGAGCGATCGTACAAACGGAGAGGAGACGGGTCTTAGCTGGGCTTTGAGGTGGGCAAACAAGTTCAAGGCAAGCGACTATAAATATTGCACGTTAATCGACGAAGACCAGTTCACCCTGGACGAGAAACAATTTTTATAGGATGCTATATTTTTAGATGCACCTACGGTTATTTTTATCGCTAAATAAGTTCATTGACACGTGAATCGAAGCAAAGTTAATCGTGGATTTATTTTAATATTTATCCGACCCGTCGACCCATATACGAAAGATGCAAATGCCATAAAAATGGAAAAAATAAGTGTCATCCGCGAAGCTGTCATACCTCAAAATTAGCAACTTCGAATTTCGAAAAACAGACCAATCGTATCGCAGAAACAAGTTTGACAATAGATCGTACGAAACCTCGACTGGTTTTCATATTAACATTCGCTGAATCGCGCAAGCAATCTTCGAAGAATATTGCGATATTGTATAGTTGATTATGTGGCATCAGCGATATTCGCATGGCAACTGCATACCGCACAAATTAATCGAGTGATCGCGTCGTTAGAAGACACATACGAAGCACCCGGTGATTTCACTTTTTTCTATAATCACCCTCGTCGCTCAACGATCAATACAAATCTGACATTATAATCATGCAGCTTCGCTTTGAGTAAACGATGAAAAAACAAATAAGTTAAACACATGTTGCTCTCATCGAGAGAATAATAAATGCATTTGCGTCAAACCGCAGAGCTCACGCCGTACTATTTACATAGAATCGTTTCGCTGCCATTATCAATAAGCTCGTTAATTTTTTCCTCAGCATTTGTAAGCGTTGTCACTAAAAAAAGATTTTCAATGAAAATGCGAGAGGGATATTGAGGTCCGAGCTACATGATACCGAGCGAAATCATCTTCACTCAGAAGACGAATGGAAATTGTACGATTTGATTTTTCAGCGAGGAGCTTCCAGAGCATAAAGACAGTGGACATAACGAATTGCGATAAAACGCCGTGCAAATTGAAGAAAAATACGAAAGTTGCGATCGTGGAGAAATTCATTCCAGACCACGACGTCAAGAGTCTGACGACTTCGGTTCACGCTCAGATACTCGGTGTCCCACTTCCTTTCATCGGTGTCGACGGTACGGATGCGTGTCCAAATATCTATTCGATAGACAACAAAAAGGTTGGATGTCCCTTGCAGAAAGACGTGGAGTACGTTTACAAAAACGAATTCCCCATCCTGCCTTTGTATCCAACGGTAAGAAAATTTCTCGATTTACCACTCCTCGGAGTAGCGACAGCACCATTTTTTCCATTTTCTTATAGCATTTTTTTGCTTCAGGTCTCTCTGGTCGTTAACTGGGCTCTGAAAGAGGGCGATAAACAAATCACGTGCTTCGAGGCACCGTCCAAAATCGTGTAGTCAACGCGACTGCGTAACTTTCAATTTTTTTCTAATACGACGCGATTCTCATTCAGCAATTCGAATGAAGAGAATCGAATATCGAGCTTTTTTATATCCGACGAATCCCTCGTGGATAGACGAACCACGAAAGCACTGTTCATCGAATCTTGGTTTTCGTGTCGAAAACGAAAAGCCGCCGGGCGTATGCGGCCTGATTATTTAAACTAATAAATAATTATTATTGTTATTATCTCTATTTATCAAATTTTATTCTTTTCCGAGTCGTTCGCTTCAGAAAGAAATGAATCCCCGGACTTGTCGCGCTTCATATCGGACGAAGAATAACCCGATTGAGTCCAATCGATAAGGTTGTAATCGTTGCACGTCTCGAGACCTGGCGACCTCTGTAGACCCTCGATCAAACATACTCAAACGCGTTTCTCTCTCGGTACCGTAGCCACGTTTCTTTTACCTTTTGATTTCCGCACAGACGATTTTTCTCTAACGTACTTATTTGGGCATCATTTGGCAGAATAGAATAAATCGATTACACCATTACGAATTCTGGGAGATTCAATGAAGGCTTAAAAACTAAAATGGGGTTGCAATAGATCGAATATTAACATTCGATTGATTATTTATGATGGGATAATAATATTTTCACAAAAGAGAATTCTTGATCGTAGCTGACGTTGAACATTCGAAATATAATTATGACTTTTTAATCGCCGTGACGAACGTCATTAAGCGTGAATATAAAAGAAATTGTGTTAACGGTTTTTCACACGATTGGCTCCTCGTGTTGAATTCCATTGAATACAGTCATAAATTTCGATGATAGAATTCGAGCTTTGTTTGTTTTTTATATGCTACTCGAGAGCTTTTCAGGCAGCCACAAATGAATCAATCCATTGATCAATCTCCTCTCTATGTTTATTTTTATCATCCACCTCCGAACGGTATTTCGAAGCTTATCAGAATCGAGCTATCTGGTAGTGTCCACCCTACTCGTTTTATAGCACGACGAGGCATAGTTCAGGGAGAAGCGAGAGGCGAGTGAAGAAGAGAGAAAAAAGAGAGAGAAAAGAGAGAGAGAGAGAAGCGAGAGGAAAAGAGAGCGCATTTGGCGGAAGCTCCCTCGTAAAAAGCCAATAAATACCGTCGGATAGGGTGAACCCTTCGTCGGAACTCTCATCGCAATAGCTTCAGCCAATCGTTTACTCCCGTCGAAAAACGCGAATGCCTCTGCAGTACTTCGGTATTCTTAGCGTATTCTACAAACTCGCAGCATCGAGAATGGATAACGCGTATCAACTCTATACTCAGCTCTACGCCCTGCGATACCTTCCAGAGCAATAATCTCTTTTGTCTGACTCTTTGGTGAGCGACGCCGAATCTACTTACCGAATACTATTCTCCATGTTTTTCGAATCGGTGAACAATACGCTCTTTTTTTTAAAAACCAATCGATTAAATGTGCTTTCACTAAAGTACACGCCTCTTTTCTTCGTTACTAATCCGCTGAAGGTAGGAAGAGCCATTCGTTCTTGCGAGTTATAATAATAGATTTCGAGAAGACTTGGTCGATTTGAAATTGACGTTCGTCGAAGATGCGATCAACACGGACGAAATACGATCAATGTGAAAACTCTGTTTGCAAAAATAGTGAAAAATGAATGTCATTGAATGAGACGATATTATTGTGACGGAAGAACGCGAAGGATTTATTGAAATCGAACATTAAATATTACAAAAATATACGAATATTTCCGTGGAATTGAAAAGCCAGAAGGTTCGAAATTGGGGTCAGTTATCTGTGCAATCATTCATCCGAATATGAAAGAAAAAAAAGTATAATAACGTGAGCTTTGATTTGAAAAGGGGGAAGGTGTCGTATGTAGCAAAAGAGCTACGTACTAGGACTGGTGTAAAGAGCCAGAGACTGCGAGGTCGACGCCTCGTCATTACGACTCCGTTTCGTCATGGCTCGATCGTCGTAGTGGCTTCTCTCGTATGTGTCTATCTAAATCTTGCTTCGTTGAGATCCTCATCGCAATGCAAGCGGACGAGGAAGCGAGCGAACGAGCGAGGGAGAAAGGTTTGGCATTTCATGGACTCGCACGCAAACTCGTTTTCTACCCCTCAAGCTCGTACTATCTAGAACTACTCTATGCCATATTGGTGGCGTTGCTGTGTCACTCAAGAAAATATACCTCCTAGAAACGAAAAGAATGTGTAAGTCTCTCACTCTCTTTCTCTCTCTTCCTCACTTTTTCGTCCTCTTTATTTCTGCATCCATGTTTTTCTACTTTTGTTTTTTCCAAGTATTCGATTTCAAGTCTAGCTTGAACACTGTCGCATTCCCTCCTCGTTTTTCTCCTTCTGTCCTCATATTTTCTGTTCCTTTACATATTTTCAGCAGTATTCATAGATTCTTCACTTTTCCTCAGCGTCTGACCTCCTCTTACTTTTGCCTATTTTATCATTCACTTTTTTCCAGCACCCTTGTCATTCCTTCGCTTCGATTCCATCGTCATTTGTCATTCACTTTTTCCAGTTTTTTCTCCCCCCCCCCCCCCCCCCCCCTCATTACTATCATTCTCTTGGTACTAGAAAATTTTTGATTAAAATTTTATGTGAAAAGGGTGAGTGAAGAAGTGTTCAAGATCAACGTGACTTGTGCTGTAACCTGCAAGGGCCTCTGACTTTTACACGGTCGCATTTTCTTCCATTTTTTTTCCTATCTCCGCTATATGTTTTATCCACGTCTCTATGAAGAAACCTCACTTCATGCACTGTACACATATCTTCTCATTCGATGAAGCCAACCCCGCGACAGACGAGAGATCCCGAGAACGTTCGTCTCCCTTGATGTGCCGCGCACTCATACGTCGACAGCTGAGAATCACCCAGAGGTCGACTTCGATGCTACAAGTATTTTGCATATGCGCTCTCAGCCCATTTTTTTCTCGCGTTTAAAAAATGTTATGTACTTTCTACGACTACTTATGTTGTCACTCTGGTATGTATACGTGCGAACGACTCTTCCCACAAGTGCGCTTCGAAGAATCAACGTCAAAGTATGCAACTGCTCGTGCGAAAAAAAATCGAATCGCATGCTACGTTCATTCGCTCACGTTTCTAAACTACTCTTGTTCCCCCAGCATTGCCCCTGATGCAGATGCGCATTAAAATTCACTTCTTTCAGTGACGCGAATCACTGTAAATAGTGTCATCTACTCGTTCATTGATTCGTCATAAAAAATCTAATTCGTTCTCAATATTAATCGTTCTCGCTCATCGCCGTGAGTTCGCATCAAAGTTAAGGGTCAATGGGCAACACACACGCAATCTTAAACCGAAGAATACAACAATAAGAGTGTAATGTACACGCGGCGAGTTACAAGCTTTAGTAAGTACCTGATTTCCGGTCACGAAGGTGTACGCAATTGTTCTATATAATCGACTTGCGAACGTTCCCGTTCTGCTTAATGAGCACGTATGAAATAGGAGCCATTCAACGACTTAATAACACACGAAAAAAAATGATAAGTCATTTGAATATCTGATGCCACTCATTCGCAGCAATTACTAATTGTGCTACTATAATCAACGACGATTCATTGTACCAAGTATTCTTTGATTATGTGACGGGAAATAATATGCTCAATCGGCTTCATTAATTAGCACGTTGAATGAATATTGCAGCATTCATTTTTCGAGGCTCCGGTTCCATTAATCTCCCTCCCGGGTTTACCTGACATCGGAATTGGTCTACTTTTCAAAAAAAATGTAGATATGGACGTCGCTCATTACGGTACTGGTGCTTGATGACAAATGGAGCAACAGTGGAGATTCCGCAACGGGATATTTTTTCATACTTTATTTCTGCTGCGGGATAAATAATGACGAGCATATATCCGCGAATAAATTCCTCGGTGCGACGTATGCCAATTACAGCAATTGGCTATATTTGTCCAATAATATGATGCGTACAAACGCCCAAATTCGTTATACGGGTCAACCCGAAAATCCAAACATGAGAACAATGTACACTGCCACTTTGACCACAAATATTTTGTTGCAAATATTCTGTTCATGAACATTATTTTCATCATGGATATTGCGTTCACCTTGATCATTCGTTCCTACGGATTGGAAAATTTGGGAAGTTTCTATATTCAACGAACGTGAAATTCTTTGAGGAAAATCAGTTACGATTTTATTTTTCTATTTACTGATACAAACTGAGGGAATGAATAACCAGAACGTTGAAAAAGTTCAAGATTTTCATGCTTTCAAACTTTCAATGTAATGACGATTTTCGATAATCGCGAAAATGTATAATATAAAATCATTTCTAACGACTTTATACTTTTGTGAACGTAATTGGAGAATAGCGTTCGATGAATCTCGATATTAAAACAGGCTTTCGTCGATCGACGCCACATTTTTTGTCCATTTTGCACGAGCTCAAGTGTCACAATCGTACTAATCATCCAGCCCACACATTCTGTATTCTTTCGTTTGAATGTAACTCATTCACTCGATTCTGATATCAATCAGACTCTCCGTCTGTATTACATTCGGGCGCATATAATTTCTGGCTCGCACCGCCCATTCGAGGCATGCACTTTTCGCATCGAGAACTCACGTTTCTCTTCAGGAGGAGCGAATCATTTGTTCCATTGTATAGTGAATAGTGAAGGAATACCAGAAGATTATACTGTAAGTACCAAGGTGTGAAAATCACGCGAGAATCGTCGCCTTTTATAACTATTCTTTCGTGTCGAATTATCGTTGATGATCGAATGTATGCTTAAACTTTACTTTTCTTTAACTATTTTTATCGCTTCTAATTCTGAGTTTCACTTAACTTTTTTTATCAAATTTTCCGTTTACGTTATGATCAGATAATTTATTGATGCTGATCATTCGATCAATTTTTAAGTCCAATCTGACGATGCTTCCAAATTAATTCGTCGAATTTTCGATTCAACGAAATGCGTTGTCCCTGAGTTTCCCAAACTCGGAGAAGGCGTTGTAGCAGCGCTGAAGCATTAATAAAAATGTTTTCGTTGATTATATTGTTAGGGAGGTGAAGCGTAAGCAGCACGTGCGTGAATAAACTCGATGAAAGAAAATTTCCAATCTTACAATCGCCTCGACTTGTAACTTCCTTGAACAATGTCAAAAAGGTATAGCAGCGAGATCTGTCAGCCGGGAAAAAAGGTGGGATTTAATATAGAATAAAATTCTTTAAAGAGCCGGAGTTTTTTATCGAAGGGATACGATCTTTCCGATGCGGGCCAAAACCCATGGTTTACACGATCTGGTAGCACACAAACCACGAACTCTGTGGCAAGGGGTTGTCAATGTGATGCAGAAGGGGGAGGTTGCGCGTTTGTAGCGGCGCCGCCGTCGCCACTTCCTCGTTCGCAGCCCCAGTCAGTGTGCCGTCCGCTTTCGGTCGAGAGCCACGTGCTATCAAGGCCATCTAAAAAACTTCGCCGAGCCCGTCTCCCGACTGTAGTCGTGGTGAATAAATATCAAAAATGCGTATCTCGATCGATCGATTTATTTGTTTCGACAAATAATAATCACGAATTTGAGAAAATTTCGGGCAATGTTAACGATGGACGATGTAACACGTAAGTGGCAACTGAATCGTTCGATATTTTATGTTGATTGCGTTGAGAATAATGAGCCCGTAGCAGATAACTTTTGAACACAACGCTCAAACGTCATATCAATTGGTGTAGTGAACTCTGACAAAACACTTCCACTTGTGATAGCGCCAGAAAAATCACTGCTTTCAAATTAACAGATTAATTACAGTTAAAAATCCACATTAACGTTGATCGATGATTCAATACTTCTGCAGAAAGTAATAGAAAGAGAATTGAGTGAAGGTTTTGATGCTGAGGATGTTACGATGTCGAACGGACCACTCGTCTCCTCCCAACGTTTTCTACTGCTCATTTTTCTCTTCACACTGCCCCAGGTCCTCGACAGAGTTGACGAATGTTCGAGGATTTCCCGACTGGTATTAGCTCCGTCATAAGTCCTATTCCATCTGCCAAACTGTGAAAATTCAATTCCAAAGTATCAACAAATATTTCTACCTGTTTCGACATTAAAGCAGTTATTAGAACGGATTGAAAAAAAAAAACATTCAAACGAAGTTAACCTCCAATTAAAAACGGTCGATACGCTAAAGAAATTAAGAAAAATGGCGAGAATACGAATGAATTTGAAGAATCGTACCGGGTAGGCAGACGAGAGTTCTTACAGTGGTTGTTTGTGCTCGGTTATGGTGATTTCATCGGTCGACCCGGGAGTGCCTGAGGGTGTTTAAGCTACGGCGGTTAAGCCACGATGGTTGTCGGTGGTTTCTGGCGGTGGCGCGCGGTTTGGAACCAACCGGATTCCCGTTTCTCCCCGTTGCCTCTTTGACGAAACTTTGAGAAGGCAAAAAAGGAGGCTCCATTATTTGAACACCAATCTCAGTCGTTTCCCGAGGCTTTTCATCGTCTTCCATCACGATTTTTTTCCGTTAATTGTACAGTTCGAAAAAGACAACTTATTGATTGCTTATTACTGCAATTAATACATCCGCATCGATGTAAAGTTCAGAAATCCCCGTATAATCTGAACATATCGAAATTATACTACCCGCATCTCCCCAGCAATATTCGGACGGAACAAGTCATCCATAGCGAGAAGAGGAGGACGAGGAACTCGCGAAATTTTCCGATCGACGAGAAAAGTTTTGGGTCGAACGGATTTCCGCCGTAGAGCAATCAAACATATATATCTAGGTATATATAAGAGAAGAGAGGAAGAGAGAGAAGAGTGGAAACTCTCGATGGACGTCAATTCAGCCGACAACTTGCCACTAACAAGAGTGACAAGTGAGAATCACCTGGTGATTCGTGATTATCGTCAAATTCGTTCGACGTACAAGCTTTTTAATACGCTTGACTTAATTCAGTGCGACAGTTGAATTGAAAAACGTGAGATAAATCTGACAGTGTCGTTCGAAAGTTGGATGAAACGAAAAAAAACGTAATCAACGTACAGTAAGGGGCATCAGTGATTGCATCGATCAGTGACTAGTGTTCTCGTGCACAGTTCATCAAAAGATCGGTGAGTTATTTGTTCTTCGAGTGCGGGTTAGTGAACAGTGTGAGATCGCGACTCGTGATTCACTTGAAAATACCAATAAAACGAGCAAGCATAAACGTTAAATTATAAAACATGTGGAATATCGTGTTCTACTTGGGACTTGTCGACGCCGTAGTTTACGTCGCAAGCGCTAGGAGCGACAAAATCGGTAAGCCGTTCGTCGTCTTTGTCTCTGAGTTCATTGATCCGAAAAACTCGATGAAAAATTCAGTTTTTCATGCTCACATTCTCTTACGATATTATTTATTTTTCAGTGTGAATTATTCATAGTTCTAAAAACTGCCGTTGCTGAATGGCATTGTTTTTTTTAAATGGACGAACTGTTCGATGAGTCTGCATGGGCTATTAAATTTCCGTATCTTTGAAGCATCGAAAATTTACTTAACACAGGACACTAAATTTGTTTAGTGCGTTGTCATACATTTTCATGGCTGTGATAATCGGATCGTTGGGGATATTAAATGAGGTCGTTCTACAAGGCGAAACAGGTTCAAAACCGTTTACAACACGTGCCTCATATTCACAGCTCATCCTTCATCATCCATCAAACTTTTTTAACCTGCCTCACCACCTCTGCCCTTTGGCCTCCCATTTCAACTTAAAATACTAAATTTACTCGTCGATCTTTATCAAGCAACTTAAATGATTCGACCGAGTCATGTGGGTCTAGGCATTTTTCAATTCAATCGAGCAGAGTGAAGCAATCAATTTCCACATTTCTCTACATTCAATTAAATGTAGCCTGCCAAAAAATTGCACGCCAACGTTTTATATAGTGTGATAAAAGAGAGAAAAATTCTGCAAAAACGTTGAAAAAAATTTGATGCTGGCGGCTTTGAAAAGTTGTCAATTTCAACAGAATTAGTTATTTACGATGTTTTCCGAGTGCTCGTTATTCTTGGGAATACTCGCGTTGAATGCTATTCAAGAACATCATAACCTTACGCCGGGATCAAGAAGAAACGTAAATAAATAAAATTCTCCCTTGAAGATACGACAATGAATAGTAATACTTTGCGAATTCAAAGTGTTGAAAAGACTGGAGTGATGATTGACACAAAAATATTGTTAAAGTCACAAAACCAGATTGAACGGCTCATCAAATCTCTGGTCGTCGATGTTTCGTTCTCAAGTGAAGCTTCCCTTTCTCGAGGATCCCACTTTCTCCAGAATTATGTTGCACTTCTCTTAGCGATCAGCATTAATATGACGACTCGCATACCCCAGCTTGGAACGATCATTTTTATTAGATAGAGCGAAGTGTGTTCATGAGTTGAAGTAGGATCGAGAGGCACTGCAAAATATCTATCGAGAGTTGCAACAAGGCAAGTTGTGTCGAGTGGGAAGTTAAACCAGAAGGGAGAGAGACACTGGACCAGGGATGGCGCTCGTTGAATTTTCAAGAGGAAGCATTAAGGGGAGGGAGGGGGTGAGAACACGAATGAGAGAGAAAGGGAAAGAGAGAGATCGAGATCCTAACAGTTTCTGAGGGGGTCGAAGGAACCTCTCGGAAGTTTAGACACACGTTCTCCGGACTTTGGAGAGGTCCTTCAGCCCTTCACCCTTTCGTACCTCATACCAAATCATTGCTACGACCTAAACGTGCATTCGTTTCATTTGCTCTCTTTATTTTCATTCCTCACTCGAGTCTCTGGTACAGCTGCCAAAAAAGTTCATCGTTCGTCATTCTATAACCGTGTTATTCACGGGTGCAAGCTTTTGGGGTGGAAAATCTCTTAATTTTGAAAATATTTCATTTATATTCTCAAGTAGAACTTTCCTCATTGTCAATTTCAAAAATAAACAACAAAATCAATTAGGAGCTTGTAAAATATTAACTGTTGCATCGCATTCTCTATAATACAAGAAAAACACTCCTGTCGTTGGGGTTCTAAGGGTCGTAGCGCGACGAAAAAATAACATATAACCTCGTCACGCGAATCGTCTGCTTCGACAGCTTTCGTTTTTTAAGCAAGTTTAACGAACCGATAACTCGTGGTTTTCACTTGACGAAACATTTGCCAACCCTTAAACGCAACTCTCTTCAATTTCTCACGCACACTGATTTCTCAACCTCCTTCGGTTGCTGCTATTTTAATTATGAAAGCGTCGACAGCCGCTGGTTTTATCAGAGCTACCTTTGCAGTTATTTTTCTATGAAATATCATTAATCAATTGTCAGCAATGAAATAATTGGGAAAATAATCAATCTCGTGTGTCATGGAATGCAGAAAATGTTGTAACGATGAGTCTCGTGTCTCATTATTATCAACATTTTCACAAAATATTCATCGAACCTGCTCCTAACGACTTGCTGAGGCCAAAGCAGTGGTTGTTACATTAGGCAGAGCAAAGTCAACATTTTTATTTGGAAGCTGCACGATGTGTATGAATTTGTTTTTCTACGAGCTTTTTTCCCATTTTTTTTCGTTCGTATATCTGTACATTTCTTCAGTGGATGCGCTGAGAAGGAACCACTTGGTGCACAACAGCTAACAACCCGAGGTTTGTTCCCACGCTTTTTTCCCAGCAATGCATTCTGTGTTTTCGTACCCCGCGGGCTTCCGGAAAGTATCGCACTTTTGTAGCATCGGCAAACACGTTTTAATGTTGCTTCGTACAACAATCATTTTTCCACACGAGTTCAAGTGATACGTTTCAGACATTCTTACTCTCGCCAAATCCATATGATTTTCGTTACGTAATCACGGCCGCGCCTGCGCATGCGCGCCCCCCGCTTGGCTACTTCCTCGTTCTTTGAACTCTTTCTTTCTATAACATGTACAGGTATGTTTTTCAATTTCCGGGGATCAACTTCGAAAATTATGCATCGAAAATATTTCCCAAGCGAAAACAAAAACGAAGCTCGCGGCATGATTTTGCTTTATTGGAAACCTGCTTCCGCAAAGTCTATTTTCGTTGTGTTTTTTTGTAATTATAAATTTCAAGCTGCGGGGTTCGAGCGCAAGCAACTAGGCCATAAAAATTCATTTTGAGCTCACGCTGCAAACACGATGTTTTCGACGGAGAATTTATAAAAATGGCATCGAGAAAAATAGCGTGAAACTTCAAGAACGAAGGTTGTCAAAAAAAACGTATCCTACTCCGACAATTTAGCGCGATGAAAGAGATTCTTTTGGTATTTGTTGGTGCCAATTTCTGGAGAGGGTTGAGTGATTCTCGGAGCCATCTGACTATGTGCAACGCGGCGGATGAAGAGAAGCCTGACGGAGTTTCTTCGAGCGAACATAGGGCAAAGGGATGAGAGGAAAAGGGGAAGAGAAAGCGAGAGAGCAAGAGAGGCGAGGGGTGCAGAGCCAAAAGAGGTAAAAACCGAAGACGAAGTAAAAAGCGAGGAGATTATACGAGGGTGAGCAGCTCTTTGCCGGCTGTCTCGCGTCTGAGATCGATGAACGCAGATTGAAAGGGAAGGGTGAGCGAGAAGAGGGCTTTATCTTTTTTTTTTTATTTCACGACTCTGTGACGAGACAGGAGCTCAAAAGGAGAACGAGAGCAAAATATGAGTGAAAAAATAGCTGACTTTTGGCTTATTTCTCCATTTTTTTCACGCCCCGTTCTCATCATTTTCATTTTTCGTTGGTTTTCTATTTATTTTGCTAACATTTTAACGTTACGTCATTTACGTTTGAATAATTAACTTGATATATTGCCATCATGAAATTTCGCAATTTCATCATGAAATATCTATTTGATTTTCCACTTATAGAAAATTACGAATCGCAGCTCAGTTTTCGTAAGCTCTCGAAAAAGAGTTTTTACAATTACTTGGTTCAATCTAAGAGTATTTTTATACATCAGCACCATAGTTTGAGTAAGCCCCAAGTGAAATTTTCATCCGCTTCAAACGTACTCTCGTGATAAATGTATCCACATAATATATGGAGGAAAGATTTTGTCGTTGAAATACACGTCTCTGCATTTTCTATGTACATGATACATTCGTATATGCTTTCCATAAATCGGTGGCAAAGCATCGTCGCAGTGCTGCCATCTATAAACTAAGGCGTCGAAAGGTCGACGACTGGAGTATCGGTCTCGTAACGCCACTGTGGATAAATATGTAAGGGCGATCGAACTCCAGATACCTTCAGGGTAATTATCCCAGAAAGTGAATTACTGTTGAACTTAAGTATTTTCAACGGATAGAAAAGCCTAGAAAATTAGCTTCAGGAAAATGAGCAATTATTGAAACATTGAGAGAAAAATTTTATTTTGGTAAAAGTTTTTTTGTATGTACAAACGTTTGAAACTATACATTTGAAGAGAATAATTGTAGGAAAATGTTGTTGCTATTGACGAACTTATAATACTAAACAGCCTTGTTCGTTATCAGGAATTATTTGCAATTGACACGTTTGGGGATTCGTACTGTTGCACGATGATAACGCTTTTGCTCGTTTTTCATGCTGGAAGTTTGAAGTTTTGAGAGTAACAGTCTGTGGAAGATTACTTTTCGGCAGTCGAGCTTCATAATTTTGGATACCATCGCGTGTTAGACTACTGGAAGAGTTTCATTTTCAAAACTAAGGTCGTGACCAATGAACTCAGGAAAAGAGGATTAAAAAAGAGCCATAAAAAAGGGTCCTAGGATTCGATTGAATTGAATTCGAAGGGGATATCGGTCGGTGGAATTTCTATATATCGAGCTTTTTAGTGTATCGAGAAAAGAGGGGTTCGCTTTATTTCCTATCACAGTTTCGCGAGTCAGAAAGTGTTACTCTTTTGTCTGCTGGTATCTTTTATATCTGTGAGAAAATAGGTGGAACGTGGAGATCGCGAAAAGAACACAGCGGAGGAATAAAAAGAAAAGAGCAGATAGTATTCGGAGGTGAGCAAGAGAAAAGTAACTGAAAGAGACTTTTTTGCAAACAGCACGAAACAAGGAGTAGAAAAGTTATCCTCGAGCAGACTCTCGTAGTCGAAAGAACAAGGACGTGAAGAGCAGCTCGTAATATAAAATTCTACGGGGATTGATTCGATTAAAATTTAATTAGCTTCAATAAGACCTGCAACTCGAGATAAGACAACACGTCATTGGTCGCATTCTACGCTTATCCAATAATAGCTTGATCCTCGAGTTCGACAGTTGACAACATAATGATGAGGCGACATGAAGTTAGATCATCCAAATTAACTTATCCCCAAATTCAATACGTTCGTTCTTGTCTCGCCTCTCAAACTTCAACTATCATTCTAAAACCGTATACGATTCGGCATTGCGTCCTGGATTATAATTATTTGTGTCAAAACAGAAGTTAATTGGAAAGGAGCGAGCAAAACGAGTGGAATCTAGCCCTCCCCAGAGTTTTTTTATCTTTCAATGTAATTTGCTGCGAGACGGAATGTGCTATTTACCACAAGTCTTTGGCTCGCATGATCTCACAGCGGTTTTCACTGCTCGTCTCTTCCTTTTTACGCGGTGTCCAATTGTACTCCCAAGGCGAGAAATTGTCTGCGCTCTCTTGTTCCGCAAAAGCGAATGCTAGGAAATAACTAAGCAAACTGAGAAACGTGAAACGCGAGCGACAGCCAGATGTGTATCTTCATGTGTTTTCGTGTACGTGTGCTGGTGTCAACGCTTGTACAGCGAGCGAGGCGCTATCACGAGCGAGAAAAAAAAATGTACTGGTAGTTCGAATAAAGTCGGCAAAGATGAAAAAGAGTAAATGAAAAATGGAGATGCGGCAAAGAAATTTGAAAAATTAAACAACTTCAGCTTTTGTTCTGTTAAGCAAACATTTTAATTAATGATAATAGTATGTGGGAAACAAGAAAGACCGCAGCAATATAGAACGAAGTAGTCCCAGAAGAAATACACTTGAAGGAACAGCGTCGAAAGTTTGTATTACAAAAAGATCGTTCGACAAATTCAAACTTTCTTTATTCTATCATCCATCAAAGTTCTAAAGTGATCCAAAGTACAAATATTATTTATAAGTGATCAAAAATCGAACTTTTTTGCACAGGTCTTTCCCACGATTTTTTCTATTTTTCACGGTACCAGTAATAATAATGCGCACTAAAACAACAACAATAATAACAACAATGGTAAAAATGGTAATAAAGATACGACCAGCATCGTCGACGGAAAATCTCACCGCATCATTGCAATTACAGCGAACGCGGTGTGACACAAGCTCCTTGATGTTAGAGCTCAGCATCTCCGTCCGTTTTGTTTGCTCAATGTACTCACAGTAACCGTTCTTCGGGCATATTATTGTTTATTCTCTCACTGGAAACTTTGCTCTCTTCTTCTTTTGACTCATTCTCATCTCAACACCGCACTAGCCAGATTACCCTTTTGTTTCACCCAAGAATATTATACTCCCTGGATAGAGTTTGCTTCTGTCACGCTGAAAGTCGACGGATTTCGACGTCACACTGGGCTTGGAGGAGCTTCTCATTTCTTTTTGAGAAAATAGAACGGAGGAAGAGATTTTTTCTTTCCATTCGAGGAATCTCAACGATTTTTCTGAATTTTTTTCAAATTTCTCCTGCCTCGGTATAGAAAGCAGGAATATAAACAAGGATTTTCGGGACTCTGCATTACCGTTTTATCAGCTCTGAGAATCGAATAGTCGTGTATTGATTTACGGCGATGACCAATTTTTTCAAATTTATATTTGACTTTTTCTCTTGCTCTCTATTTCCCTCTTGCAAACATAATATTTTAACGCGATTGGATTGAAAGATTTTTCTCGAATTTGAGAGGTAAAATTTAATAACACTAATGGCTGCATTCCAGGAATGAAGACATGCAGCACGTCCATTCAAATCGTTTCGTATATTAATTTCAAAACTCTTCGAGAACAGCTGGTTCTAGTCAGTGAATAAATTCTCGTATCTCGTATATTTGGAGGAATATCATTTTGATCCCAAAAACGTGTGGCGTACTATGTTATGATTTTTTAAATTCGAGTAAGACTATTTGATTTCAGGAATCAGTTGATTCGAAAAATCATGACTGTGAAGGTCAGTCTCAACCGTGATTCGTGTATTAGGAACGTTCACAGTTTTCAGATCGAAGCTTTTCTTTGGTCAAAAGCCAGACTAACCAAACGAACGAAAGACTAAAAGCTCTTCCATTTTGCTGAACGCTTTCCGATATTCGATCCGCGCATTGCCACCTCCGAATGTTGTCTCTCCTTGTGTAGAATATTTAACAAACATCTGCTTTGCCAAATTGATAAAAGCCAGCAATGCTATTTTTCGAAATACCTCAACTTTGTACCACACACGTGAACTGCAAGGTGCTGCGCCAAACAGGGGGGGAGGTGGTCACGTAAAAGCAGCATTGAATTCTCGCTGAATAAGCCAGACGTTTTGAAATATTGTGGACTTGGAATTAACGCTTTCGTGCGTTTATTTGATCGTTTTTATTCGTGGTGAATTTTTTCCAGTGCTTCTCTGACGCGCGAGATTGAATCGCAAAATGAATGGAACAGACATCCAATGAAAATAAGAACTTGATGGATTTTATAATTTGCCCTGCTCCAGAAACCTCGTCATATTTTATTTACGAATATTATTTTTTAATTTGCTGCACGTTCAATCAACGGGATGCAATATACAAGGCGTCGGAAGTGCTAATTGCAGAAAGCATTTGGCTTCAGACAGCTGTACAAGTATAAAAAAATGTTCTGCTGCTTTACAAGCCAATGAGCGATTCTAGTAACCCCGTCTGAAGGAGTTTTGCGTCCCTAATTAGAATGCTGCTCAGAAAAAAGAAGAAGAAAGTGATCCTCGAATCCCTCGTTTACCTCGAAAATTGGCGTTGAATTCTACCTGGATTTTGCTCTTTGTTCAGACGCTACAGCCATTCATCGGCGATGAGCTTCTTTTTCTTCTCGCTCGATTTCTCTCTCTCTTCCTCTCGCTTCCGCTACGATTCTCTCACGCTGACATACTTTCCGTGCTCTCGATCGTTCTTCCGCTCGCATTTGGATTCTCGCGCGTGCAACTCTCCAGTTTGAATCGTTCTGCACAATTCGGCGTCGGTCGATTGATGGATGCTCTGAGAAGCGCTTCGGGAACGAGGACAAGAAATGATATTTTTTGTAATCGATTCTCGTTTTCAAATATCAAAGTTCAAATCCAACAACCGCGAGCATCGACATTCCCATCCACGGAAATCGGCGTCGATCCGTTTTAACCAATATTAAATTTATCCACGTTGTCCAGTCATCACTTCCTGAAACACGCAGCTCTAGATTTTGTAGAGAGCGATCCAGGAATGTTGAACGTCGAGTGTGGATGTTGCTGGCACCGAGAGATGAAACGAGGCTCAAGGGTAGCTTTTCTTGGTGTTTACAGGAGCGTTTTAGAACACGGCGAGCCCCGTGCGCATGAGGGTTTATTATATAAAGGGAAAATTCTCGTTATATCTTTCGACTTCCGTCCTTGTTTCCTTGTAGAACGTGCACGAAATCTCCAGTGCCGTTTCTCCGCCACCGAAGCGGTATATCCGTTTACATTACGCTGCATAATTCATGGGGGATGTCATAGGGGGGCGCGAGCTGTATAATGGGCCACTGGACATTTCGGCTGGATCCCGCTATTGTTCCAGCTGTAGATTGAGAAGAGAACTTGTGCCGACGCGCTTCTGGACATTAAAGGGGCCAGAGCTATGATCACAGCTTTCCTCATAGTTACACCCACGCCAAAAGGTATGTGCACGGTGAACAAAACCCTCGACTATATCGAGGACACGAGGATCTGTACCGAAGCCAGAGTATCTGAATACAAGAGTAAATCTCTTCACATACCCGATGGAGCATTAACTATTCACACCTTAAACATTCTTAAGCGAGCCTGCACAATTTCCCCCATGCATTTTGGCTGGTAACTAACATAAAAGTAACGAAAACCAGAATCATATTCTCAGGAATATGGTGAGCGAGTAACCGAAATTCACTGATGGGTGGGTTCATGTGTTGAAAATTTCAACTCGTAGACACCACACTCCCTTCGAGGTCAGACACTCACCACACTGGTGCAAATTGGCACTTCGACTTTTCAACATTTTTTATTTCATCCATTAATGTATAGAATTAATGTTACAACGAGACTTTTTAGGGGTAAAAATTCCTTAGTTATCGATTACGATCATCAATGACATTGAAAAATAAAGTTTTATTATAGAAAAATGACCAAATTGAAGAAAGGAATTTTGAAAAGCTGTTTTTTTTTAGTTTTCGTGGGTGCAAATTTGCACCAGTGTCGTATCTATGGTAATTTTCATTCTTATGGTATCATGGCCAATCAGATCTTGGAATGAGATAAATTTATTGGGCCTATGAGCCAACTATGGAGTATGACTGGTCTAATAAATTATTGAATATCTGTAGAACGGTCCGTCGAAGAAGGTGCTATCGCGAGTAATCTACTGTACGGAGTCGAAGTCGTTTTATTTTAAGATGTACGATAATAAATCTACGAAGCAGCTTGTCTCGTAATTCTTACTCGGAGCGCTGGCTCTAAGACTTTGATGTTTAATGATTGCCACTTTTTTAAATATGAGAGACGGTCGAGTAACTCAAAAGGGCTTGGAATTGAATATCGGGCAAAACTCGTAAATTCCGCGAGGAATATTCTGAGACATTTATCATAAGTTTGCAACGGCGCGTCGTTCCGATTAAATCCAAATCCTCCATAGATTCAGTCCAGATTCGAACGGCAGAGCGAAGAGAGGCCGAGAGACATTGAGAAATATCTCTTCAAACCAGGCTACAGGATGCAATTAATTTGCGGATCTTCGTGTCTCGTATACAGTATTCCGTACTGAGCAAGAGGGGGGGGGGGGGGGAGGTTCATCAGAATCTTTTGAGAAGGTATTCAGTAAACGAAGGAGAAACAGAGCAAGACAGTGGTTGGAGTCTCGATGCGAAAGGATATGTTACGATTTATGAATATCTCGCTGTATTCAACTAATTTACGAATGAAAATTGAGGGCGATCACTGCGCCTGTTAATTTATGGTTGTTGCTTATTTTCGCACGTAATTCCTCAAGCATAAACATGAGTCTTTATAAATAAAAAATTTTCAGATTACAGGAATCCTGATAATTTTGAACGAAGATTCCGAACTTCGGTTATAAAGCTTCTCGACCTCGTTACCGTTACTTTAGATATTGCGCTGTCGATCCAATACAGCGGAAAAGAAAATACACTGAGCTTATATGAGCGTATCGTTCGAAACACTGATTGCTCGGTTTATTGAGCTTTTGCAGAAAATTCTGCACACACTCATCCCTCGGTCTGGATTCAGAGATCGGCACGTTTCTCCTCCGTTCGCGCCACGTATCCTGTTATAACGTTTTGTTTAGCTGCCAGGATTTGAGGCTTTTTTAAGGGGGCAGGGAGGGATCGCTGCTTTGAATGGCGAATAAGCCACCAGACTTCGATATACGATTTTTTCTATCCTTTTTCTTTTCAGCCCCTCTCTCTCTCTCTCTTTCCCTCCCTTTTCGCTTTGTCGCGTTTGCTCTGTCCCGAGTAGCGTGATCTCTTTTTTCATTCTGTCTCGTTCTTCGTCACACCGATGCAACACACAACTTTTGGGAGACAATACTGTGTGGACACTTTTATGTGTGCCTGTATGTGTAACTTTCTACGTGTTCTGGATAGTGATTTAGGTATGCCGTGCAGTGCCCTCTCTCTCTCTGTTTCTCTTTTTCGTGCACGTCTCCTCGAAATCCGCGGTGCTCTCAATGTCACCGCTGGTAGCAAGCAAAAGGTCGTAAACCCCGAGATCCAGAGTAGTCCCAACGGTCTCCATGCCCTTTTGTATCGGAGGAATCGATATCCGTATATGCAGCCATAATAAAGTATACGTACGGCAGATTCACGTATCCGAAGATTCGTTTTTCGGGTCACGGATTTCTGGGGCTATCACACTCGGTCCAATTGTTCGAGGGACTCGCTCCTCCACCTCGGGTTCTCCCTGTTCTCAGAAAGTAAACGATCATTCCAAAATCATATTTAATGCGAGCATAAATAATATTTCTCGTGTATTGTTTGCCGAACGAAAAGCGCATTTCTACACTTCTTTTCATACGGATCAACTGGTAGAAAAAAACATTTGACGAGAAATAATTTACGATTTCGGATGAAAACAACATCGCGGTCGTCACTGCAGTTCAACGGAAAACTGTTTATATTCCGATCTAGTTTCTGTTCAGTGACTCATTTTCACTCAATTTTCCTCTGTAAGTGGTTCTTCTTCAATTGAAAATCTTATTATTGAAAATACACGATTCGATGTTGTAGAGAATAAAGAAGAAAAACTAGGAAATCTGAATGCTGGAATTGCAGTAATTCTCCCATAAGGGTTCGTCCGCAGAGAGGATCTTGGGAAAGAATCTCTTCCAAACTATCTGACCTCGAGAACCACTTTTCTTCTCACCTTCGACCGCGGTATACTTCATTCTTACGAGGAAAAGCTTGGCTCGACCTCGGGGAATCCCGAGTTCTTTCAGTGTTATAGTTCTGGACAAGCCGTTATGTTCCAACGTGGAAGGTTCTTCGCTTCCAGCCTCTTCTCCCGTTTTATTTTTCACGCTCGCGACGGCAATCTGTCGCTCTCACTCGACCGGACTACGGCAAGCTCTCTTTATTTCCAACTTTATTGCCGGCTCCAGATTTTTTCGTGCAATTATTATTATTATTTTTTATACCGAACACACGACCATTTCAATCTTTTTATTTTTTCCATCAGTCCGCTTTTATCGCGTCCAAGGGGAGACATAAACGTTCCTTCACGTATAATAAGATTGGTCAAAGAAATGTTTTCTCTTCCCAAGGAAAACCAGTTAAAGCTTCAACACCGATACTACGAAAAGTCGTCTCAACAGTAATTTATCCTCGAACGTAACATCGACCGTTTAAATCGTCGCGATATTCAATAAAGCCAGTAATTTGGCACCTACGTGGCACTAAGTATATGAGAGGTTTATCGATGCGTGATGACAAAAGTGATAACCTCGTCGACAAATTAACGGATTCGGCCTCATTTGGTAGGCCACGAATATTGGGGTGCTGCGAGCCTGGCTATTAGACATCAAAGTTGATTTATGTTATGTACTCCTGGCCGACCTTATAGCCGATATTAGTCGGAATATGTACGGTTTGTTCTAAATCAATGCCCACTGGTTCCAAATGTTATACATGCACCTGTTTACCTCACACAAATACACATGTTCCGTGTCATAGATGCTAATATGAGAGGTTTACCCTCCAAGTCCCACTAGAAACCAATATTTTCGAAGGTCATATCGGTGAAGAGGTTTGCTGGTATTTGGCAGGCTTGTAAACGGCGAGATCTCGTATTCACTCGTTCCTCGCGTGTGGATGTGTCTGTGCATATACACACGTTGTGCATATTACGTACTCTCTATCTCCGAGCAATCATCCCGTTAACGGAAGTCCTTAATAGGCTCGTAAAATTCCGGATACTGCAGGAAAACAGGAACCGGTGTACGAGCCCTACTTTGCAATAGTATTCGCGATGTCCTTCCGCTTGGATACAAGTTGCCCAAGCATGTAATAACCTTTGTAAATACACTGCAATCCGTATCTACGCGATGTGTTGTTCCTTCTTACTTGCGGCCAGCTAAAGCTTCACGTACCGCAAGACAATATAGCCCGCCAAGACGAGCGTTATATTTGTTCGAAATACGTTGCAGTGGTCGTGTCCTCGTAAAATATGCTCAACGTTAGCTGAGAAACGTTTTCGCGGGCGCGAAAAAGATCCGAGGGTGATGAAGCGCCGATGCTCCGGCTCGCTTTCATTGTCCCCTTCGTCCTTCTTAACCCCGATGTCGCTACGCGCCTTCTTCGCTTCTTTTTCACCCTCGTTCCTACCATGAACAATAGGAGACTCCCATAACCCAGCGCAGTCGTTAAACTGCAACTGGAAGCCCTGAAACGAGCCAACCGGACTGCTCCGAAAGGTGTACGACAAAATCGTTGTGGAACGCGCGTTAATGTGACATTCCGGAACGCACCTCAGCCTAGAATTTATTTCCTTCTAGTCCACCTTAAACCCGCACGTTTTCACCTCCTGCTCCCAGACTATTTTCTCCTAGAGATAAGCTTTATGGCTGAGATCGTATAACGCGGAATTGTCGGTAACAAAACATCGGCTACTTCGTGCTTTTCACCGCATCAACCGAAAGATGCTTCGCTCCGATTTTGAAAAAGTAGAATAACGATCTCCGGATACCGCCAACTTCATTTAGAATCTCATTTGACATCAGCATTTTTAAGGGGATGGATCAGTTGGTACATCGCAACCGTGAGTGCGAGAGAGATAGTTGCAAATTTCGAAATCGAAATTCTTTGACACAGTTTGACCGATTAAAAAAAGACTCTGTCGGTCGATTTTTGCCATCGTTCTGCGTAGGCTGACAGAGCCTTTTTTTAATCGATCAAACTGTATCAAAGAATTTCGATTTCGAAAATTCCAAGTGAGGTTAGTCGACTGATCCATACTCTTAAACAGCAAAGTTCAATTGCATTTTTTAAATCTCACATAATTAACTGGATAAAACAAAGTTGAATGGGAGCAGAAACGTCACATGGGAAAAAACTGTACGACATGTTCACTGTGGCTCGGAAAGAAACGTTGATAGATCACAGTCTCAACGAAGATAAGCAGCCGCGCTCTTACAACGCTGGAATGGTTTTTACGTTTCTTGCTGGTTTCTTCCGAGGTCACACGACTTTTGGGATGCGAATACTTTGAGATAGTTTGTGAATCGTCGGTCGTAAAACATTTCTCATTTCTCGAGATGTCCTCGTGTGTCTCACGTTCCTTATTTCGTCAGGATGAGCATACGTTCCACGTGTACTATGTCGAGTACAAAAAAAACTTTATTATTTCGAGAGTATTTTTGCTAAAAAGGTTTCCTGCAAAGAAATAGTCTGAATTCGCTGATGCTTATCATTGAAATGAAAATATTGGAAATGTGTTCGAGCGACGCTGCGTCCAATACCACAAAATTTTCTTACCTCTGCGTTGGAGAAAATTAATTAACTGATTTTCCATTTATCAATCTGAAGTCGTCAAATGCGAGTCGTAAAGAATGATTAATCATGGGGCGTTCGACAGATCTGTCGTTCTAGTTATCACTTTATTACTGATTATTTAGAACATTTTTTTTCTACTTTTACTAATAATTGATATTAAAACATAACTAAAATTCAATCATCATGAATGATTTGAATTCCAGTTATGCTCGGTATATGGAATTATTAAATTCGCTTCCGAGAAATATCTCCTCCAAATATTTTTGATCGTCCATCAAAATTCTAGGCGAGAGTTAATTCTGTTAATCCATGAAAATTGTATAAATGGTTCCAACAAGAATATATTGGGAGTTAGGATCGGGAATTAATCCAAGCAGGAAAATTCTTTTCAACATTTTATCCCAGCACGTCCAATGGCTGGTTTCCTTTATACATGAATTCATGGCGCTTTCATTATCATGGAATTCGCAATTTCCATTAATAGTAATGATTTTCCCATCGAATTACAAATGTTATTGCGTGCTCAGTGTCATTCGTACTGATTCGTCAAAGCACACATGAACGTGCTTTATTATGATACAATGTTGGCTGGTTCACCGATGTTGATATTGAAGGGGGATGATAAAAACTATTCGGGAGCTCTTCGCATCGTCTCTCCCATTTTTTCCATCCTTTATAATGCCCCAGAATGAAATCAGCATAATGCTGAAGGAAAATTGCTCTGGAATGTTGTCTCCCATGTGACTAAATAATCTACTTATACTAGCAAATTCGAATGGTGCTGGATTACATTTTTCCGGAGTGTATATTTTACAGTTGAATATATTTTTCGTTACACTGAATTTCGCATGCAATAAAGCCAGTGCCAGCCGATTGGAAACTTCGCTACCAAATGGCTATCATAATATGTTCGAGTTTCAAAACAACGTTTGAATATTTTACACGTGTATTGAGTGAAAATTGTAAAAGAAAAAGTTAATTTCGTGATGGCTGTATTTAAAAATTACAAAATAAATATGTGGCACATTGGTTTAGTGTATGAAAGAAAGTCGATGATATCCGCATCGGCAGAAGGTGAAAGAACGTATCTAAATTTATCCACAAGTCTTCCCTCAGCTATTCACGCTTCGGATTAATTAGTGGAGTAAAAACCGACAATATATAAAGTTAACGCTCTTCCATTTACTTGGTTATGGTGCCCTGACGATCAATCCTTTTTGTTTCTTTTGTTAGGATTTCGTTCCACCTGCACGCCTCGTGCATATACATGTTGACCAACGAACTGGCTCCTCGGTGGGCTCGTTTTTTAAATCTTTTCTTTATTTGCTCCGTCGCTTTTATTAAAGCACGAGGTTGCCTCGGTCAAATTGAAAGAGGATGAAGGAACCACCGCGAGGGGCTCGAAAGAGGGAGGTTCGAGGCAGCCGTATTAAAAAGTAAACTATCTGCAGCCACTCTCCGGGAGCCGCCTCGTGACTTTCCGCAAACTCCCAAGCTTTTACCCGAAACCCAGAAAACCGAAACTACCAACAAGAACTTTTCTATTTTCCTTTCTCATCCTCTCAATATTCCGTGGACTATGGCAACGCCTGGACCACTTTCGTATGAGAAACTGAGAGGGAGATACCGGTAATTGTTTTTCTCTTACTCCTTCGTTCGTCTCTACCCCATCGTCGGCCACCGGGATATCTATACTCCGGGCATAAAAACTCCGTACCAGCTTCCAAGCGCAAAAAGCAAGCCTTGGTAGAAATTCCGCGAGTAATCGCAATGAGCAGTCGAGCGTGTCTCACGGATTCGACTAAATTCTTCTCGATCGGGAAAATATCCAATATTCCGAGCGGCGAGCGCACTGTGACGCCCCATTCCTGTCGCTCCCTCACTATTTTTTTGTTTCGTTAAGACTTTCCCATCACCGAGCCATTCTTTCATTTTCCAACTCTTTCACTCTCCAATACATTTAAGTGGGTTAACACATTCGCAAAAGTTTATACGAATCTACAGTTTTTCCAGTCTCGCGTGGCTTTGAGATTCACATTATTTTATTTTAAGGTGTAGAACTAGAAAATTGTATTTGAAGAACGTGCCAATAAGGATGAATACTGGGTACATGAGTGGCAAACGCGGCGGGCACTGATTGAGCTAACATCATTGATTTCATTCGATCACTTTTAGCCTCACCTACACCCGTAGGGTTCGTGTCTTCCGGACAGCAATCGAGATTTATGGGCATTGAAATGGAGTGGAAACAGCAATGAGATTAAAGCGAGTAATTGTTCTATCTTCATTGAATGACGAAGTTTCGAAAACTTTGGTACACACGAACGGTTGGAGCTGCATGGATACTTAATTTGATCGGCGCTGGGACGAAGTATCGAATAGTGAAAAGTTTGAGCTTCGTAAGGCTGTCCGGAGTTGTGGGGGTTTGTCAGTAATTACAAATTCATACAAATCAATGTATTCGGTAGGTCCTCGATAATACAGGAAAATGGAGAATACGAGGATGCTGAATGCCGGAGGCAAGAGTGTTGTTGTGTAAGCTTCCGTGGTGCCGAGTAGTAACGAGAGGGATTGAGGTGTGCTCGGACTAGTGCTGGCGCTGCTGGTTTTAGCTAGTGGTGGTTCGTTGGCTTTTGTCTATTCGGTAACTCGGTGGCTTGTTGAGTTAGCGAGTGAAAGAGGGAAGTAGTGTTTGCGAGGCTGTGTCTCCACGTGCCTCTCTTTGTCGTCCTTTTCCCATCCCCTTAAATTCACAGATCAGCCTCTCATCTTCCAACCGATGTGTGCGGATGCGGTGTACATCGGTGTGCGTTAGTATAGAAGCAGGTAGGTGTTTACAGTTTGGTGGAGAAAGAGACAGGACAGCAAAGTGGAAGATAGTTGGAAAGAGCGAGAGCTCGAGGAAAAGGGTGCGAATGGCTGTAACTTGTATCACTGCGAATGCAAGCCAGTGTCCGCTCCAATTAACTTTTCACCACTAATTTATGCGCCACTCGTGAACCCGTGTTCGTGCATACTCGTGATCTTCTCAACCGTACGGTGGGCTTGTGTCGCACATTGGCCCAGTGAAAACAGCTTGGCCAACACAGCTCCGTGAGTCTGTGCATGAGAAAACAGGTAAAGCTATTTTGCCATCTACCGGATTTGTACGTTGGTAGATTCTCCTCTGGCACAAGCAGAGCCTAACTTTACTGGTTGTATCCAAACACGGTTCAACCCATCTAGCTTCTTCTCTCTCCCCCGCCTCTCCACCTTCTTGTACTCACACCTTTTCTTTCCTGTTTTCATTTGCAGCTATATAGCTAATAACGGAAGCCGGCAACTCTTCGTATTTTTACAAATTTTCCTACAGCCGCGTATTCACCGAGCGAGGAACCAACTTTGCACGTCAAGGACGCTTCGGGAGGAGACTTCCAGCTACTACTTTCATAATGCCTACCTTCTCTCTTGTTTATTTGCTCGATTTTTAAGCTCCTCGCTTCTTTTGGTTTCTACTTTTTTTCAAATCCCCGGCAGAGCGTTCCTTTATGTTTTTCATTTTCCTTTCTACCCGGATCCTCGCACCCCGTCAGCTCACAATATCGCAATCACGTACTCGGCTAGATGTGCTATCCTTACGAGAGCTTACGTTATACCACAACTCCTTCTTAGCAGCCGTTGTTTCGCTGTACCAGCTTCATTATTATAGTAAAAAAGAGTATCAAGAACACGAGGCTCATAGAAATGAAAAAGCGACCGTTCGAAGTCGTTATCATTTCGTATTTGTTCGTTGCCAACGTGCATCGAAAACGTCAAAAATAGATCGGAACATCTCCCGTTGAAATAGGACTACGTTTGCGTCAATTTGCACGTTAACCCTCACACATTTCGGCACTCTTGTGTCTCTATTAATATTCATGTCGTCGTGTCCTTTGGCGCTGACTCACAGAGAGTGGCAGCAACTGTCCGGCCACCTTCTCTCACTCTCTCTCTCTCTCTCTCTATTCCTCATTTCTCCGTCTATTCCATTCCCGCGTATCTCCCTTGGGCCTCGGGCATTACAAACCGGTAGCGACACAGTTAGGTTCCTGGCACTGCCACCGAATGCCACGATCAACACGGCCTCATTGCTGTTGTTGTCACCTAGAAGACCAGTCGCTGACATTTCAATGAAAGGCACACATGTTTCTCGTCATTCCACGTTTTATTTACCGGCTGGTACAGCAATAGATCACTCGGAGCGGTCCATAAATTATGAAAATATTCAATGATCCGGCAATAAAATAGCCAGAATACAAGAATCGTGATGAAACATGATATTTCTATTGAAAACAATTTTCACCAAGTGCCTCAACAGAATAGTTTTTTCTTATCGCCAATAACCGATTGATTCGTCCTTTTGTTATATTTTCTCGTGAGGAATGAATCAAAATGTTGTAAGCATCGTGACCATCGAACAGAACAATGGGTACAAAGTGTTTGCTGCAGGGTTTTTCAATCGATTGCACTGATTTGATTGCAGGCACTTTATAGACATGAGACTATCGTGAGGTGCCGATGTTTCCCATCCGATCACAAATAAATCGTCGAGAGAATAGATCTCTGTGACTTCCTCTACCGCCCCCATGTCCGCGCGTCTCCATTTCAACGAATTCTCCAGCCCACAAGGCATTGCGGGTGCTGTTTGGTGTCCAGTTGTATAGTTCTCCTATCTCGACAATGTCCGCCCTTGTACACGCTCCCTTACTATGCCTCGAACACACGCAACTATATGGCTGATTGGAAGTTTGTCCACACATGACTTGTTCGCCAATCCATTGTTTCCACCAAACAAAACTACGAGCTTCTGCTACTCCGCTTTCCTCTTTCATCCTTCGTTACTTTTTTCCTGCTTTTTCCCTTCTCTCGACCACACACATCCGTCAGGATAAAGGCGTGTTATGCCGACCACGTATTTTCTTTGCTGCATATACCATGTTCGAAAACAAAACTCGTGTTACATGGAACATGGGACCAGAGTTGATTATCGTTGCATCGTAAGAGTCAACTGTCTCGATTCACTTTTCGAAAAGTACGCAAACTCGAGTTTTTCAAGCAAGTTTATACGATGAAACATTCAACGGATGCAGGTTCAGTTTCATGTGAACACGAAGAAACCATAAATACCGATGATTAAATGGATGCAGGAACATGTTTTTTCATTAGGCCACTGTCGTTTGCGTTGAGCTACTTCTGTCGGAGGGATCGCAAGAGAGATCGACCAGTTACGCTCCCATCGAGGATGAAATTCGTCAAAGTAACTCATGGTGACGTTGCGTGTCAGAGGTGCCAGAAGCGCCAGAATCTCCCGGTTCGATGCTCGTTCATCCTTCGGTTTTCCATCCGTGTAAAACGATCCAGCGGATTACGTTTTTTGTCATTATGTATGCAGCGTCCTCCAATACAGAAGGCGAATAACGTGATGAATTCGTTGAATATTAGAGAAGACAGGGGTTCGAAACAGTGGTTGACAAGTTGTAACAATACCTCAATCCACGCGGAGAAAGCTTTATTGTTAGGTGATTGTTGATGCGAGAATTGGTACATTATGATGAGCGGTAGCTCTCCCGCATCGAGCAATTAGGTCCCTCGTCTCAGGTGAGCTCTCGTAGGGTTGCCAGAGTTCGCATAGTGTGGGCGAAAGGTTAATGGATAATTCTGCTCCATTAGACCACCACAGGAAGACGCAGAAGATGGAATGTAGGCCTTGGCAGCACAGCTGTGCGCACATTATCGATTCCCTTTGGGAGACCTGCTACACTCCCTCGTATATGACCTACCATTTTATTCAAAAAGTAAAAAAGGATACTCATGGAAATATGTTAGCTCTCTGACCTCGTCCTCCATCGTCATGCTTCACTCGGCAACCCCATTTTCGCATTAAACGCTTGTGTCTGAAGCTACCTTTCTCAGCCGAGTGGGTCATTCATCAGGATGAAAGTTGGCGATTGGATACTACTCTTTTGCCTTTCGCTGCTAAGATGCACTTTTCCATCGTCCCAAAGGGGCTGCCATTTTCCATGGGTAAGATCATTGCGAGAACGACACCTACGACGAGCTTTAAAACCCATCGGCCATAAAATCTTGTGTCTCAATGAACGTTACTTCCAATTTCTTCTAAATGTATATAGAAGGAAATGTGGTAAGAGTGGCAGAGCCAGTATTCGGTTTCACCTTTCGAGAATTGTTTTTTCTTTCCGTAGAGACTTCACTCTCGCAACCGTTTTAACGACACTCCTTTTTTCAACTCCGTTCCACTCACTCGAGCGCAAGCTCTTATTTCGTTTTAGAAGTGGACGATGATGACAGGCATTTCCGGATTCGCTTGTGGTGTAAAGCCATGCGCCTCAATCAGGGCTTTTATGAGTAGTCGTATCATAAAACACAACGGAGGTGAAATGTTACGACAATAATTATACTTAATCGGAACGGATCAACACGCCAGGGCAAATGTGCCTTCCTGCTTTCCGTGGCAGGCTATTTTTTATTTTTCTCAATGTACATCGCTCTCTCAAATCCAGTCTCAGTAAGATCCTTTCCTAGCAAGTGCACCGGAAGTGGGCGTGACCGTTAGATATACGGGGTTCTCGTACTCGCCCTTTCACCTCTGGCTCTTAAGGGCTTCGTACCGTTTTTTCGCAGGTCTCTACTCTTCCGGAAATTACATCATAAATTGAAACTTCACGTTCACGTCCCAGTATGAAACGAAAAGTGGTGTTATTTGTCAGTGACAGCCATCAAAAATGCATTTGCCAAAGACGAAAAAAACGACTTGGAAACCCAGAGAAAGGTAGAAAAACGTTCGACATTCGACGTTAATTAGATACAGCCAGACAACGCGTGATTTGACTTGGGACCAGAGACCGAAGAGGTTCATAAATAAAGTGCGTTGTTCGAGCACAGAAAAAATTAGCTTTTAAGAGTCAAAAGGCCTGTTCACGAGGAGAAAATATGAAGGATCAAGTTCGAGATTACTCGTCTCTTCATCGTACATTCAAAACCCGATGAAAAGAATGACGAAAAGTGCGCGAGTCATATAGCATCATCATATATCTTTGACCTTTTTTGACTCTATTCAATATGATATTGCGTATGACATTTCAATCTCTGAGAATATGTACAGATTAAGAATTGACTTTCCCTCTTTCACGGTTTGACGGGATGCCGAGCCCCTCAAACTCGATCATATTGGACACGGAGCTTTCCATCTTCTGATCCTCCCCGAACGTATCGTCTCCCACCTCACCAGTAATACACCTCAAGCTTTCTATTCCGACATCTGCTTATTCCTTTTGGTTTCAAGAGTGACACGGGTCGGGCCAATATGCGGCAAAAGTTATGCGACATTGGCTCGATCGAGTGGAAACCAACGAAGATGCTGAGTTTCGCAAACTTTTCTTCCAACCTTTCCCGACACGCAATAAGAATTTAATATCAGTCGAGGAAGCATCGTGTGTTGGCACGGTGCACAAATCAATTCGATATTACATGAACGAGTTGTGTACTCATCCGGCCTACGAAGAAACGTCTTTGTCAATTATTTCATGCATCCAAATAAATCCTCATTCTACCCAGCACTGATGATCACCGGCTCGATTCCTATAGTTACAGGGTTGAATTTCTAAATTCAAAAGCAGCAGCTATTCATTGGCCATGTAAAACCTCAATTTTCTCACGATCGAGCGAAGTAATACCTTTGAAAAAGTATAATGCGATGAACAGAGCGGCATAGACAAGAGGACGAAGAAGAAGAACAACAATAAAGGAGAGGGGCGCCGAACGAAACTGGCGATTAGTAGAATCAAGAAATTCTCGTAGTATTCCGGTAGCTGGTTAGATCGTACGAAAATTCTCTTTTGAAATATACGCCCCGAAGGGGATTATTGGAGAGCGAGGCTGTCTCGACTTTGTACGTAACATTCGCTTGCACCGACATCAGGCTCTGAAGCGCGACGCCTCTTTTACTCTCAAGCCCGGTCGTCCTTTCACTCGACTCTGCGGGTTGGCTTAACTGGTGACCCGCCAAGAGAATCGAGCTCTTCCGCAATAACCTCCCTCACTCTTGCTCTCTCTCTCTCTCTTTCTCACTTCCTTTCATCCGCTCTTGTTTTCTCGAGCGGTCTCAGACTTACCGCACATACCGTCCTGAGGAGGGTCGAGGGGTCGAAGTGGAGCTCTTGGATAGTCGGAAAGGATTGGTGAGGAGAAAGCCGTAACTAGCTTAACACACCCGTGTAATGCCCGCCAGGGTAACACCACGACATTCCCGATCCTCCGATAGGGAATTACGAGGAGACGGGGAAAAAAGAAGAACTTGAAATAAAATAAAGAAAAAGAGGAAAAATACACACACACACACACACACACACACACACACGTGAAATAAAGGAGACGAAAGATAATGTTCACCGCTGTAAAAGACGAAGAAAAGCGAGAAGAAAAATGTGAGCGAAAAAGAGGCAAGCCAAACGAAACGATATGGTCCAGCCTGAGGCTAAGCTATGAAATATTTCGCCGACTCAGCTTTTCGTCACGATCGTTTGTCACATTGTGTAGAAAAAGGTTCTGTAAAATGTTACTTCTCTGCCCCACCTCCCACTGTTTTTTACGACAATTCTAACCCAATAAGTTAAGAAAAAAAACCATCCATGGGTGTTTTTTTCGCGTCCTTAAACCTTATGAAACAGCGTTTCTTTCATTCAAACTTCCATAATGCCTAAAAAGTTGATAATTGTAATTTTAAACTTTCGTTTGAAAAATCTTATTCCGTCCGTTCTTCCGGAGAATAAATGCACAAAAATAGTGGATCCAAAAACGATGAATCGAGTGTCACCTAAGGACTGGGCGACCCAAGCAACCCGTCGGCAACCCTCCCCTACGGTTTGGATGGTGTTTTCGCGGTGAGGAGAAGTGACAAAAAAAAAGGTACATCGAGATCCTCGCAGTTGCGGATTGACGTGGCTTGGACTCGTGCAGATAAAAGTGCCTCTACCGTGAGCGAGCACACCATGAACGCTGCACGGACTGATTTGTCCTGTTTTTATAAGTATTCAAAAAGCGCGATGATGCGAAATGATATACAGATAAGCAAGAGCTTGTAAAACGAGGGATGTGAAAACACGGGGCTATTTTCGCCCAGAACAGAGAGCGATAAGAATCCGCGGAAAGACTGTCCCGAAGGCTTTTTTGCTTTGGTCGAAAGGTTTTTGGGAAAAATTGCCCGATCGCAAAAGCAGGATGATGCGGCTCTGAGCGTGCATAGCTCTTAATTCGTGCACGGCTCTTAATTCACTTGGTTTAGCGTATAGTATTCGTCGCACGATTTCGCTCGAACGCCGCGATTGTACGTGTTATGTATCATCGTATGCGCCATTCGTACGTAGAATTGCGATTAATATGCAGCAAGACAAATAGATACAAACGAGCCAACAGGTTATTCCGCGCCCAGCCACCCACCCTTGCAGATATTCTCACCAGCAACATCACCTGCACTGGCATCCGCGGACAGACGGTCGCAATTGCAGTGGAATCACCGTCATCGCTCGAAAAGTATGATAGAGCGAGAGGCAAAGGGAGGAAACATTGGTGCCGAAAAGTACACCACCCCGGACGATTGTGGTGATCCGGATGACGTGTTTTCCAGAGAACATCTCCTCGTCTACGTTCGCAGCCATCTGATTTAACTTGCTAATGCTCGCAAGTACATTCGTTGTATTATTCATTGACACGATCGCGCGAGTTCGATGCCGCTGGTATAACTGGCGACGGGGAACTATGAGACCGGCTTGGGGATATATCACGAGGAGTGGCCGCGTCAAGCTTCGCAAAAGAGTTGTCAATGCGATCCATAAATTTTCAAACGCAAACGTACCTCTTTCTGCATGAAACGGGGGAATGCCATTGAAGATTCGACAAACACACACTTGATCATGCATATTTGATGGGAGCATCAAGGGTTACACAAATTTTACTCTTTCACATGCTGTGTGTGCTATGGGTGCATAAACGAAAAAGTTATTTTGCAGGACCATGCTCGTGACGACAGTGTTATTGCTCCGTATGCGCGCGGAGCTCCCCTCCGGAAGTCGGAGTTGAAAAATGACGCGACGAGGGGAAACGCTCGTGGGAAGGGAAGCATTGAAAAGACTTGTAAATATCCAGACACGCGAAGGAAATCCTGCCGGAGACTATTAAACTGATAAGGGTTGACTCACTGCTACTAAGGAATGTCGAATCTGGAATTCCGTATTTTCTCTCTTTTCCTCTCATTTTACTTGCAGCGCAATGCAACATAAGCGTATCCCCTCTTTCCTCTTTCCTGCAACTTATCTCTGCCAGTTGCACATATACGACAGCCATCCAACGTGACCCTTCCAGGCTTTTCGTACATTCCGAACTCTTAGCTTCGCTTTCCCGTACAGAGCCACCTTTTTCCACAACTTTCTTTTTCATTTTTTTGTGCACCCTTCACTAGCCAGTTGCTTCATAGCGACCCACGCCCTTTAATCCTCCCAGTACACTTCGGTACTTCATGAGTCTCGGGGTAACTACAACTATATATAACCATTCCACCTACTCGCCCTAGACGGACTGAAAGCAGAGCTTACACCGGCCTCATTTCTTGCTCTATTTGCCGGAAGTAAGTCGGACGTTGAACTTTTTACTGCTTTGAGACCTCGAACAGGTCCAAGGTAAGGCTGAATACCTGCCATCGTGAGAAAGGAAGGAATATAGAGACAAAGACAGAGGCAGAGGAAGTGGGGTGGCCAAGAAAGGGGGCGGGGAGGAGGGGGGGGGGAGTAAGAGCGTGTAATGTATAGACACAGGAAAATGGAATGAAGAGAGCTCGGCATATCCAGGGTGCGCGAGGCGGTAAGATAGAGGTGGTAAAGATGGGCTACGAAGAGAGATGGGAAAGAGGAAAGTGAAGCCCAATTATCTTATGGTAGGAGGGTGAGGGTGCTAGAGAGCGGTGAGCAGAATCCTGTTTAACCTCACTTTAGTTCCGACTCTACTATATGTGGAGCGCCCTACCAGTTGGACTCTCTTACTGGTTCCCTTTCTCGTTTGGCCTTTCTCCATTCGTTCATCTTCCCTTCTACCTCTTATTCTCACGTCTACGTCTTCCTCTCGCACTTTGCCAGGCTCTATCTCTACAGTGGGACATCGGGGTGTTTCTCTATCTGTATAGCCCGCGTGCCGAGGAAGGGTTCCGTGAAGTTTTACCAACGCCGTTAACTCTCTCGTTAGCTCGCAGACACACGGGTAATGGTTCGGGCTGTACGGAGAAGCTCCGTATACGTGTGTCTACACAACGCTCTCTGTCTCCCGCTTGTATTGTTTGCTCGTGTAAGCTCTACGAGCCGATGTTTTGTTACGGAGGGAAGACGTAACGTGGCAAACCCGTTATATAAACTGGACGAGAGTGCCGCACTTTGGCCCCGTTCAACGCGTTTAATGAACAAACTGGACTAATTGTAACGTGTTGCCGATTCAGAAGTTCGCCAAGGCCGTTTGTAATACAGTTCGCTATTGCTCGAGGCCATACCCGATGGCTTTTCTCCTCTGAGTTGCTGTTCCATTCGCTCAAAATTATTGCCAACCGAGTAATACGTACAATGGATTCGATCATTTTAGTGGCCTCTCAGTTGTAGATCCAATTAGCCAGTTTATTAGTTGCATGATTCAAAATATTGCGTCGTAACGACATCGAGAAACACAGGTTGAAAAAGCCTCGGATAACGGCGCCGTACATAACAGCCGATGTAATCACGAGAACATTGCTGGAAAACGCGATGAAAAAACGTAAACAGAAATTAGTCTTCGATCGCCGACGACGAAGCTCCGATCGTTTACTGCACAAACGCCACGACCCAGTGGCCTGACGATAAATCCAGCGGGTTATCGCTCTCAATATTATTCCGCAGACCATCCCTGTAGCCGTGTGAGATAGCTTGACCCCGGGAATTTTGTCGAATCGCCAGAATGTAATCGTTAATCGGCATAAATTAAACGTATGATTAACCCTGGACGCGCACGCTTGGGCACATCGTTATCGTATGAACAGTCCTCCATTTATGTACAAACCGAGGTATCGTTGTTGCTATATTTTATCCTTATATATGAAACAATAATGACAACGTTTATAAACAGAACATGAAACAACGGAGGAAACTTTACTCCCAACGAAATTACGTCCGAAAGTTCACAAACGTACAATGTCCAAACGGGGACGTCCACACGCGAAGAATTGATCACCGAACCATGCCGAATATTTCAAAAACACGCTTAACATCGACCGTTTCACTCGGTGACAAAAGCGCGAAAACTCGATTACGAGACACTCTTGTTTGGCTGTTCGCTTGCTAACAGAGCTCCGGTTCGATGGACCGGTGGGAATTTCACAACGTCAATATTTCTCTGTATACCATCATCGGGGGGGACGTTCATATCGGCGGGACCAAACTTTTTACGCGTCATGACTCCATTCCACGACTTGATACCCTATCTAGTGAACGGAAGTCGCGTGCGTTGCTCTCCCGAGTTGTGTATCAACTTTTTTTCAACTCTTTTTCCATCAAGTGACAACCGATGCTCGACGATTTCAAACGTATTTTCCGTGTTAACTCGTAAGACTTCACAGGCAAGATATAACCGGACATTTCTGAATCTCGTTATTCACGTGTATTTACATCAAAATAGACAAATAATAAAATCGTATTTACACTTTGTACATAGTGCATCGCGAAACACAGCGGAAATGGACGTCGCACGGAGCAAGTAACGAAAGCACGATAAAACACGTGGATCGAGTGCCAGGCAAGCAAAGAGATCTCTCGCGGGTTGCCGTGCTACAAGAACATCGATATTCGCCCCGCCGTAGGCGGCGGAGCCCTCCCTCGCGATGCAAAAGTCAACGAGAAGGAATAAAGTGAATAAATAATAGCAGCTCTCATTAATCATCCGGCCGATGCGTTGCTACTTTCTGGGATTATCGAGACTCAATCTCTCCAGCGGACCTTCGTTTCTCCGCCGCCAATTCTCCTCTTTTCGGCGTTATTCCAACAACCCGATCGTACAAATCACTGTTTCTGCGTAATTACCGGGTGGATCTCGCTAATTACCTGCACGCGTTTACCTGTACGAATACTCTGAATGCAGCGCGTGTACATGTTCGCCCAATAATTTAAACGTTTAAAGTTCACTCTTTGGATATACGAGATTGCCTTAACGGAATTGCATATTTCACGGTAAACAGAGTAAACCATGAAGTACAGCCGTAAACCCAAACTCGTTTGATTTAACGGAAAGCATTTTACAGACGTATAAAATACGCGCAGAGAGCAGCAAATTTCGAGCAGGCGTACCCGAAACCTGCATCGATCGGTACTACTCGCCACTCGATACAATATCAATGGGAAAATTAATTTTTTATTTTCCCCGGTACGAATGCATCGAGACGTTACTTTCGCTATATTCATGGCGCGCACTTTGATTTTCTCCTTTTCGTTAGTCAAAACCTTTATTCTTTTGTACTTTTGTGCTCTTTATAAATTTAATGTTTGCTACTCTGTACAAACGTATCGAGCTATAAAAAGAGCTGTAACTGAACACGGACGTTTTGAGCATTGAAAGAATTAAAAATAAAAAAAAAAAAATAAAAAAATAATAAAAAAACGAAACGAAACGAAAGAAAAATAAACCGAAGCGAAAACGAAATAAAATCGATATGTAGCGAGGAGCAGCAGTAGTAAGCTGAAGTAATGGTAGTTGCGTCGATACCTGAAAATAACAACTTCAAATGGACAACGAGCAATAGACGTAATTGTAAATTTTATTTCCCCGTTTGTTTAGCCGTGAAATATCCATGCGCCGGAGCAGCTTTAGTTTTTTGCTACTTTCAAAGAAAAAGACAACGAGAAAGCCCAACTTTACTTTTGTTTCATCAGATAGCGAGTATATCTACATTCAGATTCGCTTGAAAGTTTCTAGGTTAGTACTGCGACAAGATTTTTGTCAGTGCCTTCGGTGGGCTCGCAAGTGCCATAATCGCCTCGTTCGTTGGACCCTTACGCCCACGAGGGAACGTTCCCAAGCCGGAAATTACCGTGTAATAATAATAACGATATAATAATGGACACTTGCCAGAAACGCAGGGGCAACTCCGGAGCTGCTCTTTTGCTAATAATAATGTTAACGTCACATCGTTATATCGAGTCAAGTGTAATACGATCAAAGGGGAAACACGAGATTAATCTCTCGTTTTACGTGCTATGTCTAGGGTCGTACACATCAATACCATCGAATTCCCTACCCATCATCCCCCCTCGGATATCAACAATAAATAACCCCGAGGTGGAGCCATATTATTCTGTCGGATTTTCCTCGTCACCAACGAAATTCGCATTCGTTGTAACGGACGTTTTCAAATATCGTGCTGACCAGAAATTTTTCAATAATTTCACTGAACGAATGACTTTTTCAAATCTATTTACCGATGCAATTGGCCCATCGGACTTTCAATTCGATCCAAATGTATTAATCCGAATATTTTTGCATACATGCTGGCGTTGTTCGAATCCAAGGGAACTCTTTTCTACTTGCATTCAAAAAAGTCGTTCGTCTCGAAGGACTTTTGCATGGATTATATAAGCCACCGGTGTATCTCCGGCTACACGAATGGAAAGGAGGAAAAGAAAGAGGGAAACGTAGGGAGCTGAATGGGGCGGGCACGCGCCAAACCAAAACTTTTGACGAGGGGTTACAACCGTCCTAAGACAGCCGGCACACGCTCGTATAAATCTAATAAAAACTGTTGGTTCTTCTTGCTGTACTCGAGCCTCGCCTACGCTAACGCATAAAGTTGTACCGAGGATAGACACACCACATGGGAAATATTCAAGCGTCTCATGTCCCATGACTTTATGCGCCATGGGGGAGCGAAGGGTGTGTGCAAACTGCAACGTATATCTAGAGAGGAGGCGACTTGATGTAATATTGAAACGCTGTTTTTCGGAACATTTAACGCAAGAAATATTTATCAACATTTTCGCACGGCTTCATCTGATTTTCCCCGCCCACGGGGCTAATTTCCTCTGATTTTTTTTCGTTTTTCCTGATAATATCCATCGGCATAATTCCATATGCAGAACGGAATAGCATTATTAGGAGTTCGATGGTTTTTGACATCGAAGTATCAGAGTTCTTAATTTGTGGTGAATTTTAATCTGATCGGGCCAAAAAAATTGGTCGTTTGTAACGAAATGCTCTTCCTCCAGAGCCCAAACATCGTGCTAGGGTCAAACTCAGAACATTAAACACCCACAGAGAGACGGAGAAGGAGGTACTAAGAGGGAGAGTGAGAGAGAAAGAGGGAGAAAGGGAAAGAGAGAGCTCAGGATGCATATATACAGAGAGAACGAAACAACCAGACGATCGTTGATTGCTGGTACACGCAGCTCTCGTAAATCTTTCGGGAGAACGTCGTAATTCGTCCCGAGCATCACGCGCTAATCTCGTAAACGTCGGCCGCGAGTAAATCCGCGTAACTCCTCCCAATCGTACTCTCCTATTATCCTATATATTCGCGATATCACGCTAGCAGTTTCATTGCGCGGAATACATATATTAGATATTGCGGCAGAGGCGGAATCGGCGATGCGAGAATGTAGGAATTTCGCGGGGGGTAAATCGAGTGAAAAAAAATCACTCGAAGCAACATTTTCGAATGACGTTTTCGCGGGATGCCAACTTTTTTCTGTACTCCGCTCACTCGCTTGATAGATCTGCTTTAATCTTGATTTACGAATCGCCCTCGTTCCCGGCCCTCTCACATTATTTATCTCCGTGAATAATCTCGAGCTCGGTTAATTTGTCATCTTTTTGACGCTAATGACCCAATTAATACTCACAACATGAACGTATACAAATACACGCGTGTCAATGTCTTCGCTCGCTTCAACGATTTCGCCGAGCTTCGATCTTATCCACTTCTCTCCTTGTTCTTTTCTTTCATTCAATTAATCTGAAAGAATTTTGGGCTCTTTGTTGAAACGTAACAACCGAGACCGGCTTATTCATGAACTCACTTGCTGCTACTCCGAGTTTATTCCCGCATGAGTCTACGCTCGACTGTAACACGTGGATCGATACTTATTCAGCCCTATTTCTTCGACTGTGACTGAGTTTCAGAATTATTACGACACAACTTGAGATTCTTTGAAAGGGCAGTAATCAGTTTTGTTTTGCTGTGGGATGAGCCTCCGTTTTTTTTCGAAGAACAGATCCGCTTTGGAAGTTTGAAAGAATTATCGCGTCTTTTGTTTAAGGTCGAATCTTTCTTGAATAAGCCGAATCTCAAATCGTTAGTTGTATGCATTTTCACTTCATGCAGTTTCGGGGTCGATATTCGCCGATTTTTTACGAGTTCCATAAATGCCGGAACCGATGAAGTGTTTTCTGTCGATTTGATATTTATTGCCGTTTGTATCGCGGTCCATTTGATTTTATCGGGTTTGAGTGACTCATTATTCTTAAAAACCACCTTTAAGCGATCGTTCTTCCGTGTCACAGGAGCGAACAAAACAGGCGTTTTTCGCGAAGATTCATACCTCCGATAGCCCCATTTCTGACCTTTTTTTATCTCGTGTAGGATCTCACTCGTTTTTCGTCGCATCTCGCGTCTTATTTTGGTATACTGTGCGTACATGGGTCACTCTGTGTATGGAAACACTCGGTTCGTGAAATCTTTCCAATCTATCTATGAAAATATATCAATTAGAATTCTTAGCGCCATTACAGAACTCTTCTGCAAATTATCAAAACGGAATGGGGTGAAATATTTAAAAAAATCACCTCTCCGCGACTCCGGAGCGAAATTGCAATGATTCTCCGTAACACTTATAAAACGGAATTCAAAGGGTCAGTTCTGTTGGGTGATATCGGGGTCAGGGGTCGCTCGGAGGTCATCGAACTCAACCTGAAAGTCACTGTGGCGTTTTAGAGTGAATCGAAGTGAAAAAAATGAATAAGTATGAAATATGGAACGAAGCGTCGTACAGAAAATGTCGAATGTTCATTCAATATTCGATGCTCGCGTCCGATCGAGAAAAAAGTGATCGAATGGACGGATGATTTGAGCTGGAATGCCCAGTCTGCAATATGCATCTTGTATACAGAGGAATAGCGGGGAGTTGTCGAAAGTAAAGTACGGAGTAGCACTTTTGGATGGACTAGGAAGGGAGAAAAGAAAACATCGTGAAAGAAAGGCGCCATTCGAAAAACCATCATGCAGGAAAGCCACGAGAAGATGTAGAGAAAGAGGTAGAAAGCATGCGAAAGAAAAATAGAATATGTGTGGGGAACGAACGAGTAAAGCGATGTGTTTACTGAGACGAGCATGCATGTCTGACCACACTCGAGCTTGTTTCACTGTAACGTTTGTCGAAACATCTTTGTGAATACTGGTACGAAGGCCAAAGGCGATGAACCTATGAGATAAACGAGAAAGAAACTTCGGACTATGGCTTTACCACGCTGAAAGCTTTCCCGTGATTTTAGCGTTGCGGAGACTAGTACAATAACAAAATCACTGAGAGCTCCTGGTGCTACTAATTCAATTCATTTGATCCGTGACCACGATATCGTTAAAAATCAACCATTTTACGACTATTTCTTTAGGAATAACAATTTAGATGAACAAAAATTCTTTTTTTCTATGGATTCGTTTACGAAGATAAAATTAAAATTGATCGTCATATGCTTGTCACAAATTCGCTTTCCTAAATACCTGCACAATATTTTGGTCTCCTGTGAAAAGCTAACTTTGGACGAGTGTTGAAATTTGGCATTGTTTCTACGCAACTGTATCGCGGTAATTGTTTTAATAGATGTGGTGAGACGAACCGACGAATAGCTAAAGTGCGTTTTTGTTCTTCCCGGTGCACCTCGGGTGGGGTTATGAGGGGATCCATTAACATCTTTTTATAATTACTCAGCGACGAGACGCGTTTATCTCGTTCATTAACGTCGTACGTTTCACTCTCGCCTGGCTTCTCACATTATTAGTTAAGTGAAACAGCTCGTCTTTTTCCATTCTATTCTCCGTTCCAGTGTCTCGTCATCTCGTTTTTTATTCTATTTTAAACACTTTTTTTCTCCAAGGCATCAACTGATCTACAAAAACTCATCACAGTGTGATGAAAACTGATTTTGTCATGATAGTTGTTTAACGCTGCTTCACACTCCCCTGCTCATGACGAGTCTCGACAGCTCGAAAGAGCGATGCTGTGCACGTCGAAAAACTATTACGACGATTATTGACGTGTGTTCAGCTTGATGCGATTGGTACTTGGCAAGGAACGAAAAGTCTTTCGTCCCAAAATGTGCGGACCCGGTCGTTTCTAGAATTTCGATTAAATCCCATTTCAAGCTGCAACAAAATTTTCGACGCAAAAATAAACGAGAAATAACAACCGTTGGATTGTGGCAGCAATAAAAAGTGCGATTACATTTCTGTGGAAAGTATAACGCAGATGAAAAGAAGCTCGAAAATAAGTGTATGACCATGATGGAAGAGTGGTTGCCCATCTAACCCAGTTATCCAGTTCACTGAGAGCCTATTGTTTCTCTTTTTCTGCCCCCATCGTTGCCGGGAAATAAAAACATTCCCAAGTCTTCGCCGAATGTTTTTTATGCAAATGCCATTTCTCTTGTACTAGTTATCGCAGAATTGCACTTCTACAACAACGTTGTTTCAAGAAAATCCACCGATGACCTCCCTAACGCCAAAGTACCAAGATGGAAATTGTAGCACGCCCGACGTCCTTGAGCTCTCGGCTAGTAGGTACTCATCTCCCGAACTTGCATCTCGAGTTTTCGTCAGAATTCTAGTCGTTTTCCATTTTTCAGGCCACCGGATTTCGCTCATTAATGAATTAGTGATACAATTCTTTTCTTCGGGATGAAGCTTCGAAAGTGCATCGGAGCGGAACTGCTTATTCACATTTTTTCGAAATCTCCTAATTTGTGAAGACCTTTTTTATATGTGCGGGCCACGATCTTCTCTCGTTTCCCGTCGAGAATTAATTATGCATAGGTCTCCTTAATTAATTACTTCCTCCTGTACTAGCTACGAGGCACACGGGACGAAGAGACGAACCTAGAGACGAGAAATCCGGTACAAATAGACGAGGGGTACGGAGAAAAAATTGCAGGAGAGTAATTCGGTCTACGAAGGAAAATTCAAAAATATCCAGCCTCCATCCACGTCCTCACAACACTGTCCATTACACAAATTTACCATTTTTCATCAGAATGTATATTTCGATGATGCTTTTTCAGACAGTTCACTAACAAAATATCTGAAGAACAGTCATCTTTCGGCCTCACCCCTTCTTCGACGAATCTCATCACGATCTTGTTGAATGTTTCGACCCAAAAAACGAAAAGGCAAAGCCCTTTAAAGGACAAAATTCATCAAGTAGCGATAACTCGATTTGGAAAGTAATTGGCCAAGTGTCGATTGTGCTTTGCGAGGACTGTCTATGAGCAGAATAAATAGGGGCAATGCGCCTAAACATCTCGACCACTCTTCGCAGTAGCAGGTCGTTAATTGTTTTCGTCTTTTCGTTTTTTATGGAACGACGCGGCGAGGAAAAAAATTGGACAGAGGGAAAAGTCTCGGATTTACGTTTCGCCCTTATTTATTCATGGTTTAATTACCTCGCGAGCTTGGCGAGCGAAAAGCCCCAGCAATTCGTGGGATGTGTGGAAAAAAAGTAATGCTTACTCGGACATGCGTGTCCCTATATATAACAATGCAACACACATATATACAAATAGCACGAAAAAATGAGAAACTTCACAACCGCAAGGGAGATTAATGATCCCGTTCCTAGTCTTACTCCCCTCATTTACGTTCCACCCACTGTCGAGAATGAGACGGCCTACATCATAACAATCTCCCGACGTATATTTCTCGCACATGCTAAACCTCGAGGAAATATGCACGCAATCGTTTTTCACCGTGGCTACTGGACCACAACTTATGCGGCCAGTGCCGTTCGACTACTTTTCTCGACGGTTTCTCGCATTCAGAAAATTCGGAATTTCCTGTGTCACAAAGATTCTTTGAACGTTTTACTTTACAGTGAGAGTTCGTTTCCGGTTGACTAGTAGGAAATTGAAAATAACCAAATTATGTATAGGATCGGATATAATTCGAAATTCTTTACTTTCAAATTAAATTTCACACGAATTACAACGTTTTTTTCAAACGACTTCGTTCTTCGAGGTTCGCGAACAAAACTGTCACTTTTCTTGGTATTTTCTTTTTCTGCACTTCCATTATTTTTTTAAGAATGAGTTGTTCTTTTTATCATTGCTTTTTATAATGTGAACATATCGCATCTCGAATGCGTCTTCTCTGTCATTTTCCGTTCCCACATATTTGAGTACACGAGTAAATAGTTGGAACAGAGTTATAAAATTCATCGTTTCCGGAACATTTCAAAAATAGAATTAGCGGATGTTGATCAATGAATCTTTCGTTCGATCTGTATTGCATAGCAATTACTTGAAATCCTTATTGATGTAGATTTTTTTGAATGTGATTGTATCAGTTATAACCCAGAAAGTTTCCATTCGGTAGCTCATAGCGTGCAAAACGAAACTTGTATGAGAGAAGAAGAAAGAGGAGTTTCAGCGAGGTTCTGTATTCTGCGATACAATCGTAGCTCACGATGAAGAAAAGATGAGCCGAGCGAGTCCTCACCCACTATCGTATTGTCGGGGTAAGGAATAGGGCATTCATCCACGAAAGATAGCATCGCTTGTTAAAGCCAACCCGCGCCAGTGATGCCAGCACCAACACCATCATCGTTCAACCATTAGTATAAGAAGACCAGCCCCAACAGTCTTCTACGTGAGACCGCTCACCTGTGGTCGGAGCCACTTTACCGTAAACATTGTACAGCGAGAGTTGCGCGCAAAACACCCAACTCTATAACCAACACTCGCTTTGGCCCCATCCCCTTTAAGCCGCTTTTGTTCTCGTGCGGAATCAAACCACCATTCCTACGAGAGCCACTACCTCCAATGATGGCTAATAACAAAACAGTTGCAGTTTCCAGGAAAACCTATTCGAACGAATGTAACGCTGTTTTTTCATTCGCTTTTCTTTTTCCTTTCTTCGTAACTATACCGAAGTCGAGAGTTGAGTAGAATGTGGTCATTTCCCTTGAATGCAGAAGAATTTTGCAATCACCCACTGTCACGTTGGCGAAGGTGCTTCCCAAGGTGGAGAATTGAATTTTTCAAATTCCTGCCGTTTTATCGCTCCTCCATTGCGTCGAAACTCTTTCTATGCGTAATATTTTATGATTCTTCAGCATTTGAAAAGGTTCGACCCTTGTACACATGACTTGTTTTGTTTTCGTCATTTGATTTGTTTGATACTGGTAAACAGACTTGACACAGTACGAATCTCTTTGTTTTTCAATATAACGGATAGAGCAGGAGCTGAATCCCATTCCATGGTAAATTATTTGAGAAAAAAACACGCATTAAGAATCGACGAACGTTTTTCGAACATCCGTCTGGGGTTGTGAGTTCTCGAATTCCGATGTTTTTTCATATACAGAACTAAAATGAAATTTTCTTTTTAACCAGACCAGCTACACTGTTTTTTCCCAATGTGCGTGTGCGCCTATCTTCCAATGGGTTTCTGTACGTGTTCATTTTCAAGACCGTTTCGAAGCATCGAAAGAGGAAAGTTAAATAACCAAGACTCTATAATGGATTCTATCCAGTTGTTTGCCCTGCCGTACGTGCTCCGTCGTTATCAAAACTCTGTAAGCATTAAGCCCTTAACGATAACACGGTGAACTATCACGTCTCAATTTTGACAGGGAATTATTCTTCTCTATGCCTTTCCAGTGTTTCGTTCCTTCGCAACGAAGCTGCTGCTCGATAAAGTATTTTCCACCCTCGGCTACGTACCGATTTTCTCTAGGATTCCACACGATAAAAGTAACCTAACCCTGCTGGTACAATGCCATGAAGTATTGCAGGTATAATAACCAGTTTGAGGAGCCTTAGTTGGAAGAATGAAGAGAGCGCCTTCGACCCCGAATGTTACACTATCGTTATCGAGGGAGGAAGTACTTGGATAACGACCTAGGATTGTGCGTTTTGATAACGATTTACGGTTATAGTTTAAAGCTGGGTGAAGTACCGGAATAAATATAATCAGCATCGATTATAGCAAAAAGGGTCATATCATGACTTTTGCTGCGGTGAAGCTTGATTGGAAGCTTTTTCAATTGCCATTATAACTTATTTCGATGAGATAATATATCAGAAGATAGTGCATACCTCGATCGTGGACAATCGTCCGGGAACATTAAGATTCAACAGTAATTGCAATTACGACTAAGAGCTTTCGCATTCGCATCACTTGACTGTTCGAAACAAAAGACTTGTTTAAGGAAGTTGAGGTTGTACAGTCATTTTTTTTACCCAAAAGTGATGACCTGTACCTTTCAAAAGTTAGGCCAGTTTACAGTTTGGCAATGTTGCATACACTTTAAAGAAAAGTTGGGGAAAAAAAGACGAAAAACTAGTGAAAGCTCAGTCGAAAACACGAACAGTGACGATTCTAGCCTCAAAAAACTGCACGGGAAACAGATTATTATTAATATAATCTCAGAAAATCTCCTAATAAATCTGAAAAAATTGACATTATTCGGCAAGCCTTGCTCATGTTGCCCAAAAAATTTCATATTTTTAGCATCATTTTTAACGGAGATATCACTGAATGTGTCTTGATTTCCATAAGATTACATGTTATTTGGCCCAAATTGTTATTGATTTTTCTCAGCAACGACGCTCCTAAACTGTCTGAAAATTTAACTGATTTTTTTTTACACTTCACTTTATAAGATGCAATCGCTTTAAAAGCGGTGACATCATTTTCATTCTAATGCCTCAACTTCCTTAATCCGTATATTCACTGAATGCAAGATGGCAGAGGAAATTGGGAGAAGGTCAAACATCGAGAGAAGCGAATCATCAATCGAAGGAGGACTCAATAGAACATGGCGATGAAGGGATATTGTAGGGGTTGTGTCTTCAAACTGAATCTCCTCGATTCCCCTCATCTTTATACGTGTACATAAAAGCTTGGCGGAATGGAGAATGAGGCAGCGAATGAAGAACACCGATCAGAGCTTGTTTTCTCTCATCGTACAGGATCTTTCGTATACTCGAAGAAAAACAATCGTGTTCTAATAGCGAGCGATTTGTCGGTTAGCAAGGGGGACGACTACGCTTCTGGATGCAGCATCGGACTCCCTCTCTCGCTCATTCGCGTTCATTTTCCATCGTTCTTTCCCTCTTACTTTCTCGCTCCTCGCTTAGTGGTGAAAAAAAAGATATGATCACACCGGGGCGGAGGTTGTTCCACGGGATTCTTTACGGTTTTGAAGCTGTGAGGTATAAAATGTTAGCAAAATAAATAAAAGGCGAATTCCCCTGGGTGCAAAGTCCCTGAACGCTCGACCCGCCGGTAAAGGACGATCCTGTCTCGTACAAAACACCAACAGAGTTGATTCCTCTCCCCAACCTCCGACGCGATCGGAATTGTTCCGTTGTTTCACACTTTTTCTCTCCTCGTACAACCCCTGCTACACTTCCCTACATTCTCGTTTTTCTTAACACCCCTGTCATACAAGCAAATAAAATAATAACAACAAGAGCGAAACGATCCAACAGAACTTTGCTAATTGCCAATTTGCACGTCTCTTCCTTACCATTTTATTTTCTCACTATTCAGGTGTGTAAAGCATGAAAAAAAAACCTCCCGAAATACAATACGCCTCTAATATTTCCACTCTCTTTTTATTTTTCCTTATTACGAAATATAATCACGTTTTTTTAAATCAGCTTTCGTCCAACTACTCATATTTTTTTATCATTGCGTCAAGTCTGGTGCTCCTCGTCAACGCGTGCTGCAAACGGTACTCGTGAAATCGTGAAATACTTTGGAAACTGCGTTTGGTTAAATGGGCTGCAACGAGCTGCAAATGCTTCAGCGATCACCCAACCGAGTATCGGTCGCATTCGATAATCTCGATGAGAATTTTTCTATCCTGCGAATCGACGCACGCCTTCGTCAAAAGAAAATGGATAAATCGACGTTCTCATTGAGCTTAAATCCCGATCGACCGTCGTTCGAAAGTCGTTGTCGCATTGGATGTGGTCGAAGGAAGTAGAAAGAGGATGAAAGCAGGAAGTGGAAAGAAGACAGAGAAAGAGATGGATTTCTCCACACAGAGAAACGTAGAATCACGAATGTAACATAAACCCGTAGCGTCATAGGATTGCGGCTAAAATTCGGGTATTGTCTATAGTTACGGGAGACTGAAGCGTACTGTATATAGATATGACGAAACGTTTGACGGGAGAATACGAGGGATCCAGAGGGATGGAGAGCTCCGGTTCCGGCAAAAAGCGGCTTTACGCATATCTGGGCGAGAGAGTAGCCGAACTCGATGAAAACCGGAAACCGGAAGTACCGCGTTGGTTCGTTCGACGATTTCTCGTGCTGCTGGCCACTCGTCCACCTCGATTTTGCGCTGTATCTATCACTGTCCTTTTCTATGTATCTCAACTAGGGTGGAAACTACGAGAATGGATAGAAAATAAATACAGATAGCGGAGAGTGGCACGGCCTCCATACCGATACCAGAGTGGGCTCGATATAGAACTAAATTTCGATGCATAAATCTCAAATCTGACGAGAGGGAATATACATTTTTCTAGATTGATGTTTTTTTTCCCTCTTTATACGCTGCTGGATAGCGCTGTTTCTCCAAGCACACATAACCCGAAACAGTTGTTCTGTCATCATATCAAATTGTCGCATTTATATTTAAATCATCATTTTCGTTTGAGTTCCCGAGCAATCGAGTCATGAATTTTCATTTACAGCTTATTTTTTAACTTTTCTCTTTGATGTCGTGTCATTTATTCCACTCTCTCTACTCTGAAAATAGTTTCAACATTGACGAATAATCAATAGAACGAATTGAATGGTTCCTGATAGAAGCTTCAATGCACTCTCAAAATGTCCACGCTTTTATTTATTTTTTTATACGGAATTTTGACGGGAGCAGGTAATCAAATGAACATCGCAAAAATCGAGCAGATATTGACGTCAAACGGATGGCACTGTGCGCCGTTCTATTTTTTTTTGCAGGACTCTTCAAAAATTACTCTAAAAGCCGTACACTGCGGATCGGAAAACTTTACAAATCGCATGTACCATATCCCTCAGTCATTTTTTTTATCTCCGATATTCAATCCCATTAGCGCATAAATTGCTAAGCTATTGATCGGTTCTATTTACATGATGGAAACAGTTTTTTTCGAAAGCATTCACGAGAAATAAGAGCTTCGCGTAGGTGTCTCTTTTCGAGGCAGATAAAAAGACGCAGAGCCATAACGTGTTTCGCTAGGCGTGACCTGGAACGGGCTTGGGAAAGCCCATGCATCATTTTTACTATTCACGTACAATCGCCTTTATGCGTTCTGTGCTATTTTTTTTTTTTTTTTTATTATTTTTCTAGGATGAAGGATATCCACCGACTTCCGTTTGCTCCGTCTGTCCCTCTCCTTCTTCCCTTTTATAGCCACATCCGTATTAGATTCCCAGCCCTACCTATGCTCGTACTGATGCTCATTATTTCAAAATACCACGAATCCTTTATTCCCGAGGAAATTCGAAGAAATCTGAAATCTGAGGATGCTTCATTATTTCTAGGCGATGGCGTTACCGATATCAGAAAACAGCTCGATAAATTGGACCGAAGACGTCAATCATTCTTTCCATAAATGCTCAATTCTTGTTCATCGTACACAAAGAATCGTGGCTCAAAAATAACAAGTAAAAACAGAATTATGAACGGTATAAAACCTCATGGCCTCAAGCACCGAGCACTATTTTCGCTCTTCGTATTCACTGCGTCTACGTTTATCAACGTTTGCTCGTTCCTTCTCACGCGTATATATTCACACATGGGGCTCGTTTGATGAAACAGCTTCCGTGTCACTTTGATGCAAAGCGTAATATCAAGAGATATGATAATGACGGCCTTCGTTACATAATGGAGAAACATGAATACATGCTGAGAGCTTCGTAATAGCGGTGTATGTATTACACTATTTTCCATCAAAGAGCCTCGATAGATTTTGTGGTTGGTGTATCAAAAGTTTGGCGTTGACGAGAGCTCTTTATCAAAGCCTGCATCCCGCAAGCTCTCGATCGCTGTAATTTATATATATATACGTATATTTATTTTGAGGCGAACGAAGTGGTGAGGTCAGTATATTGGTGATCCGCCATCGATTCCATAACGCTGAACGAGCTTCGTAGCCTCGAGGTTTCGTTCTCAATTCATTCAAGAATCTTTTATCTTTTTCATTTCCGAAGCTTCCCTATTCTCTCGGCTCATTTCAATCTGTCATACTTTCTTTTTCTTTCTTTCTCTCTCTCTCTTTCTCTCTCTCTCTCTCTCAAATGCAAACAAAAATAATAGTAAATCTTTTATCTCTGGCATTTTTTATGGCCTATCTAGATTTCTACTTCAATTTTTTACCTTCATTGTTCATTTCTTTCACGATTCGAGGCGATTCGTTTGAAGCCGAATGTATTTATGACTTTCGAAAGACTTTTATTACTGCAAAAATCCACTAACTTATTATCGAATTTAAGTTTAATCGTGAAAAGCCTCTAATTCTGGTGAACATATTGTTTTTATTTGCAATTTAGAAAACGCGAGAGAGAAAAAAAATGAGTAATTATTGGCAGAAGTAATTAAACACGCAGATGAATATCGGGCTGAATGCCTTGGGGTTTTTCGATTTTTCCAGCTGTCTAGATTGTCCAGAGCTGACAAAATCGAGTGCTATTTTTTCGATTGCATGCGCTGGCAAAATGAACCCCCCGAGGATATCTCAGCCCTCAGGGAAATGTTGATCCAGAGAACTCAAGCCGATCCAGCGGTCCATTACATCTTTAATTGCTTGGAGTACCATCATTTTTATTCAACGCGGATTTGCTTTTCAAATAATCATGCGGTATCGAGTATTTTCAACGGCCTCTGTCGCCAACGCTCTTTCACGAAATCTCCATACTCGCGGGGCCTTCACGTTGATCGAAAAAGTCCAAAATGTGATGGTTTTTTTTTTGTGGATAAATCGGTCTTCAAGATATATAAAAAGAGAAAAAAGAAAGTGTTCAAATTTGCTAAAACAGCAGGAGAAAGGTGAAGCATCAGCGTCGCATCAGTGACGTCAAAGAATGAGGGAAATAAAAAATCGGCAAAGTGCAACGGAGTTTTTCCTTGCTCCGAGGAATTTCGCTGGTGTGGCGCGACAGTGAGGAATTTGGTAGAATTTGTCATCGCGGACGTGACAAAAGTGGCTCTTTTCCACACCGGAAGTGAGCGCATCGCGTTTGTCGTATCGCGACAAGATTCTCGCCCCTGTAGCGAGAGATTTGTTTCTCTCTTTGAGAATCCCGTGTACTTCGGTCAAGACAGCAACGGATCTCTACTTTTTACAAACTGCTCACCGGATAAATCTCAACTTTTCACCTTCCACGATGAGCGCCAAACAAATTGCCATGTTACATTCGTCTGCGATGCATCACAATTTTTTTTTTATTCCGAATCCTTCCACCAGACGCATTATTTCGATGTCATTCAATAAATGAAACAATTTTGTCGTTCGTGTAAGAATTTATGCAACTGAGTCTATTTGACCTTTCTCCAAAGCCGAGGCACTGACTCTACCACAAGAATAAGTAGAAGAAATTTCTAAAGCGAAGCCGAGTTTCAATTTGGACTCCACAAATAACTTCGAAACTTTTCGATCAATAAAGACATTTCGAAATTCCCATACAAAAAATGTGAGTCTCGAAGTAGATTTAATTAAATTCATTAGTTTTTTAATTATACCAGCACGAAGTGCAACTGTTTCGAAAAATAATAATCTCGTACTGGGTGATCTCAGGAATATCTATGAACTGAGTTCACTCGTTCGGAATATGAAAATGTACTATGAAAGAAAGGAGATTAGGCGGTGCTAAAAGTGGTAGGAACGTTGGAATTATCGTATAATGAAATATTCGACACTTCGTCGCGTCTGCATAATGCTCTTTGAAGCTGAAAATTATGACTCCCCTGAGGGCTGTAATACAGCGCTAATGTAGACTTATTAAGTTTCCAGACTCCAAGGTATGGTTGGACAGGGTGGCCGTTGAACTAGTCGAGGAAGAGATGAGTAGAATGTCCACAGACCCAGTCTGGCGTTTTAAATTTTCTTTCTTTCTCTATGCCTCTCCCCTCCTCCCATCCTCTTTCTCTAACATGGGAATAATAGAGCCAAATACAAAAGAAAAAGCTGCTTATTAGCTCCAAGAATTTTCATTCACCTGTCGATGGGAACTTGAGATCAAAATCACATCGCTTATAGTAATATTTTTCCCACTCTCGATCATTGTTTAAAGAAATCCTTTCAGCTATGACAGATAAAAACGTTTTTTACCCGATCATCATTGCTTTTGTAAGTAAACACTTGCATTGGTCTGAATCTTTTCCACTGTTATAACATATGTTCCCTCAGTTTTTTTGATGAGACTCGTTTTTTCGTTTTGATGAAAAAATTCTTTAATAGGTGGTAACACGTAAAGGTTGTGATAACGTTTTCACGTCAGTATTACCATAATATGATGATGATATGTTAGAATCGACTGAATTTCTCATAGGAGACGTCTAGAAAATTCCATAGTGGAAGTTGATCGGCTGAATTTATCGGTATTGAAGGTATCGAGAGGTTACTTCCGATCGGAGGTCGATGAGGCGTCAAAGCACGTTTGTAGTGGATCTAGCCTTGACTTATGGTTATATCTTTGCGAATGGAAAGGCGCTCGTTCCTACGAGCTGGACGATACACGTATATATGTTATACGTACAATGTATATTGTATATGTTCACAGACCACGAAGTTGCAACCAACGCCACTCCGAGCCGCCTATGAATTTATTTGCCACCGTAGCCGTTGGCTCACTCCCATTTACCATTCTCCTCTCTCTCTCTCTCTTTCTCTCTCTCTCTCTCTCTCTCTCTCTCTCTCTCTCTCTCTCTCTCTCTCTTTGGCTCTCTCTTATTACTTTTCTCTTCGGGCTCTCGCCCCCGAGCGTTTCTCATGAAATTCAAAGCAGTCGTTACGCTCTCGACAATGTAAGGGCAGGAATACCCTTTATATATATAAAACCTGGAACCTACCATCGCGGTCACAAAGCTCCACTCATAAGTGGCTTGTGTTTCAAGCTCGATGTTTTATTTATTTATCTCTTTTTTGTTTGTCTCATCATTCCCTCGGTCTTGTACGATTATGCCGTCACTTAGTCTATCTATATTTAAACGAAATATATAAACGCTTTTTGTCGTAATTTGTTTCTCCGGTTCACCGTTCAAAAGTACCCCCGGTTGCTTAAAAAATGAAAAAAGCGGTTGGCTCCTTGGTTTAATTGGTTTATCCCTCTGCCAAAGTCGAGCTTTTATTCTTGCGCATACCGTTAGAAAAAAAGGAAACTTCCAGTAAGATACGAATCTGCAGTTTATTGATTTTCGGGCACGTCACCCTTCGATTTCAATTTCTCACATATTTCACTTTTTGTCTCGGCCATCATCGATATACCGAAGTATTCGTACATCAAATTTTCACGTCGTAGAACACTTGTTGTATGTCTTCTTGATGAAATCGGCGGCACGTTCACCGATCATTGTGATAGCGGCATGAGGATTGCCCGAAATAACCTGGTTCCATATTGAAACGCACTGATTAAAAGAATTCATTGAAATTCATGCGAGAACATAAATAAATGATTTATACTAACGACGGGCATGATTGAAGCGTCGGCGACACGAAGACCCTTGATTCCGTGAACTCGTAGCTGAGGATCGACAACCGCCATTGGATCGGAGGCAGGACCCATTTTACACGAGCCAGCTTGATGATTTTCAGTCCGAGTATCCCATTGCACTACACACCTGAAGTAATCGTCACTGAAAAATTCATGCTCCGAGCACTCTTTCCGCGGTTTGGTTGCCAACTTTAAGTTTTTCGATCGCAGCGCGCTCGAATTGATCATTTTTTGCAAAACGTGAATACCCTCAATGAGAACTTCAATGTCTTGCGGATCGCCGAGATCGTTGCTCCAAATGTATGGATGTTCGAGGGGATCCTTGCTCGCTAATTTCAGGACTCCTGGAAAACAGAAGACACTTTCAGAAAAATACTTTCAGCGGCATGAAGATTCCTGAGTCCTGAGCCTCATACCTCGACTTTTAGCGTGTGTATTGACTGCGGTCAGTCGAATTGAATTGTGTCTTCCGTCAGAGCCGAGATCCACAGGCGAATCGAATTGGCACGATTCTTGAAATCCGGAAAAGAAAATTTGCATATCCGGCCAGTCGGGTGTCGTGTATTTGGAAGCAAGAATTGCGGTAACTTGGGCCATTCCGGTCGACGAAAGTGGTCCCGTTTGATTCAACAAATATCTGTCGACGTCTACATAATCGTAACTCGTTTTTCGAAAATCGTCCAGGATAAAATCCAACCCATAAGACACATGATTGTGAAGATTCTTCCCGACACCAGGCAAATCATGGACCACTTGGATACCAACTTTTTCGAGATCCTCCTTCGGACCGATTCCCGAAAGAAGCAGCAGGTGTGGGGAGTTAACGGTACCTCCGGAAACTACAACTTCTTTATTCACGTTGGCAGTCTTCTTCACACCATTCTACAAGAGCGCAATGCTGATAATGTTGAAAAATATTTTTTCTAAGACTCCTTCCACTCAGGAGGACTTTTTTACTTACCACGATGTACTCAACTGCCCGAGCAACCTTCTTGCGCACTACGATTTTCGTCACTGTTGCATTTAACGCGATTTGAAGATTGCTTCGATCTCTGATGGGTCGTAAGTACGCCGCTGCTGAACTTTGACGCACACCGTTTTTGCTCATCGTCTGAGCAATCGTGAAACCGGTGATCTTCGAGCCGGTCATGTCTTCCGTCACCCCATAACCGGTTTCAGTGGCCGCCTCCAATATTGTTTTTGCTAGAGGAGGCTGCCACGGGAATCTCTCCACTGTCATGGGCCCACCGGTGGCATGGTACACCGGACTCACTCTACCGATCTCTTGGTTGTTTTCAGATTTTGTGAAAAATGGAAGGACCTGGATCCGCGAACGTTGATTTAATTATTGATGAAACAACCTTAAGATTCGCTTCTTCTTGCTAATGAACGATACTTTTTAACATGACACTCACATCGATCCAGGACCACCCGACGTTTCCCATTTCGACCCAATTCAAATAATCTTTGGCGTTTCCACGATGATAAGCCATCCCATGATGAACAGTTGTACCCCCGAGATTTTTACCTCTTGGCCAGAGACACGAACCATTATCCTTTAGACAAGCATGCTTTTCGTCACTCGTTTTGAACTGCCAATCAAGTTGGGTCCCTGCAACGAGAGAAATCCGTTGATTACCGAGAGCAGTCTCCGCTTCGAATGGCTTCCGAGTAGAAAATAATCACTTAGAAAAACTCCGAAGTTGGCTGGGATCTGGGTACCAGATGGTTCATCAGGTCCAGCTTCCAAGAGCAGAACCTTCCATTCTGGGACTTCGCTCAATCTCGCTGCTACTGCAGCACCTGCAGCACCCCCTGGAACAATTCCGCTTCGCTCCATATTCATGTGCTCCGAACGACATAAGCCTCATCAAGATCTGTGTTATTCTCTTTACCTCCTATGACGATGAAATCGTAACTGGACTTTGGATTTTCTGTCGGATGTATTCGGCCGCATGGATCACCGATTTTCGGGCTTGTTCTCACCAGACTATTGAAGACGGTGAGAAAAATGGCAACACTGTTTGCACTACAAACATGCGTCATTTGAAGACCACCGACGAATGGATGCGGGCATACCGGTGAACTTGCTCCGTAATCCTGCAGAGAAATCTCAACTGTAATATCGTCGATAAGCTCCAGCGTAGGTAGAGTTTACGAACAAACCATTTTGCGTCAATGTTTCAATGTCGGATCCGGCGAAACAAGTCAACTCATAAAAACTGCTTTGCTACTACTCAAAACGCGGCCGGTTTTATTTATAAGTAGCGCGGAGCGTATTTACGCTTTTTGAATTCTTATCGCTTGGAAGCTTGATAAGCAAAATAATTGAGCTGGTTCTTGGAGTTTTCATTAAAGTTTCTCCAAGGTGTCTTCATTATTCTGTGTCAACGATAGTGCTTCATTGATGATAACATGACACAGAAATCTCTGTAGTAATAGTACAGCGTATAATCCACTCGCTTATTTCACTACATTTAGAACCACCGTACGTAGTACACCCCTGAACAAAACACTCGCGATATTTCAGTTCCAGAAACTGCACGCAAATAGAACGCATTTGTCATTTTCTGACAACGAGACATATTGATTAATGTGTTTACGACTTTTCAATTCTGAATTTATTGGAGATTATTATCTTGAATGTGTCACCAATGCGTTGAACGAGCCAGGACCGCTGGTGACTTCTCGTCTTATTCTGTCAAACGTGCTCGATACATCCTGGGGTATGTCAGCTTTCTAATAAGTTATGTTCCGCTTAAAGCGAATAATTATAAGCGTTTTTGATTCATCCAGCAGGTTAACTTAAACAATTTTCTATCATTTCAAAATTAGAGATTTTATTCTTTCTCTGGATACACAAAATTAAATGAAATTCTGACGAAATCGTACTTTGCACGAATGTAATTGATTCCCGTTTGAATAGTCATCGTAAATTCAATAAATCCATGCGAAGTAAAAGAGTCGGGCCTTTATAGAATCATAAATTTATTTGCCAAGCAGTTGATACAATACATAGATTAATTGCAGTGATAATTCTTCAAATATTCTGTGAATGTATCCGAGTAATTGCAATCAAAAAGAAAACATGTTTGGTGAATGGGACAAATACTGAGGTAGCAAAGAATGAACGTGTGATTCTAAAAATTAATCAAATTCTATGGTTAGAGAATTGACTATGAAATTTGTTAACGAATATAAATGAATCGATTTTTTTTATATTAACATTGAAAACAATTGCTTTGTCAGGTGAAGACGTTTTTGGGAAATTGAATACATAAAGATACATAAACTTTATATTTGTTACTCTTTGATGTCTTCGTAAAGACTGAACATGTGCATATGCGTTTATTAAAATATTTACACTAATATGTTTCAATGGACATATTTGCCACATTATTTTGATCATTTCGAGTAGCCTGATGGCTGGAGTGAACGTCAGGAATTATTATGCACTTGCCTGTAACGCTTATGTAAAAAAACGACTGTGAGCATACAGCGTAGTCTGATGCTTTTTGGTTTCACCAGCTTTTAAAACACAAACAATGCGCGATACAACGTCTGCTCATGACTAGGAACTAAATAGTTATCTACTCAGTTACGCTCTATGGTGATCATAATAGTGTCCACAGAATTTGCAAAACTTTCCTTGCCAGTGGGCCGGAAGTCCTATCCAGTCTTGCTTTATGAACGCCGCAACTCTTTCGCCTATCATCATAGCAGGAGCAGCAGTATTTCCAGAGGTTACCTATTGAATTAGTAACATAAATGTCAGATAACAGATGAGCAGGAAAAAAAGGAAAATCGAAGTTGCTAATTCAAGTGAATTGATTGATAGTCCTCGTAGGAATCAAATGATCAGTTTACCTGGGGCATAATTGACGTGTCAGCAACTCTCAAGCCTCGAATGCCATAAACCTTGAGCTGAGGATCTACCACCGCCATTGGGTCTTCAGGGGGCCCCATTTTGCACGAACCGGCTTGATGATTTTCGGGTCCAGTATCCTGCCGGACGGCGCAGCCCCAATATTCATTCGACGTGAATGGATATTGTGAGCACACGGGTATCGGAGTCGAGGTCAAATTCGTTTTGAGCTTAGACATCGACGACGAGTTCATCAGCGAAATAGCGTACTGTATGCCTTCAACGAGCACGGCAACTTCTTGCGGATCGCTGAGATAATTTCCCCATATTACCGGCTTGTCCATGGGGTTGTTACTGGCCAATCGAAGATTGCCTGAAAACCATTGACATTAATCATTAACAACTTTTCTTTCGTTGGTGTTGAAGAATAGATGAAAGCGTATAAAACCTTTGCTGATGGGGCGAAGATTCGTCGGTGAAATACTGATGCTGCGACGATTTCCATTGACTCCGTTATCCTGAAGGGCTTCGGTATCGCCAGTAATCGCACAAGCGGCTTGATACCCACCAAAATAAAACTGTAAATCGGGATGATCAGGAGTTGTGTATCTCGATGCGAGGACACCGGTCAATTGTGACATTCCAGTGGAAGACATTGGGCCCTTTTGAAAGGCCAAGTACTCGGTCGCGGAAGCCCAGTTGAGGTCGTAAACGTTCGGTTGATCGATGGTGTAAGAAAGCGTGTAGGATATGTGATTGTGAAGGTTTTCGCCGACTCCTGGCAGATCTTTGACAACCGGGATGTTAACATTCTCGAGATGACGCCTCGGCCCGATTCCCGAGAGCAGAAGAAGCTTTGGCGAATCAACTGCACCACCAGAAACGACAACTTCTCCTGCTGATCTGGCTACTTTTATTTCACCATTTTGAACGTACTCGACTCCTACTGCTTTGAACTCTTGAATTAGGATCTTGGTGGCTGTCGCGTTTAGCGCAACATGAAGATTTCTACGATTCCTGATTGGTCGGAGGAAAGCACTTGCGCTACTGACTCGCACTCCGTCTTTGCTAGTCGTCTGGGCAACCGTGAAACCAGTTATGTTGACACCCGCCAGGTCTTCCGTCAGTCCATAACCTCTTTCTACGGCGGCATCAAGGATGTTCCGGGTGATAGGAGGCTGCCACGGAAATCTCTCAACGTTGAGTGGCCCACCGGTGCCATGAAAGACGCTGCCTACGCGATCAACTTCAGCATTGTTCTCAGACCGGATAAAATATGGTAAAACTTCGGACCACGACCAACCAGAGTTGCCCATCGCTGCCCAATTGTTGTAATCTTTGGCGTGTCCACGGACGTACATCATACCATTATGGACAGATGTTCCACCGAGATTTTTACCGCGTGGCCACCCGCAGGAGCCGCCAGTAGAGAGACAAGCGTTGGCCTCGTTCGTCGTTCTGTATTGCCAGTCGATCTCTGAGCCTGCATCCCATATTTCAACTTTGTTAATTCAACACTTTAGCTCGACAACGTGTACTGTCAAGCTAATTACTCGAAAATTAATCGACTCGATAACGGAAGCCCTGAGAAATAAGATATTTAAACTTGCCCAAAAACATTGCCACCATACTGGGCACATCAGCTCCTGGAGGCTCATCTGGACCCGCTTCTAGCAGCAAAACTTTCCAATTTGGGTTCTCGCTCAGCCTATTTGCGACCACCGATCCAGCTGTACCACCTGTTCATACACGTGCACATTAATTTTTCGCGCTGTATCACGAATAACCCTAAAAACACGTCGCCATCATCGTCTTTCTCTTGTTCTACCAAGTTAATAATCATATATGCATCACTAGCCATCGACCCAACACGTCATTTGTCCCACAAAGTTATTATCTACGGTGTACTATAAGTACAATCGAACATTGGCGATGTAAATTTTATTCCGTTGCTACTTTATGAAAAATATGCGAATTGCAACGATTGTAAATAGCATCTGATTCTTTCACCTAGTTGATATTATGGAAAGGAACCTCGGAGTTCACACTCTATTATTGAAAACAACGCTCACACGCCTCTAGCGATATGCGGTTCTTTGAAATAATTGAGTTATCACTCCTTGACGTAAAAAGAATAATGAATAGGCAATTAATTTTTTTTTATCTACTTATTTACTAACGAATCGTATATTGTTTTAGGACTCGTAAACTAGTAACATCGCAGTTATCTTGGACAGCATAAATAGGAGGAAGAGGCAACATTCGCTCAAGCTGACTGGTGTCAAGTGTCAGAGCCTCTGCATTAGTGAACGTCTTATTTTTATACAGTTGTTGATAATTTTAAATGACAATGTGTTAATTCTCAAGTTTTTGTCATTATCTGGTAGCAACGTTAGAAGAGAACTTTACTTCGGGGAAAAGCAGGTTTCGATATCTGTTTCGTGTTTGTTTTTACTGCGAAGGTTTGTGGTTTTAAAATTATTAGAACGTTCACCGTAGACATTAATAGGTATGTTCTTGAAAGTTCATAACATCCGAAAAAAAAAGTTTGTTGTTAGAACGGTAAGACCAAGCGAACGAAGACAAAAAGAGACGGAGTCAAGAAAGAAACAGTTTCTTCAATGTTGGAACGAGTAATCGCATCCCAATCGAAATAGCACGGCCTGACGCAACGATCTATTATCTCGGAGACACAATGAAAGTGATTAAAAAGCCGCAATGCAGTCTCCACCTTCGAGTAACTATTTCCGTTGTAATAATCGAGGCAAATACCGGGAACAGTATTTTCGCGAAAAAAGTGGTACGTGCCTTGAGAGAACGAGCACACGGGCGAGTAATGATTGTCGAGACTTTAATGAACGGAAAAAAAAGGAGAAAAAATTGTGCCACTTCGAAAAGAGTTTTAACTTTGACACCGATTTAACCAACGGAAGTTGCAGCACTCGTCGCTTATCGTTTCCCTCAATTTCTCCTCTTATTCATCCGCATTTTCGTTCTCTCTCTCTTATTTACCTCTTCAATTTTCAATAATTTACGATTCCTTGGTGTTTCTCATTCTGAGCGAAAGTTGAGGGCTCGAAGTCGTGCCTTTGTCCACTATGCATTTTATCGTTCAGCAACGAGTGACGCGGAAACATTTCAGTCACTCGTTTTTCACTTAAGGCGAAACGCTCTCAGCGAAACGAAGACTTTTTCATATTAGCGGACACGACCCAATGATTCCACGATGGTTTCGGTTTCACGAATAAGTATTCGCTACGCAAAAGTTGGGCCTTGCGAAATACTCACTCATGGTTTATCACTCCGTTCAAATGTTTCGAGGTGATTTTAAAACATGTGCATATTTCAATGTTGAACTTTTAAATAAGAGTATTTCAACATAATTGCATCATCATGAAACTTTCTTATACTTGAAAAATTCAATGTTGCGTGCGTAATTCAAAAAAATAAAATAAACACTCGGAAATTCATCTTAACCCATTCATCGAAAGTTCATTCAATTTCGTAAACCACAAATTTTTTAGGCATGATTATCTCGGTAGTAAAAACATATTAATGAATTAGAATCAGTTTAAATTTGTCGCTCCGAATACTGAGTTTACACGGAATGCACGATATGCGTGTTATGCACAATGAGCAATGTCGGGGACAAACTTACTTTGCTCGACGAAACCGTTGTGCTCGATTCCCGCCCGAGATTCGAAAGTGAATGCGGTCACGAGAATAGCTCGATGATAAAAACGTGCAACAGCGCATTCTCGTAGAAAAATCGACGTCTCGAAGACATACGTGGAGTCGTGGGCGACTGTCCCGTATAATTTCGTATCACCTTGTAAGTTTCTCAACGATTTATTTATCTTAAACTCAATTCTGTTGTGAGGCATTTAAAACTTCAAATATTGTCATTTGTTTCTGCATACTTGAGAATTCATCGATCGAAATAAAGTGAATAATATGCGCATTCGTATTCGATAAAATTGAGAGTTAATGTAAGAAATAATAACAAAAAATGTCGGACAGTGGGTAACGTAAACAAAAACTTTCGTTCAATTCAACGATTTCAATCCTCGGAAAATTACATAACAAAATAACGTACGCATTCGAACAAGAATAGCTTCCTTTTCCTCTTGTTCCTTCTTCCTCTGAAAATAATCTGCACAATAAAAGGGTTGAAGATGTGTCAAGCGCAAGAAAAAAATATCTCTGGGGCGAGCATAGCTTAGGAGAAAGTTGAGCTTCATGAAAATGGCCACTTCGTTAAAATTTTCCAAACTCGTTATAACTCTCGCAAGCTTTGCATGCCTTCCCGGGTAGATAGAGAGACATTACGAAGGTAAGAGGAAGTACTCTTTCTGGATGAACTTATCGATAAATTCCGAAGAAATTAAAGACCTTATCTGAGCGCACTGGCCGTGACAAGAAAGAACATGGAAGACAGAGGAAGAAAAAGAGAAAAAGGAGAGAGAGAGAGAAATTTGAAGATTAATTTCTCCAGACGTCACTTTGACACGATGCTTGTCAGCCCAATTGAGCAGAGACGAGTCTAAAAATAATTGGATTAAGTAATTTATGATTTTGCAGGAGTTTGATCAACGAGATAAAAACCGAGTGTGGGTAACCGGTGCGAAACAAAACTACAGCAATTGGGACGAATATATATGATGGGCAAATACAGCAACTAACAAAGTTATCCGTGCGAGCCAATGGGGTGGATCATTCTTTGGATTTTCTAGCTACGAACAGCTCATGTGATTCGTGGTAAAATTAACGGGAGCGACCGATATAGTATCAGTAGACGATGTACAAATGAGGCGACTAGTTGTGGCTGTAATTGTAGGCTGGGCACCTCGTCGAATAATACATAATTGCGTATGACGATAATATGAGAATCGCTGCTCAAAATTAGACGGAATGCAAACAACATTTCGGGTGCGTGGGTAGACAGAAAGAGAAAGAGAACCAAAGCGAAAGAGAGAGAGAGAGAGAGAGAGAGAGAGAGAGAGATGGATGGATGGAGTGGCAGAGAAGCAAACAGATAGAGAGCGAGAGATGGCGGGGGAGTGATATAGAGATGGAAAAGGGCTGAGCAGAATTAAATTAATGACGCAGTAATCACGCTAGTCGCTTGAATAAATAACCTGTTTGTATTAATTTCACATCTAAACTATGTGCACCCGGTTGAATTTAAGCGGTGGCGTTGATGTGAACGTGACACGGTCCAATAATCGAGGAACGACGATTGGGCGGACGTGTATGAAACGTCGAGAACGTTCATCGGTCGCAAAATCGTGATAATTTTGTTTATTTTAGGCAAACAAGTACCGTAAACGTACAAAGCGTTCCCCCAAGCCCTATGTCTCGTTACTTGTGAAAAGCATCGGTAAAATGTATAGGAGACAAAAGAGAGACCGAATGAGATGAGCACGCTGGGATAGAACTGCCGCAACTTCTACACGAATCGCTCCCAAAGCGTCCTCAGCTTTTCCATCCAAATCCGCCTCACTGTACACTTTGATACATCCAATGCATTTACATATTTGCATACGCAAACTGTTCAAATATTAAATGTGTACGTGTCTCTATGTGGTGAGCAAAGATAACTAACGGTGTGCCCCAAACCAAATGAATACCGTACAAACTCGATTGTCAAAAGAGTGAATTTAGTGAATTTTTTCATTTCATAAACATTACAGAAAAATGTTGCTTCCATTAATTTTTTTCTCCATCAAATCACGCATTATGCTGCAATGAACATTCGATGGGATTGAATTTGATAAATATTTTGTATTTGTTTATTGAATGGAACGGAGATCATCGAAAAAAGAACTAGTTTCATGTTTTCTCTCGATAAATCATTTACATTATATGAATAAAAATGAGTATTACTTTCTCTTCATGCCTCGTTTGCGATCTAGTTTTGTGTTTTTCAAAAAGTGTATGCATTAAACCTGCTGACAAAAGTTATTCGTGCTCCCTACCGTGGAGATTCAATTAATATCAGTGACGAGTCTCTGACCGTGCACTTTCGCTTTTTCTCGTTTTATAATCAAGTACAGTCAATGTCCGCAATCAAGACTCGGGGGGCTTCCGTTTTCTCACGAGACAACACGGCGGCACGTGCTCGCGGTGGTTTGACGAGTTACCGTGACCAAATAATTGTATGTGTATACGATAAAGGCACAGTTGAAACTCGACGACGCATTTTTTTAGGTTCACGGAAACTCTGGAAACACACTAACAGATTTTCCTAGTTTCCGGATTTCACATTTTAATTACTCGACGTTGACATAATCGATTTTTTCGAAGGTAATAATCACAGCGGAAAAATCAACGAGCGATGAATCGTTTCATGACAAATTACTGCCAATAATTATTCAGCTGAAATATTGATTTTTCACTGACCTCCAACGACGATAAAATCATAGTAATAGTCCGCTGGATCAACGGGTTGTACGCGCTCACACAACTGAGCCACTTCCTTTTTCGAGCGTATAAAAGTATCGAGAAGGGTCATGAATACAAGGAACTGTGATCCTCCGCATGACTGAGCGAGACTCGGTCCCAAAAATGGCTGAGCACAATCCGGCGTAACTGACGGAGAGTACGACATCCTGAAACACTTAGATTCCATTCCATTGATGCACGATCACATTTATATGAAAATGAACGATCATCGAGGAAGTAAAAAATGTGTGTCAACATCGTGAGCTTAGCGATAAGAAACAAAAACTGGTAACAATATTCAAAAAAAAATTATGATCGAGGTAAGATTGACATGGCACCAGAAAACAACCGCAAGACTGTCAAGATAAAAGTAGAAAATACTCGTTGTGATAAAGATAATAAACCTTTTATCAACGTTTTATCCACATTTCGTAACTCAAGCGAGCTGGTATCACTTCGTCACCGCATGTGATTCCATAAAAGTCAGATACATTTAGTTTAATAAATGAAACTCATGACCCGATCACGAATACGTGACGAAATCGTTAACTTTAGCAAAGCTGTAGACGTGAACTTCGTTATACATTTATCTTCAATCAAAGAAATATTTACGTTATTAAGAAATATCTACTATCTTATCCCCCCATCGGGAACCCCTCGTAGATGCTTATCGTAAAACAAATCAAAATATTTCACAACGTTTGGCCAAGGAAACACTTTCAAAATTGTGCTGACAAATCAGCAACTTCTTCCATGTGAATTTCCATTTAATTTACAGCTACGATCACTGTTCGAATATTCGTCATCCTGATAAACAAATTTTCTTTTTTTTTTTTTTATTATAAAATTCGAGTCACTAATTTTTACTTCATTTGGAATCACTTGTACATTTTATAGAGATACGATTATTTATTATTTTCATTACCCCGAAGATCAAGATCAATACGACTATCGATTATTCCACCACGAAACACGAGAACTAGCAATGAACTATTGTATCGGGATACGTATGTTAATATAAGTTGCAACGCTGCTGCAAACTCACTGTAACGATCAGCGCAGGTTTAATCGAGCTCAGACTCGTTTGGATACACTGCAGTACCGTTCACCGCGTTAGCCACTTTATAATTCATTTCTCCCACCGTTCCTACCCCAAGCACGTACCCCGGACTTATCCCCGGTTTTTTCAACTTATTGCTCATCGATTTACTCGTCCATAGACCTATCTCTAGAGCTTTCATATCCTCTTACGTTTCTGGGTTTTTTTAGCCCCTTTTCGGATGATGATCCTTCTCAGATTCATAGCTGAGGTATCATCTTCGAGGAGAAATTACTCGGAACTCGATAAATCATCGGACTGGTCAGAATCGACGAGTAGATTTTTTCTCACGTCTCGATCGAAACAATGGGAATGGGAATCATTATTTTATTGGCGATTGAAAAGAAAAAACGTCTCTTTATTTGGCTGATGAGTAATTTTGACGAAATCACGGTTACGTATCCGCGTTGATAGATCAAAAGTAGTGATTCATTTACTCACGTTGCTGTATCCTGTTTTGAATGTCGATACTGCGCTGTAGCTTATCTAATTAATTTTCGGGCATTCGCACGAATTATCATTTGGCTCTGAACAAACAAGATAGTCACGGCTGAGCGTTTTCAAACAGTGCGAACTGTCACGATACGTTCATTTCTTTTAATTTCACGTGAATTACAACCATGACAAACGGGAATTCGAATTTTCTATATCTTCCCCACGATCTATCAATTGAACAGTTTGGCAAAAACTGCTGATAGCGCTAAATAAACAGGAAAAACGCGACTGGCTCGTTGATCATCGGTCAAGGCGAATGTCCCACGCGTATGACGGGCCTGTTACAAGCGTAATAGAAAATTATGAAATCCCCCATATAAACTAAAGATCATTTTTACCGCTAACTTTTGAAAAACAACTCAAAATTTTGACCCTCTCACGCGAGGTCAACAGCGTTTGCGTCCATCATCCCTTCATTAATCTTCGAATGAATTTTCGAGCGAGTTTGATCGTAAACATTTCCAATAATCAGCGGTGCTTCCAACGAATGTGAGATGTTGCATCAATAACAGGCTCAGCGAAAATGTCTGCCGGAAATAATTGTGTTATGTTGCAGGAAGAGGCGAAAGAGCGATGATCAGAAGTGCATTGTGGTTTGGTGAGAGATCATGCAATTGGCTTTTGTCAAGGCAAGTCAGCCTTTCGCTTCTGTGCCTAGCAAATTCGCTTTCTCTGTCTCTGTGTTACCTTGGCGGTGGTACACACGCACATCCTCATCCGATGTAATTCGAATTCGGGTCAACGAAAACCGCGTGCAATTTTCGAACCGAATTCATATCAAAGTATATAGAAGTGCATCGACGTTCGACGATACTGGTTTATATGCTCGACTATATTTACACCATTTTATCGATGTAATTGAAAGTGGCAATGTGTTCGAGATTTGGAAGATTATCCCGGGACGTGGATAACGCAGGTGTTCCAATCGACAGCACCAAAATCCCCATTAAATTACCTCAAAGGTGTGTGCTCCTATCAGCGATGTAATAACTGATCGCACTATCGATCTCGTTTGTTTTCCCCTGATCACGCGAAAGAGGAAACAACGAGAGGACTTGTTCACCGATCGTGTGTGTGCGGTTTGGACAATCGGCTCAATTAAACGCTACCGATATTTGTTGCACTCGAGACTCCCGAAACTCCTATTTCCCCACTTCTCTCCTCTCAATCAACGTATTACCGGAACCATGAAGCCTGATGCTCGATCATTTTCAGAAATATCAATTGTTCACGTCGATTACGCGCATGACCACGAAATTTCGAATCGTACGATCATCCGCTCATGTGATATTTATGATTTATGATAGTATCATTGCGAACTTTACTGCCCGCAATAATACCCGCCCCATCGATACTTTCGATGACAGATTTTATTGCAGTTTCTTGTCGTTCTGTCATGTCAAGTTCTACGAGTTCCAATTGAACGAAAGTCTCGTGTTTTCGGAGCTCAAACCCCGCAATATCGTTGAAATTATTTCGTCCGAGCTCATCTAACTCGAAAATCTTTGTGACTATTTTCAATTTAAACAAAAATTTTCGTTTTTTTCCAAGCAACAAACTCGTCATCTTACAAAGCGGTTTCTCGTGCCTCGAAACTCCGCATGTTTGCAGCACTATTTTCCAAAATCAGTGAGTCGTGAAAAATCATATTTCGCGTGAAACGTCACGCCAGACGCGACAATAGAGTATCCGGTTTTTTCTTCACGCTTGTCACGGACCACGGGGACCCTTTATAGCTACGGTGTCGCGACGAATAGGGAAGCCACATCGGGGCTCGACAAAGTCCATGTATATAACGTCATAACCATCATAAATCATAAGTGGAGTACGTCCGTTTCACTCTGCGTGGGCTCTCGCCCGTTACGAAAGAGTGTCGAGAAAGAAATAATACACCTGTATAAAACTCGTACGATCTTTTACAAAGTTTTTCTCGCGAAAAGTGTCCGAAAGGACAATGCTCTATCCATACGTCCATATTTCTTATATTTAACATTTTTTTTTCCATCTCCGATGTATAAAAAATGGTGACGTAAAAAGCGGCTTCTCCAACAATTATCTATTTTTCTTAAACGACAAATTTCTTTGTAAGAAATATTTTTAAAACTCAACTTTTCAAACACTGATAATCTGGCCAGCAAAAACGCCGGCGGAAATCGATAGATTCGTAACAATGCTCGAAGAAAATAGTGACACTCGAGAAAGGAGATTATCTCAAGATGGAAGTGTGAATTTCCAACGTGTCATTGCTCACGTACTACCATTATCAAGATTTATTGCTATGACTTTAGTGGTTTTTCTTTTTTCTGTTTTATTTTTTATTTTTTTTATTTTTCTTTTTTTATTATTTTTGAAATTCCACTAATCGATCATCGCAGACGTTTTTTACTACGACCATCACTACTGTCTAATCATCAATATATATCGTCATTATAGGTGATGGGTTCCCGATGAATCTCTCGTCGAGTTATCCAGCCATCGGAGATTCTAATCTCTCACTTCTTGTGCCGGGTACATTAAACGTGGATTCTCGACGCCGCACGATCTTCACTTAACACTCAACTCCGATAATTACATGTCTGCTTATCGTAAACTATCGATCACAATATTTCCGGACTCCGTTTACTCTGAAGGAATGTGCGGCGTAGCATCGTTTTTTTCATATTCAGTTTAGAGAAGCCTTCGATAGAACACTCGAGCAATTATTCCATTAGCGATCCGCACATCCGTATGGCGATGAGCATTATTTCATGTAGCTCAATAAAACTACGTAACTCATTGATCGTTGATGTAATATTCTTCGAGAAGAAACGCTAAAGTGTGGATGGGTACAGTGGGTCTCTAATGGAGCTGGTGATGCGTCGATGAAAAACATGGAACAATAGCAAAGACGTTGCGATACGTGGGATAATCCCAATGGTATCGAACACTAATTCATGCCTAGAATCGAAGATGCGCAATAACAATAACTCATCTCGAAAAATGGAGACAATGTGACGATGGGAATTCACCGTTTCAATATTTCTCGTCGCTCTCTGTCAATCGTTTTTAAAATCGAATAGTTTTCAATTCATTCATTAGGCTTCAAATTCAGGTACCATTTTCATATCCGGCATGCTCTCCACTTTCGTTAATCATCTAACAGTGCAGGCTTCAGAATACAATGCGGAATAGACGAAATGGGTACATGATAATTGGAGAGCGATCAATTTGAGAACGGAAGTACAACCAGCTTTTGGACTCTCTTTGGGTTTCCGGTAATCTTTTGAAACCCCATGGAGGCCTTGTTGGCCTCCATATTGGTGCATGGTCTTATTGGAAATTTCCTAATTAACGACTAGTGCTACTGAAGCAGCGCTGATTGTGTAATGAACACGAGCCTCTGTTGTTGAAAGTCGATATTAGAACGTTGGTGGAATCATAAGTTCATTGAGCTGTTAAATATATTGTAATTCGAATGAAAAACTCGCTATTTTTGGTCACGCATCCACGAAATCTGTTGAGGAATTGAAAATATTGTTTTGACAGAAGAAACAAAATGGATCGTTGATCGAAAGAATATTTGAAAGAGGGTTTTGTAACTGTTTGAAAGTGTCGTGAATTACTAAGCGAGGCACGTCGAGTGGAAGCTATCCGTACATTTGATTCCTTCACATAGAATGATAAAACGAGCCCGAGCATAATAAATGCAGGGGAAATAATATGCAGCAATAAGGACGTAATTAAAATAAAGCGTGGAGGAATGGTAGATGAAAAATTCCATTACCTCTCATTTGGCAGAAACATTTTGTTGCAGTTTCTAAATGATCGTGTACGAAATACGCGTATTATATAACATGGTGGATCGTCAAACGACAAAGTTATTACTGCGAGGATGATACCAGGCTACAAACAACCCTTTAAACGCGCTCGTTTACCGCCCTCGCTCGAGAACGCATATATGGTAACACACTTCTAGTAAACGTTGCCTCTCAGTACGATATAGTAAACCGTGCCCGTTGTCACCATTTTATTTCCGCTCGGAGTCTCTACAAAATACATTGCATAGTGCTTCCCTGTCGCAGAGAATTCATCTAATACGTGAGTTTCCGACATGAGCAATGCAGCTAAATTAACCAGCGGAATATATTCTCTCTAAATTATCGCGAGCCTTAATTTTCTCTCATTTTGTGTTGAATTTGAGGCAACTAGAAGCGCATCGGTATCACTGTCAGATCCGGTAGTTTGAGCGGAAAGAAACGTCCAACGTTAATGTTTTATTTTGTTGAATGGTCTCCCGATAGACTCGTGCAATTATTCTCGTGATCTTTCGTCCCTTCTTACGAAGCAGTCTCTCTTTCTCGCTCGGCTTCAAGACATCTGAAACTTCTGTAGATAAGTACTTGGGTGTTAAGAGAATGAGACAAAAAGAAAGAAACAGATAGGAACACGAAGACGACACAGAGATAGCGCGGGTAATACACGAGGCTGGGAAGAACGAGCCGGCGAAGAAAACAGTTACGATTGCAGTAATACAGAGAGGCTACGGAGGACTGTCGTCGACAGGGAAACTGAGGACAATCGAAAAAGAGAGCAAGTGTTTACCGGCGACAAAGCGCACAGAAGAAAGAAAAAACTACGATCAACGAGGCATAATCATGTATATACGTATATAATAACATTTGAAATAATAAAAATAAAAGAGGGCCAGCAGGAGAAAGAAGAATCGAGGAAACAAAGAGTGGCCAAAGAAAAAACAAAGAGCCCACGTGGGTCCTATACACGACAGATACGAGGGAAGCAGATGCTGTGTCGAACGGATAAAAGAGATAAAAGAGAGGAAAAGGTGAACCCTTTGTTTTTTTTTTGGTGGATGCTCCAGCCAATAAACTCAACGAGTAATACTCCATTTCGTTTCTCCGAAAAATACGTATATATTCAATTTAAAATCGATGTTATTTGGGTCCAATATAGAGGCACTTTGTACCATTGTTTCGTCGTTTCAGTAGAAGTGAATTCGTCAAAATAGCTCTACTCGAAATGAAAAAGGTCACACAATGGTGAATCAAATTCATTCGCTCGAATCCAGTTTCACGTCTTTTCCAACCTCCAAGAATTTCTTCATTAAATATTCGTTATTGCTTTTCCTCTGGAAATAGAAATCTCCCATAATCATCGCGATCACCACCAAACGCAGTCGCGTACAAACTAATATTTTTCAAGTATTTTCTGCTCGCTTTTATTCTTCCTCCAATTTTTTCTCACACCAAATCAATCACTGGTTTATTTTGGTAGAAATATCCGTAACTGAGAAGACGATATCTCGAGGTGATCCAGTACTCGCCTTCGAAGTGCACTCCTCTGTATGCCCCAGGGTATAAGGGCTGCATCAGTGGCTCTGAGCCTCCAGGTAGTTTCTGGGATGCTCTGAGTAGTCAATGCTCAGTTACATCAGACCGTGATATCTGAGCGTCCCGAGACGTTTCCTAATATCTGGGCCTTCCGTTCCACACACAATATGGTCTCGTGTTACTCTCGTTGTATTGGGGATCATGTTTTTCATTGCGGATTTAAAAGACTCGTGACGCATCTCATCTGTTTTACTGATTAATTGACTGATCAGTGTTTCCAAAACACTTTTTACTGGAAAAAAAACAAGATTGATATAAAATTAATGAATTTTCTATTATTCAAACTACCCATCGCAGATTCGAAATGGTTGACGCGCACCATTCGATTGGATTTTTCTTTTAATTTTATTAACACTCTTGTCAGAAACACTTTATCTTTCTGGAGAAGAAATTAACGTGATTGTGAGTCATCTGGCTTACCGGAAAATTTGCACAGAATTATCTTTCCTATTTTGAAAAAAAAATGGAAAACACACGTCAGAGAATTCCCTGTGGCTGCATGCTGCAAAAATATTAAATCAACAACGATGTTTAGAAGGTGAAGAAAGTTCGTATTTTTTGTTATATTTACGAGTATAATCGGCAGCTATCGACATTTCCTCATGCATTCCGTATATGTCGTAGTCCGTAATTACGAATGAGAATGGACTTCCGCGGTTCTGATACGTTCGAGGCGACTTTGTGTGTTTTGAAGAACGAGCAGAAAAAGTTGAAGATAAACCTCAAAGGAGCTTTCGTTATAATCGGTGGGTGATAGTTGAGAGTAAAGCTTCTGTATAAAGAGACACTATGTATTCCAGGAGGCGAAACAGGAATAACAGTTTCTTGGTCGAAGCTGAATTCTCTGCTGTGTGGCCAAAGACAACAAAATGTTGGAAACTTTGGCCGTTACCTTGGTGAGAAGCGCATCGGTGATTGTCCTCCTTCCAAAATATTATCTTAACCGAAACCAGCCTCGCTCCGCAGAATTCTCGCAAGAGTTTCCGGTCGTTGCTAAGTTTCGGTGGTTGCACACCGTCGTTCATTGCCAACTGCGTTTTACCCTTCTTTTGCCTCGCAGCTTCCTCTGATATTTCTTGCCCAAGTGTGGACCGGGAGTCGATGAAAAATCCAAACTTTCATTCCTATATATATATATAGGGTTCCAGAGACCCAAAAATATTCCAAAACTTATATCGCGAAAGTTGTGTCTTTTTACTTTGTGAATAAATTAGCAGAGTAATTTATCAAAAACGACACGAATCCTTTTATGTTAACTTTCGAAAAAATCGGATTACGTCCTAAGAAAACATCGAGTGTCCGCGTAGCCAAATTTTTAACGATTTGCATAACCATCCTCGGAGTTCGACAGCCTCTCGAACGAAAATTCTCTTAAGCTGCAACGCCGGTCAAGAAGAAACTTTATGGGCGAGCATCCCTAATTCCAATCTGCGTTAAGACGCGATGTGAAACAAGATACGATCGAATCTTGTTAAACTAACCGTTGTTATTAAGTCTCATCATATTTTCATGGAGAATTTGAACGATGCTTAAGAATTATTGAGAATAAAAAAGGCGTAAGACTGATGAAAAAGGCTTTTCGTCTTGCTATTAAAATCGAGAAAAAGCGAGGTACTTGTATCAATGAACATACAAATATAACGTTCGAGAGGAATGAAAAAAAGCTCTCATCGAAATGCAATATTTTCCGGATGACGCATCAGTGTCTCCTCAAATGGTCAACCGGTCGGGATGGCGCACAAACGTTGGCGGGGACGTCAATCAACGAGAGCTATCGATCGTAAAGCGTGGAGAGTGAAGCAATAGCAGCAGGGTAGGTAATACCAGGAGGTTAGTGGTTGGTAGCAATTCAGGTTGTTATTCTCGAGTTGGAAGCATGGTCGAGAGTGATATGAAGGGTTGGGTATCGGGAGGAGGGAATATGGCGAGCGAATCGTAATAACTCGGGCTCGCAATTATCGTTCGAGTTGATCTCGAGTTCTCCACTGCCAACAACTATTTCCCTCATCAAGATGTCACTGTAGCATATACGTATTTCATGCAAAGTAGTGTCAAAGAAAAGGGCGAAACCGTACGCTGTAGCAGACAAGTCATGTGGCTTATTACATTTCCGTTGGTTAGATACACACACACACACACACGCGCGCGCGCGCACATAAATATACCATATGGAGGTGATTGTAATGGCGAGGATGCTCGTCCGCTATGGTCGCAATGTTCGCTCAGAAGCTATCGGTACGTGTGGGGAGAAGGAAGAGCGTAAAGAATGGATGTGAAGGGCGAGAGGGATGAGTAAAAGAGGATGAGATAACGAGAACGAGAGAGCGAGAGAAAGAGAGTATTTGAATTTAATGACATATATATGACATTGCGGTGTGAAATCGAAATTGCAGGAACATGTAGCAAGCTTTCGCTCATAGGTTCTATCAAACCAGGTATTGGCGATGACGGGTCTATCGGTCCCCGCAGATTTGCTTCATGGCAATACTACATGAGATATACCGACGTTAGTGTTCGAAAGGTTAGCATTCATAAGGACGTAACCATCGTCATTTTGGTGTTCGCTCGTGTGGGTTCGGCCTGTCTGTTAGGCATCATAGTCTGCTTCATATATTTATAGATATCTACACGATTAGGTATATAGCACAGTTACAGTATCGAACAAGAGATATAACGGACAAAATGTGACAGAAGTACACACATCGAACGTCAAACGCAGGGCCAAATGTTACCGAAATGTGCCATTTCAATTGCTACAACTACAAATTGCCCATGAATTTTCAGGCTTTCAGACTCAAAAGAAGCAACGCTTTACGAAGATAAAAAAACTCTTGTTGGAACTGCAATGGTGTTACGAACTGGTGTTCACTATGGGAACATCCGAAGATGCAGGATCGAAGGATTTTGGTCCAGCACTTGGGAAATTGTCAAAATCAAATTTTGTTCAACGATTTTTCCTTCCGTTTACTTAAGTTGCTTCGTATCGAGGAGCCATCTAATCTAGATCAAGCTGTAGGCGCAGAGGGCATGGTAAATGTGAGTGGTGCAGCTCCCAAAAGGGTTCATCGAATACAAGGGGTGGAACAAGCTGAGATATAAGGGTGAGCCAGGGAGAGCTGTTTTTCGGCAAATTCTTGCCTCCTACTCTTGAACTCTTACCATCAGTTGCAACTTTTCATACTCGTGGATTTCGAGACCTCAAAAGCTTTTCGGCTTTTGAATCCTTGCCGAGATCAAAAGTATCGCCTGGAGCACTTGAAACAGGCGGGTCAAGCAGCTCCTCTGCGAGTTTTAGCTCCTTTTTTGTCCTCGGAGTATATCTCTACGACGGCGAGCTTTGCCCCCTTGAGGCGGTTCGCCCTGATGTGCCCTGGAATCAACGGGAGGCATCGGGGAAGCATTTTTCGTCTTTTGCCTTGCCCGATGCCGGCTGCCATCGCCTCCGAAGCTTCTCTCTCATTTTCTCTTTATAAGTATATTCTTCAAATATGATTTTTGTACAGGGTGTCCTCCCTTCGCTTTGACTTCTTCGGGCCAAATCCGCGGATTCGAGCTGCATTAATCAAGCATTCGCCTTGGCGAGGGGAGCGAAATGTAAACCGTTTAATTTCGGTAACTTAATTCCATCTACAACGAGTTTGTAAAGCGGGAACATTTCCTGTGACGCAAAGCTCCTTTTCCAAGTCCACGCAAATTCGCAATTACAATTGATCACGCTTTGTTCCAGTCACATAATCTATTTTGTTACGAAAGCCATATATCTAGTTGCTGGATTCATCGAGACAGAATGCCACCCATTAACGGTGATTTCAAACCTTTCCACTGTTTCGTTGTAACTGTGAGAATGGAATTTTGTGAGCCCAAATTCCCTTAGCCCAAATATTCAGCTTTCACTTTGGTACCGTTGCGACTCTTGAATTGCGATGAATAAAAATATAAATCGTCGAGATTAATAATAAATATGGACCCGAATGAAAAAATAATGGAATAATTTTTAAACCAAGTTCGACGATTTTATTCGAGGAAACTTTTATCTCGATATCATACTCAGTAGTTTCTTGAACCGGACTTACTCGAACGTCTTCGCGCACGGGAATCCCTTATCGTTGCTTACGTTCCATTTGAAGTCCACTAGTTGAGTTCTTGCTAGTTCCGATTCGGGTGATCGGAGCCGCCGCGGATCCACGTACGAAAATCGTACTTGTTGAGTTGCCTAATGGGTCTGAAAAGCGCGCATCGTCCTCGCGTTCGTTCTTGCAAGGTAAAACTTCTCGAGCAATTTTTCACTCGGCTAAGCTGCGAGGACTCGTATACCTTTCCACCTCCTGGAACGCCCTACTGGCGTACCTCAGTTCTGTCCATTAGATGCCAGATTGCGGGACTTGTTCGAAGTTTGTCTCGTAGTCTGAACGCGACAGTAAGAGAAGAAGATTCGAGTTAAGGGGGAGGAGGAAGGAAAAAAGAAAGATGGCGGAACTTCTCATTCGCAGACAGGCCAGTTGCACCGCTTACTTTTTCACGGGCATTACTATATGTACGTGTGTTCGTACGTAAACGTATAATATAAGAATCTCGAACCTTCTCGTCATAGATGCGCCTTAATGTAGAGCCATCGTGTGAGTTTCCAAAGTCAGATGTTCCGACCAATCGGAAGGAGTGCTTTCAACTTTTTTCAAGCCCTTTGCGCCTTTCCAAACTTCCGCTGTGATCTCCTCTCTCGCTCTCTCTTAGTAATTTACAGACCGAGCGGTTCCTCTTTGTGCACCGGTTCAGAAAGTTTCCGTTGATTGGGCATCCCTGCGAGTTTCGCTCATCGTCGTAATCTGCACTTTAGTTCGAGTAGCTGAAACGGAATGATAAATATCATTGGACACACAAAAATCGTTGGTCTTGGAACTGCAATTAAAAACATCAAAACTTTCGGCCAATGCCACTCGCGTGGTGATAATATAAATGTAAAATCGTGTGCGTGAACAGCTTTTCGAGAAACTGATTCGTCGCAATTCGAACCAAATGATCCAAACATCGGAATGAGGTTAACCCCAGCGCTTTTGTAACGAACCGTGTAAAGAGAATGAAATGGATTTTCCAATTGGAGAGTTAAGAACGCATTCGTGACCGAAGTTTTCACAGATCCAGCAGGTTTTTGAGCGACTCGTGATAAAGACACGTTGAACCGTACAGGTATACAACGGAGGGTTATACAAGTAAATTTCTTCTACATTCTATGAACAACGATAAAACTTATAGAAGTGGAGGCCGAGAGGGTTGCAATGAAAAGTGGCGTTAAGCTTCCGTTCGATCGAGTAAAAAGTGCGAGACGCAAAACGACGAAGAACCGATTTTCAAGTGCCCTTCCACGTCTCTCTTCACGAGCATGTTGAAAGCATTAGGAAGTTTCTTGCTGGTGAGAGAAGCTCGGAACGAGCGGTTGTGATGTTACAAGAGAGCAGCATGACTACGACTACGAAAAAGTGATTCTATATATGAAGACAGGAGTCTTTTCGAGCTTTGTATACACATACATATATATAAACCCGTGATGGAAATAAGTTCGTCTATCTGTATCTCGGAGATCTCGAAATTTCGAAAACCCTGAACGGATAAAAAAAAATTGAAGAGCCTCGAGAACTTATCCTCTCAGAATATGTTTTCAGCATTTCATTTTTTCGAAATGAATATTTTTGTGCGATTTTTCATTCGGAATAACGAGAGCTCGAGCAAACACCGCTGTTTCATTCTATCCTTTCATTCCTGTTTCAAAGAAACAGCCACTATTTTTTTTTTTTTTTTTTCCCATACTTTTGACGTTTCAAGGTTACTGTGTCCAATGTACTATCCTGATATAAGGTGGAATTTGTAATTATAGTTGAACGGAAAGAAGGTCATTCACGAGAGCGGACCACTTGATAGAAAGTGTTACAGTGCGATACTAGTTTCTCTACTCCGCTAGGTTATTCGTCCTTCACGGTACAGGGTGATGGTTATTATGGAATAACTGGTGGTACGACATGAATCGAAGCCAATGAGGAACCGCTCAACAAACATTACTCGACGTACGATAAAGTGCAGTTATTCTCATCGCACGTTCCTTTTTATCCTTTCGAATCTTCATAAATCCCCAGTCGATCATTGTTCGACTACAAACTTGAACCCAAGGGATTCGTTTCAAGTTTGCGGCTGCAAACAATCCCTTTGCCATCCTGAGTAGCTTCTACCGATAATTCGCGTTATCTTGCTCACTACAGATACATTTAGGTAACAGGGTATTTAACCGAGTTCTACACATACGCGAATGTACTCGTGTTGTACACAAAACACACATACGTACACATGTACAGGAGACGAAGGAAGGAAAACTGTACGAACGCTTCCCTCTGCCCCCCTCGTGTTATTTTGAGTACGAAAAGTGGGAAACCCAACACACCGCAATGCGAGAATTGCATCCCTTAACGCAACACACCCGTTAAACACGATGGCACTTCATCGCTATCTATAGATATGTGCACGAATGGGTTTGGAGCATTCAGTCGGGCGTGAGATGTCGGGGCATGAAAATACTTGAGAATGCATATTAATACCGGTACAGGGCATTCCATTTCATATAATCTCGTCAATGTAACTGACCTGCGAAACTCCAATTGCCTATTCGCTCAACGATCGCATGCCGTTAATCGACCTCGGAAACGCGAAGACGAATTCTAAGTGCTCTTCTGTCGCGATCATTTCACAGCTTTGTGATGAACGAATGAAACTTCAAAATATTTGTGTATCGCGAAAATTATTCGCGACTGCATTGTCACGCTGTATTCGCGAGAGTACGAATCAACTTTGAAGTTGATATCGATAAACTTTTGCCACTTTTCCATACTCGCACTTCGAATATTGGGAGTGAAATTTCGAATAGTGTATACTCAAGTGGTACAAATATTTGCTCTTTATTGAAGAGTGGAATTCCCCATAGCTACACGTTCCAACGTGTATCCTCCCATTTCTAAAGGATTTAATAGGAGAGGGTGAGATCTGTGTCTCTAGGTTTTCACACGAGGCAGTTCTCGTACAGCGGCGAATTACATGCACCTGCGCGTACGTTAATTCCTGGTTTTGGGAGTAACATAACCTGTTCTGGTATATGTATATTCGCATAAACGTACGTGTATATTTGTGAGCATTGCATTGGGAGTAATATGAACCTCACACGGGTGCATGTAAGACAGAAGATTGCGAGTAAGACATGTTTACGTTGCACTTTTCCGAATCGACGTATCATGAAAAAAGAATTGTGAAACAATGCTTGAGACTGATGAAGGTGGTTCGCGAACGCATGTTTTCCTTCCGGACTTCCGCAGTTGCATTTCTCAAAAGTGTATCCAAACTGTCAGTCGAGTGTCATGCAGTTTAAAAGAATAAAATTCCTCAATATTCTTTTTAAGAAGAACCGGATTTGCTGGCAAGTTGTTATTTTTATTTCGTCGATGTTTCAAGTTCAAGTTAAGAAATCGCGATCTGTGTATGTACGTTTGTTGCAATATTGACACAAATTTGTTTTTGAACTCGATTTTATTTCTGTGTGCTCTCAGTAAACGATCCGTCAAAATATTTGCTTATACTCAACGTGAAATGCTTCCTGTATCATTTGAACGTCAAAATGGGACATTCGCTCTCTATTTCAATCTGGTTCGAAGCTATTGAATCAACAAAAAAAAAACACAAATGCAAAATATTCGCATCAAGCACTCTGTTTTTCATCGACTTTTTCGACTGAAAACAATCACTGTTATCACGCGATGAATTTCTCTTCTCAATAAGTGTACCCATCAGAATCCTCATAAATCTCTCGAAACGCTTCGAACAAGAATCAAACCTGAATTCAAGATTTAGGATTAACAGGGCGCTGTCAAGATTTTAAAGTTTTTAAACGTAAATGTGAAAAAATTTTATCACAATTTGATCAAAATATCATTCGATCCTAAGGATCGTACGATAGAGAATAATTCATGTTTAAAATTATGCCTCTGCTTCCACCCCTCCCCCCTCTTGGCTGCTACTCATGTTGAGTTTGATGTATAGTTCAATTATTCCAGAGGATATATTTCTACAACAACAACGAGCTATGAGATAGTACCTGCTACATGGATGAGTAGCCAAAGAAAAGAGGGAGAAGTTCAGGATGGTGGAAGCACAAGCATCGAAGTGGAAAGTTGTGCACTTTATGGGTGGAGCTTCGTATATTTTCATACTCGTTCGCGCTTCTTGGTGGGCAGATCTGCGCTCGGCTTCACCGTGATTCTCGTAAGCTATGACAGTACCAGGAGATCCGAGTCGCCGGGCGAGGACGCTTTTCCCTCTCTGTTTTTCTGTCACTTCGGTTCAGTTGTAAAAGCCTTCATGGTCCTATATTTGCACGATTATATATTTGCACGCATGTATACGTATGGGAGAAGCGGATGCGCTGGCGGAAAATTCAAGCACGAAAAAGCCTCCGGATCTTCCAGTTTTATCCGTTTTTTGCGTACAAATGAGTTTCTCGTAGCGTCTACTCTACGCTGGATTATCCACGTAAATTTTCACAACGATATATAGCATTCGAGGAATTTAATCTGATTCTTGCCCGGAGGGCTGGCAATTTTTTCGCGAGATAATCAGCCCTCAGGGTCGTTGATGATGCTTCCGGGTTATCACTACAAACGAAACTGCAAATTGTGAGTTTTCTGACTTCCGGTGGTCGCTCGATTGTCATACGAACATCCTCAGGGAGGATGTTTACAGATCGGTGATCTGTCTCAACGAAACAGTAGATCCTTCCATGGAACGTTGGATGCCTGAGCTTTACCGATTCCCCTGGGCCGTGTGGAAACTCCTGCGGTTTCCACTCCCGATATCGAACAGAACAGTATTTGCCTCTGTTACGTGATGTCATTGACGCATTGTCAGTGCGGAATATCAATATATGCTGGAACATCGAGAACTAGATGGATCTGAGTAAATGAAGCTCGAGTTTGCTTGAGACTTTGTTATTCGATACATTTCAAAGCTGAGATCGAATTTCGCGACTGAGATATTGACTGAAGGAAAGCTTATGTCCGAATCTCGAATGCAGCGTCGATAACTACGGAAGATGATGATGAGAATACATGATGAAAATAAGGCGGACGAGGAAACAGCGAGAACAATAATGATCAATTCGAGACCCTTCAAAGTTTTAATGATACATTGTCCGGTTGAACTAAAATATCGATATTCTCATCACTGGTTAGGTATTGGATTCGTGCCAAAAACCTCATCCACCGTTTGATTCATTAGACGAGCAGCATTGTCCAAACGCATTATTTCTGGTCGCCATGAGCACAATGAGAAATCTCAAGGAGCAGGCTCCATAGATTCTTTATCCTGAGAATAGGGGAAATTGGGTTAATTCCGACGGTCTAAGGGAAATTGATTAATAACGAACCACGTGATGAAGTGACAAAATAAATCTCCGATGTATCTTTGATACATCTTGTTTACGATTTTCTATGTAAATTTTAACTGACAGATTACAAAAAGTTTCTAGATATTTAGGAAAAAACAACACTCCGCAATTTCGGATTTACCCCGAACCTCCGGGGTAATTCGGGACGGCCCTTGGGGTAAATCTAGATTGCATTATAAATTGCTACACATATCGCAAACATATTTTCGACTCGTACTTTCCCTTGTGCAACTTTGAGGGCCCATATTCCACGCTCGATTCACGTAGTCCAATCTTCGGATGGTGAATTTTCGTATTTTTTAAAACAAAAATATATAATATAAAATATAAATATATATAATAATGATATACACTCAATATCATACGATGGTGTCTTCTTTCATATATTTTTACGACGTTACTGACATTTGAAAAGAATCAATTGATGTGGGGTAAGAGCAGAACGTCCGAAATTCCTCTAAACAATTATTAATAATTAAAATTAATGAATAATTTTTAAAAAAACAGCAGGGTAAACCAAGTTTCAAATGCTTTGATGATTCTTATATGGAACAAGGATATTAAATAAATTTTTTTTAATAACATTGGAGCCGTTTATCCCGTAGTTTCATCAATTTAAAGTATAAGCAATAATTGGATGACTAATACTCAATTAGTACGAAATTTTATGATCGGTCTTACCCCGAAGAAAGTTAATCACTTCACGCCTCGAACAATGTGAGTACACTAAACATCGATAGGGCTATCGCATGGGTTCAAGAGCGTGAAAGTGGGGGTTTCGGAATATAACAATATTGGGCTGTCCGTGTATTTACCCTACGTCCGGAATTAGCCACTCTCTCGTAGTCACGATTTAAAAGTCTGCAATAGTTTACCAAATGTTCAACTATTTATCGGTAATTACTGAGGAATGATGAGCGATGCGAGATGAAGGACAAGTCCTTTGTTATTGCTGGCCAATTACGTGTTGGGAGAAGTAAGAGAGCATTGGCCGAGGGATGATGTAGTCGTTTGGCAAAGGGATGACAAGGACTGGTAAGAGAGTGATTATACGTAGAGTCGTCACGTGACCTACACATAGCTGCTCGCCGTTTAAACGGCCACTTTGATCCTCGGCCAAAGGAAATGTGGCTCTGTTATACATGCACATACTCCCTCAGACGTGCACCCCCGCGCAGACGGACAGACAGTTGAAAGCACAAAGACGCAGATATGAGGACATAAACGTGCATAGCCTCGGAAGCTTGCCATCCTGATGTCAGTTGCTGTTCACAGGCTGCTCGTTGTTGGCCCAGCCTTGGCCCATTGCGACTTCCATTGTTCTCCCAAACTATATTGCAAACGGAAGTTGCAACCGCGCGTCCCTACCTTCCGTCTACCGTAATTCAGTGTGTCGCGAGTGGCTACGCGGCAAGGGGGTAGTTACACAGGTACTGGGGACACAATGCCCTCCCTTACACTACCGCATTACGTGTAACACACTACATTATTCCTGAGCGAGAAAAAGAACGGGTTGCAAGACAATCCAGGGGAGAAGGTGGAGTTGCAACGGGCCTGGATCCACCAGCGGAATTGTTATAGTGTTGAGGTTTTGTAGAAGAATCAAGGCGATGCTGCAGAGTCAAACGACGATGCAGCTACTCGCACGGATCCACCGGTGCGATGCTGTGAGACGAGAGTCCTTGAGTTCGCCATTATCTGCGAGCTACCCATTCTCTGAACTCGGGCAAACAGTGGACGTGATCCTAGCTCAAATCACTGTGATGAATCTCTAATAACTTTCTAAGCTCATACCTAGTTGGGCTTGCATCTTTCGAGCGCCTGCCTTTATCAGTTTATGCATAAATTTGTCCCTCCAGAGACATTTTCTTTGAAGTTTAAGACTCCTCGACCCTTGCGACACGAGCCACGTCTTAACTGCCGGTATTTCAACATTAACCATTTTATTCGATATACTTAAAGTATTAGCAATTAAGCAAAGCCCTCGAACTTCGTGGTTTAGACTTTCTTTCTTCTGGCCAATCGAATTCGATGAAATAACTGGAAGGATCCACCTCGTAAACGATCTAATTAAGCTCTCTTGAGATTGGTAGAGGGCGAACTCGACTTAGCAAAGACTTTCAGTTCGATCCGTTTCTTTATACATGGCCTACATCGTCTTCTCTTCATTGCCGACGCGGAAACAACTCCTATGGATCTCTTACTCCGCCGTGTCGTATTCCACTTGCAAGAGCAACCGCGATATTCGGTGGAGGCAACTTCCTCTTTCGCATCAGCAACTCAGGTTAAACTTTGACTCTCCTTCGCTTCTTACCCTTTTCTCTTTCCCTTTCTCTCTTTCTCTCTCCATCTTTTTCTTCCTCTTTCTCTTTAACATTCTCGGCTTAGTTTGTACCTGTATTTCCTAGCTCGTTTTCTCATGTACTAGATTGAATCTAAATCCAACTTGTTGCGGTAAACTCGCTACGATAGCTAAAGAAAATGGTTGACTCCGTGAAAGCGCGTATAATATACACACACTTGGGTTCTTATATATATTTATTGTAATAGTGTGCGTGTGACGTAAGCATACGAACAAAGGAAAACGGAAAGCCGTGCGAATGATAAATTTGCAGATTGGCTCCTGAGAATTCTGGCTTCACGCTCGATCCCGTAATCCGGAAACGTCAGGCGAACTTTGCGAACATAACCTATTTTTCTTTTGCACGTTGAGTAAGTGAAAATTTCATTCGAAGCACAGGATCATTCAACAAAAGCACAATGAGAATTTCGGACAGCACTGCTCATTTCGTTCTCGCCCCAACCGAAACGAGCTTCTTCGTCGCGAATTTAGCTCGGGAGGAAAATAAAGGCTTGGAAAAAACCTTTTTGGTCGTACATTACGTTCAGAGTCACCCAATTTTATCCAGCGTTCCGGGGACAATGAATTAAATAGGATTCGCAGAGCGAGGTCTACGTTACGACCGTACGGCCCAAGCTTATTTGACAGAAGCATCACCATTTTTTCCGCACTTATACCAGCTTCTGATATCACGAATTTTCCGAGGCTTTTTTGCCTCCCGTGTAATTGAGTCGCAACATCGGATAAAACGAGTCGGAGTTGACCGCGACTCCGCTCGAATTTTCCTATTCATACCAGTGGTATTTATTTCAGTGGGTTCGAAAAAAAGTTTAAAAAATCATTCATGTTCCGAAACGAAGAAGAAATTAACTCGAGTGAGGCGCGATTCGTGAGGGGGGGGCGGAAATTTCGTGTATGACGAGACGAACGAACGAGAGACTATTAAACGCAAGCGATAGTCAAGAGAACGAAATAAAACGAAGGTTCCCAGTACGAGGAGGACTATCTGCCATGCCCGTAGTAGAAATTTCATCTGGAATATTTCAAACCGTACGTTTTTCTTTGCCAAGCAATTCATGCATCGGACTTTGTCCATTTTACTTCGTTTTGTGTGGATGATACTCGCACACGTACGCGCCATAGTTAATTTCGTTCATCTGATGAGGTTCCTTTCCTCAATACCCCCGACTTGATTAAAAACAAACTATGCAACCCAAATAATCAGCGTGAACTCTCTCATTGTTCGTCTTTCGTTTTCGTCTTTCTCATTCATTTCGACGCATAAACGATAAAATATTTGAAAACATTTCAAGATTTTATCGTTCAAGACTTTTTGAAAAAAAAACCTTTGAAATCAACCGCAAAATCCATTTTATTGACTACAGTCACTTCGTGTGTATATCAACATACCCAAAAGAAACGTTCCCAAAGTCAGGTCCTTCGGAAAATAGGAAGACAAAACTGCGTTAGAAAATAAACAAGAGATTTATTGACTTCAATAATATTCGGTGATGTCCTACATTTAACGAACATCGTTACGATGAATGGCAGGTGCCCAAGTGGAGACAAATCATACCAGCATTCAGTGAAGCCTGCGTAACATATTTATTGTGTAGGTTGTACATCCTAATCTGCTCCGGACGTTGAGATTCGATTGATCCGGGGAATTCATTGGTACAACACCCAGCGTGGAGGTCTGACACTGTCATTGTGTAGTCCATAGACTATGCTTCTGTATGGACACAGAATCTGTATCAATAGAGTAGAGATTCTCCTGCTGGTTGTCCTCACTGGAATTCGATTAATCGGTATTATCCACCTGCTTCGTAGAGGCTGCTGACATCCTCATTTAGTCGCATGTGTACCCAAACACCAATAGCAATACATTTTATAATTACGTAATTAATTTGATGAGTCATTAAAAGAGATTTATCAATGAAACAACGATGCAGGATAAATCGTAGGGATTGAAAATGGTAATGGTGATTATATGAAACATTGTTCATATTATCCCAACCACCTCAATTGAGTCACGCAATCGGAAAATTGCTCGTTTTAAAATACAAACAATTATCCCAAAAGATAATCTCTCTGATACCTTGGAATGATAAATTTTATAACGTTTTTATTTGCGTTGATGATTTTCAATCGCGGAAATCAGTTCAAGGCTCATTACTCTCCAAAATAATCAACGAAATATCCCCCCTCCCGGCAGAGGCTTCATTAGGAGTGGACTGAAACTCGAGAGAAGTGAGCTGGAAGATGTGACAAAATAAGAGAGCAGTTCACAGAAGAAGAATTCTAATATCACGACTTTAAGGTCACCGAGCGTTTATATGATAAAGAGACATCCTTAAATAATATTTATGCGTCGTGGTGGGTCGAGCACCACGCAATAAATAAAGGCTCTATGCTAATTCTATACACCCCCATCCCTCCGCCTTTGCCAGGTCTCTTTCCCCTTGTAGAGCATCCTCCTGTACATGTATAGCACGGTCGAATACGGAAGCATGGCGTCCTGCCTTTTCCTCCACTCCCAACACCTCTCTACTTTCCCTAACCAACCAGCCCCTCGCGCGCTCACCCCCTCGAGAGAAAAATGTATACTTTCTTTCGGGGGTGTCTCGAAACAGCCACTTGGAATTCAAAACCAAACCCACGAGCTTCGTTTTTTTCTACTTCTCCCGTTTCCTTTATTTTTTTTCTTGTTTAAGATTCTCCGCGAAAGAATAAAAAGTCTTATTTACCAGCAGCCTTGTCAGCTTCAGATTTATTTCATCTTATAAATTTATCGAGCCATCTCCCAGGCACAAAATTCAGCTAACGGCAGCTTCTCCGATTACCGAACTGCTCGAGTTTTCAACGTAGAATTTGCATAATCAATCCCTGCTTGTAAATCGGAAAACACCAAAAGACTCGGGATTTTATACTCCAATTTTCTGCAAATAGTTATTGAGAATAAGGTGTGTGTGTGTACACGAAAATATTAAAATCAAATAAAATGCGAGTTTATGTAAAGTAACGAGTTTGGATTTGCGTAAGTGATTTAGATGAAGCCCGTCGAAATCTTTGGAGAGCGATAGAATTCATGGAAGTGCACAAGCACGCGAGAAGGCAAACCTCTCGGAGTCTCAATTTCACGTTGAGCGGACTCCAGGGTTTCATAAATTTCTACAGAGTATATATTGATCTCCTTCGACCCTAGCCGATCCCCTCGCCCTCTCTTTTTCTCTCTCATATGCACACGAATACACAAATATCCGGGCTCCGTATAATCCAACGAATGTGAGAGTGAGTTTTGGCAATACTCTTTTCCATGCGATCAGACAGCAGCACAGGACGAGGAACGCGGTAGATATGGAAATACTGAGGCGAGCGGATCAAGACACCTGAAATAAAGAGAAAAAAAAGCAAAGCAGTATGATAATAAGTTCCTTATCGGATTTCGGGCTGCATTGGCCCGATAAGAGTTCTATACTTCCGGGAGAACTCTCAGACCGTCGATAATGTGGAATTTGATCGAAAATCCGCCGGGAGTAAAGATGCGGCGAATGTGTTTTCGGTGTTGTTGGGGCTACGGCAGCAATTTTCCTTAAAAATATATACATAAATCGGGGCATGTGGGTCAAGCTGCTATGATTTAATACGACGCTACGAACTCAACTTTCGGACCGACATTTATGGAGGGTGGCTACGTTCGTCAAATTGATAAGAAATTGATCAAATTTGGTGATAATGTTCTTCAACATCAAGTGCGAAGACACAATTTTTTTCAAAATTTTCTTCTGCTTAGTTATCGAGTAATTACGGATTAAAGCAGATTTTTTATGCCCGGAATGTATACCTATATATATGGAAACGCTATGCTTATACACTTGAACTTTAGTGATCAATTACTCGATAACTGTACAGAAGAAAAATCCTAAAAAATTTGTTCTGTCAAATTTGGCCCTAAAGAATATGTTCACCAAATTTTATTAAATTCTTATCATTTTGAAATTTTTAATGTATTTAACATGGTTTAGCATGGCAACATTGTATCGTCGGTAGCCACCCTCCTTAACGTCGCGATACATTTTAATCATAACGTTCATCAAGTTGCTCCATTTGTTCGAGGTTTTGTTTCGGATATCGACTATTTCACATTATTCCTCGAATCCAGCGCACTTCCTGGTAACGGTATGAAATGTAGTTGGAATTAATATCGAGCCTCGAATGAAATGCGCCGACCAAAATTGTCGAATCCAATGCACGTTGAAATGCGTATTTTTAAATTAACTTGATATATAGGTATGCCCACCGTGAAATCATCATGTTTCGGCCGCGGGCTTCGAGACGACGAACTCCGAGGTATTCACGCTCTACTCCAATTTGCACATAAACTAAATCCTTCATAAAAATCCATTATTTCGATGTAACTGAAATATGGAAATAAAAAGTTTGTACATGCGGACAAAAAGTTTACAGCGAGAAAAAAAATGACTCGTGTTTAATTTGACTTTTTATTCATTTCGTTGCAGTCCCGCTACTAAATATCACCGCAGTGGAGGGTGGCGCCGTGGAATTACCCTGTGACATTACACCCACGGGACCTGATTCGCTATCCATGGTGCTCTGGTTCAAGGATGAAACAGACGGTAGACCACTGTACACGTGAGTACCTTTTTCAATTTTTTTATTTTACCATTTTTTTTATTCAATCGAGCAACGCGAACCCTCGAAAATAATTTCGTGGTTCACTTTCGAGCATTCGCACTCGAAAAATTTTAATCAACGTGCTTCCATTCGAATTTTTCACCGAGTTGGGAATCTCGCTCGTGACGAAAATGTAATTTCATTCTATGACGAGCCGAACAGTCGTGGTATTAAATAACGAGAGAATGAAAAATTGATGCGAATTGTTACACCAACAAAAGTGGAATAATCGATCGTATTCTGGATGAAGAAAAAACGAAGGAAAATAAAAATCAATAACACGAAGCATCTTGTGCATTATTTTCCATAGATTTGTTGGTTTGCGAGTACGTTTCACAAGTTTATAAAATGCTCGTCATAGCGGCACGAAAACGTAATATATTCATTTTTGGCTGGTGTACAGTTGCGGAAGTTCGCGGAACTTGGGGAACGAAAGTTTTGGCCAAAATTTGGAGGGAACATCGCATTCTGCAACGACTAAACTTTCTCCATCGTGGTCCCCCGCCCCGCAAAACTCTCCGAGGCATCGTATACCGAAAGATTCATTCACCCTTTTAGGTATAGAGATAGAAATACTCGCAATATGTGGCTGTTCCTCCTATTTTTCGTCGGACTATATTGGCACCGAAGCGAATGCCGAAGGCTGGCTATGCCCGGGCTCGTACCACTGGGAAAACTTTCTTCCAAACCGCAAAAACATATTACGGTCCCATGATAATTTTAATTTGTATTCTCCACGGTTAATATTCGTCCGAAGTACGGAGGAGGAAATAAGTCTGACGAACGAAGTGAAGCTCCTTGACGAGCTGAGAAAACGAATTTTCAATAAAAAATCGTCCATTTTCTTCGCAACTAATCCCGCGCGGGGAAGAACGAGAAAATTCGTTTGGCAACTAAAAAGCAATTTTTGCCAGACGAATTTTATGTTTACACGAAACTGTAATCACCTCGCGGATAGTGATTTTTCTATCTCCACCGCGCGATCACTTGGATCGTGAAACGTTCTCGTTCCGCCCCCGCCGAGAAACCCCGAAGACGATGATTATTGCCGTTTTTATTATCGATCACGAAGCTATCGTTAAAGTTTCATTTTCTCCTTCGGATACACGCTTCGGAGCTGTTGCAAGATGTATGTCCAGCTCGATAGGGTGTAGAGCTCGATCCGTTATCGCATCGGACTAATGTGATCCTCGCGTAACACGAAGGCTTCGCGAGACCTGGTGCTTGAGGTATATTACACCCAATCGATATATCGTTATTTCGAATACCTTTGCTCTGTCTCTGTCAGACTCTCCGAAATATTCCGTACCGTTCGATGTATGACCCGAATACGCTGCTACAGATCACACACGGTAACGATCCTAAGCCCGCTAATTAGTTATTGAGACTCGCGGAAGAACATTATATCTGCGCAAAAGTAAACGTAACTGAGAAACTTGGGGCTCGATCTATTTTCGTTGTTTCTCGAGCTTATGTAAACGAGAGTTGCTGGGCTCGGGCATCGGTGTCTGTTCCATGTCAAATTTTCACTTACCGAACTCGTGTCTTAAACGAACGAGCGAACGAAGAAAAGGTCGATCGAGTCTCGAGCATACAGTCATACCCCGCCGGGTAAGGGATAAGTTTGAAAGATCAATTGGCCGCCATAGCTGCTGATACTCGTTCATTTTTAATATACATATATTGATATAGTATAGGAAGAGACGGAAAAGTATGGGATATTAGCTTAGGTTATACTTTTGTCATGCATGATCCGGAGACGAAACTGACAGGTTTCGTGCCCAGGAGGCCGCATAATGAGACGTCGGATCGGAGGGTGAGCTTTTGAAGCCTCGAAACTCGGTGGCAGCACGCTCGCCCCTTCGAGCAGTATGTGGCATGTAATTATCGCGTGTCAATAAATTTGAATCCCGGAAGCGGGCTGTGCATAGACTGGCAGCAGCAACAGAGAAGCGAGTAGCGAGACGAACGTGTGTTCCTCTCGCACTATTTCAAACCTCTTTCCCTCTCGCTCGCTCCCTTCTTCTTTCTCTATATCGCGATCTCTTCCTCTCCTCTTCTGATGTTCTGCTCTCGATGTTCGCGAGAGATTCACGCAGACCCAGCTTTATCGTCGGGATAATTGATAACACACCCCGTCCTACAATCTGCGCTGCATGCGGGCTCCCGAAACTCTCAATTTTACCCAGTCGCATTAATCAGCACGTGGAATCGCTACATTATACAACTTAGTCAGATGATTGATGATATTTTTCATTTTATTGTTATAAAGTAATAATTATCGCATACGCGATAAGCAAATTTGACGTTCGTTCGAAATTTTCGAAACGATTTACGTTCGTTATCACGGATGGAAACCGCAGAAATTTTCTTTTCGTTCTCTATTCTGGCTCATTTCGCAAACTTAAATTCGCACCCCAGTGAAACTTTGAGCAAATAGAACTGAATAAATAAGTGAAATGTGATTATTTTTAAGTCTTTATACCATCTTCGCTGCGACATGAATCTCAGGCTAGCTTCGTTAAAGTGGAAAAAGTTACTTATATCGCAAATCACTGCGTCAACGACTTTTGAATAATCAAATACAGAGACGTTTGCACTTGGAACCAAAAATAAGTCATCGGCATTCTCTATAAACGACGCATATTGCCACTGTGAACTAAAATACTCGAAGTGAAGTTCCCTTTTCCCTGACAGGTTGACAGTATATTCGCGTGAGCTACATTAGCGCACGGTTCTAACGTAAATTTGAGATATTGGTGTCTGTGAGAAGCGGAGAAATTAGCTCCAACTCGCGAAGTTACAAACCGATGGCTCGAGATCACTCTCTTTACCACCGCGTCCATCTACTTTCAGTCAAACTCCGTCCTATCTTATAAAGTGATGTTTTAGTGATCGAGAAGCTAGAGGTTCATCGTGTGCTTGAATTCGATGTCGTGACTTTGCGCCCGATTCGTTGTAGCACAAAGAGAAAGAGACAGAGACAGAGATGATAAAAAACTGGAACGTTTGAAAACATGACCGTTTGAACCATCAGTGGGATCTTCGTATTGGAATTTCCATCACTGCCCATAAAGAAATGAAAATTTTGAAAAAACGTGAAAAATTCCTAATTCGGGAAATTGACACTGTCACGTCAAACAGAGAGGAAGTCAAGAGATACGGCGGTTCCCTTTAAACAGATGATAAATAAAGGGAGAGAGAAGGAGAGAAATGCAGAGAGAGAAAGAGAGAGCGTGGTGGATCAAGAGTGCACTGTAACGGTAAAAGCCTTCAGGATCGGAGTGTAAAGGTAAAAGCGTTGTACACAAGCTCGTCTTGTTTGCGGGACTCAAACCCTGAGTCTGCGTGGCACATGTATCGAAGCCATCTTATTATCGATCTATATTTAGACCCTTTGAACTGAGTAATGTTGCACGCTCGATCTTTGAGTCACAGAATAATAAATAAAATACTAAGAGCACTAATTATTTCATAACAGAAAAAGGAAGGCTTGAACGTACGAGAGGCGCTCGACACGATTGAATCACCTCTTTAATCTCTCGTTCCAACGCTATAATTACGTTGCCAGTTTCACGGAGTACTTCAGCGAATATAAAATTTAGTCAAAAATTTATTGTCGTCTCGGAGTTTTGTCTCAAGAGTATTAAAAATCGTATTTTAATCTCTGTTTATTAGTCAGCTGAACTCTCATCGATTGCATATCCATGCGTAAAGACGAACGACGAATTTGATCATTTTAATAAAATAGTAGAACAAACTTATAGAAATTTTCATTCCCCGCATATTATCTCGAAGAGTGGTTGGTGCTTTATAAGAGCATCGTCACACGCCCACGAGCCTCGTAATTATGTTTCTGCACGGTGCGACGAAATCCATGGTATTAATATTTTATGAAGGTATAAATCGGAGTAGGTTCACGTTGGAAATACTCTCTCGCCAATTTCTCTCTGCAGTCCTCGACAGCCCCGATTCGACTCTCTCATCTCTCGAGCTTGAAGCCTCTTTCCCAAACAGCCTGCTGCTCGTCGTAGGGTTTACTTCCTTCTCGCAGATCTATTCGACCTCGTTCCCGAATTTACGATCGTCAAGGCGTCACGAGACGCATACGTTAGGCAAACTCTCACGTTCTCACACGAGGACATACAAATTTATAGATATTTACATATCGTACGTAATATCCTGGGGATATTGGCGCTATGGCGACATCCCCCTAAAAGTTGTAACATGCCAAACCCGCCGTTCTAAAACTTGTCCATCTATCGCGACGTACGTGCTTTTTCCTTCACATAATACAGCTTTACACAATATAAATACGAATTTTCTTTTGCCTTCGGTATATATTTATCTCCAAGGCGAGAGTTTTATTCTACTTTGAGAACGATTCGTCCAAGCAACTATTTTTATCGGCAGCCTACCTTAGCCTATCTCAATTTTTATCATCATTAAGCTCAACTGTTCGCAAAATTCCCGAGTGAAAAAGGAGAACCCGAAGAAATATGAACTTACAGGAGTTTCTGATGTTTTTGTTTTTCCAAGGCGAGTGAATCTGTGTAAAATTGAAAGGAGGATTTTCGTGAAATGACGAGCGGGATTTTCGGGATCTCGGCTAGCTTAGCAAGAAACGATCGCAGCAGCCCCGGGGTTTGGAACGTTGTAGAGCGAACGAGTGAAGAGCGCGAGAGATGATTCCCCGTACTCCTTCAACCGGAGGTGAATCGTGGGTGGGAAATACATGTGCGCATTATGCACACTCGACCCTTCCCAACTGAATTTGGTTAGGACTTTTTGTAGACGGTGTGAGTGTATGTAAACTGTAGCACCCTGTAAAACTCTCCACCGCGATACACATCGGGCTTTGAGAACGAGTTGGGAAAATATTCATTCACAAATGCGCTAAATTAAAAGTTTGAGTGAATTTCTCATTTTTAACATTTCAACGAATTTTATATTTCAGCACATTTTAAACAGTGAATACGCGGACACGCGAAAACATTTCGACTCGGAGGATTAAATGATTATGAAAAAAATCATCAAATTTCCATTTCACGTCCATTTTGGCACGTTGAGTTATGGCGAGACGTAAATGCGACGTCATTTATTCACAGTTCTGACAACCTCATTCTCTATTCAACCGTTTTTATATAGCTCCATCTCCGACCCAACTCGTTCCAATAAAACTTCAATGAAGTTGAATATATTCGTTAAAAAATAAGTCCCTTTTAAAATATCACAATTTTGAAATACCTGCATCCTGTTCGAAGTATTTCCACTGTCATGCATTTCCGCTCTAAGTGAATCGTGTATAAATTAGTGATAATCCAATTGTGCACTTTGACCCATTAGTACGATTGAATCTTCGAATATAGTTGACAACAGTGATTACTTCCATTCGAAGAATCGCGAAGAATAATCAGTTCCATTGGAAGATTAATTGATTCGTCCAACTTCGTGAATTTCCACTGACTCCCAATAAATCCAAGTAACGTACTGACGTATGTCTACAGACATGTACACGTTGGATTAATCGTAAACAATGCATGAATGTTGCGTGTGCACTATCGAAAAGTGTACATAGCAATTGAAGCTGAGTTGTATGCACGAAAAGTCTAAACTTATATCACTCACGAACTACGACTTGACTCCTTGCAGTGAATGCATGTCTAAATCGGAAATACAGTGTATATTCAAAATGTAGGCATCGTTTTCGTCCTACCTCGCGATCTCTGTTACGAACCCCATAAATCAGTGTGAACTCACTCTTAACCCTTTCTCTACATCTTTCTATCCCTTCTGTTCTCTCCCTCGCCTTTACTGTCTCTCTAAATCTTCCTCTCTCCCTCTTCGTTTCCCTCATTCCTTTTCTTCCCCTTTCCTTTCTTCCGCTCACTCCGTTTTTGTTCCTTTTTTATACCCATACGAGTTTTCCTTGCCTTTTTGTTGGTCACCCACGACTACCGACATGTATACTCTGCCTGGAGTCTCTGTATTACACGGTAAATAAGCGATAACAACGAACTCCTATACGTTCTACCTACCACCTTATTCGCTATAGATCGTCTGTTTTGAACTAAGAAAGGTTGTCGTTGAGCGCGCGAGCTCCCTCAGTACACAATCCCTTTTCTCTCACGTTGAAACCTCGGCTGTACGCTCTACAACCATGTGAAATGAGGTCTCGTGCAACGCTTTAAGTTCTCGAGCTTGAAGAAAGGTTCTCGGACCCTTGTTCCCGCGGTTGGTAAACTCGATCATGTACATTACTCTCTCCATGCTTCCGGCGCATTGTGTACTTTCATATAACGTATGCGCACCAAACTCTTCGTGCGAATTCGGATCACCCTTCTCCTCGAGATATTTGAAATATGGCAAGTTTTTCAGTCGAGATTCAATGAATCTTTCCACTTCTTTTTCATTTGATTTACGATACTTCGGAACTTGGATTATTCTTGCATACGCACTCGGTGTGTCTTTGCATGAAAATGGTTTTTCATGGGCTGATGCGCCATCGAAAGCTCTGCTTTCAATTCGTCAAATCACGTTTGTCTTTATTCACTGAAACGCTGGAGACGACAATGAGATTTGGCCGATTGAAGAAATAAACCGATAAGTTCAGAAGTGTTTGCAGACAAACGTGCTTGAAATCCTTGCAAAGTGAGTGGTCCAATTTCCAAGGCCGATTCAAATTCGCACCAGGTCTTCTGTGCCAAACGCACGAGGAGCACTTACGCGATATAAAGTGCAAGTAGAACGATAGGATCCTCAGGCAAGCCGGGAAACGATGGTATCGCGTGCAGCCGGAGAGACTAACGTGAAGCAAATCAGCGGGCACCATTCCGCCTAGGCAACAGTGCACGCGGATGGCATACGAGGAGTATTGAACTTTGAACAACTGAAATTTTCGTGGACTAAAATCCGGTGGTGAGTAAAAATGCAAACTAGAGAAACCTCGAATACGTTAGCAAGATAAAAAAAGATGTTTCTCACTCTCATTTCGAGCCTCGACGACGCGGATGGCCCTTCGTATAAACTTGTTTCTAGAATACCGTTTTTGTTTTTTGTTTTCCAAAACCGAGGCTCACAATCCCCCTCTCAGGTCGCACGAATGGAAAAGAGGAAAAAAGAGTCGTTCCAGTGCTATAACTCTCAAGCAGCTACATACACGTACGCTTCAGTACCATCTTCCTACTACATGCATATACACTTTTTCCCTGCTACTCTGCCCGGTAATCCTTGATACTGTGGATATTCGGAGAAGCTCGCCTTTGGCAATAAAAGCATACACGCGAACAAGACACAACCGAATGAGAAACAAGACCGAGCTCAGACCGAAACGCGTTGTATTCGAGTCGAAGGAAGTCTCATCATTTTCTTTTCTCCGTACCTCGCCTCTCTCTGTTTTCCTATCCGCCGCGAAGCAGGTAACACTTTCCACGCGATATATCCCGTTTCTTTCTCTTATTCTCCTCGAACACGGTAGCCAGCTGGTGGAAATCGATGTTCCGCCTTTTTTTCTCATTATCCCGGATGGAACATCGCTAAAACCCGAGCACACAGGTATTCATGCACGACACGCTTTTTTGTATATCCCCGGTGCTTCTCTCTGGCGCACAAGAGAGAGGATCTACTTCACGCCTTTTTATATACTTGAGAATTTTCAAACACGAGTATACTATCGTACGGTCGTTCACACGGACGCAACTGTACAGCTCCCAGTAATGTGCGTTACGTCTTTCTACAAACATTTATTTTCCATCTCTTTCTCTTGACGTTACAACGCTTACGACAGCGAGCCTTTCTTCCAAGAGCTACGCCGCACTGAACCTGCGCTGCTCTCCGCGGTAACTCCCAAGTGGTTGGGGATTCGTAACGAGAACAAGATCATCGAGTAAACGTTTCTCGGGGAGTAATCCAATTTCGGTAGAATCAGCAGCTCCGAGATGCTCAACTGCTAATCCTCGAGTGTCCAGCATTTCAACGGGGCATTTACATTGATACGATTGTGTTATAATCTGTAACGAAAAAGTTGAGACGCGTTGTTCGACGAAGAACGTCGCGCCGCTAATTCCCGCACGGATAAGTTGCAATAATTTAAAACAAAACATTGAAATCCATGGCAGATTATACGGCTAATGTAATTTGACTTTTTAGCAATCGCTATCCGGTGAGTTTGTCTCTATTATTTTCCAATGAATAGCTTATTGCAAAGGGCGATAGCTCTGGCTCCTCCTCCCTCTCTGTTATCTCCACAGTAACTCACGCTGTAAAATCGACGTTCTTCATCCCACTATTGTATCTTCATTGTTCCAAGGGAAGCTGTTTCTCGAACCGAACATCCCTGCGAATGAGTCAACGCAGCTTGTGTGCTCCGCACTGTACATACCGTCTATCAATTCTCTTTCCAAGCGTAAGGTCGTATTCGCCATAATTTACCGAGTGAATTTCGATCAGCTGCAGCCTTTTGTGCGCTAACGAGGGCTCCATGCATCTAGTCCTGTTCTGTTGGCGAAGCGTATCGATATTTCGATGCGTTTGTAACGCAGCATTTATGGTGCAAGTGTATTGAGGCTGTGTGGGACCAGTCTGCAGGCTCTTCGTGAAAGGGATCGAAATATTTACCTATGCACTCTGGCTATGGGTTTTCCCCATTCCCGCGGATAACGTTCGCTGCGTCTCTTTCTCCCTGTGCGAGAGCACACGTGCAACGATGTCGAAGCCATTTAAGCCTCATCAATATTTTCCAGAAGAACGCTGCAATCACTCGGTCTCGACAACATCGTCGGACGATGCCTCGTCGGCCAGGGTGTCTCTAAAATTCACCATCCAAAGGGGAAACTCTGCATTCGCTCTTCATTAGAATTTTTCGATTAATCGACAGCCAATTCGATGTGCTCATGGGGTTTCGAGAAGCTTCACTCGTGTCTCTTCTCGACATACCCAATTGCTTCATTCTTAATAGTATATAAATAATTATTTCTCCTCAGATTCAATCTGCCATCGATTCTACACTCCCGACTCCCGCCGACTTCAGGACACCTCGTATTTACGTACACACAACTATGGATCTAGTACAAACGCCGCCAAACCAAATGGACCCATATGCGATCTAACTTGTAAAGGGGGTGGAGTTGCGACCTTCTTTCTGTTAGCGCTCGATATACGCATACGCTCGATCAATGTATGTGCTCGTACGACACATATACAAGATTAAAGCCTTTGCACCTCTCGCTCATTCCGCACTTTCACCCTCCAACTTGTTCACGGTCCGCAACCGCATCCCTCATACGCCTCTTTCCTCTCGCGCTCACTTCACTTCATCTTCTGTTCATTCTGTTCTATCGAGCAAGAGCTGAGTGTGTAACAAGCAACTAGAGCGATCGGTATCAACTGCATACGCCAAATGAGACTGTGTACACCCAACGACTCATACGTTTACACCCTGTATTTACGGCTATCGTGTTTACAGCATATATAGACCGCATTACCGTTTATGAGAGAAGCTTCTCTCTGCGTTGTGTCGAAAGCTCCTACGAATATGGTTTAATTGTCCAAGGCTCGCAGTACACTCTTTGTCCTTATGGCGGCTTTGCCCGCGGTGATGAAATAATATCGGCTAAAAGCTTCGAAAACGTTAACAGTTTACGTTTACCTGGGTATAAAAGCTTTTTCGAATTTCTCATTCATTTCAAACTCAAGATAAATACATTTTGAAATAAAGAATTAAACAGTCTCGTTACGAATTGACGGTTATTGCTTATTTCCATCCCGCGAATAGTCTTTGTCTCGAATGACAATCGAACCAATTCGCGTTTATGATTATAATGAACGTGAATAACTTTTTTCGTCCCATGGAATCTCAAAGCTTGGCTAATTGGAAAATTCGAAGGAATTTTTCCATCCGTCGTACTGGAATTTACAAAAAAGTAATCGACCTCAAGAATTTTAAAGTTTATCAATAACGCCGATTGATTTCTACTCTTTTATATGAATCGAATTTTTATTGGCGGTTTTTATGAGTGAAACGCGAGATAATGTAGAAAAACTCTTGATGGGATTAAAATTCGTAATATATTTTCAGAAAAATTGAACAATTCTACATCGAGGTTGAATTTCCATCGCTATTACTCCGTCATTTCTCCGCCCTCTCCGTTCACTCGAGTTTACCGACTTTCAGCTATTTTATTCGGAATGGCCCCCTCGTGCATCTTCATTTAAATCGCGTTGCTTGGAGGTGCTTAACTTAAAAAATGGACTCTGTATATTACAGGCTCGAAGCTCTCGCGAGCTAATACGGGGGGAGGAGAGAGTTGGTTTACGCGGGTCAGCTGGGCCATAGCGCACAGACAACTTATTGCGGCGAATCGCGTGAAAGCTCTAAAACCTGCTGCAAAAGCTATGACTCGTTCCTCCATTTCGTTCCTTATTTTTCATATTTCAATTATCATTAAAAAAAGCGTCCATTAGCTTTCAAAAGTTTCGTAATTTCCTGTAGGATTTCCAGGAGAGTTAATTGTTTCATGCAAACGTGAATAATAACGTCCGCATTATCAATTGATGGATCAGTGACGCAAGTTGAATAATTCCTTCGCTTTTCTCTATTCGTGAAAAGTTATTTTAGCGTAAAATTCATTTTATTAAATAGTAGGACGGTACAGGATGTACCATTCCGTCATGCATTCAATATATACCCAGTTTTTTCCCCATGCCGGCAATCACTGTATCGTTTGAGTCACGCTCAAATCTCCGTAACATTCCCAGCATTCGTGACCCGGACCTACCCCTCGTTCGACTCGCCTCTTCTCTCCGCTTCTTTTTTCCCTCAAGCTTCTCACCCCGACGCAACACACCGTCCGGCCTCGTTCAGTTTTATTACAGGATATCCCGACCACCAGTCGAGCGTCTACCAGGGGTTCTCATTTCCCGATAAGCCCCTCATCTGGTAGTCCTCTCGCTCGATTTTTTCTCTTCCGCCCTCTCTTCCTTCTCGCTCTGTCTCTTTCTCTTCCTACGCTGGCTCTCAGCACACCTCTCGAGGTGCTGCGCCACTACCGGTCAGCCATCACTATTTTTCACGAAAGTATGCTTCAAGATGGAGAACGAAAATGTGCTAAAACATTTTAACAACCCGGTCTTTTTGTTTTTTGCAATTAACTGGGAGAGCTATGCGGTTTTGTTTTGTTTTTTTCTTTTCCTTGAACTACATTCGAGCATCGACGGAATATAACTTTATTTCTTTTTCATTGACAATTAGTCTGTTTTCATTATATCTTCGTTTTCATGAGCTTTTTCGTGGCGCTAATTGTTTGCAGGCTCCTCGAACATAAAAGTTGAGCTACATGGAATTTGCGAGTGTCTTTGGTCTGGACAACCGATGATAAGAGTGTGCCTCAAAAAATAATGAGAGCTGAAACATGACGATTAAAATACTCGAGAGTTGGACCCACTGTAATGGTGCATTCGAATAAAGCTCAAGCTCAATCTATAAGGGGGAGTGAAAATTTTTGAGATATTCTCGAGAACGCATCGTTCTCGTAAAGGCACGGTACACGTCGGGGTTGATAACCTTGGTAATGAGGGTTGCTTTTTGATAAAAAATTTCCTCACGAAATTGGGAAAATCTCTTGGCACACGGGAAAATGGCACAGTGCCAATCGGTCCAGCTTTTCATCTCATATGTGTGGAGGATTCTACATCTATACGGATTTTCACTTGGATGTATGTAATAGTATGGATGCAAAATGCACAAATGATTTCGAAGGAAAGGAAATCTGTGAAATGGCTAGACGACCGAATTCCAACGTCTCTTTTCCCCTCGCTCTCGCCCTTCGTCTCTATCAGCGCATCAATGACACCGAAAGCAAAAAAGTTTTGCTCTTCGTACCTTTGACCAGATTCCACTCCAGCACCGCACCGATAGAAAGTTCGTGATTCAGAGTGAAACACAAAAGCCTCGATGACTCGAACATTCGCCAAGTGACTTTGTCAATCAACGAGGAATAACTTCGTTCGTTGATACAGGGAAATGGTGCATTTTACATTAATGTTGAATGAAATTAGTTACTCTGCATTTACACAGGGCAATAATGGAACCTGCGAGGACCGGATGTTTGCACAGATGAGTTAATTGACAAACGGTGCATGAAACGTAGTCGAATGAAGGAGGACTGGAGGAACGAGCATTTATCCTCCATTTATGTACAACAATCGTCTCCCGTCAACTGTGAAAAGGTGGTGTTTCTAAATAGGGGTGGCAACGCAAAAGCAGTGTTATACAGATCACCTTTCACCTCATCCCCCACTCCTGCCAACTCTCCCTTGACGCGAACCGGGACCAGCAACCCTTAAGCACACAGAGGAGCGGCTATATCCACTCGCTTTGATCTTGACTTGACGTAACGGACGAGGGCCTTTTTTCTCAACCCCCCCAAAGCCCACAATTCTCGCATACAACAGCTCTTTTTTTCATCATAATCCAGGTATATCCTACAAGACATTCCGTGTTGAAGCATCGAGAAAAATTTCATTTCGTTTGCTGATTTAACAGAAAAAAATGAGCTGCTTCTGGGATGACCACAAATATGAGGTCTCAATGGCAAGGATTGGGGAGTTTGAGCACAGCTGTCGAGACACCTTGCTGCAAAGTTGTCAATGACGATCAGCTTCCAACTGACGTTTTTGGGAATCTTTTATCAATTACACGTTTTTCGAGAGTCCCAAGCGACTAACGAATCTCATGGCTCCATGACTAGTCAAGGAATGACGGACGTGAAGCAAGTTCGTATCGTTTCATTGTTGCCCTGGCCCTTGTCCTTTTAGCTCGACTGGCAAAGTGTGACAAAAAGAAACAAGCGAATAATGACCAAGTGCGCTATGGACGAGAGGTCCCCTTTATGTCCTCGACCATAAAAGAAAGAACCCAGCGGCAAAAAGGGAGGCCGAAAACTACGTGAAAAATCTTCAGCTCAGTTCTCCTTACTCTTCGCGTAGCCTTCTTTGAAACCCTGATACAAGATTCATCCGGGATTAAGATCTCTCAGGCGCAGTAACTTTCGAGTATACACCTCGTTGAATAAAAAACTTATGAAGCCCGAAAAAGAGGAGAGTCTGGAAAGCGTGAGACATATACGTGAATACAAAACTGATGAGACTTTTTTTTTCCTGACTGAGATGGAAGAACCTTCACTAAAATCTCCGCCTCACTTCATTCCCCAATCCCCACGGATACCTGAGCTTTGGCTCGACATCTTTTCTGCCTACTTCAGATCTCCGCTGACGTCGTTTTGCCGAGCCTTTTTTTCTTCATTCTCCTTTCATTAGACACCCCAAAAGCAGCGGTGATTCTCGTCGTGGCTTCCGTACACGGATTTACGCGGAAACATTCTCACATCTCGGAATTTGAGTCTGTACACGATCTCCTCGAAACCCTTTGGCAAACGTAACGTTTTTCAAACCTCGTTAACGGCCTGTGAGTCCAACGAATATGTTGCTCTGCATTGCTTTCTCCAGCCCTCCATATTTTTGTCTCTCATCAAGTTTCAAGTAATCCTAAGCATTTTAGTGACGAATCGTTACTGATTTAGGATTTTTCAGCATGAGAAAACAAACATATTACCAAAGAAATTACGAAGATTGAAGGATCCCTCAGTTTCGATACTTGACTGAAGATCTGTAGCACTTTTTTTATTCAGAGATCAAAAGTCACTGGATGGTCTTCCGTTCCATATTCAGATTTCTTCGAAAGTGCACGAATTTGATGCTTGTTTTTTTCAACTTTTATCAAAGAATAATAATTGGTCACTCGATTAATAGAATCCCTAATTTTAGAATACGAAATTCCGGATTATCACGAGTGTCGAGTGGAGAAATAAAATTCAGGAAAATTGAATGGATGCGTTGAAAGAAATCGCTATTTTTACCAGCTAAATCGATCTCGCGCTCTTTCTTTTCTACTCGATATGACGAGGTGCCTCACACCATAGTGGAGCTTCGTGCACATGCGCTTTCTACAATCGCTTCGTGGATAAGTTTTCTTTGAAACGATCAGAAAGCACGAACTCGAGGTTGCCCGAAAACTTTTTCTTTCACTTTTATTCTCGACTTTCTCATCCAACTGCAGCTTTTCTTACCACGTTGCAAATGTCGCATAAAAACCTTTTTCCGAGGGTTGAGGCAAAACTGATAGATTTATATGACGAACTATAGTTTTCGATATAAAAGTATTACAGTTGCCGTTACGCTCGCTCCTTCTTTTTGGCCGGTGGGCAAAAAGCAGGACGACGCGAAAAAGGACCGAAGCCGAATATAATATAGTGTAAATATAGTATACCAAATATATGTGTTTCCAGTGGGACAAAAAAAATATAAATGAGAAAATATGAGGGTAAAAGAAACCTTCAAAAGTAAAGAAAAGAGCGGGCGGAAGAAATGACTGGGTGACTGGAGAAAATATTACGACTGAGCAGGCTTCGAGTTATAGCTACCAAAGAAAAACGACAGAAATGATTTTCCGTCTTCGGGGCATGCTACCGCGACTATGCCGTTCATGCTAATTAAATCTATATAAAAGCTTCTTCGCCATTACTCTTGACTCGTAGAGCGACCAGACTCGTTCTACTTTTCCATCGATTCACGCTCGTTATACGCCTGTCAAACGTATTCTTTCGACGACGTGAACGGTTAAATTCCCGAATTACATGCCACATTATTTGGATTTCTGAAAGTCGATGAAGCGACGTTGTCGTCCCGTAATTCATTTGTTTCAAATTCCAGCGAGGTGGAACGAAGAAGTCGATAAAATCGCGTCTGAACGATTCATTTTATAACGAAACTATTTTATCCTGGTTCGCTTTATCTCTTAACAACATTCGGATTCTAATCGATTGTGTCAAATATACTTTTATCGACATTCCCACCAAAGTCAAAAACAGCGTTACTTGTCGCTGATGAGTGATTTTCATCGTTTACACAAAACTAAACGACCCCAAATGGCGAGTTCGCGACCACACCGAGCCATGTTAATAAAACCCGTGTGCAAGCAGAATCAAAATGTTGATGGTAAAACCTCAAGCCCGGAAATAATCGAGGAGCATGTGAGCCTCAAGTAAAGTACGTCTACTGTGTATTACTCTCAAAGGCTTGTCAACTAATGCCACAACTCGTATGCACATTTACTTATTACATTTGACAGGTAAACGAGAACGGCGTCACCCTCATAATAATGCAAGTTAACGCGTGAACTACATCAACTGTGTGTCCAGAATTTAACAAAACTTTATCAACAATTCACTGTTACGAAAAAAAGTAGCAATAAATATGGAAACTGAAATAAAAACCTTCGAGGGCACTATTCAAAGTTCGACTGAAAAGATTTTTTGAAAAAAAAAAAAACATTGTAGTATCAACCATATCTGATTTTTTTCAGTCGATAATGCAAAGATAAGTATTGAAATTAAAAAATAAACACGAATGAAGATCGGAATCCTCGTGCATCTCATCAACCGAATTGAAAATTTTCGGGTTCACTAAATACGTCGATGATGGTTGTTGAAAGGGTGTTTACTTAATAAAAATATCTGGAGCGAGGCTTTGATTCCAATGATCGAATCAAATATGTGCCATGTGTATTGGAAACGTAGACAAATTCGAATAAAAATAATACATTATTTCTCACCGATTGGGTCTGTTTAATCGGGTAAAACTGATTGAGATATCGAGGAGTTTTTTATGCTGGAATTTTCAAACGAATCAGACAGCATTGAAGGTTTTAATACGGCGTGAATGTAAAGAAATCGCGGGATATATCTGCTCGAGTACGGTGCCAAATCGAAAATACCCATCAGCCGACTAGCGATAATACGAGGAAAAAAAGCACCTCTACATTTTTTAGGCACTCGGTCGGGAGCTTTTTGTTGGAATTATGGTTTTACAGGAAAATAGATAGCGGAACAGATGTTTCAGATGTATGAGTGCTTTTGAGAAATTCGTGAGAGCGAGCCCGTACCTACGTATTTTAAGGTACGTTATGAAGAGGAGATGGAGGGAGAGTGGGATTTGCGAACGTATGGGCCTCTTTGGCCTTGCACATACGTCAATTGAAAGCATAAGAGGGTGGTGGAAGGATGAATATGGACTCGCTTCATTGTGCCCGGGTAACTCGAGTTTGGGAACAGACAGGAACGGTGAAAAGAAACAAACAATAAAAAAAAAAAAAAAACGAAAAAACGAAAAAAGTATAAAAAGTAGAAAATGAGCGCGGGAAGAGAAAGAAAAAAGTATTTCACCCTCGTACAAACGAACAGAAGTGTGGAGATGTACTCGCTCGTATGAAAGCACACCCGAATCTTTCCTTCTCTCTTCCACCGGATACAATACCTCGAGGATGTGTTACATTTAGATTCGCGAGCAAAGCATATGCGAGCGAGAGACTCACCGAGGAAGAAAATATAGACAGTGAGCGATAAATAGTGGAACGTACGTCATCGCTTTTCCACTTTGCTAATTAAAACATGCCTCACTCGGGCCGGACGGAGAATACAATATGTATTTATAAATGCTACACTACTAAACGTCTACAATTACCAGAACTTCTCATATGGCGCTCCTGGACACGACTATCTTTACCTTTTTCGCTCTCTCTCTCTCTCTCTCTCTCTCTCTCTCTCTCTCTCTCTCTCTCTCTCTCTCTCTCTCTCTCTCTCTCTCTAGATATCAATGTGCATTAGTGTCCGAAAAAGAAACGAGGCCGAGGATAAAACGTCCATGAACCAGATTTCCGCAAAAAAGAAAAAGCTTCCAACACTACACGAAACACAATAGAAAAGTGTGCGAACTCTCTCGAATGAGTCGCTCGCATCTGACTCTCTTTTTCAACTCCCTCTTCTTAAAGCAGTTCTCTCCGGAGCGGAAGGTAAAAATGATGGTGAACAACATCCTCGATGTGGCGTTCAACTTGTGTGAGCGGATAATTAATTTATTGGAGAAATGAACGTGGCACAGCGAAGCAATGATGCTTCGATGTTATTATTGCAAGCTTTGAACTGTCTATCTCTGTAAAATGTATGAAATCCAAACGTGGGTGGGAGTATTGAAAAATCTTTACAAAAGATACTTTGTCATGAGCCTCCGCGTTGTTCTCGGCTCTAGTAACGAGCTGTCGAAGTGCAAGGATCTCTTTCTCGAGAGCGAAAACATTTTCTTCATTAACGAGATTAAAAGGAGAAAGGAATTGCGTTGAAACAGGAAAGTCAAGCGCTCACGTTGGTATCCGGATCGTAACCGTGACACAAAAAACAAGCGCGGTAAGCTTCGCATTGTATTTCAATTAATGGATAAAGCTACGCGGTTACACTTACGATGTTTTGTGAGCACACTTTTTTATATTTTATGGAAAAAAATACTAGAGCTTGCTGCTCTTTTTTACGGTATACCGCAGTTCACTCAAAGCACGAGTAACCACCACGTGGCATATTATTTTTCGAAAATATTCGAGCGTACACGAGAGACGCTGAAGCGAGAAACAGAGCAGTTCAAACAAGGTACGCTATGAAGCCATGCATATATATTTTTCCTCCTGCTCCTTCCCTCTCTCTCTCTCTCTCTCTCTCCTTCTCTCACCTTCCTCCACCTCACCGTCTTTGTTTCGTTCGAGGCAAAGCACGACGAGTGAAGGCCGGTCCGCATCAAACGCGAGGTCGTTTATGCAGAAAACCACAAGTTGAGTGAAAAATGATCATTCTTGGTGCCACAGTACCAGCATGAACCACATCCAAGTGCGTTCACAAGAGTGCTCAAGACGAAAACTTTCTACCATTTTTTCGGTTCGTTAAATAAAGTATGCACGAGTACGAGCATTGTGCAGCTGTTTTTTATATTAAATGCTCACTACAGTTGTGTCACGCGTTCCCCCAAGTGCACCATCTAACACTGAACAAAATTTTTTCATCACATGAAATAGTCTATATGAGAAGATTCATATGAGATGAAGATTCTTCGAAATGTCATCGAAAACTGTTGACGAGATTTTGCATCAGCTATGTTGCTTCAAAAAATCTAGAACAATAGGTGAAAAAGAGCAATGCTGGTGTTTGAAAAACATTTCGAGTCTCACCTTCGGAGGACCAAAAAGCCAAGGAATGGCAGCGTAGCTCGAACGACAACATTGAATATCTTATTTTCCTCCGGGACACGGGATCTCTGGCTTCCGTTTGAACTCTTCCGCAGTCCGTGCTGCAGCACGGTTATTCAATTTTACTATGCCGCTTTCAGTGAATCTCTTGCCGCGATTGTGTTTCTCGTTCAAGTCGTCATTTGACGAGTCCCTCCGGGTCTTTTAAATTTTGCAATGGTAGCCGGCCAAGAGGACTTTGAACTGTCTTCAAAGTGTTTAATTCAGTTTGTTCCAGCTATTTCAGCAGGGCAAGTCTAACTATAAACTCGCTCAGTATCGGTCCATGGTTCATCCAAATATAAATCACCAAATGCCACCGAGATTCGATAATCCGATTAGAAAATAAACTACTTGGAATGGAACGTAGAAGCACTAGGTCAAATCGACGATCGAATTCTTCCCGTACTTTCATCCTCCGCGTAAAACGAGCGACCCGAATCTGTCCTGATGAGGCATCAACATTTATGGAAGCTTCGTCGTGCCGGATGTGGCGCTACCTTATGTCATGGTCACTGTAATTGGGACTTGCCTCACGAAGATTGACGAGGGATAATGTAACTTAATCCCATATGTTTGTTCATAGTATGCACACGTATCATCTGATCCCCGTGAATATTGTTTCTTCTCCTCACTCACTCACTCACTCACTCACTCACTCTTCCCTCCATGCATGCGTCACTCTTTTTCCTCTGCCTTCGGTGTCTCTATAGTCTTTCTTTTGCTCCGTTTTGTACGGCTCATATATCCTCGAGCTTTCTGTCGTCCCCTGACAGAGCAAAGCACTTTTCTACCCGTGCGCTATACCGGTTCGTTGTGAAACTATTTCGAAAGATTCGCACTGGGTATAAGAAGTATGGAGGTATCGTAAAACATAAGGGTAGACGAGTCCCGTGCCGATAGCTGGTGCAACACTTTCACCGCCACTTGTGTTTTGTGCTTCACTCCGATGCGAGACATTTGCAGTGTAGGTAGAAGATTCAGTTCGTGTTTTGAGACCTCAGCAAGGATGCTTTGGCTTCCGGCGAATAGTTATCTCCGCCTCTGGCCTCTTTTCAACGTGCGAGCCACCCAGCACCCCATTTCAGTCATATCGTTCGAGCTGTTACACGTATCCACACATCAACGCCCACACGAAGCTTGCGCTGCCGAGTCAACACGAAACGACGGTCGTCAAACGCCGTAGACGAGGCTCGCTATAAGCTATAAGAGAAGCCTGAGGCCATCGACGTCTCAAATCCGAGGATGCTTTCAGCTTCGCCCGGCGTGCCTCAAGGCGTGAGCAGAGAACAAAATTGAGCCACCCTCTGGCATGTGCCCGGAGCACGATTTTCACATTTCATATTCTACTGAAGATTCCTGCGAATGGAAATTTCCCTTCAAAGTACACTTAACCATTGTTTCACTACCCGCAACGATCCTCTTCCGGGGGTACCTTGATGAATGGATTATCGCGTCATTCGAACTGGCTTTGATTATCTTTGATTATGATAAAATCGAGAATTATCGAAATGTTTGCTCCAAGGTCGAGCGAGCATTTTTCTAGCCTCTCGCTCGATGACGGACAAAGCTCTACAAACAATGAGGCTACGGTCGGAAGAAAGCTTCGCCTGCAATAGTTCGCCTGGCGGTAACTAAACTCTAACCATTGTACGAAGGATAATTGTAAACGCCCATTTGGCCCAGGAATTTCATCGTTTATGGTTGAATAACTGTAAACTTGAGGCTTTCGTGTGCACTTCTCGGACAATCGTTTTCAATATCAGTCGCAGTGCGTTGTCAAGAGAGTTGAACGGAATGACGAAGCGGTACAAGGCTTGTGGTAACATTACTGGGTACACCGGAAGTCGGTAAGGGATCCGGCAGTATTGAGAAAAGTTTTGCTGTCTCGAGCCCTCTAAGAACCCCCGGCGTTGCTCGGACAGGTTCGAGGATTAGAGGAAACTTGGAACAATGGGGAAAGCATGCCTCAACGAATCGTAAGGTCCTCTGCCTATGTGTAGCGCTTCCACGACGGAGCAGCAACGACATACGGATAAATTGTATTTTCACGGACTGTACACGTAGGGAATCTCATATTGACCTCGAACAAAGCCAGAGTCCGACGACCAACAATTCAAGTCGAACAGAGTGTACTGTATTATTACTCGAGTGGCTCGCGCGAGGGTTCAGGGGTGAGATTAGAGTGAAGTTACCCGAGTGACTTCCTCTCTCATTATTTCCATCCTTCTGTGCACTGAAAGCTAGTAATCCGAATGAACAGACCTAGTGTTGGTTCTTAGCTCAACAATTCGTGCAGACTTTGCCAATCACAATGCACGAAACGTGTTTTCGATCTTGTACCCTAGCATCATTCCTGCCTCGACATTTCCTTTCAAAGTAGTGCTTTTGCCAGCACGATTTCAGTCATCAGATATTTAGAGAGAAAGAGAGAGAGAGAGAGAGCTATAAACTTGAGCTTCGTTTTACAAAACTATCGTAACGCATAATAGTCTCAGAGATTTAATGTACCGTCGCTTGAATGCAGCTCTAAACTGTTCAAAAATTATAACCTGCTATTATCAATTTCAGTAAATTAATTTTGATTATGATTACCATGAGGATTTATCAGCTCGGAGTCTTGTGATGTGCTCAACTAATGTGTTATCCGTTATGAATCAACTCAATTTTTTTTCGTAATAACAATTAAAGGTGTAAAAAAAATGTCGTACGCTGCCAGAATTCAACATCTCGAATGGTGGATTTTTGTTCTTTTTTTTAGTGAATCTTTTCCAACGATATATTTCTCTTGGCAAGATCGTGATGATTGTCACAGCGAATCGTGTTTGTAAGTTGCTCATTGTACTGCAACTCGTACATTCATCCTTAATTATTCCTTATCGTAATGGTTATCGTGCGGAAATGAAATGAGCTTTAGGATAACAGTGGCGAAAGGGAAAACAAAATTAGCAGCTCTGGCACGAGTTAAAGGAAATGAAATTTCTACGTCGCAGCATTACGAGAAGAGCCTTTTATTTACATGTGGTAGAATTGAGAACGACCAATCCGGTGGAAAGTATTTACAAATTTTTTAACCTTAGCTAATGAGTTTCGGGGCGCGAGTAGAGTTGCAGCATATATTTTCTATTTTTCGAATTCAAATACATGGAAACGGCTATCGATCTAAGCTTTGCAGGTGTTTTTGCAGAGGCAATGAATACAGGATGCTGTGCAGGATGAACAATCGTTTCACGAGGTGCGCAGCAACGATCATAAAAACTCGGCACGGAATCAAACTACATTCCGTACAAACTGCCATGGTTTTACGATGGAAGAGAAGCACGTAAAGCAACATCGGCGAATGAAACGCATAATCCAGAACATGCTCGGGCTGAGGAAAAACCGTAAAATATAAGACACACCATTTGACGCTTTTTAGCTATTCCAATTTTCAAAATATTCTTCCATGCAATCGATCCCAAGCTGGCTCATTCTGCGCACACTCCAATTGCCATTAACTTGAGCAATCGACTATATTGAATCCTCAATAATTCCCTACGCCTCTGAAGTTTCGCTATTTCACAAACTTCGTTATTTCACAATGAAAATATTCTTATGTTCTGAAAAATCAAACTATCCGATGAATGATGAAATCCCTCCTCAATCAACGTTTACGACTCAATCACACTGATTGAATAATTCCACCGAAAAGCTCGATAAGAATAAACAAAGCTGATCAGAATTTGATTCGAGGCTGCGTATCACTCGCGCCAAGTTCCACAATTCAATTATGTGTTGAATCTCATAGTACCATGGAAGCGAGTACCGTGGAAGACATAATTAGAGTAAGTACATTATTGACGCGAAATTGATCGGGCTCGGGGCAACGCACCGAAATATTGGCGAGGAAAGTTACACGATTTTATAATGGCTCGGAATCAAGAGATCGATTCTTCACCCACTCGGAATTCCAACATTTTTAGCGACGCAATAAAAGCAAAGAGTACCTTTGGAAAAAAAATCGTTGCAATTACACAACGGTCACTGAGAAAACTAAGCATCGTTTGAAAACAGTCCATTTGACATTCGGAACAAGTTTTCTCGCAGCGAATTAGTTGTACCGATGGAGCCGCGTGATGAACGCGAAATATAGTGACATTGAAAGTCCGAACGCGACGTACTTGTCGGACAGATCGTGACTTTCGTACTTATGACTGACCCACTTTGCATTCATACAACTCAAGCGGGCGAAGCAGTTGGATTAAAGCTCTGAGTGCATGCCTTGTACACGGTCATCCGTGGACCAGTTTGTTTGTTCTGCTGGCGAGACGATGCTGGCTCGCCCGTTCTATTTTCCAGAACGTTCCGGACTTCGCTTTCGTAAAATAATGCAGCAGCATGTAAATTCTCGAATGTAGATAAGACCCGATCGTATTCTCACGGAAAGAACAGATGGAAACATTGGCAAACCAGAAATAGCACTATCTTCGAGCCAATTCGATTCGGAACCGCAGGATCCACCTGTATCCAAGATTTTCACCTGTGAAGGGGAGGAAGACTGTTCCAGCAGTTCACTGTCAATGTAAAAAGCTGTTTTTTTTTCTGCCAAAAATTATTGAGAGTGGTGTTAGGTCTTGGGGAAAACTTTACTGCGATTTGCACGAAAACTTCATTGAAAATGAGTCTCAAGTGAAGTGGATGAAAAAATAATTTTAAAAAAGTGCAAATTACGTGATTCGTTGGAATTTGCACAACCTACAACACTTTCGCGGAGCTTTCCAAGCTCGTTATCCAAGACGGCTTCGCGATTGGTTTTTCGATTCGGTAGAAAAAAAAAAAAAAAAAACTCGCAGTTTTCACCTCGTGCTCAACATCGCCCTATATTTCCGTTTTCAGCACAGCTCTCTGAGCCCTGGCAGTTTTTCTCTTACATCGATAAGAGTTAAATTTTTTCTCACTTTCTGCTGAAAAGTTTTATACACTTTGGAAGTTTCCAATGGTCTTGTACGACTCCACACCTATTCGGATAACCGGTTTACCGGGTAAAAAGTTTCTTTAAATCCACCTTCGACTGGTCATCGAACTGATGACCCAAAAACGATGTGCCGTGAGATCTCGAACGAGCAGCAGAGGCGAGAAAAGTTTTTTTTTCGTTCGGTGAGAATTTTCGCTTTTCCAAACCCCGCATAAAATGTAAATGAAACCGATTGAGCAATAACATGAAACATTACTCGGGCAATTAACTCGGTGAATGTGTCGGTGATACTCGCACAAGCAAAGTCTAAATCTTATTCCGGAGGAACTGCGATGAAATTCCTTGTGTTCCCTCTATTTGCCAGGACCACGATATGGAGTGAAACATTCCATGGAGAAATCCAAGTTAGTTCGATTTTCTTGGAGGTAGTTTGAGTCGCGATGGAGTCCAAGTTTCAACTCGGTAGCCATTAATAATGGTCCGGAAGGCGAGAGCATAGAGACTCGGCTCTTTGAAGGGAGCGAAATTCATCGGAGCTCCGAGTTTCTCTCGTGAATCTACTCTATTGGACGATTTCAAGCAAGAGTAGAGTACACAGTTCTGCATACCTATAAAATGGCGATCGTTCAATGGCATCGGAGCAACACTCCCTTGTGGTCATCAGCCAGTCCACTCCAGTTAAATCCTCGAATCTGCTGGCGCAAACCGTATAACGGATTAATAACTACTACTTCCTCGTAAACCAACTCCGTATCGTCGAAAACTCTTCGGTTAACGCTACGCACGTAGGAATCCAGTTCTAGCAAGGGCTCGCAAGATGGAATTACAGAACCTAGTCGAGTATGAAGCTATGAATGGAGGGTGTTTTATACCCGGACTTTGGTATGTACTTTATCTCGTGCGCTGTTGATGGAACTCCGTCTCTGTCCCTCTCTCGATCAGCCCTTTCTGAGTTTACATCGTAGAATCATCAGAACGCTCTTCCTCTTCCGCCTACGATTTTCCAGCACGCCTTGTCAAGTTGAGCAGACAATTACACTTGTTTGCATTCTATTTTCACTAAGATAAACATTCGTCTGGAGAATGAAAATGAAAAATAAACCAAACATTCAATTTCAATGTCGACGTCGGCTGCTTTGGGTGATATCCAAAGGTCTTTCGACTGTCACGAAGATCAGACGGCATAACGAAACCCTTTGTGTAAGACTCTCAAGCTGGGTTGAACAAAGAGGTGCACTGAGAACGTGCTTGTTTCACTGAGAGCGCACACTTTTCAACAGTTGAAGGTGTTTTTACGCAGAACAACCATAAAATCTATCACTCCGACGATCCACATTTGCATAGTTCAACGATCCAAATGAACGGAGGCAAAGTTGTCTAAATAATTAAGGCTGCGTACCCGAATAGTGACTTTTAACTCGAAGTGATCGAAAAGCCTTTTTTCATACTGGATAAGGTTTCTATACACGAGTACGGAAGGGGGAAACAGATTGTTTTTAATGGGGGACGGGGAGGGAGGGGAAGAGAAATAGGAAAAGGGATGGGTGGAAGGGCCAGCAGGAGTTGATTACACGTAGGATCATAAGGGAAGTTTAAAGCGTTTGTGCGTCAGTAGTAGTAACGCTCGCGTTTAGTCAGCCACTAGAGAAGTGAGTTCGCCCCTGGAGAACCAGCAGTTAGTTAGACAGGCACGAATTAAGGTAGAATCGATAGTACACGGGAACGAGAGAAACAGCGGATGGAATGAAATAGCGAGAGGGTCCTGTGTCAAGCCTCAGGCTGATTTTGCTACCCTTTAGTCCAAGCTTAATAGCCCCTGAACCGTAGTTTAATCACGGATTAAGAGCCCGCCGGCTGTCCACTCTGTTCCCATGTTTCTCTCTCGTTACTGTTTGTCCGACCACTATTCGCGGTATTACAGCAATACGTGCGTGTCCTAACTAATGTAATCGTTTTCTAACATAGTCAATTTTTTTCCTCGCTCTTTGTATCATGCATCGAAAAAGCAACGAGCCCTCCCGATTGTAACGAGAACTTTCGATGCGACATTTATTCAGACTCTGCCGATAAATTCGTATAAATTTCGTATCGATTACCGAAACTATTATTGATTCCGTGGATGCTTCATCCAGACGAATTCTCGAAGCGGTCAGATCCATGATTAATAAAATGCATAAAATAGTACAAAGTGGTTTGCATCGACACAGAGAAAGATGAATCGTTTGCTCCCTCTCACGCTCCACTCCCCCTCGCTCTCTCGTAGTTTTCGGCCGAGAGCGTTTATCTCCAAAACGTGCGAGTAGCGCAATTTTAAAACGTATAGTCAGAAATGCGGGAGAAAAGAGTCACGATCGAAGTTACGCTGGCCGGGGAAACCCATTTATCGCTTCGTGAACGAAGCTCGCACACGATGACCGATCAAGAGCGGCTCGAAGGCAACCGTAGCCACAGAAACCCTCTGACCCGAAACTCGTCCCTTTATATCAATGTATATATGGGTATACTCCATCTCCGACATATCCTCCTATATATCCTCCCGGAGCTCCAAGCACGAAATCGATTTTCCACTTTATTTTTCTTTGCTCTCACTATTTCTCTCATTTCCTGTTCGTCCCTCAGCGAGACAACGGGACTACCTATGGGACAAGGTAGGACAATTAAAAGTATCCAGCCATGTTCCGCTTAACACGTCGTAGAAATGTTAACCACCGTTCAAACACGGAAAAACAGACCATTATCATGAGCAGCGATTTCTCTTGAAACACACGTGGAATTCCAAGTAATTCCCATAATCCAATTAAATTCTCTTCTAAATTGATCAGCCCAATTCTAAATCGGAAAAGCTTTTGATTTCAAATCGCTCAGGAGTACGGTCGATCTGATTTCCGCATACTTTATTATTATTCCAATGAGGTTTGTATAAAAGAAGCGACTACGCGAGTCCAGGCTATTATTTCAAGCAGACGTCTAATTTAATCTGCTTGATGAATTTAACGTCTGACACTTGGGGGTGAAAAAACTGAATGAAATTGAAAATCGACGTATAGGATCATTAAAAGTGAAGTTTTAAGGAGCCGAGGCAGTAACTCGAGCCAGAGTGAGCAAGAAATAAGGAGAGGGAGAGAGAGAAAGGTAATAAGAGGCTGATCTCGTTTCTGGAAGACGCGCCAGAGACTGGAGATAAAAAAGCGGTCCGCAGAGTTTTAATATTGGATTTTTGTGTCGTCTGCCGAGCAGTGAAACCCGAAAGACGAAGTAGCTTGGAGAACGCGGACAAGCACACCGTTCTCTCAAATATGTATATGGATATACGTTTTATAACAGAGAGTGTTATATATATTGTTATTACTACATATATGTATATAGAATCTGGTTGCATAAGAGAAAGAGAAAGAGAGAAAAGCAAAGGGACAGGCGTGTATATAGATCCGACGTGCTTCGCACACCAACATCAGCCATCCGGAAGATTTGGTCTCGGTGCTGGTGATGGTCGTCTTGGATGTCCTTTACAGAGCTTCGTGGGCTCAATGTGCCGGTACCTCAGACGAGGACGTCCAACGACGACGACGACGACGACGACGACGACGACGAGGCACAGAGGCACTCTCTTTATCTAAGAATATTTGTTCAGGCGAACTCGGCGAAATTGAAACGGCCGCATTTTTGTTACTCCTTTTCTCTCGGTTCCCTCTTTTCGTCCTCGGGGCTTATAATAAGTATATATACAGACATAGCCGACACTGAAACTTGTGTTAGTTGTGCGGCTACTCTCTTTTCCTTCTTTTTCGTATATCTTCACTGTCATCTGCCTACGGCAATTCCTCTTTTACTATCCATCTCCGCGTGCACTTCCTCTCCAAATACTCACCCACATTTCTTCCTTTTTCATATCTCCTTCACCTTCCGCAAATTTATCTACTTCCAGCGTCTTTTTCCACTTTTTTTTTTTTTTTTTTTTTTATTGACTCTTCATTCTTTTTTCATATTGATTTTCACATACACAAAATTCATCAGGCTTCGTTCGGAAAATCATCGTTTTCACTCAGCAAGTAGGTATGCAGACGGGTAGATCCGGACGCGTTTGTTACCACGTTGTCCTTAATGTTGCTCACGGTCATTAGCACATTTGTCATTTGTAGAAAGCGACGAAACGAACTTCGTCAACGCGCATGTCCGCCGGAAGATTTCGAGCGTTAAATGTCGAGTAATCAAACGCGCTATTCGCAATGCTTTTTTCTTTGTTAATTACCCCGAGAGGATGGAAATTAGCGTGAGTGGGTTAGTGAACAGGTTGAACCGTCAGAATCTTGTCTTGTTTCAACGTAGTTATAGACATATACGAAGCTCCTCCTCGTCCACAAAGTCCTCCACTCGCCTAGTTCAACTTCTCGAGCAGCTCGTCATTCATCCAGCACATTCGTCTAGCACTTCTCTTTCGGCCCCCTGCTGTTTTCTCACAAAGATCATAAGAGTCAGGTGCGCTTCCTTTTTCAACATATTCTCTGAGGGACCCGTCGAGAAAAGAGGTGTAACGTTTTGCAAGCGACTCGACAATTATACGCGAGAGCAGTGAGGGCTCCGAGCCCTTGTTAATTTCTCGACTTGTTATCGCAGACGTTCGTCATTATCGTTGTCTTTTAGGAGTTAACGCGACAAGACTCTAAAATAAAAAGGTAAATTTCGTCTTACTACTTGTCCTCCAACTCTAACATATTTCTAATTTTATTGTTTTCTTTAAATGTCGTTGAAACGATTGTGCCTTTAATAAAAGAGGCGCGTGAATTTATTCGATGCTCAATGCATTCGATAATTCACTGCTTTTCAAGGTTTTTCATCGCGGGAACTCCATTTTTCTGGAAGGAAAAAAGATTTTTTTACGACGGTGAGCAGTCAGTAATCCCACCAATTTTAATTATTGAAGGACACTGGCGCAGTCAGACAGGCAATTAAAATTTCAACTGACCCATTTTTCGATAACAATAAAGTGGAAAAAACCCTCTCGAGTTCTTCAGCCCCCTAATACCCCGTGGGATTCGAAACTATCTTTCACTCTTTCAAAATAAGTCATTCGTAAAGAAGGTGCGAGACAAAAGAGAATCAACGGAGAATAGAGAATAAAAAATCTCGAGATAATGCAGCTCTTAATCTTTAAAAGCTCCCTCATTAATCTTCACTAATTCGTAAAACCAGGCAGTCTTGCCCATGGACACTTTTTCCACGACGTAGTTGGTGAAGAAATCGGCAAATGAAACAACTAAAAATTGCCAAACCATCGATTTATTTTGTTAACCAAAAAGGACCTGCATACATTCACGAGCATCGAATACGTTCGTCGTTCGTGTTGATTCTAGCCAAGACACAAAGTTTCAAATAATTGCCTGAAAAACCATTTTCCATGAATGTTCGATCCTCTTGATAATTCCAGAAAAATCAAATTCATATTTATACATGTCATAAGTTCAGTGAATACGTGTGGAGCGTTGTCAGTGTTATTGTTGGAATTCAGGAAATGAAGGAAAGCCCTGATTTCTTGCTAAGATTATGACGGTAAATGGGGATTTGATGCTAGAACTGATTTTAATCTCAGCAAATTGCTTGTGCCAGAAGCAGACATCCCATTGAAGATGGAAGTTTGAGTTCCATACAAACGAGATACAGCGACTCCTATACCTATGCACATGCATTTTTATGAATATACAGTGATCCGCTAACCATGACCACTTTTAATATCTCCGATCGCAAAAGATGATCGAAGTTTTCAATTAAACCTTCACTATCGAAGTACAAATGCTGAAATGAGGCACAGCAGCTGATGCGCTGTACCTTAAGTGATCTTTAAGGTGGGAATAGTTCCAACATCATTGCGTATAAAAGAACGTCGTGAGGGCTCGATCGATGACGACATCGAAGAGACAAAGCGTGCGGAGTTACTAATCATATTTCAATCATATTTCGTCGTAATTTGAATGCATATTCACCGGGCTTGATGGAAGAGTGCCGGGCCATCGCCGCGAGTCTCGAAGTAGCGCGTGGTTGAGCCTGGACGACTCTCTTTAATTACAAATTAACGCTTTAATCAGGAAACTTGGCAAGCCCACGTACCGCCATCCCTTTTCGGTGGCCCATTCTCGTCCTATCCCATCGCACGCTCGTATTTTCGCATCAAGTCGTGGCTCCAGCGATCCTACCACAGCAATATTATCATCGTCGGTGCAGCAGCTCGTTCCTCGTCTCCGCACTTCCTTCGCATTCTCCTCCACACCCGCTTTTCCGTCTCATTCTACTTTACGTCTCCCACCTTGAGGCATTGGTTAGGAAAGGAGGCGAAGGGAAGAGAAGTCCCCTTGCCATCTCGGCGTATATATACCCATACACGCATCTCGACGGAGATCACTCTTTCTCCTTGTTCCCTTTTTCACGAGTTTTCTGTTGATACTGCATCTCTCTTGCTCGCTTTTTTTTGTCTCGCCTTTTCAATCCTTCACTAGCTATCTCAGGATTTTCATTCCCTTCTTTCCCTGCTCGCCACTTTTCATCACTTCTCTCATCCCCCGTGCCTCTGTGGCGGGAGTATTATAACACCAGAAAACTGGATAGCGGCATTCATCGCCCCCCACGCCGTATATGCGCTTCAAGTTCTCTAACTAATTTTATTAAAACGGAAACTTCGACCAGAGATGTTGGAAAATATCATATACATTCTCTTTGTTGCGCTTAAGAGTCTTCACTTCCGCTACGGTGCACACTTCCCTTGCGTGCACACCTGGCGATGAATCGACCGAAAATCAACGTACGGATAGAGATTAATTTCGCTTCGCCATGTTCCATAATTTTATTTTTTTTTCTCTCCCCTTATTCTCCATTCAACGATCTTTCTTTTGTTTAAAATTGGCATTGTGATTAACGTTCCGTTTTTGAATGAGCACGCGCAGGCTCATTAATTTCCCTGAGGAAATATCATTTCTCTACTTTTCGAGCTATTTTTAATATTCCGCATGCAACGCCATACAAATGCTTTTTTACTCATCGAACTTGTCCACTCTGGAACGAAAAACTGTAATTTTATCTTGAAACATGAAACGGAGCATCCAAAGTATAATTGCAGGTGCAGCAAACGGAATTTTCGATCTGGGCGAATACTAGCTTCGAATATCCAATGCGAGCGCTACACACGTGTGAGTAAGAGTGAAAAAATGGCCGGTCTTGTGAATGATTGAGCTTCCGTGGTACAAGTTTTAGTCGAATGCATCCGAGCGGACGATTCGATATAAACCGTTCTGCTATCAAAGCGACCTCATACTCGAGTATGCTGTTTAATGGGCCACGTGGAAGTGCGGACCGCAGGAGCAGCAAGACCGATGGAGACGTAGCCGCTGCAGGAGAAAATGAGAGCGGGCAAAGTTCAAGTACAGCATACACTATGCACGGGGGGAGGTTTAAGCCACGTCGCTATTTCTTGTACACTGTACACGTGGTTTCTACTTTCCTCGAGTGACACCCCCGTCTCGACCACACCAGAGAACCTAATTCAACAGTGGTGCGAGTGAAAGAGAGAACAAGTCAGTGTCATTGGAGTTGCAAAGTGTGCCCGCTGCGGGCGAAACTACGGAAAGCCATTACAACTGTACACTTTGTCTCTTCGAGTTTGCTTGCATTTTCCCTCTGCTGTAACAACTCCAGCTCCGTTGACACACACCGTGTGTGTGTCTGTGTATGTGTGTAGTTGATCGTATGTGTACGTTCGTGGATGGAGTCGTCGCGATTTCGTAGAAGCTTTCCGCTCCTTAAAACCAGGCCCTTTCCAACTGAGCTTAAATATTTTTCTGGTCTGGTAAACATTTTGCGAGAATTCTCTTCGCCGTCGAGGCTTGTATGAGTACACACGTACAGCAGCAGCAGCAGCAGCAGTAGCAGCAGCTTCATTTATGAAGCAGCTATCGATCTGAAGCGAGCTAAATATGTTGAGACTGGAAGGAGATGTCCATAAAATGCACTATCCAATAAGAGATAGTTGGCATTAAGCAGAATAGCGTCCACTTCACTGAGGATCATTTGTTGCCACGAAGCAAGAGAAGAGGAAAGTCTCTGTGAGATGAAAAGAATGGTCGGGAAGACTTGCACGAGAAGACGAGAGAAATATGAAGCTCGGTAATCGTAAATCAAAGAGCCTTTGTGAAGAATGAGTCCGAGTGAAGTAGGAGGAAGTAAAGGAGGAAAAGACGAGGTCGAAGTGACTGCTGCGATAAGAAAAGGAAGCAAAGTAGACCTGGCAAATCGGATAAAACGACGAGATCGTCAACATCATCATCGTCGTCAGGAATATCGTGATTCACCGCTGACTAAGTAAAGCTGACTTTACCAGCTCATGCAGCCCGGCCTCGTTAAATTTATCGCTTTATTTAAAGCCTACAAAGCAACGGACCTCTTGACTTTTCACGGCGTACCCTCTTCCCCCTCCTCCCTCCTACCCCCTTTACAAGCCAACAACATGACGCGTTATGCGCAAAAAATATATTGCCGTCACGCACGCAAGACTTTTTCTCGGACATAAAACCAAAGTAAGACAGCTCCTTGCCCGTTACAGTTATACTTACGTATCAGAATATTTGTCATGGGTTACGAAAACGTGCTTTTTTTATCGACCCTAAACTGTCGGGGAGATTTATCGAAATTTAAATAATTTGACGGAGCAGGTGAATAATCGGACTTGCAGGATATTTGTTGCAACAAAATTTGATGACCCATGCAGCGAAGCGGTCATGCCTGGCAGAGCTTCTCTGTCTCTCAATTAACAAATAAGTCGAAATGCATTAGACCACGAGTTCTGTCAATGCATTCAGTATAGTTTTTACATCAAAAACAGTTTATTCCCGATTGATTTCTCCTCAGAAAGCTCTCCTGCGGTGCTCCGATTTTCAATCGTCATCGTCTACATTGAAAAGTATTTCTTGCAGGAAAACACGAATGAGGAACACACGAAGGGATGGTGGATCCGTTCCATTCCGTCTAGACAATTTTATTCTTGGCTACACATTCATCTGCCTACTCCTCCCTTCCGAAGCAGTTTCTCATACGATTCGTCTGTTGATATCCTGAAAGGCGAGGAGTCCTCGTAGTCTTTTATATACCTTCTTTTCGTTCCCGAAATTTAGCGACATGGGTGTGCGTACCAGGCGGCAAAAGCGTAACGAGAAAAAAGTGCTCCGCAGAATGCAGTTGTCGTGTATGAAGTCTACCACGAGAATTCCATGGGCTTTCTCCCCGCACGCTCCTCTTTCGCGATCTCGGCTCTCAATGATCGTGCAAACGCGCACTATACTTTTGCACACTCGAGTGCACTGTAGCGTGTGACAAGTGGCAAAAAATGCGAGCTCACTCAAAAATAGAAGGCCATTTTTGAGTGAGGCTCTTCCAACTAGAAATGGAGCAAAAAAGAGAGGAATGCCGGCACTTTTGGGCCTCAGGGATCGAGGTTATGTGCGGGGACAAGGACGAACAATTTCACAATACATACTCCACGGTGAACGCGTGCAGGATCCAGGAATAACGCCCAGATATATATTTCTTGCCTCGTAATTTTTAACGAGGCGAGCCAGCGCGTCTTCTCTCTCTCTCTCTCTCTCTCTCTGTTTGCTTCTTTGTTTTCTCCTTCTCTGGCGCGCCGCTCTCTCGCTTAATCGTTTTCGCAAAACGACGAGCTTGTGCGAGGCTGGCAGCGCGCACCGCAGTCGCGATGTAAAGCTTCCAGGCGCTCCCAGTGGTTGCCCCCCAGGGGTACTGTGCGGAGGCCACATCCACGTGATCCGGTCACCGCCCGAGACTACGCCGCGAGGGATCCGTGCACCACTTCGTCGGCATTCTCGCCGTCTAACGACCCCGCATTATGCGCTCACGGAAAACTCAGCTTAATTAAAGATTATAACGCGTGAAATGAATTCGAGCGAAACAACGAGCACCCCCATCATCAGCGAAACAGGAATGGGTGAGAGGAAAAAAAATCGAGTTACGACGAGTAGAAAGATTTTCCCAGTACAGAGTACGAAACTCCCCAAAATAAGAAGAAAAAAAAAGTATCGGAGATCTCTCACATTCAACTTGCAAATAAATGGCAGTTATTTTTGCTTTATTGCCGATTCAAATCACCGCGCGCGAGTCCCTTTTATTCAAACTTCGTTGTTCATTATGATGTAAAGCGATCCCGGTTTATCAGAAAAGTGCCAAGTTGTAACGACAAATTTTATCGTCCTGAAAAACGTCAAGTTTAATTGAATTCAAGAGAAATTATATTGCTGCTCACAAGCCGGAAGCAACATCACAGTCTGCTCATGATTTTTGTCTTTTGTGCATTTTGTGCAGCGTGTAAATGAAATCTTTCGGGAGAAGGATTTTCGTATAATTTCGTTTGAAAATTTACTAGGTGCTAGCTGCCGTCAGAAAGTGCCAGAGCACAAAGAGTACCGCCGTAACCTGAGCCGAGCGAACCTAAGACTCCCGTGGCATAGTCTCGCGGGGCCTCTCGACATCTCAAGAAGCAATTTCCTAAGCTCGGCTTTATAGAGAATGCTGCTCAAACCACGAGTCTCTCATCTTCCAGTATTCTCGCCTTGGTAAACTGAATATCCGAATCTTGTTAAGATCCTTAAGATCCACCGTACCAAGAATAGACTGCTACTTGTCGCAGAGACACGATTCAATAGTCGTCAAAATAAATCCCAATATAGCAAGAGTATATCGGAATATGATGATCCGGACTGAAAATACCGAAGCCAAATGTCATTTCGGGTCGTCTTTGAGTGACACGGAGGAGCGATATCGGTGGGTAAACCTTGATGAAACGCCTTTCATTTTTCTGCTCGATATTCCACTAAATTTTCGTTCCGTGTTTCACGATCAACGACCAGGATCATCGTCATCAAAAAGAGAATGTCCCACTCACCGTTATCGCTCGTGAGAATAAAAAGCCGTCCCGTATCGAGTAGCATGCTGGTCCGTAAAAAAAATATCTTCGTAATGAAAAGAAAAATGCGTTTATCGTTTCGTCCGTGATACGCGGAGCGGGAGCCTAAACACGAGATTTCTTTAACGTATAAATCGACGAGGATGATGAGCAATATGGTTTATTGGCTGAGGGAGCTTACCGGAAAGGCCAAGAAGGACGTGAGCTCGAATTTTACGATATTTGGGTGCGCACGTTGCGTCGAGCCTCCAACGGATCTGCAGATTTTCACAAGAGCCTGGAGCCTCGAACGGCCTTCTGCCAAGCCCAGCAGCAGCCATCGGACTCGGAGGATCGTGCACGTTGTGAGTTTGAGGCGAATAATGACGGGCCTGAAATTTATGACCGGAGAACAACGCAGAACCTCAACGTCATATTGACTTGGCTGCCGATACCAAAATGCCAAGAAGAGGCGTTAAAAAAAAAAAGAAAACGAAAAGAACAGTGCTGATATCAGCTCTCCATTTTATGAGAATGCATACCAGCAGCAATCCTCTATATACAACGCTGGTAGTAAAAATAGCTTCAGTCTACCATGGTAGCGATGTAATAAAAAGGCTTATGGCTACTTTAGTTGTGTACTTTTCCTACGCTCGTCCCTTTTTTTCTCTCTCGTCGTTCTATTTGTTACACGCGTTTCTTTACTTTTGCGTCATTTTTTTTTTTTTTTTTTTTTTTTTTTTTCATTTCCTTCATTTTTATTTCTCGTATTTCTGTGCTCGTTTAGCAGCATCGAGAGACACGGAGAATTGTCTGGTTGTCATCTGCGAGGTGTCATCTGTTGTTTGTTCGATAACCGTTGCGTGTGTTATCGATGATAAAAACGATAATTATTTTCAGGATTTAACTCGCATAGAATTTTAGTGTGGAACGCTGCGTCGATCGAGCCTTCCTCGTGAAATCGTCCAATCAAAGACCTCCTGGACACTCGTCGACGTCCCATTCTCCGTGTTAAAGTAACTAGAATGTTCTCTGGCAACTCGCCTTTTTCTGTTAATGGACGATTATTTTAAACTGAAATTTTATTCCGGTCCTTCGGACTGAAAAAAAAAATATATATATATATATATATCAAATACGTAAGCGCGAAAGAGAAATAACGACGTCTATAAACGTCTCGGGTTAATTTGTGCGCGAAGCGTATAACGACAGAGAATTAAAGAGGGTATAACTGTGGCCAACTGCGGGAAAGGGTAACGGTGAGCATGGCTTGAGTCGCTGGAAGAAAAACACGGGAAGGACGGGGAACGAAGAGGGAGAAAGAGATCGGTTCTTTGGTTGAAGGAAGGCTGTAGAGAAAGACGAACTGAAAGCGGTATCCTACGAAGCTAGGAACCAGCAGGAGCTTAAGCCAAGGAAAAGTCTTTGAAATAATGGCACGAAAGGGGGTACTTTGGTCCGGAAGAATCGCCCTGGCCGACTTAAGCGGTTCCTTATGGAGTCCCGTGTCGGTCCTCGTTTTGTGTGATTACCACTGGAAAAAAATTGCCGGTTTCGCATCGCCGAACTAGTTCAGGTTTCTTCAAAGATTTTCACAGCCATCCCTTTATCCCCGTCGCTTATTTTCATCCTTATTCGCTATAAAATTCATTTCCCAGCGTAAAACGAGCTCCGTTGCTTTAGTAGCGTTGCCCTTATTCTTTTCATACCACCTTTTTATCTCTTATCATGCTCTCACCTGTTTTCTCATTCGAAGCAAACGATTACACCGAATCATTCATGATTTCCACACTTTTTAATCGACCCCCCTTCACATCGAAGCTCCGTCGTGTCACCTCACAATCCGCGCCTCAAGCGACGATGCTCCGCAAGTTTCGGGAGAATCCGCCGGTCTTTCACCTTGAAAAAAGCGACTATCCTATTCATATTTTTACTACCCACGTTCATCCGTTTCTACTCTGCTGTTGGCAGTCTCATCTATTTTTCTCTTTAAAAAACGTTCGAACCGAACTATGAAGGATCTTTGAGAATTGGAGATGGCGGAATCGTCCTGAAAATGTGTATAGGTATTGAAGAATCATTCTGGAAAAACGAATGTACCGGAAGAAAATAAGAAAACCTCCCGTCAGGTATACACGCAGCTTTCCATGTTCGTATTTCCAAGCAGGAAATGCTTTTTTTATCGAATGTAGTTAACGTCACCGACAAATCTCGTGGGATTTCGGAGAGACTTTAACATCCTCAAAAATGCATCATTTTTAATAGAAATACGATACACTTTTTATGTCTCCGAATCGCGCTGGTTTGTTCGCGAGCAATTGCCATTGGCGAAACGAAAGATGCTTCTAGAGGGAATGCTCTCGCAGCGGAACGAAAATGTGACAGTCTGCCTTGAGCTCATCTTTTTCTTTATTTACATCAATGTAACGAAGTTACTAGAGTTTTCATTAGCACGAGAAGAATGTCAGCTAATGAACGATGGAGCAGAATTAACAAGCGTTTAATTAGTTTCATCGGTATTTCGAGCTTGCGAAATACGAATTCTTCAACTACGTGGACGCTCTACTAATAAATATCGCCCAAACAAACGCGCGTCTAGAGAGTTGTCACGATTTCTATAGGATTGCGAGAATTCCGTGGCACGTTTAATCTCAGTACTGTAAATACTGAAATCTACATTTCTGTAGCAACATCCAGAAATAATAAGAAAGCTATGAACGAGCGTAAAAAAAAAAGGTCGAGACATGGCAGGATAATTCATTATTGTCCTCTGATCAAAGTGATGTGCTCGCATTGAAGCTTTTTGAGAATTCTCGTACGTGACAATGATTATGAGAATAATAAGCGGTAATGATAATAACGAAGAAGAGTAAAGGTAATCGTGGTTGTTTTGTCTCTGGTTGTGAAAAGGTTGTTGAGGAGACCCAGACGGGCGACACACTTACGATGGGCATCCGAAATGCGACGGAGGCGCTTCTGCTACACAATCACGAAATAATTACTATGCCAGGGGCGCGGCATGGTCGCCGGATAAGCCAAATGCAAGCCGAGTAACCGCAATTAAAGCAATAATAGCCATGGTACGATTCCTACCACGAACACGAGGGAAAGGGGGAGAGAAAGAGCGAGGGAGAAAGGAGGATATATTTGTGCCGTCGTACTCCATCGTATACGTAAATGTTCGGTTCTACATTCCCTATGCAACAGCCCACATCCCCGGCTTTTTTAACCTCCATCGCAAAATGCACGCTGCTCGCGGTGCGCGATCATTATTACTATATTACTGTCATCAGCACCGTTGTTGGTAATCGTCCGGAGGAACTACGGTTCCGCTCTCTCTCTCTCTTTCTCTCTCGCTACCTTTCTCCACTGCTCTCCTCCGCTCCTTTTTATTCTAAGAGCAGCAGCCCGGAAAGCTCCATGGACTACTCCTGCAGCTCGATCATGCCCTCTCCAGCTTTTTCCACGAATTCTCCCCACATTAGAATGTGTTCCGGGCTCTTGCCCTTTTCCAGAATGAATTATATAAATACGTGTATATGCGTTTTTCTATCGACTCACCTATTTCACTCGTTCGCGGTCGCAAGTTTCAGAGTCGCGTGCCACGAGATCGATATCGAGTGGAGCACGCGTCCGGAGGAGAAACTTTGAGCCTCCTCCTCCAACTGCTCCTTCCCTTATCCGCCCTCTCTCTCTCTCTCTCTCTCTCCCTCAGCCCGAAGCATTTTGTCGAGACGGTGTCGTGACTGTTGTTCGTATGCGTTCGTTGATATACAAACGAATCGAAAAATATTGTACGTGTGAGACTCAGCTCAGGCAAAGGGGTAGGGAATCACTAGCTGCTTCCTACCTCGATTCGAGACGCAATTAATTTCGATTCAATCCTCGAGATGGTAACGCGCCCGATAGAAAAGCAAACAGGGCGAAAGAGAGAGGAAAGAGGAAGCGAGGCAGAGAAATTGACTGATGTGATACTGACGAGGAGTAGGTCATGAGACGTATATATGCATAAGAGAACTCGGGTACACGGACCTCGTCAAGAAATTTGCCTCTTGGATGGATTCCCACTCCATACTTTCGTTAGTCATAACAACGCTGTATAGCGAATAAATTAAAGCTCACAGACACGGTGACTCATTGCGAGAGTGCTTCTCATGGATACACAGAAAAAGGAGCTCATAGAAATATGTGGATAACCAATTTTTACTGAAATAAAAATGTTTCACTGCAAATAAAATTAATTACATTGCATATTTCAACTTTCAACTGCAGCTTTTCACCGTTATAAAAATCTTCTTCGCAGGGTCTTTTTTTCAACAAATAAGTATACCTACGCGGGTTTATATAACTATGTTAACAGGACTGGACCTTATCTTCGGTGAAATTTGCATCGCCCTCTCGTCTCCTTTTCTCGTTCTCCAATTTCTCCTCATCTTTCTTACAATCGCCCTCCCGCTTCGTTCCCTCTTTCTTCCTTCCATTTCCGCTTATTTCCTGTCCGGCATATCTATCTGTTTCCTTTAATTGGCCGTAATAATTGGACCATTTCCCGAAGCTTACTCGGAAACCTCAGTTGCGCAAGAGGAGTCGAGGATTTTTAGAAGCTGCTCGTTTGTTTTTCCGTTTGTTCATTTTATTTGTTTTGCCACTGCAATCACAGGCAAGCAGGAAGTAGCGGTAACGTCGAGCGGCAGAGGAAAATGAAGCGAGTTACGTCGGACTTTATTTTCCCTCGGGAACAACGGGCGAGTGAAGAACTAAAAGAGAAGAGAGGGAGAGTGGAAATAATACGAGTTAGGCAAAAGGAAAGAAGGGGCAACGAGTGCCCATAATTCTAATGAGTTTAAGAGAGTCGTCTTTTGGAGTCGCGAACCAAGAAACTGGAAGAATTGTATAACTGCGCTGGACTATGAGAGCAAAAACGGGAGTAGAAAAATGCGAGCATTCACCAAGGCTCGCAGGCCTGGCAAAAAACTAAGAGATACAACAAGAATAAGCTCTGAGAAATACGAATATAACATAAAAATAAAAAGCTTGGCTCGTATCATAAGAGCTTGTAATAAATGTACAGAAAAGATCCTGACTCGGCCATGAAAGAGTAAACAAAATAATAGAAGAACCTGAAGGAATAAAAGATACAGAAAGCACTTGACACGAACGAGCTGGACTGTAACATTTAACTAGATATCATTTTTTTTTCTTTCTTTCTCGACTTGCACAACCGCAGTGATAAAAAAAAAGCACATTTCTCTTTTTATGAAGTGGAAAATTACTCGAGAACAAGCAAAGGAACTCGGTTTTAATGATCATTATTGTCCGCAAAGAATAATAATAAATGCCTCGAAAAAGGGTAAGCTCTCCACTTCTCGAAGAATGGAACGCGTTCTTTGATACTTTTGCAACTCTCCCCGAAAGCTCCTTCCGGAGGATGTGTCCGGAGGAACGATAACTGCAAATTTCCGCTTCCGTCGCAGCAGGGTGAGTATTAAGAGATAAATGAAAAATATTAAATAATCAATATCGACCGGCTAAAATTTTCATTCGGTTTTCTTGCTGAACGGTCTTCAATCGATTCGCCCATTTTATATTCCAGAACTTTAGCTGTAATGGAAATATATGAAGGAAGCCAGTGTGAAAAGCGAAATGGGCATTAAACTTGGAAATACAAGGCGAACCCTTTGATTTAATACCATTATTAACGACGTAGTATTGATTCTCGAATTGTTAACGGTACGACCTTTGGATTATTAGTGACCCCTTTATTTCTCAAATCCCCGCACATTTCGTGGTCCTACATTCATCGTATATGAATTCCATCAATTAAACAAGCGGCAACGAGAACTTCTCGTGCTTAATTGAAACGATATCAAACACAAATACCAGTAAAACATAACGACGAACGGAGCTGGTTATAGCCTCGAATATACATACTCGAGGGAGACAGAGGGAATAACTGCGTGCTGTTTCGCGAAAGCCTCGAGCGAGATAAACGTGACATCGCGGTTGCGGCTCGGTCAGCCGTAAGCCAAACGAACTAAAGCCACCATCTCGTTTGCCCCAGAACGCAGTGGCGATTTGTAATATGTGCATCTAATTATCTATATATAAGTATACACGTGTGGATTCAGGCACGCACCAATAAAACTCCGAGGGGGTTACGTAACGAATTACATATTCTCGTGTGTAATGATGAAATTCCTGTACAGACTGCTTATTCGTTTTGAATTTATTGCGTCGGAACGATTAGCAACTGTTCTCGGCTACTCGAAATTCGTTAAGAATTCTCTCAATGTTCGTAAGACTTTTTTTTTTTGCAAATATATTCACCGTTGAGAATATAAATGCGAAAAATCGCTGGGAGCGATAACAAAAATAAAATTTCGTTGGGAAAGAATCGTGTATCGAGGGAAGGAACGAGAATACAAAGGGTAAAACATGAAAATCAAGTATTAGCAGCACTCGGTGGTGGTGATGGTAAACGAAAATTGCCAGTTTTCGTTCCCGCTACTGCGGCGGCATATCGCGATATTAGTCGTGGCGTTTCTTACCGAGGAGGCGGCGGCGGCGGCGGCGAGACAGAAGAACGCGAGCGTTATAGGTTTGTGTGAAAGCGGAGAAAACTCAGATACGAAAAAGCGCTTTCTCTATTTTTGCATCCCCCGACTTTTATGATGGAGTATTACGAGCCTCGGGGATTATAACGTCGGTGGAGCACGTAAAACTTGCTTCGCTTCTCGTCATTTCCACGCTCTATAATTTCTTTTCCTCCTGTTTTCTGCATAACGAATGTAAAAAGGACTCAAATATTAGCAATAACTGTTCGCGGTGTCCCCGAGGAAAAATTCCGTTCGGAACATTTTTTCAGGTTACGCAACACCATAAAAAACCGTACCATTTTTTTCGAAAATAATGTTTTACAGCGTGAGACGCAGAATAAAAATTGTTTGAGAAAACTCTTATTACGGAACGAATCATGGCGAATTCGCCACGTAAACACCGGACGGTCTCGTTACACGAGAATACATCACGATGTACGAAATGGATCGAAACCGAATTACATACGATCCGTAACGAGAAAGCTTGAAATAACGAGAAGAGAGTGAAGCGTAGACTTTTTTCTTTCCCTCTCAATTTGCCGTTGTCGTTGGCGTACGCGTGAGAGCCGTCTCGATAGAAGCTACACGAGGACAAGGGCTTTCGTACGAAGTGTTGGAAAAGCTATGAGTAGACAACGAGGACACTCGAAAGTTGTCCGGAGCGAAGAGACACGAGCGGAATTCTTAAGTTCGACGTTCTTTCCCTGAACCCTTCCACAAACTAATAGCACCCTTGCTCCAAAGAAATAGCACCCTTGCACGAGAAAATTACATAGTTGCGCGCACCCCGTCGATAAATAAAGCCCCGTCCCGCGTGGGAGCTGCTTCGGACTGACGTTAAGGAGCGGCCCGGAAAAACTGAGTACAAGTATTTTACAAATACATTTTGCGAAGTATTTGACACTCTTGTTATTACACTAAACTCACCGAACGATATGAGTTCGCGAAGAAAAGAAAACCGGGCCTCGAATAAATAGAGCGATATGTTGCACTCGGAAGAAATGAAATGCAACGTTATAGCTATCTGTCGTACGCGTGATAAGACGCGATAAGATCCCGTAAGTCGGATGTGCAAGGCGGACGGAAGTTTCAACCTCGGGAGAATTGAGACTGGGTCGTTCGATAAATTCACAGCCGCGAGGAGAAGCCACGAAACTCTCGCCCTAGCCCTGTCTATGCCCAAGACAGAGGTAAAGCATTGAGAATAAGCCAAACGCGTGCATACACGAGCGGAGCGGAAGTTTTGGCGAGGACGGTGAAAAACGAACGGACTGCTCTATCTACGAGGCAAACCCTTTCATAGCCATATTTTAGGAGATGCAACGTTGCCCGAGCGAGATGTTTGTCGACGGGACTCTCCAAGTCGTACCAGAGCACAAGAGAACAAGATATTCTCCACAGGTCAAGGGGGCGGTTTACGAGTGACTCAAGGGCTTCCCCTCTCCCAAAATGGATCGTGCAAGTGGAGCATACGGCCATCAGACGATAATAATACTGGTGGCCTACCTGGTGATTACCACCGCTTTACGACGTGTTTATCCGACAACGGAACCAACCGCTGTAATGAAGTCATACTGTTCGAATCCCGCTGGAGATTATCGTGCAAACGTATGGTGATGCGAATCCTCGTACCTCTCGTATATAGCACACCATCGAGAATCCTGATTCAAAACGGTTCGCATTCATTGCTGATCGAACCGAGGAAAAATAATATTATCAGAAGACGAGATCTCCGCGTGCTCGAAACTCTCAGTTGTGGAACCCTGTAAACGAGAATGTGCGATCAGATCCGGGAGATTGAAAAGCGGCTTTCCGAATCGAAGAATCTCCCGAAACAGGCCGCCACAGTGCGAAAGCTTGCTACGCAATACATCCAATGAGTTTTATATGGTAATCGTTCAAAAGATCGAAGAGAGTATCGAGAGTCTAATAGAGATCCTCGAAAGGAATTTTTTTGTTCGGAGAATGTGCTTAAAGTGAAAAAATAGATGGTCGTAGGGAAGCCTTGATCGTGGCTGCACATTTTTCGACAAGCCTGCCAAGCGAAACCGTTCGACCCGGACGGTTAGGAAGCCTCCCTTCCTCCGTCAATGTCAATCGGCGTTTCCAGAATGACGGTTCAATCATTCAGATTCCAATTCCGTTGGGCCGGATGGAACCTTGCTTCCGTCGAGCTCGACCACTCAACTACGAGAACCACGTCTGAGGTTAAGCACCAAAGCGTTTAATACAAGCCTCGATCGGCAGATTCTCGAGTGTCGATCTGCCCAATTACCAGTATCTCGTTACGAAGCTGTTCGTGACGAAATAAAGGGCGCAGTTCCGACGATCGGGTAGGATCGGTGGAATCTGAATGAAGGATTCTCCCCTTACCCGCAGTGAACCGAGTTCTCAATGGAGCACGTGGCAACCGGCATATCGCACTGAAGATATTTTTTCGTTGAGACAAACGATGAAAACCTGAGAAGCGAATTGTCAGTTGCCTGTGTTATTTCAATGATCGTACAGCTTTGTTCGACGATAAGGCTCGATGAATATCGTGGAATTTCGAACTTGTATAGCGATTGTATAGCGACGCCTGAGCGAAGAGGAATGGCTACAATTTTCGAGAATAGAATATATCGGAGCATCGTGTGCTCAATCCGTGTATCAACAAGCGCCAACTCTCATCTTATACGTTATATATTCCCCGAGCAAGTTCCATAATTACTAGCGTGTAGTCTGCCCGCGGTACGATAAGGTCTCTCGATCCCCCGTGTTCGTCCGCATGAATCCATTCACTCGCTCTAATTCAAATGTTGCAGGTTCGACCGATATGATATTCTGCATTGCGATGACGCGGAGGCGCAAATGCATGCGAGTTTCTCTTACCCCTATTCACGGATCTCCGAGGACTGCATACGCTCTCTTATCAACAAAACTCCATAATGACGCACTACAATTCCATTTAAGCAGGCTCGAGAGCTCCTTCTCGGCACGAGTGACAACTCCGTATTTCCTATTTCTCATCGCGTTTTCATTCTTCGACGCACGCACACTGACATTCCACAATGATACGGAAGGCCGGATGAAAATTTAACGGGTAACCTGCTCGCTCAGGCTTCTCCAACTTTATCGATTCACAATCTTTTTCTATGCATCTTCGATTACGAATCTCGTTGTCGCCGCACCCATTCACTGAGCCTAGCGCGCTCCCTGCCCTCTGTGCAACTCTCGTACCAGCCATCATTTTCATGGAGCATTGAGCCGAAGAGACTGGTTACATCGGAGAGCAGCATCGTGCAAGAATGCTCTCGACTACGGCACGATTGCCATTTTTCCATTTGCATATAAATAAGGAGTCGGCGTGTGTGTTGTACGCGCACCGTATGAAAACTCCAGCTTAGCCGATGATATCCTCATGCACGATGTGCACTCGAGTCATGGAACTCGACGAAAAACATCAGGAGAACACGATACATGTACGTACTGCATGCACTTTTGTGTGCTCCTTGCAAGAAAAGTCGTCAAAATACGCGTGTGCGATGGTACAGCGTGGGACTAAAAGATGCGAAGCTTGTAATCGCGGCCACGGAATTATTTTCTGCTCCAACGAATCAGATGCATATTTACGCTTGCAGGGGAAAGAATATACAACTGAATGTGGCACAAGTAAGGGAGAGGATGAGCGGAGGGGCGAAGCTGTTTGACTTGCTTTCCACTTTTAATTCGATGGACGAATTCGAACGTCCACGAACTTTTCGCACTCGCTTCACCGTGGGAATATCAAGATCGAAAACAGCGGGAGAGCGGAAGTTGATAAAAAGCTGGCTCGATACTTGACGTTCGATGATGAAGTAAAAATTCAAGTTTTTCCGCTCACTTTTTATTCTCAAGTCTGAGATAAAACGTGAAACTAAAAAAAGTCAGCGTTCCGTGAGGAAAGAATTTATTTGTTGGCAGTGGTTCTTTTGAGACGGCAAAAAATCTTACACTCCAGAATGACACGATCTGCTATTCCACGACTGAAATAAGCAGGAGTGAATTTCCCCACCAAAGCCTTTGGACTCCTACCAACAATGCCTTCTGTTCTAATCTACATAACAATGTTGAACCGGGAAAACAAAGCTTGCCCCTCCATCAGAATTTTCTGGAAACGAGTTACGCTAAAAAAGAAACTTCGTGAAAGCATGTACGCGTGAATGTGAATTTGGACTTGAAATTTCGTTGCTTACTTAATTACTGTAGCTCTGGACGCACTGTGCCCGGAGTTATTCCCGGCTTTGGACAATAAATGGTGGACGCAAAGCTGATAATCCAGGGAGTTCAATGTTACAAAGCTTCTTCTTCCAGAGTCTCATTTGTCAGAGGTTTTTCTTTGGGTAACGGAGCTTTTAAAACGACTGGAATTCATCAGAGCGCCAACTCGATTTCGAACAAAGTGCCAAAGCGTACATAAGTATTTTAAAAGACGTCCGTCTAGATCTTGTTCAGCGCTCTTTCAAGCCTCGCGAATTTCGCTAAACATTAACTCCCTACGTAGGAGAAAGGAAGATGAAGATTGTTGGATATCGAAACAGAAAGGATCCCCGTTTATATTCATTGGAAGCGTTCACTTCGGCACGGAAGCATCCGTACGCGAGCCGGTGTGCCTCTCTGCGTTTGGAAAGTGTACGAAGCTCGCAGAAGCTTTGTGAAAGCGAGAAAAAATGGAGTATGTACTCGGTCAGTACAACGTGCAACACTTACATAATACGTGATATAGAGAGAAAGAGAGAGAGGCAGGGCGAGAGGAGGTCGAACAAAGGGCGGATGTGAACGACCAAAGCGAAAAGGGGGTCGAGAGAACACTCCAGAACCCAGATCAGAGCCACGAACCAAAGGTATACGAGTGGTGGAGTGGTAGTAGTGCGTGATGCACATTCGTGGCGTGCTCAACGGCAGTAACCCTAAATATTAACACGGAGTCCCTATGCGGCGAATTGCGCTGCATTATATCGTCCTCCCGGCCACCGAAGCTTCGAAAGCACAAAACTCCGTGGTTATATATAGTTTTGACCTACTCGCCGCATGGCTCGCCCAGTGCCCATATTACACTAGCAAAATATTGAATTTCACTTATCGCAACATCGAAATTATTGGTCGTGGTCAGCTCTACTTCCTTCCTTCCCTCTCTCTCTCTCCTCGTCCCCATCTTAATGCAGCCCGTTGACAACAATCGGTTCAAACTCTATCTCGCGATCTATCGTGTTTCACTGCTGTATACCAGGCCCAGTCTGACATTTCCAACACGCTTCCTTCGAATATAATGCTCAAACTTTCATCATTGATACGAGAGGTGATCGCCCTAACTTTTTCTTATCTTACTTTTCGTCTCTAAAAATTACGACGAAACACACCTTCCTTTGTGAGCTGCTCCGTGGCTGTTGCTTGCGATTTCTAGCCCCTTTCCTTCCTCACTGAGAGAAAAAAATGGTTGATTCAATGGCAATGTTTTTGGAAGAATTTCTTTTATTTAACTCCAATGCTTTCGGAGAGAATGAATCTGCGGTTTCATCTAGAACTATTTCATTCGTTTAATCGTGTTCAACCTTGTGATAATCATATATTTCACTCGCACCTCATAATGCCACATTTCGTTGTTCCAATGACTTTTTTATCTCTCAGTGCTCCCTTTCATCCGATCATCCCCTCTGCGGGCAGCAGACATTGCCCCAATTACTCTTATTTTCCGCAAACTTTCACCTTCCGGACAAACCTATACGTCGGACGAAACCGATAACCTATTACCCCCAATAGACATTTTTCATATTTCAATAACAATGAGACGTGTGCTACTCGCACGAGATTCAATGTTTCCACTGCTGGCACATGCACATATATTATTGAAGTTGCTCGTAGTATTGGAAAATTCCGCAGGCAATAACGAAATGCATATCTTCCGACGAGCGTGCTCTCGAGCATCCTCGAAAGAGCAATTCACTTCGCGTCCCGAGATATTTACGCACTCGGTAAACTTGCACATCCACGCGCAAGACCGTATAACTTAAAAAATTGCACTACCAGCGTACTCGTATCGATCTTTTAATAACGCGAGAGAGCTCGCGAGTGTCCGGATGACACAAGGGGCTAACATGGCTGTCTGTACGTTTTATGAATCGTTTCATCCCTTTGCCCACGTTGGAGGCCAATTTTCATGCGTATCTTCGTATCGCCCCGAGCAGTACGGAGGATACAGGTACTTAGTGGAGACGCTGATGCTGATCATTCCAATGTAGTTTCTGCTGCTGGCTTTTAATCTCGTTGCGTGATGGCAGCCTAAAGCTTAACCCTCTCGGAGCGTACGTTGCTTCGACGCAACACGCGCTTCCAGGCTCCGCATAAAGCCGCATCAGTCCGTAAGGTCGGGGGGTTCTAACTGCCTAGTTCCATCAAGTAAGGTTAGATTGCACCATGGATATACTCCTAAACCAAGAGATGAACTGCTTTAAGGAGGGTGGATCGCGGCGATACAATGTTGCCATGCTAAACGACGTTAAAAGTATAAAGAATTTCAAAATTATAAGAATTTAATAAAATTTGGTAAGTTTATTCTTTAAAAATATATGAGACAATATGAATTTTTTCAGATTTTTTTACCACAGAGCTCTCGAGTAATTGAACACTAAAGTTCACGTGTATGAGCATAGAGTTTACATATATACAGTTATACATCTCGTGCATAAGAGCTTCGATTTAACGCTCAATTATTCGATAACCATATGGTAAAAAAATTTGAAAAAAATTGTATTCGTATACTCGATGCCAAAGAATGTTATCACCAAATTTTATCAAATTCTGATTATTTTGATTTCGTGATCCACCCTCCTTAACCCATCGAAATATCAACATGGAGCCCCGACATTTCGTGTTGATTTGGCGCTTTGTGAAAACGTGCTTTAATTATTATCACAAAAGAAAAGTGAGTACACGCTTGGTTTTCATACTCCAAATGTAATATCCTTTCAAAGAGAAGCTAATGTGATGTATTTGAGGTGTTAGGTGCTAGGTTCATTCGTAAATTTTGCTGATTTTACCCCCCCCCCCCCCCCCCCCCCGCCCCGAAGTACCTGGTGCTGCGCGCAGCCAACAGTCAAAAATTCGTATTTCCCGATAAAAAAAAAAAAAAACTAAAATGTCACAATGGATTCGTAAACTAGAGAGTATTTTGAGATAAATGGGTTTGAGATAACTCGTTTTGGAAGAGTTAATTGCCGTCTCTCTGGATGCAAATAACAAGTGAATCGGCTCTCGAAATCACACATTCGAATTGTTCAATTTTTTATCATTATCGAAGGAACGAAACATGCGAGAAATTCGTACAACGAAATAAAATAATGCACCGGTGCCATTTTTCCCAATAGCATGGAACATTTATGCGGAATTGTGAATTTATCTCGAAAATACACTACCGACACGGAGGACGAACGCTAAAATGATTTATAATACTGCCAATTATGTGTTAATTCATATGACCGATAAAATAACGAAATATGCGATACTAAAGAACCCATAAAGGCTGTAATGCTGGTCGTCCAATAACCTGTAGAACAGATCATAAAATGAGCAGTAGCTAATCGATAAAGCTTTCGGACGCAGCAAGTGCGGTGTGGAAAAACTGCCAACGGGCGAACATATTAATTGATTGCAAATTTCTGGAGTCCCTTTTTATTATTAAATTATCAACAAATGGCGACTACCCAAGAACTCAGAAACTAGGCTGTAAAACGCAAAAGAGTAATTGCAGTAACTCAACTTTCCCGTGACATTGTGGATTGAGAAGCGAGAGCCTCGAGAGGTGAAAAGTAATATCAGAAGCAGCAAAGATGCTCTCGATGTCTTCTTTTTGAGCAATTTTTTAATCCTCTCTCTCTCTCTCTCTCTCTCTCTCTCTCTCTCTCTTTCTCTCACGACATCAACACAGCTTGCATCATCATCAATCTCTTCTGTGACTTTGCTTGTGCGAAGCAGATATCTTGCTCCTTATTTTATACTCTCGCCCATTTCTCCTTGATGCTTTTCTCGAATTTTCACGCCTCTGCGGTTATTACTTCATCCTCGATCATTTATATCCCGAACCTTTTCCCTTTTTCCCGCCAACTCCTATTTTCCCCTGTAAGCGTGACGGAGCCAAAATTTTTCATGCATTTTAATATTCCAGCTTGCATTGAATACTCGCCCCCGAAAAATCTATATATATACGAGCTCCAAACCCAAAACGCCCGAGTCTGTCATTCATTTTCCCAACTTCATTTCGAGAATGAAGATTTATTTCGGGATCAACGCGGGCATAGATTTTTCGTAAATGAATTTTAGCAGTACAAGTTGTTTTTAAACAACCGACATTTTCGTCGAACTTTATCGATTTTTCGTCTCGCTTTTCTCTCGGGGCTTGTTCTCGTCAAATCGTACGGGAGTGAATAAGTCAGCAAGTCCGAAAGATGCGCATTTCGAGCGTGTCTCCGCGCTGGGGGGGTGAGAATATTGTAAAAAGGATCGGAATAAAATTTAACGATCCTTTTTTCACATTTACCTCGACAAATATAAGCTTAAACAAGGATTTAAAGGGGCTTTTAACGGAAAAGAGTTTTTATATAAGTGTAGAAAGTGCATTTTACAAAGCTATCAGAACTATTGTGTTGTTCACAATATCTGGATCTCGGCTTTATGTTTTTTTGTTATCCATCTCGAAGGGATGAAAGAAGAAAAGGCCTCGACTCGGTGCATATATATTTATACATTATAGTATTATCAAGGGGCCGTAAGATCGGGATTTCAGGACTAAACCTCGGTTTAAATGGCAGCGAAGTTGAAGCTGTATACTCGTCGTAAGAGCCCGCGGAGAGAGAAAGAGGAAATCGAACTTTCGTACAGCCGCATATCGGAGCGTGAATCGAACGAAAGAAATGAGAAGAAAAACTGCGAATCTGCAGCTCTCTATCTACGAGTGAAAAAGCAAATAAAAAAAAAAAAAAAAAGAACATCGCTCTCTCACAGTCCCAATGATTACTCGGCTCCAATACTCCACGCCGGTTAAATCCCTTTCAACTACGGATTTCGATCTCTAGCGGATAAAAATCTCAATAAGTCGTGTACCGGATGATCTTTGCGCGTGCATAAATACACTCTCGGAAATGGAAAATGAGCAGTGATGGATTTCCAAATTATTTCGACTTGCTCCAATCGTTGTTTTAGTTATTCTCAGGTGCAAAAAAAAAAAGCAAAAAGAAAAATGCTATGAAAGTGGAGTAATGCAGTGAGAAAGATTAACATTGCTCACTCCAAAAAATACTCACATTTCCACTCGAAGGCTCTCGCTGTATACAAAACCCCGTATTATCAGTCACGGTATACATGTCGATTCGCGGGAAATTAGAACACCGACGAACCGGAACGAGCCATCGCGATAATCGAACTCAGCTAACGGGACGAATTTGAGCACACGCCAGTTATCCGGGCTACGTTTACATTTCCGCAAAAGTATTCGTGTGATAATTATACGTACGGGTTGAAATTACAAATTAGTCCAATCGGAGAGCGAAAACGAGGTACGAGCGAGGGGCAAGGAACGAGGGAATCGGTGAATTCGTTAAGATTAATGACTGTACTCGGAATTGTCGAAACTTCCGTGAAATCGGCTTGAATTCCAACTCTCGATCATTCCCGAAGTTTCGTTGATTGAATTTCCAATAATCCAGCACCTACAGAGCGAGAAAGAGAGTGAGGAATCTTCGTAAAATCGCGAAAACAAAAAACCTCTCGCATGCAGTGGAGCGAACAACGAGAATAAACTTTAAAGAAAATCGATGGAAATAGCGAAATATAAAAATGATTCCAATCTAAAAAGACAAAACGAATAAAGTTCGTTCTTTCAGAAAACAGTAAAGGACATTCGCTAGAATTTATTTCATAAGTTCCTATCGAATTTTTCGTGTTACAGCGTCGACGTACGTGGGAAAGTGCTTAGCGAAGCGGATCACATGTCCGACAGAAGAGTCTTTGGTACAAGGGCTTATTTCCGCACAGGCGTTTCGAGCCCTGCGGTTCTTGCTCTCGACGACATCAAACGGCACGACGCAGCGATTTATCGATGCCGAGTCGATTTCGGTCAGGGCCAAACGAGGAATTTCCGGTACAACCTTTCCGTCATTGGTAAGTGTGTGACTGAACAATTTCACTTCGAATAAAACTCGATCATTCTAAAAGTGTAAATTTCTCTACCGATCAGACTTTTTATCGGAGTAATTCGACGATGATTTTATAATATTCTCAATATTATATTCGATCAACAAATTCATTTGACAAATACGAGGTAAGAGGCGTGGGGTTTCTCGGTGAAAGCATTTCGAGCATTTTGAAAACATCTCTTGCTCCCCGACGCGTCATTACTCACAATATAAACCAAGCCCCGTTGTCAGATCTCTTCGGATCCCCAGGAATTTTTTACTTTCATAAAGGCCAGGAAGAAAATGATTCACGTAAAAAAACGCGGAGCAGGACAAACTAATGAAAATGAGGATGAGGATCGCGCGGCGACGTCCATCAGCTACGACAAACAGGAGCTGAAGAAACTTGATTCGAAACCGACAGACGAGTGGAAAGAGAAAAAGAAAAAAAAAGTTTTTAAAGGCACAGGAACAAAGAGGCGAGGGAGAAGAAAAACCGAAGGAATTCGAAGCTCGATACTTTCATCGGAGAAGATTGGTCCCTCAAAGTTTCTGGATTATGTCGTTTCAACGTCGGATAGCTCATCGCGTTCATTCATTGTGAGAGAGCAGCAAAGCACGAGACAAACGTGCCGATGCATGTCTAAGCTTTTTGTCACGATAATACAGGACGCGTCCATCATCGGCTAAGAGATGAAAGACGCAACATTGTCGATCGGCGAGCATCGACGTTTTCTTCCCCATTCATAGACAACGACTTTGCTCCGTTCCGTCCTCGCAATGCCGAGACCGGACTTATCAGTCTTCGTGCTTTCTCGTTCGAGTCTGTTTTTCATTCTCTGTACCGGACAACGGGTGCTTTGTGCTGGGGATATTTCCACGGGGAGGAAAAATAACGAGTTGCCAGCAAAGATGAGCGAAGAATGTAACAAAATTGGTTGAAAGCAGGCTCGCTCGAGCGCATCGATCTTTGTACGGTCAGTCGGAAACACTTTTTTCATTGTCTCACTGTGTATAACAACTGCACCATGAGATCGGAAATGAGAATTAAGATTTCAGCGACGACGAGCGAGGCTTCCCCCTCCTCTCTGAGAATTATAGTCACCTTTCATTAAGGATAATTGAAAAACGGAGACGTTGCGTATGAGCAAAGCGTGGCCGTGGATTCGCGAAAGACGTTCAGGACGTTCAGCCGCGGAGCACCGCCACTGAGACGAGAAAGGGGAAGAACGGAGGTTAGCGCTCCTCGTTAAGGAAATAATTTGAGGCTTAATTAAACACCAGGACAATTAGCACGCTGACGTTCTCTTGTCTCCATTAGCATGAACAAATGTTCCCTTCAGTAAATACGCATATACACAGAGCCTGCGTATATACTCGCACATATAAATATATCGTCATATTTCAGAGCTTTAACGATCTGCTCTCGAGTGTATCTATGCTGAAAGCTTGCTGGAATCAGAAACTTGGCGAGTGCACTCAAAGTGGGCGTGCATAGCTGTAATATAATCTCTCTTTCTCTTACGGATGAATTCGAACGAAGCCGTGACCCATATTTCTCCCTTCTACACTCCCCCCAGGCTTCGCATCCTCGAGCAGAGCTACATGCATATCATTCTCCGAATATATAATCTCGTGTTTTCGAGAAGCAACGACCTCCGTCGTCGGGTGAGGAGAGTGAGATACGGAGTTTGACGAGTACCGAGGAGACAAACGATTGGAGCAGGCGATATTAGAATTTCAAAAATCTATGAAAAACTTGGCACGTTTTACTCTGCGCTCGAATTTGCTCCCGAGAGGGCATGTAAATTCGTGTACGAGTATAAATACAATCGATCAGTGAAAAACGAAACGGCGGAAGATTCGAAGATTTTCACTACTTTTTTTCACGAACTTGGAATATTTTGTTTACCAGCGGATTTGTAAATATTTATGGACGATTATGGATATGGAGCATGGGCCAGACCACGCTCGACGGCACAATCCATCGTTAACTTCTTAATTAACCATCACCATTTTTATCCTGCTTCTATCTTTCTCCCCGTCCATGTATAACTCTTCGGCCCATTAACGCGGACTTTTATTTCGATAATGCATTATCCCAGCAGCTCGCAGCTGCTCCTGTATTCAATATTCCATCCCTCCTCAACTCTAACTCCATATACAATTCAAATCGATCCATTATACCGCAATAACAGCGAGAAAAATGCATTCGCTCGATTGAAATTAATCGTATTCCTTTTCAATGAAATTTATCCAGCCTGAATAAAACAAGGTATCACATTTTATGTTCCACCTAAAAAATTCACCCCGTGGTCGTTCAACGAAGCGTGCTCGAATCTTGCGCCACCTTTCGTTTGACCGGTCCGAATCGCACTGCAACGGAACGCATAATAAACAATAAAGTTCGTTCGCCCATTATCTTGCTGTCAAAAAAATAAAAACTTCAACGAAACGAAAGAAATTTTGGAAATGCGAAGTTTATCCATCTGCGTGGAAAAAAGAAGAAGATAAATTGATAAAAGTAATAGAGAAGATACATGGGGATTAAAAAAAGGTTTGAAAAACGCTTCGCTCGAATGGTATGAATTTATGAAGCACATAAATCGAAGAGCCCCGAGAACTATTGCCCTGGACTCGGGAGGTTAGAGAAAGAGGGTAGGCTACGATAATTTCGGGGTTAACCCCTTTCTCGTCTCGTCCATGCTGTCCCAGCACCGTTTTATACTCTGTCTTCCGTTACACCCGTGCGAGCCAGAGAAAAGAGGTTACTCCTATTTCGATATACACCAGGAGTATTGCTTCAAGATACATCATAAATCAGCGCTAGTGGAGCGAATGGAAAATGGTTTTTCTCCTGATACGAGATGTTCGGGGCGCCCACATATTCTCGAATGTCGTGGAGCTTTTGTCACGCGTGAAATACCGTTGTCATCGAAGCGCAAAGATTCAGAGATATTCAGAGCACTTTATTGAAAAGAGTCAATTAAAGCGCACGAGAGTTTCGGCTGATCCAGTGCTCGCTGCTCAAGCGAAGGTTCCCAATTCAATCTCTCTCTCTCTCTCTCTATTTCGTTTGCTCTCTTTCTTAATGTTGACTCTGTATACAACGAGGGAAAAAGGACTTTAGTGACCTGACGAGCATAAGTAGATTAACGCACTTATATTCAGTGTGACCGACTCAAAGGGCACATCCATGAAACAAACTCTTTTGCATGACAGAAGCAAAGTTTTTCGGTATACTAGACAAACCCGGAGTACTCATCAGAGCCCGAAAGTTTATGTTTATCGCATATCGCGAGAGAAACTTGCGGAAAGCGTGTATGAGTTTCTGTTTCAAAAGAGGCTCGCACTGCATCGGCTGAAACTCCAATCCCAATTGCAAAGTGTTCACTGAAAAGAGCTTCGAGGGATTTCTCTGGGAATAGTATTTTGGAGCTGCTTTGAACATAAATTACTTGAACGAAATCTGGCATTGGCGCGAAGGTCCCTTAAGAATTTCACCAATTTAGAATGATCGTTTGTTGAAAACTTAATTTGTGTGTGAAGGCGATCAGCTGATGTGTTCGCTCAAAGTAGGAAAACGAGCGAGTGAAAGTCGAAAGGAGTAATCCCTTGTAAGTTTGGGAAACTCGGTGCGCTTGAGAACTTTGGAATTCTTGAATCCCAAGCAACACCATGAATTCCGTGGGCATGTGGCGAAGCGTGAGAGAGGGAGAGAACACCACCGTAAGAAAGAGAAACAGAGGCGCTGTAATGAAATTGCGAGACCAGTAAATTGTGCTATTCTCGTGCAAGTGAGAATGCTTCAACAGGAAATGCGACAAAGACGCGGCTCTCCGAGCACGGAAGCGAAAGCGGGAGTTAGATGCTTGCAGAAAGTGCGAAAGGTTAGTCTCGTGCATAACGGAAGGGCTTCTTCCTCGACATCCTCCGTCCTCCTGCCATCTTAAAATACGTACACGTACACACGTACACACACACACACACGCACACTCGCACGCGCTCATACACACAATTGGACGAGACTATAAACGCCACCGCATCCTCTGCGCTCGTGGCTTTTGGCTTACTGAACTACTCTGGCACAAGGGCACGAGAGGGCGAGCAGACTAAGCTCTCTCGGAGATCCAACACCTCGACGAATCATCCATACCGCGCGTGCATACACGTGTAAATTCGTCTCGAGCCTCGAGATGGAATGATCTTGGAGAAGGGGAACCCGATGGCACGCCCCCCACCGCAGGCGTCCTCAACTATTCATCGCCCTGCATTAGCGAGGTCTCGGACTCTTATTTCGCAGTTACGAGCCCAACTTCATGGGAACATTAAAAATTTAAGACCTGAGGAGTGTAAAACTGACCGTGCGATCTCCGGACGTGGATCACTCGCCTCGGCAGTGCTCGTGCTGATGCCGATTAATGAATTGTTGATTTTTCCAGAATTTTCAGGCACATTTCGAGCTCAACGGACCTAGCAATTTGGTTTTTTAAGACAATATTTGTAAAAGAGAATCGGATTATGTGGAAAACCGTGTGCAAAAAGTCATTTTTTGAAAGTTTGGAAAAATTATATTGATCCGAGTTCTCAGAGTCGTCCTACCGTTCGTTGCGACTGTCGCAGAAAAGGAACGGAGTACGTGGAAAAAAGAGTGAAAAACATTTCACTTCGATCCGTAAAATGCTTTTTTTGATTCTCTATACGATCACTTTTTACGGGGTTGCAATCTGTCAAAAATCACAATGAGCATTGAGAATGTTCATGCTCCTTCAATATTTTCGCTGAGTGTATGAATATGAAAATTTGCCACGCTTGAAAAAAGTGGTTTAGAAAAATATGTTTCCCGAACTTATTTCATCCGGTTTGGCCTAGAGTAGTATTGTAATGTGTACAAAGAGGAAAGGAGAACGAAATAAATTCGAGAAAAGGAGTAAAAAAGCGGTAAAAGGGGCGATTGAAAGTAAGCTTATTTTGCCTCTACGTTTGCGTGATGCATATCGTCAATTTTTTTTAATACCAAAGACTCTCGACAATTTTTACTCCACATTTGTACACCGCTTGGGAAAAGTCCATACTTTGCAATATACGCTTTTCCCGTGAAAGTATATTGCCGCGCATGGACTTTGATGCATCGCCGCAATGGTGCTGGGGCGCGCCAGTGCCAGCCTCCCGTTATCGCTCTTATAATCAAGGGAAAAGAGCGAGGTTCGCGTTACGTATGCGCGGAGCTATTTTCTCAAAGAAGATTCTTCGGGTATTTATATACGTAACGGAAGTCTGCTGTGTTATAACCGGTACAAGTGAGGTTTCATTCGAAAAACATTATCTGCTATTCCCCTCGCGTTCAATTCATGCTCCAACCTCTCGCGACACTCGTCCAACCTCGCGAATAAGTTTCCCACATAAATCCGTCATTTGCTGCGAGCCTTCAACTCGGTCCGTCGAGAATGAAAATCATAAATGTTTCAGAAGATCTAATTCGCCCCTGAAACTTGAAATAATTCATTGACTCGGATGGCAAAATCAACCTCGCAATCAGCGACGAACTATTTCGATCGGAGTTCACGTTCGACGTCAGAGCTTGTCGAGAGTTGCGGAACGGCACTTCTCGCGCGGTCAGGTTGCATTATTCCCTCTTTACAACGATACGATTCAGCTACGAGATCTTTTTAATATCCCAATGTCTTATAATCCTCTCTTTCTCTACTCGCCCCTTGTTTTTATATGCACATAATATATTGATGCCGGAACTTTAGAGCCAGCCCTGAGAGTCCGCGCCATCTTTTCGCAGCCCCGTTTACCGGCCAGATTTTAATATTTGCAGCCATATCTCAGAGAGCCGGCGAACTTTTGCTAGCCTTGGCGTGAACGCACGCGAGGCCTTTAATATATCTGTGTATATTTCGAAACGATATGAACACGCGGGCTCACTTAAAATCACTTTGTACCAATCGTGGCCACTTTTCCCTTTGCAAGCTCTCCGAAAGCGTTTCTCGAACGTGCTCTGCTCCTTCATAATTCTCTCGGTGGACAGCCCTGAAAATCTGCAAACCTCCGGCGTATGAAATTGAGAGAACGGGAGGAAAGATCACCGAGCAGTTTTGTCCTGGACTCCTCATAGTAAATTGAAAACTATGACTCCTTTTGCTTTCCGCGGGAGTGATGAATGCTCGCGTTCCCGACTCCAAAAATGCGAAGAATCGCACATTCGTTCCTCGCCATCTTTCCTCATCCCTGTCCCTCTTCTCGCGAACGTCATAAATATGTATAAAACACTAAGAATCGTACATTTTCGGATATTTTGCCCTCGATGTTTAATATTTAATTAAAAACTTGTGCAGCTGTGCATTTCTAAGGAAGGATCTTATATTCAGCTTTAATTCGCACCATCTGCTGCCCAATTACCCTGAAAAAATATATCGCCACTATTTCTCGCGGAACTTATATTAGGCAGGAAGAAAAATAGAACGGGAAGGAAGGCCGAGCAATGGAAGGGAGTGCAAGTAGAAGCTATCTGACCCTTTTATTTCTGGATTAATCCTCCGAAATACTCCAAAAATGGGAGGCTATTCAACTCGATTTTATTCCCTTTTATAAATGCATCCATGCATGTTGCAAACTGGGGTTCTAAGCAGTTCGACACCGGTTTTTTTTTCAGGTAATTTTCGTATAATTTAGAGTAACAGCTCGTTCTTCGGGGAGGGGAATGAAAAAAAGAGAAAAAAGTCAGCCACTAGCTCTTGAAAGGGTAGTTGCGACTTTGCTTAGTCGTTACGACGCTCACTTATCAGCTCTAAATTAGGCCCACTTAAGCATCGAATCATCCAACTGCCGGTACGTTCGTAAGCTACTTCTCTCCACCAAAACGTAAACTTTCGCAGTGTTTTAAAGAGCAGCTTCTCCTAAAGAGTCGGAAGACACGCGACACGCGATTTACTCTCTCCATCACGACAGCTTTCGTCACTGAACCACTTGTGGATGGAGAACGAAAAGGAAAGAGGAATGTTATTTTTGACGCGGTTAGAAATTCATTCGTTGCTATCGATTCGAGACGGTTTTGTGCGGGTTTGACTCCTGCCTCGAGTCTGCAGCCCTCGTATTACCGCGGAACATTCTCGAGCGGATCTCCGGTCAATAATGCATCCACAACTGGAGAAACCATGTCAGTAACTCGAGAAATGCAGCGAGGGATTCGCGGAAGCTATAATTAGCAACGGATAACTCGCAGATTGCTGTCGGTTCGAATAACGCCGAAGGCCACCGATGAGTGTCGAATGAATTCCAATCGAATCAGTATCCCCGGGGATTCGATATTTCTTACCATTATCCTGTCAATCCACTTACAAACTTCCTGCCTAAAATATGATTGAATAATATTTCATAATAGCAGCTGATTACTGCTTAATAACACTCTCTATCCGGGAAATTGGCTAATTTCGGAAGAGTATTTTGATAAGCACTGTGTGTACCATTGATGAATCTATCGAAGTCAGTGGAATAATTTTCAATTGAATAAAATATTCACTCACTTTTATAAGGTAGAGAGAACCGAAATTCATCTTCGTATTGGACCGCCGCGAATCATCGATCCGTTCCATTGGATGTGACTATCATATCGATATCATCGCGAATCGAGGAAACGGATGCTCCGTGAATTGAATCCTCGTCTGAAATACGAAGAGTGAAGTGATAAACGGGAATGAGTCTTTGCTCAAACGGAGTTACGATCAAGCTCTGGGTTACTTCTGTATCTGAATAATTGCTTCTGGATCATATAAATATTTCTATATATACGTATATATATATACAGGTGCTGGATTCACTCTGAATTTTTTCCCATCTCGTATGATCGCGCTCGATCTTGCAGCTGGGATTTGATTGAACGGGGGAGCACCATTGGGAAAGAAGTGTACCTAAACGATGTGGGATTTGAATAATTAATAAAATGGAAAAGAGTACGCGGAGGTAGAAATCGTTCACGCGATGAATAAACTTTTATCGAGGACGATGGAATATCTTTTCGCATCGAAATTGTATATGAAGCAGGAAAACGAATTCGCGTTCTCACATCAGGCTCGATGGAGTACGCCCTCATTATAATCCTACGACATATACACAATTTTACTTGTTAATTATTTCCAACAATTCCTCATTAAATTCATCCACTGAGAGAAAAAATTTCTAGAGATAAATCGAGGTGGACAAGCGTGTTTGAGTGTAACTACCTTTGTGCCGGAGCAGAAGAACGAAAAGGTCTGTTGGGCATGAAAATTTAACAACGGCTTAAGCGATCGATGTCACTGCATCGCTGCTGAGTGCGAGAGAACAAAAATGAAGCAGAACATACGGCTAAATAAAATAACAGTATCCCCAATGTTGGAGAGCAATATACAACGAAAGTCAAATATTGTATATGAAATATCAAGAGGATTTACAGCGATCAACAATTTGTTTGGGTGAAAAAAAAATAACGACCGATGAAAAGTAGTTAGACCCCGGCGCGGCGGCTTCGTGATAATCCTCGTAGCAGAATTTTCAAATAGCCTCAGCAGCGTACATTTATAAAACGCTTATGAAGATTAAAAAATTAATTTGCTTTTATATTCGAAAGGTGTCCAAGTCTGACTCGTCGTTAAAAAGTGTTTTGAAAATAGGGGCTTTGATCGGATATGTGGAAGAGTTTGACTGCAGGGGTGTGGCTCGCGTCGAGGCCTGGTATTGAAATCCGTCCGGGGTATCCGATATTTATTACTAGCCTGGCAACGTGAGGCCATTTGGTTTTGTACAGGAGTCACGTGGCTACCGTGCCTATACTAAAGCCATAGCTTTCGATCAGAATGCAATGAGGAAGGGGCGAGACAAAAAGGGAAAGAGAAGGACAGTAGGGAGTTTGAAAAAAAAGGACATGCATGGATATTCGTCGAAGTACGATGAGTGCCAGTGGAGGATCAATCACTTCCGGTTCACTCGGCTCCCCCCTGCTGCGCTTCCGGTTCCCAGGGGTAGCGTAAGGCTCTCATGTATCTGTACAGATTTGTTTTACTTCAAAGAGAGGATGCGATGAAATTGAAGAAAAAAAAATGCGGAGCCCGAGGAGTGGAACTTGGTACGTAGTACGAGTTGCGTGGGGGGAAGAAAAATTTTATAGAATTTTCATCGTTTTATTGCTTGCATCAAAAGAGGCGAGACTGCGGTTCCAAGCGAAGAAAAGCACCTGCAATATCGATCAGCAAAATTGCTCACAAGTTTATTCGCAATTTGAACATTTTCCCGTCGTTCGAATTCAGCCCGCAAAACTTTAAAACATCGTGCCGCACTTTGACTTTATTCGATTTTTATTCATACAGCGATTGTGACAAAAAATATACTCACGTTCGACAATGAGAAATTGATATGCACAGAGAACGTTCGTTACTAGAAAAATGTATTCAGTCACTGTGCACCCGCTATATAAGCTCCCCTCGCTTCCTCGCCAGAGACGAGGAATGAGAAAGAAGCGAAAAAGGGAGTATTCGTGTCGTCGAAAAATTCTCTGCCTAGTAACATTTCTTCCTAAAGAAATGCAAACGTGTACTTTCGAATCGTTTTCTGCTGTTGAACCTTCCGGAAAATGTGCACGTACTTACGTACGTTTCTTACCTACGTCGATAGCATACGAAGTGGCATTCGGGCAAACATCGTTCCTGTACAAGAGCAGGCGGGGGGATGAACGAGAGAACGATATCCTTTCGTCGCGCGACTCACGAGCCAAAGTTTATTCAAATCGAGTCTAGCAAATACATCTTCATTCTCTTTTCTTCTTTCGCACCTGTTTTTCCATCCCTTTTTTCATCTTTTTATCCTATTACATTCACTATTCGTCAATTTTTTTCTTTTTTACTCCACTTCAAACAAAAAGACTCCGCTACCTTCGATCGCATATCGAATTACTTCTGTTACGAAACGAAATCCCAGAAAATTTTTCGGCAGCTCCCTCGTTATTACCGTTCTAAATATTCATCGAGCCTCGAAGAGAAGCGCACACGCGCGACTCGTCAAAATTCTGAATGAAATGTCTTTGGAATGATCGATACAACGGTAATCATCGGCGAATCCAAATTAATTGGTAATAATTTCAAAGCGAAATGAGGAAACAAAAGAACGCGCATATCCTCATCTCATTGTTGTGATTAAAAATGACGAAGAGCAGATCTCAACAGATAAGATAAGCTTGTTGTCGTGTTTCCCGATGAGGAGAGGACTGTAAAAGATCGATACTGCCGCAAGTCTCTCTCGGAGTGCTTGGTAAATTCAATTTCGGCTGTATATTGGCACAGATGTGCATCCGCTGTGTGTAAAACACACGTCTATGTATGTATGTATATACGCGAAGAGAACTACCGAAAGCGAATGTTTGCTCATACACACATCAGCCAGGATTAACCCCTGCAGCTTCGCCCATTTCCATTGCTGCAGTTTCGAGGACAACCGCGAGATCGACTGGAAGGAAATCGTTCTCGATGATGGGCTCACGTGATCGTTCTTCCTAAATTGAATCGTTAAAGTACAGGGAGAATCGAAGGCACAAAGAAAGAGGGGAAAGCAATTGGGAGAGCTCTCGGAGTAGATCTCATTATCAGAATCTCAAAATCCGGTCGAAGCTGCGAGTTTTGATCCTCCGAAACTCGTTCAACTTCGTCATGAGATTTCGACTCGTAATGTCATAAACTTCAAATTTTTTTTTTTTTTTTTTTTTTTTTACCAGTTTTCTCGAAACAATGCTTTCTAACGGGAGCCTGTTCCATGAGGATTATTGCCCTCCCTTTTGACGAAACAGTGCATAAAACCTGCATGTAATTGTTTTCGAACATCCAACAGTGCATGAAAAATAAATGAGAACAACAACTCGCTGAGGAATTTGGTTCTGGGCAGAAGTGGACGCGCTGTTCATCGCTTTTCAATGAAAAAATACTACTCTGAAATTCCATTTGTACCGAGAGAATGAAATTCTTTAAATTCTTCGTAATGCGAAGTTCGCGAGGACGCTTTTTCCACTCATTCTATTAACTCGAATATCGTGAGACTAGACGTACCATGCGAATAAAAAATGACCGCGCCAAGATATTGAATCTCGTTTAATAAAAGTTGGCTTCAAAGCTTTTGCGAAAAGCAAGTTGTACGAGCGATTATTTTCGGATTCGAGTGCTCTCGATTAATCCAAAAATCCTCTCTCGATATCGAGAATAGTTAATTAAGATCTACAAGTGGCAATGGAGGGCTTGAAACGAGGAACGGAAGAAGAGCAAGAGAGAAAGATCGTAACGAGGCCAATTTGCTTCGCGATTAATTGGACCTTCATACATTGATTCTCGTCGACGATACACGAGTTTCGTTTACGACCCGACTGAGTGAGGATCGGCGGGAGAGCCCTCCGCGGTGCTAACTACTCTTGACGCTATATTTCATTGGGCTCGTGTCGCCACTTCCTCTCTCCTCACACGTACATATAGATAAAACTCATTGGAACGCGATATCGATGATTCAACGTTGAGAAAGAAGCGAAGTTTTATCTCTTGCGCGCTTCTGATACGCCCTTCCGTCACTCAGGATCGCACGATCAATGGCTATGCGAATTCACGACGAGGGGTGTTTGCGCATTTATATTTTCGCATGTAAATACACGATCAGTTATAGTCGACGCATTAGGCTATGAGAATTAATGCGTCCCGGGAGCAAACACCGTTCGTTATGTATGCTCGAGTACCTGGCTATTTCGATATAAATAAGCGTTAATCAACGAGAAATCAATGCCCTGAAAACCCGTTAATTTATCTGATCGATCCACCTATAAATGTAACGATGTGAAATTGAAATGGAAATATTGTCAAAGCGAGAAAATCTCGATAAAAAAACAAACTGCTGTTTTAACAAATTGCTCATAAAGATGAAAATTCTTAATTAGTTGCTTCGAAATGAATTTCACTCCAAAATTTCATATTTTCAACCGACATTTTTACCCTCGCTTCTACGCTATTTCATAATTGTTGCATTCTTCCAATTATAGAAGCTAATTAGACTAATGGAATGACCGTAATTTCAATAGAAAGGCACTATCCAAATTACAATGCATAACAAATTAAAAAGGAGCTTGAATTCGTAACAAGACAAATTTCCTGAGTTCTCTACTGCATTATTATTGATATTCCGTTCAGGTAGCTGTCTGTTCTTGCGTTAAACCGCGATACTCTCCGGGAGCGTCATGCAATTGCGAGGAAACTTGGATATCAAGAAAAGTTCTGGTCGACCGTTGAGCTCTCTTTTTGTCGTCGCTTCACTCTCCGCTTCGGTCCTTTTTCGTCGCGGCGAAGAACGGGGCCAGGAGGAAACAATGGACGACTTTATAATTGTTGAGTGAGAAAGAGACGGGAGCACTGGCGAGGATTCTGCGAAAAGTTGAGGTTCAAACTCGTCTCCGGATTTGTCGAAGCGTCCATGATAGGAGGAAAAAGTTCGAGAGGGCTAAAGAGACGGAGAGAATGAGAAACAAGAAAAGATGAGATAAAGCGAGGTGGAGGGAGGCTGGAGAAAGAGGGAATGATGAAACCACTGAGCATTAGGAGAAAAGGAAGGAAGTGCGAACGACTGTGACTTTGAGAGTAGTAATTCGATTCCGGTATCGCAGGGCGTACTTTACAAGTGAGCGCGACACGAGCTAAAGGAGAGAGTTCTGCGTCGAACGCTTTTCGGAGGGAGCTGTGAGAGGGAGTAGTAATTTCCTTTCGGGTAACCCCTCTCTCGTGAAAAGCATCGAGAAATACGCGGCATGAGAGAGGGGAGAAAGAAAAAGAGAGCGAATAAGAAGCGAGCGAGGAGGAGAGGCGATAGAGAAAAGCGAATGAAGCGTCTGACTAGAGCGATCTCTCACCACTTACAATAATGCTCGTACATCTGAGCACCTCTATATCTGTATATATTCGATAAAGAGACGGAGCGAGAGAGAGAGAGTTTCATATATATCGTCTGTTCACTAGCCCATCGTCTGGTGCCGACACGGCTCGTACAACACTTCCGCCATTTCTCAGGGAAGATTCACATGACTATTGCTATACTCAGAAATCATTCGTGCACCACCTGATACTCGCCATTGGATTTAACACCCTCGCTTCGCTGATCTGAGTTAATAGTGACAAGCGACTACTACCATTGTATACCGACGACTTCTATTCCCGGCTTAATTCCTCAATATACTGTACCGATTCTCTTCTTCGGGATAAAGCAATCTTATTGCTTCTGTCCCGAGTTGAGTTGTGTCGATCGATCCTTACACACCTGCAATAAATACGGCACATTAGAAACCCTCGAGCAAATTGAATTAAGCTTCGGACTTGATCCACTGAATCGGACGTTTGTTTAATTCCACTTTATGTCTACACTTGGACCGACTCTTTTCAGGATTAACCTCCAAAAAGTTCAATCTTTTTACTAAATCTTTCTGTTTACGGTAAATATGGAGAGTTGCGGAGACGTCAAAGCCTCCAAGCGTTTTTGCACAACATTTCAAATGTGGTACAACGAGACCAATAATCCATCGTTTTTCCTGGAGTTTCTATTATTTTATCAAATAAAAAAGCTCTGAAAAGCATTCTCATGGATCGAGTTTTCGGTATTTCATTTGGCAAAAGTGCATTTTAAAATTGACTGGACGTACTAGTTTTTGTTCGTTTGAAAATCGGTTGAAAATGAACGGAGTCGATCTTGAGTACGAGCTGAGGAGAGTGGAAAAATATTATTTATAATGGCTCCCTTGTGAAATGGGTAATTATTTGATAAACGGTGAAAACGTTGGTTAATTTCAAATTTAAATTTTGAATGAGCGCTTCACAATTTTGGAAGTAAACAAATAATATTATGAATAACGCGAAGTAGAATTTCCATCGAGCCAAACGAATGTTGAAAGTAAAATCTTCAAATAACATTCATCTTCCAACGCAATCTGTTCAACGAATAAGCGAAGATCAATTCCGTGTGTTTCGTGTTTATTGAACACATTGCAGATTTCCAGTGAGCGTTCGTTTTCCTGCCTCGTTATTATTTCTCGTTAGCGATAATCATATTCTATTGTCGGAGGATACGAAGATAATTGAGGCAGGGAGTAAAGAAATGAATAAAATCATCGGCGCCCGTGTGTACGGAGTGCGTTTATTCCCTCCGGTAAAAGCTCATCGCACCAGTGGCAATGTTTTAATAATTTTGCCTCCGAACAATTATTGATATAACTTGTCGGAGTATTTCAGTGAATAAATTCTTCCATTCAACTACTTAAACAAACATTCTCATATAAGCCCAGATATGAATAAATTCACCTGCAGAATATCGCATTACATGGAAATTCACAAAGCAACGCTATACGACTCGTCGACCCTCGAACGAACACTCAAATTAAAAAACTACTGACCCATTTTTCAACTTTCCGATCGCGACTCCTTTGTATTGAATTGTGAAAGCATTTGTTCGTGTCGAAACGGAAACCAACTAGAAATTAACTCAATTAAAAATTGCCACGGTTTCGTACGTCCAGTCTTTTATCGCGTTACGGACGTCAATATAGTTCTGTTACCGCGCACTGTTTCCTCTCTCCTTTGACCCTTTTACCTCTCATTCCTGTTTTCCCCATTGCACTCTCTCTCTCTCCCTCCTTCTCTCGAGTCTCTCCAGATACCGCTGCCCCCTTCCGCCCTTCCATTTTCTCTCTCTCTCTCTCTCTCTCGCTCTCTCCCGGGCTTTTTGTCTCGCGTACTCACTCTCATCCTCTTATCCTCTGTCAAAGTCTCGCTATCTCTCTGTAATATGCATAACAGTGAGCCGAGTCCGTCTCTGTCTCTCTCCGAGCCGAGCACAGCTATGACGACGAGCGCACACATATGGAGACGCGTCTGAATATCTACATACAGTGAAGAGAACGATTTGAAACCGCCCTAAAATTATCGCTACGCGCTGAGCAAGGCCCATTGATTACCACCGGTAATTGCCATTATGCTTCCATCCCCTTTCGAGTCTCCCCGCAGATTCTCTTTGTTGGGGTAGTACAAACTCGGTACGATAGAGCACATACGCCCGCTCGTTGCAATTGCGTCCAAAGTCAACTACTTCAATACATACTTTCCGTCTCTATCTAACCGTGCGCGGATTCTCCCGGCTTTCCCGACCTCTGTTTTCCAACATCCCATGCTGTCGGCCATCTCGCCTGCTCCCTCGTTGGCAACCCGACGGCTCTGGAATTCCACCGCATCTCGACCAGCCTCCGTGCCTTTGAATATAGTCAATCAGGACACCCCGCGCTCACGATAAATGGCTAATTAGTGATCTTGGGCCGCATCTCCCGTGCCGCATCATAATATCGAATCCCACAATAATATCATTCTCATCTCTCCATCGAAATCAATTTATTTACGACGAAATAAACAACGCTTCGATATTCTATTTCCACAATCATTCCTCCCCCCCCCCCCCCCCCCCCGAGTTTAACCACTATCGCGCTCATTAAATACCTTCCTCCACCGATCGTTCAAACTCTTTTCAATTACTCTTTCCATCAACTTCATCACTCTGAATTAACAACAACCAACAATATGTTACCCTCAACATTTATTATTGTTCCTCGACTCTCACCTACAGTTATTTCACAACACGTTTTTTTTTGATTATTTATTAAAGGACTGTCTATCACTAGTCCCGAAGGGAGACGAGTCCGGAATGGTTTTTTTTTTTTTTTTTTATTACGACATCGCAAGCCGACACACCGCGTCTGTCGGAAAATCATTGTTCTCATCCCCCGATGGTCTGCGTAAAATTCAACGTACCAAGGGAACACAAAACCGACAGAAATAAATCTGCAATTCATGCTCGTAGTTCGTACATCCCAGGGGTCATAGTTGAATACATATTATCGCAATAGTGCCCTGAGGAATTAATAATATATTTACAGATGTGGAAATGAGTGTGTGTGCGTGTGTACGTGTCCATTACACAGGGTATATCTTGATCCTTGCGCTTCGGATTCGTAGTGATTATTGGAAGCTTACGAATTCATGAAGCTATTCGCAAACATTGAAAATACGAAAAATGTGTAATTATTTGAGGTTCACTGGTAAAGCATCAAATCCCGAGCGCTATTGAAACACGACAGAGAAGGAAAACGCGTTAAAAGTACTCTGCGAATTTGAATGGAGCTTGATTCCTCTATTTTTTACAGAATAACACTTCGTTCAACTCTATCCTTTCAAATAAATGAACACGATAAATTGGTGAAAATACGAAAATACACGTGAAACACCCCGAAAGTTATTCATATCAGAAAAAAAGTATTCAGATGCTCCAGGGCATGAAATAAAATGCTGGACCAACATCCCCGAGAGAACTAGATGGCGAAGTTCAACGTTGAATTTCTTGCGAAATCGTGTTCGACACCTGTCAAAGGTCTCGAATCAACCAAATCGGTCCCGCCTCTCAAGTCTCCTAACGTACTTTTCTCTGTTTTATACTCTAAATGAAATCTTAATTAACCGTTTTGAATTACAACGAGCTTTAATGGAAAAATGTTTTTGTTTTTTCTCGATGTTTCAGTTCCTCCTGAACAGCCGGTGATTTTAGACAGGTGGAGCAGAATTTTAAACGGAACAGTCGGGCCGTACGAGGAGGGCGACGATCTGACGCTGACTTGTCGAGTGACGGGTGGTAAGTTATAAACCTCTCCGAAATAAAAACTCATTTGTGTATACTCCCTCAGCAATTTTTCCATTCACTTTCTTCGCTCATACCCGGAATCAGAGCGAAAGAGTAACGCAGAAGTTCACTGATGGAAGGGAAAGACGGGATGGGAAAATAGTAAAATGAAAGATAAAAATGGTTGCAACAAATACGAATAAGTAGGGAGGCAAAAAAGCGGGGTTTAGAGAACACGAGCTGCTACGCAAAAGTGCGGAAACCATAATCCCGGGCCACATATACATGAGACAGACTTCTAGCAAAAGAGTATAATCAGCGAGACTGAAGGAATACTACGAGGCTGTTCGGCTTTTGCTTTTTGCACAAATTGCTCAAATTCCCAGACCTTCCCCGATGTATGGGGGTTGATGTGATGGCACACCGGGAAGGGCTCCGCGGTTGCCGCGAGCTCGACGTCGCTATCCTCCTGTATTATTAGATCAGCCAAGTTTTTATCGGCGACTGAGTGAGGCTAAGTGAAAAGTTCCACGTTTCGGGGAAAAGAATTCTTCGCGGAGTTCGGTGACATAAGAAATGAGAATCGGAGAGGATAGAGTCGAAGCTATGGGAAGTTTTGCACTAAATTTCGTTGGTTTTTGGGAAATGGAAAGTCGAAAGAAAATGTTTTCTGCACACGAAACGCTTTTTTTACCAAATACTCATTCCGGGGTAGAATTCGCGATGCCGAATAACCAAATTGAAGAACGGTCGGCATTTCGAAATTTTCAAAGTTGTAATATCAAGTCGGAGAAAAATAAGAATAATTCGAAATTCTTATTTCCGATCGCCTATTATTCAGCAGATTACGTGTTTTAAGCGAATGTTTCTTATTTGAATTCATATTTACTCGAAAATATATATTTCGATAATTTTCATTTCGAATGCTATTTTAACGGACCATACGAAGGTCAAAAGTTCATATTTTCGAATTCAAAATGGAGAGTAGTTGTTTTACAGATCAGAATACAAAGTAGCAAAAAATCGAAAGTGAATTTTTCGAGCCTATAAAACTTTATAAACTCGAGATTTTAGCCGTTCGAAATTTTAATCATTCTAACATTTTATCCCCGCCTCGTCGTGTTCATTTTTACTCGATCTTCGACATCCCTATGACGTCGCTCAGAGAAAACTCTAAAGTTCCGTAACCAATAAACTGCACGATCAGAATTTTCGGAGAGAGAATTCACGTCGAGAAGGAAAACGGTTAGTAGTTGATTTCTCGCACTTTCAATGTTTCATCCTTGCTGCTCGAGTTCCACGATCACAGTCTTATCTACTATATATTCGCGTGTGCAGAACTCGAGCCAAGAGGAAAAACAAATTCAAATACAATGAGTTAAGAGATGCCCTGTTATCGTCATTTGCTTTGGATTCGCACTGTTGTTTCCTATTTTCTACAACAGCTTATACTATATACGAAGAAACGAAGAGCTGGTGACACTATGAATAATCTCTGGCGTAATAACGAAGAATAATAGAGTTACATTATTTCTCATGATATTAAGGAATTCGTTGGAGAATGTAAAGAGGCGAATAAGAGCATGTTAGAAACTTAATAATTACATTAGAGAAAAGATTGTCCGCTTGTCGTGTTCTATTCTGAATTCTAAAATACTTTAAAATGATCTGGGTAAGGTTGAATTATACAAACTTAAATTGGCTTAAAAAATTAATACCATGTCGACAGACATCGAAAATTTTCAACTCGATACATTTGTTATTGGCTGAATTTAGACCAGACAGACTGCGTTTTGATTATTAGCTTGAATGAGATGCAAAGCGAGTGCCATGGAACGATCGAAGTGGAAACTGCAGAACCGCTGAATCCTTAACCCTACACCTCATGTGCCTTTTTTCATACCCTCAACCTCATGACCGGGGTTTGAACGCACCCCACTCTTTTTCTGCTTATAAACCCGGTCCTACGATGCTAAACTGACTTTATCCTATACCATTTTCTTCGTTTTTTTATAACGAAAAGAATGATGTACGATAAAACTAATTTCAATTGAATTTATATGTAAAAAAATCCGTCAATAATCAGTCGATAATGTCGCTTGTTAGGACGGGAGCGTAGTTTGAAGTTCGCGTGGGGTGTGCTCACACCCCAGTCATGCGTTCTAGGGTTAAATTCCCTCCTCCGCTTTAATCGTTAAAAACATTTCACTCGAAATCACAATTCCCAATAAATTGATCCAAGTATAAAGCTTTGCTATCAAAACGTATTCACTCCGAGCGAAGAAGAAGAAGCTAATTTGGAATACGAAATAACGAGCATACGCCGCTCCCAAATAAGCTACATTTACACTCTATCAATTTTCCATCAAGACCAAAGGTCACTTAAATTTTATCCAGAAGGCTCCATAAATTGGAGCAAATTCGGCGATATTTTGTGAACCAGTAGTACTCATTTAGTTGGTAAATTTACGGTAGTTGATTATATAGCCTGTCGGTAGATGACTCGCAGATACGTTAGCAAGGGTTTTATCCTCTTAGCGATATAAGCATATGAACTCGGGACTTTAGCGAGTAACGCAAAGCTCGGTTCTGGTTGCTCTGTGCATTTGTGGCGGCGTGCCTATAGAGTCAGCGGAGGTGACTTCAAGTGAAGGGTTAATGTCGGGCTCACGTGGCCCTATCGCGTGGGTACTAAAGTGCGGATTTTAATCCGGAGATAACGGACAGTACCTTTTGGGATTAGCGAGAGGCCGAGGAAAAGAAACGTTCGAATAGAGACATCCACGATTTCTGGACTGTATATTTTTAGTGGAAAAAATATTCGCCGCGTTTATATCAGCAGCGCTCCCTGCTCTTTGGTTTTTGCTGGCTGGTGGCCTCCCACACACCTTTCATTGCCACTTTCAAACCAAGTTTTATCCCTTTCTCCCTCTTTGCACACATTTCATCAACGTTTCGGGCGAGCGCTCGCCTCGAAATTTCTTGCCCCCTCTCCCTGCCTCTTCCGCCTCTTTTTATTTCTCATTCATAAAAGAGTTTTTCTTTCTCCGCTCTCCTCGTGCTTTGCAACTCAAGGGCCTCGTGTACTTCCTCTCGCTACAAGAGCAGCCATCTCTATCGATCTGGATACATCTCGCACAACTCATCGCAGCCAAAACCTCCGTAGGATGTTGCCCTCGAAGTATTCCAAGCGAATAGCCCACTTACGGGTTTTAGTGCGACGCCGTAAAGGGTTACCCGATTTTCTGGTCTACCTGACAAACCGAAAATTCGGTGCTCGCTCGATTCCGCAAGAAAAAATAGTTTCGCGCATGAGCAAGCGCAGAGTTCAGAGGTGACCGAAGCAGGGAACGCTTAAGGGGAAAGGATGAGAAGAAACGTCAATCGTAACGGCGGGGAGTTTCCAAGTCGAGAGGAATTAAGCGCGGTGGCGTTAATTCGATCACTCGAATAGCCAAACCCTCATAGAATTCGCAACAAATGTTTCTTTCGCCTCGTCTTTTTCACGCTCCGCCCGCGAGAAGAGTGTTTGCGCTGCACCACCCTCGATACACAAGCAGCAGCACACGCTCGCAAGTCCTTTCCTCCTCAAGAAGAAACGACGCTTAAAACGCAATCACGGCTGAAGAGCATCGTGAATAACAATGATACGTACCTAATCTCAAATCGCGAGATGCTTCACGTTTTTAAAATAGTCAAGGAAATGGAAAAGCTCCAGGATAGTTTCTACCGTTAAAATGCGAAGAGATCGTCACGGCACTTTAAGTATCGTGTTTCAGGGCATATCCCCGTGATTAAATTGCGATTTCACGCTCTTCCATCCTGAATATCAATGAGTCTGAAGTTTCAGGATTTAAGAAGGATTTCGTGCCGGCTTAATCAATTTTCGTGACTCCGAATACAGTGAGGCAAACTCGGTCAGCAGAGTTATCTACGTTATTACGTAATAAAGCCGTTTTATTAGTCGTTACACCATGTTTTAAATCACATTCTTTAGACTGGATAATCCCAAAGATTCGTGGCATAAAACAAGAAAAGGAGAAACGATTTCCGAAGCCATTTTCTCGTCGCCGAACGTATTCTCGCCCGGTGCTCATATATTTGTATCGTTAGGCCTGTGTATAAGAAAGCTTTACTAAACTCTCCCCCAATTTTGGTTTAAAAGTTTGGTAAGATATAGAGGGAGCCGGTGGGCCCCACTCTTACTGAGGAATAGCTCAGGATCGGCTAATTTAAAAGTTCGCTGTGAGAAAGTCGCCGCTGTCTGGTGGTCTTTCCGATCTCCATCCTTCTTGCCTAACTGCCCACTGGGAAAGCTCTCAACGAAGAAAATGTTCGAAAGAGAGCCCTTCGAGAATCTCTTTCTCTCGTTTTTTTACGATTTTATTACTCAACTATAAAAATAAGTAAAAGAAAAGTAAAGTAAAATAGCCATCGACTCTAACGTCTTTCCTTAACGATCTAGCCTATACATCGCTCAACAAACCCCTGTAAAGCCTTTATTATCCTTATTATCAGAAATCTCCTTCCTTACAACCGCGAGAGAAAAACTCTACAACTCAATTTTCGAACGATTTTGCGTTTACGTTTAGTGCCCAGGTTTAAGCTTCCCAGTACCACGACCATGGATCATTATTACTATTATCATGATTCCAAACGTGAACGAGAAAATTCTTATGGTCCAACCAACTTTTACCTGCCATTTTTTCACATTTATATCTCGTTATAATCCTCGGTTCTATCGATCGAGAATTATTATGCGAAAAACCTCTGCAAGCATATATTTTTCCTCATGAATTACTATAGCGGAAAATGCGTTCTCACAGTTTTCGTTTTATTATTAATGAAATCTCTAAATACCTCGAATATGACACGAAACTAAAAGCGCCTCTTTCATTCGCGGACACAGGTACCCCGCAACCAAAAATCAGCTGGTTCGTCAACGGAAATTTCAGAAACGAGGAATACGTCAAGGACGCTGGAGATGTCATCGAATATAAGTAAGATTACGAGAATATTAATAACGACTGTTATAATGACGTTGAACAGAGCAAAACTTCGTGCTGGGCACCATAAAATTCCTTGCTAAATTGCTTGTTGTTGATTCTCAATTATTACGAAATTGGCAATTACTGAAACGTGAATGCAGAAAATAATAAATGATATTTCGTATTAATTCGTCAATTTTCTCAAATTAGCTGCACAGAATGCGAATTGTAAATTCAAATTTCGACCAATTTATATACGCTCGATGGATTGCATCATATCTTGAAAACCACTTTCGTACATAATTTCTCTAATAAGCTACTTCAACGTTAATCTCCAATTAGTACATGAATTATTAAGGGATTAATGTTTCTTCTTTTGACAAGATTGGTCGTGAAATCGTTAACGAGGGCTGACCTGGGAACGAACTTCACGTGTCAGGCATCGAACACTCATCTTATCGAACCCAAAAGATACACAGTCACGTTGGACCTCAATTGTAAGTATGAAAAACGTTTTTTTTCCCTTCGATTAAAAGATAATTTTACATTTGTTGTCGTTTTCCTTATGAAATAACGAATGTCAAAAAAATCACGAATATTTTCGACGTTTTCGAACGAGGCACTTTTGAGCGGACACCCGAACACACAAGACACGACGAAAAATGACGATTTAAGGGCTCTTTTCTATTGGAGGTCGAGACGGCAAACGTCACACGTCCGATTCGCATTCAAATTCGTTCCATCGGCATTTGGTTTCGCAATTAACTGTAAATATACGGAATTATTGCAAATCTTTGAAATACGTCATTGGATTTATGAGAATGATTTTGGAATCAATTATTCAATGTCACTCCGCATACGAATTGGGCGAGTATATAAAAGGCGGTCTCGAGGCCACGGTCCGTCCGCGATGTTTCGTCCGAGGATGGAAAAAATTCTTATCTAGAGCTTAACAAATCAAGGCAGTAAAAGTTTTATCTGAGCTCTCGCATTAACGATAAAATCAGCGAAACCCCAAAAGAGAGTGAAAGAGGTAAAGATATAGGAGGAAAGGAGCGAAAAGGGGTAGGTCAGAGTGGATGACGAGTCGTTGAACCGCCCGAGCTTTATTTCCACTACCCTCATCTGTGTCGTTCACTTTCGAGAGGAATTCACCCGGAGAATGACAAGGGAATTAGATAAGAAAAAGAGCTCGCATTAAATCGTACCCTATCAACTTTCTTTGTGCTTCGACTCTTCCTTGCTTAGATAATAAATTTTCTCTCTTACTGTGAGATTAAAAAAAATAGAGAGGAATGATGATTGGGTATATAACGGCGGAGCTTCCACGCCCCAGAAATCTAGCGCCATCAACGAGGTGGAGAAAAGTTTTATTCGGAACGGCGAACGACGCGTAGAGCAAATGGGTGAATGATGAAAAATTGAAAAAAATTTGAGCGAATAACTTTTCTGAATTCGAAATTATTGTCGAAAAGAATAAAATGAAATGCGCTATTCCAAGCTGGCTAAAAGCACTTTAAACTGCGAAGCTGCGAGGTAAAAAAGTTGAATGAAAAAAGGTAGATAAAGCGTTGAAAAAGTCTTTGATTCCGTGAGTCTTTTTTCGTGTGCTCGGAGGACATTAAGTGACGGGAGAATCACGCATGAACTGCACCTCTGGTGCGCGTTCATTTCACGCTCCGAACTGCTATCATCCGTCTCTCACGGCCATTACAAACACACATTTATTGCCCTCGGATTAAAAGGTCGAGATGGTCTCAGATCGGCCAGTCGAGTCGGCGGCTTTACGCCCTTCTTCAACCTCCATATTTCGCTCGAGGACGAGCCACGCGCATCCATGAAGTAGCTCCTAACGGAACGAGGAGAATAAAAAAAGTGTAAGTAAACTTTGAAGCTTGACGCTTCTCTGAAACTTGAGCGCGCGGGCGTATATGCGTACGCCAGGGGTTTGCCAATTGGCGAACGCGGTAGACAGAGAATCCTCGACAAGAGCTACCGCGCGAGAGAAATGAGGGATTCAAAACTGGCATGAGATGAGCTGATGGCTCACGGGTATAGTTGGCTCTCGATGAATTGCCCGAAGAGCAATGAAAAAACCGAGAGCGATGAGGGCTCGCGACTTTTTTTCTCCGCCTTGCGCCCCCTCGAACAATACGCGACGAGCAAAACTCACGGTTAATGGAAAGTCTGAGGCGTGTGTGCCGTTTTGTACAAACCGAAAGCATACCTCCAACTTTCATAACCATTGATCGCTCCATTATGGACGATAGTTAAACTTTTGTGCGCGTTAAGCTTGAGCATAATGTCAGAAAAGGACTAAATATCGGAAACGGATAACCGCTAAGCACATTCGCGCAATTTATACTCGTATACGTGTCAAATGAACCTCAAATTATTTTAAATTCATATTAAATTCCGACGTATCGAATAACAATTAAAAAAAAAAAACAAGCGTTACGATATAAGAAGAAACCGTAGATGAATTTTTCGACGCTCGAGAGTCAAGCTCGCATGGAGCTCCGACAGAATGCCTCGCACACGCTTATCCCGTCGTGTGTCATGTCTCTAACGTATTCGTTATTCTCGCGTTGATAGAGCTGATAATATAATGTATATTTATATATGGAGAATATATATGAGTGTTGGGGTTGCACGTATAGGCAAATACTCGATTGAAAAAATGTACAAAAGCAGCGTATATGAAAGGTCCGTCGAATAAAAGGGCGTAACCGATACGTTTTCACGCTTACAAACTATTGACCGTTACGTTCCTTTGTTTAAATAGGAATCGATATGTGTAGTATACACCGCACATGGCTAGACACAAAATGTTCGGACTCTCGTATTTTTCATATTTCACGGGCGAATGGATCGTATCTGGAATGATGGCGGCCAATTGGAAAGCCGGATTTATCGCGCTAACGGCCTCCGTCACCGCTTATTCTCTCACTCTCCATTTTTTCTTCTTCGCTCTCCCTCTTTTTTCTCCGTCTCTCTATTTCACTCTATTTCATTCTCTCTATCATCGCAATATCTCGCGCGAAATTGAAAACAATATCATTCTCCTCCCCCCACCAGCCTCGATTCTCCCGTTCATCTATACTCGCGGTTGCGCGAAACGCCAATGCATAAACATGGAAATTCCATTGCTCTACCCGCTCCTCCTCGCTCTCTCTCTCCTCAATTTAATTGCTGCTCGAGCCATGGCGTCACAGTTAAATTTCTGTAGTTTAATTTTAAATCGAAACTCCCCGAGAATAGCTTGTCAAATTACATTTCGCAAATCCTTTCGCAAGTCCTCTCTTTTTCCAGAAACGAAAAGCCCACACTCGTAATTATTGTGAATTACAAGAAACAATTGACAACGCGAGTGTCATGGAAGCTTACCGAGTTTCTTTCCGAATGTTCAAATATATAACGATGAATGAAACGATACGATGTGAAAAATTCTCCAAACAGAGGTGTGTGCACCACCGCTGTATATGGATAATCGATGATTGTGAACTGGAATAAATGAGCTAAAGTAAAGAATGAAACTCGTTCTTCAAAGTGCCGCATTAGAATTCGTCTAAATGGAAAATCGGGGGCTGTAATCACGCTAACTCGCGGTAGAATGAAGTCGCGGGAATATTCATCCCTTTCTGCGCTTTTCCGTCTTGCTCCTTCTGCCTTTAAATCTCTTTCGGTCTCTCTCCGTCCACGGCTCGTTGCTAATTACGTTTCGTGATTACGGCTCGTTCGCGGGGACGTGAGGTCGATATTAATCGAGTCGTTGGTACCGCGTAAAATTGCAATCAGGGAAGGTCGGAAATCGAGAGGGAGCGAGAAAATCAACTCCATGAGGGAAAACGCAGCCACAGGTGAAGGGCGCTCCGGTGTGCACGAATCGCGCGAGGGAGAAAGAGAAACGCGAACTGTCAGTTCGTGAACTGTGACGAGTGGGCGACGATCTGAGCAAGAGAGAAAGATATTTCGATGGTCAAATTCGCAGCGTCCACTCTCACCAGTCTATTCAGTGTGCATTCCTGTCCCAGCGAAACGATGACGTATAATCGCGACCACACGAGCATGTGCATGATAACGGAATGGTCTCGTTGACACTGCCTCGCACCCTGTGCACCAACCAGTTAACTTCCCTCCAAACTCGCAGTCTTTACACGCAATCATACAAATTGCCAGATCAGGGAATCACTTTTCCCTCAATTATTTTGCTTCATTGCGTTAGTTTTCATTGCTACTCGGATGCGAAAAGAGCTGAGGAATGCTCTCGTTACTTTCGATATTGCTCGGTTCTTCTGCGCGAAAATATATTCTTACAGGATAATGCAACGTGAAAAATGTTGTCGTACGAAAAATAAGGATTTTCATGACGAAATTAGTGGATGGAGCCATTTTTTCAAACCCTCGTACGAACTTTATAACGAATCGTAGAACTCTAATAAATTGAGGGTATGAAAAGAAATTTTATTGATATAAAGGATCTAAATGTCGACGAGATGAAGTGATGTACGATTGCGAAGGGTAGACAATCTATGAGGGAGTTTTTATCACTGCTTTTTTTCCCTCCCGCTGCTCTATTTTCAACGTTCAGAGCCCAAGGACAGGGAAGATGGAGGAAAAAAAGAGATGAGAGAGAATGAAACGAGTGGGAAAAATTTTCTCGTCGCGAGAGCAGGGTTCGTTCGTGCGAACAAATTTATCGCATCTCGAATTTTTTCTCTCTCTCTCTCTCCCTCTCGCTTCTTCGCATTTCTCTTTCTTCTTCGCGTGCTTATATCGGTTTTTACCGCATTGAACTCCCCCTGCCAGGAGCCCGATATGTTTTCCTCACCGCGCGGCATTCGTGTCATCGAGAAAACGATAATCAGACATTTAATGTGCGCCTATATACTCGTTCGCGATCACAAAAGTTCCGATTAGTTTGAAAAATATGCGTCGAATGAGCATCGATCATTTTACGGATCGCTGCATTTTTTCACCCTTCGTCGACGACAAATGTTCATTTGTTCTTTCCTCTATTTTTATTTTCTATCATTGATTCGCAGTAAAACCATTGTCAGTCGTCATTAAGAGGCCGGGGCTGCGCGGAACCGAGGGAGAATCGTTGAAAGCTGGGCAGCGGTACGACCTCGAGTGCGACACAACCGGCTCCAGACCACCGGCGATCATAACTTGGTACAAGGGCAAGAGATCGTTGAAGCACATAAGGGTGAGTAACGAAGCGTTAACACAAAAAATTCCCCGGCGACTTGGCAGATTCGATTTTTTTCCAAACTTCTTCAAACGTTCGTTTCTCCCGCGACGGTCTCTCTGCTCTCACAGATGCGACGAGCGAAGAATCGAAACGGCGGGAATTACGAAAGTGTATATGAAGCGATAAAAAATATGAGAAAACTCGTAAAGCAAAAAGCTTCGAGTTGCAAGGTCCAAAGAGAGATGGAGATCGGTCGCAGGATACGTGAATTCGAATCCCGTTTGCCCCACCTCCGCGCCATCCTCCGCCGAGGTAGCGATAAATTTGACCGATATAGATGAAACTGCCCCTCGGGACGTCTTACGACGGAAATGGCTGACAGTCCTGCTACCGGAGAGCCCCGATCTAGAAATCTTCCGGATATGGCCGAGAGAATGGAGGTCCACTCGCCTTCTTCCGTCCCATCCGGCGAGCGAAGCTCCGAGACAGTTCAGGCTTTTTTTATTCTCCGAATCAGGCTTGACCCTTGCTCCCCATTCCCAGCTGAATGGTATCACCTTTCCCCGTGAGCAATCCGCCCCGATATCTCTCCGGTGCACCTGAACTTATCGTAACACAACTGGCAGGCCATGGCGAACTACCTTTTCTCAAGCCTTTCTTCCGAATCCATTTACTTTAACGTTCAGGCGTTTTTGCCAAAAAGTATTTCGAGGAGTTCTCCGAACTAAGCCTTTTTTCGATGAACAAATCGCGTTCCTCATTCTCCAATAAATTCAATATTATTGAGAGAAATATTCGTTGTACGAGCAACCGAAAAAACGGAGCGTCTTCAAACTTTATTTTTGCTACTCGTTGGATTTAAAATACCATAAACCTCAGCCGTGACTCGCCAGTTGAACGCTAAAATAACGCGCCGGATGAAAACAAAGTTGGAAAAAGGGAGGAAAGCGCTCTGGGGAATTGCTCGTTTGAGGAAAGCCTGTGCGATAATCAATTACTACATGGCTCTCCTCGGTGTGCATAGTCGTATATATATTCGCAGTATCGCGCAGACAGATATTAACATAAGCAGATCCTGTAGCCGACCGATCACGTAGAGTCTACACCGCGGTGTATTACCATCCTGATTATCCGGTATACCCTGGGACTTGCCCTCTCTGTATCATAGCTCTTCTTTCACCCTCCCTGAACTCCACCCTCCTTCGACACAGAACAGAGTCTAGACTCAGATACGATGAGTGCCACGGAGCGTGTAAACCAAAACAAATTTATTAAATTTCCCATAAATAGTGAGACAAGGAATAAATATTGTGCACAAAGCACGTGCAACGATCCGGTGTAAAATTTCAAAGTTAAATGTTCATTCCCACTCATTTGAAATATTGCGGATTGGCTTCCATTACAGAGGGAAAAAAATCCTTCCGAAGTATGGTTTTTACGTCTGCAAACACGATCGCACTTAAAATATTAATATTTGACGGTGAATAGTAAAAGATTTAAATTTCCACAGAATCATCGGGTTCTGGATAAATAAAACGATAATGAATACAAATTATTTACTAAAACCAGCAACGATCGAAAACAATTTCGACCTTAAATATTTATTCTCACTCATTTGAATGAACGTTGATTAGCTTCCATTATTTCGATATCGGAGAAACCGTTCCGAGGTATCGGCTTTTTTCTGCAAGATAAACAAGCGGCGAAGCTGTTAATGTACGACGGTTAAATCGCGATACGTAAATATCAGAGTTGATTTATTGGATTAATGATTTGATAATGGGAATTATGGGAATTGGAATAATACGATAAAGGATGTTCGATCTCCAGAGCGGGGCCAACGGTGAATATTATTTGAACGTTGAACGCAGCTTCTTTCTGATTTGAAACAACATTGATTAACTTCGTTTGGAATATCGGAGGAATCGGTACCGCGAAGAATCGTTTTTTTTTTTTTCGAAGATCAACAAGCTGTGGAAATATTAATGTTCAATGAATAAATTGCGCGAGTGAAACCAAACGCGTCAATTGTGTTTAACCAGTAAAAAGTTGATTGGAAACGCGTGATTAATAAAGAAAATGAAAGATCAATACACCGGGGGAATGGTATCGGGAGCTTTCGTACTCGATAAATATTGTCGAAACGTGCCTGTGACAAGCGACGAAATCGAAGGACTTTTACAGATTTATTTGTCTTTGTTAGTCAGAATATTCCATCAATTAATCAGAACTCGATTCGCCTAAATTGTGCTGCACGAATCCTCGGCCCCGAATTTCCCCGTTTCGTTTATTGTTCCGCAGGGTTTATACTAACCAGAGCTTTCTAAGCGGAGCATAAAATACAAACAGTTATATACGTCGAGTACACGAACGTGTAAAATCTCTCTTGTTTGTGCACGGGGAGCATTCAATACCGTGATTTCTCGCACAGCATCCCTTACAACGCGTCCTCTGCATCGCTGCCTTTATTATTTACAAAATTAAATAGCGAACCAGGAAACCTTGTTACACCTGACCTTGTTATGCGGGAAGCTCCGAAATAATGTGTCGGTCGCGGACGCGATGACATCGTGCGGTTTTCAGCAGAATTTAAGTCAAGCGCAGCAGGGCCCTCGCTATACAAATTGTATAGCACAAACCGCCCAATTATTCGGCTAAATTCGGAGCCGGATTAAACGCGCAAGAAAATTACGTACGAATCCAAATACGGTTGGAAAGTCGTGACGATATGCTTTTAAAATGATTCAAACATCCGGAAAAAGCTGACAATAAACTTGTTGAATTGTTCGTAAATTTGAAGCCCGAAAATCCTAAGGATTTTCTTGGCTGAGTGAAAAACTGGAAAACGGTAGAGAATTTTCTCTTACATCGCGATCGAAATACCGACTTTGATGAAATGCTATGCACACACGAGTCTAGCTCGTACGGAATTCCAACTCCGGTTTAACACTCTTTGTTCCAATAAGTTCTTCTTAACAAGATAGCTCATTCGAGGTTTTGTTAACTGGCCGTATATATAGGCACCCATTTGCGAATAAGCGGAGCCGAAGAATTGTAGGATTGAGAAGGGAGCAGGGGAGGAAAGGGAAGGAAAGGGATTAGAGCATCTCGGGTTTCTCCAACCCTATTTTCCGGCTGTATCCTCATTCCCTGGAGTTTCACCAGCACGAGAATGTTTGAATTCGTCGTCTCTCGGGACTTTATATACACCAGGTGTAGAAACAAAAAGTCTTGCAGTCAGGAAGATTCTACTCGCTCGCTTCCAACTACTAGAAACTCCTCGACCACATCGAATTAACGTAAACCAAAGACAAGCATCGAGACAAAACGGCGCTACACAACGCTACGAGCGAATAAAGATTTCTGCTATTGACATTATTGAAGATAAACCTCGGCTAAACTTTTCAATCACTCGCAGCAACGATCCTCCGGGACGTGAATTGATAAAATAAGTTTCTTCCATTCGTAGCTTCGTTTTCAGACTTTCTATCGCAGGGCTCAAACCTACATAATTATAAAATTAATTTTTACGCGAGATTAGAATCTCGCGTTTCAACAACGTTGAAAACCTCGAATCGATTGCCCGCTTCGAATGATCGCGAATTCGCCGAACGATAAATTTATTCCGCCCCAAATGAAATGATATTTTTTTAAATAAAAATAATAATTCGAATTACGCTCGTGCTCTTTATTCATTGTCGTTTACTTATTTTTTCTTTTCTTCTTTTTTTTTTTTTAATGACGAACCTCAGGAGGAACGGAGCGAAAACCGTACGATAAGCAGAGTAGAATTCGTGCCCGGAAAAGACGACGACCGGAAACTCGTGACCTGCCGAGCCGAAAATCCGAACGTGACAGGACTCTACCTCGAGACCTTCTGGACCATCGACGTCGTGTGTGAGTAATACATTTATATAACGGTTATATGAGAGCGGAGGGCGCGAATGTCAGGGTGTGCGAGACCTCGAAAAGCGTGCCGTTTTTTCCGCTTTCAAACCTCGCATTCGCACTCATTTTTTATGTTATTTTTCGTTTTTTTTGTTTTACGACCGGGGGACAGGAGCGTTCGTGCGCATCTCGAACGAGATAACCTCCCGATTGAGTTGTGATCTTTTATATGCGTCATAAAGTACGGCGAGATGAAGATTCCCGCGCGCGTTTCTCTCAGTAACGCCGATACATCTGCGCTCTTTTTTCCTTCGGGCAATATCATCAAAACTTCGCACTAAAGTACTGTATCGCGAATCAAAGCAAGCGAACGAGAATAAAAAATATTCGTGAGAAAAAAAAACCAAGAAAACAAGCGCGTGGCAAATAAAAATGGCTCGCTTCCAAGTAAAGACATTCACGGGATCCCCCTTCGATCTATAAATAAACAAAATACCGACTATTTTCACGACCTCTTATTTCAAAAATCCCTGCTTTTATTCCAAGCGCAGAAACGAAAAGAAAATAAAAAGTCAATAATCACCATTGAAAATCAACTCTCTTTGCTCTGCTCTTTTTTTCATCACGATCTGAACGAATAAAAGTGATATTCGTAATGAAATTCATCGTTGCGTTACCAAACGATTCGTTGACTCCATCGTTACAACTTTGTTACAAATTCTTTCATTATTTTAGAGCACCAGCGATATTTATTATTCCTACCGACACGTCCAGGCTCATCTTTTATCTCCGGTTGACGAGAGCCAATCTTTTTTTCATGGCAGCATACGTTTCATTTTATGCGCCATAACGCATTATTTATTTATCGGAAGATCGCGAGGATTTTTGTCATTTTTATGAAGCAGGCGCAAGAACCGGCGACGAATATAGACGCCATGAAATTTCATGAGGAAGAGAAAAGGGAGAAAAAAGTAAAAGGGAATCCAAAGAACTTGCGGCGGCTCATTTCGAATCGGTGTTTGCCCGATTTCTCAGCGAGCCGCCCCCCGCACGGAGATTTCGACGTTTTTATTGAGTGTAAGAAAATTTATGGGACGCAGAAACATCCATCGAAGTACAGGCAAAGTTAACGGGATTTCGCTCACCCCGGTATATGAGGTGTTCGAAGCACGTGAAAAATTATGGATTTTACCGGGGCGAGAAGGACGGGAATGAAAAACGCGCGTTTGCGAGAACGCTCGCGGACTGGAAATCTTTGGATTTTGTTGGTCGAACGATTTTTCTGCGGGGCGAGATCGCTCCCAACCCAATTTGCCATACAGAATGCGCCGCGCGCTCGTTATCCTCTATTTTTTGTTCTACGCCGACGAAACGGTACATCACTTTTCTTTTTTTTTTTTATTCCCTCTATTTTTTCGCTCCCTCCACCATTCACTTCCAGTTTTCAATACAAGCCACTCAACTCGAAAGCTCCAAAGTACAGCTTTCCGAAGCGAACGACAGAAAAACACGGAGCTGCCATAGAAAAAAGGCCAAAACATTAACATGCTACGTTCAGTAGTTAGAACAATACCAACGGAATCAACGGACACGCCAATCTGCGTGTACGAAAAAAAAATTCCCAAAAGTTTTTGAGCATCGTCAAACAAATAACGGTTTTATGCCCTTTCGTTAATGCACTTTTCTCCCAACCTTCGATCCCCCCAGTCATACGCTCACAAATATCACAATTTATCAAGAGAACCTTAACGTTCCTTAGGAAAAGTCCAAAAATAATAAAGAACCCATTGAACTTTTGTTATCCTTCGAGTCCCTAACGAAAACTTACATTTCACTGCATTTATGAACTTTCTCCAGATCCACCGGTCGTATCGCTGAGTCTTGGCTCAACCCTTAATCCCGAGGACATCAAGGAAGGCGATGATGTTTATTTCGAGTGTCATATTAAAACGAATCCACCGAGATCAAGGCTCACGTGGATGCACAACGTAAGTTTCTTTTCACTAATACTTCATAAGCCTGCTAAGGAAGTTCATCCGGTAGCGAGATAGTCAAAATAAAAATTATTGCGACTTGCGTAGTCGGTCCAGTGAGTTTGGCAACGCCGCGACCTCGTAACCTGTACCGTCTAAGCAGCTGCTATTGAAAGAATTTTTCGCGCGCGCGCGCGCGCGTTCACGTCATAATCGGTGTTCAAACGTTTGGCATAATTAAAACATGGCAGAAACGCCTAAAAAACATTTTTTTCTCAATTACATCAATATTTTCTCACCCGTACTTCATATTTCATTGCAAGTCCCTAGTGCGAGTTGCGTCCATCGGAAAACATAGTTTTTTCGAAAAAAATATCATTAATTGCGACCTTTATAAGTATTGAATAGATTTCACTAAGTTGGAAGCATATTTTTCAAATATTTTTCTATCACTTAGGGAAGTTTCTGAAAAAACTGTTTGCCAGTGTCTGCAAATTTCATATATAAAGACGGGAAAATCACTGAAACCCGTAAGAGACACCGTGTTAATTTGAAGAATCCGTTTGAATTTTTTTCTCACGAACAAAGTATTCTTGGGCCTTGAAATTTTTACAGAACATTTGTTTATTATTCATTAATGTATTCAAATTATTTTATCGAAATTTCTTTGTTAATTTGATTACCAAATGAATTTCCTTGAATGACTTTTATGCTGATCCACAGTTTCCTTCCTCCAGAAGGTAATTCATTTTGGATGCTAAACCAATTGCATAATTATTGCTTCCTGCGGATATCAACATGGAAAATACATTGACAAAACGTCGCAAACGTCAAGCTCTCATATTTAGTTCGTTATCGATTAACATCTGCAAATAAGTCGTCGAAATAAGTCGATATTCGTCTGAAAAATATGTTTCCAGCGTTATTTTTAGGCTCAATTCAACCGACGTGGAGTTCACGATTGCCATGCTAATTGAAGCATTGAAAATTTCATAGGACAAAATGACATTTCGGTTACACAGGAAGCATGATAAAGCTAATTTGGCGGTAGAGCTGGCATCGAATATTAACGCGACCGTTTAAGCACGATTATCCGTGTGTGACAATGGTCTCATCAATTATCAACAAAGTTTTTTTTTCGTTCTATCCACGACGCATGCGGCTCATAAGTATCGAAAAATTTTGCCACGAGAATAGAAAAACTTACTGAAATTTTATTTCACAACTCGAATCGAAATTAGCACTTCAATGCTTCCCCGATGCTCCTCACAACGATAGAAATATATTTGGCACGATATTTCAGCGCATAGCACATCCGGAATACTCCAAAATGATGTGTGCAAAGTAAAAAAAAGTGAAAAATGAGAATGGATCGAATGTTGAGCAAATTCGCACCGAGTTCTCCAACTTTTTCTATGAAAATCGTCGGAGATTTATTTCTCTTGAGTTTTCTGTCACAATATTTCTTTTACGTGTATTCTCCTAGCAGGCACGATCGCACGTGTAAGTCCTAACAGGATAAGACACTCAGTGCCTCGCCATCACACTTTCCCTTCCGCGTAGCCCCCTCTAAGCCCTACAACGAGCCACTCTCGAGAAGAATATACGTAAGAGTAACACACACCGTAAAGCCCCAAGCAGGAGCATGAGCTCGTTGAGCTCTACGCTCTGACCTGGTGAAGGAAAAAAATAACAAGGAAACAACAAAAAAGTAAAAACACGATGCTTGGTCCGGGCAGACTCATCTAACGCGTCGTCCATCTTTGTTCGTGAAATCCACAGGATTTTCTGCGATCTTGCTCGTGTCTTGGATTATATACGGTCCCTTTCGTTTCGTGCTTCCTGAAAAATCCCAATTTTTCATTGCTATAGAAAAAGTTGGTTGCCCTCGGCGTTGCCCGAGAATAATTTAGTAGCTAGAATTACTTGAGTCGACGCATTGATTCTGAGCTCAGCCATTCAATTATCTTGAGAAACTTTGGATGAGAACGCTGTTGAAAAAAAGGCTCACGAGATTTTGGACGTCGGGTGACATTCAGAGGTGTTCACGGGCCAGCTAAATATGCAAAATTGTGAAAAGTAATAAAGTTTGAATATTCTTTACGAGTGGGATAGTGCCCCGTGTATATATGTACGTAAAAGTAACGAAAGACAGCGAGAATATGTGGAAAACTGAAAAGTTTTTGAGCTCGTGATCACCGCGTATGCTCACTCTACCGTTTTGCCGGGCGAAGAGAGCGCTGCAGATGAATATAAACTCGAAAAATGAGGATAAAACTTTTCTGATGGAAGACAAATAAAAGTGAACGCGAAAGAGCCGAGAGTTGCAAAAAGATCGTTTCACTTTAACGGCTTAATTTACCAGGTAATAGAATTCCGAGCTATAGTGATTAAGTTGTTCACTGAAATATAAAAATATGAAAGTTAAAGTAACGGTGAAAGGAGAAAAGGAAGGATGAGAAGGGGGAGCTGGGAGCTGGGGGGAGTTAAACGGGAGCGGAAGATATTTGAACAAGGGAGTAATGGACCAAGATCGGAGCCGTAAGATGGATAAGATTACTGGGGGTTAATAGTGGAGTGAGCCATCGAGTTTCTCGCTCTTGCTCTTTCCAGGATTGTACCAATATTTAAAATGATCGTTGCCAATTTTGTCGGAATCTCGTAATCGTTTGATCCCGTTTTTTTTCTCGTGCTGCATCTCACCACGAGAACGAGGAGCGAGGAGGGAAAGTGGCGAAGAAGGAGAACGTCAGAGAGACGATAAAATTAAGAATATAACAAGAATAATAGAGAAATAGTAACGCAAAAGAGAGACATAAAGGAAAATAAAGAGAAAAGGATGAGAAAGCAGGAATAACATGGAGAGAGAAAAAAGGGAGAGTGGAGCATGAAGATGGAGAGAAATAGGAAGAGGGAAAAGCGAGCGAGATAAGAGGCACGATATCATCCACGGCCTCATCTCACGATGCTCTCGTTCGGGGTATATTAAGTTTCACCACCCTTCTTCGGTTAATCCGCCTAACTCGCATCCCCCAATTCCTCCTTCTCCTCGTCTCTATCCGCACTCGTAACCTCCGCTCGCCATTTTAGCATCCCTTATAGCCGATCCTCGTAGCAGCTCCCTCTACTTTTATCCCCCGGTCTTTCATGGAGTCTCGGAGTTTTGGCGGTGCTGTGTAAAGGTAGCTGCGTACTATAAACTTCTAGCAAACAAAAGGACGCAGTCTGCGTAAGATTGGAGCTTGGAAAGACGTGAGTTGAGTTCTTATGCTCGCTACCGAGCGGTGCACCAGCTCCGGAAGCCAGAAGGGCCTGAGACCCGACTTTCAACGTGCTCCGTCATCGCGGATGCTCCCTTTCGACGGAGCCGCCTTCGCAATCTCAGCTTGGTACAAGACCGTGTGAAAATCGTAGAGCTCGACTCGTGCCCACCTCGATCCGTTTCATCGCGATCTTTCGCCTGCTTAGGATGTACAGATAGCAAGAAGGATAAGGAAAAGAGCAGAGGACAATCCCGTTGGCGTGGATGCAGAGAATGGCTCTCCCCTTGAGATATACTGCCAATGTGGCGAGTCCACGAGCAAGAGATAGAGAGAAAGTGCAATGAAGAAAGCACCACTAAGAAAGAATGAGCCAAGGCGAGGGAGGAGAGAGAGAGAGAGAGAGAGAGAGAGGAGAAAACCGTGGAAGATGATACATGTATAGTCGCGTAGCAGCTGCTACTCTCGCGATTCACAGATTTGCGACGAAATTGCATCTTAAAAATATGATCCGACTTCATTTCGCTCTTGGGACGAGACGTGCAATGGCCTTATCCCTCTCTCTCTCTCTCTCCCTTCTGCCATTTCTTCTTGCTTCCTTTCTTCGCCCTATACCTGCGACGAATCGCATGTGCACGCCGGCTCTCGCCTCTGTTTCTCGTACTATCTCAGCCTCGAGTTATCTCCAAAACCGGAATCTTTGAGGCCATTATATTTTTCGCGTACGCTTATTATTTCCATTGAGTTCCGGCAAAACGAACTTTTATTCGATATTTAAGCAATGAAAGGAAGCGTCGTAACCGGCTTCTCGTACAAACGGAATGCTCGTAGACAAAAGAAGGGGAACGAGGCCAGCATCGCTCAAAAAAGCCTCAACGATCAGCAGATGGTTACAGCACTCCGGAATAAAAATACTCGTAATCATGTTCTTAAGTAGTTATACGTACTTGGCGAAGTTTACTTCCCCTCGAAACTTCGAAACGAATTGAAGTTTTGATAACACCCTCGTAAACCAGCGGAAGAAAACTTGGCGGAGCATTCGTATCTCGCATTCGTTGCGAGATATGTGTCGGTTGAAGAGAAACATCGACTCAACAGCGGTCGCGGTGATTTAATTGATCGCTAGCTTCGTCCAACAAAATCATTTCTCCGCTGTTCTCCGCTATTTCGAGCCTTTTGAAAGCTCGGTTAAGTAATGACACGTAGAATTCTTGGAAGATCAATCGAATAGATAACGTTGTCGGTATCGGAGTTCAAATAAAGAGGAAGCCTCTGCACCCGAGGGATGAATCTCGCAAATATCATCTCAATTTTGTTTCTCAACAGCGATGGAGATATTGAAATGTACGTTGCCGGAGGATAAAGAACGCGAAAACTTTTCTCACGATTTTTTATCGCTGGTCACCGCGACCCCTTAACCAGATGGATATCGAAGGCGCGCGTACGCTCAACGAAAATAAACACTCTTCGGAAATAAAGCGAACTTGCACCGAAATCGGTCCAAGTACCGAGGGAAATTTTCCGATAATATCGAGTGCTCCCTCTTACCGTGTCTGAATTTTTTTCCATAGCTCCGAGCCACCATCGAAGCCCGGACTATTCGTTTCTTGTACATCTCGATATTTCTCTTCGTGTTCGTGTTTTCTCGCTCACCCTCCTCTCCTTATTCTCGAATCAAACAACGTGGAGAATGCTCCTGCATCCGGTAATATATCACGATTTTCCATGAAAACAGTTCGCCATAGCTCGCGGGCTTTTGCTGCGAATACGTCGGGCACCGGGACGGGGCGAACCGTTCGATACTCCAGTTGGGATGGGAGGATGAGCTGTCAGAAGAGATTCCATATTTCACTGTACGCAGACCATCGGGAAACGCTCTTCTCCGCTATCTGCCCCCTCTAACCTTGCCGTCGAGCCTTTTGTACGTACATTACGCCATTTAATAAGTCCGCGTATGTATACAGAGTGTCCTACAAATCGTGCGAATCACTCGCACAGTGTGAATCTCGACTCGAGAGGAGCACGGGATGCGTTGGCTTGTCTTGCGATGTATTTTCTATGAGACGACGATCGATCGACGATCGTCCACCCGGTGGGACTTGGATATTAACAAGAATCGAGAACCGTCGCTGTACCTTCAATTGCGCTCCAACTACGACGGAACCCAAACGAAGTGCAATTATTTCTTGACTGATTTCGAAAGTTCGTATCGCGTAAGGAAGGCAGCCATCGCGCGGTCGTACCTCTGCCTCTGACAACTGACTTTTAGAATTGGACCGACCTGTACATAACTTTTCAATAACGCACCGCATGTGCCCTCTGATGTACGAAAGATAGTAATTACTGTTGGGTCCAGAAGGTATACAACGCTCTTCTCACAGTACTCTCGTACCGTGTATGTGCTTCATCACTTTACGGTGTTCTCCCTCCATTTTGGGTGTTCATTATTCTTGTCAGCGAGTTGAAACCGCTCGGAGCCAATCCACCTAGTCGCGGAAATCTCTGTAATTATGAGGTAGACGCGGATGAGTAGTCTCGTGAATGAGCAGCGAAAGTTGTTAATTTTGTGCGAAACAGAGTTACTTTCGTATTTTCCGTATTAAATTTTCGTATTTTCGCAATTTTCTTATCCGAAACGGCATCCTCGAAGTAGGGACCGTTCACCGGTCCACCCTTCGGTCATCCGGAAGGAAAAATTCGATCTGGCAACATGTGCGAAGAGTTTGGAAAATGCAGAGGGTCTTACAGCGATAAAATTATCGAAAGTTTCCTCGCTCGAGGAGGATGAGCAGCGCAACGTCTCTCGGCGACGAGTGGACCAGCCCTCACGGCTCGACGAGCATTTTTCTATCGCAACGAGGCTTCTCGTTAATCCGCGTGACGAGCTTCGAATGCCAGTCGCGTAAAATCTTTCGCCGGGCGTGAATTATTTCCTGAGAAGGAAAAAAAAGAATTCTTCGAGAGGGAAGTTTCAGATGCTGGAAAGGATGTCGTATATGTGGACCCGAGTGTGCCAGAGTTGTGCGGTAAGAGATGCTATAAATCCAATGTGGGCGAGTCCGAGAGTGTACGCTTCGCGAGAAAGACAGAATGAGAAAAGAGCGAGAGAGAGAGCTTGTGTGAAAAGCACGTCGGAGACACTTTCAGAATAAAACGCGAAAAACCGAGTCCAAGGAAAAAGGACTAGGAAAAAAAAGGAACCGCGAGACTCAGGAAAAATAGAGGACAATGTAACTACAAAAGTATGCGGCACAGATACGAGAAATTTCACGTGACTATGCGCGCTCGTTCAAAAAAATGGCTATATTCCAAACTTTTCTCTTCATAACAAGTTGGAACGATATCATGCGGCTATTACGTTATAAAATTTCATCGGCTACGCTCCATTGAGGATTGAGAACGCCTTTAGAAAAATGATGGCAAATCGATGAGCTGCGGAGACAAATTTTTTCGCACGAATGGATAGTCGGTGCATCGCGGAGTGTGTGCTGAGCCTTCTAGTCAGATGCCTCGACTCCTGGTGAATCGAGAGACGAGAAACAATAATCAATCGTAATGATCAACACTGATTGGACAGGAAGGACGCACGCCCGTTCTTCTAATCGAAATATACGAGCCGAGCCGAAAAAAGCTCTCAAACTGCAGCACAAAACTCGAAGTAACGGAAAAGAGTTTCGGTACTGAAAATGACTGCGTGCAGCAGGTGGAACAGTAGATTGGATAAAGTCGAAGGAGTTTGCCAGCAAGAGGAAGAATCAAACGTTGAGAATGAGCGCCGGGGCAGAGGCTAAAGGAGAGGAAGCTGATGCAAAAGAGAGAGAGAGAGAGAGAGAGAGAGAGAGAGAGAGAGAGAGAGAGAGAGAGAGAGAAGAGAAGTTGGATGGGAACGGAAAGATTGGAGGGTCGGCACAATACTTGATACTTCCTTCTGCCTTATCGCTGGCTCACCCTACGAGGGACAGCACGAGAGAGGACGGAACGAGGCTATACTTATTTTCGTTCGACTCTAAAAGTTTGAAGAGTCCGCGGTTTGAAAGAAAGACAAGAGAAAATGAAGGAACAGTGGCCAGTCATGGGACAAAGACGCGCCCATGGCTCGAGCTATTTGTGGGCGAGCAGTGGATCGAAAGAGAAAAACAATACGACGCGTGTGTGTGTGTGAGCGGAAGGAGTGGATGAGAGGAGAATGTAGAAAAAGCTCTCGTGGGCCGTCGAGAATGAGGGGTGGAAAAAAAGCACAGACTCTTGAAATTCCTCAGTGAAGCTCCGCGCCGCGACGGAGAAAAACTCGAAGAATCCGAAATGAACGAAGCGTCTCGCTATTACACTATGGATTCGAGAGCTTTTCTGCGGATTCCCTCGCTCTCACTATCTCATTTCTTCGGTGTCATCGTACCGCGGTTCCCTTTGACCGTGCCGGCCAGAACGAGAGACGGAGCCAGCCCGAGCCCCGGAGAAAGAGAACGAACAGACTATACTCTCGGGGAATTCCAGGACACGAGCAATTTCATCGGTCCTCCAGGTGATAGTCGGTGCGCACAGGATTCGTGTGTCGAATCGTTCAGACTCGGAATCCCGGAAGCAAGGGTTTTTCGAAACGTCCGAGTGGAATTTCACTCCAATCTCGCAAGAGACCTCTCTGTTGCCTCATTCCGGAAGTCACTCGCCTTTCTTTTACTAGCGACCGTTTTCTCCGTAGCTCCGTTCAAACGGAACTAAACCGTGGAACAATTTAAAACGCATTACAAATGTTGCGCACGAAAAGCTCGAAATAATCATTATCGATTTTGGTCCCGTTGCGCTCGAAACTCTTCTCGATAAAGTTATCTTCGGAAAAGAAAAAAAAAAAAAAAAACATACTTTTTTTACCGATAATCACTCGTTCCGCTTCGGAATCTTCTTATGCCCGATCGAACAACACGATTTTTTAGGGAACGTGTCGAAACATTTGTTTTTCTCAATTCGACACGCGCACGATGCACCGAAATATCGTTTCGGAAAATAAGCTTCGATGGAAATCGTCCTCGACGTTATTTTCTTATTCGGAAGGGCCGGTCCGTGACAACGAATGAGAATTGTAAAAAGTACGTATGTAGAGAAAAATCGAGGAGGCCACATCGGGTCCTGGAAAAGTCTAGCGTAATCCTCGATTTTCCAATGCTCGGCAAAAATTTCAACGAGAATTTCGAGCCCAAATACGAAAACATCAACAGGGATAGTAGAAACTGGTCCGGGGAACGTGACATCGTGATGTCGAGATGCGAGATACGTGTGCAGCCCGAGCAGAGACCTTGTCCCGGAAGAATTCCTTCTGGAGTTTCGACGCGCTTTCAAGGGAGAGCGTCGAACGAGTCCCACGAGAACGGGGAATGGACGCGCGGGCTCTTCGGAAGCACAACGAAAAATGGCCGAGTTCTAGATTTCTTATTTACTTTTTTGTCTCGTTTCAAACGGCGGTGTCCAATTCTCGTAGCTACAAAACTGGAGCGCGTTATAATTAATAATAGCTTCGCTCGCACATTTATACGAATCGATAATGAACAATCATTTGCGTGAGTTTTCCACGGTGAATGGGGATTTTCAATGAACTGCTTTTATTCTTTTTCAAATTTTAAACGCTTCTCAAAACTCTGGCTTTAAAATGTTTCTCAATCCGATTGACTTTTTCAGTTTTACGGCACGTCTTTTTTCCCGGAGCGAGATCGCACTCGACTCCTGTCTCAGTTACGCCGCAAAACGGGGGTAATCGAAGGTAAACCCGGGGATTTAACCCAGAGGGCTTAACCTTATGCTAAACGAGCAGTAACCGGCCTTTCCCGTCGCTCCGCAAACCCTCCACGAAAACCTTCCACCTCTTCGCCCTGGCCCTCCGCGCTCGTCCTCGACCCCCGGTCCTCTCCCTTATCTCACGTAGATTACAATCCAAGTTTAATCGAGTCGTCCTGTTAATAGCCAAAAACCACGTAACCCCTGTGAAAATCTTGGTACCCGTGCGGCGTGTAAAACGATTCTGAGAACGAGAAAAATCTACTTTTCTCTAATTCGAGCAATCCACTACGGAACTCTTGGGTTCCCCTTCCTCATAATCGTTATCAAACATCTGGAGCGTTTGTGGCATCGAAAAATATGTGCGCGCGTTCCGAACGACGAGTCCGATGACTCCAAAAAAATTGTTCCCACTGAGCAGAATCACGGGGACCGTTTAATTGCGTAGCACTCACCGATTTTAGTGAATTGTTGGAAAGACAGTACCGAGAGCGATCGACACGAAATAATTCAACCGAAGAATTGAAAGAACGAATCGACTCCGAGGCAAAAAAATGTCTCAAAACTGTCTTTCAATTGGGACCCTCCCGTCTTTGTCCTCCGCTCCTTCCGTCCCGGTCCGAACGTTATTTCCCGTTCAATTCTCTCCTCTTTCTCTCGCCGTCTTCGTTCCCTCCGGATATGCCGATGACCCCGTTTCAAATCGATTTCGAATGGCCTGCTTCTCGGCTGGCTAAGAGTGGGTGGAGGCGGGGCGGTGGCGATGGTTACAGGAGAATGGCTTTCCCACCGTTATCGGAAGATGCCAAGCGAAGTCAGGCGAGAAAGCTTCGACGACAACGCCGAATCTCTTAGCTCCGAATCGAAGGGTCGCGGTACAAAGGTGCACGGACTCGTATAAATCAAAAAAATCTCAAGGGTGAGAGCACCCTCGCACCGTTCATCTCAGTCTGATGGAAAAGAGTAGATCGCGAAAGTCGTGTATAAGGAGAAGTACCGATGAAACGAAAGTTCTCAAAAAGAAAACCTCTTTGCCACTCTGTATTAATACCGCGGGAGAAAAAAAAACCGAACTCAAACATAAACCAGGAAAAAGAAAGAGCGACTCTGAGATATTGAAGATAAGAAAAAAACGAAGAATAAAAAATCACATTTCCCCGAAAAATTCTGCGATCGCTCCATCACACTTTCGCTTTTCCCAGCGCATGTCAAGTGTCAAGCTGCGACGGATAAAAATAACAATCGTCCTCCGTGGCAATGGAGAAAGGAAACTTAAAAAGTTGATGCAATCGGAGCAAATTTCCATGTCGCAATCACAACATACGAGCGAACGAGCAGGGAAGCGTGTCTGACTACGCGACGAGTTTCACTACTTAAAAGTAGTAGAAATCCCAACGAAATTATAATGAAGCCGATGTGTTTACACGAGGACGCTTACATCGCGAGCCCAGTTGAAAACGAGCCTGATTTATCGCACATCCCTATCACGAAGTTACACAGTCGAGGAGCAGTCCGAGAGAGGCAGGGGGGCGGGGATCCCGAGGGGTGGAGCTCACGAATACAGATACGAGTACAACTCTTCGTTGGCTATTATAAAGTAACGACAGAGGTTTCGCTCCGTATATACAAAATTATTGCTCGCACAAGTACGACACGTTTGCTTAATATACAATTATAATTGACCGTAATAAATAAAGTTCAAACCCCGCGTACAACTATGAACGTATCGTGTTACACGGGTCGCTATCTACGTATGGGCATTTCCGTTTCGAGTCGAACATTTTTCATGGCTCTGATAGCATCGAAATTCTGCAGGGATGTTAAAAAATTATTACGAGAACAATTTTCAATAGTTTTTTCTCTGTCAGCGAGCATTAAAACGAAAAAACGAGTGCACCGCGAAAACGAATCGTGTCAAAAGGTTTCTTGGCCAATGTTCGACACAAAGTTATTCAAATCACGCAACAAATTCTGGTCGTTGCATCGAAAATTCGGTTTCAGTATTTAGTGAAAATTTCTAGCACTCCCCTTTCAGTTGCTGGGAATAAATAATTTTGGCGAAAGCAAAATACGATTTCGTAGTCAATAAAAAACGTTGGTTTCCGGTGTGAGAATTATTGAAAATTGCACACTAAAATAGTGCCGTTTACGCACGTCGCATCTTCGATCCTCGTAGATCTCGAAAGACAACACGAGTGCGGTTACATTTAGAATACCGAATGAAGAAAAATCCCGTTAGTACGAAACGACCGGGGGCGGAGGCGTGATCGGGCGCATGGGAAGGCTCGTGATTCCAGGCACGCTAATATAATGTTTTATGGTCAGAGAAACAGAGCACCCGTACTTACAAGTTCGTTAGCGTTAATAAAGCAAGAGGTTGGTAAAGCGTCGTCCGACGTCGAGCAGAGAAATGATCGTTGAACTCCGCTGCGACGAACTCCCCCATTCGAAGGAGCGGCTTTAAGAAGAGATGAAACGTCAGCGAGCTACTTTCAATGGGATCATAATATTTCTACGAAACGTCGTTTTCTCCTCTCGCCACATTTCCGATAAAATCCAATATAGCACATCGAGCAATTGCGAATATTATATTCATATGTGCATGTATATATTTACGTATCAATCTTGGGGATCTCGCTGTTTCAGGGTGATATACTGACTCACAATCAGTCAGCGAGAATCATACAGTCGAATCAGAGCCTCGTATTGCAGAGCGTGACTCGTGGGAGCGCCGGATTTTACGTTTGCTCCGCCACGAATGCACTCGGTGAAACTCGAAGCGAGCCACTCCATCTACGTGTTAAATGTGAGTTCATATACCTATACGTGCCTATATATTTGTATGTTTACATGCACACGCGTGTGCATACAGCCCCGTTACAAAGACCAATAGAACGACTTTACGAACGAGCCGAGCGAATACATATCGAGTCCGGTATAATCTGCGGGGAATTTGCATGCAGTGTACGCGAGCCGATTGATTTTTGTCAATTTTCCAACATGGCGAATGTCAACGCCATTATATAGAGTATGTATTTTCGGTATGAGTGAATATAAATATATATTTGTGTTTATACGGATGGAGTCTGTGTGCGTATGTGTGTGTGTGTGTGTGTGTGTGCTGCTGGCGCAAAATTGTGCGAACGTTCGATTTGACCCTTTACCCGAATCCACTCTCGATCCATCTCACTCCGGTGCTCGATTTGTTGTGCGCGAAAAAGTCATTTCGTTCTATCGAGCTTAACCGTTATCGTGTTTGCAATACCGATTTTATCTCGCCGCATCGTCACAGGCGCCTCGGAATTATGAATTTTATTAGCGAATCATCATTTTAATCGTTATACAGTGACGAGTGTCGTTGTTAAGGCGACGTTAAAGTGGCCTGTGCAAATATTCATTTCTTATGATATTTAAAAATCGGGTCTTTCGACTCTCGTTATCATGAGCGGTAGCCCACAAACGGTTCTTCCAACGCGGTTATTTCACGTGAATTTAATCGAATGTTTTCAACCGCGAACACGCGTGGGGTTTATTTGTCGATGGACTTTCGTGTCCTTGTCGAATAAAACTATCCCGAAACAGTTTAGGGTGTATTTTATAAAAACGTAAATTTCAATTGAGGTTGAGAGTTTCGAGCTTGAAGGTATGGAAATAAATCGAACAGGGCATTTTTATTCATCACAAAAGAGCAGGCCATTCGGCTAGTAAACATATGTGCCATGCCGTTACACGCGTGTCCCCCGATGTGATTCGTGAGTGGCATACTCGAAATAGAAAATTTTTCAAAGTTCCAAACACGTAGAAAGCGCAGTGTCGATGAGAAACATGAGACGAAATATTTTCCGCTGCATTTACGGTCTACTTTGAAATCAGAAAGTTTCGTCGAGTCGAACTAGCAACGGATGCGGAGAGTCAAATATACAGACGGATCCTGAGAACGTCGAGTATACGTAACTAAGACGAGTTGACACGATAATTTAACTTGTCGGAGATATTTTTATTCACTTCTTTAGTCAGTATTTTCGCGCACATGCAGCTTCGCTAATTAACGATACGACTCTCTCTCTCTCTCTCTCTCTCTCTCGGTTCTTCCTTTTTTCCCGAGATCCCGAAAGACCAACTTCGCTTTGAAAAATGATCGACTTCGTTCTCCCCGCGCCGCAAACATTTCGCTACACGTATTTTTTCTTCTCCTATTATTTGTGACGTTTACTACGCCCGCGAGAGTTGTTTGGGAAGGAAAAAAAGATGGACGGAGTTCGATATCGCCGGTCCTCAGGTGAAGTTTCTTCAACACGAATAAAAAGGAAGAGGGTGTTTGATATCTCTGTTTATGTATATATAACTGTTCATACGTCTTTAAGTAAAACGTATACACGGATGTGGATGAGTAAATATGTATATAGAGACGACGTATGTATATATGAGGCTACGAAGCAAGGAAAGGAGAAGCAAGAGTCCAAAGCGCAGATAGTATACTTTCGAACTTTTATATATATCCGACCTCCGCACTTTCCACACACTCGATCCTTGTCGTGAATATTTCAAACGTACTTAAGATTCGTCTACATTTTTTATATCCAATTCTCGGGTTATATCGCTCGTCCATGAACCACCCGCAAGAGCCGGAAGAAAAACGTTGCTCGAATATTTGCTCACTGCGTATATCGGACAAAGCCCAAAGCAAATCATTGGCTACACTTTGACAGACGAAAAGATCCGTTGAGGTTTATCAATTTCACTTGGAAGAAAAAGCTTATTAAATTATATGTCTACGAGCTTCCCTCGCTTTTTCTTAAGGTCAAACGATATTTTATTGCTTACCGTTCAATAAGATACTGGGCAAAATTCTCATATAAATTGCTGCTTTTATTACACGCTCAATTTTCTTTAAAGCCTTGTGTACGCACTTGCAGCGGGCGAAAAAACGTGAATTTCTTGATTTTTTTTCGACAAGAAAATAAATGTTTATTGAAAAACTTTGAACGTTATTCATCAGTACATATGTTCATGTACTTGGACAATTTTTTTCATGAAAAAATTTGTCAAAATGGCGCAACTCCAGCTGTGTTCCAGTAGCAGCTTTTCTTGAGCATCAGCTACGGTGGACATGATAACTAAAAAACTATGTTGATCCAATCCATACCTTATTTATTATAATAATATAGCTTGGGCCTGGACGGAGGATTTCTAAAAATTTTGATTTAAAAAAAATTGTGACAAATGGTGGTTAACGAAAAATTCATTTTTTGGGGTGCTAAATTTTCGGTTTTTTTGTTACAATTTTTTTTACAACAAATTACGAAATCCTTCGTCCAGGCCCTGGCTATTATTATAATAAATAAGTGCTATAAATTTCGTATGGATCGGATTAATAGTTTTTTAGTAATCGTGTCCCCCGCAAAGGTATTTTTCAAAAAAGACGGTTCTGAGATAATCGCACTTAAAGATTCAAGTATTAGACGACCTCGCGCACCGCGGGCGCTCGATTGAAGTACCCATAGCTACGAATTTAATGCTCCGATCTTAATGAAATTTCGTGAGAATATTCTCCAGACGTTATACTTGAAAAACATCCAATGAAAATATTTTCGATTTTTCCGCCCATCACAAGTGCACATTAAATATTCTTTGGTTTTGAATTACCTTCAAATTCGTTATTCTTTTCGAATGATCAATGAATTTAAAACACTATATTTGAACAAAGTTTATTTACACGCCCGTGGAAAATGAGTTTAAAACTTCTCGTGAAACCGCACAAACATGGTTCGAATCATGGGCTTCGTTCTAGTGGAAGATTCATCGTAACCGGCGTTCAACGATTTATTATTGAAAAGCATCCAGCTGAACGTTTTTTTTTTTTTTATCGAACAGATTTATCGAGATGGGAAAAAGCTTCAATATTGTTACTATGCGATTAAAAAGTGCAATACCAGCTTGACTGATGGAAATTTTTAACAAAATTACTGCTGGAATCTGATTCAAAAATTCATTCGGTAATTGCTCGATCGACTTACAATCAGGATAAATTGGATTGAAATAATAATGAGAATGTACGATTGATGTTGAATGGGAGGATCGGATGAGACGGTTTGAAAAAATGAAAATTTTCCGAGTTTTCTCGTTTGGTTTGCAGCCCGAATCGATCGATACTTCGAATATGAAAGATCTCAAGTAATAATTACCGTTTCACAGTCTCGCCGATGTGCAAGGAAGATCGAATTATAGTGGTGGGAGCATCGCGCGGCGAGTCCCTCAACATAAGCTGCAAAGTTGAGGCGGATCCACCGGTGCGAAACTTTCGTTGGAAATTCAACAACAGCGGGGAGACGCTCGAAGTGTCCCCGAGGAGGTTCACAATACCGTCACCAGGCGAGCCGGACGGGGTTAGCGTATTGAAATACACGCCGGCCACCGAGCTCGATTATGGCACACTTTCGTGCTGGGCGAACAACGAGATTGGCACACAATCGAGACCGTGTCTCTTCCAGATCGTTGCAGCCGGTGAGATATATTTCATGTTATTTCACGAATAGAGTGCCTCGGAAGCAGAGCGGACCGTTGAGGACCCTCGAGCGGATTAAAAAAAGTGCCGAAAAACTGCAAAATCGTTTTTTTGCGTTCTTTCATCGCCTACAAATGAAGCGAATCTCCCTTTTGCATTCAATATCACTGGAAACATTCCGAAGCATAATTAAAGCTAACTTGCTCACGAGACCAGCTTTTTAGCTGGCCTCGCGAGTGAAAATCCCGGCAACTATGATATCCCGGACTCGTTTGTAACTTTCGTCATGTACGCGAATACCGTAAATTCTGGCGAACGCGCACGTTTCCGAGGCGCTTATTAGTATATAGCGGATAAAATCAACTAAATATCAAACAAACGTGAACATTCTGCTATTTAGCGAGAGTATCTACCCAAAGAGATATGAGCCTGGCGTTCCGTTGTCCGTTCAAAACTCCATCCGCGTACGTTTTACATATCAGCATCATATTTTCGCTTGAGTAACGTCGAAACTTTCGAGTTTAAAATGTTACTATTGAAATCTCGAGAGCAGAAGCTCCGGAGAAAATAGCGCGTGCATGCGCAGCGCTATTAACAGTAGCTTGACTACACCGGATATTTAATTCCCGAGGAAGGGTCGATTCTTTGAAAACGTGATTTCGGAGGTTTCGCAAATTTCATACTCGGACGCATTGGCAAATGAGCAGGTAACAATGAATACCGTTAAATACAAGGTAATAACGAAAAATTTTACGAATACGAAAACTCCGGATACGAAACTTCATCAAATATTTCGATGGTGGAACCTATGCAGACGCGAGTTCGAGCCAAGAGATTTTGGCTTTAAGAGGATTTCCAGCTTCCGCGAGAAACAGTCCAAAATGCATACAGCATCCCATCAAATGCGAATATTCGATCGGTAATCAAATGAAACCAGAGGAAAGTTGAATCGCAGGAGTCGGTTAAAATAGAGAAAGGAGCGAGAGGAACTGAAAATTATTAATACGCTGTTCAGACCTCACACGATGTCGTTTCCACTGGTTCGTGTACGCTCGCTATGGAACAATAATCATCGTTCCAAATACAATTGGATAATTAATGTACTTAATATTACAGAGCGTACAGGAAAAACGGATAGGGAGGCGAAATTTGAAATACAATATATCTCGTCGGTGCTGGGCGCTCGTTGTCCGTGCAACTCTTAAAACAATGTATGAATTAATGATTCGAGCATTTTCCAATAACTCGGTACAATCGGGACGGGCCTGGCATTTATTATTGCACACGTGAATATAGGGGATCGATGAATCATTTATTACGAGGAGGAATAACGACGACTCACGACCAAGCTTGAAGCGCTCTATTATCGTTCGAATGAATAAATAACTGAAATGAGCCATTTCGCCAGGAGCCGGATCGGAGAGCTATTTCGGAACGCTCGCTGCTGGTCACTGAAAGATGGAGAAAATTTCGTTAATTGTTACGGACTCGATAGATTTCGTATAAACTATTTATTTATTGTCCGAATTCGGGGGAACTGCATCAACGAGGGATTTCATTATTTTAATCGATCCGGCAGTATCTCGGCACGAGATTTCGTTGAACCGTATCTTTGATCCGGATGACGCGGGGCTGCAGAAAATTCAGCCAAATTTAGTCGACGATTATCGGAGGTTATTATATCCTCCGCGGTAAAATGCTCATATTAGAGAGAAGCTGATGAGAAAAAAGGGAATGAGAAAATGAGGAAAGTTGAGAGGAAAAAAGGTGGAAGAAATGATGAAGTGATCGAATGCGGAACTGGAAAAAATGATCGGCCAGAAGAAGCCAACGAGAGAGGAACGCGCCGAAGGCGAGAGCGGGCCGAAGGGAACGGAGGGATCAACAAGAGCGATGTGTGAACGAGAGAAAAAGCATGGGATGAAAAATTCGGTGAAAGATCGAGAGGAAAATAGAGCACGAGAAATAAAGGGTTGGGGGAACAGGACGCACGGAACCGTTAATTCTTCGTTGATTTCACGAAGCGCTCGAAGCGAGCGGTTTCCGGTTTTCCACGGGGCCGGAAATCGAGGTTGACGTTGACGAGAGGAACGGGAGGAGACGCTCTCTCTCTCTCTCTCTTCCTCGTTTCAACGTCAACCTGTATAACCAGAACGATCTGTGTGCCGAAGGGTGAACGGAGAGGGCGAGAGAGCCCGCGCGGGAGGAGGGAAAAAAAGTAGAGTGGACGTGGACGAGAGTGTCGTTGCCAGCATGGAGGTTGACGGACGGCGGCGATGCGAATCAAAACGAAATGACTCCCGCTCGTTTCATCCATCCACCGAATCGCCAAACTCTCTTTACTTCGGTTTCCTAGTTTTTTTCCATCTCTCTCATTCTCGTCCTCGTAGAATTGACTCACGTTCCTCCTTTCCCTGGCAATTCTATGGGGGCTCTCTGCTCTTGCTTGAGCAATTATTCGGCCGAACGCGGCCTTTGAGCCGCGTTTACTGAAAAATACTAATTTCAGCATTGAATACATAATTATAGCAAACACTTTCGAGCCTCCCAACATATTTCAAACTTTTTCAATTATGTGCACAGAATGAAAATATTATCGCTTATTCTCTGCATTTTATTTATAAAGTGTTTACAGCGATCAATTGGAAAGCTGCGCGCACTCGCTTCGACGCCGGTAACAAAATCAAATATAAATATGAAAAGATCAAAATTTCATTGCATTATTTGCTGATACTAAAAACGTGGGCGGGTCGCGTCAGAAAAATTCGATTTCCCGGAGAGAGAAAGCACCTCGCCATTATGGAACTGAATTGGTTTGTTACAGGCAAACCATTCCCGGTCCGGAATTGCACGCTTGCCAATCAAACGTACACGAGTGTCGAGGTGAAATGTGTGCCCGGTTACGACGGAGGATTACCGCAGAAATTCGTTTTAGAAGTTTATCACGGCGATCTCGACTTTTTGCCGAGTATAAGACCGCTCTACAACGTTTCCGCGCTCGAAGAACCGGTCTTTGCACTTTCAGGACTGGAAGCATCGGTGGACGCTGGCGTTCACGTTGCTATATACGCGGTCAACGCAAAAGGGCGAAGCCAGTCAGTCATCCTCGGAGAAGTGACTTTCCGAGATGCCGAAAAACGTACGGGTGAGTTTTCAACTTTTCGACGACCTTTTTTTTCCAATCGCCGCATTTTATTATCCATGCGTTTGCACACGTCGCGGACGGACGCATTTTCTCCGCAAATAAAATACTTAAAAATTATTGCTGAAGATTGTGAAGGAGGTAAGAAAAATGGAGCTAGTGGCGGATAGAAAAACGGTAAGCAAGACAGATCACCGCACCGGCGTGTGTAACTTTTAAACTACCGAGTACACCTTACCAAGCTGAAAAGAGCGGAAGTTAGCCTGGAAAAAGACTTTGTGATAAGAGTGAACAAGAAAATATGCAGCTGAAACACTTATGTAAATAGTTGTCGTGTTACTTCTTTAGAATTTCAAATATAACGACGCAAATGTATATACGTATATATCGACGCTCAGAGAATCTAAAAAATTGAATTACTTCCCGCGCAGCATCACGCAGTGTCTCTCCGGAGAGTATATTTTATTTTAGTGTTTTTTTTTCCGACGATTCGGACCATTTTGTTGGATCGGATTTCTGCTCTTATTTTCCTCGAAACAAAAAGTTCTCTTTCTTCGAGTGAGAAAATGATTTTTTACAAAAAAATCAAAAAAAAAAAGCGATTTTGCATTGAAATTCCTGTGTACGTAGGAGAGAAAGTGAGGAAACGTTGCATGCGTCTCGTCAAGTCGTCAGACGAGGGTTACTATTAGGGTTGCTCAGCCCCGCACGCCGGAAATGGCCGCTGCCTAATTCTTTCGTCTCAAAATGGCAACCGGAGAGCATTCTTACAGGACGAATTTAGGGAAAAAAGAGCTGCAAAATTGTCCCCAAGTTGGGCAAGTTGCACCGGAAAGAGATAAACGAGCTAATTATCTTTACGCGTGTGAGGAAGTGCACTCTGCTGCTACTCGCCCTCTCCTTTTCCCCTTTCTTCTTCCTGCAGAAAAAGCCCGACGTAAAAACATTTAATGGCAGAGAAGAAATAGCGAAGATAGGGAGACCCGCAAAGAAATAAAAAAAAAAAGAGGCTTGAAAGCCCCGCACAAGTTTTTAGTATCAAGTCTCTTCTGTACGCTCGTTCTGTTTTCAAGGGGACAGCGAAAGAGAGAGAGAGAGAGAGAGGAGACGAAGAGAGTTAACTGAAAATTGTATTTAATTGTCTTAATCACATCGCATTATTACAACGAATGTATGTTGCAAGCGAGAATGAAATGTTCATTTGAAAATACAGTAGAAAATAAAAGATAGAAGAAAATCTTTGAAGTTTTTTTTGGATACGATTTTCGTCGGATCGCCTTAACGCGAAGTGACAGATAAACGAAGTTAATGAGAAAAATCGGCACCGGTAAGGTCTTTGAGGTCGAGATAGAGTAAAAACAGGAATGAGTGAAGTTAACGACGAGACAAAAAATGATAAGAAGGGGGCGCGGTGGAGCAAAGGGCAAATGGTTCGAGGCACGGGGCGGGGGAGAAAAAGGGGATGAAGGAAGAGGTCACGGGAAATTTCACGGTTGGCTCTGAGCAGCGGAGCGCGTCACTGGCTTAATGTCCAAAAAAAGTATATGAAGAATAAGAAGCAGAAGAAGAAGACGAAGATGATGAGGAAAAGGAAAAAACGAAAGGGTGTAAGCATTGGCCCGAGAGCGAAGGTGCAGAAATGAAAGTATAACGAAGCTGAAGAGGGAAAAGTATGGGTCTCAAAGTACAGGAGGAGACTTGAAAGAAAAGATAGATAAATTTCATGAAAGAAAAAAAGGCTCAGAAGGCAGCCGGAGCGAATTGATAATAAAACGCGATCTTGAGTAACCGTCGTACTTTTTTCATTCGTATATATCTCGTACTTTTTATTATAATATATCTCATAGACTGCCGTACCGAGCGATGGAATCATTATCGATAATTGCTTTTCTCGATTATCTCATCGTTGCTACCTGCTGGAACAAGGAGTGCAATTGTAAGCTACAAAGAACTGGACGAACAGAAAGAACGAAGAACGAAACGTCACGAATATCCAAAGACTGCGATAGCTTACTTATTAATAATCCACAAAGAAACGTTGAGGCTTTATGGAACAGTGATATTCAACAAAATTTAAACATCGATGGACCCGCTGGAAGATTTACTTATTCTAATTACTCGATCCGCCTTCCTCTACCGCGATCGAACGAAGCCCCAACCCATCATTTCTTATCCTCTTCTCTCCGCTTTTTATCAGGTCACAGCACACCGATAACGAAGCATCGGGATTTTAAGAATATCACTAAAGCGATCGGTAAACAATTGCCGCGGGGAAAAGTAAACGTAATTATATGTCCTTCGATCCTCCAGATCCGGACGCTTCCGTACCCCGGCCCGGAGCCTCCCGGATAGCCCAAAGAGAAAGAGAGCGACGCGCTCCGAGCAAAAAAGAAATAATATTTTACACGGAGAGTCCTAGGGAATAATACGAGGCTCGGTTTAACCGATATTTTATGGGTCGAGATGTTATATAGCGAAGCTCTGCTACGCTCGGGTTTCGTAGTCGTTGTATAGTTTAACGTCGATGTGGTGCGTTACCAGAGGAGCACGAACGTGCTCGGCTATACGAGAGGTTCGCCCTGTGGTCATACATCACCAGAGCAGATAACCAACCGTTCTATTGTACCCCTAACCGTCGTTTATATCGATATGACGGCTGATCCGGCAAGGGAAAATACCCCTCTGCTCCCTCCCTCCCGCGCAGTCACGATCTCTCTCTCTCTCTCTCTCTCTCTCCCGACTCGAAATTTCACTTTTTCTTGTCTTTTTCCCCTCTTCGGAACACTTCTGCAAGGGTTTCTCGACTCGTGCCGACTTCACTGTTAAATCTATCCCCCCGCTCGAGTACTTTCGCAGTGGCTGAACATCACGAGCCACATCTACTTACAGTTATGAATTGCTTTTCACTCCGGATAAAAGATAATGTACGAGGGATTCGAAAAACTTGTGTTGCACAGTTCCTTACATTAGTCACCATGAATTTCAACATGGAGATTGGTATTGGGGTTAAAATTTCATGGAGGATTATATTTTCATTGAAAATTTCGAAAACATGGAGAAAATTTTGTTTTCATCCACCGAGATTCGGATTTCTGCTCTTTGGCCTAATTCGCGGCTTTTCTTTATACCAGGCCGGAGGTTTTCTCTCGACGTGCCCTTATCTTCGGAGGTAACCCCGGGGCCAGAACCACCGGAGAAAACGGACTTAAAACGTCAAGCCCAATCGATAGGTATCCAGTCAGCTGGACAACGAGATTTCGTGACTCCCCTGAGGCTGAAGGTAGACCCTCTCGCGAATGGAAAGTCGGAGGCTGCTTTTCCCTTAGAACAAGCAAGCTTTGAACAAATATTTATGCACGGCTCCGTGTACTGTTAACAGAACTCTGCGACGTGTTCTATTAACTCGAGAGGAAAAAATGAAACTAAGGTATTTCGAAGAAGTCGGTGCGCAACGTGTATTTTTATGGAAATCAGACTCGGTTGAAATGGATGAAATTTGAGAATTTCGATTCGGCGAAAAAATAGTCCGCGCGGTTTTTCTCCTCGCAAAAGTGAATTTATTCATCTCCGAGCCAGCTCCAAGAGCCTCGTACCGCGTTGAATTCCGAAAAATCCTCACGAAAATCTCAACCACCTTGCGTTAAACATACAAATATAGCGCAACACGAGCGGTATATTATGCATAAAGTAAATGCTGGCTTTGCTGGTAACCGTGTAGCATGGTTTACTGGGATATGCGTCGAGTGTGCGTCCCTATGGAAGCAAATGTGCTCCGGATATGACGCAGTTTGGCTTCAACGACAACAAGAGCGTCAAAAACGTCGCGGCGCACTGATGAAACTCTGTATCGAGGACGAGAAAGCCTCAAGTTACAAGAGTTCGTCGGAGTTGCATCAGAAAAAGCGGTCTTTTCTCCACCAAACTCAAAAAATACATATTTTTATATAGTTGTGTGCGTTATTAGGAAGCATCCTCATTGTATAATACGTACATTCATTTTTATAGCTATACGGTGAAGTACAATTCGAACGTGAACGATCCAAAGGAAAATTCGGTTTTGCTCAACTCGCGAAGCAGCATGTTTTTATCGATGGAGTATCTCGAGCAGAAAATACGACGTAGAGATCCTCGGAGGGGGCGACCAGATCGCGTTTTTGTCGCAAATATTTTCATTCGATGCCCCGGGGGGGATGTGAATATAAAGAAATAATGTCGATAAAAAACGCAGCAACAAAAAAATCACAACGAAAGTTTGAAAAATACTGTTCAAATGGTACATCCGTCCGTGGATTTTGCTATGCAAAAATGCACTATTGATTTTCTCTCTTTTTCCCTTTTTTCATTCTTCGTGCTCGCCCTTATATACGGAGAGAAAGAGAGAGAGAGAGAGAGAGAAATTGAATTTGATCGGTTCGCTCGATTTATTTTACCGTCTGTTTTACTCGATATGTTAATCAAAACGTTTGTCGTTCTTCCATCGATTTCCGTCGAGAATATTCCTTATTCTATGAGGACGAATTCGAAAAATCTTAGCGCCAGATTCGCACCGAAGGGGCTAGAAGGTGGAGAAAAAAAGGGAGTCACCGATGCAGCGATCGGATTGTGTGCGGACGGTTGCGAATAAGTTCGACAAGTTTCATTCGGGCCAGAAGGTCGTGGATGAAGAGGGATGAGGATGGAGAGAAGGCATTAGGGATCGAGTTTGGATAGCGTCGAAAGGCCCTCTGGGAGCTTTCGAAACGGTTGTGAGAAATCCTCAAGCCTCTCCTTTATGGTACAGACTCGCAGCCGAAGAGAGCGAGAGAGAGAGAGAGAGAGAGAGAGAGAGCGAAAGAAGAGGCGCAGTGCAAAGAGAAGGGCGAGTGGAAGAGGAGCCAACATCCCGAGCACCTTCCTCGAGAGAACCACCCCTCGGTACAAGCCTGCTGCTGGCTCGCCACGACTCCGCCAGCAGAATAATTTCGGTAACGGTGCCCCGCGGAAATTCAAATTAGGGGTAACGACGTCGTGGAAGGGAATGGATGATAACAGGAGCGAGATAACGGGCCATCGACAACGCGACGGCAGCCCCGTTGGTTATGGCACCAAAAGCGGTAGAATTTGAGGAGGGAACTAGTAGAGATGAAGTAGAAACGGGGGGGGGAGCCTGCTGTGGATTCAGGAAGGAGGGAGTGCTCCGAGAGTGATGAGAGAGTGCCTGGTTGGGTCGTCGCCCGAAGCTAAACTATTATGTCACACGAACCCATGTATGGAGAATTTGACTTGGAATCGGCCTAGGAAACACGGCAAATTACGTAGGCCATTCCCAGAAAGAGTGACGTAAAAAACGCTTTATTGCCCGAGCGTTATTTCGCGTTGCGATACGAAAGGATAAAAGTTCGTAATTGCAAAGGCCCAAATCGCCGTCCATTTTGCCCCATTCGCAATAATCTGCGCTAGCATCGGTGAAATATCATGCAACTGATAAGCACGACGAACCACCAAATTCATCGGGCTGAAATAAGAAGTCCGCGGAGCGAGAAAAACTCCGCGTCGATACGTATTTGCATGAGGAATCTAGAAGTGATCAGTGATCGAGATCAACGTACTGCGCCGCACGCAGCCTGCTCCGAGCTGCTTCTAAGCCTCCGAAAATCCGACTAAGCCAACTCTCTCGGTCCCTCACTTCGTCTCTATCTCCTCGACTCTCGTGCCAATAAGTCGTTATCGTGGACAAGATTTCCACTCGATCCTGACAACCGCATATGCAGCGGGATCATCTTCCTGGAAATTAGCTTTGCACATGCAGACGAAGAAGGGCAAATGTTTCTTGCCGTTAGGTCCTCGCATACGTAAAGCACACATTCGATGAATGTAGTTTGCAGATAAAGTTTATATCGGTCGTCTCCCCTGAATCCACCCGCCCCCGCTCCTAGTCCACCCGCCCGCGATTTGCCAGACTTCCAAAGCTATATGTACTTTGTTCTCGACGCCAGACCTCTCGCGAATCAATCGATAGGATGCTCTCGAAATTGTTTGGAAGCCTCTCTCATTCCAATTACGAGAATAGGAAACCGCATCGAACATTTGAAATTGAAGTATCCTGCCCCCATTCGGATTTGGAAAACTCTCGTTTTCCGTTAACTCTCGTCGGCCCAGCCAAAATTCGTGTAACGAGGCCTCGTTCACGCGAAATTAATCAACGAGTTTTCACTTTTCATTTTTACACGCTGGAAAACTTTTGACAGGCATTTCTGTGACAGCTGCTGGTTTGTAACTTAATCGATGAGAGTTCCATAGACAACAAAAAGTTATCACGGAAAGTCCTAAGTTCCCGTGCGATCAGCAAATCAGGGATTTCACTCGACGAAGATCTTAGCAGAATGAGCGGCTGGATGTTTAGCTGTGGTACCTCTGGGGACAGTTATTAACTTATTATTAGATTTTCAAGCGTATAATTGGATATAAGATCCGGAAAGTCCAATGGAGCGTAAGAACAGTAGGGGATTGGGATGAAACCAGTTTATGCCGACTTAAGGGCGAAATTGATCCCCAGGTGTCCTTTGGAGTTTGACTTGGAATTCTGGCCCGAAAGCGTGGCCGAACACTGCTAAGACTAAAAGCCAAGATTTCCGAGGGAATCCAACCCTCCCAAATCCCCTTGAGATCCAATCCCACACATCGATCTTTAACCCTCTTTCATAAGGTCCAGCACTGTCTTACCGATTCCTCGGCGATCTCGTGGCCCTTTCGTACTTCATAGTTGTAATTAGCTTTAAAGATTTATCGTAAAGCGGCACCTGTCGTCGGGCTCAAGGTTTCTACCAAAGTCATTTGATGTTTGCATCTTCCTGGAAATATGGCGACACCCCGATCCATCTGGACTGAATTAGGAAACTTAAGAAACGAGCCATTCCCAAAATCGCGATGACCTGTGACAAGGTTGAGCCTCGGTCTCGGAGAATTCGCCATCTTGCGTTTTTGTTTTTCAATTACGGAGCGAGAAGAAGAAGGTAATATAACTGAGCTGTATCCCAGACGTGGAACAAACCACGCGCATTAAACCTGGCACGACATTAATATTCAACCGAGAGAATTTGGGAATAAACGAAGAGCAGAGGCGAAGAGAGACGCTCGAGGGAAGCTGCGGAGAGAGGGTGACGCAGGGTTAATTCTCCAGCGGGGTGAGTTGTCGCACTTTCGAGGGTATAACTCGGCAGCGGCAACGTCGTCGGCGACGACGACGATGGAGACCCTCTCGCCACCCTTAAAGCGAGAAACCAACGAGAGTTTTGGTGCTGGCAGCTCGAGGACTGATAAGTGGGAACCAGCCGAATTAACCAAGATATTTATCTTGGGGTACAATCACGGGGAGGCAGGACGAGGAAAAGAGATGTAGAATGAGAGAGAGAGAGAGAAGTGGAGCCAGGAAGAGAAAAGCAGACGAAGAGCTAGAACTGTAAGAGCGTCAACTGAATCCTAAATCAGCGAGTTTGAGGGCGCTACCGTCGCGTTTTGACTGTTTCTCTTATACATGCGCGTGTATAAACGTATAGAAGCCAGCAGCAAGAAGAAACCGGATCATCGTCAAGCCAGAGGCAGAGAATATCACGAGGTGGGCAAACGAGAGCCAGAAATTCACCATTCAAGCCAAAAGTCTAAACTCCTCCTGAACCTTCCTCCTCATTCTCTCGACGCGGCCACGTCCCGTATGCGACAAACGTGCCCAAGTTTCAACGACTTGTTTATTGTGCCCTTTCGGGGACGCAGCCCCTCGCATTATTTCCAAATTATTCCAAAGGATTCTACTATATCCGTGTGCGACCATCCAGATTTATTACTTTTATTATACCTTGGAGCGAACATCCGAGCTCTGTAAATGTTGCATTATTAAAATATATAACCCGTCGCGCACTGCACGCCAATGAACTTTTTCGTTTCTTCCTGCTCCCATTAATCCGAATCCCGCGCCCGGAATATCCCTATTTCATTCGCAAATGGACCCCATTACTCGTATAAATGCAAACAAATAAATGCTTTTCTCACAAGCTGCGATAAAAGGGTCAACCTCCCTGAAAGCGTCGGGGGCGTGAGAAAATCTTGCAAGAGACTACAGCTCGATACTAGTTCCGAGTGGCGAAAATCTTGGAATTATTGGACCACCGTGAGGAGCGAGAGAAAAGGCGAGAAAGCGTGAAAAGTAACAGAGAGAGAGAGAGAGAGCGCGAAGGGGGGGGGGGGGGAATAAAAAGTAAAGAAGGGGAGGCAACGAGCTAGATTGGTTGAAGGGACACCGGTAGCTTATCTTTACTACCCTCGATACGATGGGTGCTCACCACAGACGTTTCCTCTCTTCGTCCATATACTTTGCTATATATTCACCAAAACTCGATTAAACTCCCATTACAAGTTTTACGAGATGGGATGCATCCTCATTCGTTTTTACTGGATAGCCCGACCTATATATTTATACGCTTAATATTATAGGGTGCGCTGCGCGCTTCCTCAAAAACACGAGTAATTACAACGCGATCGCATAGATCGATACGAGTGGCCCGGAAGTTCGGAAAACTCACTTCTCCGTTGCACACTTCCCTCGTTTGTTCAATCATCAAAATGACTTGCTTCAGAAACAAAATAATATTTACTTTTACTAAATTAGGCTAATGAAATGAACTATTACAAAGTTGAAAAACCCGGTGCACGTTTCTCGAGTGTTAAATCACTTCAGCTACCCCTTTTTTTCGTTACCGTTCGACATGAAACTTATCATTGGTTTACGGCGTTTGCCACGATGAAAAAAGAAAAAACGAAAAGAAGTAAAGAAACCAAATGAGCTCGTGAGGTCAGAAACGCTCGTCTGACTCGAAACATCCGGTAACTCCCTTTTCTTCTTTTTCCTCTCTCTCCCCCCGCTTGCTCTCTTCGTCGTTACTTCATTTCTAGCGGCTTTTTTCGCTAGCTCCGCTGCATGAAAACGCTTTTACTAATTATCCGACAAAAACATCGGGCAGAGTCCCACGCTCGTTCTCCCAACGCTATCCACGATCCTCTTCCTCGCACACTTTTACCACGAACATCATTGCCTGCATTCGGAACGCTCGAGTTCTTGGATTTCAACAAAAATTGACGTACAAGAGGTTGCGAAGAAAAAATACATTTCTCGTAGACCACGACTCGTGTTCGAAGCGCTTGTTTACGGAATTATTGAGAGCTCTCCTTCGAATACGAGAGGAAAGAAGAAAAACATGATAACATAATTGTACACTTTTTTCATTGATTTTAGGACAAGACGCGGGCATAGTTCTGTCGCCGTTGATAGGAATGATAGTCGGCGCTCTCGTCACCCTCGTGCTCATCGTTCTCGCGGTTGTGGTACGAGCCAGGCGCGAAAGAATCTCGAAGCCGCGCAACGAAAAAGCAGCCGAATTGAGAGAAATACCGACTCAACAGTATCCACTACAAACGCCCCAACAAACCGTGGAGACGGACCCGGATGTCATTCCTAACAAATTCGGTAAGCGACACTTTGACAAAAAAAAAAGGGTTTTATTGTTTTTTGACTTGAGATATAAATTCGATTTGAAAATAAACAAAATTTTGATAAAACTTCACGGTTTTTGCTCGAACATACCAACGATTAAACTCCCAAAGAGAAGTGAAAAGAAACTGCGAGTACTTTAATTTCCGGAGTAACAGAGAAAATATATTAAAGTGTTTTTTTTTTTTTTTCATTTGTTGAACTTGCAGAAGGTAACCTCGTCGAAGTGAGTCCACCGAGTTACACAGGTGGCGGATATCCCTCGGGACATTGGGTGACCCCGGGTCCAACGCCGAGTATAGACGAGCTGTGTCACAAGTTTACAGGAAGGCCGACGGAGCTGAGGCTACCGTCGAGGAGCACGATACCATCTTTGCCAAACTCGGGGTTAACCGGTGTCGTGGTTGGAGCGGGTCAACTTGTCATTGCTGGCGAGTGTCTCGACGGGGAAGCGATCAAACAACGCTTAATGGCCAACAGACTTCCCGAGAGTTGCGTCTAAGACAACTTCGAGATTGCAAGATTATAGAAATACGTTTGTCAGCCCGGACAAAGCTTCGAGAATGAATTACTGCCACGAATAATCATCGAGATATGCTAATTTACAAACCTCGAATAACTCTGAGCCTGGGAATGGGGCGAGGGGGGAAATCCACATAGGATTTTCTTCCTTAAACTCTCGAAATATGGAGCTCAACTTATTCAAAGTTCAGATTCGTGGGATCTCGAAGACAACGATCCCAGAGAAACGTTCTAATCCGACGAGAATGGTTAATTAACGGTGGATTTCGAGGGTGCAAATCTCAAGTCCACCAAACGTCAATTCTTTTATCTTCCGATCAGCGGAAACGAGCAGTGACATTTTCGTCGCGTTACTTCGCTGTGCGCTCGAACCGTTAAAGCAGCTCGAATGATGCAAAGATATTCATGAGAGCGAGAGGCGTTATTGCTGGGAAAATAGGCTTGGATGAGACAACGAAAACGATTGAAAGTAACGAACGATTCTTTTGTTCAATCCTAAGAGAAATACAGAAACGATGAATGGAGCAACGGGAAAGGTTATGAAAACGGAGGGACGAGCTGTTTGGCACAGGCAGAGAGTCCGGAAAGTAAAATTAACTGATATTTCGATTAGAAATATGAAAGTTGTTTCCATCTGATCGTCTTTGCAGCTTTTCCTTCTTCATTTTCCTTGACTTCTCCAACTTTTCTCAACTTTTATATTCATCTTTTATTTCTGTGTCCGGAAAGAATGAGCGGAAGTGAAATACGCCCGTTCGAGACGTTGCTTTTCCAGACTGCATGGGAAAGAAAAATAATAAAAAATTGAAAAGAAAGCGAGCAAACGCGATCGAAGAAAAGGGGAAAAGAGAGAGAGAGAGAGCGAAACTGCCGCGTCGAGTGACGAGGAGGAACGCAAACAGCACAAGGAGGAAAGCAGAAACGTTGGAAGGGCCGGGGAACGGATGAACGACTGTGGAATTTGCAGAACGGGTAAATTATTCGAAGCAGCGAAAACGATGTGAATACCAAGGGACTATAGAGCCCTGGAAACGATCGCCGTCGACGCGCGATTGAACGAGAAAATTGTCAACCTATGTATGTCTATGCGCGTATGTCTATGTTCGTCCTAACGCCTTGAATCTGCACTTGCAATGTACCAGCAGCGCTCTCTTTCACGGACCCGAGTCCCATCACCGGACTTTGCAGCACACAGGAAGCCCAAAGAGAACGAGACGAAAAGAGAGAAAGAGGGAGAGGGAGAAACGAGGCAACAAAGCGCGCGAGGACGAGAGAAGAAAAACAATGGAAAAATCTGTGAGTGAGAGCGAGAGAGAGAGAGAGACTATTCTTAAAGTAAAATTCATTCGCCATAAGCCGTTCGATTCTTCGATCTTCCCTTCAAACGCTTCGATTCCCGAGAGATTGATGAGAGTAAGAAAAATATTGAATGCGCCAAATAATCAGTAAAATGGAAAATATGCAATTTTCTGTGTAACTAGAAAAATGATAAAGAAGTAGCGTCCGTTAATTCTTTATTGTTGAAATTTGTTTTTTTTTTCGATTCGCAATGCGAGTTTACCAGCTCGATTTTCATTTGCGAAGCACACGAACAAATATCCGGGAAAGTTGAGCTAATGAAAATGATTGGAGAGGAGGAAGAATGGAAGAATTTTTCATTCTACAAAAAAATTTCATTTTCAAAGAAAGCATCCGCTGCACAGCTTTGCGAGCGGAGATTCAATATTTCAGCCCCAACGATTGCGGCATGCTGGACAATTGTTTAAATTTTTTTATCCATTTGCGGGCGATCGAAGAACGGAACGAGAAAGGAGAGAAAAAATCGCTACTAATAGATATCGCATGCGGCTGTAAATAAAAATCGTTGAAGCGAGAATTTGCGATCACGCATTTTCCATTTTCGGACCACATTTCTCGCGAAAAAAATAAAACGAAAGAGAAGAAGAGAATATTTCGACGAGAGCACAAACTTTCATCGGTATGTCACCGATGGAGCTCGCCTCTTTGACGACACAAAAGAAATTTGATCGGGGCAATCGAGCGTCAATAACAATCTCACGGACGTTTCTATCCGCGTGTCTGAAATTTCTTTCTGGACAAGGGCTCTTCCAGAATACGAAATAATGAGAAATCAAATGAAAACGTAAACACACACACATAATCGATACACAAAAAGTGAAAAACAATAATGGAAAATGAAATAATTAGGTGACTTTGCGATGAACTATACACAATTAACGAAGTAATGAAAGAAAAGAAACGAATTAAATGACAAAAGGAATAATATAAATCTGTAAATAATCCTACAAACTCCGTGTAAATTCGATTGACATTGTACCTTAAGTTTATTGTCTAGATGACTTCATATCTGACACGTTCCATATCGTCTAATAACTCGTATGTATATAACAATTATGATAACAACAATAATATTAAAGTTTCGATCCGAATAAATCATTTAACTGTCGACATTGTTCTCCATGTTTTTTTCCACCTTTCAATGTAGTAAACCCACGAGAATAAATAATCATTACGAAAAATCGGGAAAGAATGGTCGGCACGAACGGTAAGTATGTTTCAGCAACGTTGAGTGGTGCTGTTCAAAATTTCGTTTTTTCATGAAAATATCTTTCATTTTTAATGCGTTTAAAAATAAAGTAGCCTCAAACGATTTTTGATGAAATTTGAAAAAGTATTTGTCGATCGAGGCTATTTTTGTTGAGAGAATTTGATATTGCTTCTCTTCAGTGAAAAGGCCAATTACTGGGTATTTAACTCGAGTCTCAACATTTATTCACGCACTTTTGTATTTGCTTTGAAAGTCGGGAAAAAAGTGAGGAGAAAAGAGTTTGCCGAATATCTTCGTCAAGCTGTCGAGGGACGGATAATTTTTTTATTCGTTTTAATAAAACGTTGACATCCTGAGGGGGAAGAAGCGTTCAGGTTTTGGTAGGAAAATTAAATAAAATTGTCGCGTCGTCTCTCTCGCTCTTCTCGTCTGCCATTCTTTTGTGCTCGGTTCGTGCGCGGGATCTTTCTCTCTTACGGAGATAAGGAAAGGACGCCGAGGGTGCGGATAAGCGCGTGATGTTGAGGAATAATCTTGACGTGGGTTTGCGAATCCTTTTTTTGTTCCTCCATTCTCTGTTTGCTCCTCCCCCCTTTTTTCCTCATCCATGTTCAGGTGTGTAACGAGAACGCAGAGAGAAAATAAGGGAGAGGGAGAGGGAAAAGAAAGGGAGAAAAAATAAGGGCTGGCTTTATAGTGGCGTGCTACACGAGAGAAACGTTTAAGATGCAGCCCCGAGGAGATCCCTCGAGTGCTCTCTCGCGAAGCTTGCGAAAAAAAATGAATAAAACTACGCTGGAATTCTAATCTCGTCGAGTTTGCCAGGGCTCGAGTCCACCCTCGTGAAATGCGCTCTGTCACGTGATCTCGGCTGTAAGATCATACACGCTCGGTGAATGAACGAGGCGAAGTGAAGAAAAAAACAAAAAGTACAATATTATCGGACGCGAAACGCGGCTCGAAAGACGCGTGAGGAAACATTCGACTTTTTCTGTTTTCCAACGTCGTTCCTCCTCCTTCTTTTTACCTACTTCGATTGCCATTGATTTACTTGAGAAAAGAAAGAAAAAAGCACGGAACGACATTAGAGACATGCCAATTAATGTATCTGCAATATTCATGCGAAAGTATTTCAAGTCAATTCTCGATCGGACGCGATAAAGTTGGCGAACATCATTATCGCCAAAGGGAAATGACATTTTTACCTTTCTCAACTTTCCGCTCTCATTTGCAGTTTCCCAACTATTTTCCGCGGGCTTTTTTTTCTCGAGGATGGAGTAATCAGACTGCGGAGTTGCCAAGATTCTCAACTAAGACTGCGTGGGAAGAAAAAATATTTCCGATCCCGTAGCTGATAAAAGAGAAAACGTTAAGTATAAAGGAGACAGATTGGAGAACAAAGAATCCGAAGGATCCGAATTGCGAAGCGGTTCTGCGCGATCAATTGAGTCTCCTTGCTTGAGTCAGACTTCAAGAGGAGAAAAAAGGAGAGAAAAGATCGCGGAGGAGAAGATTCTTCGAGTCCCGGAGCCGAAACAAAACGTCATTCTTAACGACAAATCGATGCGAATTAATTACGAATGAAAGGAGAGGAAAGAACTCGAGGAATATTTCTTGTTCACCGTGTGTCTTTAGAGAACAATGAAGAAACACGCTGTTCTCGCGCTTCACCGAATGATCCATTAAGGAGTTTCGGTATACGCAGGCAATACAATGTGGCCATGCTAAACCATGCTAAAAACATAAAAAATTTAAAAAAATTCAGAATTTTATAAAATTTGGTGAACATATTCTTTTTCACCACACATTTTTCAACCACACACGCTTATCACAGACAATTCTGCCCGCGGTTTGAAGTAGTCTACTTTCCCTCCCTATAGGTGTGTAACATACTATAGTGCCAAATTTGACAATACAAATTTTTTAAGATTTTTCTTCTACACAGTTATCGAGTAATTGATCACTAAAGTTCGCGTGTATAAGCATAGCGTTTCCATATATTCCGGGCATAAGAAATCTGCTTTAATGCGTAATTACTCGATAACTAAGTAGAAGAAAATTTTGAAAAAATTTGTGTTTCCGCACTTGATGTTGAATAACGTTATTACGAAATTTGATAAATTTCTTAATATTTAGGCTTCCGTACGGAAACTCCTTAATAACGAGATCGAAAGTGTCGCAGATGGTTAAGCGAAATATGAGGGTTGCTCGTGGGAAGTAACGTCGTAGGATCGACGACAAATTATATATCGTATTCTATAAAGGTTGAACGATACAGCCTCGAAGACGGTTGGATTCAATGGAGAGAAAGAAATGTCTCGACGAGGCTCGAATCCTCCTCGTTGGCGATCGTTCGATTCCTCCGTTTTCACTTGCTCTCCCATCTCACGCCTTAATTCTATCTGTTTCTCGAGGCGCGGCTTCTCCTTCTGATTCTCGTAAATTTTTCTCCCCTCGTACGTGATTCCGCGCCGGCAACCTTCCTTTTTTAGCCCAACCCCGGCGTTTATTCCTTCCACCCCATAAAACCGGACCTTCTATATCATTACATAACCCTCTGATACAACGATAAGGCGTTCGGGGACCGTTAAATAAAATCCGAGGCTGTATAACGATCGCGTTATCGGAACGAGTTGTGAGCTTCGCGTAAAACTTTCATTTAACTCATATAACGTGCCACGCGATCTGTAATGAGATTGTCAAAATTTACTCCGCAGCGTATACCAGCGCAATAAATGACAATTCATTTTTATCCCCGGATTCCGAATCCCCTCGATTTATACTCCTCCAAATTCAATCTCGCACGCGCGGACATTCAAGAATTCTCGTTAATTTCAGCAGAGTCTTGGAGTTTATCTTCGTCCGAATTGTCGCAAGGGAAGAGCGCGTTCATTACTTTGTCTTTTATCGCCGATGGGATTTCGACCAGTCCGCCGATCGCGCTGCACACGAAATGGTTGTAAGCTTCGTAAATCGTGTGCTTCACGCTCTCCAAATGCGGCAGCTTCATCTGTTCACAAATTCAATAATCATTGCTAACGATTCGCTCATTTCGTTTTTTTCTTTCACCCCTTCGTTCAATATGGAATAAGTATTGCCTCTTGGAGATCCGGGAGTTCCGGAAGCACGGGAGCGACCGTTGCCACGATGCGGTAGTAAAGATCCTCCGTTTCTGTGCTGTCGCCCCAAACGCCCTCGGCTGATGTCCAATATACGAGGCCGCCTGCTATTGCGCCCTTTGACAATAATTTTGCCCAAGTTCCAATTATCTTTCGTCCCGCCGGAGTTTCATCTTTCGGTGGACAATCGCACAGCTGCATTTTTAAATTCAATCGTCTCAGTCTCCTTACTTTCCTTTCATTCATCGAAGTTCCCAAAAAAACCTCTCCTCACTCTTCGTGTCCCACAGGTGACAAAGACCGTCAGCACTTTAATGGTGGAGGTTAAAAAAAATCCCTAATGTCAAAATGAAATCGTGAGGGTGAGAACAAACGACGAATCTGACGCGAAGAATCCAACGTGCCAGCTAATTTCAACAACGAATTTCAATACAAAAACGTCCAAACACCAAACACTCTTCGATTCTCCTCAACATTAATGCTTCCCCTTATACAAACTCGGTGACCAAAAATACTCGGATCTTAACGAGAAGCGTACACTTTGCAGAATAATCTCCTTTCATTAGAGAACCATCGGCCTTTCGTTCCCCTCCTGCTCCCCTCCTCACTCGGTATCTCTGTCACTCTCATCCCCTCGCTCGGGCCTCGGCCCTGTCTCGTTCGCTTAATCTTGTATACCTGAAACTCGAACGTCGAGGCTAATTTCTAGCGAATGTATCGACAGATTGGCTCAAACTCTCCGTCTATATAGACGCACAAACTGCTAACAAACAAAATGGGATGAACCCCCATAACTATAGGTGTTAAATCACATGGATTAACGCCCTTATTTAGCTATCGGACGGTATACGTGTACGAGAAGGAGAAGATCGTTTGTGTTGGCCGAGAATGCTGTCGACGTACTCATAATGTAAAGCACTAGCTTCGAAGATTATCACGAGACCCGAGAGGCCCTTTTGAGATGCCCAGAGCGTTGTCCTCATTGAAATTACGATCTTGATTACAATGCACCAACGTTAATGTCCTGTTAAGGCTCCACTCGCCTCGTACAGCCATCCACAAGACACGAACAACTTTTCGGACCTGGCTTTACAGCATCCTGCTCGGTCGATACATCGCCCACGTCTACTTTTCCACTCGTCGAAGATAACAAAACGGTGAAAAACCACTGTGACAGCAATGAGAAGCGAGAACGAGCTTCGATGTTTGCTCATTTTTACAGTGCGAAGTAAAAATTTCAATGAAATTTATTCGGGAGGATTTCATTCCATTTTCATGGAAATTAAAATATTTGACTGTCCAAATTAGCCAACGTTCGCGAGGTTATTCTCAGTTTATAACGCAGTCACGTAAATTTTGTCTCTTAATAATTCCTCGTGTGTGCCAGCAGGTTAAAATAAAATAAGTAACGAGTCTGGTTCGGTAATGAATAAAGCATCAAGAAAGGTTCGGGGTCGTCTAGACACTGTCGCATTTTTTGTTACATGATATTTTTGATTAGTGGATTAGATTAAATGATGATTGTAAGAAAATGAACCTTCGGTGGACAAGTTCTCTCCAACTGTTTTCGCGTGCATATTCTGACGGTGACGGGCCTCGGAGTTTGGTATGAATTTCCAAGAGTGGGACAAGGCTCAGCGATATCGGCACTAACCAATTTTCTCACAGGTGACGGTCTCTCGCAACTCTTTGGCTGCGAAAGATTTATCGTCCGTGCTATGGTCTTGGCGCTTCGCTTCATCCCTCATGCGACTATTTTCGAGGCAGAAAGCTGCAGAAAGAAGAGAGAGGAGAGAATGAGGCTCTCATAGACGAGAACTCATAACGAGGGACTCGATGAACTTTTCATAGGATCGATTTCACGTCACGAGGTTTGCAAACGCGGTGACATTTTTCATTGACACATTCACAGCCTGCTCGATCCCACCGATACGATCGATTATTTCTTCTTTTTTTTTTCGTATCCCATCAAACCAACCCGTTTATTCTGTGAAGCTTCTATCTTTTCGACGCACCATTGTTTTTCCCAGCACCATTCACCATTCGGAACAAATTTTGTCACATTTTTTTTCTAATTATCAATCAAAATACTTGTGAAAAATAGCGTTACACCGGCTATTCTGTCTCTACGTAACGTCATTAATTCTCACTTTTTCCCGACAGAACAATGAAAATTGGCGAACCCTACTGCTTTTATGCTGTCTGACAAATATCCCGTGCTTCATCAGAAACGTGATTTTTGAACGGACCGATCTTTTGTCCCCTTTTTCCCCATTATCTTTCTCTTTCCCTCTTCCCTTTCATCGTCGCACTGCTCATGGGACACCGAGCTCTTTATATTCTGAGAATGCAAAAACGAATGGATTGCCACTGACGTACCGATGAAAATGTGAAAAAGAAACTCTTTTGAGAATATTTCCGAGTCCAGGTTCAAAATTTCGGGTAAAAATCACTTTTTCATGATTTATTACGGGATCGTATACTCGCTCGAGAAGAAACGTCGATTTTATTCGTACGTACTTTCGTTGCGCAGTCACATATTTACAGTTTGATAAGAACTTTCTCATACTCGGCGTTCTGTCCTGTACACGAGTATTTCTCCGAGACATTTCAGTTACAGAGAGCCGAGGGATTATGCAGAACACGCGAAGGGGTTGAGACGGAGAGAAAGTTTATGAAACTCGGGCGCGATGTTCTTGCGGCGAGGAGCGAGAAGAGCGGAGTTTCTATGCGGTGGCTTTTTCTCAGCGATATTTGTTATTGTTTCTATTTTCTCTTTATCAAGGACGAAGGTTCGAGAGGAAATATCGCGTCGCGTAATTAAAGCTGCATAAAACCTAGAATCGTTGTAAATATTCAAAGAAAAAGAAACCCGGGAGGAATCATAAAATCTGCATGCACCGCTCGCACAGCTCGGCCAGTGCGGAGACGAGGCGAGAGCGAAGGGCGTCGTTCGCGAAAGATTCTTTCTTTTTCGGCTCGACCCCTTTCGGAACTTTATCATTTTCGTCTCGCGAGTCTGGCTAGTGTTTCAAAAGTTTCCTGGCATTCTCGTGAGGTGCATCGCTCCCGGTCCCGCTTTATCAAATGCGAGAGGTATTGATGAGCGTGTCGAAGAAAAAACGAGGGGGGTTAGGTGCTGTCCGTTAATACGGGACGCGATAACTTACGTCTCTTGGAAAAAATGCTCTCCTCGCACCGCTCTCGAATGCATTTTCTTCGGGTGCGACGTTACTGACGTTTAAGACGCAGGATTTATGACGTTTGGAGGCCTCGAAGAGGGCGTCGCGATACGTTCTTCCGCAGTTATCAAGCCAAGAAGCGACCTACGCGAGTCTCCTCTGTCCATCAATAAGAATCCAGCAGTGCTTTCCCCTCCTCGTTCGAGGCCCCGGGAGCCTCTCCTTCTTCCTCGCACCTCGGAATCTTCTGGATTTTCGCGATAATAGTGATGAACGTCGGAGGTGCGATAGCTCCGCGCGCTATCGAGCGACACTTGAACAGCGATATGAATACCCTCGTAAAACACACGTGAGAAAACGAGGACACGCTAGACGTCCCAGTCTCGGATATATTCTGTTCTTCTTCGGGTTTTTTATTCTCATCGACGCTTTTACGCGCGGATTCCGAATATGATCTGAGAACATTTGGACCTTCGGCCAGTTTCCTCGATTTTCCGCGACTCGCTATGCTCGCGTCGAATCCCACTCGATTTTATCTACAAAAGCCGAATACGCGCGAGTTCAATCTTTTTAATGAAACTCGCGACGATGAGGCTCAATGGGAAAACAGCAGTGGAATTTTCCCCGGAAAATTCGATCGAAGACTTTTCCATTGTTGAAGATCGAGCGAAGCCCGCGCGAGCCGCGCATATGCACAGGGTAAAATTACGGGAACAGGCCCGCGTCGAGCAATTAGCCAAAAAGGTAATCGCTTCGGCGTCGGCCGGCTCTTCCGACTGACGGCAAACGCCATCTCCGTGCCGAGGGTGCGCGAGAGGAGAAGGCGACTTTGCCAATTTAGCCATTGGGTCGGTGCGCCGAACGTTTGACAGCTATTTCGTACAGTGGCAATCGCATCTTTTTTTCGTATTCGAATGAAAGAAAAATAAAAAAACGCACACACGCTCATCGGGAAAAATCGAAAAAACATTCAACTCTCCGAACGTTCCGGTGGTAATTTCCGCGGTCGCCCTTGTAACACACCGTTCTCCGCCCTCGACTCATCCGACGAAAAAACCGTCGGGATTTTTTCCTCCTCGTTTATGTTCGTCGAAAGGATCGAGCGAGTCGACGATCGGGAACGCGAAACGACCGCAGCTCGTCCGTCCGAGACAGCGACATCGACGGGGCTGCTGCGCTATAAAAACAAAACGATTTTCAAAAACCACCCCTTTTCGAACGCTCCACTCTTTTCTTCTGCCCCAATCTGGCAGCCTTCCAAACTCTAAATAAAACGTGGAATAATAAATAACTATACGCCAAATCCAAGATGGCAGAGCTTGCCAAACGTGCTGACGTCTTTTACCTGACCCTGCGCTTCGCCATCGCCCTTCCATTCCCGCAGAATTGATCCGCGGACCTTCCGCACGAAACAAAGAGTTTTCATTCAATCGTATTTTCGTCCGCGCGCGCCTACGTGAACGAGCAAAGTTCTCGTGAAAAAAAAAACAAGTTTTTGCCAATGTTTTTTCCACCATTGAACCGCGATGCAGCGTGTGCCTAAATCCAAAACGGTCAGCCAAACTTTTAGAATTTTCTGGAAAGTACGATTTTTCACTGCACAATCGCATTGACGAACAAATTAGCGAATATGATTTTTACGAGCTTCGTATTTTCAGAGATATCCTTGTTGTAATCGCGTTATAAAAATTCTTAGGCCATAATTAAAATAAAATCTAATATTTATTTTGCAGCTCATTAAGAACGGGTTTCTTGCTTCTTGATTTTTCTGCGAAGTCAATCGTTATTCATTAACTGAGACTGCTGCATTATTCTCTGTTAGTAATTTTTCCATGTTTTCGTAGCTGTTGACACGCACCGAGTTCCGATCAATGGTAAACTCGTCAAATTCGTTTCGAAATATCTTCTTAATTATTGAATAAAAAGCGAAACGTAAATTCCCTCCACTTTGCTCGATGCTGAAGAGTATTTTTTCATCTTAAAGCAATCTCGACCTTTATTATTCTCCAAGATTCGGTGTCTCAGCTTCCGCACGTATAATTACAGCCCAACATTTTCCGAATCAAAGGGAACTAATTAGTTTAATTATTGTAATCATCAGAAAAGTTTCAATTCCAAAGCCGAGGCTTCAAAGGAGAAAATGTCTCAATGAGCGACAGTCTTCTAAAAACTTCTCTCCAATTACATGTTAGATGCCCCCCGCTAGGATGGACCTCGATCCGACCTTTTGAAGTTCTACCTTTGAATCGTTCAGTACACTTCCATTAAATTTAAGCGCGGTACTTTAATCAACTTTAACCAATGAATTTCCAGTGAACATTCAGAATCTTAGGCCTCGATTTCCCCTTTTCCTGAGCCCTTGTACGAATGCCATGAGATAAATGCGCTGTTTGAACACACAAATTTTGTCGGATATTCGTTGGACAACAGAATAATATTCGTGAGCCCCACGAAACATTCGGTTCGAACGCTCAATTCGTTGGCCCAATGAAAACAATTTTTTCAACTACAAAATCGTGGTTCAATAGACCAAAGTTTCGCTGAATAATCAAATCTCATTTGTCCCTGATGATTTGTTGATCCAGCGATGAAATGATGTAGAATCAACGAATTTCCTTTCTCTCAGTGGCCATGAACAAGGCTCCTGGGGTTTCAGGGGCCACGAAAGTTAATGAAGAAAAAAAAGAGGCTCAAATTATGGAAGAAACAAGAGAGTTAATGATTTTTTGTTTTCCGTGAAAATCTTTAAAATTCGAGTACAAATTGATGGATCCATAAACTCATTCTTACCGAAATAACGTTACGAAACGATGCCGAATATAACGATTCAAGAGAATATATGAATGAAGCTCGTTTGCTTCATAATTATTGCGACGTATAAGTACTAATTAAAGAGGTGCAAGAGGCTTGTTTTTCACTGACGTGCATCATGCGAGAAAAAGAGAAAAATAGAAGTCTCTCCGAATATCTTTTTCCACGTGAGTCCGTATACGTGCGGAATTAAATATAACCCAAATATTCTCTGGTGAGCAGTAGTTTACACATATACGCGGCAGCGGCAGGGGGGGGGCGCCGCGAGTAAAAAAAGTCACGGAGAAAAATGAACGGAGAAGGAATATGAAAACGCAACGGTTTTCGTACTCTCGTTCGCGCGGAGCTAACGAGCTTTGAGGGAGTTGCAAATCTGCGTTAATGAACAACATTAGTCCAAGGGTCCTTCGCGTCGAAACTTTGTGCGACGTACCAATATCAGAGTTCGCAACGGAAAAAACAGACTCGACCAGCATTTTGTCGGGGACGCGAAATAAAGTGACGGTTTTTCGTTTCGAATGATCTTTTGACCAGGAAGAAGGTTCGATTCTTCGAGTCCCCGCACGCCGCCGGGGCGTCAAATCGAGGAGAAAGAAACGTCATGCAACGCGTCGGAGCGGCACGATGCGAGGGGATGCGAAAGTCGTCAGGAACGTTGCCGCATTTCCATGTAAAAATGAAAAGTACTTTGCATGAAAGTGTAAACAGGAGGAGAAGCGAACGATACCTTAGTGAGAAGAACACGGACATATGAGAGCAGAAAACGCGGCAATGTATATGTGCGTTGAATATCAGGTAAACTCGGAGCTGTATGAGAAATGTATGAGCGAAGAAAGGAAATTCCAATTTCGCTGGTAGTTCCATCAGAGGGTCTCGCGACTCTCGTGACCAGAGAGAAAAATTGTGTATATTTTATTAGCCCTTATTCATTCGCTTTTCTTTCATATTTTTCCATTTATTATGCGACTGGGAATCTTTTCAGCAGGCGCATTAGCGGGGAAAACACTGCGGAGCTTCCGTTTGAAAATACTTGGAAATAATCCGGATCTGTGTCGCGTTATCGTGAAACTTGAATGCACTGTTTTCCGGGACGAGCAGAGAGCGGTCCGCGATCTTGGTTACAAACTGTTCCGCGATTCGCCTCGACGTATAAAACAACAATCATTCGCTCGTATCGAGCCGATGTCCAAAGACGAGATAAAAGAATTGGAGTCGACTCGAATGAAACGCGAGAGATCACGAGCATTTTACCGAGCATCAAAGCCATAAAACCTGACGATAGGAAAACCTCTTCTTCCACTAGAGAACAATTGTTTCTGCACGTAGGTTTCGAAAGCAATATCAAACCTCTCGAGAGTATGAGAAAAATCGTGCTCGATATTTCGATAGATTTCCATGAGAGCAAAAGCAGTTGCCTCGTTTTCTCCCATTTTTTCGCTCGTTCTTCCTTTTTTTCACCGCAAATCGAAGCCCCTCGGGCTTTTCAAACGACACGCGGACAATCCTCGCGTTTTACAGGGTGCGCAAGCGAGGAGGCGGCGGCAGCGACGGGGAGGAAGAGTACGTATTACTGCTCCAACAAATCCAATTAAACCGCAGGGGGCGGCGGACGGAGCGAACGCGGGGATAGCGCGCGAGAGCGAAGAGAAATGACGTTCCGCGGAGCAGAAGGAAAGAGGAAGAGGAGAATCGAGCATTGAAGAAAATTCGTAGGGCTGAGGGAAATGGAGAGAAATGGCGAAAAGCATAGATCAGATGAGAAAAATAGTGGGAGAATCGTGAGAAGTCGGTACTCGTAGAGGCGCGCGGCGCGAGAGATAAATGGATGATACGTTTATAAAGGGCCGGGCGGAAACACACGCGAGTTTTATCTCCAGCCCTTGTATATTACCGCGGCCCTTTCACTCTTCGTTATAAAATCATTTCGGCCCTCTGTCTCTGCGCGCGCCCCTCTCCACAACTATTTTCAGCGAATGCCGGCTCAGCCTGCTCCTCCCCCGTTTCGGTAATGCATACGCGACGTTCGTACGTACGAAAAAGTGGCGGGAAAAAAGTGTACAAAGTGGAACGAGCCGGGAGCAGGGTCGCCGCTGCGAATGCGGGCGCGAAACGAGGCGCGCGATGGAGCCAGTCGCGTCGCGCGCGCCCGGAGAATGGCGCGCGGAGAGAAACCAGGGAGAAGGGCTTAAAAATATGATTTTAATACCACTGCTCCAGAGCCATCGTATATCATGCTTTTGTCCTCCTATACTATTGTCTCCCGGTTCGCTCCCCGTACACACTCTCATCATTGCACCAATGATCGCTGCCGCTGCACGCCTAATGCCTGCGTCTAAGCGCCAAAAGGGCTCGACCCGCCGGACTCGCGAGTCCTTCCTCACAAGATCCGAGACCTTTTGATCGTTAGCGCGCACTATATGCGGACACGAAACCCTGGACAGAACCCAACCGGCCTGGTTTCCCCCACTCCTCGTCCCGTCAACCCGAACACTTGCTCTTCTCGCACCCCTCCCCCCGCCCGCAACGCCGGTCTCCCTCGTTCGCGGTCGTTCCAACCAGATCCGCGAATCCACCCTGCTCCTCTCGTCCTAATCGTCTCGTTCTTTCACGGAATCACTATTTTCAAGTTTTACACTCAGGCTCCCGCCTTAAATACCGGAGGATGCACAACCGATTGACGGATTCGAGCTTATCAAATCTGCTCGACCGTCTCCCCCATTTTCAGGCGAGCCTCCTGAAAAACTTATCGAGCTCTGATCGATTGTGATTTATCATCCTCTTCAAGGTATCCGCAGTGAAAAAAGCACAACTTTCCCATTCCCACGTATCCTGCTCATACATTCGTTTAATCAACTAGTTCCAGAAATCGTTGAAAGTACTATAAAAGGCTTGATTCATTTCGCAACGAATGTCCCAGCACGCGAATAAAAGTCCTCGTACGATTAATCAGCCCAAGAATTCTCGAATAGTCGTTTTTACAGTGATGAATTTAAGGCTGGAGGGGGGGAGGGGGGAGGAGGGGGGGGGGGGAATAACGCGCGACATCACCTGCGAATATCTCTCGTGAATTGATCACGGTAGAAGTGATTTTTCCTTGAATTCTTCGGCTAATTAATAGCGAATGAAAAAGCCAGGTAACAAGAACGGATACCATCGTATTCTCTGGAGTGTCGAAAGAAGGGAATTTCCACGAGAGCAATGGCACTCGAGAGAAAGTACGGAAGGGTTTTTATCCGTTATATCCGTTATCCTCCCAGGAGGGCTCTCACCTACATATCCTCTAGCGATGCTCTCGCCAACGGAAAGACCGAGCTCGAAGGACTTTGGTATGCAGCAACCGAGGGAGAGTTACGCCCTTGTCTTCGTGACCGATCGACGCGCGCCGTATTGCTTGGGAAATTTGCATCTTCTCACATTGACCGATGCATAGAAACACCGCGAAGCTGTTGATCTGTCACAAGCCATTCCTATTCGAGCAGAGTGCTCGCTATTCCCGATGCGGACCCGAACAATCCCGGGTGATAATTTTACCCATTATTCATCACCCGCGAATTTGCACCTCTCTCGATCATTCGAGAAGAAAATTCCTGTTTACCCAATCCCGAAAAATTAAACAACCATGAGAGGAAAAACGCATATATAAAAGAAAGAGAGAAAACTCGATGAATGATTGTTGCATCAGTGATGATTCGATAACTGCGCAGAGATTGCACCAAAAGATATGTACAATGAGAAAAAAAAAAATTGTTGATTCAACAGCAATTGGTGTTATTGGAAGAGTTTTCTTCGTTCAACTGCAATGTTTTCGAAGAGGATGAATCTGCGGTTTGATTCAAAATTCTTTTATTCATTTAATCATTTTTAACCTTGTCATGATGATATTTCATTGGCACCTCGTCATGCCACGTTTCGTTGTTCCAATGACTTTTTTCACAGTTTATCTGCCAGCAAAGATTACTCAATTCCAAAGCTGTTACGATTAAAACTGCTGGGATCGTTACTATTGCAAATGATAATTATTATTACGATCATGATCCTCGCGTAACGAGATACGATAGCTGTTCGTGACAGTTTCCCGGGCCATTCTGACTGTTGAATCTACGATTTGTAAAGGGAAAAGGGGCCTGGAAAGTTCCATGTTTCGATGGGATTTCATGAATGAGACGTGGAATTGCATTTCGGTAGGCGGGCTGCTCCGGCGCCCCTCGCTCGGCTCCAACTGTATAATTCGTTAAAATTCATTACATAATAGTATGGAAAAGGATAGGGAATGAAAAGCAGGCGTGTTTTCGGTTAACGTTCCAACAATTATCGCGTTTTACGAACGATAAATAATATTAGCTGGGGGTCAGCTTTATACAAACGAATTCTCTTCGCTCCATGAATCTCTTCTCGCTCCATCTCTTTCCTTCTCCCTTTATTTCCTCCTCACTCTTTCCCTTTTTCACTCACGAGGTCAATTTTCATACGAACGTTTTATTAGCGCGAAACGAGGCGCGAAAAGAGCGAGAGAGAAAGAGAAAGGAGGCTTTACACGAGCCACTATTTTTCGATATGGATCGATTCGTTATTTCACAAAGCCAAGGTTCTCTGCTGAACTATTCTGACTGAGTGAGTGCAGCCGTACCGAGAAGGATTCTAACGTTGACGGAGCTGGCTCCCGTGTGAAAAAGCATCGAAACGCTTTTCTCTGTCTCCCTCGAACCCACTCGATCTTGATAGCGAAATACTCCATTGAATCTCAGCAGTTTCATTAATTTGCATGCTTCCATTCAAGTCTCCGGCTAAGCAAAAAAAAGATTTGCAGAAGCCTTTTCTGTTACGTCTCGCTTGTCTGACGAATGTTCACGCACGAGATCTGACGGAGGGGCGATTCATATCAAAGCACACAGTTTCGATTCCATGCCCGTTAAAATCAGAAGCAAATGTATTTACAGCCAGGCGTAGAATTGAATAAAACCGTTTTGAAGGTTGTCGAAAAACGTTTTTCCGATGAAAACAAACGTGAAAAGTGGGGTTAAAGGTAAAAGTGGGGAAAAAGTGAAGTGACTCGATATGCTTTCTACTCACGTACTCGTGCGCGTATCGAAGTTATCAAACAGTATCAATCTCACACGGTCAATTAAGCACGATTTTACAATGCGATTCGTAAATTCACACGCCCTCACTGATTTATTGTTTTCTCTAGGTCACTGACGTCACGAGCGTGCCAAATGAATCGCCAGTGACGATCATGCTTGTGTCATAATTCCTTTAACCACTGCTATCGAGCAATATCAAATAGCGCATGCATATTAAGCACCGAATGCTCAGGAGCAGAAGAGTTCGAGTTCTTTCAACTGAGCCCGTTCGGTCGGTTCAGTTTCGCCCTTTCTTTCGCTCCCGATTCAGACCTGTACATATAATAACAGAGCCGAGTGCTTGCGTCATGAAAGATCGTCTCTGTATCTGACTTTACATATCTAAATAGAGAGGGAGAGTGAGAGAAGAGGTAAGAAAAAATGTTTTTAACAATAATCATCATAAGACGATCGAGGCAGACACAAAAAGTATTTCGATGATTATTCCTCCTCCTCTATTCCATTACACCTTTCGTTCGGGTCCCTCGCGCGCATTGACGTCACAGAACGCGCGAGCGTCCCGAGAAACAACAAATGACAAAAGCCAATGAAAAATTATCCTTTTCATTTTATCGCTGTTATTTTATTTTGCTTATCTCTCCGGCGAAATCGGCCATGTCGAGGCGCAACGTGAAAAATATTTTTCGGCAAACGAGGTCAATTTCGTGCAAACCAACTAATACGAAACCGCTCTTTCTCTTTCTAACAACCTCTATATATATTCGAGCTCCCTAAAGTACACCATTTTTATAAAATCATGATTTTATGACAGCGAATGTCTGTCAATGAAAACGGAAAGAAAAAAGTGGTCGCATTTATCGCCAACTTTTCATCCCCCCGTTCCTATATCCTCGTACCGATAACCAATAAGAAGCTACCGTGTCCTCATCGTGTCCGCGTTTCAAAGGCAAAGCTACTGAATTTTCGATGATCGGCTCGGACATTGAGCTCGTCAGCGTCAGAGCTAACGTCGTTCCGCCACGAAGACGACGTTATTTCCGTCTTTTTATTCCTGTCGCGGTACACGTCGAGCCAAAGCCAGCATCTGTTCATATTTGGAGTATAATTTTAAGACGAAAGTACAATGATTACGACGAGCTTGAAGACGGGAACAAGTGAATCAATAAAGCTGACAATAGCAGGCCCGTCGTCGCGTCGGTGTGTATAAGGCGAAAAGCTTCCGCCGGCGGAGCATCTTGTCAGACAACATCGCGCCTATTTCATTTTTCACTGTCTCTCCTTCTCATCGCACTCAATAAATAATCCACCGTAATGGTCAAGTTCAATCATATTTTACTCCGACACTTTTATCCCGGAATAAAACACTTTTCCAACGATACACCGAGGCCGATCAAAACCCTCAACTTTTCTTATCGCTTCTCCGATTAAAATATCCGTACGGGGAACGACACTTTCCCGATTATTTTTCAGATCGATTTCGCATCGGGTTGCTAAACCCGAATTGAAACGCTTCAAGAGAGAGTCCGGACGTTTAACGCGACTCACAATTTTATCAGAAACCAAAATAGCATTTTTCACGATGAATATTCAAGCCGATACAGTCCGCTTTACGACCAAGACAATTATATTTAAGAACAACTGTAATGTCGTTCGACCACAAGCCATTATTTCGAAATTAGACGAACAATGTTTTCCTACTGACGCTGCTGTGATTCCCTGGCCCGCAACGTAACACGACATCGCGCTAATCGTTCTCTTTATGCGAAGGAAGTTTAAACGCAACGCGACTATTGAGTAATTATCAACACGCGTTAAGAATTCCACGGAAGAATTTTATTTATAAAACGTCGCGAGCGGCCGAGACAGCGGTGTGATACACCTTCAACGATGAGGCATCGAGCAAGTTCGAAGTTTTTGTCTAACGCAATATTATGGGGCTGTCCCAGTGCGTCAATAACGCTTCAGTTTGCCAAATCACATTTGCATAATACAAATTTACGAGATTTTTACACGTTTAGTTTGAAACAACGATTAATTCTCTTCTTCATCGATCGTGATCGATCGATCAGCTTTTTTTGCAATTCTCGATGCGAAGCAACCGAAAATACTGTCAGCAATTCACTCAATATTATACAATATGGTAAATTTGATAACTCCATTTTAAAAATCGTCTTTTTGCACCGTGACGTCACTCCGATAATAAACAATCTAGATTTTTATCGCGCGCTCTGTCTTATTTTGAAACTTTACAAGTTATTATCGCGTTTGTGGATTTTTATCATTTGTTTTATTAAAATCGCATCATGGAAGACGATTTTTTTGGTGTTTTTACACTCCTATTATTGCATTCAGACCCAAGACACCAATTATCACTCATTATTTTCACAAATCTTGTTGCTTGGTCTTTCGCAGTCGTATTGTTTGCTAACGGAGTGACGTCACAAACCGAAACAGCATGGCGGCTAGCGTTCCCGCGCGAAAATTCAAAGTCATAAATAAAAAATAGTATTTAAGACACTTTTCGGTCTTGTAAAATAAAAATAAAAATTCTCCTGGTTTATTGCGATCTCAGGATTGATTTAAAAAAGTTTTCAAAAAAAGTTGTAATACCCAATCTTTTGTGTATTCATCATAAATTCTATTTGCTTCATCGAACTGTTGCTGCTGCCAGTACGTCAAAGGAGATGCGAGTCGGTCCCATTTGTATGTATTTTCTGCTCGGATAAGAGCCACGAAGTGGCTCAATGTGCTTGTGACTCGACAGGCAATGATAATTGTACATATCAAGCTATTTAGCTCGGAAATGAAAGCTTCCCCTCACATTAGAGCACATTAGTATTGGATCCGGCGAGCGTTCGAGCGCTCCTATCGATCAGAAGCCTTATATACTAGCCCTGTCGCGGACGATTAACCATCCCATGATTACGGAAATGCCAATCAATCATTAAACCCCAAATTCAGCAGCCCCATCTCCGCCTTGAGTGTATTCTCATGTTGTATTTCACACGCAGCGACACGCGCTGATAAAACGATGTACAAACGCGAATGCGTTTATCGCATGGAATTTTCGCACGCATCAAACGTCATCTTCCGACGCGCAAATTTCAATCACTCTCAAGACTTCCCCGCGATAAAGTAAGCGCTCAAAGTCCAAAGTAAAAGTCTTGAACATCGATGAATTTTCAAGTGTCTGAGTCGGATTTCATTATATTTTCTAGCTACGAATTGGACGCGGCCTCGAACAGTTTGAGGGAAACGCACAAAAAAACTGGCCACGTAACATCGAACACGCACGTAACTGCGGAGAAAGAGAAAATTTGATTAAAAAATGATCGACTTTGCCACCGCGCCAGAGTGTGTTTTTTTCTAAACAAAGTGACGTCCGTTCGAAACCAAGTGAGAATTGGTGTTATCGTCCATATCCAATAAACGTAATTAGCTGATTCAACAGCGTTCAAAACGAATGTTTCCCATACTACGACGAGAAGATCGTTGTCTCAAGAAAATTCGTGTTGAATCGTCACCTTCCAAAGAATAGTTCCAAAGAAAATAGCGAATGAGCAAGTGCTCGCTTTTTCAGAGTCTGCATAGTACCCGCGCGGCAAGTACGATACTTCCATAGAATCATTTAGTCAAACGCTGTCAATGCCCTCGCGGCGCATGTGGATATGCCGATACTCAAACGGCGCGGGAGTGTTTACGAGACTGGAAGACATTTGGTAACATTTGGTAGGTCCGAACACGCTGCTCGAGGATCGGAGCAGGCTGATCATTTAATCGTACATATATTCGAAAGCTAAATATCATCGGTGACGTAGAAATGTCGAGGACGAGTATGAAGTTGCGTCGGTGGAGTGTAACGCGCGTGGTAGAATTCGTGGGGATGTAACATGTAAGGGCGCGAAGTGTGAGATTCTCGGAGAGGTTTGGCGGGCAAGAATGATACGTGTGTGGAGTGATGGTCGGAAGGAGCGGAGAGGAGGTTATGTCCAGTGTTCCTGCGGTTAGGTGGTTTCCCGGTTGCATGGCCGATGTCTCCCACACTTCCGCATGGAGGGAGGGAAAGGGCGTTGGCCCGTGAACTCACCGATAACGCAGAATTATAGCCGGGGCATGGACAGGACGAATTCTCTTGCTCCGAGAGACGTAGGAGCGTCCTGGTGGTCGAGGGAATCACCTCTGACGCTCCCTGTAACAGGCCATATCGTCAAAACCGCTGGAACATTGGCCGAGGCTAAATCCACCACCTTCGATATCGGAGTTTATATGCTTGGCGAATGTATAACTCGTAGATATTGCACGACGAGCGGAGGCTGCACCGCGACGCTAACGGTACAGCGGGAGGAGGCTCTGCGAGAAATATAAAATAAAATGCGGAGCGAGCTCCCAATTGAATTGTTACGAAAAGAATACGAAATTCTTCGCTTTCTCATCCGCTGATTACATTACGATAAAGCGAGCCGAGGGAGTTCCATTCGCGCCCGGCGTTGCCTCATTCATGCTTCTCGGGCAACGCTCATGTTTCGCAAACTGCGATAGAAATCACGGCAAAGCTGCGCGCGAGACGCCTCTTATGAGGGAAATTGATTGGTATACGACGAGCGAGAATGAATGAGCATCGCTAAGAAAATCTCGTGCTTCGATGAAACGGAGAGTCAAACGTATATTTCCGTTGCAACGAAATCAATCGCACGAACTGCTGCTTTTACTCGAATTCGGAGAATCCCAAGCCACACGCCGGCTAATATTTTTGAGCCTCCGACCGGAGCATTATTGTATGAACAGATAAACCATCCGACCCACCACCACCAGGACGGATGGTCGTACAACAAAACGCCCATCATCGTGCGAGACTCCGGCACAACGGCGGCGGCCCTTGGCGCGATCAAGTTGAGAATTATAACGCGGCTCCGCATCAAGCTCTGTATATATGATATGGTTTAAACAGCTCGACGCTGGACTAATCTACGTGCTCATCCATCCCCCATACAAAGTGCAGGATTTGGTCGAACGTAGCTCGGGATTTCTGTACACATATATCGCCTCCGCATGATCTCTACCCTAACTCCACCTCTGTGCGGAGGACACGGAGAGGCGTTACTCGAGCGTACTCTCCCGGCGAACTCGCAGCGCAACGTTGTTCTGTACATAGACCGTGGTGAAGTGTACAGACGTGACGACTGTACAGGAGAGTGAGCTTGCAACGGAGATTCTCGCTTCGCGACGACATTTCTCTCTGCGTATCTTCCACCCGATGATTCTGCCGGCCTCTCTCCCGAGCGTCTCTTTCGCTGCGACTGATTCTGACACGATATTCCCTGAACCACTGACGTTTAGGTTTAACCACCCGCAACTGCGTTATTATATGCCAACCTGATTTGACCGAAAGTTTATGCTCATTACTGATTTCCATGCCGCGAACGCGCTCCCTCCGCGATGCATTAATCGCGGGCGATGCCCGCGGCGGAGACATTGACCGCGACTAATTATAATAATAATTATTGTCAGCCGGGAACGGATGGGAGGACGGAGCTTCGCCGATCGCAATCGCTCCATGAAAGAAACTATCGTCGGAAGTAAAAGCTTTTGGAAAAGCCCGATGCACAGGGTGTAGAAAATTCAACGTCATCCCTCTCGTGATGCCCTTTGACAAATAAACCCGCCCAAATCTTGAACCGTATGAAACGCTGTGTTTACTTAGAACGGAGATATAGTTTGGGGAAACCAGCAGCAGCAGAGATAGCTTCGCGAAAGGGCAGCGAGAGGACGAAGGACGAGCCGAAGGAGAGTATGCTCGAGGAAATTCACATTCCGCAGATCTGGGGAAACACTCTCTGACCACCGAGAGAAGTGTCTCCGGAGAGCAACTTCGGGCTAAGACCGCGTTTCGGAATCGCTCGCGGTCCATTCCGGTAGCTCCGTTAACAGAATCGCTGTTTATTATAATGGCTCCGCACACACGGAGCATGTAACTCCGGGGTTATTCGTATCGAACACGAGGGGACGGTTATTCGAGGGCTCGTTTCGTTTCGTCACTCGTGCATCGTCGCAACAATGATCGAGGAATAACGTCAACTTTTGATTAAGTTGCGAATAAACAGTTAAATTCGCGGCGGCGGCGGCGGCGCAGTTCACCCCGACGGGACAGAAACACGCGCGCATTTGTGCATGAGCTGACACGCGCACGTTCATTACGAATATTTAAAGCTCCCGTGTCTTTATGGACACTGAGTGAGAGTAGACTCGATGAATCGGCCAGAGTTGCATTAATAAATTACTCCCAATTGCAAAGAGGCAGCCCAGCTCGCGTCGTCTCCCACTCGCTCCCCCGCTGGCTCCCTTGTGACAGTGCGAAGCTCTTTGCTGCAGTCATAGAGGCTCGTACAATGTGTGAAACACTCGACATGTCCCCGGGGTTCGCCGACGGTTTTATCGGAGCTTCGAGGACCTGCCGGAGTTAGTTACTACTGAAATTCGCGCTCAGGGTACGAATTAACCGATGAGCAACACACCGAGCATCGTTTGTGCCAGAGAAAAAGAGCAGTTTTCATCTTTCCCCAATGTTCGCACGGACGCCTGTGCGCCCTCGGGAAATCCTCTTTGATCTCAAACACCGAAAAGGGAAAGAGACATTTAAAAAAGAAAAACAGAGAAACAAACGACAAGAGCGTAAAATCCATCAAACCGGATGACACGCATTCGTCGAATCAAAACGTTAATTCTGAATTACTATGTTTCTCATCCACTCTCTGTTACACCGAGTTTCCAATATCAAAGCGTTACGCAAATCAAGGGGTACGAAAACGAGTACGTAAAATGCAAAGTAAGCAATTTTCACTTGCAATTTTCCTCCGCGACAGAGTCCAAAATGCCATGATCTACCGATCCACCGTGAATCGAATGTGAACGACGAAAGCAATCGGAATTTTACAACGTCGCCAAGTGTTTTCTGCATGAGCGAACAAAAGCGAGCACTGCGGCGACTCCAACAAATACAGCATTTCGAAATTTCTCCTCGTCAGTTTTAATCTGCGCGGTAACGCTTGCAAGAAATAACAACAATCTTCCCGTCGCGAACGAACGGGAAAGCGTCGCAGTCACAGAGCCCCCGATAAATTCCAATCAAAGACAACAAATTTCTATAAAAATTGCACTTTTTTATTGCAATATATAAATATATGTTTTGCTTAAGCATAAAATAATGTAAATATCACATGAACAATGGTTCGAATAAATTAGTAATGAAGGGATACAAAATACTATGATAAATGCATTATAAATAACTGTACAAAGGAATGAATAATAATCGTGTGTGCGAGTGCGCGTGTCGGTTGGTGACTGATGATGCAATAAATAAAAAACGGATAATAAAATGATTGCCTTCAATAAATAAGTGCAACGACGATGAAAGTACATTACCAAATATGATTTTAAAATGATAATAGAGAAAAATATATACACGAGAAAGATTGAGCTCAAAACGATCGATGAAGATGTGCATCGAATGGAATAAATAGTCGACGAATGATAAAAGTTGAGCGTTCATATATAACGAGTCGAATATCTTTGAAATTTCAAAGATTTGTTGAGCCGAGCGATGTCCGGGGTCGCTGGTACTTGGATGATCGTTGGGATGGCCGGTTCGGATGGTTCTCGTGGTCGTTGCGTTACCGTCGCTCTTCTTCCCAATCGTCGATGATGCGCGGTCTGAACTGTTCCAAGCGAGCGTATTCCCGAAGAGCGCAAACACAGCCGGTCAAAATTTTCAAAACCTCGGTCGTTCCGTTGCTGTAACTGACTTCGACTTTCCCGTAAGTTTGGAGACAATAATGGGCGCCGGGTTCGCGGCATTTGAGGCCGGCGTGATTGCACTTGACGTCGACCAGATGCTTCGGTATCCTCGAGCGGTCCTCGGACGTATCTCGTATTTCGGTAACGGTGTAATTGCACAAGGAGCTATTTTGCGCCTCCTTGAGTTCAACCTCGAACCGCTTCCTCCTCGTTTTCTCGGCGATGTTATGGTGGTGAATATTCGCGGCGAGCTCCCTCCGGATCTTCGTTTCTTCCTGCTCGGTAATCGTCTCGTGAGCGAGACGCCGGCCGGCCTCGTTGTGCCGCTTCCTTATCGCGTGCAACCGCTCCCAGGACCTCGCCGATTTTCGCCGTTGCAATTCCTCCGAGTCCCGAACGATCTCCTCGTAATCGGCCAATATATTTTCCATCAGATCGCCGTTTCTCGGATGCAGCGCCGGCAGATCTTGCTCCAGCTCCCTCATCATCTCCCGGTCCAACTCGACCTCCCTTAAGCTCTCGAATAATCCGTCCCGTCTGCTCTCTGTCCTGTGCGAAGATCGTCCCTGTGTCGTCGACGTCGTCAACAGGGCGAACAAGACAACCAGACACTGGCTTGCTATCACCCTCACTTTGGAACACTTCATTTTCGTGCTGCGAAATACAATGAACCAGGTTTGCTCAGCGGTCCAAACACTCGCTCCGCTTAACGCGATCCTTCGATCCGATCGGCGCAACAACTCCGCAGTTCTCGCTATCGAACGTTTCTCTTCTCCGGACCACCGCTGAGATTCAGATTTCTTTCAAGACTGAATGTTCCCTCGGCTCACCAAGGATTTTATCAGCCTCCACGGCAGGTCAAAACGCACGTACACCCCGCCCGAAGAGGGATCTCGTTCCCCCGCCTTTCTTCTCACTCGTCATCTCTTTGGGCACGTTATAATGCAACCATTAACCGCTGCGACACGCAGTAGCCCCCCTCCCTCATGAGAAAAAGAAACGAGGTACGAATTGTTGCCAGAGGAGATCAACTCTCTGTCATCGCCATGGTGGGGCAGACCGTCGCATCTCTTCCTTCGTCTAAACTCTATGACGTCAAGAAATACGACGTTTCCTCCTGTTCGTTGATCTCCGTACGCCACCGTTTGTACGCTCGCATCAATGACCACACCTACGTTCCGGCTTCTTCTCTCCCAATGACGACGCTCTTTTCTTCCTCTTAACTTCCTCGTACGGAGACGAAATTCCGGACTCGAGACGAGACAATCCTCCGAGTCCTAATTATGACGAAAGTCCAATATTTTTGTAGAAAGAGGCTCGACGAGCTCCGCGTTCCTTTACCCGCGCGCTTTCGACAACATCGGTTACTACTGAAATACGATTTTTTACCTCCTCGTTCACTCTCAGGCGAACGCATCAAAAGTACCAACGAAACTTTCCCCCTCGAGAAATATTCACTATAATATTGGGATCTGACACGGAGGCGTGGCCTAAATTTAATATGACGCAGCCGGGGGTGCAATCGCCTAGTCAAATCCGTGCGTGCGGTATATAAGCTCACCGTGTGAATATTGCATTAGGTATAAATATTTATGATAAATAATGGTAGTTTTAAGAATAGGTGATATTTGCCGATGCTCCGGTTCAACTCCTACTCATCGAAAACTCCATTTTTTATTTTATTTTTGCCTTTTTTTTTCATTTTTCGCGAGGTGTACCTACTTTTCCATTTTTTGTTTAATTTCGCCCAAAAACACTATTGTTAATTAATATGTTTTGAGGAGCGCGATGCACACCGGTTACGATTTGAAAATTCAACGCGCCAGATGTCTCACAAATTTTGGCAGATCCCAATACAAAGAGCTTTCGGTGAAGAAAACTTTGGTTGGCTCAACTTTTAGGGAATTTTTATTCCAATACTCTGTTCAACTGGATCATGAGAATTTAGTTGAATGCCTGAACAGCGATCGTTTCAATGGACAAATGAGTCAACTCTTTTCGATGAGACTTCTCAACGTGAATTTGTTTAACTGCACTCAGCCTATTCCTTCGTGAGTTAATTTCCATCACAAGATATTCTGTCAGCATTATTCGTCACCGTATAAAACATCATCTGTATGGGAGCTCTACTAATTTCTATCGATTTTTCGATCTGCAGTGAACGGAGTTGTCTTAATGTTTTTTCAAACCGAACAATTGCGAGATTTGAAATTGTAACTGGAAGGATTCGTTAGCGAACGAAGGGACCACGAGACACTTGTCACGTACGCTTTTTTTGACGGATGTTCGTTAACCGCAGGCAGAAAAAATCGAAAAAAAGAGAAGAAAATGAAAAACTATGAGATTGGACAAATTTAGTGAAAAGCATACGGTAACGCTGGTATTTTTGATGGAAGAATCGAGTTTTTTCGAATTCGTTGGATCACGATATCCTCGTCGTGACCCGGGGAAACCCGTACGCTTCGGAATGTAAGAAGATATTTGAGAAAGGAAATTTCCAGCATTGATGAAAAATTGAACGCATCCAAACGACTCGTTCTCTACGAGGAGTTTAAAAAGATCATGCTTTACTCGTCATTCAAAAAAGCAACTGAAATTTTTCTCGCCATCGTTAAAAACGTATTATCGCAATTATTGATATTATGCGTAATTTAATGACGCTGAACTTTTCAACGTTGGAGTCCAACGAAATGATGTAAAAAAACTCTCAAATAATTCCAGTAAATCTCCGATTTTGTTCCCTCCCGAATTTCCAATTCGTCATTTTTAAGCCACATCAATAATTCGTGAAATAATAAAATAATTAATAATAAATATATTTTTCGTACATTTCGTTGAACTACAACGTTGCAAACTTCAGCGTCGTGCAATTTATTTGTCGAAATTGATCAATTTTTAATCTAATTATAGCGGTTGAAATACTTTCGCAGTAATAACTTTCTCATGGTGTCGTCAAAGCTTTCGGTGTTTATGTCGTTATTGCTCGTTAACCTTAATTAACTAAGTGTTTTTATTTTTCTATTCCCAAGTAATGTTCACCGGCAACAAGGCTTCCTCGAGACACCATTGATCTCTAAAAACATTGTATTTTCTTATTCTCGTTTTTGGCTCTTTAAATTTGGGAGGATGCTGCGTTTCATTAAATCGAAATCGTCGCACAGGGAGTGTGCCTGCCACGAGCCTGTGTATAATCCTTAAAAAATGTGAATTTCGTTAATTGTTTTCCCGACAACTGCACGGTGGATCCTGTGATAATTCCGGGAACAGATGCACGCTGTATATTTCTAGGATATTTCCAAATTTCAACCCTTTAAGTTGGAATTTTCATTTTTTTATTATTAGATTCGCGTGATCTACCTTAATGACCGTCAAATTAGTGGGACAGTAATTTAAAAATCGTATAAAACACGCTCGAGAGCAATGAAATGTTGTTCAATATTGGATGATCGAATAAATAATGTGATATAATAGAAACGTGTGGCAGGACGAATATTACACGATGTTGGGGGCAAAACCTGTCAAACGCGTTATTCCGATCGCGAGATGCGGAAAATGCGATCTGTCACGGCCGAGGATCTCGGGATTTGGGAAATTCGCGGGGAGTCCCCACTTGCCACTGACGTTTGCATGTTTATCGCGCGCGGTGTAACGATGCGTACGCGTGCGTGCTCTAAAAATAGCACACGCACGCCTGCCTCCGTTTATTCTTAGCTCAAATATTTATCCGCGTATGGGGATTAACGACGCGCTCATTCTCACTCTCCTCCTTCGTGCCCCCTCCCTTCTCCTTCTCGCGACAATGCTTCCCGCGCGCTTCTTACTTCTCTTACTTTCCTCGTACGGAAATGGAACATTGACAATAGAATAGAATACCTGACTGATCGTTCGTGCGCACGTACCACATCGGAGAAGTGATCAATTATCTCGATACATATTTGTACACGAGATAAGTAGAGATTCATGGAAATCTGTGTAAGAAAAACAAACGTATATTCAAAACTATCCAAGTTCAAACATACGCTCAGTAAAAGTGTGTGAAATATCAACAAAGGGAAAGACGACCCGCAAACTCGAAGCGCCAGTAGCGCCACTTCGGAAGGAACTGAATAAAAACGTCGAAAAACCGTCTCTATTTTTGTACAAAAGACGAATTGACAGACGATTTGTGTGCTTTTGAAATCTTTTCGAAAGAATTTACGTGTTTATACCGATGGAAAACGGGAGATTGTTTATTCGAAGAAGGTCAAAATAGTCGTGTTAAAGGGGATGAAGAAAGGATTTTAATCACTGTGGAAATAATTGGTGAAATAAACAAAGAGAAAAAATGACAAAAAACACGTCTGCTCGTTTCGTATACAGAAAAAAACAACACGAAAAAAAGGAACTTGACGGGGTCACTGTATTATTGGATCAAATGGAATCGAATATAATTTATTCGAACATTTTATTCGTGCAGGATTCGCTATAATGAAACATCAATTTTAGCTCCTCATTAACTGACCACTACGATTAATATGATATCTGAAACATCACTCCAAATATACCGTATAATTTGGCGAGCCGAAGCGTACGTGACTACATAAAAACCTCTACGGACTCCCGGTACGTCATCAGACTGGAAGAAAGTGTTGCTAAAAATTTCATAATAACCGAGGTGAATATTACGAAACAAATCCGAATCTTTCCGACACTGAGTTCAACTTGGAAGCTCACTGTGGAACCAATTATTTAGGGGGTTAGAATTTGACACGGTGAAAATTTCAAAAATAAACGCTCGAATAAGTCGGGTGGAACTAACCTACGACAATTCATCGCGCTCTTGTCACGATCGGTTTCACGGAGAATCCACTGTGTTACGTGCCGCGAATATACAACGAAGCGAAATCGTCATTTCCTCCATACCTCTTCCTTTTCCTCATTTTTACTGCAATATAGTTTTCTAAGTATAACCGACCTAACCACTCGACGATATCAACAATAATCACGCTCGATGCGTCGCACAGAAAGAGAGAGGTTAGGTGTTTCACAATGCCTCGAGCAGACGTAACGCGCGGTTCGTCATCAATCTCAATTAAAATAATCGTCACTTTATTCTTATCGTCAAATCATTTAATTCTAATTTTAGAAAACGAGTTTCCAGTACCTTGTATCGACGTTTTTTTTCCACTGCTCGGCTAACAGAAAAATGCAACGAGCACACTGCGCATGCATTCGCGCGCCAAATTTATTCATTTATTGGCGCGATCTGCTTTTTTTTTGTCACGGACTTGTCGATGCAACACTACTAATCGTTATTTATTTTTGGGTACTTGACAATCGTTAACGTTTATTTGTATAGATCGTATCAACTGCAAAATCGGAAAAAGTACTGCAATACCTCTTTAGAAATAGATATTTTGAAGTCGCTGCTCGAGTTGTTCGAGTACATATAGGGATGGTGCAGATTCGATGGTCGAAAGTACTCGTGGCGCCTCTAATGTCATAAATTATAAGTTTTTGGGGGTAGCACTTTCAATCACTTTCAATACTTTGATGGAAATACAATCATAATAATGTAATATATATATATAATAATACAATGATAAAAGACCCCCAAAAACTTTCACTTTTCATCTCTATAGTGGCGCGGTAGTCTACTTGCACCATCCCTGTAGCGTGCCTGTAGCTATATGGCCATTGCCCTTTATGATCATAAATCTCAAAGAACCAATGCGTTTGTGAGTGAAAATGTTTTAAAAAAATTCCCTCGACCATTATTATACATAGTTTGGTTTTACTTACCGGTCTGATGTTTGGGATCGAAAAACTTTGCCAATATAATCGTACGGTCGATTCGAACGAACGCTTCATCCGTCCAGTTAGCGTGGTAGTTAGTTTGGGACTGTTGAGTGTTGAGATTTAATGTTAAGAACAATTAATATGCCATCTGGTGTTGGGTTATCAAGGTTATCAACTTAAATTGTGAGTGCACACGGAACACGGACAACTAACACACTCAGTAACTCACATGTCACTCGTAGATGTATCAAAACACTATCGCACCTCGCACCCCTCTCACCCAAGCGCACCCTTTTGCCGCCATTTTCAATTCAGTTACGCCGCCATGACAGATCCCAATCAACAATTTGAGTTTTTAGTAGATACTCTTCAAAACGTACTTTGAAATATTCCGAAATTTCTGTCGTACGATTTTTTCGTAATATTATGACAGTTTTATAACATCTCCGTTCCCATTTCTTCCCAAATTCTCAACTATAGGTAAATCCAATGAAACGTGATGCGGACGTATATACACGAATAATAAATGCATGATCAATAAATTGAAATAAATTATCCCCACGTGTTTGCGGAAACGGTTAAAAATAGATTATTTGAATGAAAAGATTCATCGAGTAAAACGAATAGAAAAAGCATACGTTTAATCGAACTACGTCAGAATTTGCACTAATCGTAATGCGCAAGATGTGTGCGAGACGTTTTCCCGTTCACCGTTCGAAACTGTACTTGCTCGATGTGACGAGAGGAAACGGGTATACTTTGACGTAAAAAGTCGAATGAAAAAAAAAACCACAACAAAGAAAAAAAGGTGAAAAACGCTATCGCGATACGCGAAGATGAGACAAAAAAGATACGTCGGGAATCACTATTCCGTTTATGTGTTCCCTATGCTCGCGCAAGTCAAATCTCGATGAATTATTGGAACGGAGACACGGACGTAAGTATGTATATAGTTTTGAAACGACGCGAAGGCACGCGTCTCCCACCTAGACACTCCTCTCATTCCCACGTGCCAACGAGGATAAAAATCTCATCAAGTCAGACGAATGCACGAGTCTCGTTCTCTCTCTCTCTCTCTCTTCTGTAGTTTCGCCGGTGATCAAGACGTATCTCTTTTGGATAAGACGAAAGACGTCATTCGAGCGAGGCCTAACGTTCTTCTTTCGCTCGTCATTATATTGCTGCCTTTTGCAGCAAATTGAAAAAAAAAAAATATATGAACGAATAAAATAAAACGATAACTCGCGAATTGGCCATCGTACGTATGTACATGACACTTACAAATGGGCGAAACTATTTTTGTCCCAACCAGTCTCAAGGGCGTTCGCTTACCTATACTACATTAACTTCGCCAAAAATTCATCATGGAGTCAACTCGTGTCGAGGAAAATACGAACAACCATTTCTAAAACAATGGAATTCCCTGTGAAATTATTAGAATCGTGTTTCATACTACCTAAACTTCGACACACGTTTCTGAACGATCGAGAAAAATAATGATACTGCCGCGTTCTTTAAACGCAGAGATCTCAAAACGCTTGACAATTTTCGAGGAAAGCTCTTGATTTACCATTCGATATCGGATTTTTTCTATGCAACCATCCCCACTATTCTCCCGTTCCTTTTTCCTATAGTCTCAGACTGGATTTACCTGTAGGAAAAGTGTCGTTTTGCTGTGGGAAATCCGAGTAGAGGGCATCGTAAAACGGTTCACTCGTGTGAGCTTCATTCTCCTTGTACTTTTGCTCTTTCGAGATGTTTGAATTTCGGTACTCCTCAGAGTCTGACGTACTTTTTGTTTTACGTATTCAAACGAAAAATGTGTGCGTGTATTTAGAACGATTTTCATGGAAAAACTTAGCTCGTACTCGAGGCCAATCAAAGTCCAACTTTCAAAATAGTAATGAGAAAGGGGAACGACCGTCATTGAATTCGGACATCGTTGAACTCCATTCATTCGCATTCATATAAAAACCATTGTTTTATCGAACTAAGCAAATAAACTCGTCGTACACTTCGGTGTGCGTTCTTATATCAAATTTATCTTTAAATCGTAATTATTATTAAAATTATATAATTCTTTTGCATCGTCGCATAATAAAAATATATCGTTGATAAATTTGCTCAAGGCACAATTTCATTGTACGAACAATCACTTATTGCATCTGCGATTGATGAAATATTATCAATTTCTGTTTTATAAATATCAGTTATTTCGTAGGGCTTACGTTTTTTCCAAATATCGTCTCAGAAGAGAAAGTAACGCGAAATGATTATTTTGTTTCCCTACGATGTCGTTGAAATTCCTTTCATCCGTGGTGCGGGTACGTCGACTTCGATAATAGCTCCCAATTTAGAGTGGTAAACTCCCACTCGCTCTCAATCTCAGCATACGTATAACTTTTATGGCTCATCTTCCGGTTCGTAAAATCGAATTGTCGCGTTCAAACAGCGGTCGCAAGTTTGTCTTTTCGCGATTCCATCCCTTCGATCAATCCGGTCAATAAATCTTCCATTTCGGTGGCCGCGCGTTTCAGTTCGCAGTTGTCATCCGCACTGAAAGACTCTGCATTTTTTTTTGTAATGGAAAAAAAACGTTAATCGTCTGAGAAAGTACTAAAATGATTTTTGCAAGACATTGAGAATGAAGGTTGGTGTATTTGACAAAAAACAATGAACTTTTGGGGAAAAATTGCATTTGTTAATACGATCGGTCCCCGGAGCCAACGCTTTCCGCCGGCCAATGGAAAAGTCCATCGGAATCTGCTCCGTCACGAAAGTGCCAATCGCGAACGAGGTTTTTTGAGTCTTTCGCAAATCATATTTGATAACGTACCTTCAAGCAAACAATCGTTGGCAACCATGTGCTGAAGTCGGTTGAGTATGTCGTTCAAATCGCCCTGTATATTTTGTAGACTACTGTGCTGCGAATGTTTGTCAGGGCGTTGCAACGAGGAGGGTGTATTATCGCGGAGTATACCGTTCGGTGAAATCGACACAACGTGGGAAGCATCAACATTTTCGACGGATTTTGGAGCATATTTGCTTTTGGCATTTGTTCCACCGTTGGAATTTAGCCATTGCGAGAAACCACTTTCCCCGTGGCTCAAGCTCGTTCTGTTGCCGCCTGTAGAACAAGAAATTATACGTTTCCGATGAATAATCTTTTGACTTCAATTCTAAAGGAGGAAAAAGAATGTTGGTACATCGAAACTGCAGCCCTTCGTACACCGACGAAGCACAAACTTTATTCACGAGTTTAAGCGCACAGTTTTACCTCCGATCCACGTGCTGAGATCGATCCGTGAATTATCGGAGATTCTCGTGCCGACGGGACTCGCGTAAGTTGCTTCTGACTGTGAAAGATTCTCGTTTTGGGATTCGTATTTTTCCCGAATCGTCGAATCATTCTTTCGCGAAATATTATCCTCTTGAGATTCGTCGCAACTTTGACGGACTATCGGGCTGAGTTCGAACTCGAGCATTGGCACACCTTGGAACCTCGAAGCCAATGGATTCACCATCGGCGTACTCTGCACGCGATTCGCCATCTGGCAAGTCGTATTGGTGAAGAGGTACTTCTGTAAAAATGAAAGATTCGTTAACGGCGAGGTTGCAATTTTTAAGTCTTTTTTCAAATAATACAACAACTATATCGATTGCCTTCAATATTTTCAAACGTTGCAATTGAGATTCGATGCTGGAACGATGACGCTGAAGACGCTCAGCTCTACTGCCGCAAATTTCCATCAACTCGAGCTGCAGTTGTCGGTTTTCTTCTTCCAAGTGATTTATGATGCTCTGCAATTCTTTTTGCGGGTCGTTCAATACTTTTCTTCGTACTGTGCTCCTCAAGGACATTGTGTCGAGTGCCTGAGCCTCGTCGCTATTGTGATCCACGAAAAGCGGAAAGGGAACGCAAAACAAACGTGAAAAGGAGTGTCAGAAGAAGGCAGACGAAGAAAGAAGGATAGAAGGACGATAAATATACTTGGATTAGTCATGACATTTTTGTGTATTAAAAAAAACTCGGTTGATCAATTGAATGACGTACTGAATCGCATTCGGAGGCGGTTCGTCGAGATGCATCGCTACGGTCTGCGTCGGACACAGCCTCAGTTTGTTTCGTATCAATTCTATTATAAGTTTCGTCACTTCTCGGCTTGACGTCTATCAGAAATCGAAAAAAGAACCTTTTATTTTTCGAGCTTTTTACATTCTCCTGTGTACTGCTGATATTTTGAGAATATTCTCGTCTCACCTTGGCGCAATATTCTCTAACCGGATGCTTCAATTTGTGTTTGCTCGAAGTTTTACCCAGGAAAAAGCATGCCTGACACTGATGATAGCGCGCGCATCGCAAACACGAAAATCGAGGACCGTGGACTGGAGTCGTTTTACAGGATGAACACTTTATGTTGTGGATTGCTGAAATTCAAGTATGTTTCACCATTCAAGCGTGTCACACCGAGAATGATAACCCAAGTTTGGATTGCGGCTTCCACAATACGTTTCTATACTTCCGTCCCATTTCGGAAACGCCAAATCTTTGAATACTTTTCTATTGCACAATTCCCGAATTTTTTTATGGTCAAGTAGCGTCGAGTTATTAGAGGGAATAGACTCACTGTGTTCCGCAGACTTCATGCGATTGAACGTTGAAATCCATGTGAGTAAAGGTGGATCTTGCATAATCCAGGTTGCGAATTCAACTTCGCTCACACCGAGCGAGCCTCGAGACTAAAAATGAAAAAAACGATTTACGAATACTGCGTTTTGAAGAGAGCAGCAACGTTTCTTCCGAGATTTTTTCTTTTGACTTGTTGATAATGTTGAATGAATTTGATGGAGACCTCAATAAAACAACTGTCGATGCTCGATTGAACGATATGACTCCCATAAGCCACGCTTTCGCCAAGCATCTCGGTGACCTTGCAAATGTTCATCAACAGTGTGTGCAAAGCTGCTTTCGATAAACAGGCGTTATGATCGGCCAACAGTTGATAAAAGTACTCGTATTTGTCCTGCAGTTTGCCACAGCTCATAAGCGTCAATGCGACTTTTACCGAAAACACCAGAACTTTGCCCTTGCGTTCACTAAAAAAAAAAAGCATTGTTTCGTCATTTAAATATTCGTATAAATGTATGACAAAATTGTTGTTACTCTAAGAAATGTTGATCAAGGAAGAAGAATATTTGAAGAATAGAATGTGCTCACGATTTGGACACTGGAGAGATCAGAACAGCATGGCCTCAGGAATCGAAATATTCATTTTTGTTTAATTTTTTCAGGAAATTTTGAATCTTTCCAATCGGTTATTGCATTGTGCAATCGTAAACTCGGTACAGGAAAAAGATTTATTTACGATTTCCTTCGATTAATAACAACGTCGGAAATAGACAACGTATACGAATTTTCTGAATAAGAGTCAGGATGAAATGAAACCTACCTGTCAAATGTATTGAGGATATAATGGACAGCCAATTTCGTAGCGTGATTTACGTCAAAATCGACTTCTGCCTCTTTGTGGGCGGCAAAGTAAATGTCCGAAATGACGTCCTCGATCTCAGTCTCGTCGAGAGTTACCGAATTTTCGGTAAACGACAGTCTATGACGTTCGAAAACGCCCACAATCAATTTCAGTTGTACGTATTTCACTAGAAACAATAACGATCTAACTCTCAAAACTGTTCAAATGTCGAAGCGCATCGTTATGTTGACTTTGGATTCATCAAACACTTTTCTCCAGGGAAATATCCAGCAATAATGTTTGGAGTACAAATTTTGTCTCAATCAATTAACTTTTGGATTATAATGAAAAATATTCCCTGCGACATCTATACTTATTGTCCACGTATTTCAAGGCAACGGCTGAGAACTTTGAAATAATTGTCATAACGACATAAACATACAAATTTCAGTGGTCATCAATTTTTTTTAATGTGTTCTTTCTAAATATCACAACGATGGGATAAAATAATTTGTCTAAGAGCAATAATATTTCTGGAAGTACTGGAAATTAAGACGATAAATATTCATATTCATTAGTCCTTAAATTCCTATGTCTCAAATTCACTTAACATATTCCAACTTCCACTGTAAAAAATAGGGAAACCATAAAAGTATGCAGAAACGAGTAGCAACGTTGAATAAACAATTAATGACGATAGGAATTTTCTGTTACAAGTTTAATCGACGAATGTTTGAAGCCAGAAAAGCCGAGGTTACTTTTTTATTTGCATGAATGTAGTAAAGAATTTTTTTGAAAGAATGGGAAATTGGTAGTTTCATAATTTCTGCCAATACTCACTGTACAATTCTCTATGCAAAATTTGCATTTTTGCAGCAGTTCTGTAAGACGCATATCGAATGGGATTGCACTCTTCGATCGCCCTCATGATATTTTTCATGGCTGGATTTTCGCACTGGGATTGTTTCATTGTTTGACTGAAAAAAAATAATAATTTTAGAAAGAAAATTTTCCGAGTAATGGAGTATGGAAAAACATGACAAAAAAAAATAATAGAAAGTATAATGAAACTGAGAATTACTTGGTATAATAGGACCCTTGCGTATCGGGCCCAGATTGGCTCATCCATTCGTTTGTGCACTCTAAAAAAAAACACTTTTGTATACAATCTACAAAACTAAATATTCACCCTGAGTGAACTCGGAAAAAAAGAATTCACCTTGTGTCATAGTGGATCGTTCTTCGACCGATGAATTTTATAATATTTAGTAATAAAATTCAAAATTAATGAAAAGCGTCCATTTTACAGTGTGGAGGGGGAATAAATTGGCGATTCGACGAGAAGTTCGAGGACCGAATATATCCACGATTTTTGGTTATTCCCATTGGTTAGTGGGCTTAAATTTAAGACCCAACTATGGCCGACGTATGACTCGTTTTTCCGCCAAGATTGGCGCACGGTTACGAAAAATAAACATTTTTTCGTTTATTGTTACGCCTAAATTTCCCAACAAAACTCCGGTGAGTAAGCGTCCTTTCGAATGTCGATCACGTACATTTATTATTCTGTCCGACGGACGTACGTACCCCCTGTCACGGTGGCCGAACACACTGCTCACACCCCAAGATGCCCCACTCACAATCGGTCCCCACAAGTCCCTCGAGTCTTTTACACGCGATCGAATGGGAACCGCCGTGTGGTCGGGGCATCGTTCCAACAGGTGTAACGGTAAACACCATATGCCTCTACTATACCTATGGATTACTACACTATCGTGTATTGTTCGAAGAACACTATAGACCGAAGTCTTCGTAGCTTTCCCATCGTCTTTTCCTCCCTACTACAAGACCCGGGACGACTCAAGTTTTTTCCCCATCCGCTTTCTCTTTCTTTCTCGCTCTATCGATTTCTCCATGAAAGTGAAAAATTTAAAACGTACTTTTTCATAGTTAGAAAATCTTTTTTATCTGTGTATTAAAAAAATCGTTTCAAATAAATTTTCTTTTCATTTTAACGATTATATCGCACTGATGCCTGGCGCTAGTGTCGCAATGGTCGGCCCCCCCAGATTTCATATACACACGCATGAAACATGTGCATTTCGAATTAAATATAATATTTAGACAAAATTTCTCAAGAACGTAGAGAAATTCTAGCCCAAATTCCCAAAATTTCGGGTGTAACGAAAATCGAAAAATTTCGTAACACTTCATTGTTCATCTTTCAACCCCGGTTTTGTATTTTGTGAGAATTCCGTTCCCTGCTGTGTGAACATAAAAGATCGTTTTGGTTTAAATCGATCAAAATTAACATTTGATCCAAAATTGATGAGGAAATAATGAAAATTTAGTCAGGTGATGTTTCTAATTTTATTGATCAATCAACTCCGTTCGGTTCGACGATTTCGTAAAGAGACAGATGCTGAAACTTGAGAACCTCGAGGCCCCAACTGGTCCAATTAGGCAATAAATACCGTGCAAATATTTCCAAACATTTCGGATTCGCCACCAAATATGGTCTCATGATTTCTACAAAGGACAAAAATAAACGAGAACATGATTAGCATTCAAATCAACAATTTTACTAACAGGAATGTTTGGTGGTAAATGCAGACCAAATCGACAGGGTGACATTATGACGGTTAAGGTAACTACTACTGTACTGCATGCTAGTCAAATGGGTGCTAAATTTTCAAAACACTTTTATACCAAGTAAACGTACCGATTAAACGCATTATTAGTGGATTTGTATTACAGCATATTTTATTAACATGTAAAAATATGAAAAACGATAGTTTTACAAAACAATCAACTGATAAATGCAAATTTCCACGATGACACGTTTTCTTGCAATGACTGATTTTATTGCAACAAGTCTCATTTTATTCCTTAACTGATTTTCTACGAATTCACCGTGTAGTTTTTTTTTTAACTTAATCGTTTCACTGTTGCAGCTAATTGTTCATTAAGCGAAGAAACTTTTTCATTTATAATTTCTGAAGGAATGAATTTAAAGAAAAAATCTACGTGGTGAATTCGTAGAGGATCAGCTGAGTTATAAAATGAGACTTAGTGCAATAAAATCGGTTAAAAAATACAGATAATTCTTTGAAAAATACCTGTGAAAATGTGTTGTCATGGAAATTTGCATTTATCAGTTGATAGTTTTGCAAAACTATCATTTTTAATATTTTTTCACGTTAATAAAATATACATGAATGCATATCTATTAACAGTAAATTTAATCGATTCGATAAAATTGGTCTAAAAGCGTTTTGAAAATTTAGCACTCATTTGACTAGCATGCACTGCAGGAGTTACCTTAAACCCAAACAAATCCCCTTCGGTCGTAGGAGCAAAAAAATCATTTCAATATAATTTACACTTACCGTTTATCGGCGGTTTGTGAGAGTGCACGCAACTCGGAACGCTGACAATTAATTTTTTATCAGGAATTTTTGTTTCGTTTCCTAAAATTTTTCGTCCGAAGATCAAAATTTCATAGGGCTGTTTTTCGTTCGTGAAGTTGAACTCACAAACCGTATTTCCCGACTGGGTCACCTTGACAAATATATACCGTTACATACAATCGGAGGAGGGTTTTACATACTATGAGGAAAATATCATCATGAATCATTGCGCTACTCAAAGAATCACTGATCTGTGAAATGAGATTATAACTCACTTTGACCCAGTACCACTTTCCTACGTATACAATTCCCCACGCTGGAAACATCTCATTGAGAATACTGTTTAAATGACTCGGGGCGTTTGTACACCACACAGCGACTATTCCATTTTTTCCTAGCAAATTTTCAATTGGCATTTTTTCCAATTCTTCGTTGTACATCATGCTGTAACTGATGAAACCATTAGAACGTTTTAATCCAATGTATTTCTAACATTAAAATGGTTCAGAAAAACTAAGTTTGATAACCGGTTCAAAAATGATTTCTATTGATGCTGATTTTCATTGTTTTTCATAGTTTTGAATTCCTGTAACGATATCGGTTTTTGTATAAAAACGTGCATAAAGATCGTGATCTTCTTTCTAACGTTCAATGATGTTTGAATGAATGTAAAAAGAAAGCAAGGATTAAAATTAAATTTATATTTCGTATCAACCATCAAACTTAACGCTTTGTCCTAAGATTTGATTGAGAAACAACGAGGCTCTTCATAATTATTTTTGGCAAATTCAAAAAATAGATAAAAGAAATAATTACTTAAATGCTTGCACAGTTTTACCTGGATTCAACAAACTTTTCCTTTTTCCTACGTACGAATTTGTTCCACCATGGAGGATCCATCAATATAAAATCATATTGCTGCTCACAGCCAAGCTTCTCGAATATATCTTTCACGTCGTATGCATAAAAAAAACTTCTTTTGGGAAACACGAATTTCTGATTCCCTGTCTGAACCACGATTGGGTTTTCATTGTCATTGGCTCCATGAAAATTTCCTAATTGAAGCAAAGCACTGCCCGAATAAAAATTGTCTGACACAGTCCGTGCCACTTGATTGTTGTCATATGTGTCGCCTGGATTGAAAACATTTTGCGCAGCAACTAAACATCTCATGCGCATAAATGCATCTCTGACGAAATTCACCTGAAAGTCGCGAAAGTGATTCATTGACATCAGGATAAAATTCTTTCATAATTTACCTGATCCAGATCCTCGGAGGAATTTACCAACTTTTTTCTCTTTTTCACTCTCCCACGCAGTGCACCGTTTTCCGATTTAGCAACTTGATTGTTTCTCAAAAACTGCGAGTTTATAGCAAAAAATCTTTCATCGAATTTCAAATTGCAGGCTTTATCAATATTTATGACATTTTTGTAAATTTCGTTCAAGTATTGAAGATGCGAAAGAATCCATCCATCCTCCGTGCTTAGCAAGATACTCATGTCTCTTTACAACACACTCGTTTTGCCGATTTAATTGACAAAACGTAAACAAGTGAATGAACGATGCCAGATGCCCAGACCGATACTGCCGATACCACAATAAAAATAAGTAAAAATGATTCTTTACTGCGATTTTGTTTACGAAAACAAAACTTTCGGTTTCACCGCAGAAAAGAATAAGCTTCACCCGCCGTACTTTCCAATTATATTACCAATCGTAGGTAACAAGCGACTATCGATAAATTGAAAATGTTCAAGTGCGCGTTCAGCCGCGAGATCCCAGCTCCAGTAATTTCTTCGTTTCATTTTAAAAGTTTCCGACTTCATAGGATTTTCTCAAGTAGAACAATGCCATGGGCAATAAAAATCGATTGTCAAAGCTTGAATTTTATTTATCAACGATTCGTTGTTCATGTGGAGGATAAAATTTTTAGAGGAATAGCTCTTACTATTCGATGATCTTGGTCACAAATCTTTTGATTTACCGAAAAAAATGCTTCTGCATAAGTCAAAACATTTGTCTATTAACTTTTAAATCAGAAAAAAAATAAAGACTTCCGATTGAAATATCACGTGTAGTGACAGGAACAATTTTTGTTGTTTGTATATTTTATAGGCGATTTTCTGTCATCCGCGATTGAGAAATAAATTAAACTAACCAAAAAGTCGATATTTAAAAAATATTTGATGTAACGTATAACGTACAACGGAATTCAAAAAATATCAGAAAAATGTATACATTCTGCGAACGAACAGCCCATATACATATTATATACCGATTACGATCTGCGAAGATTCCTGAAGAGTGAGCACAAGTGTACGTAGTCATGCGGCGAGGAGAAGAGAAAGAAGGACAGGGAGAAGGTTAAGCGATGTTCCAGGCCTTCAGGCACAAGGCACAACAGTGAACAGTCTCGCAACAGCGACGTTGCGGGTCCGTCGGAAGCCCAACGAGTTTTTTTTCTCTAGTCTCCGATCGACACGTACGCAAGGATTCTGTATAATTCTCAACCTCGATTCGGCTCTTCTCATTCGAACTCTTGATTCTACGTGAAGGTTTGTTGATAGATAAAATATTCTTTTTCATTTTTTACCGGAATTTTTTGCGTAATGTTTATCGCGAGAAATGATCGTTGTAATGACCGATCGTAAAATTAAAAACGCCCACCGAAGAATGTTTTTGCAGCTATCTTTTCGAAAGTACTATTCAAAAAAATGAGCTTTCCACTATCTTTGATCCACCAAAAAAATATCAGTAATTCACGCATTTGAAAAAGTGTGGACAAATTTTTACAATAGCACAAAAAAAGGTATGTCGAGGACTCCACGACTTTACCGTTACCTTCTGCGGTCCGTGAAGCCAAAGACTCGTCACCGCGTGTGCCTTATTATTTTCATTCCTGAAGCTTATAACCCGCTCGTTTCACGTCTATACTTCTAAGCGTTGGTATAAAAGTTTCCCGACTCGACTCGAGTTCATTCAACGACCTTGCCGTTTCAGCGTTTGACAATAAATATTCATTGATTCGTAAAAAAAATTTCGTAAGCCTCAAAGCCCGATCATCTCGCGTTTCACGGAACTTAGCTTACTACTTTTTAAAATACTTTTACAACACGCGCTCTATTAGCGTTGTGCAATCATCGGTTTCCGAGAAATCTTTGAATTTCTGGAAACTTATTATTCGGTATTCAAAAAAAATCGCGAGTCGCAGGATTATTGAAGTTATTTATTTCTTAGTGACAGAAACTATTTTTTTCTTCTTGAAATTGCACAGCAGAGAATAAAAAAAAAAAAAGGGAAAAATGGCCGAGTGCCCGAAAACCGTGTTCGTAACCGGCGGAGCCGGTTACATAGGCAGTCACTGCGTCATCGAGCTCCTTCAATCCGGCTACGAGGTAGTAGCGATTGACAACTTCGCAAACAGTGTTTCCGGAGACGACGGCCAATCGGTGGCTCTCTTGAGAGTCGAAAAAATCACGGGAAAAAAAGTGCCGTTTTACAATTGCGATCTTACCGACCGCGATGAGCTCGAAAGAGTTTTTAACAAGGTAAGACTGACTGATAAATTCAATTGTAAGTTTTAAATCGTGAATTTACTTGAAATACAAATGATTTTAGCACAAAATCGACTGCGTCATCCATTTCGCGGCTATCAAAGCTGTCGGAGAGTCGATGCAAGTTCCTCTTCACTATTACCGTAACAACATCATAGGCGCCATCAATTTACTCGAGGTAACAACTCATTTACGCGTAATCAATGACGAAACAACCCACAAATTCCTCATTTATTGTTATTTTTGCTCTGAAAGGTCATGAAAGCCGCCCAATGCTTTCAATTCGTATTCAGCAGTTCGTGCACAGTTTACGGTGAGCCCGAGAATCTCCCGATCGCCGAAGACCATCCGGTTGGTAACATAACTAACGTTTATGGCAGAACAAAGTATTTTATTGAGGAGATGTTGACGGACATCTCGAGAGCGGAAAAAATGTGGAACATCATATTTTTGAGATACTTCAATCCCGTTGGTGCTCATCCGAGTGGTTTGATAGGCGAAGACCCAACGAAAGCCTACACAAATCTCATGCCCTACATCGCTCAAGTAGCACTGAGAAGGAAACCAGAGCTCGTGATATTCGGCGGAGATTATCCGACCGAAGACGGCACGGGTATGCAATCGCAATTGTGCACGCAGCATTGGACAAAAATTCAATACGATAAAGATCATTTTTTTGCCCAGGCATTCGCGACTACATTCACGTGATGGATTTGGCAACCGGGCACGTCGCGGCATTGGCTGCCTTGCGAAAACAACACTCTAGACTCAAAGTCTACAATTTGGGCACAGGGAAAGGCGTATCCGTCCTTCAGCTGGTGAAAACTTTCGAAAAAGTTACGGGTACGAAGGTCCCTTACGTAGTGCGGGAGAGACGAGAAGGTGACATCGTATCGATGTACGCGAATGCGGAATTGGCCGCGAAGGAACTCGGCTGGTCAGCCAAATGCACCGTCGAACAAATGTGTAAGGATCGACGGAAACTCTCCTCGAAATTCTGCCGAAATTTCTGAAATCTGAAAAAAAAACGTTTCATTCTCACTGAAAGATGTTCACTGAATCTCGAAAAAAAAATTCAAACTATTCATTGTTCTCACTTAACGATTTGAACATCTTTTAACAGGTGAAGATTTTTGGAGGTGGCAGACGATGAATCCGAATGGTTACCGCGTGTCTACTAACGGCGATGCGAACCACGATTGAGCAACAAATAACACAGTATTTTATATAACCGATTTGTCAGTACCGTGACCAAAGCCCACACTATTTTGTAAAGATTAAAATATCGTCAAACTCACATACATAAACTCAACAAGTGGACTGGGCCTGAAGTCCTCCCTTAGGGGCTCGCTATTCCACTGCTCGGAAGTTGTATTGTCTGCGGGGAATGTTTTCAATCGTCCAGTAATTAAAGGAACAAATAAATACACATAAAAGAAAATAGAAATCACTTCACACTGCTGTTTGATGTGAATTTCCTAGTTTTATTGAGTCGTGAGCGTTTGCACGAGTTTACGTAACAGATCTTTTTGCTCTGTATCCAAATACGGCCAGAGTTCGCCCTCCAGTTCTAAAAGAGCTTGAATATCGTGCGACTGACATGCGAGCACCAGGGATTGGAGTAACAAAAATTCGTCCTCGCACATATTGGCACCTGCAACAAAATCAGTTTTTTTTTATTGGATATGGAAATTTAATAGAGTCAATATTTGCTTCCTTGGCTCCAGACTCATCGGATAGTATTGTTTTCTGAATGTGAATAGAATCAAAAAGGAACCAAATCTTTTGCTTGAAATACAAAATTCTTGAATTTGAATTACCAACGCTCGAACTTTCTTCAACCCACGCGTATTTTTCGAGAACTTCACCCAACGAAGCCGGTAATCTTTGGGGCGTTGGTTGAAGAATCAGGAGCAAAAGCACCCGATCAACTTCATATTTGTGTAAAATTTTTCGGTAATTTCCTGTTTTGGTACAGGCAACATTGGCCTCAATCAAGTCGACTAATTCTGTGATGACGCTTAATGCCGCACCGTAATCAGCTTGTTTAGTGTAAAAGGTTGCCAGTTTTCCTATTGCCAGTGTCGTCGGTAATATGCTGATCGACTTTCGCAGCTGTTGAGCTCCGGCTGGTGTCGGACCAATCGCTGAGGCTAATTCTATCACAGTACCAGCCGATATCATTCCAAATCCGTGATCGCTCTGAACAGAGGCCACTGAATGACCAAAACAACTGACAGCTGCCTATGCTCATGGGAAAAAAAATGTATTCACTCCAAAAAAGAACTTTATTTTGAAACGTAGAATTTTGACTGATCTTCGAGTACCGATTTGAAAGATAAGCACACATTGTTATTTTCAGATCCATACAAATGTGTCGGTATAGAAAAACCGTACCTGCAAGTTCTCTTGACCAACCGAGGGACATCCTATTCTGTTATTTTTCTCTTCAGCTGTTAGAAATTGTCTCCCGGCTTTCATTAATTCGTTTATTTCAGCTGATGTATTTCCCAGAGTACGGTAACAGCGAGCAACTGCTAGCCAACTTAAACCGGCATACTGCCATAGTTCCTCCTGTTCGCATTGTATGGCAAGCACAGCTGTAACATGTGACATTGAATATTTTTTATTGAAAATAAAATTTGAATCTAAGAAATACTTTTAAAAATTAGAAACAAGTGAAGACCGAATTTTAGAGATCAATCACTGTTCTGGTCTGCAATTCTGTAAAAACGGAATAATTTCGGAAACGTAGGCAGAATTGAAAGTGAGAAGATTCAAATTATGTAGTTGTTTAAATTTTTTTCATATAATCAAAAATGATATTCACCAAACTGTTCAGCAGCTTCAGCTACATTAGGTTTTCTCAAGAACCGTCTGAAAAAATGATGAGCAAAAAAACGAGTCGATTATTATTTGTATAACCAACAAATCGAGATTTTTATTTTTATAAAATTACTTTTTGAGTTTGTTACTTATGACGTGATATTTAGCCAAGAATTCATTCGATTCTCTAGTATCCGATACGTTGTGATCACCCAATGAAATCGGATCCATCTTCAAATGAATTTTAAAGTTAGAATTAAACTTTTGATTATTTTCCCGACATCTTTTCCGAACTGACGTCGCACGTATCGAATCCCAAGAATATTTTCATTATTGTCAAAAGTCAAACACTCCCACTCTCCATCAACACATTTTATAAAGTAAGCGAAGTTATTGATCGTTTGACAAACATGTTAATATTTGGCACTAATTTGATGGTGGTTCATGGTGCACTGTTTGAGTCAGTAACGCAGAAAAGAAAAGATTAATTATAAACAATAGAAATAATTATAGGTTAGGTTAGTGTTTTTCTGCGTGTCTATAACTATATATATGGCACCGCCAGCAGTGCCAGTTGCCGACGGTCAATCTTAACGAAATTTATCCAACGGCCGCAACAGAGTGCAGCATAAGACCGACAAAATTCTATTTGATCGTTATAGTAAGTACAAAACATTTAACATAAAACACTTTCAAACAGTTTTGATTGACTTGATGAATGAAATAAAAATAACATGACAATGAACAATGAAGAAACAAATGAAAAAAAAATCATAATGGTAATTATTATTTTTTTTACAACCTTACAAATCTATTTTACTATACTCAGGCTTTACATAATTCTTTCTCTATTATTACGATCCCCGATATTTGAAGCTAAAATAAATCATGAACGATTTCTTGAAAACAATTCCTTCAAATCTGATATGAGGAATTTTAATATATTTGATAATAAACGTCAGAAATTAGTTGATTAGAAAAATCATTCGGCCAAGTTCTCGGAGGTGTAAGTTGCTTATTTTTTCGCACGAGGTTTTCGCGTGAGCATGCGCACTGTTCCATAAATAAAGATATATGTCATAGGATGTCACGAGTCGTGAGTGCTAAAAATTCATCGTGTGGTACTTACTACATACTAAATTAATTATAATTTTAAATAAAAAAGAAAGACGAGTATTTCGATTATAAAATCATCCATACGGATTCTCGAGTCATCAGAGAGTCTCGTGACTCCGTAATCCAAGTTTCACAAGGGATTGTATCTATGTATTAGAATATTTCTTAATGAGATGAAAATTTGTTGTATCCCGGCAATATGTTTGAGAAGGTTAGCAATAATTCTGCGACACCTCCGCCCTCTAGCCGGGTTCTCCCTCAAATCCCACCCTGTATGTATGCGTGCGTTTTATCATCAATACTGCTCGATCCAAAACTCAAATAACATTTCCAATTTACAGTGTGAACGTGAATACTTCATTGAATTTGTTGGTTGACACCTATCCTTTTCTTCACAGATTGAACAAACCCACAATATTCAATCGACTTTTCATCACAATTTTATAGAAAAAATTTACTTTTTTCGATGATTGCACTACGAGATTCGTATCATATATCCAGCAGTTATTTTAAATCGAAATATATGATAAATAAAATGATATTCTAGATTGAAAAAATATAAGGTTTGAATCTGTTGAGGTTCCTAAAAATATTGGATAATTTTATCGGTGCGTACACAGTTTGAAAAAAAAATGATTGAATTCGGAACGAGAAAATCGAACATATATTTTATATCACCTTCTATGGGATATATATCTATACAAGTGAGGCGGTATCTCGCACGAGGTATGTAGCAGACACGAGCATTTGCCCGAGTCTGGTTCACGCTCAGTTCACGTCCGACCGTCCTTCGGCCGCGGTTCGACACGACAGTGCGTGTCGGTTATCCCTTTCGTCCATCCATTTCCCTCATGGTTCATAGTCACAGCCAGTGGCAAAATTTCCACTGACTGTAACGAAACTTTGAACTACAAGTTTCGAAAAAAAGTTAAGAGAAAAAATATTAGTTAACACGAATGAATAATCATTATGGCTTTACGTGGCAAAATATCAATTGTGTTTGTTATCACCGCGAGTGTTTTAATGTTTCGTGCTGATGCCAGATCATGGGGTAAGTTGAATGAAAATAAAGGAAAAACATTTGGTAGATTTTCCTGGATACTATATTATATATTATAAGACCGGCGGCGCATTCGTACGTGCGGCACATCGATGTGGAACATACACACTAGCTTGAAATACGATGCGCTCGTGGTATCGCTCCATTCAGCCAGTTCTTCGTGTCACGTACGCCACGATACCACATGAAATTTCCTTATTTTCTGTTTACTTTTCCGATCGATGAATGTATTAAATCTTACTTGTGATGAATGAAAAAAATCTCACCGAATCCTTCACTCCCCGTTATGCTTATCATTTCTCGTTTATTCAACACGAAAATAAACGTATTTTACGTAACTAATGTCAATGCATCGCAGAGGTGACCGCCAAAAGAGACGCGCGCGCGTGCGCTCCCACGTTTTCTCCCTGTGTGCGTTGTGTACCCGCGTAACTTTGACTACAATCTCATTTTTTTGCGATTTTTAACTTTCCCTCGAAGCATTTATTGAACTAATTAAAGCTTTAACCTAAAAAATTTTTTTCACCGGCCAATCTTTCTCACCATTTTTTTCCGTTTTATCATCAATTCTATCATTTTTTTTCTTCCTACTCAATCGTTCAGGGAGGCTTTTTCAGCGTTCAATCTTCTATTACGTATGCACTCGCTCAATCTCTATTATTCTATATCGATGACATAATTCTCATTCGTTGCATAAACCGATTAACGAAATATGCTAAATTCGTTAATATTCGGCATAATGCATCGGGATTAATAGGACTTTTTTGTCATTGATATCCGCTGGTACTTTTTTCGATGGCTCGTCGTTGATGAGTCGGAAAAAATGTTCATCTCTCAAGTCCAAAAAAAGTCATGACCGAAGCTCAGCAAAATCGCTCGAAGAAAAAAGTTTTCTCGGCTTTCCAGAATTCCGTTGTTGCGGTGATACTCGATCCACGAACATTCTAAAAACACGACGCTGAAGTTTCCAACGTTGGAGTTCAACGAAATGAACGAAAAAAACGTTTTTAATTCACTAATTATTTATTTCACGAATCGTTGGTGCAGCTTGAAAAACTACGAATCGCAAATTTGGCAGGGAACAAAATAGGAGAATTACTGGAATTATTGGAGAGTTTTTTTCGATCATTTCGTTGGACTCCAACGTTGGAAACTTCAGCGTCATCTAAAAACATTCGTGACATGCTGAGCTTGCACCAAAAAAATTTCAATTCGCTGCCTTCTTCAAGCTGATTTTCTACTGCAAATATTTAACCGTCAATAAATCACTAAAGTTTCTAAATATTAGTATATTTCATTATGTAAATATTAATATATTTCTATTCTAATTCATCAATATTTCAAATCGTTCAAATTTTGCTTGGACAACAATGAAAGAATGGGCTGAACGGCGAAGAAAAATGAATCCTTCGCATCGTGACGAGCGAGCTGTAACATTTTGAGAAACGATGTTCGACAGAACACGGCGCATACATAACCCGAGACAATAATATTCGTCAATCATATATATGTTTTGCGTTTTTCGTGAAAATCAATATTGTGAGAAACTGGATAAATAAGATGACGCTGAAGTTTCCAACGTTGGAGTCCAACGAAATGATCGAAAAAAACTCTCCAATAATTCCAGTAATTCTCCTATTTTGTTCCCTGCCAAATTTGCGATTCGTAGTTTTTCAAGCTGCACCAACGATTCGTGAAATAAATAATTGGTGAATTAAAAACATTTTTTTCGTTCATTTCGTTGGACTCCAACGTTGGAAACTTCAGCGTCGTTAAATAAGATGCGACAGTGTTCCTGTCACAGTCTATGTACAAACGTTTACGAACATTTATTTGAAGTTTGTACAAAAAATACCTTTACCGATCTAAAAAAACGATCTAAAAAAATTCTCCGAAAATTCCAGTAATTCTCCAAGTTCGTTTCCTGTCGAATTTCCAATTCGTAGTTTTTCAACCTCCACTGATACTTCGTGAAATAAAAAATTAGTCAATTGAAAATGTTTTTTCCCTCATTTCGTTGGACTCCAACGTTGCAAACTTCAGCATTGTTACAAAAGGTGCAAATTGGTGATGAAAAATGGTTAATTCGACGAAAAAAACGGGGACGAAATAAAGCGATTGGAATTTTGATTTTTCAATATATTTCTTTCCTTCTGTCAACGTTCCGCTACTATATAAGAACGTTACGAGGTTTGAGAGCTGGTGTCGTATGTCCCGCTCGTTTTATTGGCCCGCGATCATCTTTCGTTGCTGCGTAAACTAAAAAAGAGGCGAGATACGAAATAAAGATCTCAGTGTTAAATGGAATGGAAGTTTAGCGCTACCCGTTTTTCCGAGGTGAAAGTCTGTCGCTGCATAAAACATTCGAGGTGAAGAGGGTCGAGGATGAAGCACGTCGCATTCGCGCGTAATTCATTTCAGAACGTGTGATTTTGCTTCCTCGTCCAACGATCTTGTTTTGTTTTCGTCACCCTCCCCCCTCCCTCTTTCCCTCCCTCGCGCCTACAGCTACACAGCGGCGGCGTCCAGTAACTTCTCTTTCCGTGAGTCACAGCATACCGTAAAAACACCGTTCGTTCCTGTATACGAAATATTTTATTTCTAGAAGTTTTGAAAGGCGAAATTGAACGAGAGAATCATCGAACCCTATCGAATCGCTCGCAATTGCGAAATACACTTGACTCTAATCTTTAGTGCTCTTGTCAGTTGTACAGACGTAAATATAACTATTGACGATATAATTCTGTGCGGAGAAGAAACTTTGTTCGTGATAACTACAAATTGGTTTATCGTCGAACGGACGGGGAGAGAGCGAGCGAGAGAGACTCGTGCGAAAAAATTGAAAAACTGCTCGACCGTGTTTACTCGATGCAGATCTGGTAAGGCGCACATCATTTTTTGCGTAATATCACGTTAACGGTCTCATGCACTTGATAAAAAGGTCAACTTTCGGAAAAGTACGTCTCGTCGCGGATTCGAGTATTGAAAAAATACGAATACAGATAATCGAACTCTGGGAATAACGTAAAAGCCAATTTTCCTCATAACATGTTTACTAAATGAAATCGTCATTTTCACACTCGCCATCAGATTACAAAACGTGCTTTATCGAGACTCTCGCTATCGTGGCCATATTTGCTCACGATTTTTTGTACCGATAATAAATTCGTTTTTTTTCAATCTGACCCTTCCGATAAAAATAAACATTCGAGCGGTGATTACGCAGGATATTTTCTTCGTTTTCTCTCTTCGTAACTTGACCTTTCTATCCTTAAGGAAACGTGCGCAGAGAGTCGCTTACCGCAGTGCGCGTATTTAAAAATACACATTTTTAAACGCATCTGGATTGAAGTGACAAAACCTTAAGTAATAGAAAATGAACTTTGATTTATGTTCGACTCGTCAAACAGTCACGGTTTCGCGGTAACGATTTAACTCGTTTATTTTTCTTCGATACAATCCTCGCCATTGAATCGAGTTGCCGCGAGACGCGATGAAAATTATCAATTTTACGACGAATATCGGAATTGGATAATCAACGTTCCTCGAGATTCTTTCGAAATCGCGATGTACTAATAGTCGGCGAATGATCTTGCAATTTTCATCGTACAAAATGGATTCTCGCCTCGAGAATAATCTTAAATTCATGACTTTTTTATCCTCTGCTTACAGCACTTTGTGAAGTGTCAAAAAAAACGTTGAAAAGATTCGTCGAAGGTATCGCTGTTTTGGGTTCCAGTTAAAATATCGTGTAACGCGGGCTCGCCCACATAAATGTCATTTGCGTCGTCGATTTCCTTCCAAACTTATCGACTACATTCCGTCGTGTCCGAATAAATCCACGAATAAATAAAAGTTTTAAAAGATTATTGATTTACAGATTTGGCGGTGACGATCGGCAAGGAAGTTCAATTTTTCGGAAACAATGGGACCCCGACAGGCCACTTTGGGAATCGTGACGCCATCGATCTCGGTGGAATCGCTTACGACGATTCGTCAAGATTAATGTTCCTGAGTGACACTAGGAATGTGAATTTAACGATATTCACTAAAAAACTGACTGCTGATACGGACTTCGAGACAAGGACGCTGCACACGCGTGAGTTTGAAAAATTCAACGCCATAAAACTGACGGAAAAATTGTTTTTTCGCTCATTTCGTTAATAAAATCGTTGAACAAACGCTTTTTCAGGAGAAAATAGAACATCGATCATCGGAATGGTTTACGATAAAACAACGGAAAATTTGTTTTGGACGGACACGAAAGAACAGGCTGTAATGAGCATGCACGCATCGTCGAATGGATCGAGCCCGAGGGACCCGATCACTGTTCTCAAATTACCGGACAAATTACCACGTGGGATATCCTTGGACGTGTGCAACCGGTCAGTGACACGAATTTTGACTGTCCATCAAAAATGATCAAATTCCATTCAAATTCGAGCTCCCGCACAAAATTTTGATGACAAAAGAATTTTTATGTGATTCGCCTCATTTCCCATTGCTTCGCACTCGATTGAGTTATTTTTATTATTGAATGCGCGGAATCGTATGTGGACGAGAGGAAAATGCAGTTTTTTTTTCCACAAGAACGATAAAAATACGAGCATCCCCATGAAATTAATCGATCGAATGAGTTTTAAAATTGCCTCCTTTTTTTGGGATGTTCCAGACGTCTGTATTGGGCGAACAGCAACATGTCACATCCCAGCATAGAGAGTTCGAACCTGGACGGGAGCAACGCGACGATAGTCGTAAGCAAAAATCTGTACGAGCCGTTGGGAGTTACGGTGGATCATTGGACTGGAAAATTATATTGGATCGATGACGAAGAAGGTGTTTATTACAAAATCGAGAGGAGCAATTTGGACGGGAGTGAACGTGAAATTTTGGTTTACGGACGACACCAGCAACCTTATGACTTGGCGGTGGACCGCGATAAAATTTATTGGACGGATTGGACGTACAGAGCCATTTGGAGTATAAAGAAAAATCCTCACCCCAGTGAACTCCCGAGCGTTTGGGCTTCTTTTCATGCCTTCCATCGAGATGCCGATCCAAAGTGTATCATCGCACGCGACAATCTTGGCCCCATCAATTGTGCTGCCATGCGAAACGAACAGATTAATATTGTTTCGAGTTTGTCCAATTTCGCAGGACAAGAAAACGACAACCTCATCACGAGCACCGAGGAAGTTGACGCTATCAAAGAGTCCGCCTTCAAATGTCTCAACGACGGTGTGCATGATTCCGCTGTTGACAAATGCAACTGCAAACCTGGGTAATTTCCCGCGAGCAAACAAAAATATTACTGTAGGATTATTAGTGGTTATCGTGTGATTTGTTTAAAAAAAAAAAAAAGAAGTTGAATGTCAGCTTGAATGACGAAAAAAGACGTGTCAATTGAAATTATGTTCTGATTCTTTTATATTTTAAGTTCATAAAGAATTATTAATTGTTTTCTTTTTTTGTAACACTCTTTTTGCATTACAGTTTTGACGGTTTGTACTGCGAGAGATCAATGTGCCATAACTATTGCCTCCACGGTGAATGTTTCATAACTTCGAACGGTCAGCCACGCTGCAAATGCGGGCCATCGTTCCAGGGCCCGCGATGCGAGCAAAATGTGTGCCTCGGTCATTGTCTAAACGATGGTTATTGTTCGATTAAAAATGGGGAGCCGTATTGTACTTGTAAAAATTCGAGAGGTCCACGTTGCGAGCAAGTGCACGACGTTGATGAAATTTGTTCGATATTTTGTCTGAGTGGGCTCACTTCGTTGAGCACCATCGATACAAGTTTGTGCAGGTAAGTTTCATTCTCGTCGAACGAAAAATTCGTTCCAGCGATGTACAACTTTGACACGGCTTCATTGATGTATCGTGAATTTTTCGTTCAAATTTTTTACAGCTGCGCGAATGAGACCCAAAACTTAGGGGAATTGAGCACCTACGCCGATAAACTCTGGTGCAAAACGGTGATACTCGGACTATCGACCCTGTCGGGTTTGCTTTTCGTACTGGTCGGGATACTTAGCTTTTATGTACATAAATTCAGACACCAACGACGAATAAGGAAGCACATCGTCGTTAACAAGGCGAGCACGCCTCTTACTGCTCGGCCTCAAATAGCGGGTGATCAATGTGAGATTATGATTGAGAATTGTTGCAACATGAACATTTGTGAAACGGTGAGTAGCTTTTAAATAGATGAACACAAACAGTGTTGAAAATTTCGATTTTCCTGTTTAGACTAAGAGGAAATATGAATATTGTTTTTTTTTTTCATCTATTGCAGCCGTGCTTCGAACCGAAACTGCGAAATACCGACTCCCGAATTCGTAAGAAGGACGAAAAGAACTCTCTGCTGGACAATATGGAGGGAAACTCCTGCTAGCACGAGTCAAATCTTCGTCGAAGAAAATGACGAAAGTCGTTGGGACTTAAACTGGGTGGTTTGGCAGGGAAGCTTTTCTTATGATTCGAGGTCAAGTAGTAACTCGAATCAAGAAAAGAGACACTAGTATTATTGTTAAGTTTGATGGTTATTACGCCAGCGATGAGTGAGGTGAGCGTCCAGTTCACCGAACAAAAATCGTACACACTCTCACACACACACATACACACACACACACTTTTCTATTGCGAAAAAAGAGAGAGAAGATGTAAAAATCGATTGAAAGAACAGCAGTTTCAGGACCAACTTAAGCTTCAGATCCTGAGTGCTGTTTTATTAAAGTCGAAATATGGGCATCGTTCGAAATGGGATCACGAAAAAGTAATCAATTATTTTTGTAGCAGCTTAAAAAAAGGAATCGCACAAGCGGCGAATATTTCGAATAATTGTTCTTTCATAAAGAATATAAATATTTTTTCATCGAATTTTTTTACTCGTTTCTCTATTGAACTATCTCGAAAAGTATTTATTTGGCCTTTCGAGCGATGTTTGTGTTCCAAAAAGTCTTTAAATCGTTTATCGAGCTTCTCGAGTTGTGCCTAATTGTAAAACATTGTTTTTTTTTTTCGTTCTGTTAATCGTGGAAGCTTCGGAATTTTTACGGTTAATGGGCCAATCGTAGAGCAAATTACGCCGTTCATTCGGCCAGTGAGTAGTTGCACAGGCTCTCTATGAATTTAAACATGTAAATCAATCGTGTTCAAGTCCAGGTATGCATACGAACGTACGTTATCTGATCGTCGCTCGCTCTGACTCAAACACATTGGTTTTCATATTCGATTGGTCATTATCTTTTTCTTCGTTGTTAAGATTTAATCTGAAGCGTCCTATTTTTGTTGCCAAAGAGTACACGATATAACATGAGACCGATCATTTTCTTTTTTTTTTTACTTCACCATTCGCTGTAAGTAGATAACATTTTACCCCATTTATTTGTTGTTTTTTTTTTATCGTCGTATAAGTTAGCGTATGAATTGCGAAACATCCAAAATCGAAAATGGTGACGAAGATTTCGAGACAGCGCAATTTCCATTTTGAATCGTATATCGATCATCGATTAGCGAAAAAAAAACTTTATTCTTCACTTCATATGAACTTCCGTTAAACATATCCAACACGACTTTTGAGCCCGGCTAATTAGAGGCTCACACGCAACGCCCATGAAAATACACATCCCCGATTGCTGCGCTGATTTTATTAGTCCTCGTTAACGAAAATAACTGAAGATCGTTCAGCTCGTACATTCCTAACTGTAAATGGAGTTTTTCATCGAAATATTCCAACATTCTTGGGCTTGGGGATAGAATATTATTTCGGGTAGATTCCAGAAATTGAAAAATTCATTAAAAAACTAAGCGCAAATTATTTATCAGCTTTGCAAAATCATTTTTTTCAAATGCCTTTAATCCTTCGAATCGAATCGATGTCGTAACTAGGAATGCACGAGCCGAAACTCTTCGGTTTTCAACGTCTTCGGGACAAAATCGAGGGACAAAAAATGCTTCACTAAACTATACCTAAATACTGAAAATAATTGAATTGCGTCAAATTAGCAATGCAATAAAATGCCGTGAACGAAAAACTCCGATTTTATTGTACATAGAAAAATTTCATCATTCGTCCAACTTTGTATTCTTGTTTGCATTCATTCGCGACGTTTTATTCAGTGGTGATTTGACGTTTGAATTAAAATTCGAGAAGATTATGTACTTGATAAAAGACCGAAAAAAGTGGCGCAATCCCTTGGTAACTTAATGCATTACAATTGGTAGCCAAGAAAAAGTACGAAATAGTAAACTCCACACGGAAAACAGGGAGATGATGACCTTAAATATCGAATCTCTTGGATATGGAAAGAAAAGAAAAAAAAACAAAACAAAACAAGTTGTGTAAAGTGATATAAAAAGGAAAAAACGACTTCAAGGTTTTACAATTCCCATGTATTATGCGTTATTCCTGTACATAGACTATTAAATGAGATAGTGTTTTATTTCTATAGTAGTGTGTAAGGTCATCATGGTAATAAGTTCCGCAGGTTGTTGATCAATTGCAGCTCGTAACACGAAAACAGGGAGAAAAACAAAGTGGATTGATTTTTTAAGTAGTTCAGCTGAAGGATCAATTGTCGAAGATGAACTGTAGGGTTTGATATGCACCAAAGCAGTTAGTAGTATATATAAATATGTAGAGAAAATGAGAAAAAAAGAAAAGAAAAAAAAATCATGCGAGCCCACAGGACAAATACTAAGGATGAAAATCTGGCCTAACGACAGAGTAAGGTGAAAATGAAACTTGCGAATGAGCGCGATGGAGGTGATCAAGACGAAAATAGGACTACGCTCGGTTCTCAAGTTTAACGAAACATTTTTTCCTCGGTGTAATCTGAGAACTAACCAACGACTGCCTTTTTCGAGAGTTCAGCACTGAGCTAAAGGCACACGCTAGCAAATAAAAATGCAGTTCGTTCGGAAATCATGCTTGAACGATTGTTTCTTTTATATTTTTTATTGTCCTCGCTTTGTGTCGGAAAAAAATTCACAAAGATAGGCGCCCCCCTTCGACGTAGTGCGTATAACGAATACGTAATGATAAATTATCATGGAAAACTAATAATCTGTACCAACACACAAGATGAAAGACTTAAAAACGCGCTTTTGCACCCGAAAAAGTGTACCGGATTATTCATTTCTAATATTGTATAAAGTTTTTTGCTATAGATTATTATTATTGATATATATATACGGGAGAAAAAATTAATGGAAAATACCCTTCTCCCACACACTCATCCGCAGAGACGAGATAGTGGATTTATGGTGAAAGGGGTATAGTCCCAAAAAATACAAAAAAAACCAAAACAAAAAATGTCTAAAAACAAAGATTAATCTTGTAATCGGTATATTCGTCGAAAGTGATGAAGCTCGCTGTTTCGCCGAGCATAAAGTGCATTTCGAATACACCGATCTTAAGAATATTCGGTACTTATAAACAAATATATATATAAATATACTTGGGTACATGCAGATATATGCATGTATGTGAATTTACAAACGGACTTGGTACTATAACGTACTGTTCTTGGACGAGTAGTACATGCAGCCAAAAAAACAAACGAAATATATATAAATAAATATAATATCGAGGTGTACTTCCCAGGTAGAAAGTTCAATTCAATTGTTTTCCTGACTTTTTTTTCCCCACCAAAAAAACTCGCACACTTGACTCTGCTGTCGAGTGCGGGATTGAAAACTTGCGGTAATGCATCTGACATACCTCATTCGAGTAGAATTACAATGGATGATATCGTAAATGAAGAACAACTAGTATCAAATTTAATGCAATGTTTATCTGACCTCACACGAACGAATGAATAAAGATGATGTACATTGTATATGATTATCAAATAAAATGGGTCTATATCTTATTAATACATCGGTTTTTTCTTACTATCAATCATATTTCATCTTCGAAACCGGAAAAAACACAAAGGATCCTTGTGAAAATATCGAAGTTAGGAGTGGAATTAGAGCGAAGTTATTATAACGAAGAAAAATTCAACGCTGGCCTCGAGTTCCCACTAATTATCCGCTGCCAATTGCCCCTCCGGTAGTACCACCTTCTCGCCTGGCTTGAACGCTGGCATTCCGAGATACGGACAACTCGCACAGCGGAATGCATCTCCAAGGTAACACTGAAAATTGAGATCGTCGTGACTCGGATACTCTGCGGATTGACCGTTGATTCATTTAGACAGTGATAATCGCGAATCGACATTCTTATCAAGAGCGAACAACCGAATATTAGCATTGGTAAAAAACTGCTTATGATGAAAAGGTTCTGAAAAATTTGCGATTTTTGATAATAATTCTCTTATCCAAAAAACGAAAACCTAGCTTTCAATGATTCACGAACGTCCACGATGACGAGAAATAAATTAAATAAATTTAAATAAATTTTTTATATCGTGTAACTCACGTTTCCACATGATGAATTAGCGGTTTTCGGTTGTGGCTTTCCTCCGTTCAATTCTTCAGCTAATCCGCACGAGCAATCCTTACATGCTTTGCGTTTCCCTGTTGTACCGCACACTGGAATTTTTAACATTAAAAAATTATTGTTTTTGCTAATGGCTAATCGTACGTAGAATAAGAATCAAATTCATTTCCGCGAAATTCCTACTAAGTTTGTTTGTTGTACCCATTTTCAATTCAGAACAGCAACTGGAGTTTTTGTAAAGACTGTAAAACTTGTTGCACCGACTTTACTGAAATGTTTTAGTTGAAAAGAAAACGTACCCAAAAATTTGCCTTGCTCCGCCTTATTTTGACTTTCAGTACATGGAATGATATTATTTTTTGTCTTCCATGAATGCCGATTGCAATTGTACTCAAAAACCTATTTCAGTGAATAATTTTACGAATGTCTGAGACTAGCGATTCAAGTGGATATTTCAAAATTTATGATGTGGCCAAAACATGCATTGGACAAAGATAAATGACTTGGCCAAAATAGAGTGTCTAAAAGCTGTACCCATGCGAGGGTGTACATTGTGAAAATATATTTTCATATTCAAGAAATTCATATTGTTTGAAGTAATTTCCAAAAACGTGTGCATCGCTTTATTTTTTATTCGCTCATTGTTATCGTACCTCTTAGAGAAGCTGCTTCAGGTCTCACTATATCATCTTCTTCCAATAGATTGTCCTCGTCTATCAGATCATCCTCCACTACATCATCAATTTTCCAAACATTCGAAGCTGGTTGGGCAAGGTTCAATTTAACTGACGAGCCAATCTGTAATTTTTCATTCATCAAATCTTCAATTTTATTATCAAAAATCCCAAGAATATTGGATAAATGAATTTCAAAATTTATCACAAAAATTATCATTTTCCTTTTAATTCAGGATACATCAAAGGGTTGGATTAAAAGTAAAGAAGTCAAAATATTAAGGAACAAACCTCAAAGTTAGGTTTCTCAGCGATTATTGTACAAACTCCATCAAGCGGTTGTGGAAAAAGGCCCTCAGTTTTCATGTTCGAAGGAATTGCTTTGGAAGTTGTGCTTTTAATACTGAAACCACCTAATTTCAATTTCGAAATAGAGCTCCCAAACAAGTTGCTAGAGTCATCTTTTTTTCCAAGATCTATTGCTTGATAAAGAACAAGTGCACCTCCTGGTTTTAATATTTTTAACACCTCCGAGACATAATCATCAACATTTGTGAAAGAAAATACTGTATCCAGAGACGATGACTTGAGATTTCCTGAAACATAGTTTGACAAATGACAGTGCAAAATCAAAATAATTACAAGTGCAAATTACCAATACAGTCGCGACTGCTAAAATGTTAAGAGGTTAAAATGAGACAAAGTTAATCGAAATGGAAAATATTCAACTGGCAATCTGAAGCACACTTATATTGATTGAATTCTGAATAATATTTTCACGATCTCAATTACTAAATACCATTTTTAAATTCCGAAGGCCTCACGATTGTAATACGATCAGCTGATCCAATGATGTGGCTAACCTCGTCGAGGAAATCTTTCAGATCGACACTGCTGTTCAAAATGATAGCAACACTATCATCTTTTTTTAATAAATTAATCATATTTGAAAAAATTTTATTATCAATGCTGCTCGAACCAAATGTTTCAACTGTTGAAATTTCGATTTTGGTTAGTTGCACGGAATTGCGTCAGTACGGAATCAGTGATGAATGCGTATTCAAACATCAAATATAAACTGTAAACAAATATGGAGGAGCGGCCAAGAAGTTTCCAAAGGAAGCCGTGGCGCTATGATCAACTGGAAAATGTATTACTGCTTTCTTGAATGACGGAGACAAAAATCGAAATTCAAAAGACTCGAAATTTATTATTTCGAATTCGTCTTTACGTATTTTTCTATATATGTAATAGAATAAAAATCTGAACTTGTTGAAAATGTCAATTCAATAGTTTATTTTGCATTATATTTTTTTCTTTTCTAGTGCACAATCGACGAATCTTTTTTCGTTTTTTCTTCACGTTTTCGGTTGGGCAGTATCACGGTGTTTTATACAAAATCTTAAACTGTTGTTGGAAAGTTGAAACATAAAATATGAAAATATTAATCAGCCTCATTGTCGTATAAAATAATTTAATGTTACATCAATCGTCACGAGTAAGTCTGTACAATTAGGACGAAAGTCCTATTAGGACGAAGAAGCCTTAAGTATATTGATACATCGTTGTTTCCTTTAAGAATTGATGAATGCATTGTCGTATCGTTTTGGTATTCTTCGAACACAAAAATAAATGCCAACGGCGAGCATCAGCAGCACAGGTAAACCAAGTCCAATAGCCATTATCATTATGACCAAATAGGAAAACTGTTCGGCTGGAGGAGTTCCATAGCCAACCAGGAAAGTCCTTGAGAAATAAAAGCAATGAAAAAACATCATTAGCTTTACTTCTGAGAAGGTAATTTTCAATTTTCCCTTCAAGATTTTGGATTATTTCTAATAAACGCTTGTTGCATCTGAATCGTTCAGTAAAAATACAATTTTTTTGGGTTTTATACTCTGAAAATTTCAAGCAAACTTACCATGTTGAATAATTGTTTTTTTTATAAAATCCGTCGCCCTTCATTCCAAGGGATACGTTCATTTTTTCAACTAACAACTGTTCTATTCTTTTTCCGTAATAAGCATGCAGAAGAGAATTTTTAGCAACATTTGCTTTCTTGGTGATGTTGACTAGTAAATAATTCACAATTTCGGTAGACTCGCTCACGTCGCGAGAAGGTCCAGTATAAGAAACCGGTCTCCACTGTAAGTATGCTGAGCTCTGCTCCCCGTTTGGTAACTTAACCAGTGGTGTTCGCAGCTCGATAACCTTTGATGAAATAAAATATTTATTATGAATTCTGACATCAGCACGAAAACCAAATCAGTCTAAAAAAATCCTGATTACCTCAAATATTCCTGGTGTATGTTCGTCGTCCAAGCTTTTTTTAGCATCGACAAACATTCCTGTACGAGTTTCACTTTCACTGACAAGAAGCAGTTCCATAGCGAATCTGCTACTCGTAAACGAGGAATTTGTCTGCAGATTGTTCAATACTATATCAATTTGAGTTGAGTTTTCGGAATGTAACATGTGCGGCATAACATCTGAATGGTCCAGTGTACAAAATCCATTCAGCTGAAAAAAAAGATGAATTTATGAAAAAGATGGTATATATATTAAATAAATCAAGCAAAGGTAATAAAAAATTGTTCACCATTATCTGCACATCGCCTTGTCTTTTTGTATGTGCAAAGAAATCATTGTAGTCATTGCCGTTCATTAGTAACTCAACAAAGTTTGTGTTATTCGATACACCATTGCGAATCCAATTGAACATTTTTGTATCCAAAACATTAATGTTAGCATCATTCATGGTACCCAGTACACCAGTATCATTGACATCGTTGAATTCATAAAACTAAAATTGTTCATAGAAACATGAGTAAATGAATATGGAGAGTAATTGAATGTACGCAAAATGTCAATTATCACATAATACTTCACGAGAATAGTAGAACAAAATTTGTTCTACGAGAATATCTAACGACTCAAACCTTTTGTAAAACAACTCCAAATGTATACTGTGGCTCTTCCGTAAATTGAATTGAATTTGGTTGATTCAAAAGATACTCGTTCCAATTGACGTTCAACTGAGTGGACGGAGATGTTACGGCTAGTAGAAGAGAAGGATTGCCAAAAAAGTCCCATATGTAGTGCAAAGTGTCAGTAGAACCTTCAGCTCGTAAATAAACTGTTGTCACATTTTCCACTATACAAAGATCATTGCATCCAGGGTTGAGAAAAGTTTTCAACTGCAACAATTAATGATCAGCTCTTTATAGATCAATTGATTGAGATTTTTTTCATTAATTTGTTTTCTAAGTGGTTTTCCTACTGACATATAAATTATTCTATTCAAAAGTTTATTATATCATTGGAAAGCCTTCTTTACAATGAAATTGGACAATTGAATAGCATTTACGAAATCAGGGAATTAAATCTCCAACGAAAAAAGAACCATTTGAAAAATTTGAAATTTAATAGCAAAAAGTCACAAGACCAGCATTCAACATCATATATAGTAACAGAAAGGAAAAGCTTCTTCCAAAACCATTCTAAAAATTGCTGATTTTATGACCACTGAAAAAATGTTTGGCATCAAAATAGTAAATTCTGAATTGATATTTTCCCACTTGGCCTTGTCCAATTTCCCGATTGGACTTTTGCCTTTGCCTCGTGGCCTACTGAAGCATGTGTCATTTTCAAACTCTTATCAGGAGAAGCAAAGAGGAAAAAAAAGTGATGGAGCGTGCGACGACGTCCGCGGTTGTCATGGAAACTGAAGGAATCTTTGTGTAATGCTACACAAAGAGTTGACGAAAAGAATAGGCATCATGAGATATCACTTGAATAACAAGTTTTGTAAATGACAGCGATTTATGGTGTTAAGGGGGTTACGTGATAAAATTTTTTCATCTAGAATTAAACAAAATTGCTGATGGCGGAAAACACATACACGTCGCAGCTGCTGACTTTGGACGAGCATCAAGTTACAGGGGGCGTTATGCATTTTAATTTTTTCGAATGATATTAAATTTCACAAAATGCACGTACATTTTTACGATAATTTTTTTTTTCAAAGTTGGTTAAAAATTTTAAAAAACCGTCCATTTCGTGACGTATGAGGTTATCTCCGCTTGTTTATACAAGCAACGCAGATTTAACATATTTTTGACGTACCGTTCTTTGCGTCGCACAGCAGCTACTTATCAATATTAATATAAGGCACAAATTATTTGAAGGAAACATTTTTCCGGTATATTTCTTTATATTTCTGAAATATTTACAATTAACACGAGTAACTATACGACATTGTTAACGTATCAATAACGAATCACAGCTGATTGTGAGAAGCAGAGCAGGCTAAGCACGACTCGCACGAATTCTATAGCCTCGCTAACTACCAACAAAGACATTTCCCCTTCCGAAGTTCCGAACCACTACACGCCTTTCTCCCACCAAGTAGCTAAGCCGTACTAAGGTATATGAATAGCCAGGACCGCCAGGACTAACCCAGAGTGATTTACGTACGTTAATTTCTGTTTTACGATTGTTATCGGTGCTCCTTACAATCTACTTAATATTTGATTGTCAACGACAAATAAAGGTGGTCCAAGAACAATGCAACATTTGTCAACGATTCTTTCGAATAATTTTATTATGTACGAAATTTCCGCGAAACTCGGCTAAGAATAGTTTCATACAAATTTCGGGACTATGACCGTGAGAGTCAATTTTTAAAAATACATTCAAAAGTTCAATTTTGAGAATAGGGATGTTCTTCAAAATTGTATGCATTTGCAATAGAAGTTAATTTATTTTTCGTACCAAAAAAAAGTCTAATCATATGAGAGTAATTGTCAAAGATGAGATTCTTGTCGAATTGTAGGATTTGACAATCTTGGTCCTACAAATTATTTGGCCACTTTAGATGTGTAGTTCTTAGAAAGAAGAAATATTAACGAAACAGGTGATTTATTTCTGTAATTGAATTTATCAAAACAAAACGGACATTCAGGAATTTTGTCAAAAACATTTAATTCAATTAATTTTTTTTTGTAGATACAAACGTTTTTGAGAGCTTAGAGTATTTCATAATCGTAATTAAAAAAAAGGTTTAATCTATAATGTACGTTCTCTCACGATTAATTCACCTCTGTCACTCACATTCGCTTCACTCTCTTAAATAAGTCCTATAAATAATTGTATATAAACACATTTCAGTCGTCTGAGCCTACTGATCTCTTGGCTTTCCTCTGTCTGGGACTTTGTTTTGGCGTTCTGGGCGATTTGTCTGCAATGATAAAATTTGCAAATCGTAATTATTAGTCAAAAATGGCGTATAAATGCAGAAATTGAATAAAAACTTTATTTTTACTCACTGAGTCTGTTGAGCGTATCTTTTGGTAACCAATCAAAATCAACGTTATTAGGATTGGAAGTGCCCATTTCGACGGGTGCTTTCCTCGACGAGGAGGATCGGGATTTTCGTCCAAGAGAAGACAGCAGTTGCTGGCCACAAACAAGAGTCAGGATGACACAAGCAGCGAGGAAAACGTACAAAAATACCGTTTCACCGTCGAGACCTTCGTCCAACTCGACGACTTGGACAGTTTCATTAAACACAGCTTCGCTGAAGGTCAAACCATTCTGAAAATGAACGAATTTACATTGTCAGTCAAATGCTAAACACAAAGAGAAATTGTGTCGACGAAATTAGGATCCAATTTAAAAGGAAATGTTACTCACTGCGTCTCTGTAATTAAGATTGACGTTCAGTCCAAATGGACGTCCTGCAAATGTTTCAGACGGGATGAACGAATATGCCAATGTGGCTTCGTGATTAGGCTTTACAACTTTGTTCACAGCAAGAGTTGAGAAATTCTGTATGTAGAAATTGAAATCCATCGAATAACGGAAAGATGCATCTAACGTTTCTAGGATAAAGTCAGTTTTTCCCTTGTTCATGAAACCAACCAGAATCTCGACCCAATTACCAGCTGGCAATTCTGAAAAATGACAATGTATTCATGATTAATTTTGAATTATTCATTTTAGTTCCAAATTTTTTTAAAACTCCTAACTTTATCATCCAATCGACGACTCTAAGAGTTTAGAATATTTTGTTGTTTCTCATTGTTGTCTGTCATCTATAAAGATATTTGTCAAATATTCTATTGCAAAATTCTTTCACATAACAGCGAGTTCAAATGTTTCTGGTAAAAAGTTCTTGATCTGAAAAAATACCACAAATTGCTTTTTTTTTCACATTTAAAGAATTCTATACACTTCAGGATTTGACAAAAATGTTACAATTTCTTCTTTGACTTTAAAAAAAAATTCAAATAAAAGTTGATTTACATCCAGGAAATCTCAAAGTTGAATATTAAAGATATTTATTAGTATTTTTCTTAAAAAATTGAATATTTACCAAGGGTGGATAACGCCTGATGGATCGGTTTAGTAAAGAGAATCGTTGTATCTGCATCTGCAGATGCGGTTACTGTTTCCTCTTCCAGTTCATCCTCGGACAGAACGCTAGCCTCTTCTCCGTCAACATCATTTATGTCATCACCAATTTCCTCATCCTGTGCATATGCAGCTCCTACAAGACAATGAAATTTTCTTGAATTGAAATGTGTCTTCAAATTGACTAAGCAAAATGGTTTGAATGATTACTGTCGACTGTGGTATGGACAAATCTGGCATTGCTTTTAGTGACTGTTCGGGCTGAACGATTCCGAAAAAATAATTTTAAAAGGAGGGTGAAAGAGTGAAAACTTGTAGGACGGAAGGAAAAAGGTTTTTCAACACAAATTCATTCATAACTTGATCTACTTCGAGCATGCTTAATCCGGTTTGCAGGTCTCCATACTTGGCATATTTGAATCGTAAAATAATGTCTATCACAAATTTTCAAATAATCGATGTTGTTTTACCGTGATTGACGAACGAGAGCAGCGCCGGTACAACCAGAAGAATAAATAAACCGAAGTATTTCATTTTAAATGGATTAAGTAAGCTAGAATCTCACAGTGAAATCGGTCTTAAAAAGACACAGCGAGAGTTTGTCCGTTAGGATGAGATCGAATGAAGTGAAATGCGCTTATGATCCACTGCCGCAACAAACTATAATACAAGAACGCGAACTGCCTTCAACTGAGCATACCGTTGGCAAACTGGCGTTACATTCTAACTTGCTACGTGGAAGGACGGTGCGGCAGTAGTCGTCAAATCGACAACGTGGAACAGCAGAGAAATAAGTCTATGAATACTTTTTCGAATGCAACATAGATACGACGATTCATCGAAGAAAATGTGGTATGATTTTTTATCTTCTTAGTGATACGAATATTTGCTCAAAGAGGGCAACACATTTTTTTCCTGTAGTGTGAGAGAAATATTCTCAAAACCTTTTTTTTCAATGAAAAAAAATGTTTACTTTATCACTATTTTTATTTGAATGTTTACTGATAGTTATAAAATTGTTAAAATATGTTAAAAACTCTATGCATTATTTTCCACGAATCATGGTTTTTTTTAGTAATTACGTAAATATAAACGAGATACCAGCAACTGAGCTATACCACCAACTGGAAAGTTTCGGTATAGTGTGTCAGATTTCAGATTTAAAAATTGTTGTATAAAAAACGTATTTTTGAAGATCCGAAAACACTTTTCATATATCAAAAATCAAGAGTATATTTAAAAATCTGCTGCCAGTATCGCAAGTATACGTGCTCTTGGTGATGGAACACAGCATTGTTAGCAAAGCTGTGTTCGACTGTTGATCGAAGTAATGATCGACTGAGAACTTTCAAAGCGGTTATTGTAGTTAGTTCAAAAAACACCACCAGGTTTTCGACCATTTCCGACGAAATTCAATCATTCTTCGTGTCTTGTTGTTTCTGTCGGAACAGCATCTGTCAAAGTTACTTCAGAAGCTTCGGAAAAATATATACAACGCCAAAATATTAATGTAGTTTTCCGCATTTGACGAATGTGTAAATGGAATAATATAAAATTATAATATAAATCTTTGTGGTACGAAATAGACGTATCGTCCGTTAGTATAAGAAATGTATAAGGGAAGAATGAAACTTAACCTAACATATTAAAAAAAAAAATCAATCCTCCGTAACGTTGCAGAAAAGCAGGCACAAAAAAGCTCGGCCGTAAAAATGGATTTCGAGGATGACTTTTTCTTTGAGGAGGACAAAATGTTTGTTGTTAAGATATTCTCAAATTAATATGTTCAACGTATCGTCCGTTTTTCTGTTTTACAGTCTCGATGTGCTTTATTTTTATTGTTCCGTGCATGCTTCACTCGTGTCTCTCGTTGCACAACAGTCTGACGGATAATAAAATTCTTTCGTCGGATAACGAATCGTCTATGAACTTGTTAGAATTTTCCAACAACGAGATTTCTCGTACGACAACTGAGACGCCTTCCGCCAGTGTGGAACTTCACCAGCTAGCAATGATGGAAGACCGCATGTACGCATGATCAACTTTTCATTACATTTCACAAGTTTTTTTTATTCCATATCATTCTTCCTCTTTTGCTTTATGCAAATTTGTCAATGTTTTGCGCCTCTTGGAAATGCAGACCGGATGTAAGTCTTGTCGCGCAGGAACAAATCACAACTGCACCAAAACAAAATATACAACAAATGTGAGTTTCATCTATAGCTCACTCCGTCTTCTGAAATCCAGAAACAATAGCAAACCAGAAATAATATTTTTTATATCTGTAGATTAGAAAAAGGTAATATTCGTGGATTTTCAAATTTATTGCTGCTGGTAGAAGGTAAATCTAGTTACATGGATAATTTTTCTACGTATCCAAACATTGGATCTTAATGTTTATTATTTTATGCATAACTTTTCCATATTTCATTGACTGTTTTTGTTTGTTCTCCACTGTATACTGACCAACAGTAAATGTGCTTTGAAAAAATTGTGCAAATCGTTTTTTGTTTTATTTTCACGATATCTTCAACTTCATTTTTATCCCAATTTAATCCTTTTGTTTCTTGTGCTTGACTGTATTCGATGTTTTGTTAAAGTTTAAGTGAATTTCTGATTCCAGCGTATGGTAGTTTTGGGTTCAAATAAACCACAGAGAAATCATTTCTGAAATAAGATTTCAAAAATATTCAAGAAATGGTGTCATATTTTCTTTGCGATAAATGTATTTCCAAAATTTGTTTGGTCTCTAATCAGGGGGATGACGATCACGTCTGGGAACGTGGTGGTCAAGAAAGATAGTAGCAACCTGATCGGAATAAGTATCGGTGGCGGTGCGCCCTATTGTCCGTGTCTCTACATAGTACAAGTATTCGACAACACACCAGCTGCTGTCGAAGGAACTTTGCAATCGGGTGATGAGCTTGTGGCTGTTAACGGAGCCTCGGTTCGTGGCAAGACGAAGGTTGAAGTGGCAAAAATGATACAAGCTTGCGAATCACAGGTCAGCATTAATTACAACAAACTCCATGCTGATCCACGACAGGGGAAAACTCTGGATATTGCTCTAAAAAAGGTGTAAAAGTCTTCCAATATTCAAACCTTTGCTGAATTCATAGTGAGTCATCTTTTGAAATGTTATTGTTGCAATAATAATATTGCAGGTGAAGCATCGATTGGTCGAGGGAATGGGGAGTGCTACTGCAGATGCGCTTGGATTGTCACGAGCTATTCTTTGCAACGATGCACTTGTCCAACGACTAATGGCACTTCAGCGTACTGAAAATTTGTACAGGGGTCTCGTGGCTCACGCAAAATCAACGTTGCACGCCTTTTTTGATCTCACCCAAATATACAAGGGTAAGCATATACCTTTTAGAAATTGACATGAAAATGATCGAAAATCTGTCTGTAACGTTTAACAATTGGTTGTGCAGTATTCGGGGACGCATTTGCGTCGATAGGAGTTCGGGAGCCACAGCCACGAGCGAGCGAGGCATTTCGTCAATTTGGTGAGCAACACCGACAAATGGAAAAGTATGGAGTAGTGATGTTGAAAGCGTTGAAGCCAATTCTTAGTGACCTTGGAACTTACCTGCACAAAGCGATACCAGACACTCGTTTGACCATAAGCAAATACGCTGATGCTAAATTCGAGTATTTATCGTACTGTCTCAAGGTCAAAGAGCTCGACGATGAGGAGCAGAGTTACGCGACGCTCCAGGAGCCTCTTTATCGAGTAGAAACCGGAAATTACGAGTATCGTCTTATCTTGCGTTGTAGACAAGAGGCGAGAGCCAAATTTGCCAAATTACGTTCAGACGTGTTAGTCAAACTCGAGTTACTCGACAATAAACACGTCCAAGACGTTGTGTGGCAACTGCAAAAATTCGCTTCTGGTCTGGCCAAATATTATGCTGACACAAGAGACCTCTTGGCTCAAAATACCTTGTTTCCTGTCGAAGTCGATCTTTCGCAAACTGCTTTTCAATACAAAACACCGGGACTTCCCTTGACCGAGGACGGCAACGACGATAATGATGACGTTTATTACACCGATGAAAAACCCAAAGAAACTGAAGACAATCTCTTACTCGATACCAAAGAAAATCCACCCTTGATACCCCAGCTCGTTGACCTGCAATGATCTTTTCTCATCAACGAACAAATCCATCCTGCATAAGCACGAGATCAAACCATCCTCAAGCATACCAAGGTTGATATCATATTTTCTATGCTCCTTGAGACACACTATTCAATAAGGTATTTTACATTAAAATAAAACAACAACAACAACAACAGAAAAAACAATTATGCTAAGTGAAAAAAACGGAAAATCGATCACGTCATTTTGGTGCCAATCAAAAAATGTTCATAAACTTCGAGTCGTCGCTCTGGCTAAACTTTACACTTTTCATGCTAGACAAACTTCCCGAGAAATCATGTTCAAAACATATATCGTTTTTTCATAGTGCTTTGAAATTTTTTTTTATTTTGCCATTGTTCAATAATATAGAATCGACGAACAAGACTATTTCGACTGAAAAATTATGAGCATTTTTTGAGGATGTGAGAAAAATATTGTCTTGCGATATCGAATGGTTGCATAATGCATTTTACAGAATCACAAAAAAGAAAAGATTTTTCAATGCTTGAACTAGACTCGTGATCGAAGTTGAACTAAGAAGAAAGAATAGTCTCAATATTGGGATAAAATATCTCGATATATTTTTCCAAGAGTATCCCTGATCTCGTATAATATTTAAACAAGTACGATTATCCTTGCATAAAAACAAAAATGTTTAGTACGAAACATTCTATATACCAAAGATGAAAACAAAGATTAATATATATTATATCATTATTATTGTCGTTATTAATATTCAATGCGTTGCATTTTACCTCGAATTAATTATGGCATTTATTTGTATGGAAGAATCATATTAAATATAAAATATTGTTAATAAAACATGATTTTACAATATTTTTTTTTTCACTCTCGATAACCTCGTATTCTCACCATTCACTTTTTTTACCTTCAGCTTGTCGCGTAATTCCACATTGCGATGCATGCACTGTAATGTAATATAAGCGTGCCAGCTTTATCCTCGGGCAATTTGATTTCGCAACTATGCGAAATCCAATTTTTCCATTTTTATTTATTTATTTTTTATTTTTATTTATTTATTTTATTTTAATATAGGATTCTTCACTCGTAAAACTACGCGTATTGACAAAAGATTGAACTTCTCGATACCAAAAAAAACGTATCGAGCGGCCTAAAATTTTAAGGCTCTTTTCAATTCCACACTCTCTCTCTCTCTCTCTTTCCCTTTGTTTATATCTAACAAAATACGATCACACGCAAATCGAACTACACGGAAGACGAAACGTTCGAGCGTTTGCTTACATTCCTCGATATTTTTCCCTGCGTGTTCAACTGACGGAGTATCATCGACGCGATGTCATTCGAAATAATTCAACGACATATTCGAATCGACGTAACCGCCGCTTCAGGCCAAAATTATTTCTTTAAAAGCTTCCAGAAACCAAAAAAAGATGAAATAATTCTCGAGATAAATAAAAGTATTTTCACAAAGGAATCCCTGAATTGGTGTTTCAAAGAAAAATGAATAAAAGATTGAAAAACAATTATGAAAATGTACAGCATCGAGAGCGAGCGAGAGCGATTGCGTCTCCCAATGGAGTGTCAATACGCATGTCCGGTGGCGACAGTTCGCGGGTCGAATGTGAAGTGAATTTGGAGATACACGCGCGGAGTTTGCCTACGTGTATATACATATATATATATATATATACATTCGAGCGAGCCGTACACTTTACTCACCAGGTAAAAATACAGTGAAAGCTTTCGTAACTGCGGTATAAACGTTGATGTTCCATGTGGTATTAATTTGTTAACTAATTAATTCTTCGATCGATATTAATCAATGTTAAAAATGATATAAAATAAATTGAGAAGTTTTAGGGTGATGTCACGATACTAAATATTTATCACGTTTACTAACAGAATTTCAGTTCTTAAGTATAGAAAGTGATGTTTTGTGGTATCCAATTGCTACGAAGCTCCCACTGTATTCATATCGTATATATACGGGACCTCGGAGTCGGGCGGCAAAGGCGCATGCATACCATATATATGTACGCTCGTATATACAACACAACATTGGCTATAGACGGTAGATTGCGTTGGTGCCTGGTCACGTCGGGTCAAAACGCTGCTAGAGCCCGCGGTGTATAGATAGTATAGAGAGAATCGAGGAGAGCTCCGGGCTGCTCTCGCTCTTCTCACACATCGTTTTCTTCTTCGAACAATAGAATCTATATAAATATATCTGTAAGTGTACATATTTCCAAACTAATAAAAAATTTAAAAAAAACGTGCAACGAGATAGTGAAATCGGATGAAGAAAAAACAGAATAAAATCGGTATTCGCGCGTACACATCGTTGGTCCATGGGATTTTCGTGACGTTCGCCTCTCGTCGCATACTTGCAGCCAAAGTTCAACCAGGTATTTTATCACTCAATTTATTTATCACGTGTCCCGCGTTCCTCCTTGTTCACTTATTTATCCACGCATTCAAACTTTATCAAAAGAGAGTTGCATATTGGAAGGAGCACACATGAGATCATTTTTTTTACACATCTGAACATTAGTTGGTCTGTCACTGCGAAAAATTCTAAAATATCACTCGCAACTGAAACTTTTTTCCAAATTCCGATACGATGGATCCAAAAATGAATTTCATTTATGTTCAATATTTCTATTCCAATATTTTCTCTGTATAACGGACAAATTTGATGATCATTTTATCTATGTTTGTTTGAAAAAAAAAAAAACAAAAAAACAAAAAAAAAATCGAATTTTTCATGAAAATTCAAATAAAGCGAATGTATTGAAATTTCATAAATTATTTTAATAGAAACGGTTCAACGTTCACGATATAAAATTCGTTTATAACGCACTCGCACGACAGATACAACGGACTCGCGGCAGGATCGTATACATTTTTCTTTTCACTTCGCCCGAGACTTCGTAATCTAATAATAACTTGGTTGTGACATTGTCCTCGGTAAGATAACATGTTTTGCGAGTCTCGCTGTTTTTTTGCCGATGAACGCGATCGCAGCTATTCCCGTTGCACGCATTGTGAATATTTTGCGCGGGAATAAGCCAGACGTGTTCCGGAACGGCGGGTAAATAACCTATAAAGAGGCACCCAGAAGCACCGGAAGGTCTCGAGGACTATTTGCACGGAAACACTAAAATTGGATACAAAAGGCGTGAAAACGTTCAATTGTACGCTAGTTATTGCATCAAAAAAGCGAAGGTTTTGACGTAACGCGCACGCTCGCGATACAGGAAATAAGTATTTCTGAACAAGATCGCGCATGAGGTAACGAACGTTGCAGGAACGCTCGATAGTTATTTAAACTTCCCATTAACGTTCGTTCAACGACTAGCATTATTGAAAAATACTCATTATAGAAAACAAAAAAAAACTTTGAATACTTTTTATTCAAACGGTGGGTTGAAATTTATTCGCGTAAATTATTCTCAGTCGTGTTTTCAATTTTTTCAACAAAATCCGATAACCGAGGATTTTGATTCGCTTGCCGAAATAAGCGAAACGTAGAAATTTCGTGGGAAAAACGACTCTTTGTATATTCTCGTGTAGAACAAGGATACTAAAAAAACAGTGTGCGAGCTAAATTCATCCTTCGAATAAGAAAACGAGTAATTCCGAAAATATAAAACTCTTGTCAAAATAAAATAAATAGGAAAAACAGAAGAGTGCATAATTTCTTGTTTTACGCTGGACTGGTTTGGCTCAAAGCTTTTTGGATGCACCGATGCACACGGAGAATGTATTTTTATACGTTTTTCTTGACGCGGGGCTGAATTCGTGTTATGACGTCACTCTTTTTTTCAACGAGAGAAAAATATTATTCGAGCAAGACCAATAAAAGCAGGCATTTTAGCCTTCATTCTTGAAAATGAGAGGATCGTAAATAATGTACCTCGCGAAACGTAAAATTCTCGAAAAAACGCTCGTTTCGTCTTCGAAGACCACTCACGCGCTGCACGTACCAACGAACAAAGCTGGTAAACAGGAATTTTATGATGCATGTCGAGCTCGTAGGGCCTGTGACGTTTCTGAGGTAGTAAATATTATAAAGCTTGTTTACCGAGGGAGGAGAGCCGTCCAAATCAGGGCCAGTCGATTTTTTTTTTATCAGTTCCGTTCCTGCGGGTTCTTTGTTCGACTCGAATCGACGTGTGAGGCGCGAAGAGCCACGTCTCATTTTTTGTTTATTTTCATATTCCCATACGTCTCTTCATATTTATCTCTCCAGTATTTTCGTTTCAACCAACGATACTATTCTCGCTACTGTTTTATGTGTAAAGCATTCCATTTTCTTATTGTCTCTCTCACCTCTTCGTCCGTTTGCCTCGTTTCCATCACTTTTCTCTCTCTCTCTCTCTCCCTTTCTGTCTCGATCTCTCTTCGTTCGCCTCCGTCTCCGTCTCTTTTTCTCCCTTCTTCTCATACACGCAGCTATAAACGACACTAATAATTGATAATATTATCGATCCAGCAGGCTTGTGGACGCTTCGCTATCTCCACCGAGTGCTTGTGCTGTGTTATGACTGTACAAACGTTGATGCCCTTGTTTCAGAAATGTTCGTGTTCCTTCTTGCCCTCGCATCAGGCAAGAAAGGGTCATCGCTGCATGTTCCTTTCCGAAGCAAATATTCATTATGATTCAACTTTGTGACGCTTCCAAATCACTGTGTTATTCACTTATTCATGATGCCATCGATCTTTTTTGTGTATACACTCGAATATTCATTCTGCTCAAACGACGAATGTCCCACTTGTTGTTAATTCTCGAAAGGTCATTGGCAACTAAAAACATGGAACGACAGTTGGAAGACAGTCGCTCAAATAATATTATTTTCCCCCTTTTTTCAGAGGGATTCGTCATTTTTGTTTATTCGAGAACTTTGTGAAGAGTTTGCGGATATATGAACTTCCGAAAGCTGATAATCAAATTGCGAGCTGAAATTTTTTCATCAGCTGGCCGAAGTACACCCAAGAGTTTGATCGAGCATTAATTGAGCGGTTTAAAAAATCCTCTGAGCTGTCACTTTTGTCCTCGCTAATGCGATTCTAGTTCTCTATAAAACGCATATTTAATGCTCGACCCAATCCCTTCCGTTGTTGCGGCCTTATTTTTGCATTTCATTAGACTCGATCGACTTTTTTCATTCGATCTATACATTTGAAAGCTGAGAAGTACAAAACCATTGTTCGGTGTGACGTGTCGTTCAATAATCTGCGCACGAACACGAGAGGATGAGTTATCGTGGAATTAAGTTCGTGGAGTTAAGTATAAAACAATACGAATTCGCAGTCTTCTCGTTCCTCGCGCGCCCGCATACACGCTTCAAAACAAACCTCAAACTTTCCCCCCTCGAGTCCGAGGAGCCTGAAATTTTCGTAGTTTTCGTTATTTTACTTTTTTTTTTACCCAGGTGGTACAAATAAGCGAGAAATTTCGACTCCCGAGTTTTAACAGATTGCTCGGAACGTTCGCCGTTAACTCCACGAAATTTTGTGATTTCCGAGAAAAAATTATCGATAATACGCTCGAACGAAAATTCGTCCTACCGCGCGAAAGAGGCCGAAAGATAAAAGTACGACGAAGGGGGGGGGGGGGGGGACAACGTGATTCGAACAGTCGCTGTATCAACATGTATGTATCGAAAAACACACAGGAATGTGTGTTCCGTGCGCACGTGTCGATTTCTTCGAAACTCATGCAGTTCTCGTTATCTCCATTGTAATATGGTGACGAGCCGCGCCTCTTTTCTCGCGTATGAACACACCGAATGTTCGGTTAATCCTCGATTTTTACACCTTCGTCAAACACACTTTTCTAGTTTTATGTTATTTTTTCCCCGGGGACATTGCTCGGAGAAAAATTTCTAAGAAAACCGATCGCGCCGATCGATTGGTTGGTCACGCTCGGCACGGTTCGAGGAAACTTGAGACGATTTTGTGAATTTCTCGGACTTCAAATCCATTCCAGTCGGTTCGTATTCGCAATCTTTTAAAAAGTTTTTAATTTCCTGCACACGCGTTTTTTTTTTTTTTTTTTTTTTTTCAATTTTCTTCGTATTTTCGCACGTGACGTGGTGTTCTGTCGAAATGTAAAAATGAGACTAAAAATTGAAATGGAAAAAATACATTCGTGGACTCGAATGATCCGGGCTGACGATAAAACTTGATTCGGTATTATTTGTGTCGAAAAATCCAGCCAACTTGGCAGCGCTTTCTTCCATCCGTCCTCGAGAATAGACGCGACCTTTTTTTTCATCATTTTTTTCGTGGCTTTTTCATAATACAGGTTTTTACGGTTGCATTTAATGACGATGAAATGAGAAATAAAAATATAATTTTGTACGTCGTAATAAGAGGACGGGTAATCATCAATACACATTTACACCTTTTACGCGTTTCTATTTTGTCTTTCGTTTGAACGCGTGACTCAAGCGTTCGCGGTGCTGGAAAGCGATTCACGTTTCGCGTTTCGTCATATCACCCATGACGTATTTCTTTTTTTCCTTCGAAACAGAAGGAAATTACTCGATAATGGAAAATTTCTTGGAATGCCCGAATTTGAAAATAGCTCCCGAGGCATTTCGTCCGTTTCTTCGTGTCGTAAAAAGTCGCATCGAAATTTTGAAAATCGTCGGTTGCAAAGAAAAAACGTTGAGTTTCAGCGACATCGCCGATGTCTTCAGGAATTTCTTTCCACTCGTTTCTAAATAACATCGCGGCTAGACACGTTGGCCTTCGAACTCTGCAAGTCCCACGCGTATACGTTCCAACTGGAAGTGTACAATCTCGCGAGAAGAGCTAGAGAAACCGGATCATCGCGTAAATATTTATCAGCGTTTTATTGAATCGATTGACCAAAAGAAAATTCGCGATTAACCAAAAATTTCTTGTTCGTGGTTCAAATTATGATGAGCGAATAGAGCATTTCAGTTTTTCTAAGTAAATAGGGAATTTCGTTTGGCCTGAAATCCTCCTCATAAAGCGTGGCCAAAGTTTAAACCCGAGCAACATGAAGGTCAACCGTTCCCACACCAATTGAAACTTCCGACCGTCGAAACATGAGCAATAAAAACATACGCATAAGCAATCCGTCACACGACAAAGTATTAGCTGTACACTTTTGTTATGGATAATTCACAACTCGAGTAGACGAGCCTCCAAGTGCTTGAATTCAAGGGTATAATAATCACGTTAAAATGACGCTGTCACTGTCAATTTGAGGATATCGCATTTGTCTCCCGAGCAGTATTCTGCTGTTTCGTATTACAGAAGTTCGAGCAGTAAAGTGCACCAGGGAGCAGAGACACAAAGAATTATCGCGTAAACGAGGCCTGTCAGTCGAACTTTACGTTTGAAAGCCTTGGCCGCTTTTAATACTTACGAATTTTTTCCGATGTTTTTTCTACACGAGAAAAATGGAGATACGCATTCGGACATTTTTTCCATCTGTCATGACCATTCGATCGGGGCAGCCACTTTGGTGAAAAAAACGCAAATTCCCCTCACTGGGATCTTTTGTCATTGAAATTTATTTACCCTCGGCAAAATAATTCAAGTTTCCTGTTGAAAAATAATCTTGTACCTTTTCCGAGCCAGATAAATGATGAATTCACTTTGTGCGCTGAGTGTAAACGGGGAATCGAAGAACTATTTACAATCAGCGACAGCGGCGAGTTTTGGTACTAAACAAGATATGGCGGAAGCGGAGCGAAGAAGTACGGCTCGGAAGAAAATCGTTCATTCATTTTCCCAGTTAATCGTATTTGTCAAGTTTTGTTATATAAAAGACTGGAATTCTGCAAAAAGATTTATGAAAGAGAAGGTGTATACGTGTCGGCAGTAATTCCCTGTACAAACTGCTAAAAGGATTATAACTTTCAATGTCACGGTATGCGACACGATGGTGCGATACTTGAGTTCGGTAAAAGAAAAAAAACGAGACACGCTAAGGTTGATAGTGCAAACGCGGTGCATTGGTACAGCGATCGTCCAATAATTCAAACGGATTTTTTTCCGAAGCCCCTCGCGGTAATCGTGCCGTGCCCTCGTGTATATCGTTCGGTTTGAAGAAAAAATGGGGCTTCCGGCTTAATGCGCGTAATGTATTATAGATTCCGTGACATGAGAGAACCATATTAGAGGGTATCGAAGCAGCCCACGACCTTATTATTGCAATTCACGCGACAGAAAACGAATGAGAAAGAACGATCCTCGCATTCGTATAAACTCCGAGAATTCAACTTTAAGCTAGTTCCCTCACAGCTTAATCCTCAAAATTTAATCACGAAAAGAATAAGATTTAAAATTCCCGGAATAACCTTCGCGCATGCGATGGGAGTAGTGAAAAGTAGCGCCTGCGCCTTCATTTCACATAAACAAAAAAACATGTCGGTACTGCACGCTTTCCGTTGTGTGGAACATGGAACGAGCAGCAGAGGACGGAGGGTTCAGCTTCGCGGGCTCAGCGCAACAAGAGAGCGGAGCTTGACCGCGATACTCGCTTGACGTGCCACTTTGCGTGTCATTTTATTCATTCAATTATTCCTAATGCATCACTTTTTCGCTAAGCCTCAACGTTATCGTCGTAAAAATCGAATCAGATAGTGTACTCGCGAGTTCAAAAGTTTCTCGAGTAAACAAAGAAACACAAGGAGAGTAGGCGCTTGGAACGTTGTCAAGCGGTGTTATATATATATTTACGAAGATTTTCGCGGTGGCGGGAGGGGAGGAGAAGTGACACACTGACTGGAACGCCGTCAGCCGATGTCTATATGTTCCGGACCACTGCAAAGGCCAATATTGCGCGGTAACCAGTTTTCGAGCACTATTTTCGATTGTTGTTATTATTATCGTGGAAAGTCGGGCGAGAAAGTTATTGATTTCCGGCCTTTTTTTTATTCGTGAGGGTACGTTTTATTTACGAGAAGTAATTTTTTACAAATTTTATTGCACAAGGACAAAAGAACGTTGAATTTTTATTGCGTTACAAGGAGCCTGTCCACGCGCAATCATCGCGAACAGCTGATCTTTCTCGGTCCTCGTAAACATTTTGTCCGGGATTGTTTTTTTTATTTTTATTTAAAAAAATTTTTTTTTAAACTAAGAAGTGCGACGATGTTATGAATATTAACTTCTTGGAATACGGATTGACAAGTTCTTTGACCGTATCCGTGTTTCTCGAAATAATTCAACATTTTTCATCGCTGAACGGGATTTAAAAATTTATGGAAGTATTATATTTTCGTTTCCCAGATATTAAAAAACATGAATGAATTCAATGAGGACTGTAGAATATTAATGAATCTGCTTCTCGTTTCATTTAATCGCACACAAAATACCAATAAAATGGAGGAAAATCTTGCATATAAATTCATGGAACTTCGAATCAATCAAATTGTTAATGTTAAGTTAGAATATGCAGTGCGATAATCGAGGGGAACGGTGATGATTTCAAACAATTTAATTTTAAGAGATTTTCCCGTTTTTTGTTGTGAAAAATTATAATTATTGCGGTGGAATATTATCTAAAATAAATATTTTATGTATTTTTCTTCCTGGACCATCTTTTTTCAATATTTCCACCATTAGATAATGCAATATCGAATATTTCGACAAAAGTATTTACTCCATTGTATCACGTTCCCAAAACGGAAAAATCATAATTGGAATTGGAAAACAAGCACAATTTCATTTTCAGTTTTCGTGTGGATACTCGTGTCCGTTGATTGACTATATATCGTGCAATAAATGAAAGTTTGGCAATAATCAATGTGGCACATGTCCCACACTAGATGGCGGTACTTTAAAGCAGCAGCGGCGGGGCGGAGGGGGGGGGGGGGGGGGGCGCGAGAGGAACAGCTGATTTTACATATGGCGCGTGACAGTTCGTCGCTGCGAGGTTAGGCCGAGCGCCCTGCTTTTCGAGTCGAATACAAACGTGCTTTACCATTCTTTCAACAGTGCAAAAAAAAGTAAAGCAATTTTTTTCTATCAATTATTAAGGTTTTTGAATAATTTATATTAATTTGTCGTAAATTTTGGGCTCCAAAGACATCTCGATAAGTCAAAAGCGATATCTTCCTTAACATTGATTTTGGCGCATACAATTTTTTTCGATCGTAAAGTTCCAGACATGTCACTTGGTTTTATGCCAATAATCCAGTGAATCCGGGTAGCAATTTGGAGAAGTTTTTCAAGACAATCGATCCCTTCAGAATGTTTTATAATGTATGAAAAAAAAGTAAACATGCCATGACAAAATATCATTTTTAATCATAATTACTTTGTAGAGGCACCTGAGAAGAGTTTTTGTTGATATCTACTTTGAATTCCCTTGTTTATAATTATTTTTTTCCTAGAGTCAACTCTCTTTTGCTCTCTTTGAGTTGTCGTTCCTCAAATAATATTTGATGGCGTTTATAGTCGTCCAAGGTTTAATGATCAATTTTTACAAATCGTTCTTTCAGCTGAATGAGGCTGATGGAACCCTTGGGTATAGCCCCGGAACTAGTCGAGTTAAGGACACTCACAAGATGGGCAGACGTGCCTGTTCAGCATCGCTACACCGATTACTCAACTTCCCTGGGAGAATTAACGCCCCATGCAGACTGCCCGTTTCCTTGTCGGTCTGCGATCAATCACAAGATTGCATTATGGTGAATCAACTTTTATGATTTGCAAGCCATTCTTTTCTTCTATTATATTAAAAAATTCTTCATCCCATTTTTTTTCTCTATCGATAAACATTTCTACAATTTTTCCAGGACCGGCGACATATCGGTTCTACAAGTAGACGCTGTGGTAAATCCTACGAGCGAAACTATGGATGACAATAGTCTCACGTGCCAAAGAATATTTTCGCGTGCTGGACCAGCTCTTAATCTCGAAATCGATATCGAAATTAAAGGTAACATTTCATTCCCTATCCTTTAGGTTTCCGTGAAATGATTTTTAAATAATTCACAAACTGATGATTTCTTAGCTGATAATGAAAAATATCATGACTTGTGATTCATAATTATTCAAAAATCTCTACTTTTTCTTCACAAATTACTCAAAAAACATTTTGCGAACTGTGCTCATCGCTAAATATTTTTTTGTATATTTTAACCATTAAATTCATGCCAAGTTGCTGTTTTCATTTACAGAATGCAGAACCGGCGAAGTTAGGGTAACGCAGGGCCATAATTTACCTGCTCGTTACATCATTCATACAGTTGGGCCCATTTACAATATAAAGTATCAAACTGCAGCTCAAAATACGTTACATTGTTGCTACAGGTACGTAATTCGGTACCTAGTCTCAATACTCTCTATCAAAATTAATCCTCAACCTGGATTTACATAATCCGTTCAATTGGAAATGATATTTTTTCACAGAAACGTGCTCCAGAAAGCCAGGGAACTCGGACTTCGCAGTATTGCTTTGCCTGTGATTAATTCTGTTCGTCGAAATTATCCACCTGATGCTGGGGCCCATATAGCACTCCGTAAGCATATTTTTCCACTCAATTTTATTACATTCCCCCAAAATGAATGCATTCGAGGACTCATTGGAATCCTGTACCCACAGGAGCTGAGATTTTCTTACAGTGTTTGAAAAGTTATAGTAATGATATTTACCATTGATGGGGTTGTGAAAATAATATGGTTCCAGGTGTTTTCACATAAATCTTTTTCGGTACTATATTCGTATTCGTTAACGTTACTAGAAAATGAAGAGATTTCAATAGTTTTCATTACTTTTTCTCTGTAAAACATAAACCTGACCATAAAACGCCCCGAATTGCTCGTTTTTTTTTAAATTATTGAATCATTTATCGTGCCAACCTTGACAAACATATTTCATTGGTCTTGTAAATGACGGCAGAGGTCGTATTGCATTTGTCGTAAGAACAATTCGGATGGATTGGACAATAACTTTTCCTTTCGAAGAAAAATCTACTGATTGTTCGGAGTCGATATTTCGTTGCATTCTTTTTGTCGTTTATAATTTTTTCTTTACTATTTGTACATTGCTGAGATTCGCAATATTATTTCTATGGGATTAAGGAAGATCATGCGTTACTTGTGATTCAAAAGAGCAACTGAACTTTTTTACTCTTTTGATGATCAAAGAAACGATTAAAATTTATTCTCGCAATTATTAAAATAATGTGTAACTTATTTGTTGAAATTTAGAAATTTTTAATATCAAGCAAAATGTGACAACAGTCATTTTCTACTTATATGCGTATGCTACATCTATATTTTAAATCAGCTGGCTCATGGTGTTCTCAAACCTTCCACCGTTTATGTCGTTATTGCTCGTTAACCTTAATCAACTAAGTGTTTTTCTTTTTCCATTTCCATTTCCCTAAACACATTATATTTTCTTATTCTCGTTTTTGGTTCTTTAAAGTTGGGAGAATCTAATTTCATTAAATCGAAATCGTTGCACAGGGCGAATGTGCCTGCCATAAGAGCCTATGTATAAGGCTTCAAAAAATATGATTTTCGTTAATTGTTTTCTCGACAACTGTACGGTAGATTCTATGATAATTCCGGGAATAGATGCCCGGTGTATATTTCTAGCGTATTCCCAAATTTCTACTCTTTAAGTTGGAATTTTCATTTTTTATTAGATTCGCGTGATCCACCTTAATGAATGTACGAGATTTCTATGAATGAAATAATTTCAAATGGCGAATTACGAAGCTTTTGTTTTCCCATTGATCAGGAACGGTTCGGAGATTTTTGGAGCAGTACAGCGACTCGATCAGTTGCGTTGTTTTCGCTCTGGAGCCCTGTGATCTCGGTATATACCAAGTTTTATTGCCGCTGTATTTTCCACGAACAATGGAGGAGCAGGAAAACGCTTGTTGGCAATTGCCAAGCGACGTCGGCGGTGCAGACGGGGAGCCGCTTTTGCCCGATCGGCAAATTAGAATAATCGACAATCCGCAGCATGCGTTACACGGTAAGCGTATTGGGGAGTCAATGTCAATATTGAATTCGATGGAAAAATTCATAGAAAACAATAAGAAACTATTCGATCGCTTACGTTTTTTTCAACGATCCATTTTTTTTCGACTTTCCACATTTTTTCATCCCCCTTCAATCGTTTTTTTTTCATCGCTTGTATAGGAGACGAAACCGTTGAACTTTCAGGACAGTTGGATACCGCGATCAACGTCGGCGAGCACGCCTTCACTCAGATGCAAGGCGATTTGGATCGGCAAAGACTTTTAGGAGAGAGACCTCTCAGCGATCCTCTTGCAGACATTATGCTCAAACAAATGCAGCAAAAAGAACGGTGAGTTTACGAAAACGAAAAGACGCGAAAAGAGCATCCAGGGATTTGAAAACTTCTCGAATTCACGAATTCTTTCGATGCTGCATGGAACATATTCGATCTTGGCGTTGGGTCACACTGTTCCGATCCCATTTATATATTATTAAAATTCTGCAGCGAACTAAAATATAAATTTACAAAAGTCAATTCAAACGTAACGTTTTTTAAAGGCGGATCAGAATTGGATGCTTTTTATGAAGAAAAACAAAAACATTTTTGTCGCGTATAATTTTCCAAGTAATTTCATTCGTTTCCTTTTCCATTCGTTCGTTACACTGAAACATGAATATTTTTTAGATTGTTTTTTTTTTTTTTTTTTTTATTTCTAATTTTCGTTAAGCACGAAAGGTGAGTCTCATTAGAAACGTTGCACGGGATTTTTCGAGTCGCAATTCCGTTTTGAATTTGAGCTTACGAGGCTCGAGTCGATCCCTGTCGTGACATCTCGTATATTTATAGCAAGTGGGTTAAAACAAATAAAAGATTAATGCTAAATTGAGTTAACGCGGAATGTTGATGCTCTAATTGAGTAAACGATTCGCGTCCCAGCCTACGCAGATGGAACGGAATGACGTGGGAACGGGATTTAGATAATTTCGCAGTCACTTTCAATAGCGATTTCCAGTCATCATTCGGAGAAACGTTTTCATGAAGCCGTGCTCCGATTCCGCTCAGTGATTCAATTTACGTCAATCATTTTTGTAACATGCACAATCTCGTTCATAATGATGTTTCTGTTCAATTATCTCACTAATGAGATAATTGAATATTTAATAGAATGTCGTGTTCGGAATTTAGTACTTTCATGGAGAAACAATTGGATTTCTCTCCTAGGACGACAGCCCCAATTTCTTAGTGATGAAACTCCTTTTTGCTTTCTTTTTTCCAAAGTTTTTTCGAGTTTTCAGCATCGAATACACTCTGATTAGGACTCCATCATACGTCGATCATTTTGTTATGGAAAAACGAAGAGAGTCCTTCAGAATCAAACGTTTTTATTAAGTTCGAGGAACGCTCTGAAGATTGAGGTCGTTTTTGGTCATATTGAAAGGTTTTTCATTTGAAAAAAAACTTAGAATCTTCGAACTTGTGAAAAAAATGGTTCATCAGTGTAGAACTTTAAAATGATTTGGTTTTTTTGTAAAAACGCGTGTTAAAGTCGAAAATTTTGATCAATTTCTCCAGCTGTTATTCCTATAAAATTTTCCACCCACGAATGCATAGTGGCAGCATCCTTAAAATTCTTGCTAAATAAATAAGGAATGGTCGATGGAAAATCGTTTGAACTCGGCAATTTTTATATAACCAGTAAAAGCTGATGACGATTCAGAATCTTCAGTCCCAATGGGCTGATTGGCATAAAATCCAAATGAAAATCGGACTCGGAATCATTCAATCCCATTTAATTGGCATCCAGAATCATACTTTGATCACATTCGATGAATCCCAGTCCCGAAATACTCTCGATCGTAATTTCTTCGCAATGCCAAAACGAAGAGAGTGAAGAGTTTGATGGGCATCGGTCGAGATGGACTTCGTACAGTTCTGGCTTCTGCTGAATTAAAATCTAAGTATAAACTGGCCTGATTATAAATAAAACTTTGTCAATCGCTCGCGTGTCGTAAATCCGGCGAGGATTCGATGAAATATTATGATGAAAAACGTAATAAACAAACGAAGAATTGAATCTAGAATACGATCGACGTCGCGATTCGGAATCCGTGGATCGAGCTATTTTCACCTCGCTGAAAAAACAAAGCAGTCGGACGAAGACCTTAAGGCGTATAAATAAAGAAAAATATGAAAAAAGCAATAATAATCGCGGCGCGTAACACGCGTTTGCCATGTGACGCACGTTCCCCGATAATCTTGGAGTTGGTTGGTCGGGGGATCGACGCAAGCGCGCTTGGCTAAGTTGCGCGCCCTTTCCCCAAACAACGAGAAACCGCGACGACTGCTAGCCACGGGGCGACGAGGTGAATTTTCACGACCGTCGCTGCTGCCGGAGCCGCTAAACGAGCGAGAGTTGTGCGCGCTCTGCTTCTGACATCGGGGATCCGCGGGTACGGCTTTTGAAGCTCGTCAAAAGTAGCGGCGTAGTTCGTTCCGACAGAGCCATCGACGAGTGTGCTCCATTGCAAATAAATCGCTCGAATCGATTTCTCGGGCTGTCGATTCCGGAGATTCGGTGCGGCGACGAAAGCTCTAGAAATTATATTTTTTCTCCGAACCCCCATTTTCATCGCGAGTTTCCTCTTCGAAAAACTCTAAAATCTCTCATTCGCATGTGAGAAGAAAAGTGCAATTTTTCAACACTCGGAAGTCGACGTAGAATCGCGACCGCTCCCCGTTCGCGTTAAAAACAACCCGAATAAGGGTTCGCCTTCGTTCTCCCGCGGTCCTCCAAATCCGGGGGTCAAAGTTACTCCAATTTCTTTGGAAACGCGAAAAAAAGTGACGATCGAAAAAATCTGAATAAATCCTTAAAAATCATAGTCCGAGGGCTGTCACATCGGGCAAGGGACAACGAAAAGAAATGGTGGTGATGATCGACATGATGGACGTGCGCATCATGGACGAGGATGACGACGAGGACCGGTGGGTTGAATCGCCGATTAGAAAAACTGTTATTATATACATTTGTAAGCTCGTACATGTGTAGTGCACAATTTGCACACGGCTCGAGCAGAGGCGTTGTTCATTAAGCGAGTCCTAATCAATGAACGCGAATTGTTTAAGATCGATGGAAAAATTGACTAGCCTATGTTCGTCAAAAAATATGTTTTTTCGTACATTTCAAACTCAGATTGTTTGACCGAACGATCATCCCGTTTTCTCACTCGAATTAACATGAATTGAAGTGAAACGTGGATTTTTCTAGACTCTCCAAGTTTAACGAAATTTGGGGAAGAAAAATGGAAGGAACGAGCTCGAGTCGTCACAGCTGGAACTTTGTTTTGTTTATTTTTGTCCCCGTGATCGAGACGACCTTTGAGGCCAATGCTTTTACGACTGAGAGAGCGAGGAATTAGGGGAAATGCTCGCCGGAGGTCACGTCCTCTGTTTGACAAAGTCGACGTACCTAATAACTCGAAGCTTTTAGACTTATAGCTAATTCAGGCTCTTAGCTCCCTCATATCCGAGCCGCACGGTTCTCAGAGCAAAACGAATATGCGCTTTTCGAGCCGGTGCAAGAAAAAATCCTCCAAACCTTCGTCGTATGCGCGACGGCTTCATAATTCGCGTACTTGACCCAAAAAGATGTTCACTCGAGTACGTGCGTCGTGGGTGATGAGGGCGAACGTGCTTTTCATTTCCTTATTCTCACGCTGATCGATCCCACCGACACGCTTACCTCGTAGGCTTGTGGCAACAATCACGACGAAACTTTGTTACAGATCGATCGATATCGAAGTTGCGCCATCGCAGTTTTGCATTATGAACTTGGCGAATTTTGCTTTTCCGTCCGAACGCGAGTGAGAAGGCTCGGTTCGATTGGGAGTTTGTAAACTTCGATAATCCGACGCTCGACGTAAGGTGGAAACGTTTAAACAGAAAAATGAAACTTCTACGTCGCAACTTCGATGCGCACTGATTTTCGAACAAATGACCATTCGAAGTTTTTTCTAACTCGGGCAAAGTTTCACTCACTTCAACGAGGTCAAATTCAACGGAATACTCGCTTCAATCATTTCATACACTTGCCGAAAGAAGGGGAGGGTGTAGTGAGAGGCGACTGAGGAAAAAGAGCAAAGCCTCTTAAGGTCACAGCCCTGTCTCGTGTAACCCCAATATCTCAAATCTTCGATTCGCTTTTTGAGGACAAGGATACCCACGTGCTCCGTCGTTCCTCTCCAATCAGCCGATTCGTTTCTTCGCTCGTCCTATATTCACAACACTTTTTCAGGAGACTCACAAAACTACCAGAATTTATATTTTTAATCGTGAAATACAGCTTTTTCGATTGTAACGATTCAACGGATTTTTCGGATCATTCCCACTCGGTTTTTCCTCACTCGTTAAAGTGCAATTCGCAAATGATCTTTTGTTCTTCGTTCCTGGGAAGAAACTTATGAGCTACCACGAGGAGTGGACTCTCTTCACTGCCTCAAGCGTCTCGGCATATAATAAATGTGCATGAAACAAGATCGAGGACATTTGACGAGAGAGTGCTAAAAAAAAGCGAGACGACAAAAGCAACGAGTCGGGTAATTGTCCTCCTTCCGGTCAAGGTCGAGATCTCGTGCTCGAGACCGTTATCGGAACGAGTTGTCGACAGTCCTCGCGAGTCTGAATAACAATGATGGATGAATTTGCATCTCAACGCGTGGATTCGATTAACAAGTCATTCGCGACGCCCTTAAAATATTTCTCCCAATGTCCAGCTAAGATGTTTCAATAAAAAAACTTGCGACAGATCGATCAATCGTGCATTTGCATTACTAGTTTCAACTTTTTCATTCCGTTTCTCATTAAAAATCGTAATAATTCAATGTCGTCACAAATGTACTGTAACGTTGTGGAATACAACGTTACGAGGACGAGAACGTAACGTCACAAGTACAAAAAATAATGAAGAAAGCTAACTGTCAATTGTGAGAAAACGTGTTTATTTATTCGTTCTCTTTTTTCTTAGGTACGAGAGGTTATTGAGAAGAGCAAAAACGGAAGATCTGACGGAGGTTTCCGGGATCGGTTGTCTGTATCAGAGTGGTGTGGATCGACAGGGTCGGCCGGTAGTCGTGTTCGTTGGAAAGTGGTTTCCGGCCACAAAAATCAATCTGGACAAGGTGGAGTATTCTCATTTTCAAATCCCAGCACGCGGATACAAGATGCGAAGAAAAATTATAAACATATTCAACAAACACGAACGAGAAAGCGGAGGGCGGAAAACAAAATTTAGCCGCAGTCAGAGAAAGAAAATTCGACGAATGGAGAGGGAGAAGAGAGAGAAAGAAACGGAGGGCGAGAGAGAGAGAGAGAGAGAGAGAGAGAGAGAGAGAGAGAGAGAAGGAAAGAAAAAAGTAAAATGGAAGAGGACATTTTGTATCACGTCGATGACGTAGAGTTTGCTTGTTGGTATAGGCTCGTAGAATGAGGTGAATCTGCAGTTGCGCCAAAGAAGATCGATATTCAACTTGGTACAGAAATAGAGAAGGAAACGAGCACTCGGTCTACCACATCATCATCTCCTGTCTGCTCTTCTTACACATTGTCACTATTTTCAAATCGTTGGAATTCGCATTAAAATCTTTCTTTTTTGCCATTTTATTACGGGAATAATGGGAAGAAATATTGGAAAAATTTTATTAGTAGTTTCGTCAGTCGTGATGCATCAAGCTCGCTGATCAATTCCAGTGGAAAATTGCTTTATTATATGCATTGATCGTGATTCTCGCACACGATTGAATTTATCGTGTTATCTCGATGAGAAAATAATCAGCGAGACTCGATGACAAGGAGTAAATAAGCGTAATTTTCATCCGCGCCTTATCGAGGTTTGTTTTGTAATGATTATTTTTTGAATGTGTCGAGTTCGATTCCGTTGAGAAAAATATGTCGAAACGTTGGAAACGCAAGCGTGAAAATACAAACGAGTTGAATCGCTTCTCATCGTCTCGTTCCGTCGTCTATCTCGTTCGCGTTTAATGGTAATGACTCTGGAGTATAATTAAACTCGCGGAGTTTGTACAACGCGATAACCCCGCACCAAGGACGCCCCACGTGCTCATTATTATATACACCGAGTAACACGATCAAATCTCGCTCAACCTATTCTTTTTCTCATGTCTCGTTTTGCATAATTATGTTTCGCATGTACCTGCGTCGACACTTTATCTCCGCGTATAATGTATCATGTGAAAACAAAATCAATAACGCGAAGAATGAAACTTTAAGCAAAGCCATCATTTTTTTTATCTGCTCAATCGTTGACTCGTTGAGGTCGGTAATGCAAGCTCGAATCGCTTCAATTGTTGAGAAGCTACAAATTTGTTTCTTGTCTTTTCCGTAGACAGAAGGCTTCGATCCGGTCCCACATTTTTCAGGGATCTTTCGAATTTCCGAAATGAAAGTATGTTCAAATCGTCCTTAAAAACTGCTTAACATGGGGCTATCTCTACCTTCGTCCGATAGGATTTCCTCCCTTTAAACACCTCCCTTCCTTCCCGTCATTGAAGTAAGCTAGGAGAAAGTGGGTTATCGTCTCATGCTCTCGGGCAAAGCTCGTCTAGTCCGTTCGTCGCTGTTTCTCCCCACACGTTCGAGGACACGCGAGCTTCGGAATCCCTTCGTCCTTCCATGGATCGATCTTGTTACTACAGAAACGCGCGAGTATGTGGTGTCGGTGTCTCGACGACCCCATTCCCTTTCATTTCTGGCTGATTCATCGATCATAATAAAATAATGGAGGTAGCCATGGACGCAAAAATCATTGTAAAAACTCTGAATCGTGTTTTCTTTATTTTGCTACTTTTTACGAAGTCCGTCACTTGAAATTTCTGTTTTCACACTAATGACATTCGTATTTATTTACAGGCCTTACTCTACTTGATACAATTGCTGGATCCGATCGTCAAAGGTGATTACGTAATCGCTTATTTCCACACCCAGACGACCAGCAATAATTATCCTAGCCTTCAATGGTTGCGCGAAGTTTACAACGTGCTTCCATACAAGTAAGTTACCTCAATCATACAAAGTTTACATTGTAAAGAGAAAAGCACGTAAGACACGATACTGCTGATTGTAAGAAGCTTTACTTTCTCGATTTCGAGTTTGTCACGTGTGCTCTTCATGACTCTTCGTGCATGAAATTGGCAACAATCGTGAGCACGAAACTTGGAAAATAACCGAAGCTGCTTGATTTATGAAACTTTGAGTTAAAATTTTATGTATTTTTTCTTTTACATACCTGTAGATCGAAAAAATAGTCTCGTTCGATAAATGATTTTGTGATGACGATCATTGTTGCCGAAAACTCAAATCTGCTGCATTTTCCCCTGTAAATTTCACATTTCGATCGTAACGAAAAGCTTTGGGATGTGATCATGAGTGCCATCGAGATATTTTGGCATGCTCGTTTCAAGCTGTCATCAGAAGCATTCGAATCGCTCTCGATTGAGCGATGAGCGATTTCACGAAATAACACATCATTTGCCTAATTTGCCATTTAAAAATCATCTTAGTGCAAGCTTAAAGAATAGAAGATATTCAGCTGACCATGCATTCGCTATTTCATTTTCAGATATAAGAAGCACCTCAAGCATTTCTACATTATTCATCCCACTTTTTGGACCAAGGTTGGTATAGTTTTCGTAATTTTTTCTTCTAATTATTCTCAACGCAAAATTGCATTTTAAACACGTTTTTCCAAGAACTCGTTATCTTTATTATCTTCTGATCTTTCCTCTTTTTTTACACGAATCCGCTTGTTTTCTTATCCGATCTAATCCAACAATTGCGAGTGTCTGTTCTCGTGTTTCAAAGGCCATGATAACTGACCAGTACAATGAAATATTAATTACGAAGAACATGTTCTATTTTTTTCGCTTTTGAACGACGAGTTCTTAAAATATATCATCAGCCACGAATTCGGCAGTTTTCACGTAGACCTTTGCTGACTCCACTTTAATTTTATCCTCATTTTTTTTGTTCAACATCTCAGCTCGCTCAGATTCAGTGTCTCGATGTGATGAGATTTCCTACGGTTAAATACGTTAATCAAATAGCTTTACAAGCGACTCCGTTAATTTATTCACGAATAATATATTATTTTCTTGATTCGGTCTCCAGCCTTGATACGTTCGTGAGCAAGTGGCTCATATTCAGATAAATTCGTCTTGCAATTGCCCGGGGTATTTGGTTTAATGACGGAAATCAAAGTCAATATTTTCATTACAAATTAAATAACTCCCGTGTTTTCCTTATCTGTCGTCTCTTGTCGGTCCAAGACAGTTCTTACGTTATTTCAAGTATTCGTTTATCGTGATAAGGAAATAAAAAGACCGAGAATTCATCCGGTACACGATGATTTTGAAAATTCCACCAATTTTCTGCAATGCCTAATAATCGAGGCTTCAATTATTACAACCACTTTTCACAGTCTCTGCAATTTTTTTGTTGTTATAGATGATGACGTGGTGGTTCACCACTTTTATGGCACCTGCGATCAAGCAAAAGTTTCACAATCTACCGGGAGTCGAGTACCTTTACGAGATCATGTCGCCCGAACAACTGGAGATTCCTGCTTACATCACGGAGTACGATATGACGGTAAAATCGTTTTTTTCCCAAATTTGATTCGTCGGTGCTCATGCAACACGAGACATCAGCAGTCAAATTTACATTTTGTTCTTTCCCATGTCTAACTGTTTTTCGTTTTTGTTTCAGATAAATGGTACGAGGTATTATCAGCCTGAACAGAGTGTAGGTGAGCCGTTGACGTAACTATCGAGATTAAACGACGTAGAGCCGGGATCGCTGGAAAAGCAAACCCGGAATATCCCGTGGATCATCGTCTCCATTCTCCTGTCCTTGTTTCGTCTGCGCTCGCCGATTCCCGGTGTCTTTGAAACATCGAAAAACAACGAGCCTCCTCGAGTTTCAGCGGTTGATATATCGTACGTACAGTACGAAAATGAAATGAAATCATCATCGCCAAAAAGAATGAATATCTCGCCAGATTGTAGATTCGACAGCAACGATAAATCCGTCGATTGAAGGTCCATCGGTTCGACACCATCAATGATCCTCCATCGTTGACTATAGTCGATTTCTTCACTGTTTCATTTGTTATTAACTTCAAATGCGTAAGAACAAATTCAAGCGCAGATATTTTTCGTCACTTTCGAACTTTCGAATCGAAACGTGGTGTGAAGACGTTTTCTAAAATTGCGACGTAGTTCTTGACAATTCAGAAACTGACATTAAACGAAATCAAATGCCGGTAATTTTTGATTCCATGGAAACTTTTGAGAACATTTTACGGGTATCAAAACGAAAATATCTGAAAAATGTGAGATCAATTGATGTCAAGCGAATCGACGCTCTTCACGAAGTAGCGAAAAGTATTCTGCGCTCGAGATCGGCCAAGCCGAAAAAAGGGAAGAAAAACAATTGTAACACGATTAGGAGAGCAAAATGAGCTTGAGAGGACAACAGAGGACGGTTACAAAAACTTGTCACGCATCGTGACGAGAAAAGTGGGAGGATTTCATAGTGGATCACGTTGTTAATCAACTAATCACGTTTTTGAAGATAAAAAGCCAGCACGAGAGGAATCTTATGAGAGAATATCGCGTGATTGTATCGCGCTTTTTCTACGCGACACATTAACAATGAATAAACGACTGCCATACATCGGTGATCATGAACAATATTCGTGATTCGCGTCAAATAGGAAACAAAGCGAAAGAACAAACCAACAAATTCAAATATATTAACACAAAGAAGTAACGTTTGTGTGTGTGTAACTCCATATTCCAGTCCAATTGGGAACTCTGACGCTTCGAGACTTCGAGTATCAGGAATTGGTCGGATCACACTAAGGAGAAAGAAAAGAAAAATTGATATAAATTCCGATTGGATATTTCGAATTTCCATGAGTGGTAGAGTGTGCTTATTTCCCAGCGTTATTAAAAACTCGTCAAAATCGCACGTTTTCTAAACGTTGACAAGTATCGTAATCGTTTTTCTTGTTATTTTTTAACGATGATTAGCGCAAGAAAAATTGCTAACGGAGTACTGGGAGTAGAAGAGATTCAAATTTGAATATATAATATAAATATATACATAGATATATATACATAAAACCTAAAACCCCTGAAATGTCCGGCATAAAAGCGTTTGTGAGGTGCCGATTGATCCGTGTTACAGAGAGCCGTCTTTACGATTACTGTACATCGTCGATATTTTAATATTTGAAATTTGCTAAGATAGAAAGAGAGAGAGAGAGAAAGAGAGATTTTGCTGGTCGCGTGATTCTTATAAAAAGATCAAAAAACATGAAGAATCAATTTGTTGAGAACAAATTTATAACAGTGGATATAATTCAGTCTCGTAGTCAACTCGGAAAAATCCGGAAGGACAGCTCCTAGAAAAAGTCAAGTGAATTCGATTTTTATGTAAAAAAAAGACATATTTGAAAAACGCAACTGGTGGAATGTGACCCCGTGTAGATGAGGCATCGTACGTTCTCGAGACTCTCGGATAGACGAACCTCGTCGAATTTGGAGCATTGCAATTTTGGCAATGAGAGAGACTCCCCAAAGTTTATTTAAATTGTACAATTTTTATTCACCCATCGACGAATCTTGAATTATTTTTCTATTATTTTATCATCTTGACTTGCAGTTTTTCTCAAATGCATACATTAATCATGAGTGTTGTATTTTTTACTTATTTTTCGCATGCGAATAATATCGGCTGCGACGTGTTCGGTCTAATAAATGTACAGTTCATACAGCAAGCTAGTAATCGACTTACAAATACATTGCCTACTTTTTAGGGTTTCTTACACTCTCATACTTTTATGTCCATCCGTCTATCAATCTGTCCTACAAGATTTATGAGCTCTAATCCTGGAGATGGACACAATGAAAAATGAACAAAAAGAAAGCTTGAAACAGCATTTCCTTAGTTTTTAAGAGCAGGAAAATAATAATAACCCTAAAAACTCTGTCGCCCTCTTCCTCCTCAATTTTTTAAATGATTTGATGAAGAATCGAAGATAATTCACCAATAAGTTATTTATTTCGTTAAAGAACGTTTTCTAATGGGGAAAGCAAAAGATTTGTGAATCAATCGAGTAAAGTTCGTTTTGGATAGATCACGGGGACAAAAAGCCGTAACATTATCATCTCAAAATGCTATGAAGCCGTTGAATATTTTTCGTATGAAAATAACTGAGCTAAAACAATCTCTAACGTTGCCAAAGTTACAAATGATCGTTAGAAATGAAGATAGAAGAAAATTAGTCGCGCTTAAGTCCAAAGCCAGCGACTATCCGAGACGCTCGTTGGTTCGTAACCCAAAATTAGGCTTTAAAATTCGTAGGTTAGGTGAAGCAATAAGAAATGTGAAGAGTTTTGCGCCACCACTTATTCTTAGAGGCTGCGCCGTTGTTGAACATTTTTGATCAAGCGAATGAGGAGGAAAAAAAGAAGAAGAAAAAGATGGAGGGAAAACTCGAGCGATAGTGTGGCCATAGTCGTCGGAGATGTGCGAGTAAATAAATGAATAAATATATATGTATACACAAATGTGCTTGAAAATGCATGAATACATATATATTTATAAATAAGAGAAAAAGTAATAGAAAAAGTAAAGAAACCTCATGACGGTCCGACAATCAATCGCGGCGCTACTTACCGATTAATTCATAATTATTATATTTTATCATTGCCGACGAGACCGAGAAATTTGTGCCGAATGAAAACGGCGTTTTCGCGCTTCGCGCCAATGTCTAATTACGCGAAAAGAAATTCGTTGAGTAGAAAATTGCGCTCCTGTCGAAGAAACAGACAAACAAATAATAATAAAATTAGTCGATCGATGTACTACGCGTACCTTTTTAGCACGCATCTTTAAGGTCCCTCCCGCCCCCTTCGTGTCTTAGAGAATCTTCGCGATAAAGTAAGATCGTCGAGAGAGAAAGAGTGAGAGAGAGAGAGAGCGCAGTGAAAAATCGATCGACTGTTTAAAACGAACAAACCAAATTATGGAACAAAGTAAAAGTCAATAACATCGTGAATTTTCAGTCAGTCTCGTTTCCCGAGACACGCGTCGCGTAAGATTGTAATATTTCAAATAATCATCATGATCGTTGCAAACATCGTAGTTATTATCACATTTCGATTATTTATCGATGAGCGTCCTACGCTGACCTAATTCTCCGGTTATTAAAACCAATTTATTATTATCGCTGTATTTATTATTTTATAGAAGTAACATTCGTCACGCCGCTTCACATGCTCACAAACGAACCAACTAAACATCCCGCATCTTCATGGTCTCAAAATCTCACATATTCGCGTTTTATTTAATGATAATTTTATTATTCCTACTATTATCACAGTTATTCTTACTGTGTTATTTTATAAATCGCGAGTGGTAGATCATCCTCGATTCGTCCCATATTTCTTCACATTCAACAGCCCCATTTATAGACGTTAAAGCATCGCGAACGTTCCCATTTCTTTTTTTTCCTACGGCAAAGACATTTTGACGTTATTCGATGGAAAAAGAATTTAAAGAGAGAGAATAGGAGAGCGAATGTGTGGAAGAGTGACACAGAGTATAAGAGAGATATTGTTAACTCTCTCATATTGTTGTTATTCTATTATACATATTAGATAGAGAGCGGTTATTGATTGATATGATTATTAAAGACACCATTACCTTATACCAACGACTCGAATCTTTATTTTTGCCCTGAAATCCTGCTCGATTTTCCAATCTCGATTTTGCAAGTTTTCGATGAATTGCTAACACGATTTTTTGAAAATCTTTCAGTTCGATCTTTTTTTCATTCCATGCTTACCTTTCGTCGTGTTCGTTTGACCGTTCAGCCGAAAACTGCGCTTTGGTTTTCAATAAAAATATCGAATATGGACGGATTTTAGTTGTGAACAAATAAATTTCAATTCATCTCAATGTTTTGTCTAACGCGCTACGAGACTTTTCTTGTTTTTCGATCTCCCTGTAAGTTCCCTCCGTTTCGGGGATATTTCCCAGCCCATTTAATTTTCAAACTAGCGTCCATGCGGGAATTCAACTATTGGGGGGCAATAAAACTTCCTTATCGGAGGCACACACTTTCGGCTGAAAACGTGGTGATAAGAAATATTTCGGCGAGAGAATCACACGCCCGATGGCGCCTACGCCTATGTGTTATTACCGAATGTGTGTTCTGTCGCTTTTTTAATCTCGTATGCAGCATTTTTGAGGTACCGGTTGTAAAAATAAATCTATCGAAGTTTATTTCTCTGTCAGTTGGCTCGACGGGTGCACCGTTTGAGCTAAGAGCTCTTTACCAAACTCCAAACTCGTTTGATCCAATTTCGATTGTTCTGTGTGCTTAAGTGTATCGCCATACCGCACAAGTGTTTTTCTGCTCGCTTCTCTCGACGTGTAGAAAGTGGTGTGTTATTCAACTATCGAGTGTTTTATTCCTTCAAGTAATATAATTTCAAAATTTTGGTGGTTCGAATCGTTCCTTGAAAAATTTTCCAAACTTTCAATCTTTTTTACAATTCCATTCAGTTTCATCGAGAATAATGTCTTCCGGAAACCCATTCGAAGATCTCTCTCATTTTTATCCGTGCCTCTGTGAGCGTTCGATCTTTTTCCTAATAATGTTGCATTAAATCGCTTTTTTTTCCATTATTGTCGCGCGAACCCCTCATTCGAGATTTGATCATTAAAATAAAATCGATCGTCCGATTCGAAGAAAATACGAAGAAAGCGTGGGAAAAAAATTGGGCAAAATAATGAGCAAATTCGCCGGCTGTCCGCACCGTGATTATTCGCATTATTGAAAAAGTCATTTGTCACTTTGTGAGAAGAATAACGTCGAGAGTCTTGACCGATAAGATTGTTTATCTCGACAACCGGCAGGACTTTGAGGCGTTACAAAGTGCGATTTATTTCCTCTCGCACCAACTATACAAACGTAAGGTTGAGGAGATTCACCTTGAGAATCGTGAGTCCGAGTAACTTGACATAGCTAACGAGGAATTTTATTATTGCGAAGATTGTTCAGCTCGAGAGCGAATATTTGCATTCGGAGCGACGCTGTTGCAGAGAATTTTCATAAACGCTATGATTGCTCAGGCTGCGAAGAAACGTGAAAGAATACGCAGTCCCGTTTGACCTTCCGTTGCAAGAAATTCGAACTAATCCGTACGATTTTCGTCCGAAGATTGTAATTTTTCATCACTGCAAGTTTCGGAAGGGTCAGAAACGATTGACAACAATCCTCCGATTATTTACTTTTCCGTACGACTATTTCGTCGCGATTCCTCGCAATATTATTAGAATTTTAATAAATCTTCATCAACAATGATAAAACGATGTTGAGCAATCGTTCGAAACATTTTCGCCTAACCAGAGTGGAAAAATGGAATTCGACAAAAGTTTGGAAGGAAAAGTCATTTTTGACTTTTTCCTTCCGACCGAGTTCCTTCGAGTCGTGATCTACGTGCCAGCCAGCTCTTCTTGCCCAATCGATACATTCATTAGAGCCCATCAAATCGACATTATTTCAATAAAGAAGAATAACGAGCAGAAAAGTGATTTTTGCTGTTGGACTGTCGTCGTCGGGATTTCTAGTACTATTGTTATTATTCATTGAGCATCAACACACAAACGTGCGATGAGTAATGGTAGTAATAATAACGAAACGTGGTACGCGCGCATACGAGCGTACGACTATGATTCGTTCAGTCATATCTCGACGTACCGAATGATCTCACGTTTTTTCAACTTCTTTCAACGAGCTCATTTTTTCGACGTCTTTTCGAACACTTTGCAGTGTGCGTCGGCTATTCGTAGAGTCGGTATTTCGAAACGTTTTTGCTCCAGCGTTCGTCCGGGCGTTGGAAGAAAAAAATCGTCAAAATAGATCGTGGATATAAAAACACGTGTGTCGTCGCGGAGCAGCGGAGTATTTACGTTCGCTCGCTTGTGCGTTTTCTAGCGTCAGTGGAAGTGCCTCGGAAAAAATCGTAGCGCTCGGAGTTCTTCACGTCACATCGTTCCGCTGCGTTTTATCGAGGCGTTCAGCCCACGACGAATCATCGATCATGCAGAGTACGAAACGGGCGTTGAAAATTTTCCACTATTCTTTCGGGAACGTCGCAACTCGATTTCGGTTTTCTCGATATTTTCCTTCGCTTCTTCATATTCTGTTGGCGAGACAAGCAAAGTTCTTGTCTTCCTCTCATTCTGGTGAAACGAGCACGCTTCTTTCTTTCATGAAATATGCCTCGATAGAGCGGAGCACGTCGTCGCACGTCAAATTGTTCTTTTATTCCAACTTTACTTTGTGTGGCTTTTCATCACAATCAAGTTCGGAATAAAATTTCTTTGTACGCGATAAAAAAAAAAAAAAAAAAAGCCATTGGGTCGTCGATTTTACTGAAGTTTAAAATCACCTGGTCGATTTCCATTAAATTTGAAAAAACGCATAATTTTGAAGGCATCTTCCGAATTTTCTGCTTCCTCTGAGTTATGGAAATATCGTTGTAGGCCCCGATGCGACGTGGTTCGAGATGGAGTTATTCGGTGTGAAATTCGCACCGCTGAGAGTCCCGATCGAGAGGAGACTGCAGACTTTCGCGGCTGCTGCATGGATCTGCATTCTCACGACTGGCGGCCCGATCGGATACCTCATCACGGCTTATATTCTTATTTTCACAAAATGGCTGCGCTACATTATGCTTATTTACCTGATTTGGGTTTACTACGATCGCGACACTTGTCGAAGGGGCGGAAGAGGGTAAATTGACGTTTCTGATTGATCCTCTCGCAGGCTGTTTCTCCATTGGCACTCGAAGTATCTTTGATTCGTACGTTGTTGAAGGAAAGCGTGGACCAACTGGATGAGGAATTGTGCCTGGTGGCGTTATTACTGCTCGTACTTTCCCATAAAATTGGTCAAGACGGCGGACCTGGATCCAGCCCGAAATTACCTTTTCTGTGCATTTCCTCACGGGATTTTGTCGACCGGAGCTTTCGGGGCTTTCGCGACTGACATTCTAGGCTTCGACGAACTGTTTCCGGGCATGGAGTCGCGGCTGGTCACTCTGGACCTGCATTTCCACGTGCCCTTGTTCCGCGAGTTTGTCTACAGCCTCGGTAAGATTTGACTGACATTGTCGACGGTCCCTGGTATACGAAAAAGGCTTTTTCGCATCGATTGGTTGTGCAGGAGTTTGCAGCTCGAGTGCCGAGAGTCTGAATTACCTGCTGAGCGATCGGAAGACCTCGCCGGTCGACGTCAATTCTTTGGAGGGCGAAGACAAGAAGAGCACCGGGAAAGCAGTCGTCTTGATCGTCGGGGGCGCGGCCGAGTCTCTCAGATGCAAACCGGGACGTTACAACATCATTTTACGGAGACGCAAAGGCTTCGTGAGAATCGCACTGAAAAATGGGTCCGTCCTTGTCCGCAGGCATTCGAACAAATTCGGCCAGAATTCCCTGCAAGTTCTCTCGTTCGTTATTATTTTTTTTTTTTTTACAGATCTCCGATGATTCCTGTCATTTCGTTTGGAGAAACCGATCTCTACGATCAAATCGTCGCGGCCGAAGGATCGATTCTGTCCAGGACACAGCAATTGTTCCGAAAAGTAACCGGAATCGCACCGGTGCTCGCTATCGGACGGGGATTCTTTCAATACACCTTCGGCGTCGTACCGAAAAGAAAACCGGTCACAGTAGTCGGTCAGTTTTCTGCTCCCTCGTCTCCTCACTCCTCGCATTTCATTTCTCCTCCTCAATTGTTCATACAAGTTTAATTATTCGCATTTTTTCCCAGTTGGTTCTCCAATGGAAGTGCCCAAAATTCCGGAACCGACGACCGAACAGATCGAAGAATATCATACGAAGTTCAAAAATAAACTGATCGACTTCTTTGAGACTGAAAAGTACAACTACATCGCAGACCCAGAAGGCATTTCTTTGACAATCGAATGAGACTCAAGTTTTCTGAATAGAGCAAAAATCCTTCTCCGAGGCAATTTTACTTCGACGGAGAGAAAAACTGTCCATGAACGAATCGGAGTCGACAGCTCTTGGAATTCAGCCCCAAAGAACGAGCGAGAGACAGCTAGAGAAGAAGGAGAAGGCGAGAGAGAGAGAGAGAGAGTTATCAAAAGACTTGAGTTTTCTAACTTTCTATTAAGGGCGGGATAAAGTCAATTCGGTGAAAAAAAACTTTAAGAATTTTTTTAGACGCTACAGATAATAGCAAATCTATTTTACTGATTGTGACACAATAATACAATATTTGAACAAGATTTCCTGAATTTGTAAAACTCGAATATCAATAGTTAACTCCATCGTAGCAGAGGCACTTCGGAAAAAAGTTGCCCACCGGTGAACAGTGTAAATCGCAATCTACTGGACCGATCCTTTTGAAATTTTTCATGGTACTTTCTTACACAATTGACCAGGTATCTGCGAGAGCTTTTTTCCGATTTTTCATAATTATTAATTTTACATTGAAAAATAGGCTCATTTTTTAGGCGAAAATCAGTGTTTTCACTTCTAAGTTTCACAAAAAATGCGAAACATCGAGGGAAAAAATCCTCTCGTAGATACCTGGTCAATTGTGCAAGGAAGACCATGCCAAATTTGAAAAGGATCGGTCGAGTAGATTTCGATTTACACTTTTCATCGATCGACAACTTTTTTCTCAAGTGCCCCTGAAGATTTGCTACCATCGAGTTAATCATTGATGTTCAGGTTTTCAATGATGCGACAATCCATAAAATTGATTTGCGTCTACACCTGTAGCGTCTAAAAAAAATTCTTAAAATTGAGTCTTTTTTCCCACCGAATAAGCGTTACCCCGCCCTTAAGTATACAGAAACCCGCCGAAAACGAGGATCCTGAAAGATCGTCGGGAGTCACTGTAAATAATTTCCACATCGAATTTCTCGAAACTGCAGCTCAAAGTAAACTGTTACGCTTATAATTAGAAAAGACCTTTATTAATTTTTTTGTCGTTGCGACAATGTTTTCATGTATCTTTAGCTTCGATTGTTTGGAATCAAACGTCCATAGAATTTTTTCCTTATCTCGTAGCCACAATGATAAAAACAACGCAGTTGCGGTAATCATGTTCGAGTGAAAAGTGAAAAATAAGTTAATTCTCTATTGCATCGATTGACAGTTTGGCCATCAGTAACAGACCCACCGAAGCAGCAGTCCCGAGGCACCAGAAACTCGTACGCAAAACCTGAACAACGACAAAAAAACTCATGAAATTTTCAAACGCGATTGATTTCCCGGCTACAAAATAGTCCAGTACGAAATCATCGGCGATTATTTTTAAACCTGAAAATCATTTGCAATGACTGATCGTTGTTAGAGCGATTCTAATGTTGAAACTGCCACAAAAGGAAAATGAGTTTATCGAACCTTGTCCTGCCACTGCTTGTTGGCGATGCAGTCGCGGAATCCCATACGAGAAAAGTGGATCGTGTTGTAGAGAGGTACCCATCCTTTCGGCCAGAGAGCGTGTAAAAAGGTGTCGATGCCTCGACGCAGCATGAACGTTTTTCGTGTTACGAGATCTCGCATCTGGAAAAGCAATATGAGGATCATCGACAGAAAGTTCATTTAATGAATTTCAAATTCGTCGGAGGGTTCATTACTTCGATGTAATTGTACATGGCCAAGTCGCATATGGCATGTGCATCCTCGCACCGAAGTTTCGAGAACTCAGGAAGGACTTTCTCAGGGTCGGAATCGTATTTTTGCATTAGGTCATCCAGCAGAAGAACGTCTTCGAACGCCTGTTGCAGAACGAACGATTATTTCACGACTCGAAATAAAATTTTCATGAAATATATTGAAGTATTTGGGTGGCTGATTCGGCAAAATGATTTCGTTAAGCAAGACAATTTCGGGTGTTACAACAAAACAAATTTATGCTGAAATGTTACTTTGATGAAGCGGTTGAAATTTTGGTACTCGGACGAAAATTTAGTGCTGCAAAGTAAAAGAATATTTCAATATTTCAAAAAAATCTGGTTTTTCGGGGATCCTTTTTTATTGAGATCGAACGAATGGGTGTTCGTCTTCGGATTTATGGAGACTCCGCAACGTCACTGACCGCGTTCATCCCTTGGGCGTAAAAGGGCACCATGGCATGGGCAGCATCTCCCAAAATCAGAGCTTTCGCGCCGGCGTTGTACGGCTGGCACTGCGAGCAAAAAAATCTGTAATCGCCGGTGTTCGAATCATGATGATAAAAAAAAAGAAGGAAATTTAAAGTTGTTTGATAAAATGTGCAATCAGGTGATCGTGAAACGATATTTACTTTGACGGAAATCAGCGTCTTAGGCTTCGTGGCGAAAAAATTTTCGATAAGAGCCTGCTCGCCTCCTATCAGAGGGAGTGCGTCCAAAAACTCTTTCTTAAAAAATTGGACGAGCTTTTCGGGCGTATCGAGACCGTTGAGAATATCGAGAGGCGCAAATATATTTCCGGTGAAAGTAAAGTCGTCGTTGGGCAGAGCGATCATCATGAAGGAGCCACGTGGCCAGATGTGGAGATGATTGTTGCTCATCGCAAACTATACTCGATTGCGAACAAAAACATTGTTGACGTCATTAAAAAGCAAATTTCAATAAATCCCGAAAAGTCGCGTGTATGATTCGATTTTTGTGAAATTGTCTTCAGGCAAAAGTTCTCCGATCTTTCTTACAAAATTATGTTGTTTCGTCATCGATAAGACGCGACAAAAAGAAAACAGTTCGGAACGATTTTAATGGTTTTTTTTCTTGATGTATAAACACGCTTGATGCTTCTTCCATGGCGACTGACCTCCTGACCCTTCTCGGGATGAAGATCGTCGATAAATTTGGCTGGTATCGTAATTTCAACGTAACCGTGCTCGATGTAAGTTTGGGAAAAATTGAATCCCGCTCTCTTCATCATCGCTTTTCGCACTGCGGAATAGGCTCCGTCAGCACCGATTATGAGTTCGGCTTCGACGTCGATTGTCTCATTAGTGTTAGTGCTATCGCATAGAATTTCATGAAAATTAATCACGTGACGACTTGTCGAGTTCGAGTCGTATTTAAAAACCTCGGAAATATCAGAATTCTTTTTGACTTACTCAACAAATTTCAACTTTCCATTATCGAGGTCTGCATCCACCAACTTCTTGTTGAAATGAAGATCTACGCACGGGTATTCGTCAGCGCCTGTTCTTCGAGTAAAACGGAATCGCAAAATAGGTTTAATTATGCAAATGTAGACTTTGAATTATTCAATACTTCTTGGCCTGTAATTAAACGCCGCTCTCACAAAGCGTTTTCTACACGAGTTTCTGGTCGTAACGAGATACGTTTACAGGGCTCGTAAGCCTTTTTCGCCTCGAAGGCACCGAGCCATTGAAAAGCTTCTGACTTTTTGTCTGCACACTCATTGATAATATTATTTTTACTTTATTGTGAATGAAATCAATAAAAATGAGGCTCTTTTAGAAATTTTGATTCCCGTGTGACAACTTAACGGAGGTAAAAAACGAGATCAAATGGAAAAAAAAAAAAAAAAAAATTGTAAACGAGACTCACCATTCAACAGAACTTGGTTCATGTACTTTCGGCTGACGGAATAAATGCACTGCAGAAACGATTGTTTTTCAAATAAAAAAAAATTAAAATAAAATTAAAAGTATTGTCAATAAAATACTAATTTCCATAGTTTTCACCAACGTTATTTCCAATTTTATCGTAAATCATTTCGCTCAATTTGCCATTGCGATCGTGCAGCATACGGCCTCGCATTGCTATTCCATGGTGATTAACGAGGGTGTCCTCAAGATCAACGAGACGAAGGGCTTCGCGACCGCGCATCGAAAGGGCGAGATCGATGCTCTGTCCTCGAGACTCCTCCACGCGAATGTCTTCGGTATTGAGAAACAAAAATGATTATAAGCTCGCTGACCGCATTGTTTCTTCAAATATTTTTCTGTCGAAATGTTGGAGAAATTGAGCTTTTATACGCACCAGAACGATACTCGTAAACGCGAACACGGTGACCTCGCCTCGTTAGAGCACACGCGGCCAAGCTGCCCGCCTCGTTTCAAACAAAATTTCAACTCGATTATTTTTCATAGTGAAAAATGAAAAAGTGACAAACACGGCGTTTGGAATCATCCGGAAATGAAAAATTTTATTGCGCCAGACGAGACCGAAGCAAAATTCCATTTCGACGTAAAACTATTCTAGCTCAAAATATTTCAATGATTATTTTCAAAATTATGTTTTTTTTTTTTTTTTTTTTTTTTTTTCAATTTATTGAGAATTTTCAGTGCAACCAGCGTAAAAATCCCGTGACGAATCATCGATCGATTCGACATCTTTTTTTGCACCACGGACGAATTTTCGTTAAAATAAACACTGCCCAAGGCCTATGGAGTTTCGAATATTTACCAAGCCACCTCCGACAATCACTATGTCAAGTACTCTCGGTTCTTTTCCCATCGTGTCTCGTCGAATACTGAATATTTCACCGACAAGCCCATTTCGATTGACCGGTCGTATGGTAAGATAAGACGCAGCGAGAGAAACTGAGAGCCCCCAACAACGTATAGGGTTTCGCATGGCGCTGGATCGCTCGAGGAATTCATTATTATTCGAATTATAACTCAGACATGAATGTTTACGCTTTTTTTTTCAGATCTATGCCGAATCGAGTCTGCCTCTTTTTTGAGACGGTCGAAGAGTCTTGATTCCTACACTTTTTCATTGTCGCGGTTTATGAACGAATTTGGGTTGATGGAATGAAAATATTGTTCTCCAAACATTTCATTTGAGAGCTCGAAATGGAATCGAAGAGACGAAAAAGTCTACGAACAAGTGCAACATCGAAAAATGTATAATAATCATTTTATTTTATGATCAATGGTCGATCGTCAGCACTGTTTCGTTATTCAAGTAAGCCTCACGATAACGTGTATTTGTTATCGAAATCGTTGACATCAGGGAAGAGAATTACGAAAATTTCTTAAGATAGTCAGTGCCGAGGTTTCTTATCGTTCGCTCTGTTTCGAGGCTAACATCTGAACTTGTTATCAAATGTGCGAACCACAGAGACACGCGAATTTCGTTTGGTCCTACCAAAGTCAGCATTTACTTTTGCATCAATGATATTGTACATTCAATTGGAAAATTATACATATTACGAGACGCTTCCGCGATATTTATAACGCAAGTAACGGGAGTTAGCCATTTCTATAAAACTCTCCTCTTCCCTTCCACGTTTCGAATTCAACGACCAATTGAATAAAAAAAATTAGTAGCAGCTTAAAAATAGATCAATCGATCTTCTTAGGACTGCAAAATGCGTTCTTTATTTATTTAGGGGTCATTTCGTCGACGTTTTTCGTCGATTATTATTCATTCAGATTTTTTTTTGCTAAACAATATGAAACTTTCGAGTTTCAATTCTGGATATAGGAATATGAGCAAAAATAATCCATCAGCATAGTAATAAAACTTGATATTAAACAATACACATGAGAGAAAGAGGTCGACACGAGGCCCTTTGTCGTTAGAGTTAGTCACTTTTTCGACCACTGCAACGCTCAGTTAATCGATAGATCTCTTAGAGTAAAGTTCATTGAATAAAATATATAATTGCTCTGCTTAAACTTTCTGCCATTTATTTCGAAACCTGCTTCCATAATCCAATACTGGATAGAGAAAGAAAAAACATTTCTATTCGTGTTGAGAAATTACATAATTTTCGTTTGTGCACTACGACCAAAACATTTATTATATTAACTTTTCATAGTATTTTTCATATGTCTCAATTTAGATTCGCACCTGCGTCATTCGATAACGAACATTCAATGAAACAAATGATGGAAGTAAAATATCAATTTTCTGTCGAATAAAGGTTCCTCGGAGTGTTGGTGTTCCTCGGAGAGACCGAGGAACACCATAATCCCGAAACTCGTCCACAGTACCTGAAAAAAAAAAAAAAAAAAAAAAAAACAAGCTTGATAACAGCTCTACCAGACGATAATTACAAAAATTTTCGTAAATAACTGAGGCAAGATTTTCATTCGTTTAACCTTTTTTTGCCACTGGTCTTCAGCGAGACAGTCACGGATACGTGTCCGAGAAAAATGAATTCCGTTGTAGATAGGGACCCATTTTTTCGGCCACAAACCGCTCAAAAAATTGTCGATTTGATAACGTAACATTGATAGTCCGCTTGTAAGTTTCAGTAACTGTAAAATTATGAATCACCGTTTTACAAATAAGTAACAAAACCTGTGACGAAAACGGTTTCAAACTATTCCAATTGTTACTCTTGGCGCTCATTACAAAAAGATGGTTGCGCATAGCCAAGTCAGTTAAAAGATGACAATCGTCGCACCGTGTCTTGGAAAAATCAGGAAGAACCTTCTCCGGATCGGAATCGTATTTTTCCATGAGATCATCCAACAACAGAACGTCTTCGAAACCCTGTTGCAGAATGAGCGAATGTATTTTGCCAGGTTTTTTCTCAATTTTTTTCAATTAACCAAATGTTTTTTCGAGTCTAGTAAAAAACAAGTTATAAAAATTTGTTTTTTTTCTCATTTTGTCCCCATAGAATAACAAAATTGCTTTTTTGCAATTTTCAAGTAAATTATCGCTTCGACAGAAGTGCAATAATAAGTTTTAAGGCTCAAGGAATAACGGTCTCCGAGGCTACTAACCGAGTTCATTCCTTGGGCGTAAAATGGCACCATGGCATGGGCAGCATCGCCTAAAATGAGAGTTTTGGAGCCTATGTGATAGGGCTTGCACTAGGAGCGAAAAATAAATTGTGTTAGTTATGTTCAGGCAAATTGAGTGAATAATAATTCTTACGTGAAAGTTATTTAAAAAAAAAGGAATAAGATGAATTTGGGAGGTTGTATACCTTGAATGAAACGAGTCTCTGTTTCTTCATGGCGGATAAATCGTCCATGAAAACTTGTTGGAGATTCAAAAGGGGAACGATGTCTGGAAATTCGGTCTCGAAAAACGCGATGAGCTTCGTGGGCGTATCGAAACCACGGAGTAAATTTATCGGTGCGCAAACAAATTTGCAGTAAAGGTGAAATCGTCGTTGAACAGAACCATTAGCAAGAAATTATCACACGTCCACACATGAAGATATTCTTTGTTAAGCACATGCTGTATTCGGGTTGATGAAGAACACGAGAAAATGGGTGGTCGTTAATGATAAGCGCTTTTCATTCGGGCCATTTTCTATTATATATTCTTTCGTAGTAACTGACCTTCTGGCTGAATTCGGGATAAGCTTCGTCGATGAACCGTGCTGGTATGTTCATTTGAAACCACCCGTTGTCGATGCACGTTTGGGAAAAATTAAAACCTGATTTCTTCATCATTGTTTTTCTCACTGTCGAGAAAGCACCGTCCGCACCGATTATGAGTTCCGCTTGGACGTCGGATATTTCACGAGTGTCAGTGCTGTTTCAATGAACTGCACCAATGTTTATAGCTCGTCGCCGGAATGTAGCTCAAAATCGTCTCTCAAATAATATCATTATGAGAAAGACTCGAGGCTTTTTAAAAAGAATCTCCACTCACTCGAGAATCTTCAATTTCCCATTATCCATGTCCAATTCAATCAGTTTTTTTCTTGAAGCTAAGTTCCACGCGCGGTTCTTCGTCCGCGGCTGTTTTGCAATCGCAAAACAACTTTAGTTTTCATATAGTTACTTGAATCATTGCTTGCCAAATAATTGAAGAAAATGAATCATAAGTTCTATGCACACTTTGTATTCAAGAGCACATTTTTTTCGTGCATTCGATATTCGACCAGATACAGAATGTGTTTCTAGGAAATTTGAAAGTCCGTAAGAGCTATTTTTTCGTATCCGTACGGAGCATATTATACGATGTACGAAAAGGCTTCGCGAGAACCCCTGCCCTGTAATTGAATCCCAGGATTACGGGACCGTGGCATTTGCTGCTATACGAGCTTCTCGTTGAAACTGAATACGTTTACAGAGTGCACGAACTCTGCAACGAAGCCTACGAGATATTACAATATAAGGTGTGCAAGTAGAAACTCGGCTTTAAGTTGGTTACATAAAACAAAATATTTGAACACATCCAGTTCGTCCGCCATTTCGGATATGTGTATCGTGGCCATTGCACTAGTTATATCAGTCGTTTTCAAGCAGTCATTTCCTGTGTATACATTGTGACGTGACATTTTGCCCCCCACTCGTACGGATTGTGTCGACCAGTGGACCGGGTTTACGGCCCATTCCGACGACCTTTCGACTCGTCGGGTGTTGGTCGGAACCGGAATTTAATTTTGAGAAACCGCCTACATTACCGATCTGAGAGATTTTAGTTATCTTTAGCTACCATTCACCTGCGTGGCAGGAAGAGAGAGAATTTTGTTGTCTATTTTGAGTTTAATTTGACGTTTATGTTTACAGTAAAAGTTTCGTTGTCGTTTTGGGATGTTTGCGGTGTCGCTTCCGCTGCTGGCGTTGCGAATCGTCTTTTATTGTGACGATGCTTTGCTGTTGCTCGACCCGATCTCGTTCGCGAGAAGCACCCTCCCACACCGTCTTCGAGTAACGAGTATCATTCTCGACCAGCGGACGGCTGAGAGGACACGTCGGCATAGGCCACTCGTTGAACGCCGCCCGTGCCGTGGGATTCGGGGGAGTTATCTGGAGCCAAAAGGTGCTGTATTGCCTGGTGGTTTTTGTCGTGGGCCCACCACGGCTTCTAGACGTCCGAAGTCGCGAGGGAGGCCTCCCCTCGGTCTTTCAGAGCTGCCCGCCGGATCCCCGAGAGGAAAGGCACCCGAATCACGGTAGCCCAGTCGGGAGGAATGTTTCGAGTGGACGGGAGAGGCGAGAGCAACAGGAAGGTAAATTATCGACGTGTCGCGCTTCGTAATTTGAATTCCCGCGAAAGCGTGGACTATAAGCCCGTGCTCTAGTTCACGCCTAGCGGGTAAGCGCTGCGGTTCGTGGGCCTAGTGGTGGGGATGGCGCCGAACACGGTGATTCCTTTTCGCTAAAATACACGCGGCTAAGCTACCCACCTAATGTTTTTTCAAAAAATCAACTCAATCATTATTTTTCGCGCGCATGGGTCAATCGTTTCGATTGAAAAATGACTGTTCGTCGCTCATGAAGTATTGTGTATTTACCAAGCGGCCTCCAACAATCACGATGCCAAGCACTCTCGGTTCTTTCGTCATTTTGTCCTGTCAAGCACGCAATTTTCCAGCAACAAATCCTCTTCGGTTCTCTCTTTCCCCGGACGTGTAAAGTGGTATGCGAAGAAGAAAAGTCGCGAACCATGTATGCAAGCAGGTTCTCGCAGCAATCGACACTACGCTTTACGTTAGATAATAACAGTGCGTTAAGGAGTTTCGGTACAGAAGTCAAAATATTAAGAAATTTATCAAATTTGGTGATAATGTTCTTCAACATCAAGTGCGAAAACACAAATTTTTTCAAAATTTTCTTCTACTTAGATATCGAGTAATTACGCATTAAAGCAGATTTCTTATGCCCGGAATATGTATGGAAACGCTATGCTTATACACGTAAACTTTAGTGATCAATTACTCGATAACTGTGTAGAAGAAAAATCTTAAAAAATTTGTATTGGCAAATTTGGCACTAAAGAATATGTTCACCAAATTTTATAAAATTCTAAACTTTTTGAAATTTTTTATGCTTTTAGCATGGTTTAGCATGGCAACATTGTATCGCCTGTACCGAAACTCCTTAAGATAGCTAACGCCGTATCTCTTACCAATCTTCTTACGATATGCAAAGACATTTAAATTTGGCATTTGTGTATGAGTTGTCTTTCGTGACGATAGTACCTTAACGAAGCTCATTCCCAAACACAGAAATGGCTAAGGGGTGTTGGTTTGTTTAAGGAGGGTGGCTAGCGAGGATACAATGTTGCCATGCTAAACCATGTTAAATACATTAAAAATTTCAAAATGATAAGAATTTAATAAAATTTGATGAACATATTCTTTAGTGCCAAATTTGACAATACAAATTTTTCAAGATTTTTCTTCTGTACAGTTATCGAGTAATTGATCACTAAAGTTTACGTGTATAAGCATAGCGTTTCCATACATATTCCGGGCATAAGAAATCTGCTTTAATGCGTAATTACTCGATAACTAAGTAGAAGAAAATTTTGAAAAAATTTGTGTTTTCGCACTTGATGTTGAAGAACATTATCACCAAATTTGATTAATTTTTTATCATTTTGACGAATGTAGCCACCCTCCTTAAATTCGAAACAGCATGACACTTCGCAGCCCCCGGAATCTGGCCTTGGACAGCTCAAAGAATGGTCGTTCAATGGCTCGACTTGTTTTTTTTTTTTTTTTTTTCTTCTTTTCATGTACGGTGCTCCTATCGGCTTGATCCGAAAGTATATTTTTATCAAAAGCCGTTCACATATTCTCTGTTTCGACATTGAATATCGGTTCGAGATGGATAAAGTACTGGAAAACTGCCAGAATGGACACTCGAGACCGCGACACTGTTGAGACTACGCTTTTTTCTTAATTTTACGTCTCTCCATAGATATAGGTACCTGTACTAAGTTACAGCCCTCGTAATCCATGTATACGCTCCCATAAACCGAACGTTACTTTGAATAATACACAAGCTGAACGAATTGAATCATCGAGTAGAGCAGACTTGGAATCGTTTGAGCGAGAATATCCGAAGAGTTGACTCGTCAGCCCTGAAAAATTCACGGATTCGATACGATCGCGAGTACTTTCGACGGAGGACCGCGGCCTCGATCTTTCACGCGGATCACGAATCCGTCTGGAAAGACGAGCAATATTTTTGGGGGTTTTCCAGTAAAAATCTCGCCAGTGTGGCTTTTTCTGAGTAATTCTTTTCGAGCTTTTCATGCAACGAATCTAAAGACTTATTCGCTCTCTGTCGCAGCCACATTGAAATTGAGTGTGCCTCCACGTTGCGCAATCTTCTTTTTTAACCTGCTCGCGTGATCCGGCGAATAATGATTTTCGACAGAAATAGTTGATACTTTGATTTCTAACTTTCCAACGTGTCCTGTTCCCGAGCCCGTTCCCGTGCTCCACGGCACCTTCCCGGCGGACCATTCGCAGGAAGCCTGCCGAAAAGACTGCTGCATGTTTTTCAGCTAAAACGGAGTTGATCAGCGGCATCAGGAACTCCGAAGATTCGTTTTTCTCCTGGCAACTGATCAGAGCTTGAGAGACGGAGAAGGTCGAAGCCTGTCGACGACTGTCCGTTCAAAACCAATGGAGCAGGTAATTATCAAGGTGAAAATTATCATCGACGTTGCTGGATAAAAGACGGGGTAGTTTGGACTCGGTGTTCGCTCGCGGGGCCCGAAGATCTCGAAGCTCGTCGGGTCTCGTCGCATCTCCTTCGGTCTCTCCATCTCGAGCTTTTTTTGCCGAAAGTGCGTGCCCGTGTGTGCGCGTGTCGGTGGAGAGGTTACATCTATCTACGATTACGGACAGACGTTGGTGTGTCGGACGTGGAAAATCAAAAATAACCGTGGCAGTTAGTGCGGCGATGTCGACGACGAACGACGGTTCGACTCGGTGCCGGGAATGTTGGACGGTTAAGAACGGGAATAAACGTGGTGTAATCTCGTGTTTAAAGATGCCCCGATTCTCGCGTATACTGTTAATTGGTTTTCTCGTATTAATAACGGCCAGTTGTTACGGTGGTTACGGTGACGCGGCTGCGAGAACTCGTGCCGATGACGCTAGTGCTAGCCGTGCCGGTTCATCATCATCCTCATCATCGTCGAGCGGAGGTGCACCATCGTCGAGGAGCACAGGGGCATCGGCGGGTGCTCATCATCATCATGGCAAAGAGGCCGAGCCCGTGATCGAAGAAGTCAATGCCAAGCAACTCGAACGCTTGCTCAACGAGAAGGACTTTGTTGCTGTTTATTGGTGTAAGTCCCGATAATAAAACTCTCGTCGAACGATTCGCGAGATATTCGAAGCTGCGAGGCTAGAAGCCCGGAGCGAGCGGTCTTTTAGAGCGGGCAACGCGATTTCTTTGATCGCGCGCGCGCGCGCGCGCGGCGGCGCGATCACACCGAGTGCGACAATAACCGCGAGCTCCGAAAAAAAGCTACTTGTACCGAGCGATTCAAAACTTTTCTCATTTATTTTCTCTTCATTTATCATTCCTCGTGTTTCAAGTACGAACAAGTTCTTCCCCCTCGATCAACTTCTCCGGAGAATAATCGAACATTTCGCTCCCTCGAACGCTTCTTGGACGGTCCCGGAAGGTGCTGGAAACTCTCCAGCATCTCTTTAATTTTTTTCTACTTTCTCATCCGTAATAATGCCCGAGGTTTTCGCAGACACGGTTCATCCATGCTAGTATATCTGTATGATATTTTCGATGACGTAGGATCGTTCTATATACAAGTGCGTGAAGAAGTTAACGCGCTTGGATTACCAACACGTGATGCTGGCAAACGTGAGAGGGAGAGGGTGGTCGTTATTGCGTAATCGGCAGACGAGGACAAACTCTGTTCTCTTCTCGCGAGCGCGGGTAGAGCTTTTCACACCACCATACGGGGGCTGAGAAGAGAGCTTTTGCGTGACGAGTCGATGCCCGACGAACGAGAACCGAATACCCCAAGTTTTTCAGGACGTACAACCGCCTACAGGCTCATTCAAAAACTGATGAATGCTTATTTCCAATTTTCTCGACCCCTTTTCTTCGTAATCGAAGAAATCCTCAGTCTCGTTCACCCATACGATAAACACGTGTGAATGACATGAAAATCAACAATAATAATAATAATAATGCTTTTGCAAGACGCGAGCATCATCTATTTTTTGTTCGTTGGACAAAATTGTCTCAATCTACGCCTGACGTCGATATCAGTTTTACCAAAAACTATATCGATGTTGGTGCAGGGAAAATTCATCCTTTGTAAACGCCATCGAATGTAATAAATTTATACAAAAAGCTTTAACTTCTGACGCATCGTGTAATTTACAGAGTGAAAGATAAATTCAAGATTGCGGCAGTTCTTCCTATATTTGTAGAAATATCTTTCGGATTTAGTACTTTTTGGATGGAACTGTAGACTTGAAACATTCCGAATCACGCTATAGAGCTCCTTTAGTCATGCTGTTACGTTGGAATATTCTGATGTTGTTTAAACTACTGCACTATGAAATCGGATGTTGATGCAACTCCGTCCGTCTGCCTCAATATAATCACTGAATCTCCGGCATAAATAAGCTCTCTCGACTTTGTCGTTTTCTGTGACGAATGTCACGTTCTCGAAAAATTCGTTAGTCGTTATTTTTCCTAGAGAATTTCCCGTGCACGGATTCGAGGAGCTTGAAAAATTGAATATGCCCCGGCGTGGAGAGTCGAAAAGCTTGAGGTTTCGATCGTTTTATAACAGTTGATTTTCGGAGGGCATGAAAACAAATAATTGAACACGATTCGCACGTAAAAGGCATACTGCATTTGCCGTTTCTCCGACGCCATTCGACCGCAATCTTAATAGGTTAATGGGAATTGACAGAGACACGACCCTGAACTCGGATGGTCAAGTTAAAGCGCCCGCTTCCCGTAAAATGTGGGCGCAGTACCACGTAGCACAAACGGGGTCTCCCGGACCCCAACGATCTCGAATTCTCTCGTTCCGATGAACTTATGAAACTTTGGAATACCGGCTGGAAACTGTGCCTCCGTCGAATAGTTAATCGTCGGCAGAAGTTCTGCTGGAAAAACTGGGGCAGAATATTTCGCAAAAGTGGTTCGTTCCAAGGGTCTCGCGGAGTCACAAGCTCCGAAAAATCATCTCTCGCCCGCCGCCGCTGCTTTTCGAAACATTCGGTCCAAGAGGCACTCACCAAAAGTGAGAATGTTGACACAATTTATTTGGAGAATGAGAAAACACCGGAGCCGAAGAACGGAAGAGGACTTCCGGCTTATCCGCAAACGAGTTATGCTACGATTTTTGTGATCGGGGGAGAGAAAGGGTCGAGGTCCCTCAAGGCCGATGTGTCGCTGCATCGACGAGCGAAAAAAAAACGGAGCGAGCAAATATCGCAAAGCCTCGATGACTCTTCACCTCGGATGAAAAATCATTGGTCGTCGAGTAAATTTCAATTTAGACACTACGAGGCGAAGGTGGATGACGGGAGAAGGGGTTAAAGAAATAAGAGAATGAGAGAAAAGAGATTCGGATGAGAGAGCTTCGCGAGTGAGCGCGCGTGTGCATGTGTTAGAAAGAGATTCGGGCGCAACGGTGTGGCGGCCGCAAGGCCGGCCGACCAGGAGGTAGCCGTCGATCGCGACGGCGCTCCCTCGGTGGCCTGTAACGCTTTTAGAATACGTACCAAGTTATTTTGGCACAGTTGCGCGCGCGTCGCCCCGTTCCTGCTTTTTGCCTCTTTTGCTGTATGCTGCCCAGCGCGGCAAGACGACCAAGCCATGAGTTCTTACGCTTTCGCATCGACGGCTCCACGATCTTTTATATCTATTGAAAGAAGCCTGGGAACACCCACAGAAAGCATCACAGCCGGTTCAAGTACGGTTCGTTATCAAAGTCGACGATGAGACGCAAAAATCTATTCTAACGAATGATTCCGGTGACGAGAGATCCGGCCTTGTGCAGTATTCATAAATGTTCGCGTTTTCAGTACGAAAAAGCGGCGATTCATCGATCCAGGTATCAAGGACGCGCGTCACGTTCTCCGGACACATTAACAATCGCACTGAGCGCAGCCTCGACGTTTGTCAAATATCGATGATTTCGTCGGCGTGAAAAAAATCGAGACGAAATGTCCACGCCAATGGTATTTTGCTCTCGCGAAGCTCGTCAGACCGCGTTGGAACGTTGGATGATCGAGTCAGATCGACGGAAAGGGAGAACAAATTGATCACGCGAAACTAGAACGCGTGCGAATAAATACGAGTAAACGAGTTGGCACGACGAGGCATATAATTAAACACATTTTCTATAAAAGAGAAAATCTCGTTTAGGAAAAAAGCTCTTTCGAAAGTAAAAGGCTCCCCTGTAGCTGTACGTATTTATTAATATATACAGATATATTTTAATGCGAAATGCACTTGAGGTTCCGTGGTGCTCAGCGTTAGATGTTCGCCGAGCTCGCTGGTCGATACTATTTCCAGAGTCGAGCTTCTTCTTCTTCTTCTTCTTCTTCTTCTTCTTCTTCTTCTTCTTCTTCTTCTTCTTCCGCAGCCTCTCGTGTAAATTAGCCAGTCGTTGCGTATACAGTATAGTATATAAATGAATATATATCTATATATCAGCTGGTGTGGCCCCTTCCCACAATGTTATATATACGTATTTAGATAGGAACACTTTTCTCATTCTTGCAGCAACGTCATAGGGGACGTCATCCACGGAACTTTTCCCGATATATATTTGACGTAGAGAAAAAAAACGTTGCCGAAACGCTGAGGCTGAAAAAAATGGTTGAAAGATAAAAACGGACGAGCCTCAGGTGTCTCGAATTTCGATCTCGGCGTCTAAAAATCCGGCGATCACCAATTTTTCATGTGATCCATAGCTGTTTTTCTTTTTTTTTTTTTTTTTTTTTTTATGATCTTTTCGAATTTTCGTTGTCGTCGGAGGGAAGAATTACGGTTGTTAAAAGTCTCGCGTTACTCTGTACGGGTACCGGGAGAGTCGAGCTCGCACGAGCGACGTTACACGGACATCACAGTATAAGTGAAGAAAATATACGACAGAGAGCTTTTTCGTGCTCGCGTGTGGGAGCTCGAGAGCACGAGCAAATGCTAAAACTGTTGTGTGCCAGAGTGGGCTACCAGCAGCAGCTACCAAAACGACTCTTTTATTTCTCTCGATTTTCTGTGTTTTCTTTTCCCTCGAGTATATCATTCGTTCAATTGAATCGCCACTGCAACGACTCTATTGCGATCAGCGTCAATGGAAAAGGGGCAGCTGATTGAGAAATCGAGGTAGATTTGTGGGACGTTGATTCGAAGCATCAGCCCAATATCGTGGATAACATTCGTCTTTGTTGAGGAACATTCGTCCAATTGAATTGATTTTTCTGTTTTTTTTCTTCATACTCTCGTTTTATTTTCTGATAAATTACGCCGGGATTTTCATGATTTCCCATTCGATCTCATAACATTGCACAGAATCATAACAATGCGCTATTGCGCGCTCATCTCAGACTCGCGATGGCCACATCGCCGTGAGAAAAGCCAGCGAGCTTTAAACTGCGTAAGCTCGCGATTTGGGACATTGCGTGGGTGGTTCGGGTATCGCGTCGGTACGTTATAACGAACCTGCGAGCGAACATATCTATCACTCTACGTTATACGAAGATATAAGCGTGCATGTCTGTGGCATAAGACCGAGTGAATAGAAGCATCGGACTACGAAGCTGGCAGTCGCTCTCCGTTGGAAAATGCATTCGTGCGTGCATCGATGATACTTTGCCCTCGGGGAGGAGACGTATAATTGCTCGGTTGGCATTAATTATACTCAAGAGAGAAAGACCAAGAGAAAAGCGTCCGGATAGTTTTCGCGGTCAAAGCCAGCGGAGCCTCGATGAATACAACTTGATGCCAGCCGAGAATTTTTCGTGTAAATACAAGTGAAATCGAGCGACTGCTCTTCGCAGGGAGGGAAAATGAATAGAAAATTGATAATTATATTTTCCCCTTTCTTTCCTGACGATCATTCGACAATTTATTCTCAGCGTAATCACACTTTTGTACGCACTCGCGGATTCGTTGGCTCATACCACATTTCACTGGGGCACCTGACAATTGTACCCTCGTTTACACACGCTCGCGATCTGCATAAATTCCGTAGCGTATAAGGTCTCGTAATCGCTGTGGCTGACCGAATCCCAATGATTTCATCGCCACGTCTCGCACACACGTCCGAGGTGATCTTCGTGCGGGGGAGTCGCTCGACGAGGCGAGCTTGCTCCCGTATCCGCCAGTTTCGACATATACGCGTCACAATTTTCGGGTAGAGTGGCCAACAAAAAGAAGCTGAAGAAACGAGCTCGCGGGGCTTTGCGCGAGCACAAAAAAACTCGAATAAGACCCGGTCAGTCAATGCCGTTTAATGACGAGGAACGGAGCACGAATGGATGATCGCGCAGGGGGTTGTCGCGTTCCTTGATACCGAGGTCCGAATATTCCATCAGAATCGCTGATAAATATATATACAACAGTAATGACTTTTAGGTTTACGAATTTATTAAGAATAATAACCTTGAGTTTAACGAATTATACGAAAAGGTAGCGACCCTGATCGACTTTCTCAACTCGTTTCGTTACGAACCATCATCGAAAAATCATTGATTGTGTGTTTGAACGGAAAATTGTTGAAACATGTCTTTTTTTTCATGTTTGGAATCGCTTCTATAGAGATTTTGATCCGTAAAAATTTGAGGGACCGAAGAAACATTTTTCTCCATCGTAAAGTCGTAACAATAAATAGCCTCGAGTGTGCTGGATATCAAGCCTGAGGCATGTGAATAAATGATTCACGATGATCAGATGTGACGAGGGCCGGGATCCACGGATTTCGACTTTTTTTTTAGCCCTCGCAGTTTTATATTTTTCACAAGTTCGAGATGCGTTGTCTGTCCCCGCGTATTTTCAACGCCGGGAGGTTTCGCTTTTTTTTATCTCTTCGCTCTATTCTCGGGGTTCGAATCGCCTAAAACGGTGGCAACGGGCGGCGACACGAACAGAGAGAACATTCGAATTGTTGTTTCTTCCTCGGTTTCGAGGCCGTGAAAAACACACGATTTTCTGCTCTTTTTTATGCTCAACTTCGAGTTTTATTTAATCATTATTGTTTATTAGCTGAGTGAAAATAAAAATGGATAATGCTAGAGCAGGGAAAAAGCAGCATTTCGCTAAAAAGTCTCGAGGATAAATTCCCGTTGAACGAGAAGCTGAAGAAGAGGATTGACGACTCCAGTAGGCCTTCAATCGTCAGGCGTATAAATATATGGAAAGCCAGCGTAGCCCTGAAGCCTAAGAGCTTTTCCCAAATCCACCGCCCACCTCTACATTCTTACGCTCACACTCCTGAAGGCATTTGGAAGACACGGATTCGTTACTGATCTCTAAACTTGTCCCCCTTGTCACAATACCGAAAATTCCCCATGGATAATCGAAAGCTCCAAGAGCTTCGTGTGAAATCTTTATTTCTGTAGAACAACAAGATTTTTGACAGCTATGCAAATAGTTTGTAATGAAACTTCAATATTGCAACAAAAATGCGAACAATAGGAGAGCGCAGCGCCATCGAATTCGTCACCTTCCAATTACTGCCGCTTCTTTTCTGCATAATAACTATCAACGCGTACTTTGCAAACCACACGGGGCTGTTTGAATCGCACTATATTTTGGTATTTCTCGTCACCCCGTCGACTAATTAGATCACGCGGTCTGGTGCGTACACGTCATTCCGAAAAGCCCTCTCGTCTCTAGCGGCGAATAAAGGTCACTGTAATTCACCGAGAGAGAGAGAAAATGGTAAATGGATGTGGGAAATGAGCACAAATTTTCCAAAGCAATGATATTTTTTCAGAGAATTTCGAATTCCCTTTTTCCTCATGATACACAACCTTTTATAAATCTTTTTTAAACATTCACGTTTACATGTTTAACAAGTTACATGTAAACGTGTTTAAACAGCAGTACGATGGAATCGTGAGTAATCTGCTCGCAAAAATATGCTCCCCGTTTATTTACTAATTCCACGTTTTATCGTTCTCTAGCGCACGTGACTTTGGAACTGGAAAACAGCACTTGTATAATTTCACATCATAGACATAGATTTCACATAATTTACAGCCACGTGTGACTCGTGTTCATTAGTGTCACTACGAAAAATAATTGCTGAGGCTTTTTCTTTTAGCGATTGGCAAAAGAATTTATTTCGGACGTGATAAAAGGAGCTCCCGATCGTTAGGTTACCGAGGACCGCGATCGGGAGCAGATCAAAAGCGCTTTCATACTGATTGCTGATTCGGTTTTACAGACGCGAGGAGCTGCACAACATGCGACAAGGTCTTGGCCGAGCTCGAGAAGATCGACGACGATACGGACACTTTTGGAGTCGACTTTGTCAAGATCAACGACAAGAGGCTGGCCAAGCAATATGGGATTAAAAATTTTCCTGCACTCACGTATTTCCGGGAGAAAGAACCGATCATCTATGACGGTGAGATATACAGTCGAGTGAACGATTCTCGATCGTCTTCGTATATCCTTATTCGTTATTCCATCGCGGTAACTTGAAATCTTGAAGGTGAAATTGTGTCACAGTTACGAGACGAGAAAATATACACGATTTTTTTCAAATTTTTTTATTCTCGTACCTTTGTTTGTTTTTCTCCCACACGCGAGTCAACGAATAACATAGGGTCTTGTTGATGAGAATCGCGGGGGCGGTTGGACCAAGTGCGCCAAAAACTTTTATTGGAATCGCGCCGAAACTTACGACCTTGCCAGAGCAATGAGAAAAGCTCGAGGTTCAGGCAATAGCATTTGACCCACAATTCCCTCTCCATTTTGCTGCGTAATCTTCGTTTACTCTCCCATATTCTGTGCACCATATTACAACGAAAAATCGACTCCAATTTTAAAAAATGTTTCTCAATTCATTTATTTAATATATTTTACGTTCTTTTTTATAAATGAATTCCGAAGATTTCTCAGTCCTGTTCAACTCGTTCCGGTTAATTCGTTCGTGTCTTTTTTGTTTCTCCTCTCGAGTTTCTAAAACCGCAGAAGCAGGACGAACCCACCACTCGCTTATTCGTTCACAACATGCCAGTAGCGTTCTCGTCATTCTGTAATTTGTAACACGACCCAACGATGCACATGCGAATATTTCCTCACACATTCGCACATGCAAACAGGATCGTGCAGTATATAACATGAGTTGATGATATTTGTGGGATGTATAAAGTTTCAATGAAACAATTCAGGTGACCTGATGGACGAGGAGAACGTACTGGAGTTCTTAACGAGTCTTGAGGCGATGGACCTGCCCGATCGAATCGAAGAAGTCAACTCGAAAATGATCGACAAAATCGTCGAAGATACAGAATTCGTAGCAGTTCTTTTCTGTAAGTCGTGCAAATCGTTTAGTCGCTAGGATCGTCAAAAGAACGATCCAACGAACGATAATAACAGCAGCATCGCTAATCGGCATTGAACTATATCAAGACTTAAAAATTTAACAATTATCATACAAATTTTAAATATTTAATGACTATTCGATACATTTTTCCATTCACTTTGCTCGTTCGATAAACGCGCAGATAATTTTTTGTTATTTATCGTGCAATTATTGATTTGCTAGATAACTCAATTAATAAATCGTATGAAAACGCTGAAGTTTCATAAGAAAATGAGCGAAAAGATCAATGAAAATGAAAAATAGCTGCAGTATGAATAATTTTAAAGAGTTTTACGGTTCGTAACGCTGCCTAAACGTTTGTTAACTAATAGTGAGGTTCTTTCCAGGTACTTTCTCTCTCTCTCTCTCTCTCTCTCTCTCTCTCTTCCTCCTCCTTTGTCTTTCTTCTCTTGTCTCTTTGTTCTTTATTTTTTTGTTTGTTTCAATCAACAACGTCAAGAGACACGGGACGATAATTTGTAAATGTTGTAAATATCAGTGTAAATGTAAAGTGTTTTAACGTCTGCGTGATAATTTTACGTTGGGCAAATGTTGATTTGTATATTTGCATTTATATGGATATTGCTCAGGATTATGCTCAAGATATGTGGATATTGATCATGATTTTCATGATTTATGCTGGCGTCGAGCAGAGTCTGTGTGATTCATATTCCCGAGAGTGGTATACGTATATGTGCAAATATATATGCAGAACATCACATGTTGTGTTTCTTGGCCAAATGTATGAGCAACATCAGAAGGTTTGATGACCGAAGCCTCGTCCGTGTAGCCATGTAAATTTTTTTTGTGCAAAAATACCTTTTCAAGTGATCGTGAACGAAAAAGATGATACAAACTGTCAGCCCCATCGATTAAACGGTACAAATGACTTGACACAATTTTAGTCACATTTTTCTTCCATTATTTCGAAAATGGCTCGAGCCAATTCTCGTTGCACTCGGAAAAGAAAGCAGCTGATGCAACGGATTTTCGGTTGGATCGAAAATATCGTAGGGAATGAGATGAAATTCGTTGGACGAAAAACAAAAACTTGGCTGACTCGAGCCCCCAGTTTGCAATCGTTGAATCAATCAAACTTCGGTTGGACCAAAAAATTGAATATTCCAGCTACGATTTGTTGATCCAACAACAAAAATTTGCTTTCTCGACAGAGTTTCTCTTCTCAGTGCAGAGTCTACATATTTGATGTGTCGCACCCAGGTGCTCGCCTGCCTGACGCACACTTAAACAAATGCGTAAATAATGATGATAATCGTATTAATAATAACTTGTATCTAATATAGGTGAAACCTTTTTTTTTGTGTGTGTTGGTGTGGATAGGTCCGAACACGGAGCGGTGTACTGGCGCCGGCTCTAGTAAGTACACTCTTACGTCAAATCAAGAACCGCCCTTTTCTAAGCATTTGCAACTTCTTTATTATTATTTTTTTCTTCGCCATTTAATAAGCCGATTTTCAATTTTTCTTCATAGATTCACTTTTTTCTAGATACTATTTTGTAGAAATATTCTTCATCACGAGTGAACGCTGCCCAGTAGAAACAGACGCCCTTTCTCATCCCCAATTCATGGCTCGAACAATCTTCACACTTTTAGTGTCGTATCAAGATATACATGAATTCGAATTTTTTAACTTTTCGATCATTCTTCGAGGTTCGAAATCGAAGATTAACGCTTGGAATCGCTTGCTCAAGAACGTCTCATAGTTTTTTTTTTTTTCAATCGGAGTACTTTTCTGCTGTCAGTAGACGCGACCCTAATCACTTTAACTTCAACATCACTCATCACTACTATTCAGAAACAATAACTTAGCTGCATGATTCGCGTGATAACGATGATTTGTGAAGCTAATCGTGTGTCAACATTGTCAAGTGTTTATTTAGCTTTATTCGTGAAAGCAACTGGAGCTTTGAACTTGGCTGAGATTCGATTTGCGAATAAAATAGTCATTTTGACCGTGACGCCTTTTTCTGCACCGTCAGAAATGAGGATAGGTCTGTAAATGAATCGCGAACTTCGAGGAAAAGCGAAGGCGATTAAAAACCAAAGATTTGACGTTCATTATCGAACGCACAGCTAAAGCTTTTCATTGCTTTCAAATGGGACAGACAAACCGGACTGCAAAAAGTGTGCGAGGGCGCTTCAGGAGCTGGAAAACATCGATGACGAAGCTGATCAACTTGGCATCGGTTTTGTGAAAATTGCCGACGAGGAACTCGCCGAGGAATATAATCTCGGGCCTCTTCCAGCCCTCGTGTATTATCGTCACCAAATTCCAATCATTTACGAGCGTAAGCACACTCTTAGCGATCTTATTTTTCGTATAAATTTATCATTCGTTAAATAAATATTACTCGACAGACGAATTGAGCAAAGAAGAGGACGTCCTGGAGTGGTTGGTCTCGAACAAAAGTACCGGCGACGAGGAGGACGTGATCGAAGATGTGACGGCCAAGACTCTCAACACCCTGATCGGCAACATGGACAATCTCGTTGTACTTTTCTGTACGCAATAAGTCGTTGAAAGATTCTTGTGACTATTCCGTATCCAGCCATTCGCGATAATGAGTTCATTTAAATTGAATGTTGTTAAACAATGCACAGACGATCACGGCGATGACGACTCGATGCAGGTTCTCAACGAGCTCGAGAAGATCGACGACGATTGCGACAAGCACGGAATACAATTCGTGAAGATCGACGACGAAAAAGCAGCCAAAGATTTTGGCATCGATTCCATACCCGCAATAGTTTATTTCGAAAAACAAATACCCAACGTTTACGACGGTAGGCATTTTTTCATACAATTGCGAAAAGTGTGAAGAAAATAATAAACCTTTGAACGGTACTTCGGAAGCGATCTGTTGATTATTCGGGCATTGCGATGTCGATGCATTTCAAAAAGTCAGTCATTAGAATTTATTTTTTTTGGGAAACAGGCGACATCGAGAACGAGGATGAAATCCTGGAATGGTTGCTGGCTCAACTGGAGAAGGATGAGATCGAAGATGTCACGGATGAGATGCTTGACCGTCTTGTCAAAGAAGGAAAAACCATAGCAGTACTTTTCTGTAAGCAATTTCATCATTATTCTAAAGCCATAGAGTAAAATTGATCGCTTTGCTTTCAATAATGGAAAATTACCCGACGATTCAGACGACAACAACGACCGAAAATCTCAGAGGGTGCTCAACGAGCTTGAGAACATTGACGACGAATGCGATCAGCTTGGCGTCATTTTCGTGAAAATCGACAACGCCGAAGAAGCCAAGGAATACGGTATCGAGAAAATGCCTAATTTGATATACTTCGAGAAAGGTATACCAACCCTCTACGAGGGCAATCTCGAGGACGAAGAAAAGGTTCTCAAGTGGCTTGAGCAGCAGCAAAAAAGCGATCAAATCGAAGACATTACCGATGAAATGTTGGACATGGTTATCGAGAAAATGCCCTACGTGGCTGTACTGTTTTGTGAGTATTTTGTTTTTATGCAAAAACCACATTCAAATTAACTGAAATCGTTTGAAATCTTGATTTCTTTTTTCAGACGACAAGAAGCAGAAAAAAAGTCAAAAGATTCTTTCTGAACTGGAAAATATCGACGACGATTGCGATCAGCACGACATCGCGTTCGTCAAGATCGACGACGAAGAGGAAGCAAAGGAGTATGGAATCGACGATTTACCAACGTTGGTATTCTTCGAGCGTGGAATACCACACATTTATGATGGTAATTACAAGTTTTCAGTGTCCCAATAACCCGGAAATCTGCATGCTTCAATCTTTCATGGGACAAAGTTTGTTCGAAGGTTTGAGTGACTCGCTAGAGTTGCTGAAAGCTCATCGAAAGCTGATAATCGTTTTTGCAAGCAATCTTCATTCCCTCGATGCTCTCAGTTTGTCCATTTTTACAATTGTTTCTGTGTCTCGAGAAAAATTGACACAAGCACAATGAAATCATTTGGAAACTCGTGATAATATTCATAACCCTCATTCTTCAGGCGACTTAATCAACGAAGATCAGTTACTCGGTTGGCTACTGCATCAGAAAAAACATCGAGAAATTCCGGAAGTGACGGACGAGATGATGGAAAAATTGATCGAGAAAAGCCAATATCTCGCTGTACTGTTTTGTAAGTAATCCAATGTAAGTCCCTTCGACAAGGTTACTCATACAAAAAGAGGAATGATTTAATGATCCAGGACACCGCATATTTTCATTTACAATTGTAGTCTCGAAAGTAAATTATTCAGCAATTATAGATCGAATTATTTGGTGGACCGATCAAGAACAAAATTAACGATTAAATTATAATTTGCTGCATTATGCGCAGGGTTTTTCCACTTTGAAATCTCTCATCGATTGAATAATAAAAATTCATTGAAATTACAGACGACAAAGAGGACAAACAGAACATGAGAATTCTCAATGAATTGGAGAACATCGATGACGATCTCGAGAAAGAAAACATCGTAATGATTCGACTGGACAACACGGCCGAGGCGAAGGATTACGGCATCGATCACTTGCCCACTCTCGTCTATTTCGAGGACAAAATACCCGCGATCTACGAGGGCGATTTACTCAACGAGGACGAAGTTCTCGAGTGGCTGATCGAGCAGAAAAATTCTGCTACCATCGAGGAAGTGACGGACGAAATTCTGTCTGGTCTGATCGACGAGCACGAATACGTCGTCGTGTATTTCAGTAAGTTTTTTTTTCAACCATGCTTTTCCAGCGATTGCCAAGTTTCTCTATACTTACTTTGGAATCGAACGATTGAAAATTCTTCGTATTCCTTCGACATTGCCAAAAATAAAGCGCTCTTTGCTCCAACTCCATTCAGGTGGCCGCTGTGAGGAAGGTGACGAGTGCGAAACTGTTTTGAAAGAGTTGGAGAACATCGACGACGAGCTTGACGAGACTGGAATAATATTCGTGACGACGGAAGACAACGGTATCGCGAAGAAACACGGAATCAAGAATTTCCCTACCCTCGCGTTCTTCCGCAACAAGGAACCACTGATTTACAAAGGCGACGTGGAGGACGAGGACGAGGTTCTCTCCTGGCTGACGGACGAGAACACTCTCGAGATACCCGGAAAAATCGAGGAGGTTAACGCGAGAATGTTGGAAAATATTTTGGACGAGAACGACCACGTGGTTGTGTTTTTCTGTGAGTAAAACGAATAAGATTCTCAGTGACGTCGGTCTCTCACTGTTGGCTAAATCGCTTGCGACCTGATGATTCCCAGACAAGGAGGGTGACAAGAAGAGTCAAAAGATTCTTCAAGAACTGGAGAACATCGACGACGAGTGCGAAGAGAAGGACATCGATTTCGTGAAAATTTCGGACGATGGAATCGAGAAGGAGTACGATCTCCCGGGGCTCCCAGCGCTCGCTTTCTACCGGCACAAATTCCGCAACATCTACACCGGCGACATGATGCACGAGGACGCGATTCTCGATTGGGTGCTCGAGCTTCGTCGTTCGACGCCGGATGTCATCGAGAGCGTCGACCGGAAAACGCTGCAGGTTCTCATCAACGACGTCGAACATCTTGCCGTATTTTTCTGTGAGTTTTACAAAAGAAAATCTTCCTTCCTTTTTATTCGACCAAAAAATAGAACGATCGAAAATGAGAAAGTCGATTGTGATCCCACTCCTCTGCTCTCGCGGCATGCGAACAAACGGTAAAAACAATTTGATTTTGCACAGACGCCGACGACGAGAAATGCGACACGTGTCGTGAGATTCTCGAGGAATTAGAAACGATCGACGACGACACGGACAAGCACGGTATACAATTCGTTAAATCCAACGATGCGAAGCTCGCCGCTGAAATCGGAATCTTCTCATTCCCGGCTCTTGTCTATTACGAGACCGGTGTCCCCATCATGTATGACGGTAAGAGTCTCGATATTTTCACACACCATTCGTACCGCATTTGCTTCGTTAAATCGTCTATTCATTGCCACAATGAGAGTGTACACCGATCGATGGATAATGAAGGAGTAGAGCTTTAAACGATTTGTTTTTATTGAAATTATCGATCACTCTAGTGTTTCGAGTCAGCTAATTTTTCGTCATTTTTTCATGAGCCCGGAAACGGGAGCATCCCAGAATGCCCCTCGTCTCTCAACATCTTTAATCGATGAAAAAACTTGTTTGATGTACATGAAATGGACAATTCGATGATTTAAAAAGTTCAAACTATCAGTCGGTGATTGTTTCTTCATCTTTTCCAATCGCAAATAATGTATCTTTGCCACTGAGATGGTTCGTCATATGCTATATATATGTGTGCGTGTATCTGACTTTTGTAGGTAATCTTAAGAACGAGGACAAAGTTCTGGAATGGCTAATCGAACAGAAAAGTAAGGAAACATCTAGAATGATGATAATTATAACGGGTGTACTGTTCTTTGTGACTTTAATATCAATCGTGACTGAAAGAACGCCCGCGTACCACAAGTACCAACGAGCACGCGCCGTCGCGATCGTGCCCACGAGTCCGCGATCGATTTGATTTTCATTTGAGTCTGTTCTTTTCTCTTTATTGGCGGAGCAAACAAATTTGCAAATTCGTTATTTATCTGAGCCTAGAAATACTGCACTCTTTTACTCGCTCGCAGCACTAACTTTTCGTTTGATTAACGCGTCGACGATCCGTGAAGAAGAAATCGCGTCTAGAATCGTTCCGAATACGGCCAGATATTTCGATGGGAATTTTGAATTATTTTCCGGTTGTTTTTATCGAAACATTTGTCTATCGATTATTCCCAGCATTTAAAAATTGGTCAATGTTCCTAAATAACCGACATACGCAGCTCATGAGCTGGACAAATGAAATGAGTTGACTTTGAGATACGAGATCGCGGAGATGATTTGACGCGCGGAGCACACACCGATCTTCTCGACGACTCGACTAACCCCAAAAGTCAGCCCAGGTAGCGTTCTCCAGAATACCATAATTTTCCCAAGTCCCGTGTCATTTCTTTCTTAATCGTTCTATTTTTCATTCACTATTTGTCGTGTCGTATTCATTAACCCGCACTCATCTGCATCGTCGTTTTTATTTCATAAAATTATTCCAACTGGTCGCCGCCGAACTGTGAACGTACGATCGGGAGAACCGTTTTTCTCTAATAACGATGAATCGGATTTCCGGTTTGCCTTGAGAATAATAAACTATTTTTATTATTGATTCAACAATTAAAAATTACCGGGTGCAACATTTTTTTCCTCCCGCTCCTTTTTTTGCTGATCAATTTTTTGAATCGAGAACTGGATCGAGGACTGGAAAAAATGAGATTGACAAAATTTGTAATTCGACGGAACTGTCCATCCCATGTGTCAGGCTCAAAAAGAATAGTGAAAATTCTGTTATATCTATATGTGCACAAGTGAATGTAAACGTGACGGATAGCGAGAAAAGGAAGCTCCGCGCGGTGTTGTCTTTCGAGCAGGGCGATGAAGCTCATCGATCAACTCAGAGGCAAAAGGGGCCCACGTTGCGTACGTCCACTTAATCAAGTTAAACGCGTGTAAAACGTCGCGTACAAATTACTTCGACGTCGCGACGCGTTTTCGAGCTTTTGCCATCACTCGCTATCTCTATCTCTCTCGATCTCTCTTTCTCCTCTTTGTCGCTCATTCACTCTCTTGATCTCCTCACCGCCCGAAACAAAACTCATCTCTATTCCATCTCTCGCATGTCTAACACGTTGTCTGCGACAGCTCACGGAACAAGCTTGGCTCGAACTTCTTATATTCGCCATAATTAATAATATACTCGTTAATTTTTTTTTTTATAATAATAATCATAATAATAGTAATATATAATAAATGAGAACGATAGGCACACCTCCAGGCGGCATTTTGGAATCGTCTTAATTATTACACTCTCGGAAAACTATAATTTCGCGCAACATTCGAAGAAATAATAGAAAACGTCCAAATTTTCGTAAAATTAGTATCAAAACATTATGTATTAATAAAATATCATATATATATACATACATACATACATTTATATATGTAAATATATATAATATTTTATTACGAACAGATCACCTGTTAATCATACCGAGTGTCTCTACATACCGTGTATGATGACGACTGCTACTCTTGATACAGGTAATGATGATGATGACGATGAAGATGATGATAATGATAATGATAATGATGATGATGATGATGATGATGATGATGATGATGATGATGATGATGGAGATGAAGATGATGATGAAGATGATGATGATGATGATGATGATGATGATGATGATGATGATGATGATGATGATGAAGATGATAATGATGATGACGATGATGATGATGATGATGATGATGATGATGATGACGATGATGATGATGATGATGATGATGACGATGATGATGATGATGATGATGATGATGATGATGATGATGATGATGATGATGATGACGATGATGATGATGATGATGACGATGATGATGGTGATGATGATGATGATGATGATGATGATGATGATGATGATGATGATGATGATGATGATGATGATGATGATGATGATGATGATGATGATGATGATGATGATGATGATGATGATGATGATGATGATGATGATGATGATGATGATGATGATGATGATGATGATAATGGTGGTGGTGGTGGTGGTGGTAGCAACTTCAAAAATGATAACAAAGCCTTGAAGAAAATTCTCCACAAAGGTAAAAGTGCATCAACGTCTTAACGAGACCCAGGAGGACGGGAATTAAACAATACGAGATAAAACAAAAAAGACGCTAATACGTACGCAAACTAAGGAAAAGAAAGAAACAAAAAATAGCAAGAGTCCAGTGAATCTGTACAATCTGAATGACCATGTGATAACAAATGTCCGGGAGAATGAAAATGGAACGAAAGAGATAACGAGATGTTAAAATATCGCAGAGAGATCGTTGGTGGATGTAGGTATATCCAATATTAGAGAGTTCCAAGATCAACGGGTTCGAGGCATTTGATTTTTTTATTGGTTTTATCAGTGAACGGATTTTCGTCGCGATTTTAACACGTATCAATCATAAATATATATTTATATCAATAGATTTGTATATTTATGTTTATTTACGTGTATTGTATTTATTTCAAATTGCGTGGAATTGGTAGTGAAGTTCGTGAGCAATACCCCACTTAGTGCACATACCGATTAGATACACGCTTCGTTCTCCGTTTTAGTATGCTAGACGATACTTCTAGTATAAACGCGCTCTCGGATTGGCGGCTGGACTGGAGGGCGTACCGCATGAAAATTTCTATTAAAAACCGTTTATTTTTCTTTTTTTTTCTTCTCCCGCTGAATCTATCTTCCGTGTTTTTTGATTTTTTCTTTTTTTTACTTCTCCATATACTCGAGGTGAAATGATACACGACGAAATTATAGCGCTAGCGGGAAAACAATTATTTTTTGCACAATCGCGATGCTTCGGAAGGGATGAGGATTTTCGTGGCTCTCCAACTCGATCCCATCATGAATTTACATGGACATGAACTTTCTCCCACTCACGGTGGACTATTCTTCGAAGGATAACTGTTCTAGAAATCTGATGAGCATGGAGTCTCGAAAAAAAAATTCTGCCAAGAAAAAAATGGTTCGAAGAAAAAATCAACTTCAACGGAGAGGAATTTTTCCACGAGCTTCCTGGTTGACGACGATTAATAAAACGGCACCGACCTCCGTAACGTGTTAATTGTCGATCGATTTTGTATCGTTTTGCCTCGATAAGAGATTTTCTGCAACCCAGTGATTTCACGCCCTAACTCTCGCTTCTAATTCTTTGAGACGTTTTTTTCTTCGTTCTCGTTCCGTCGTTATCCCCGCCTTCTTTTCAATCTCGATCCGTTTTTTTAACGATATTTTTCCTTCTCCGACTAGAGATATGAAATTAGAGATAAAAAAGATCGCGCGGCTGTGTCGCGGATACACATTTTACAGCTTGCTATTGTCGTCACTCACGGACCGCGTTATGCAACTTTACTATCATTCGGTGACGAGATACGATCACTTTTACGATAACCAAAAGTTACGGAACGAAAGTATTTGAGATAAATAGTATCTAACACGATTCGGGCAACGAGATAAATGAATTTCATACGAATGAAGTTTTGCATCGTAAGCTTCGTTGTTGTTCAGCATGAACCGAGAAAATATGTTTTTCATCAAATTTCATTAACTCAGACGGTTTCGTTGATTCGGTTAATTCAACAGAAGAACGCTCGGAACCAGCATGTTTCCGATCAACAACGTTAGGAACTTTATTCGAGAAATTAATTTTTCTCGGTGCCTCGCGGTTAGCATAATCCAAAAGACCATTCGACCCAAGCTTTCTCAAAAACTGCCAAACTGAATTTTCCACGTGAATTAGTCTCTGAAGATCGACAAATACTTGAAAGTCAGCCTAGATTATAGCTTATCGTATTGTTGCTTGAGAAAACTTGAATCGAAACGTTGCAGTTGATTCCCCTTAAAAATGCACGTTTGAATTTTGTGGCCACTGAGGCATTGAAGTTAACTGATTCTGTAGTTCGGGCACGTTTTGAGTTTTTCATTCTCCAACTCTCTCTCTCTCTCTCTCTATCTCTCTATATATATATCTCTCTCTCTTTCTAAAAACTCGGTGAAAATTAGCCTTTTTTCGTCTCAATATTTGGTCTCGGTTAACGGTCAGAGTGACGCTCAAAATGTGGATTAAAATGGAGGGCTGTCGATAATTATTGATAAAAATTCAAAAACAAAAGAAACTTTTTCCACAGAAACGGAGAATAAATTGAATGAAATGTATCGGAAAAGTACTTTCGATCCTGCTGCATAGAATGCTGGCACTGTGATAATAAAAGAGAATCGGAGTATTGAACAAACGAAAAGAAGCGAAAAAGGGCTAATTAGCTGAATGAAAACGAAGAGAAAAAAGCAACAATAATTTTCCCGGATCCCATGTGCGCCTTAACTCGTGCGAGAATCAGCCAAAGTCCAAAAATTAAAAACAACAAAAACAAATTAAAAAAAAAAAAAAACAAAAAAAAAACAAACAAACCAAAAACAAAAACCAAAGAAATAAAAAATACGAAAAATCATAATAAATTGTTATCTGACACGTTGTGTATTTGCTTACCGCAGGCGACGGCTGTTTCTACATCGGGATGGGTGGTAAAAGCGCGAAACCCACGGTTCCCTCCTATGAGCCCTACCAGTGCTGTCCCGCGAAGCCGAACCAAGCAACGAGGGTTGCCAAAGTCAGCCGTGTAACGGCATCGCAAAAGGGTGCAACGGGAGGTGGAAAATTGAGCAACAGCGGTGTAACCTCCAAGTTAAGTACGAGCAAGTCAAACCTCGGAAAAGCATCGTCGGCTAAGACGACATCGAGCTCGTCGAACTTAGTGCCGGCGCTCAAACCGATAAACAAGCTAACGGCTAAGGACAGCAAAAAGATCGCTTCGGTCGTGGACACGAACGGCGTTGGGGGCAAAACGGTAGGGAACAAGGCGAACACCAACACGGCGAACAAAGCCAACAACAACCCTGTTAAATCGTCCAAGGGCAAGAAGGGATTTTTCGGAAGCGGTAAATATTCTCTAACAATAGCAGAAAACGAGAGCGCGCGCGCGAGAGAGAGAGAGAGAGAGAGAGAGAGAATGAAAGAGAAAGCTTTATGAATCCGAGAGACAAACACTTTTATCAATTAAACGCAAACGATGTTTGAAAGAAAATCACTGTGGGACCGACGAGCGGAGAATATTTTGTTCGACGAACAAGAATTTAAGACGGTAGAGAAAACGAAACGAAACTATTGAGACTGAAATAACGAGCGACGATCGTGAGAACGAGCCAATTCAATGACTATCTTCGTCGTTGCGTCATCTCCGTTGTATCGTACTTGCAGTGATTTCGGAACGAACGGAAAGTATGAAAGGCTGAGCGAAAGGGAGCGAAAGAAAGAGAGATGGAGAGAGAGAGAGCGAGAGGGAGGCTGTGCTAGAAAAGTCAATAGAATGTTGGAGAGCGAGTGGAAATTGAAATGCCCTTCGCGATTGTCGGGTGTTGCAGTTGTCGCCGGGATTCCGTACCTAATGAAGGTCTAATTAGCGACGACGATCGATCAACGGATCGTCGGGTCGTGCGACAACCTACGACCGAAGAGGGGTCGCGAGAACTCACGACGTAACACACAAACCCTCCGAACACACGACACTCATGAAAATCTTCTTTTCTATCTGTGTCGACTCGAGGAAGCGTTACTTATTAGGTCTACGAAAAATAAGAAAGTAAAAAATGCGTCGTCATCACCATCGTTGAACAAACAGCAAAGGGGAAAAAACTTTTTAAAAATTTTATACTTTTTTCTTCTGTCATCGTCGTAGCCATCGTTCTCAAAAAAAGCTCCGCGTCCTTTGATCTCGGACGCCCAAACTACTAATTTTAATGACGTTATCACATCTTCGAACACAAGGGAAACGCGTTCACGATTCATTGAAGAAGCTTTAGTCATTTATTTTTATCCTTTATTTATTTATTCAAATATTTATTTATTTATTTAAATATTTATTTATTTATTCATGTTTACGAAATGGTGTGTTTAAAGATACCGAGATTTTTTAAACGCACATGTGTATAAAGAGATATATTTATTATGTATTTATGATCTTCTTCTCATCCGCGCGTCTCCCTGACGAAAAAAAAAAAAAAAAAAAAAAAAAAAACACTTGCATGCCGATTTACAACTTACTATTGCATTTTTTTATGCCTGTCTTAAAGCAAAAAGCATAATTATTCATTTGCAATTATAACGCCGCATATAAAACTTACTGTTGCATTTGTCACGCCTATAATTTAAAAAAAATCACGAATAAACGTTGAACTGCAACATCATCGATCCAAATGTCGTAGTTTATACGCGTTATATTTTAGCAACTTTTAGCAACAACAGTCGTGTTAACTGCGGGGAACTTGGTCAGGAAAATAAATTCATCTATTTTCGAGTTTCGCGACGGAAAAATGGTCGGCTATTTTATCGCGACTAGTTTTCACATTGTTTAAAGCAGGAGTTCAAACACATTAGAAACATGATTGAATTGAAAGAGTAAAAACCAAAGTTTATTGGAGACTTTGCAGAAAAAAAGAAAGGGAAAGAGCTACTCTCTACTTTTTTCGAAAGAAAAAAAAACGTTGTTGAAATAATGAAAAAATCAACGGAAATGTGACTCGTTGATGAGTATTGTTTGAATATATTTTTTGTTGAAATGAGCGAATGATCGAACGGTCAATCGATCGATCGAGTGCAGATGATTGATTGATTGATCGGTGATCCATTGGATAAAATCGTCTGGTACGTAACACGAGAAAACCTTTGATTCATTGTGCCACGTTTGTCCCTGCGAATGCGGCAAAAAATGTACGATTCATTTGTTTCTCAATTAAGGTGTCTCGCAAAACCGCATTTCCGTTTTAGCATTTTTTTTCTCGTCCGCGTGTTTCGTGCCAGGCTGCAATCGTCCGATTCCTCTCTATTATACCCTCTGTCTTCAGCGCGTTTAGCTCTTACACGAAAGAAAATGCGATCTTAGAATTAAGGGTGGATACTAATGCCGGTTGCTTTAGGCATGTTTATCATCGTCATTACTAACTCGTTGTTTCTTCTGTCACTCATTTTCGCTATCAAGTCTGTGAGGAATGATTTTCTCGTTCTCTCATTCTCACCCCCTTCAATCTCTCTCTCTCTCTCTCTCTCTCTCTCTCTCTCTCTCTCTCTCTCCCTGCTGTCAATTAAAATCTGTTTCCGTCTCTAAACTTCATCATGATGAAAATAATACTTTTGTTCTTCTCGCCTCGTTCATTCTCACTAAGGAGCGTACATATTATTTCAGAAAAGCCTCTAATGCCAGCGCCATAAGACGTGCCCCCCAGGCATATAATGAAAACGAAAAAAAGCAAACGCGAAGTAAAGAAAAACCTGAATGTTTAGCTCTCCTAATCCCAGTTTAGGGACGATTAGACGAACTACGTTTATTCTCATCTCGTAATCGTATAACTCATTCATTTCGGGCACGATCGCACGCTTCATTAAAATAAGGCGAAAAGATGTAAGACTCTCACTCCGATATTTATTTGCGAGTGTTCAACGAATCTTCTCGTCCGTTGTACAACTCATTTTCATTGCAAATGCAAATGTATTCATGCACTCGATATATTATTCATGTACAGTGATGTAGAGCAATCTCATGTACGGATAAGAAAACAAAAACGCCAACATTACGATGAAATAAATATATGTTTCCTACTATTCTATCATTCTTTATGCTCCCCCAATCCAATCGGCGTGTAATATCATCAACGAGACAATTTCCCACGAACAATTATATTTGGAGAACGATCATCGAAGCACCGTTTATCTCGATACGATCGTTCGATGCGATTCCTCGAGTAACCGTAAACACGTTTTCATCATTACCAAAGAAACCGACACACACACACGTTTTAATATCATCGTGCTACGATAAACAGAGTGGGAAGTTGAGTTTTAACAGGGTCGTTTACCGGAAACGAGCGCACCCGGACGATTTCATTTTTTGCAGGGGTACGTACCAGAAACGTCAAAATAATTCTACTTGCCTTACTCGTAGCCATTCCAGAACGGTCCCGCCGCCAATATTTCAACAGTGTGGTATCTCAAACGAATATTTTATATATGTATATAATGATGGTAATGTCATCACTGCGGTTTGTACATATCACGTTATTAATCATCATCCTCGGGATCGGACCATGAGAAATCAGCATTTTTATTTTGTACCGTTTACACAAAACAAATGTCAAATTTACGGTCAGCGCAACGACGCTGACGTCGACATTTACATACTTTTGGCCACGAATTGGCGTCGAGACCGTGATTCTCGAAGCTTTTGTAGCTAAGAAAATTACTTAATTGAACATACACTCGATTAATTACAGCCGAAACTAATCGATTGATCGATTAATTAAATTTCTTATAGATTAATGTGCTAACTAATTGTATATACGAAGGCGTAAACAAACTGATAATTAACAGCACGACCTAGAATCGAATCTGATTCGAGTATACAGATAAAAAATATCGAACCTCGCCTGAGCTATGAACTTTCCATCGAAAAGACACCTACTCTTGTATGCGCGTCTGCTAATGATTTTCTTTCCTTTTCATGTCCATCGAAAAACAGGAAATTTACTGGACGAGACCGAAGTCCTCGACTGGATGGTCAAGCAGAGGAATGACGCGAGCATCGAGAAAATCGATCGCGAACTTCTCCTCAAGTACATCGAGACCAAGGAATTTTTGGCTGTTATTTTCTGTGAGTGCTTAAAAAGAAACCGAAAGAGTGGACTCGAAGGTAAAAACCTGGGAATTGGAGTAACATTGCGCAACGACGATTTCAGACAAGGAGGAAGATCCCGAGAGCCCGCGAATCATTCGTCATATCGAGCTCATCGACGACGAGGCTTCCGAGTACGGAATAAAAATCGTTCAAATAAGCGATCGTTTGATGGCGAAGAAGTACGGATTCAGAAATCCACCGGGTATAACGTACTTTCGTAAGGGAAAGTACATAAATTACGACGGTGATATCGACGACGAGGAAGAGATTTTGGACTGGTTAACGAACCCGGAGAACATGGAACTGACCGATCACATAGAGCGTATAAACCGTAAAATGTTTCACAAGATTCGTCAAACCTCGGACTACGTGGCGGTATTTTTCTGTGAGTCTTGCCTAAAGAAATCGCATTTAATGCGGCATTTTTTATACGAAGTATCCGTAAGTAATTAACATGAGGGGGGATTTGATGCTCGCCGTTAGACAGCAAAGATTGTAAGCAGTGCAGTCGCGTCTTGTCGGAAATCGAGCACATCGACGACGAGGCCGACGGGGCTGGCATCAATTTCGTCAAAATCGATGACAAACAATTGGCCAAGGATTACGGAGTCTTCGCGCTTCCGGCGATACTCTTTTTCCGCATGGGCTCCAAAGAGCCGGTCATATACGCAGGTGAATGGTAGTCATCGATCGACAAACCAATGGCTCTTCTGTTTGCTTTATAAACTCGCAATACCCGAGTCGATTCACCGTTTACGCCAATTTTATTTCAAATAACTGTCCCCTTCCTCCTCAGGAGATCTTTACGACGAGGACCAAATTCTCCAGTGGCTGATGACCCAGAAGGATCCATCGGGCGATATGATCGAGGCCCTCGAGGGCGAGGAACTTCTCCACCTTATTCGAGAATCCAAAGGACTCGCCGTTTATTTCTGTAAGTTTTTTATCCTACTTGAAATTTCTGTCGAAGCGATCCGTCCCCGTTCGTTCCGCCGTCGTTGTAATTCGAGTCGTAAAAAAAATGTATTTCATGTAAATTTGTGTTAGCCGATCAATTTTAGGGGCGTTCCGATGCTTTCGGATGAGATTTTTTGCGGTAGGCGGCGTTCGTTAGTTCGATGAAGTTTGGGATTAGGAATCCTCAATGAATGAGAATAATTGAAGAGTTATCGGTGATTAATTTCATTTGGAAATAAAACGTAATTAGAGCGCTTTTGCTTGCCGCATGGTCCTGCTGACAAAATCGGTGTAAAAAATGGAATTCCTATTTTTCTTCGGTCAAAACTCCTCGTCGAAAATTTTCCTTCTTCACTCTCGACCCTCCCGATTCGTTTCTCCCTGCCTTTCCTTCTGCCCAATTACAAGAATTCCAATAATAATAGCGTAAAATAATGTTAATAAGGTTTTTCATTAATTTTCCGATCTCTCGTCCATGTTGACGTTGAAACTAATACTGCCGTAGGGAACAGAACGCTTTGCGACATGTGCCAATCGAAATCGTATCGCAAGCAGATGCGACACAAGCAGGAACAGAAGATGGCAGCGGAAGGAGAAGCGGCTGAAGAAGGCGACGGTACCATTGACAAAAAAGCACTAATCATTGAGAAAAAAGAATTTTTTTATGAACGAAAACCCCGTGGCTGTTTCCAGCAACCCCGAATTATCACTGTGCAGCTTTTTCCTCTATCGTCGCATTCCATTTTTCTCTCACTCACCCAACCTTTGCGCAGCGCTTTATTGCCGAGCACGCTTTACAAGAGAAACATATAATTCAAAATTTTCCATCAAGTCTTTGTTCGCTATTCTCAAACAGCCACGAACAGCCGTACCATGGGACACTGAGGTTCTTCAGCAGCTTCCGGACACGCACGAGACAAATCATATTCTCACTTCACTATTTCTCTTCGCCCTCTCTCTCTCTCTCTCTCTCTCTCTCTCTGTTTCTCTAATTAATGCAAGCAAAACGGCACTAAGAAATAACTTGATCGACTGGCTCCACGGGACGCTTTATCGATTCGTCAAAACTCCTTTCTATTCTTCTATTTTTGTCTACCGAAATATTCCTTCTCAATGATTCATCATTCGGATCTAAAAAAATTCTGAAAAATCGTAATCAGGATGGAAAGGTATATAAAAATTCAATTGGTCTCCGGAGCAAAGCGGAAGCACTATATTTTCGTGCTTTTATTATTTCTCATCAACTAAAAATATCCATTAAATTTGAGTTTCTTTCAGCAAGAAAGTCGAAATTCGACGAAGAATGAGCGAGGTGAGCGTTGATTACAGACGGGCAAATCGGAATAAACAAGACACTTGCGGCTATCGATTTGATTTTCCCTCTTATTTGACAGTGTTGTCGCACCAGTGTACGCGTTTGTTGTTTGGTCTCTCAATACTTATCCAGGCAGGAGACACACACGCACACACACGCGAATGCGTAGCGTAGCGTACGCTTTTTTGTCTTGGCTATATTTATCTCGTTTCCACGATTTATCGTTCATGATTTACAATCCCAAAAAGTGTTTTTCTTCTTCTACTTTTCATCTGTTGGCCCTATTTTTTGTCCGTCTCACTTCTCCCTATTTGTCGCTCGACGACTCGCTCTCTGATTTACGAGCTTTTTCACAGACAGCGACGAGTGCGAACAGTGCGCCGGTATCCTCGAGGAACTGGAGAACATCGACGACGACTGTGATCGACACGGCATCACCTTCGTCAAAACGCAGGTTCGTAAATGCGGAGTTGAAGAAAATGGTTTTTTTTTTATTGAAAAAATCGAGCCAATGGGCGCCGAGTCACGGCAAGCGATGACCCCCGTCTCTTACTCAGGATTACAAAATCGCGGAGGATTACGGAGTTACCGATTTCCCGGTTCTCGTTTATTTCGAAGAGCAAACACCCAACATTTTCGAAGGCGAATTATCCGAGGAGGAGGAAGTGCTGCAATGGCTGATTACCCAGAAAACGGAGGACCGTATCGAGCTCATTTCTCGAGTGATGCTCGAGTCTTCGGTCGAGGATACGCAATATCTCGCGGTCTATTTTTGTAAGTACTCGAACGAATTTTCCGGGCAGTATACTCGGGCGAATAAAAACATTCGACGTTTCATAATCGTTCGCTGTTTGCAGACAAACAAAATTGCCACATTTGCGACGAGCTGCTAGAGGGCCTCGAGAGAATCGACGACGAGTGTGACGTCTTCGGAATTCACATGGTCAAGATCAAGGATCCGCAGCTCGCGAAGAGATACTCGATAAAAACCTTCCCGGCCCTCGTTTATTTCAGGAACGGGAATCCTCTGCTGTTCGAGGGTAAGTTTCCGGAGATATAATATTATGAGATCGATCGATGCACGAATTGGTTCGTAAACGGTGGTTATTCGTTGACGCAGGAGACATTCAGAACGAAGAATCCGTTCTCGAGTGGCTGATCGACGACGACAACCGCGAATTGGCCGACGAGATCGAGTCGGTGAACGACCGGATGCTGGAAAGGCTCCTCGACGAGTCGCCATTCCTCGCTGTTTTTTTCTGTAAGTTGAGCAACTTTGGAATCATTTTTCATTCGGATTCGGACAGCGCTTTCGCGCGGGGAAAGAGAGTGAAAAGGTCATTTCGACGCTTTCAGATGACGAAGATTGTTCCGATTGCAACGAGATAATGGAAGCCCTCGAAAAGATCGACGGAGAGGCCGATCTCTTCGGCATCGATTTCGTCAAAATCTCGAGCCCCGAGTACGCTGAAAAATATGGAATAATCAACGTACCGTCGTTGACTTATTTCCGGAAGAAGACTCCGCTCATATACGACGGTGATTTGACGCAGGAAGACAAAATCCTCCAATGGCTCACGTCTCAAGATGTTTTTGAAATAAAAAACGAGATTGAAGAGGTCAACAAAAAAATGCTCGACAAATTGCTCGACGAGAATGAATTCGTCACCGTTTTTTTCTGTGAGTTCCAGCCCCAAAAACGCTCCAAGCAAACCTTCGTTTTCTTCGGGCTCTCACTCCTTTTTTTTACTTTATCACAGACGAGCACGATAACAAAGAGAGCGAGGAGGTAAGCCAACATCTGGAAAACATCGACGGAGAAACCGACAATCTCGATATCACTTTTGTCAAAATGGCCGATCCTCGGTACGCGAGGAAATGGGGAGTCACCAAATTACCTGCGATCGTTTATTTCCGCAAACGATTCCCCAGTATTTATCGAGGTGAGCTCAACTTCTTTTAACTTTTCTTATCCAGCGCTTTTTCGTCAGAGCTGCACAGCGTAAAAGCTTTCCACAACATTGAAATATATTTTACCTTTAAATTTCTTTCTTTTTTTCTTTCTTTCAAGGTGATTTGCACAAGGAGGAAGAAGTATTGGAATGGTTGCGAAAAAACAGGTTCCGTCAGCCGGAGCTTAATATCTACATGTACATGCTGATCGCGATAACAATATTGTTTTTGATGTACACGGGTTTCCTGCTATCGTGTTTCCGTTCGGATCCAGCCCCAGCACCGGCGCCGCATCCGAAGCAGGCGTGAAAATTTAAAATAATCGAGGAAAAAAAGTAAAAACAACAACAACAACAACAACAAAAGATTCACACAGACCCACACACATGACCGATTTACGGGCTAAAAAGCAAGCTAACAAACACGATCGCTGATAAAATAAACCGAGTGACTCTCTGTTTCGGAAAATTGAAGAATTTTGTTATGTTGCAGGGGGGGGGGGGGGAGGGCGTCGTTGAAAGAAGAGTCGAAAAACTTTGGATATTCGATAAGCTGAAAGTAGATTTTTGAAAAATCCTGATCAACCGACGAACATCAGTCTCAGCTCGTATCCGACGAGAGAAAGCGTCGCGATCGCGCGTTCCAGTAGCGTGGGAAACGTTCGAAAATGAGGAAAAATAAATAATCGTATTGATGGCAAAGCCGTTAATTGACCAAAGTGGCCATAGCACGTGGTCTCTTGTATACACTTGTGCGTCTAATATTAAGGTGGACTACAGTCTCGAACATCGACTCTCGTTGTCTGTTCTTTATTTCTTTTGTTTCTTTCCTTATTTTTCCTTTTTTAAGTAACGAATTCTTAGAGTATTAACGAATGGGACGAAAATTGTGTACAATGACGTATCAAAGAGGCGAACGAAGCCTTCAAAATTGGAGTTTAAGCGCGCCGAGCACCCGGGCCACATTTGTTTCTTCCTACGCTTCGCAATAGCCACGATTCCTTGTTACAAAAACTTGGGCACGAATTATCATCTCGAACACGAATCAAAATTGCAGGATTTTCAACATTTTAAAAATTTCTCTCTTCATTGTTAGCAATTTTTTGCAAAAATAGAGTAAAGCCTCAATTTCACGTTATACGTCCGATCGTTTTAATGCTAAATAATACACATTTTACATTAATATTCATAATAATATAAAATAATATTAATAATGATAATAATAATATTAAAATCAATAGAAATAACGTTGAAAAATCTCAAAGGTCCTTTCTTTCCAAGGATCCACGATATTCCACGCGCTCATTGCCTCGCGGAGTGCTGCGATGCAGTGTTCCTCGAGAGCACGACGAGATAGAGCAAATAAAAGGACGATCGAAATCATCAGAATAAAAATGTGATGAAACGATCAGATTGGAGGATATGGAAAACTGGAAATAAAAAATTGCGTTGGAAATTCTTTCTCCGATACTTATCTTTGGAATACACGTAGCGAAAAAATAGACGAGTAAACAGAATTGCTCTGATGCGTGGAACGAGATTGACCCGATGAAACGTCGACGACACGGACTCGTTATTAAGGCATAAACTGGATGGATAGCTCGACCAAAAATTATATCTGCATGATTGGAATTTCCGTACTTCGTGATGCAACAAAAATCTGAAAGAATTCATCGACATTTGGAAAGCTATGAACAACAATTATCAATAATAATATTGCCCAAAAGTTTGTAACAAATTGTTTAAACAATTAATTATTCAATCATTTTGAGGTGACCTATTGTTTTTTTTTACGAATCAAATGTGTGTATTTTTCCGAATGCTCGCATGAATTTTTTCAGAATTTTCGTGGATCTTTGAAATTTCTTGAAAAAATTTGAATTTTGAATATGTTTTAGAAAACATATTTACCATCAGTTTTGAAAAGTCTCAAGGTTATTGGATCAAAAATGTACAAATAGAGCCACTTGAAAAATTTAAAAAAGGGAATTTCAAAAATCCACGAAAATTTTGAAAAAAATCATGAGCCTTCAGAAAAATGGGCACATTCGATTCGTAAAAGAAAAACAAGGGTTTACTGTAAAATTGTAGAAAAATTATTTATTTAAATAATTTATTAATAACTTTTGGGCAATATTATTATTGATAATTGAAGTGCATAACTTTCCAAATGTTGCTGAATTTTTTCAAATTTTTATTGCATCACGAAGTACGGAAATTCCGATCAGGTACAATTTATCGGCTGGGCTATCCATCCTGTAATATACCTTAAACCGAGTTGTGCCGGAACCAAAATCCATACACATTGTAGAATAATGTGTGCTTGCTTTTTCCTCAAAGCACACACACGTATTTATTATATAATTATCGATAATACAAATATATATATTAATATATATACATATACTTCATACATTATAAATATACATTCATTTATAAATTCACTTTATTTTTCTTGGTGTAACACTCTAAGATTACCTCCATAATAATAAGCCCTCAAGCTGCACACCCATTTCTAGTTCTGTTTCTAAACGCTTTCGTACACGCAGAAAGAAAATTCCAGTAAAAACTACCATGGTGCCATAGGATCCCATAACTTAATTTTATTAATTCTTACGAACATACACGGTAACTTTTTGTGAAGCAAGAACTCGATGAAAATTGATGTGTGGTGCCAGAGCAAATGTATCAGTACACATGTGCACCGATGTATTATCGTAAAAGCGCGAAAAATCGATGCTTGTGTTCGAGTTCCTCAAATTTGATTATGTTCAACTGTAAATTTCGATTGTGAAAACAGCACTAACCATAAAAAAGCGACGTTAATTATTCTACTCAACAGTTCATCATCGAGTCAACATAAATTTTACAAAATGTTTCCTCGGTGAAGTACGTACGAAAAAATAGCACAGTTTAAACCTTTGTCAGAACAATATACGCAATTTAAAAGTTTTTATTCGGAGTGGACTTAGAAATTACAATGTTTTTGGTAAAAATCTCCAAAATGGGCGATATAGAAGCTAACGCTATGGAGTTATAGTAATTTTTACAATTTTCTTTCTCCGTGTGAATGTGCCAGCGCGAATGGAATTCTACTATGTGCCATAGCAAATTTTCAAACATTTCGGCGGATCGACGACACTTGTATTCGAGTTCTTGGAATTTTACTACGCTCAACTGTAAAATAAGCAATGCAGAAATTTTCATTTGGAAATGACAAGAAAATTACAACGTTTTTGATCAAATCCTCCAAAATGGGCGATATAGTAGAACCACAGCATTATGACGGCGTAGTAATTCTTACTATTTTTTTCTCTCCGTGTAGTTAAACTTTGTCGAATTTTGACTAATGATTTTCGAACCTCATGATGTTTTCAAATGATCGTTGTTGAAGCAACTTTTTGACATTCGGAAAGATCGAGAAATGTTCTCTCATGTTTGAACTTGAAGATGTCATCGTTGGAAGACCATTCGATTTATCGGAAAAAATGAAACTCAACGTCCAGGGTCCCCGCTGTGGTTTCAAGGACACCCTATAGAAAGTTCATTCACATTTGGTCTGTGTTTACTTGAATTTGATCTGGAGAGCAATCGAGTTTGAACGCGCGGATGGAGTGTTGAGCTCGTGAAATTATTCCAGGCGCTTGCGCACACCAAAACCCCGAAGAAGTCGTTGAGCGCGATGGGAGATGCACGCAGAAATTCGCCCACATTTATCAGTAGACTTTGCTCTTGTAACGCTGTCGGAGCGGAGGCAGTTTTTCATTGTTTTATTCCCCGATTCCGAGCCCTCGATAGAACACCGAAGAATTTCCATTTGTTCAGGAATTTTTTGCTTCTTGAGATTTTGCGAGCTCTTCAATCCACCGTGGTTACGTTTTGCGTGCGAATAAAAGAGCAGTCATGAAGATCGCTATCGTCGGTGGTGGTGCGGTTGGAATAACGACTGCGTTGCAGTTGAAAGATGAATTTAGGAATTCTGACATCACGGTACACGCCGCGAGCTTCGATGACACTACCAGTCACGTGGCTGCTGGCATTTTCAGGGTCGGTACTTCGTACTCCGGACCTACTGAGGAATTAACGAGGTTTTGTATTACAACGTTTTCTAAAGATAATTAATCAGACTTCAAATCAAAAGTTAAATTGAAAATTATTCATCGACTTTGATCAAACGCTGATTTCGATGACAACTGTAGGAATTTGATAATAAAGTTCGTTTGGAATGAAGGAAAGGCTAAAAACAACTGATTTCTCGTTCAGAACATGGATCAATGATTCGTGGAAGTACTACGACGAAATTCGAAAATCGAGAGAATCAGCGAAAGCCGGTATCGCAAACATGTCTTGTTACATGTTCGCCAATTCCCGGCCACAGGCGGTCAGAGTGAGTGACAATTAATTCAATCGGCGTATGTCATTTTGTTGTTTACTCACTCTCGAACAAGGTCAACGCAGTTTGTTTAAACTACAAACGTTTTTCCCACCAGAACGACTGGATGGAACGACTCTTTCCAGTCTACAGGCTCATTGATGAAACAGAATTCAAGATCGTTGGCGGCGAATGGAAATACGGAGCTTACTTCGAGACCATGATAACGAGATGCGAGTCTTTTTTGCCCTGGGCTAGAAACAAGTCGGTTCGAAACTCAATTTTTCTCATGGAAAACTCTAAATTTTAGTCAAACTGAAAAATAGTTGTCTGAGCCGTGCTCGAACACGCTTTTTTTCAAGGCTCCAAGAAAAGGGCGTGAAATTTGTCGAAAAAGAAATACAATCGTTCGGGGAACTGAGCGACAGTCACAATTTGATAATGAACTGCACTGGGCTTGCCTCGAGAGAACTGTGCAACGACAAACGCGTCGTTCCGATTCGAGGCCAAATTACCAGGGTTCGAATTCCATTAGTTTTGTTAAAGTTTAAATATTTTCAAGAGCAAAATTGACAGAAGTATTTCAGATCAGAGCGCCCTGGATAAAAACCGCCTTCTACGGAGAATTGGACACTTATATTGTGCCAGCATTAGACGGCAGCGTGATTCTCGGTGGGTCCCGAGGGTACGATTCGAACAATAAAGAAGTGTGCTCGTACGAGGCAGCAGCGATTTACGACAGAAGCGTTAAGCTTCTACCCTCGATTAAAAAAGCTCCAATTCTGGGTCACTCGGTGGGTTTGAGACCGCACAGAGAAAATAACGTGAGAGTCGAAATGGAAAAAATGACAAAGGGAAACTCCAATTGCACGGTATATGATGAAATTTCGATGTTCCCGTTCTCTCGTTTGGTATATCAAACTGAGATTCGTTTTCCGCTTTCAGATTGTCCATAATTACGGTCATGGCGGGTATGGCGTTTGCACGGCACCGGGAACCGCGAAGTTCGCAATCAGTCTCGCGAAATCGGCTCACACGGCATCCGGCTCTAAATTGTAACAGAAAATAAATAAATTTATCGTTCTTTCGAGTTAGATGACCGACGAATAATAACTAAATTCGGAATTACTTGCTAGCAAAATCAGCTGGTTTTTAAAAATATTTTCAAACGAAAATATGTTTTTTGAAGATTGAGTATTTTTTGTTTAGTATCAAAATACATGTTTTATTGACGAATTAACACGAGACAGTAATACAACACGAACTAATACTGCACGGCGTTGTAAGATTATTTCATTTTTAACGTCGTTTCGTTTCTGTCCATTTCACCGATTAGTTGAGTCGACAAAAAATTGCCCGGAAATGTGGCATTTCCGTAAGTCGTAATTTCTTCTATTTTTCTTTTTGTTTTGTGTCTTGGTTTCTTAAGTTCTTTGCTGAAATCTTACTCGAAACGGAGCGGAATGAGCGCTCATTCATTTCTTTCCCAGTTTAACATTCTTCCGGGGTGGAGCGCCCCAGCGCAAAGCAGTACTGTCGACCGTCAATCGTGGCCTTTTAAACTGATTGCTTTTTATATGCTCGTCGACGAGTTTCGGTGTTACGCATATAACGTGCTGTCCTTTCCAATATTTCACCATGTTCATGCTTTGCAGCGTGGATATTATATCCGTTTGAGAAATGCTGGTCATTTGACTGTAATTGTTCGTAAAAGAATCGTGAGTCCCACGTTTCGCAGAAGGAAAATCTTTCCACATTCATTTTTCAACCATAATTACCTGAGATCTTTGATACTGAGAGTGCCCCTGAAATCTCGAAGAATCTCGAGGAGTATCCAACTCCAGTAACTTCTGTAAGACAATTTACCAAGATCGCTCAAGGGTTTTTCGGGGCTTCCAACTGTTTGTTCGATTCGACTCAGTTCGTAGCTGAAAGCAATGAGGAGTTTTCCATATCCCTGACGTTGGAAAGGCGGCAGTGTCAGGATGCAGGCGACGTTATTCCCATCCGGAGATTCTTTTTCCTAAGCGAAAATGCATAAAAATGAAAATGAAAACGGCTCCGATAGCTCATCGAACAAGAATCTCTTTGTCATCGTTTTTTTGTGTGTCATATATTGATGCAGAATTTGATATTATGATTAATCAGAGCTCTTACTTTCGAGAAATAGCCAACCACATGTGCACCGTGCTTGTCAACCTCGCATAAAATGTAAAACAAGAATGGCTCAACGTCAAAATACAGGGTTTTGTGATCGAGAAACAACTTTGCCAATAAACACAAATTTTGACAATAAATTTTGTGCTCTCTGCCATCCACTTCCCAAATACTCAGTGTTCCTTTTCGATATATTTCTTTACCAACTGGTTGTCGATGCGTGCACTCGCTCTGAAAAGAATAATCGTCACAACTCAGCGCTTTGAGTTCTTGGCACTAATTTATTTCTTTTTGCTTATAATCTGTAGATGGATTAATTTAACAATGACTCACCATGTGATATCTGTACGTTTTTTCCAGCCTCATATATTTCAAGCAGTATTCACAAATCCAAAGCTTCGGCTGTTTGCCATATTCCTCTGGATAAGGGCTGAAGTACCAAGTGTCTATTTCGTACCTTCCTACGAAAAAACTTTGACACTCGTGAAATTCATTTTTCGAGTATCACTCGTGAAAAATCAAAAATATCATCACACTTACCTATTTGTATTCTGTCGATGTATTTGACTTTTGTGATGGCTTCGTGTTCTTTTTCAAGGGCTGCCGTTGTGGGATCCATCTCGGCGTAAGTCTAGAAATTTTTCATCTCAGTTCAGTTGATGCTGTTGTATTTTGCGTTATTTTTTCAGTGATCTTCAATGGAGGACGAACCTTTTGTATGTGATTTATTTCGTCGTGTCTTCTTTTCTGATTTCTCGTTATTTTTCTGTCTGAAGAGTCAGCGAGCAAATCGCTCGCCGGTCGTTCGCTAGTCTTCCAGCTGCGATCACTCATGTCAAATCTACTTGACATTATTCTGTCTCTCGGTACCCATTCGTCCAGTCTTCTATTGTGTCCTTCATAGTGAACATAGTACTCGTAATGACTCTCAGCCTCATTGTATCTGGTCTGTATTATTTCTGCCGGATCTGGAATGAACATGGTATTTTGACAGATTAAAATCTGAAAAATATTAAACACTTGGAAAAATTTACATTCTGCATTCTTCCGTTTTATCTATGAAAAAGACGGATTGATTTTCAATTTTTTGGATTGATGTCAATTCATCATAATTATATGCGTGTTATGAAACGTTTTAATTTGATGGGACTCTAATTAGAAATTTACAAAATAGTTTCTAGAATATTTCTAATGTATTTATTGCTATTGTAAATGCTAATTAATATGGAAAGGTAAAAACTTAAATAAAAAAAAAATATGATTGGTGATAAAATTGTAAGAAAAAATGACGTATCGTTGACTCATGCGAATAGAATCATGAAATAAGACGATTTGAATTTGGTACGTGAGTCACAAATCGTATAACCTTGATCAGTGATTGGAGCCGATCGTACGACGGAGATTACCGAAGGTACTGTCGCCACTCATACCGGATGCGCTTTGAAGAGCGAAATAGATAGGATGCGGATTGTCGGCAATACTTACGCCAGGAATCGTCCGATCTTCGGACAAGATAGTGCTCGCCTATGTCAAGAGGTAACTCTTCGAGGCTGTCTGCATCATCTCCGGAGCCTTTTCCACCATTCGACAACGTACTATCGCGCTTTTCTTGTTTCACCATCGTATCTTTAGCTCCGGTTGTACAACTCTCTTTGGCTCGTTGCTCGACTTCCGCCATTTTGTCCCAGCAATCGCGCGCGACTGCGTGGCGTGCGTGAAATTTTCACATAACGCCATATTCATATTCCTTTCCTTTCCCCCCGCCGTTCCGCTGCCGCCCCTTATTGACAGAGTCGCGGCGCCCAGCGCCGGCGCGCGAAAATAATTGAAAATTCTCATCGCAGCGCCGTCTGGGAGTGAGAATCTTGAAACATGAGTGGTTAAAAAAGAGATACTATTCCGTTGATTATAACATTGAAAGTGTGGGTTTGATACAAACTTTCGCTGATCAAGAATAATTATTCGAATTTATTTCCGATTGCTTCTCATAAGTGAATAACATTCAGTATTTGCAATCACTTATACTATTTACATAGCATTCCAAATAATAGTCGCCCCTTTTTTTAATTCCTTGTGAAACTTCGGTGAAACAAAAAACAATGAAAAACTGTCATCATTTTTTCAATCTATATTATATGACTTTGTCGATGCATTGAATTCTCTGTTTTTTGAGCAAATGAAAGTATTTCATTTTGTTTATTGCTGAAATTTTTTAAGAAAAAAAAATTTCAGGACTCAAATAATTGTACAAATGTAGAAATGATACAAAGTATGATGAAAGTGGACAAAATGCATTGTTTCGTTTAGCGGTACGTGTAGTGAATTAAATGATTTGTTAAATTCAACTCGAGCTGCATTGCTGCAAAAATTGTCTGATTGAAACAGCACAATATTAACACTTTTGATTTATTTTTTGAAGTTCATTCGAGCTGGAAGAAAATTTAACCAAGACATCTTTGATTATTGTTCGATTTGAGGACTGTTTGTCTCTGAGATTTCACAATTGAGACGATGGAACTTTGATTATCAATGATTGTTACGAAGACTAAATACAACAAAAGGTTCCGTGTATAAATGGTGTTTCACAGGAATAGTGCGCGCAATCTTGTGCTTAAAGTACGATTTTAACAAACAAAAAAATAGCTCCTGGGAAGAAAATCGTAATTTCTCGAGCTACGTTAAAAATTACTCCTACGAGGAGTTCCATGCCCTAAAGTAAGATCCTTTATCAATTTCAACACTCTGATCTTTGGAAGATTCCCAAATGCTAACAGCATATTGTCTTCGAGATTTTGTGTCAATGTCGCTGGTGCGATAAAAATTATATTCCGATAGAAAAACCTCTGATCAAGAGCCGATTTTTTCACCCAAAGGCTGAGGCCTGTAATGACATTCGATTCTTTTTTGTTGTTGTTCCATCAGCCTTTTCATTCTCTCTGTTTTCTTTTGTTCTCTCAGAGCCTCCAAAGGGTCTTTAAATTCTTCTAGCGTCTCTTCCTCCCAGCTCTTTGTGTTATCCTCCCAGACACCCAATTCTTTCGTCGGGGCTATAGCAAATTTTGATGGATCCCAATGAGGCTGCTCGGTTTTCTTCTCTTTGACAAGGATTTTTGTCTGCCTAGTGATCTTTGGTGTCATGTCCTAGATAAAAATAAAATTTAACGAATGAATCAACTCTGAAAAGAAAAACCATTTTTGTGATTTCATTGGAACCGCACAAAATGGTTGGGTTCGTAGTAGACTAGCGTGTCTTGGAAAAGAACACAAATCATACTGAATTCTTTTACAGCGAGATAACATACCTCGAAGAAGTTTTGTTGGGGTTCTTTTTCCTCTGGTTCAGGGGGTTTGGCCACTTGTTGTCTGTATTGTTCTATTTTAGTCTGTATCAAATTTGAAGGTTTGTCAGCTACGACAACTACCAGATTTTCGTCCCATTGATCCCACTGCTCGGTCTCCTGAATATTTAACAAAAATTTTGTCACAACATCGTAGAGAGATGAGTCCAAAATAATAGTCAGTGAAATATCAATTCCTGTTAAAATTCTTACTGTTAATCAGAATGGCCACTAAAGTTTCTTACTGCGATATTTTTTCATTCTGCGACCAAATGAAATATTGCTTACGTGGTTACTTACCGAGCGATTATTTACAACATTGTGTCCAATTCCCACGGCGGAAAGTGGAATAGAATCACACGAAGATCGTCTTCGACGTCTCAAACAACACATCGCACGTCTAAATGCACCGAGCAACAGGACAAAAAGTGCTTGCAGCCTGTTGACCAGAAATTCAAGAGCCATTGTCGTTTTTTCAGCTCTACTGCACTTTGCCACAATCTAACCTCGTTTTATTGTTCAATCAACGAATGTCATGCAGAGTCCACGCATTCACACAACCGGCTGGCCATTATGATGTGGATAAACAAAGCCAGTCGCGATTTAACATCGCGATCATTTTATCGTATTTTTGTTATCCATACTAATCGCGTTATCATCGCAATTTTAGGTGATTAAGGTATATAGCAGGGCGTAAGCGAACACGGTTGGTCACGTTCTTTCCTGTTTTGCACAGTTTTTATTTTTTTTTATACATCGCTCAGTGAAAGTGAGGTTTTGTTGTTTTTTTTCTTAATGTATCTCTATACCAAAGAAGTCTCTACTACCTGACATTACTTCGCGCGGTATCGAGAAATAGTCACATCGTGTGTCGATAACTGATAATTATCGCGAGTTGGCATTCTAACGAGATTTTTGCCGTGACGCTGCCATCGCATACGTATTCTTCGTAAAGAGGTGAGCGAGGTGAGCGTTGAAAAAAAGTAATTTATTCGCTTCTGCACTCCATGGATAAAAACGGAGTACAAAATAGAAACCGCAAAATACTATTGAATCGTCAGTGTATACGAAAAATCGTAAATATATATTTTTTAAAATAGTTTGAATGAGCGAGGTCATAAATATATCCATTTATTTCGTTTCTTACAAAAGTAAATAGATTCGAGCTGAACATCGAATGAGTTCATTTCAATCTGAAAATTCGTTTTTCCGAGCGGAGCTCAGCGTTTTTGGGGTTGATAAATGAACATGTTTCACCAGCCACACTCAGCCAACCTTCGCAAAGTGTTTTTCTCTGATTTCGGAATTTTGAATAGCAGTTTTTCGTGACTGATGGTGAACGACTTCAATCGGGATAAGGACGAGGATTAGTGTGTGTATTTTATTTATTGACCATTAATAATGTTCGTTGAAGTTTGCACGTTTAATGCCCTTGCATATACTTGACAATTACGAAAACAATTGCGTTTGTGACAATACGAGAATGTGTTACCGGGAATGTTTCAAAATATATCGACCGGTTAGAGAACCCAACGTTCAAGTTCGAGCGCATTTATCGCGTTTCGTCGATCTGTCGAAGACACATTTTTCGTACGGACCGCATTTCACTCCACCACAATAAACAGATCCAGCTGCGAAGAAAACATTGAATCGCGCTAATTAAAACGAAAATCGTAACCAAAACTTTAGTGCAATCAAATAAATCAAAATTCAACGTGAAAAAATGTCATTTTATGATCGAAGAAAAAAATTGATCCTCGGACCTCGAAATTCGTGGTGAAATTAATGAATAATTACGATTTTAATTCATATCGTGAATGTGGATTTACGAATAAAAAGAACTTACACGATCCCTTGTACCCTCCGTCGTTACCGGTATTAACCGCGCTAGACTGGGCGCAGGACATGCTTCCACACTTGTTGGGACAGCATTTTTTGTCGAAGCTGCAGTCGTAATCATTCATGCATCTTGGAGTGCACGAGGAAACGGTATTTCTCATGGGGCAATTGCCTGATTTATCTAAGCAACGAAAATATCATTTCAACATTTCTTTTCATCACTTTTCAATATTTTTATCATGAAAAATTCATCACGAATTTTCTTCGCGTCCAACTCACACGATCCCTGAGCTGCTATTTCTCCGATCACCAGAATCGAGCACAAAACTAGGCAAAGTGACGCTGAAAAAGAAACATGAATGAGGAGGCCGACGTGTTGGAGAATTCGCATTCGTTAAATTTGACGCACTTGAGGAAAACGAGGACTGAGTTGTCAGAAGCGTTTACGCGAATTGTCGTTTATTAGATGACAACCGTGAGACTTTCGAACCAACCGAACGCGGTCGAGCACTTGATAAAGTTTTCGAATACAAGGAAAAAATCGAAGTTGTCGCAAATAATTGGAGACGCAAATGAGCCAATACGGGTGATGACATTACTTCGTTCGTAAACTGATGACATTCTAAGCACGATAAAAAAAAAATAAAAACAAGAAGGTCGTTCTGGTACTTTCGAGTTCGAGTCGTTTAATTAATTATTTGTCGACAATCGACTCCCGATTTACATTTATTACTAAGAAAATGAATTTTATGTCGTAATTTCAATAAGTGGCTCAATAAATTCTTTGGCTCTTCGTATTTTTTCAACACCGGAAACATCCACAGTATCGTCACGTACTCTCAACGCGTTAACTCACCGTTCATGACAATGGCCCAGATATTTTCTCTCGTGCGAATAAACACTTGCGGGACGTAGAATCTGCACGTAAATGTCGTGCGCGAAGGCTATGACTCCTCTCACGGTTCTTCTCGATCTTCTCTGCAGCCAGCGTCCAGCGAGTGCCCCCTCCACCGTGTGCGTTGCAAGCGCTACGGCGAAAGGCAAAGTTTTCAACCAGCTACGTATTTTCTCACCGCTCGCTTTATGTACACGGCTCTTCCTATATTTTGTCCATGATTATGTATTCATAAGCACAAATATGAGATAATAAATGAGTGCTCAGAGAAATCGATGCTTCTGAATGGTGTTATGGAACTCGTGGCCAAGTTCTATTTGCATTTGAGCACGTGAACAGGTTTTTTCGATTGTTTGCTTTATACCGTGATTTGAGAATTATTTGAAGTGAAATTTAGGAAACTGACTGAGAGACGAAACGTCGAAAGTAAATATATGAAAACGAAATCGTCGGTCGATACAGGTTTAATAAAGAAAAAATGTTATTTTGGTGCCTTGCATATCGCGATTCGTATTTTTTGCTTTGCATATCCATGCGAATTTGCATTTACGATCTAATAAAGCTCTTTGTATATCGAACGTAAACGAATTACGATAAGATAAGAAATAACGTGTGTGTTACGCATCTGTGCAAATAAATCATCAAACTGTTATTGAAATATAACATGTCCTGTCTATTTTTTTAATCCAAACACTGCACGTAATAAAAAAATACTTACTGCAAAAAACACATACACAGCGAGTAACGTCATTTCGTACGGAGAATTACGAGGATTACGTTTCTGCATTTGTCAGCCTGTCAATACCGCGAATGACCATAATATTTTCATGTGCAAATTATGCCATGCGCGTCGGAAGGGATCGTCTCTGCAAAATGGCCGTTAAGTAACAGTGCGCAAACGTTCTTCTCTTGGACGCTGAACCTGACGAGAGGGAGGGAGCTCGACGCTGCTGATGTTTCGGTGAAAATTAAAATTTTGACGGTTTTTTATCATGATCGGAGTTTTCGGAGAAAAGTCGAAATGATTTTGGAGAATGACGAGCAACCGCGAACGCTTCCAATAATTACGAAAACAATTTTTAGAATTTTGAGCATTTTTTGTTCTTATTTATTGATATTCTCGTCCTCGTTGAAGTACATTCATCATTTAAGTTGAAACTTTATGTAACTGTACATAAAAACGTATATTGTGTGTCCGGTTAGACAAAAGGAATGATTAAAATCATAACAATTTAACGATCGCTCGCTGCAAAGCAGAGTTTCACTGAAATCCTGCTGATACACGCTCGCTTTTGTACGATGAGCAATTATTCTTTAAATACGCGTAAGAAAATGACGCTGGATTTTCATTCGTTTGGACTGACGAGCACGCGCTGTAATCGCTAGCGACCGTGTCACATCATCGATCTTATTTTTTAGAATTCAAAACTATACTTATTTTGGGCGCATGATTTTCATGTCATGACAGATGTGACGCCCGTCAACAAAACTTCGTACAGAAAATTAGCATTGAGCATTTTTCAAATTAGTTGGTAAAAACTACAAAGGGATTGTTGTTGCCGTTCGGCACGTCGTTTGGGGATATTTCTGGTTGCGGATTGTAAGGAATCTCGATCGATTCGATCACTTCGACCGAAGGTTTCTGACACGCGAACGCACCGCAACGGTTCTTACAACACTTGTTCGTGCCTCGGCAATCACTGTCGAAACTGCAAGTCGACGAACACACCCATCTTCCAGTCGGGACCGAGGGACACGATCCAGGTTTTTCTGAAAATCGACGCAGAATCTTCACGTTTGTTTGTCGATAATTTTACATTCCAGTCTAAAACTTTTTTTCGAAAAATCAATTGCACAAGACGGATATTTGATTATAAACTCCGAACATTCCGAGCTAGCGACACGCATATTTATTGTTATGTCGAAAGAGGTTAGGACTGAACTCTGTCGCTGGACGAAAATATACGCGATGCGTTTACACACACAAACACATGACTTATCATATTTTTGGCATCTTACCAAGTCTTGCTTCGTTTCGCATGGTAACCGGTCTCGAGCAAACAGTTCCGCCGCAACTGGTTGGGCAGCACTTGGCAATGCCCTGGCAGTGACCGTCGACGTAGCACGAGCGAGTGCAAGTGTCAACAAACAAAGGTGGCGGGCAAGAGCCGGGTTTTTCCGCGTAGAAATTATTATTGTTGAACTGAGCGTCAGCGAGGACAAAGGCCGTGGCACAAAGGAGATAAACTTCGGCCGCAAACATGTTGGATGTTTCTTTAGGTTTGTTGATTTTTTCGTACGTTATTCAGTCAATCTCGATGTCGACGCGATCGAACGTCGAATTTGTGAGCAAGTTGGCTTCCGTTCTGCTCTTGCATTTATAGGCAACTCTACTTCCACGGCAAACGTGAGAGGAAGAGAATCGAGATTCCAATCCCCTCCAACATTTATTTACGTTTGTACGGGGCGACCGGTTATTTCGTGCCTAAATTCGATCCGAACCTCTTTGCTACGAAAAAATTCGTTTGGGTAAATTAGCGCGACAAATTTGACACGAAAAAACGAGATAATTTGGCCTTATCTAATTATGGAGACTGCGGTCCGGTTGACGGACGTCGTTAACCGCGTAACCGCTAATTAATTTAGTTTTTTCTAGCAGGCCGACGATACCGATATCGCTCGTGTTTTTTTAGTCTTCGCCACCGCCACGAGATTTTTTACTAAGCCTCGGGAATGTGTGGATGAATCGAACGACGAGATGAGTTTCTCGATGCTTGATTTTTCCAAATCAAACGTCCAGGGTGGAGCTTAACTTGTTTCTCTAGTACAATCGTTCGATAACTGACTTAGTCGAAGAAGTAAAAGTTGTCTTCGACTTGCAACGAGACGTTCGATACGACTGAATCCTCGACGATCTCGTGCAGCATTATAAACTAAAACTCTTTTGCATTTCGAAGAGACTGAAATGAACACGGACTCGGCGATGTTCATAAATTCTTGTCATTTATTCCGTAGAAAGAACTTTAACGAATTAGCATAAAATCTGCATTTTCCATTTCTCGTGCTGGTGCACTCGAACAATGTGCACGAACTCGCGAGACAGCGAAGCTGCTTCTTCCTATCGAAGCATTTAGTTCGCGCGAGTTTGACACTTGGGAATCACGCTCAACTTCAGTTCCACACTTTCGCGTTCCCTGCTTCGTCACTTTCGTGCGTGAAAATACTTCGAGTGTCGAGTCTGAGTTAGACGTTTGTTGTCGTCCTACCCTCTCGCTATTCTCCGAAGAATAAGCCTTCTTCGAATCCTCTCGTGCAGGAAGGTATTTTGTCGAGTGTTTAGCGAGTCTGTCATCAATCTTCTTTCCCCGATTCGTGCACTCGAGGACGCCGGGTTTTCTATTACAACATCGTCCAAGATTTGAAAACACTTTTCAGCTCGTTTACAAAATGCCAAAGTCTCGGAAACGATTCGATAATTCTACGCTTTTCAACATTCCGCGCTAGCCTCGCTCTCCGTCAATAGTCTTTTGTTTCGGAATGGACAAACGAGTTCTACGAATTTTTATTCTCAATCGATTCGGAAAAAAAATCTTTTTCAACAGCCACTCATTTTATTCCCAGAGTTGGACAAACACCGACAGATTAATTTTTAAGTATTCCGATTACTTTCGATGCTTTTATTTCGAGGGCGCTTATCCTACATTTGGAGAAGGAAACGCTGAAAAGAAAAAGAGGATCGATTCGTTGGAGGTTAACAAGTTGAGCTCAGTGTGCCTTTACAATCGATCGTTTTATTCCTTCGATTACATACAGCGACGCTACATCAAAGTATTTAGTATTTTCCAACTGTCACGTGCGTATAAAAATACATGCGAAGTATACAACTATATATTTAGGAAAGAGAATAAATGGAGAAATTAAGTGACGTTTCACCGACGTTTATCAGAAGCGTAGAAAATTGATGTTAGCCACGAAGAACGAGAGTTCTGGGACGAACGAATCCTTGGAGAGTTTCGTTCAAAATAAACAGTGACGAGGATGTAAAAATTGTGATTATCGAATACTCGTTTGAAGTTTCGTCGTTATGCTACACGCAGAGCATCGAATTGAGGAGTTGAAAGGACGATTAATTCCGTTTTTATTTATCGTCTGATAATATTAATAATAATACTCTATAATCTTCTTTAAATTTATATATAGACTATGCAGCATTCAACGTTTGACGAGTCACAAAAAAACCACGACGGAAATGGATGTATTCGACGAGACGTCGATCGGGCACAAGGTTGGACGTTTCATCGTTGTATTTTCACGGTCCCTCGTGCGGACAACCGCGAGATTCCTCACTAAAAAATAAATCTATCGAAATACTTGACAGTAATTTAAACGGACGTGCGTAGATTGCAGAGTAGAATGAAAAATGTGTAATTCTATAGAAAACGTATTTAAGGCGATAGACCTTTATCAACAGAGTTGATAATAATTAATGAGGACACAGTTTACAAGGACTGTACAAAATTTTGGAAGTTTTGGTGCTGCCTAGCTTTCGTATTTTTCGTCTGTAATTAGCTCTATCAACTCGCCCGAATCACTATCGCTTTCCAGGATGTACAGTCGGACCAAAAAGTGTTGAGTAGTAAAAAAATCCTTTTCTCTCACCAAACCTTTAATGGCATTGACGCGGACACAGCGGAATTTCAAAAAAAATTTCGACTCGTTTGTTTCAGACAGAAAATCTTTCTGCTCACGTTTTCTTCGGTGTGTTTTTTACTTTGAGGTTGGAATCAATAAAACCTTGAAGAAGATCAATATCACTGACAGAAGGGCTGATTCTTGTGTCCGGCTTTTTGATAGTGACTGTACGACCGAGTTTTGTTTCTTTTTGGCGTTTTTTTTTTTTTTTCCATTCTTAATAAGCGAGTAGTTGACTCAGGCAATATATGTCTCCAATAGAGATATAAATTCTCAACATACTCGGTCAGTCGACAATTCCTCGATGGCGAATCATCGAATACTATTTACACGAGTTTGAAAAACTTTTTCTTCTCATTTGAAAGGCACGGTGCAACGACAAAAATTCACGATAAATGTGGACGAAAAATGGTTAGATTTTCAAAAATTCTACGATACCAGAATATTCACTTATTTCAATTCTAACAAGTTTTTTTTTAAATGTCATTTCAAAATCTTCATATTTTACGACATCTTTATGAAGAACGTTTCCTGAGACCTTTCGCGTCATTTCTCATCATATTTCTGTCCGGCTCCGTGCAGTGAATCACTTTCACGTTCTTTTTCTCTTCCCTTTCGTTCGTTCGTCGATCCGCCATACTATTTACTCGGATTTTTCCGTTTATTTTTTACTCTTTCGTCGGTCAAGAAAGGTCATAAATTCGCGAAGCTCCACGCAGAGAAAATTTCACTAAAAACTACTATGGCGCCGTAGAAGTAGGGTTTTATATCGGTAATATTTATTCGTTCTTACGAACATACATAATAATTTTTTGTCAAGCGACTCGATGAAAATTGTCGAGTGATGTCAAAATAAATACATCGGTACACACGTATACCGGTATATTATCGTACAATCGCGAATGAAATTCTGTTATTCATCATAGTAAATTTCCAAACACTTTGGCGTATGATCGATGCTTGTGTTCGAGCTCCTCAAATTTGACTGCGTTCACCTGTAAATTTAAATTGTGAAAACAGCACTAAGTATAGCAAAACGGCACAATAATTCAACTTGACAGTTTATCATCGAGTCAACACAAATTTTACAACGTTTCCTTGGTGAACTATGTTAGGAAAAAATAGCACAGTTTAAACCTTTGTCACAGCGAAATACGCAGTCGAAAAATTTTCATTCGCAATTGACTTGGAAGTAACAATATTTTTGGTAAAAACCGTGAAAATGAGCGATATAGAAACCCAATAATACCATGGCAGCATAGTAATTCTTACTATTTTTTCTTCCCGTGTGCGGTGAGAAAAAGTGCGAACGAACGAAATTGGGAAAAGCAAACGTCAAAGAAAGTTTCTCGAGGGTGAGAACCGCCGAAGCGAGAAAGGATGCTGGTTTATCGCGCGAGCGAAGATTCGCCGCGCGGTGGGACCGGCGGCGCAGGTATTTTTTGGGGGAGTCCAGCGATGATTTTCGCGACTTCTTGTTCGGTGGGAATGGCAATATTCATGTATTCCGGCAGCCTCGGTGAGTCAGTAACGTCGAAGCCGATTGAATTGTCATTCGCGATCGAATCGGAACGTACGTAATCTTCGGAATTTCCAGCACCGTCGTGTTGCCTCGTTCGGGACGCGTCGTGGTCTTTGTCCTTGGAAGGACTGTCCGAGTGTCGATTCATCTCAGTCGCGTTCGTTTCGTGCGGCTCGGGACTCGTCAGATCGTTGGAAATGGAGTTTTCTTCGATCGTTCGAGCCTCGGAAGCGGTAGATTTCCCGAGATCGTTCACGGGCTCGCTCGGGGGCGAAAAGTTCACGTAGTCGAACGGAATACACATTCCCGGCGGCGGAGGCGGCAGCGGGGTCGTCGAATCTCGGGACTCCCCGGCGGCTTCGCACTTCTCAGACACTTCCGGTATCTCGTTCACTTTGTCAGTTAAATCGAGGTAAATCGGATGGTCGCACGGCGAGCTCGGGGTTTTTGGCTCCAGCGGCAAACCGTTAGCTTGGAAAGCTGCAACAAGGGAGCGCGCTGATGAAAATATTGATAATTGAAGATTTCGAAAAGCAGTAATTTTAACATTTGTCAATCCCACGTCCGTCGGAGCATTTTTTTATTTCATTTTCTCTCGAGTCGACCGAAGCCAATGAAAAATTAGTGAAAAATATAAATAAATGTTTTGACTACTCTCCCGAGCCCGCGAAAAAGCCCGAAAAGCAGATTAAAACAGACTTACAGTGAATCGGAAGTCCCGAGACCGGAAACGCGATGTAATACTCGCTGCCTTCGGGAGGCTGCGAGCCCGGAATCGCTCGACGGTTGTCGTGCTCGTTGTTCGTCGACAGGCATCTCGGCGAAGCCGTATAACGCATCGGGGAATATCTTCCGGTGAAGGGTTTCGGAGCTGGTGGAATTTCGTACGCCATAACTCCGCCCTTGTCCTCCCGCGAGCCTCGCAGAACTCGACGGTCCTCGGGGTCCGAGTGGGTTCCACTGTCCCCGAGACTCGTGCCGCTACAGCCGCTTATTATGCTCATTCGACCCGAGGACGAGGAACCTTCATTGTCGCCAACGAACAGAGCAAAATCTGCGATTAAACTCATTCTTCTAAAAATGAATACGCTTTTGGAGGATTTTCGATTGAATTCTTTTTCACGTACTTGATACACTGTGGAGACTGAGACTGCTCATTGGGCGCCGATCGCCCGAACTCCCGTTCGCACTCTCGGCCTTGCTCGTCGTCGACGATGCGTCTTCACCTTGAACCGATGAGTCCTTTGTGTCTGTGATTAAAAATTCATTGCATTTCAAAATTTGTATGCACATCAAAAGTAAACGTGAAGAAATAAGAATTTCTCGTGCTAATTTAAGGCGAGCAATCCTTTTGGAATTTTGAAATAATCGATTTTTTTTTTTACATATTTCGAAAGTATGATACCCAAAGAATACTGGCGAATGGAAAACTCACAAAATATTGCATATTCGCGGAGTAATCGCATGTAATCAGAAGCCATTGCAATTAATAGTTTTCACGTTTTTAAACTTTACGCGATGATCGTACTTTTGAAAAAAACTGCTCGTAGCTCGAAAAGTTATCGACTAATTTGGATGAAATTTTGGGAGGTTACTTTCAGTAATATTATTGCAAGGATACACTTAAATTTCAAAAAGTAGCGGATGAATAAATCACTTTTTCGGGGTCAAATATGTCGAAAAATTGTTGAAATTTTGAACTTTCAAGTAAAAAGGCTGGCAAATGTTCAATTTTGCGTTTTGTCATCATTTTTTAGATGCATCTTTCCCCTTAACGTGCCAATAAACGAATGACGCGTATTAAATAATTTTCAGGTCAACAGAAAAAGAGTGACAGACAACTGGAGCAGTTTTCGATGTCGCGGGAAACGCGTTTCCGAAGATCCTTAATAACGCCGCCATTTTTCTTCGGCAGCCCAAATAAATATTTTTTTTTAAAACTCGACCGTTATAATAAACTCATGTCCAAATTTGAAAATGATCAGATTATTCTATCCCCTCTAAAAAATTTCCCGCAAAAAACCGATTCTTTGGACTCCTAAAGGACTCGCCTTACAGGGTGTCTAACGACCTGAAAAGTCATGAAAATTCTTAAATGTCATGAAATTACACTCGGACCTGAAAAAATCATAAAATGTCATGAAAAATGACCAAACAACCTGATTTTTGAAGATCTCTGCAACGCTCATTGTCATTGTCGATTTTTTGGTTTTCTTCAACATGATTTCAAAATTCGCGGGGTGGCGACAATGTCTGGTTCGTCAATACTCATCATCGATATAAAAACGAATATCGAATGAACAGTTTGTAAGAAAAAAAGATTCTTTATTTCAAAATAAAATATCATTTCTTTGTTATTTTTATTGAATTTTTTTATAATTAAAAGATGAATAAAAAGTATCAGAACCATAAGAAAAGTCATGAAAAATTCCTGTTCCTTGACTTAAAAAGCCTTAAAAGTCATGAAATTTCTGTTCCGGTCAAAATTAGACACCCTGCCTTAATACAGAATTTCAGGAATGAATCGAGCTTTTGAATTTTGGAGTAATATTTTTTGAGACTTTCGCGTTCACGGTGATTTGGAACTTTCGATTTTTTGAACGATCAAAATATTTCGAGGATACAAAAAGAATGAGCATATGGCGAACCTTTTTTGGTTTTGGTGAAGAATTTTTTGATTCTGTCGAAAGGTGTCGGTGCCTTCATTTCGTCCTTGATTCTCTTTTGTATTCTTTCATACTCGTCCCTCATAGCTGTCAGCTGTCGTTGTTTGTCCTTGAAGCTTTGTTGCACGTCGTTCCGGTTCCGCCAATTATCGACGAGTCTCTCGACCTCGGATATCGTAAAAACGTTGTTTTTAAAATCGTTTATGATCTCGAGGAGTTCGTCCTGGGGACCCGAGGTTTCTCGAGACTTGGAGCCTGAACTGGAGGCCGTTCTCGACAGGCCGGAAGTCGGCGTCGACGCTCCGTCCTCCCGTTTCAACGTCGACGAGTGATTCGTCCCTTGCGAACGCAGAGAGGTCATCGAGCCTGTCAGGGCAACCGGGCACGAGCCGCCCGTTGGACTCGGAGTTTTGGGACCTGAAATCGAATTCCATTGTCTTGGGAAAACGGTGCCTCAACTTCGTCGTCAATCTCAGCCACGAAGAAGGTTTTGCATCCATTTTTCTTATTTCATTCTTTGACAAAACAGTTTCGAGCTCGTATTTTCGATTTTTTTTTTTTTTTTCCAATTTATAAAAAATTATAAAGTTTTGAGAAAAAATATTGACGAGACAGCCGATTCGCCGCATTCGAGAACCAAGTGCAGAGGATTTTAGAATTCGTATTGAAAATCAATATCACGTTCGCCTCAAGAATTATAAGTTTTGAAAATTTATCGATCTTCTTACCGGCAGGATGCATTTTGAGGTAACCCTGCAGAGGAAGGTCGAAACCGTTGCTTTGGGAATTCGATGCCGATGAGGTCGACGCGGTCGGGACCGGGGTCGGGGGTGGCAGAACGGAGTAATTCATCTCGCACGGAGTCGGCGAGGTCGTTGGATTCGGTGGTGGTAATTGCGGTGGTGAGACGAAGTTCATTGACGTCGAAACTGTTATCGGTCGGGCTGCCGGTGGCACCGAATAAGCCTCGCTCAGTGGTCGGGGTCGGCAATAATCTTCTTTGTCGTTTTCGTTCTCACTGCATACGGAATTTCCACAATTTATCGACGGAGCGCTCTCATTGGCTTGAGAAAAGATGGTAGGGAAAAAATGATTTAAAAAATTATCATTTCCTTCGAAGCAATTGTGATTTCCTGATTATCACGAATTTTATAATTCAACGATTTCGTGGAAACATCAGTTTCGCGTTCAACCAAAAGTTTGTCATTTAAAAATTGCTTCAGTTTGATTTTTAATGTAAAAAAATTCAATAGTCAAACCAAACGAACGATTTAACGGCGATTCGTCGAATGAAAACAACTGCTCGAGTGGCTAATTTTCGACTCACCTGCTCCAGGGTTCGAGGTCGATTCGCTGATGACTTTGAGGTAGCTGTACATATTCGTAAACTCGTTCATTTGCTGCGATTGCCAAGTGGAAGAGTCCCCAACGAAACATGCAAATTTTTCACCAACTCGATTAGTTTTTATTATAAAAAAAAAAACCGATTTCTTTGATGATTTTCGGTGAAGGGGAAAAAATTGTACCATGTAGCCACGGAGTTGATGCGCCAATCGCGTGTGATTGGATTGTTCCGCAAGATCAGCAGGTGTCAGCTCAGCAACATTTTTGATGTCGCAGGCGACGTCTCCACCGGGACATTCCAGCAATTGCCATGCGAGTTTTTCGAGGCCGAAACGCGCCGCGAAATGTAGCAAGGTTGGATACTCTTCGGGACCTGTGAAAAAGGAAGCGACTGATGTGAACGAGTTTTGCGCCCAAGGAACGAGCTGATCCACCAAAAATGTGAGTTTCTCAATTACATTACCGATCAATCGTCCTTTCGATCAGCATAACGCGAAAAACCTTGATTCAATACTGTTTCCTCATGGAAAAATCGACCGAAATATGCTTTGGTAAATTCGGACACGAGTCTTACTTGTCTGATTTCTTTGCAGCGGTGCAGCTCCACTCGGAGTTGACAACAGATCGAATCTGGGCGGCAAATTCTTCTGGAATGCATTCACCATCCAATTGTCCAATTGTTCACGGTCTCCGGGGTTGAAACCAAAAGTCTGAAGAAGACAACGCGAAACGAGTGGAAAAGTAACGGAAAAATGACGAATTTATTTCCAACTTTAGTGCTTCGATCACTCGAAGATTTCTCGTTCCAAAATTGAATTATCTTGACGTTTATCAAGGTTAGCATCGATCAATGTGGATTTATTTACCTGGCACATAAATTCAAGAGGATTGTCATGAGCCCTGAGAATCTGATCGAGTTCCCTTAGCCTACTCTCACATTTGACTTGCTTCACACCCTGTGGGCAGCCATTGATCATCACTCGAACTCCAACGAGCATTGAAACCTCGAGGCATCGATCGGGTATGGAGAACTGTAGAACGTAGGCGTTCCTTCGCTTGACGTGTGTGATCTCTATCGCCTCGCCACAACGGTCGACTATCACCGTTACGTTGTCTTCCGGTCTCAGGGGATCGTTCAATATGACCAGAACGCGATTTTGTCCCTGAGGTAAACAAGCGAAATATCGGTGATCAAATCCCTTGACGAAATTGTGATGAACGAATCGTAGTTCGGGACGAAACATGGTCGTTGAAAGGTAAAAATGATTTTAGCAAATCGAGATTGAAATATTGTTGGTCGAAACAAACAACATAATTTAATCGACGGGGGCAACGGAATATTTCTGGCAGTAGACAAAATAATTCGTAAGCTTTTCAAGGTTCAAGGTTCAACGAAGAATTTTGTTTTCCCCCAATAGCGCGTTTGTCGATATCTTTACTCACGAACCATTTTGACTTTTTTCGGATGCACGGAAAAAGTTGTTTTGTCGTTTCTGAGAGCAGGAGCCGGGGTAGTACCGAGGATGGCAACGGCCGCGCCCAAGAATTCTCCGACGAAAGTTTCGTCCTGATCCTTGACGAAGAATTTTCTCCACAAGGCATAATTTATGAGAGCAGATCTGTGGTTATCGGTCAAGTGAGCGTCGTGGACGCCGAGCATCATTGCGAGTACCCTTTCCGGAGACAATTGTCTCGCGAGGTTGGCGGCTTGTTCGGGTCTGGTCGCGACGCGATCGAGCAGCCCCGGACAAACGACCACGATTTGTAATCTCGCTTTGCCTATTTTTTCGTGTATCGACGAGCTCGTTGCGGTCGAGTCCTCGACGGTGACGTGTCTCACGGAAAAAGGCGGTCGTCCCTGCTGCCGGCTTATTTGCTCGAAACAGGCGCTCAAATAGTTCACCCACAACGCCGATGCTTCGCTCTCTTTGCTCGATACGAATACGACGTCATCCCGGTCCTCGTTCACTCCTGCATTCGAATTCGACTCCAATTTCGATTGTGCTCCACCTGTTCGTCCACGAGAACCTGCGAACGTACGAAAATCATGAATTCCAATAGAATTATATCGCTTCGTTACTTTAACAATCGAAGAATATTGTCCGATGGGAAGAGTTTATTGGACAAACGATGAGTTTTTCTCAGTGCGCATCGTATTTCATTGCATAAATGTTGAGTCGCTCAGAAAAATAAAATAAAATCATCATTGAAAATATAAAAAAAAGTATAAATTTATGAAAAGATAATATTATTTCTCGCCGCGTAGAAAAGATCGAAACGACAAGAGCATTAAAATTCAGTATTCAAATTCAAAACAAGTTGAATAAGAATAAAAAGTATTCGGGAGGTCTCCGGTATTTTGTATTTTTTCGTTCAAAGGATCATGACACGCATTTTAAAATCCCCAAGAAATAATATCCTCCGGTCGAACTCGGTTAGCCACGAAATCGTATTGTTGCGGAGTCGCGTGTGCACGGGGCCAGATCAAGAGAGTCATTTTTGTTATGGGAATCTTTCGAGCTCGGACTAACGAGAGGTGATCAGGGCGGACGTGCCACACCCTGTGGGTCACCGTTGCGCCGAGGGTCGTTTAAATGCGGGATAATTGAAACGAGCGACGGGGAGATTAAAAAAGGTACGGCTTTACTGTGCTTAATTGTGGGGCGAGTGTCTCGCCTGTATATTACGAAGCAGCATCGTGCCACGTGAACTGGGTCGTTCAGGGTGGGTTTATGGGGCACAGGGTTGGGCACGTGTAAAAAAATGTAGAATTTAGTTGAGGGAAAGTGGGAGATATAAAAATAGCAAGGTAACATCAACGGTAATTTTATTCTTCGACTTATTCGTTGATCAACAACAAAATCGTGCCAAGAATGTTGATTTTTCTGCTCGAGCCTTTCAAATACGCAGTCGTAAATTTGACTTTTCTCAGTGATATTCCGTCGAAGAGTGACGAAATTATTGCACGAGTTAAACTTTTTGTTTCCTCCGTTACGTTCGCTCGCATTCGGACCGAGGCTTTTGCTCCTGTCGCTCCTGAGCCAGCTGGCTCATGATTCATTCCAGTCGTAGCCATAAATTGGTGGTGCAGCTAACTTTCGCAAATGTGCGAACTGAAATAGAGTGTGGCAGGGAGAAAAAGCGTAAAGTATAAATTTCAAAGAAAATCTAATGGACGGAGCACGCAGCGCGGCGGTGTATCCGGCGGAGAAAATCGAGGACGTGAATTCCTGGGGCGGCTGGATGTTTGTGCGATGTGAAATTAAACATTGGCGCGGGGGCGTGCGCCATTAAAAAAATAATATACCGGGGAGCTCTCTGCCCCGGCGTTCGCGAGACGGAAGGGCGCAAGCGGCGCTCGGTTTTTTAACAGCTCCACTCGCATCTGCGGATGCCCCAATTGAGAACCGCCGACTCCGCCGCTCCGGCCTCCCCCTCGAATTCACAAACTTTCTTTCTCGATTGAAATATCCGAGATAAAACGCGTCAAAATAATTCGTAAACGAGTCAAAGTAACTTCTTGTGCGGTCTTGGAACTAAAAATAAAAATGCTGATCGGCCTGTCGAATAGCTCCAAAACCACCCATTTACCCGTACAAACACGACGCGCTTCTTCCTCTTCTTCTTTCGCATGTCAAAAAACGTCCACACGCGCCTTCCGCTTCTCCTTCGCACGGAAGGCTTACGTTTATTTATTCCTCGTTCATCCAGCCATCTCGTGAGATATCTTCCCATACGCAGACACATTTACTCGCATGGACGGGCCAATCGGGGACGAAAAAATCAAACCCCAAACAGTATTTTTGGTCCCGTTACGTACTTCTGTCGCGAAATCTTTGACAAATTTCACTGCTGCGGCAGCAAATATCTCGACGATGATTCAGCGAGTCGATATTTTTCGATGTTGATGGGAATAACCCAAAAAAATGTCGAAACTCGCTAGTTTTTTCGTCGAACTAATTTCCTCAGGAAAAATTCATTTTCCCCTCGAAATTTGAGCAAAGGCTCGTCGTACGTGTGGGATTCACAATCGCCTGGCGTCTTCGGACTCGTCAGTGAGTCGAAGAAGCGAAGATAACGATAACGCTTGCGCGGCGAGCCACGGGAAAAAGACAACAAAAGCTCCGTTGTTACCAGAGAAATTCTCATCGACGGACTCGCCTGTAGAATATTTACGAGAGCTAAAACGTCGGCCAGCGACAAGGCTGACCCGCGGGGTCAATATTACGCGTGGAGATCAAGTTTTTTTCTGGTTTCCGCTTCTTAATTGGAAGCCGCCGCGTGACAACAGAAGCTTTTTTATTCTCATAAATTTCGTTAAGCGCATCGACGATCGCACTTCCGCCTTTTGTAACAAGTGAATCGAAGTTAGATTTTCCAATCGACGTATTTTCTGATGTTCGATAAATAATAATTAATATACCCGAAAAAGTAAAATCGCGAGGGGGCGACGATCGATCGAGAAATTTGACTAAACTCCGTCTAGAGATCGGAACTCACGAGTTCTGACGCCGGAAAGATCGAGGAAATCCGGTCGGTGGCGTCTCCTCGAGCGCGGCGTGCCAGCACACTCGGCCATCATTTTTCCCGATCCTTAGAAAGTTTGAAATCACCAAAACGAGAAACACTTTTCTTCGGAGATTATTAAAACCGCGCGACTCGATCGGAGCCCTCGGAATTCAACATTTTCTCGTTAAACCGATGAAAATAAAGCGGTGTAAGGAAAGTGGCAAAGACTCGATTGACCGGCCCGTAGAATTCGATGTCCGGCAGCAAAAATCCGACTGTCACCTTTCCTCAGCGTTGAAAGATAGTGGCTTCAAAGTTTCTCTCTCTCTCTCTCTCTCTCTATCTCTCTCGATTTAGCCCCCACAATCCTTCTTCCTTTTTTCTCTCTTTGGATAGGAAGCTCGGAGGGCGCCAATGCCTGCCGGATGACGAGGGAAGTAACGGCCGTTCACCATTGTTTCGAATCAACGTTCGACTACGACGAATTAGGCTCGATGTCCATAAAACTTGCGGACGTTCGTTCCTCCGTACACACATGTATGCGTCCAGCTATCCATATACACGTATGCACAGAAAGCTACGTGACAACAATTTTGAGAGGCTTTGCAGCGTGTTGGATGACGCGAATCAACAAAACGAACGATCCAGCTCGTGAATCTCGTGCTCAAAGCGCAAAGGACGGAAGAGCGTCGAATTCAGGCTCGAAAGACTCGGACTTGCGTCTCTTTGGATATTCAGCGCCTCCTTTCTCAACGCGTAAGCCTTTACGCATGCATATTTATGTGCAAAGTGTCCACATACATTATGTTTAGATGCGTTTTCCACCCGCACGTTCTTCGCCTTTGAAATGAGAATTATACATCTTCTTTCCTCCCCCCTTTGCCCCTGGCACCCTCGCCCCGCTTCTGTGACTCTTCCCGCCGCGGTTTCTTCGCGCTCTATCTAATGCCGCTGGGCTCGCGTGAGAATGCACAAACCCCATGAGCCTTCGCTAATGCGGCAAGAAATACTTTAACACGCGATAATTATATCCTCGAAAGACGAGAGGCTCGTGGATACGAATGGCACTCGGTGATGAGCTTGCATATTTTAGCCTGCTCTCGCGTACAGTTTGCATGGAAAGTATGATTCGTTCGGTGTTCTATCGCTCGCGCATGAGGCAATGACGGCGTCGTGGCATTTTAAAAACGATTAATTTATTTGTTTGGAATTAAAAAGGTGCTCGAAGTCGTCGATTCCCTCGAGCTCAATGAAATTTTGTCGTTCAGCCATTTCGCTTGGTTCGTGACCCGAATAAATTGATCAGTTTTCGCCGATGAAATGTAACGCAAGTTTATTTGAAAATAAGCCGCGATCGAGATCGTATTTACCAAAATATGCGATGCTCCTCTCGGCGTAACGATTCTCCTCCCTCATCCTCATCCTGATCGGAGACAAGGAGACACGAGACTGAAGAGACAAGGCGGCACATACACACTACTTCACCGATGCGATGATCTTGGCTCGAGAATTCGCGAGCCGGCTTAAACTCCGCTCTCTCTCTCTCTCTCTCTCTTTCTCTTTCGTTCTCGCTCCTTTGCTCTAACGAGCTTATGCCAATTCGGCGATTATCTCTCTCTCCAAGTTCCTCAGCTACGCTCTTGGGCTGGGAGCTTCTTAGAACTCCAATACGATGAGGTTTACTCGGTACAACCGAGCGGCTACTGTACCAATAACTATAAAAGATTAGAGGGAGGAGAGAAGAGCGTGTGCGAGAGAGAGAAAGGAGAGAAAAGGAATTCTCATGTGCGTTCTCGCACTCTTTCTTCAAATGGCTCGTTACAGCGCCTCCAATTTAAACGGAACGGGGGAATTAAAACGCGAGACAAAAGTATGCGTGCAGCGCGAGATTTTCGATTAGTCACACATCATTGCAGTTTCCTCTTGAACTGCCGTTTTTTCCCTCGAATTTCAATCGAATTTGTAGAGCACTGAATACGAGGAAACTCGGGTTCACTTCGTCGAGCGATTCGTCATCGCTCGATCACAGAGCTCCATCGTTTTCTTCACCGGCCAAAAAGCACTGATTCGCACGAAAATTCGATGCTTGACGGATTTCGAACCCGTGCCGCGGCCTCGTAGTTGGTGTTAACCGCCCACGCGAGCCACGATGCGCGGAATGAACATCTCGCTCGCGGGCAATGCTTTGAAGCACAAGGATTTGCTCGTTGTCGTTGCGCGCGCACCCACTGAAATGTACGTTTGGAGTGAAACTCCGTTCGGTATTCGTTACAGGGCTTTGCTCTCGACTTCGGGCTCCTTTACCAACTAAACGCGCGAGATTTGCGCTTTGACACAGCCTCGGATCGCTAGCCTCTCGCTGCTTCTCTCCCTACCTCCCTTCCTCTTTTTCTCTCTCTTTTTTTCCGGAGAAAGAGATCCGACGATCCCTCGCATGAATCTTCCTCCACCTTCTCCGCTAACGTCCGCCAGGTCCGCCTCCGTCTCTCGGTCTAAAAGCTCTCCTAACTCCATGTGTGTCATTATATTTTCAGGGCTAATGATCACGTACCCGAATTCGCAGAGCCGACTGTGAATTAATCCCCGACACGAGACTCAGACAGAAATTCTTCTTCTGACGTAACGAGCCGCGTTTACTTGGAAGAATCGCGTCGAATCGATCATCGGTCAATCGCCTGCTCAATTATCTCCTTCGCGAATGATAAGAATAAACTGTAGACGCGTAAACCTCTCGAACTTACGTAATTACGATTTATCAATCGACCAATTAGTTTGTGCTCATTCATATCGACGAAGCAGGGGAATGAGGAATTGAAGCAGAGCTCTGTCGATATTTCAATGAAGACCGGAGTGTTTTGAAGTTTTTTTATCGAGGGACTCGACGACAGTTGACGAATTTGTAATAAAATTGTCTCTGCGTTCTCTTGCGTTTAATTTTCCTCGATGGAAACTGTTCGTCATCGAAAATTTTATAATTTGTCATAAAATAAATGAGCTTTTACTGATAACCATTTTTTTCCAGGGTTTCCCGATGACCAGCCGCTCCCACCTCGTATCAGGAAGCGTCAGATTGCGGTGACCAAACTTAGAGAATCGGTTCCTACTGCTTCGATATCGGCGTCCGTTTGTGTAGGACTCTGTCCAGGTCTTCGAGGAACTCCACTTTTTACACTCACATTCTGCGATAGGATCGACGATAACGTGGGATTTTAAAGACGCTTTATGACTGACGAGTATTTAGTACATTTGTCCCTCGCACAAAACAGCGAAAGTAAAATTGTTCGAGAATAATCGAGGTGCGCAAATAATAGTCTTTCCATTGGGTTTCACGGTCCAAGTTATTCCGAGATTTCTTGGAACTTTACAGCCCGACATCTAGACGACATCGAAGGGCAACAAAACATGGAGGATCTTCGAACGCCTTAATTCGATGCTCTGCGAAATGGATGCGCCAAGATCGAAGCACAAAACGATTCGAAAACGTCATAGGACTCGTCGTATCTTTCCGTGTCTAAAACAGAGAGAGAGTGAGAAAGTGGCGAACAGATTGACAGCTCTTCTCCCCACGCTGCGAGAGCTTAACGCAGAAATTGCTCCTGCCCAATTAGGAAATTACGGAGAGGGAGAAAGAGAGGGACTGAATGAGCGAAGTGAGTCAGTATGATGAGATTCGGTTGTAAGTTGTCGGATAAATGTAGAGGGGAAGAGAAACAGAGTGGAGCAAAAGCATCGTTGACAAATCGCGAGCAACAAAATACAGTAACTGGTACATAGAGATACTATAATCGTGACGTGAACTGAATTAGCAGCACGCATGTCCCTTCCGACACGATGAGTATCCTCCTACACGTTTTATATGCTCGTTGCGCGCACGTTGAATCTTTTGAGAACACTCGACGTCCGAGTATACGCACAGTAATGTGTCACGAATTATAATAACAATGGATTCATTGTGAAGGAAGCCGAAGTGAGATGTTTTTTCTCATTGTTTATACGAGTTTGGACACGTGTATTTTGAATTGAGCTTTCACGGTTAATGATCCAAGAGCACTTTCGAAATTATCGGTTCAATCCCATTTTTTGGGTCTCCCTTCCTTAGTTACAAAAAATGTTATTTCGCGTCGAATATTGCCTCAGTCTCGAGTCCATTGCTTTCGTTGGAAATACTACGTGTCAGTTGATGAATGAATTTGATGGGAATATAAATTGGCTTGAGACTTATGGGGACAGTGGACGAGTCTGGTGGCAACAGGCCTCACGAAAAAAATATATTTTGCTTGGGTTCATAGCTAGGATGAGAGACGAAGAGTGGGAACTAAATGTGAACATTTGCCAATAGAGTCGAACAGGGCGAGGGTAAGTTACTCGCTGGACCAGCGGTTTCGACATTTTGGGATCCTATTTTTTTTCATTTTTGTGTCCTCTTCTTTCTCTCAGATAACGCTCCCCGGAGAGTCCTTTTCACGTTATTATACTTGGTCTTTCATTCGGACGGGTACGAGGAAAATTTCGGAGGCCTGGAACGATGAGAGATTTAAGACGTCAGGGCGTTACGAATGCGTCAAGAAAATATTCATGGGAAGATGAAAAACGCATTTGCATCTTTCGTATTATGCTACCAAAGGAGAGAGGGAGCGGAGAGAGAGACGATCTTTCGTAGACGGTCCAGCTGCAGCATCTCGAGCGTGAACACGTCTTCGCGGAAATCTCATATCGCTCATTCGCGATGACAGAAAAGTTATTCGGCAACCGAGTATAGTATGAATCTCGAGAAAAAGTTAGCACTTGCATGCCACGAGTTGTTGTATCGTTTCGCGCGTGATACAGTCGCGTGAGCAGACCTCCGAAACTCGAGTACTTCGTGATATGGCCGTTCGTCATTTTTATTGAATCTTTCATTTTCATATTTATCTCAGAGAAACGATTACTCTTGGCGCATCAACATTTTGGCGCTGAAAAATGCGTTCTCATATGAAAATTCATTTCTTTTGTATTTTTATTTCAGTCAGGAACGCCTTCGAGTCGGTAATGTGCCTGAAAATCCGAAGAAAAAGATTCCCACTGTTAAAAAGATTGAATGCGTTCCTGAATTCGGGATCGATGCCATCAGTGAAAATGGCGAAGAAGATTTATCCGGGGATATGTTGATGAACGGTCTCGTAAGATGCGTCACTCTCTCATCTAATTGCCAATAATCGATTATTGCGCAGTAACGAACTATGAACTGGAAACTGGATCACATTATGCTCGTACCAACTGCTGTTCGCTTGCACACATTTTCATATTCGAACGACTCCGAGAATCTTCACCGACAATCTTGGGGCGAGGAACATGATAAAAATCGGTTACACAAGAAAATGTGTCACAAATCTCTGCTTTTCTCGCCCCACCGATTTTCCCAGGTACGGATTTTCGTCGATCCTTCGACGGTACACTGTGAGAATAGATAAGAATTCACCTTCGGCTGCTATCAGCCGCATTTTTCACAGCGGATGATCCCCTCACAACGACATAAAAGAAGCATTCTATTCATTTGCTCTTTCAATTTTTTTTTGACAGTTCTACGACTCACAAGCGATTCGATTTTCATCGCTGCACAAGTGCAGTCGTTTTTTTAGATCGATAAGAAAGACCCTTAGCTTTATTTCCACGTGCGCGCAACACCGCCTTGTTTCGGACGAATGGCGAAGCGTAGGCGTCCTTTAATACCGGCTCTTTCTTCTCTCCGTTCCTCTTACTCCCTCTGTAGTCTCGCCAAGGCTTTAAGGGACTGAGATAATAATCCGGGAAACCGTGCGCAGCGGAGAGACCGGTGGATCATGTGCTTGACATTCTCAGACAATGTGGATAATCGTGGATGCAAATTGCCATTAAATCCAACGAGATTATACAATTCGTTATTCTTGCAGCGGCAGAGAGAGCGTTGAATCGAGAGCTCGGAGCTTTCGAGTTGTTTTTCTCCAGCGATGAAAATCTTACGGAATGAAATGAGCTAAAGTTCAGTTCCATCGATCAGCCAATTACCGAGGATTCAAATTTCCAGCTGTTCTCCACTGGTTATTTTGAAAAGTCAAGTCAATGGACCAGAAAATCGAACGAAAAATGCAGCAAGCAGAACCGTAGAGTCGTGGAAAGATTCGTGCAACATTCTTAAGTTTCTCGGGGATAAAAATAATAGCGGGAGAAATGACACCGTGAAAACCGAAATAGTTTCGGGCGAGCCTCCACTTTCTCGTTTCGCATGATCGTACGTTGTACCGTTATACGACGAACATAGAAAAAAAATCATACACGCGCGTAAGAATAACGAGTGATCCTCAAAGATTTTCGAGCGAATAGCTTGACTCAATTTTTTATTTTACAGAGAAAACGCCTCGTCAAAAAATCTTTCATGCGTCATGAAAACGTGACAAACAAACCGAAAACGATGTTCGACTCTAAAAAGTGCTCTCGCACTCAAATTGAGTGCTTTCCCCCTCCAGTTCCATGAAAGAGGGCTACATTTTTCGACATTTTGTTCACAATGCAGCAAACGAATCTGCACGAACAGGAAAAAAGTGGAAATCTTAGCTGCAGTGCACACTCGTCACGACGATCGTAATTTTCATATTATCTTCAATCAATGAATCGAACGTCGAAAAAAAATACACGAACATTCAACAATGAGTCAACAGAGTCATTTATATTTTGGGCTTAAAATAGATTTCATAGAATTTAAATATTCGATAAGTGTTTCGACACTCGATCAATTTGTCACTCCATTATTATTTACATTCGCATCTGTTACGGGAATCGCGCGAGGAAAGAGTGCGAAGAAAGGAAGGCCATTGACTTCCGGTCCTTCGAACGAATCTCGCACACGCCGGACATCGTGTATTGACTAATCAGGTCTCGTTACAAACGGGACGCTTACACACGCGGGTACGCGAATTGCGCAAGATTCTTTCTCTCTCCATCTCGCTTCTGACAGTTCTGCTGTATGATTATCAATGTAGCAAATAGATAAAGTTCTTTGCTCTCGAACCTTGTCATTGTCTACATTGAAATCCTCGTGTTTAAATATCGCCATGGGCTCTCTCATTTCGAATCGTCTCAAAATGGTAAAATTTCGTTTCATCTTTCGTGTCTGTCATGAATTTTTCGAAAATTTTTATTTTTACTTTTTTACTTTTTTTTTTTTTTTTTTTTTTCTATCAAACGGAGTGAAAAAGTCTTCATTCAATTATTTCTTGTCGAAATCGTTCGAGTACTTGCTAATTAGATGGGATTTGAAAAAAATAATATGAGAGAAGAAAATTTGTGTCGATTGAACGTGAAGCGTTCCGCGTTTGATACTGCGGCGTCGTGGATGCACGATTTATGCACGTATTACGAGGCGGAAAGTTATGGCTGAGAGTCCGTTTGCAGGTCAAGCACATTAATGCTTATAGGCGTAGCAGAGAGACGGAAGCTCGTCGGGCGCGTAAGCGATGAACTCGAGGGGGTGGAACCGGAAGTCGTACGGCGACGACGACGTCGACGTCGGCCGTACGACGATCCCGATCGTTTAGCCAGTCACATCAGGAAGTTATCGGTACATTGCAAAGTATAATGAGCATAGGAAAATTGCCGCAAACGTTCTAAATATACTTTACGCTGTTGAAGTTTCTTCTTCCAGGTACCAAAAATCCGGTTGAATTCAACAAATGTTAAATTCGTTGAGCCAATTATTTTTTAACTTTCCCGAAAATGTTTTCGTTTAAACTAGGAAAATTAGACTCGAATATGCGAGTGCTCGAAACACGAACTGCGTCATTGAAATCAGGCTCTGAGAACGTCCGCTCAACCGGAACTCTGCTGATGATAAATATTTTCGTAGATAAAACAGTTCCCGGAACGAACTTACCATCAGCCGCAGTCCGTTTGTCGTGTTGAATTTATCGAGAAATCGTCCCTTCATTTCTACGTGAATTTTCTTCTCCGCCCTTGCGATTACTCGGAGGACTCTAGACGGGGGAAAATTGATTCTTGGGGATCAGCTAATATCACTTTTTATTGCTCCAACTAAAATGGCTAAAACCGGAAATTCGTTTAGGAACAAATCGGTGGGCTCCTATTGAGCGTTTTTCAAGCCTCGGCGTCCCGAACTCCTCATAGTTTTGTCTTCGTAAAAGATTATTAGTTCAGCGATCTCTCGATACCAACAACAAACGACGCAGGACAGAAACAGCATGCAAAACCGGATGCGTCGATCGCTCGCCGCTAGAGCACGAAGCTCCCGGTTACTTTTTATATTTACATATACAAAGAGCCTCGCACGTGGCTACCATGCATACGTGCGTGTGTGTATATAAAAAGGCACAAGTTGGCCCGTGATTTAACCCTTTTGCCAACTCGTGCCGCAGCACGGAAGGAGACCGGAAGTGCCTCGCGCCAGGGGTTTATAAACCCGTGTCGCCACGGCGCGGGTGCGCGAGCGAGAGAGACAGCCGAAAGCGAAATCGTCAATGCGCACGTGCGCTTCTGTGTACGCTCGAGATTATACACACATGCGTACAGAGAAAAAAACCGAGGGAGAAACGAGTCGCAGCTTCCGGTCGCCAAGCACATAAAAGTCACACTCCAAATAATTCATTCACATAATGCCAACGGAAGTCGCCAGCTCTTACTGCAAACAGTATTTTGCGGCATTTCGCAAATAATGTGCTAACCCCCTGACCGAAGCTTGCTGGTAATAGGAAAATATAAACGCAGCGGTTACGAGGATTCTTACGCGAGGAAAGATACTCCGATGACCGTGGCTTTACGAAATGGAGTTTCCTCGAATGAGAACAGGTCGGGAATAAACTCGAAACAATCGGCGAAGGATTTTAGTGCTTGCCATATTTTTCCCCTTTTTCTGAACTCCAACCAAATCAACGCTGATAACACGAGTCTACAAAAAAATATTGCTGTTTGTCCTCAATTTAATTTCATTATTTTGTGCTTAATTATGCACAAAAACGAAGAAAAAATCAAATTTGCTTTTGCGATATTTACAGTGATGTAATACGGATTTTCATGTTTTCATATGAATTTTCATGAATTTTGATAAATTCAAAAACACCCAGGGATAAAAGTGGGGTTCTTACATTCGGACAGTGTCTTCAGATGACACTCGAGTGATGAATAACAATCAGGTGTTTCGTACGAGCAGAGAACATAGATTTACATGGAACAGCAAGGCCTGTGTTCATTTTTGAATAATTTTTCACTTTTTTGTAAGCTAGTTTTATAGTTAAATGAATCAAAATAATCCTACATTCATCTTTGTATGATTTTTTTACCAACTTTTTATTTCGCGAATCATTGAGTGACTACGAATTGCAAATTAGGTAGGTAACAGAATTGGAGAATTACTGGAATTGTTGGAGAACTTTTACAGATCATTTCGTTGGGCTCCAACGTTGCGAACTTCAGTGCCATGGTTTCATTATAAAATGAGCATTGAAATCACTGATTTTCAAATATGATCCAATCTACCAAAATTTCATACTCAAACGTCAACGTCAAATTTCGTGTTGACCCGTGTAGTGCAGCGAGAAAACAGATTTTTTGATCCAACAAAATTTTTCATTGGATCACTTAATCGTGAAGAACAAAATGAAGTTTGTAGGATCGACGCGACGCGTTTTTGTTGTGAAAAATATTAATTTAAGCTAGTCCCCCGAATGGTTCGACTGCCCGTTGAGCCAGCCAATTTCCCCCTGTACGTCGTTCCTCATCAATAAATTTCTTTCCTCACTCTCCCAGATTGATCATATCGCCAATGCATAAAGAATGAAAGCCAAGACCAACTGGATGCACGTAGTTAATTGAAGGAGCTTCGAATCGCGTCGGTCGAAACAGTAGCAAAGAACGCTTCGGAGACGAGGATTATGGGGGGCGCGGAGTTATTCGTGACTCGAAGAGGGAAGCGCCAAAGCGAGACGATGAGCCGTCACTGCTCATCGTCCACCGTCGTAGATCGTAGATCAAATGACGTACATTTTGAACAAGGTCAACGATTGTAGGATTCAATGAACTATGGAAAAACACGGTGCACGCACACGCGTCCTTCCGTATGAACACGATGCAGAAGCTCAATTGAATAAAGAATTGGAACAACATGAGGTTGCGGTGTATCGAGCAGGCGAGGATGGATGTTTACGAGATGATCGAGTGGCACGTAAAATCGTAAATTGTTGAGTACGCGGCGTTCGCTGCGTATTAATTTTCCCGGGGTGGGGCAACGGTAACTCGCCTCCCACTCCTTGCCCCGGCCATTGCATTCGCGCATGATAATAAAAGTGTGTGATCGAGCGTCGGAAAGCATTGAGCAAGAGCCCGAATACTAAATAGTCAACTTCCGGGAGAATCGGGCGAATCTGAGGTAGGACTGCGGAGAGGAGGTCGAGAGAAGGCTGAGCCCCTCGCGCGACGCGTCTCTTATCCGCAGAATCTCCGATGCCCGCTCACACACGAGGGGAGAGGAGTCTACGTGATGGTCGAGCTCTCGTGACCACGATGTGAAAAATCTCCCTCGACACGCTGAATAAAATACGTTTCGAACTATTCATATGTGTGAGAAGAAGGCATAAGCTGCGGAAGAAGAAGTCAAAACCGGCTCGGAATACGGAGCCTCGAACCGGAAGTAATTCAACCTTCGACGAACTTGAAATTCAGAATAAACTTTGTGGGAACGAGTCGGAGGGAACTCCATCAGGTTCAGTACATTTGATTGCTTCCTGCACTCATCGAATCGCTGCATTTTAGAAGAGGAATTGAGGATTCGCCTGGTGGAAAATTAGTTCGGAAACTATTTCTCCGACGTGTCGGCGGCAACGATTTTTCAGGACTTTTGTTGCCAATCTCTATTAATGCTTCTCGTGCGAAAGCATAAATGGAGATGAGCTCGTCGAGCTATCAGCCTTTCGACACTTCATTGATATTCCAAATGAGAATCTCCGTGTTCCCAGCGAAGCAGACCAATTGAAAATATCTGGCTTCGCTGAGATAATCATCGATACCGAGAATAGGCTTTTTCAAACGAACGTCGCGTTTACTAATTGAAAATTGATTTGGCTGGTTGCGTCTGTCAAAGGGTCTCGTGGCCTGTGAATTGTACTGTGAATTGTGTCGTTGCGATAGGAATTCTCGTATAGTTAGTCGAGGATCGGACGCATGCGGGCGTACAACGGCATCGAGGTCTGTACGATTCGTGGGAACTCTGTACTCGCTGGTTAAGAATATTGAGAATATTCGGCATCGAGGTATTTGTGTGTCGAACAATGCGAAGCGTTTGTGCTTGTTGTCTCGACATTCTGTACTGATTCGACAGTTCTGAAGACCCTCGGAGGCTCGAGTTGTATACAAAAACGTGTTATTGGAGATGAACGAGCGAGGAGTCGGTCGTTAAGGCCTTTTGCTCGGGCGATAATGATCGTTTATTTAGTGAAAATTGAACTCACCCTTCCTGGCTGCGTTCCTGTGCTTTCTGCACCTTCGATTCCCCACCGCGTTGTTTCGTCCGACGGAAGCATCGACTTGATCGATGGTCGGTATCGGCGGCGCCATTTCCTCGGGCTCTTTGATGAAGCCTTCCGTTTGGACTCGTATCCTGGTCGAATTGATGGAAAAGCTGGTCGGGGGGTTGTTGGTGCGTGTGATAGGATTGGCGCGATGCTCTTTACCTCCGAGAAAAGTACCGATTGAATGTCGTCTCGGGCCGGTTTCGGGGAGGTTGTGGTGCGGTTGAGACGCGGAAAGATTGTAGTATCGAGCGTCATCGATGCCGAGGAAGACTTCGGCGCTTTCGGAGTCGTCGTCCTCGTCGTCCGGATGCCCGGGGCCGTTTATTCGAAGGTTTCGTTCGATCGTCCGGTTGTTTTCTTCCCCGGGAAGTCCGCAGTAAATCATGTCGTTCGAGAGCAGTTCACTGGCCGATTTCAGCACTCTCCTCGTTGGCCTGTGCCTGCGATCTCTTTCCGAATGGGAGTGGGATCGATGGGGCAGATAAGGCGAGGGTGGTGCGACGTCCGACGGTCTCGGATCGCCTTTCAATATCTGTCGGGTTTTCTCGTTCTCCGCGTTGGCGCTCATCGATCGAAACAAACTGCGAAAGCTCTTCCGGCCGCCGTTGGTGCTCGTGCCGTTACCAAAGTTCGACGCTTTCGTCAGCATTCCGGTCGTTTCCTCGGCCCCGGTCGTCGTCGAACACGATCCGAAACTCCGGTCGCTCTCGTGATGCGTCAACGTGCTCGTCGTCGATCCCGATATCACGCTCGAGGACGACGTCGTCACACCCATGCTCGAATTACCTCCACGCTTCCGAAAAAACGCCGCGAATGTTCGCGGGTTCCCGGCTCCTGGAGCGCTCCCGGATCGACCAGTTGGCCGGGCAACCCTTCCACTCGAATTCCCGATCCGATCCAACGAACTTTTGCCGCTGGTCGCGCCTCCGCCACCCGTCAGCGAGAAGTACGATGGATTGTCTGTAAACATACGGAATTTCGACGCTTCGTTATACAACACGATCTTCAACGGTCTTCTGCGCTTTTTGCCTCCTCACGAGAACAATAAAACATCAACGATTCTCCACTCATATTGATTAAACGATGCTCATCATTCATCCCTTCGAGATTTCACAGTTCAAATATTTTTCAGCAATCTCAATCGCTATCAGTGCGCCGTATTATCGATCGAAGTGAAGTTAAAAAATCACCGCGCGATTCAACACAAATCATAATCGTCATTGATGCAAAACAGTCCCACACTCCGATTGACAAAAAGCCAAGCATTCACGCCTCGAAACGTTCGCGGTTGAGGCATCAGCAAATAAACACGATTGCCTTTCGGTGCCTTCCAGCTTTCGTTTGTCTTCGTAAACCCATTGAAAAATAATGACGTGTTACTAGAGTAAAGACGAATAGTGGGTGCGCTCTCGAGGGCTCGTCGCCGACTGCTCGTCCCGATGGTCAAAGGGCCTCAGAGCGTCGAGATGGGGCACAAACTGCTGCAGGGGTTACCTACAGCGGTACGAGAGCAACATTGGATGGGAATGAGAGATTTAAAAGCCACGAGGGACCGAATACGGAATGAGATGTGTACATTGCCGTATATTTTGTGACGCGCGAGTCCAAGTGTGTTGCGCGCTGCTGATACTGTAGTACTATGCACGTGCAGCTCGAGTGGGGATGGACCGGACGTTGCATTTTTACCCCCACTCTACCCTCGAATGTGCACCGATGTAGCGCTCCGCGAGAACTTGCCGAGGGGAGAGAGGAAGAACAGAGCAGGGAGAGACCGAGAGAGAAGGAGACAAAACATCGAGAGAGATATATCGTGGGAGAGGCAACAACCGGAAATCCACGTCTCCATTATCACTCGATCAATAATAAAACATAATCATGAGGGAGGCAAAAAGGAAACGTTAAGTTTTCGACTGAAATTAGGGTCAGCCAGCGCAAAACATCAACAGCGCTGACGTAACTGAGATTGCAATGAAGAGGGGCATTGGAGATATTAAGAGGATCGACTTGCAGAGCGTTCCGTCGCGTCATTGTCCGCGAATCGTTGTCACTTTACCTGTGCACTGCTCGAAGACTCGAGGAATTACAAGTTTTATTACAAAAAATATTGGTAATTTGACTCTCGGAGCTTCTCTCGGTTTTGTACTGTGCCCCTTCGCCAATCGCTCTTCCATTCGCATTTTTATCTCTCCCTCTCATGAAGTATCTCGTTGCAAAGCATCGTCACCGATGCACCTGGCGTTCGGGCTCTTTGCGTTCGATTACCGGAGAGAGAACGAATCAAAGATCTTTCCTCGAAGCCCCGCCCGAGGATGCCCGTTAACGGCAATTACAAGAATTCGTTTTTAGTATGTACGCCTTTACGCAAGCCTTGCGCGTGTACTCGTTACCTCGAATCACCAGATTCGTTTCTGCTCATACAAAATCGAACAAAAGTTTTACCCCCCGGCCACCCCCCTGACCCCTGAGGCCCCCGTCACAGCTACTTTGGCGAAGCGATTGCGGAGAAGCAAACTCAAAAATCGCCATAATTTTCTACGTGGATTTAAGGTTTTTATTTAACTGTGAGTCGATAAAAACGTAAACAAAATACTTCACCATTTATATCAAGACGATGAAATACTTTTGGCCCTTACTGTATTGTAAATATAAAATAAAAAAAGGGGGATTCGGTCGTCAATGAATGTGACACGGAGTGACAATGGATGGGAATAAGATAGCGGCGCGCTAACGAAAATGCGTGCCTGGAATAACTTCGATGAAGATTTTTATTTCCCGAGAATAGGACGTGTGTGAGAGAGCTTTGACTGCGCCGTGATCCACACAGATTTTGATGTGCATGGAAAATTCTACGAAAAGTGGGACGGTGGGATTTGGTGATGCCATCGATTCGAATCTTCCTCTTCGATGCATTTCGTCGATGTTTTAACAAGGAGAGGATCGAAACGTCCAAAAAACTGAAGGACCAACGATGTCGGTGATGAATGTCAATTGGAAAAATCATGAGTTTTTGTATACTCACCAACAGCCATGATGGTTTCTGATGCTTCAAAGAATTGGAATCATAGCCTGGAACAGAAAATCGATATTTGAGTTAATGAGGCGTTGTTGCAATAAATATATTAAGGCCTTACATTCGTGTAGAATTTTCAAAAAATAAATTTTTTTTTTTTACTGATTATTATTCTTAGTTTCAGGCGTATTTCTGTGAAAGTCGATTGTAAAAATTCGCTGTAGATCGAAAATTATTGTAGAAAACGTCACTGCCCAACGAGAGGGCCTGACAAGCACTTGAAACTCTAAACGCGTTTTTCTCAAAACTCCTTTTTCTGGCACGGTCTGCACGATAACTCGAACAGTTTTTAATATCTTTTGATGCTTTTTTTTTTTAATATTCGAAATTGTTTTCTCTAGTCTGTTGAGTCGGATTTTTGAAATTGTGATTAAAAAAATTTATAAACATAATTAAAGTGTATGACACGAAATGCACACTTTTTTTTAAACTGCCGTAAATTGCTGAATTTTTCGAATTTCAAAAATCCGGCTCGACAGACTATAACTAAAACCTTATTTTCAAAAATCTTTTTAGGTTTTGCAGATCTATCAACATTTCAAGAAGAAATGAGACCGTGGAGCAACTTTTTTTTCATAGTGCTTCGGGAAACGTTCGATGTCGTAATTTTTGAAAAAAAATGAAATAAATCTTTTCACAAAGTTTAAACACTAATAAACGATGTGTAAAAATTATTTTTATTAATTTCTGTTGCCGCATGTCTTCTAAAAAAAGTTTTTCTTTTAGCGCGTGTTTTAGACACTGCTGAACGTATGTAAGACGTTAAGAAAAATATGTCGTGATTCAAGAACGCGGAATAAAAAGTCTTTCGTGTAGTTTCGCTCGATTCGGAAATCACGAGAGGCCGCTATGCGTGCTCGGATTTACCTCAAAACTCGATTTAATTCATGGCATCGTAGATCGCCAACGTGTATATATAAAACTAGTATTTTCTATCTACCTATAGACATGCACTTGAGTGCAACACACGCCGTGTCCCTACTTTCATTCATTGCTTGGAATAGTCGCAAATATTATATTTAGAGGAGTCCTCCTCAGCGGTTTCCCTTCCCCACTCGCTTTCTTGCACTATTTCTCTCCCGTTCTCGCCCTCCTTGCCTTTTCTCTCTCTCTCTTTCTCTTCATATCACTCCCATCTCCTGCTCCAGCTCACGCTCAATGCACGTAAGATTTCTCATGCCAGAATTTATCAAAGTCGACACAAACTAGCTCATTCACATTTCCTACCAACTCGGCTACTGAGCTAATTATTTATGGGGTCGAATTGGCGAAATACTCGAATCAGTAACACGGGGTGGATTGATATTTCGAATTAGAATTTCATTATTTCGCCGTACAGTATGTAGAGAGTAAGACGAACGGAGGGTTGGGTGGAAAAACGTATTTAGAGGTGGATAGAATTGGGCTCGAAATAAAAGAATAAGCGAAAGAGGACTCGAGCGAGAAAATAAATGAGGCGGATTCGGTGTGGATCGAAGGCCGATTAAATTCCTCGGATGTTCGAGTGCGCGATCGCACGTTGGCGGTCGAGGAATGCGTCGAGAAAAGTGCCTCGCGCATTCGGTGTTGATGTATTTGCAGTTACGAAGACTTTTCGTGCCCGAGTGCCGATGCGGCTCTTTATTCCTCGAACACTCGAACACTCGAATAAATAGTATGAGTTTGTGCGAGTTTATACGCAAAGGAAGAACGGCAAGGAGTGTGCGGAGCCTCGAGACTATTTCCGTCGACGTTCCTGCATCGAAAATCCCTCGGAAGAACGTCGCTCCATAGAGCGAGGTGTAAGGGAAAGCGAGCCATGGAGCACGCCGCGCAGGGGAGGTTTATCTCCTCTCAAACGCATTAATGCATTGCACGCATGTTAAATTTTCACGCGTCCGTGTCCCGCAGCCTAATCGAGTCACTCTCCTCAATATATTAGTAAATTCTCTCCGTTTGCTCTTTCCTCTTTCGACGATGCATCTACGATCGTTTGGCCCCGGTATTCTGCATGCCCGTTCAGGGCGAGGCTGATTCCAGCCTCTCTCCTTCCGCTCGAACGAAGATCATAAAGATCGAATTTGGATGAAGGATCCGTGAAGAACGAAATGAAATTCGTTTGCTTCATTCAAGAACTTAATTTATTGGCTCCAATTGTTGCATGTCTCTTTCCCGAAACGTTTTTAATCAATAAAAGTTTTGTTGAACCAACGATTTTCATTTGTCCGCCACGAATCGTTGATGTAGAGTACAGAAAAATAGCTGAAGCAGCCAATGTGTGTTGCGCCATTTCGCCATATTGCTAAATAATTCAAACGGCAGGTCGCACAAAACAATGTTTCTTCGTGACATTCCCTTATATGAGGACGCAATTGCGATAATAGATCGCGTTGTAGACAATATATATGCGGAAAGATATCTCTCGATTGGCGTTGCAAACACACCGTATATAAATACATTGGCAAATATACGCACGAGTCGTTTATACGTATTGATACAAACATGTATAGAATCCGTTTGGTGTCACGTCGAGGTTATACATCGTTAGTAACTCCATTGGGAGTCGGGCGAGAATAGAAAATACGGAATTAGATTCGATTAATTATTCCGCAGGCGCAACCGCTGAACGCTTCGTTGGTCATACGGTGAAGCCGATGGAGGAAATTGCCGCACGAACCTGAGCTCCGTTCCCTCTTCTTTTTCTCGCTTCTCTTATGACCCTTCATTTCTTTCAGTCCTACGTGTGTTTCGGCCAAAATACACATTTCGTAAGCCCTTGTAGCGTGCAAGGCGCTATGAATAACGATAGGAAGGAAGAGACCTTTTGCGAAATTGAAATTTGAGGATTAAGGTCTCTCGGCGGTGGGTTTTAGACGAGGGCGAACGATCCGATGGCTCGAGTCGTCCGGAGTCGTCACGTTCCTCGTCGAATCTGCTGCCGCAGCGTAAAGAAGCACAATTCCGCGAGGAACTTCTTCAGGGAGTTTTGTGACGTCCACGATTGAGAAGGAAAAATCAAGGCTTTTCCGATTTCTTATTAAAAACGTTATGAAACCGACGAGAATGAGAGCGGAAGGGAGAGAAAGAGAGGGTGGCAGAAAAACATGGAAATTGAATTTTCTCCCTTATGCTCGTGGCAATTTCACGAGTTTCACGTTTTAACGAGGCCAGACCGTACAATAACGCGTTCTCGGTGAGTTTTAACATCTCTTTCACTCACGAGCAGGGCGCCGAGTATATCTGTACAAGTTTTAGGAGGGAAGCGAGCGAGGGTGTGCGCAGCACGTGCTACTCTCTACGAGAGATGTCTGGAAACGTTTATAAAGTGCGACTGAAAGGTACCTAGTAGCAGCGGAACATATAATATGTACGTATAAGTATACACACGGGCTGTTAAGGAGGGGAAATGAGCTTGGAAGAGTAGGTACTGAAGGAAGAAGGGTCCCGGGCATCCGGAGGGCTTTTTACGATGGAGAAAAGACCCTGCACGAGTTCCAGAGCGAAACGACCTTATGCGCGCGTGTTTCACGAGGGAATGAGTGAAATTACCTTTTAAAAATTGTTGATTCAATGTTTGTCCGTCAGCCTAGAAGCCCTGAAACTGTGTTTCGGACTCGGTTTTAAAAAAATGGTTTGAAAAACGACGACCTGGAGCTCTGCGCAATGCGCGAGAAGATCGTTTTTTCCATGATCGCGGTACGAGACTTTCTTCGAACTTTTCATCTCGAATATCATATCTAAATCGTTCGAGCATCTTTCATTTCGTTCCGTGGAAGGAGTAATCGTCTGAGCAATTGTCTCGAGAACGTGGCTCCTCAAAGCCGCGATTATTTTTTTATTTTTTTTTAAATTTTTATCATTTCCTCATGAGATTTATTTTTGGCCGCTCCATCAATTACACGACGGCGATATACGTATCTAATACTACGAGGGAACAGCGTCCCTCGAGTATAACACGCCGAATAAGCGAGAGTGCAGAAAGAGGGTTACGAGAGAGCAGGGGAGTCGGAGGGAGGTCGAATATGCACCTGCGTTACGCTCCGTGTTTCCGGTGCAACGCGTGCCCCTACAGACATTGATTGCGCGCGCGCGCTTTTGTCACGGTTCCGTGCCTTCCGTGATTGGGACACGCTGCGCGGCGACCTCCGCGAGTATACGAAACGTCCGAAATTTCGTTATTTCACAACCAACGAATTCGGAAGTTTTTGAATCTTCTAATTTCAGTGAAAAAAAACGGATTATTACAAAATTAAGACTGCTCCAAGCCCGGCAACGCGGTCTGATTGTTCTTCGATTACATAACGAGAACAAGGACGAGAAGTCTTCCGAATTGTTATAGGCGTGATTGTTGGTCGGAGTGAGCGTGACGATTGCGGCCAAAGCAGCTGAGCAGCGGCGAGAGGGGGGAGGCGCTACCATCGACGTAGATACAACGTAATTTCTTCGCGTCTCTAGATGGCCTCTGCGCTGGCACATGCGGTTACCTCGGAGCCGCGATTATGCTCGCGTCCAGGGTCGCGAATCGCCGTCTATCGCGATTGCTAGCCAAAAACAGCTGAACAAAAGCGTCGACTCGTTGATTGGTTGTGCATGAGAATGAAAATAAAATTTTGAACTGCCCGGACTCGAGAATTTATTCTCCAGAATGGCGTTCACGAGAGTCCGTTTATTTTCTGTGGATTCCCAGAGTATTTGGTTGAGAAGTAAAAATGATTTGTAAGAGACGGGAGGAGGGTAAAAAGCCGAGCACTTTTGCCATAACATTCATGGCCAGGGCCATCTGCCACGGATTTTATTATTTCTTCTTTCCTCTCTATTTTTCTCCTCTCGTTCGTGCTCCGCTCGTGGTCCGCGTCTCGTCGAAATATCCTCGCGACGGTAAAGCACAGAACAAGCAAGCCCTGTAGCCTTTGAAAGAGTGAATACGTGTGTTCGAAATGCGCACACATGCGGATGAGAACGAGCGTGTTGCATGCACACATGCAGGGAGCAGAAGAACGTCTGGTTCCGTTCGGCTGTCAGTTTCGGTCTATTTATGTACACCGCGCTCGCTCGTATATGCGTAAGAGAGGGCGCGCTTTCGCGTGTATGCCACCTCTCGATACCCAATGGACCGAGTATTTCTTCTGCTCCTTGTTCATCGATATTTCACACTTAAGGGGGAACGATTTTTCTGCAATTCGCATAAACAAGCGATCGCCCAAACCCGTTCACTCGTTTCGTGTGCCGAATCGCGTTTTTGCAATCGATCTTCAGCGAGTTTAACTAATGAGAAAAACAGTTATACTCACCCCTCGTTTGATCGGCGCGAACAATGAAAATCACTTATTCCACACAAAAGACTCGTGGCCATCACTGCAAGTCGTTTTAACTGGCTCGATCGATCCGCCGATGTCATCCCTTCGCGACAACCCTCGGACAATCGTCTTCTCCCGAACCCGCGAGACCCCTTCGACGCAGGATTTTGACACTGCGGATGAACTTAGTTCTCGTTTTCCACCAAATGCCGCGTGCGTTTCGCAAGAGAAACGGAGTTTTTAGAAGCCCGATTAGTGCATGTCGCTGGTGTACGGTACGGCACGACACGGCACGGTGAACTGACAGCGCGAGGCACAAGCACGAGCTTCGAGCAAGACCAGAAGGCCAACAGCAACAGAGCAGACGGAAGAGAGGAAAGATTCCGTTTGAGTTCGCTGTCTTCTTCTTTCTCCTTCTCTTTCTGGGCTCTCCTCTCTCCTTCTCTCCCTCTCTTTCGCTCTCCGTGCTCTTCTCTCGTGCGTTAGTTTACTGTTTAGCTTCTTCTCTCGGTCGTCCGCAAGCTCTGCCATGTGACGGGTTACTACGCACCGATGCCTGTTTGTCAATCTTTCTCGGTCTCACCGTACCGTCCGAGGTTGGCTTTCGTCCTATTGCTTTCCTCCTGACTCTTCGTAAATCGCGCCAAAGAGCGCGCGGGCCAAGGAGCTTGAAAAATAATAAGACTCGTAGGAGCGGGAGGGAGCGAGAGGGGAGAGGAAAGACGAGTAGGGTTCGGTCGAAGCCGACCCGTGTCTTACTACGTGTATAGCTTCTCGTGAATTTCTCCGTTGCTTTCTGTGCTGCTGGCTACTGGCATACGCGATATTGGCTTCTCGGCCAACCCACCAGCACCCACGCATCTGGCATCCGAAAGATTCAAGGGACGCCCATGCGTGGACCATGATGCCTCGCCTCTCGTTCTCTTCTCGCTCCTTCTCTCCGCTCCCTCATCTTTCCTCTCCTTCGTACGGACTCTTTTGCATCAATAAATCCCTCCATCCAGCTCAATTCTTTCCTCTTGCTCTATTGTGTAGGCAAAATCCAGAGCTAGCTTAAGAAGATAATGATCCGAGGCGTCGATTCAGTCCGCAGAGAACTTTCGTCGTTTCGGAGGGAATTCGACGAGTAGACAAAGCCAGAGGCTCTTTTATAAATTCTCTCGCACATTCGAGTTTTCCCTCCACAGAGCAAGTCCATTCGATCGACACATTTTTTATCACCGGGCGTTGGACCAGCCGACGAGAACTCTCATTACTCATTCGAACTCTTCTCTCATCATTTTCGCCAATTAATCATATTTTTTATATCGCGCCTCCCGATCTACACCTAAAAAGTATCGCCCCTCGGTTCCGTTCTATACCGGTATATGTGCTCCGCGTTCACGGTCATGCCCGCGTGTCTGTCACGCATGTGAATTCGCGACGAGCGAAGCGTAAGTTCATGGGCACTTTGTTTGTGTACGCGTATGCATCGCGCAGCCCCACTGCACATCGCGCTCTAAAGTCTCCCCTCGAAGACTCAATGGACCTTTGAGATGACAGGTTTCCTATGCAGGCTTGATGAATTTACTTGCATCGCATCTTCTAGTGTCCGCAGCAGCAGGTAACTCCACTTGGGTCTCTACTGGTGCGCCCGCAGCTCCTCTGGACTGTGTCCATTTAGCTAACGCAATTACGCGCGGCCGCGCGTCTGCGAAACACGTGTCCTCCATGTGTCCGAGCTCAAACCTCTGTTCGACTCTGAGGAATAATTCGCCCTTGTCCTTCGAGGAAACATGCCCCTTTCTTTGAATAGCAGAGCTCTTGTTACCGGGGTCAAGCTTCCTAATAACTCACGAGAATATGAGCTGCGATAGAAATCCCATGCGAACGTAAAAATCGTAGAATTTTTCTTTGCCTGGAATATTTCCGCTCATTTCCGCGATTGCGTGACAGCGTGACATCGAGAGGGAAACGGAAAGAAAGTTGGGTGTTTGCGGTTGCTGCCATATTTTTGTGCCACTCCGACATTGTCACTGGGAAAGCGTTCGGTTCATTTTATTTTATGAATGGGCTCCATAATTCTTTTTCCCCTTCGTTTTACCGACCGCTCTTCTCGTCAGCGTGGTGACAAACGTTCTCCGCAGATGTCTCTGCAATGATCATCGAGTTTTAAACACGCGAACTAAGTTTTACGAGCGACTGCAACCCAATTGACGATTAGAAGAAAAAATCGTGAACGCTTCGATACACGCGACAAGCCGAGCAGACTAGTTTTTCTACAGAGTCGCTTTTTAGTCGCACTTTATTTACATTCGACGCGATATTACCTGTGGCATGAGTCACCGAGCAGCCCGAATCCGGTCATCGGGATATTTCAGTGTTGTCAAAATAATCGTTTACATTTTTCACGAGAATTTTTCATTGGGAAAGTGTCATGGGAATCAAGTTCAATTTTTATAACGAAATTCGTCGAGCGGTCAGATTTGATAGAAAGTTTTTCGTAACAAATGACACGGTCGAATCGGGCGAACGTGAATAATTGGAAACGATTTTTTGAATGTGCATAAAATATTGGCAAACGTTGATGGATCGATATTTCGGTTCTGCGAGTTTACCTCGAGCATTTTTTTTTCTTTCGAGTATAATGTTTGAGCAGTTTGGCAGACGCGTATAAAGCGAATGAATAATAAATCACGAATGCCGATAGCGGGAAGTAATGAGCCCGCAGTTGCGGTTCAACACAGCGAGCATAACGATAAAGATACAGCAATGTAATGATTTCATCTTGAAGAAAACAGAAAGAGAGAGAGAGACGGAGCGAGATCTTTCCCCCTCTGCTGCGCCCCAAGGCCTCTCATGCTCTCAATAATACTTGTGGAGTGAAAGTCACGTGCTCAGCTGCTTAGCCCAAGAGACCCGTCGACGATCTCGTATCCCCGAGATACTCCGAGTTTCCGGAGCGATTGACAACAGTGCGTTGTTGCATCGCGCTCGACGCTCGTCTCCAAAACTCCAGAAAAACCACGGATCGGCTTCAGAGCTCTTTTTGACCGATTACCAAAAAATTCTCGCTCCGCCAGTGACAACCTTTCCATGAGACTACTTCCCGGAGAATTCACGAGTTCGCGAAGATGTCAAAACTCCCGAGGTCTCGATCGTTTTAAGGTAAATCTCACAAATTAAGTTCTCCATTCGTCTCGAGTTCGATCCAAAAAACAGAGATTCGCTCCCCCGCCCTCGTTTTTTCAACCGCCAAAAAGCAAAGAAACTCAATAAATCCGTAGCTTCGATCTCTCGCTGAATCTCGTGTTCTCCAATGTTTCAACGCTATTGCGATAATTAATTGCAGTCGGGTTTACACGAGTCTTGCGATCGATGAGGATCGCCTCCTCCCGAAGGGAAATTACTGTTAGTGCGCCCACCCTTTTTGCAATCGACCTGTATCTGCATTCGGTAAATATCTATACATTTGTAAGCCCGAACAGGAGGTCTCTGTCTCTTCTTCTCTCGCTCTTACTGTCAATATTCCATAGTTTTTTTGCTCGTGAACATTCCGTACAGTTATATGGTAACATCCACAGATATAACCCGCGAAGCGACTGTATACGCGAGAGCTCTATATACGTACGGTGGAAACTGCGCAGCTACGGATTTAACGACTAAAGCGGAGTGCGCTCGCGCGTTTCTCGCGGATTTCCCGGGGAATCGGGACTTTCCGGGCCTCGAGCAGCGTTTTCCTTCATTTGCCCCGACGCCACGATTGCGTTCGTCACGGCAACAGGTGAAAGGACGACGACCAAAGTTGCTCCGAGGAGCCAGTGTGCGTGCGACAGAGAAGAGGGGGAGAGTACGAGAAAGAGGAAGCAGAAAAAGCGCGAGAATCGAGCAGACGACGCGCGAGCAGACGACCAAACAATAACTCGTCGCTCCCGCTCCAATAATAACGCTTCAGTCTCTGTGAAACTCGTGAATTCGTGGACTATCTTCGACAATCTTTTACTCCGTTTTTCTTCCTTTTTATTCGATTTTCATTCTTTCGTTCAAACACTCCAACGACTGTCAAAATGAGCGTCGAAGATATAATCAACTACAAACCCAGCGACGACGAGGACTATTACGGCCTTCTCGGCTGCGACGAATCGGCATCGGTAAGTTTTTTTTTTTTTTCGACTTTTTAGTCTCCTCTCGTTCTCATTTTTTCACTCACCCTTTTTTCATTATTTTTCCGTGTTATTGAAAATCGGAAAAAGACTCGGTTGAAGATGTCGTGCTCGTAACAGAAATAACATTCGAAACAAAAGTAATTGGCGTCAAATGATAATGACAGCGTTGAATGCTCGTTGGTAAACGCATCGAAAGTATATATTTTAGAACATTTGTAAAATCATCGAATCTTGATAAATATTTGAGATTTGTATTATTATCAATTTTTATGGGTTTTTCCCCATAAAACTGTCGGTATATTTCTTATGCAAAGGGGATCCACATGGTGAAACTTTGAATGAGCCTCGCAAATACAATTATACGTAAACTACTTCCTGCAAAGTTTCAATTGATTTTGTTTCGAAACTTAAAAAAAATCTGACGTAACGCATGTCTCATAGGATTTTCACAGGGTACCCACAATTTCGAAGTTTCGAGATGAAAATATCTAGAGTTCCGTACAAACTGAATTAACACGGAGTTTAACTTCTCTATTCACTTTCCGGAGAAATTGGTCGATGGATCAAATTTTCAGGTTCCGAATATTCTGAAAGAATTTTCAAACGTTCTCTCGTCTCTGGAACTGATCACTGATCAACGGATTCGCATCAATTCTCTGTGATATTCGATTGTCGTTGCAGCCCCTCCGCCTTATTTTATTTCTCCTTCAATAATTTTTTAGTTATTTAAAATACTTTTATTGCTCCGATGTTGATGAAAATTGTAGTACGTTGGAATAGTTTACGATATTTATTTTTGTAACTCTCGTGAATCGTTGAATGTGATATTTTAATGAGCGCGTTGCGAATGATTTTTCTACGTTTGGTATTGAAAAAAGGTCGAGCAAATAACCGCCGAGTACAAAGCTTTGGCCCTTCAATACCATCCGGACAAGAACGAGGGCGATAAAGAGGCCGAAGTGAAGTTCCAGCAATTAAAGGTGAGTTTATATAGTCGACTTCGCAAGGAATATTCTCCTTTTTTCTCAACCGTCGTGAAACTTTCCGATCAATGAATCCGCCCGTTGTCACACTTTTTTTTCGACAAGTAAAACTTTTTTTTTCTCGTAGCACGCTAAAGAGACTCTTTGTGATCCTGAGAAAAGGAGCAACTACGATAAATGGAGACACAGCGGAATATCCGTGAGTTACAAGCATTGGCTCAGCAAGAAGGAGTCCGTGCTTCAGGTGAGCATCGTAATTAATTTTTCTAATTAAACGAACGAGACGACTTTGGATTAAACTGAAAATATTGAGCCTCCACGATATTTTTTAACGAGATTAACCAACTAATTGCCATTCGATAATTAATTAGCTTTGCATTCGTGAATTGTTAAAACATCAAAGGACTACAGTGATATTTTGTAAAACGCATGTGACCAGATTCCTGGGATAGAAAATTACGGTCACTTTATTCCTTTCAATTGATGATGCACGACCATTCCGTAGAATTGATCTCGAATATCGAGCACTGATTTCATTCTCATTCTCACAAAAACAACGGTTCGAGGCTTTCAACATATCGGGCGAAATACCACAAGCTAAAAATGCTCTCGATTTTTCCTCGCATAAAGTCTAGTTTGTAAGTTAACGAGCCGGAACTCCTGTTTTTCCAAATTAACTGCATATTTTCGACATCGGCACAGCAACTTCCTTCGATCGTTCAAGCTTTTTAGAGTACGAAGTAAAAACACTCGAAAATCGACGTTTTTTTGTACTTAAAATAAAAGAGAGTCGATTTGCTTGAAAACGCGAGAGTCGATGGTGGTCAACGAGCGAACAAAAAACTATGCGAAAATGATTTTGCGATAGTCGATGCACTGGAGTACGCCAAAGACGAAGGATCGTATGCTGCCGGACGGGAGCGGTGCTGGTGGTTCGCCAGGTCACGTGAGGGGTCAGCCGGCTGGTAACGCGCACAGGAGAGCGTCGGAGGGCGGTGCCAACATCCATTACGGTGCGCGCCGCGATGTCAATTGGGACTCGCAGGCATCGAGCGAGGTTGTCAACAAGTTTCGCAATTACGAGATTTAAGCGGAGCTTTAGCGTCGACGTATCCCTATAAATCTCACTATAAATTTGTGTACACGCATATCCGCGAAGGAGATTAAAATTCTGTTCGGGGAGGCAACAAAAGCTCGATAAATTGTAAGCCCCGAATAATGCTGGGGAACGATTTAAGAAGAAGAAACAAAAACCTCACATATCCTTGAACTTCGCGCCGGCGTTTTCACACTACTCACAATTACACAGAGACACATGCACAATAAGAAACAGAGGGAAGCAAAAGAGGAGGCGGTTCGGACGAATTATTCCACGAAAAGTGGCCTTTTCTCAATAAGTTTTAAAAACAACAAATGCGTACCAAAAGTCAACTAACCGGTTGATCAGTCTGAGATTCTTTTTCTCTCTCGAAAGTCTCGATATTTTTTTTATCCTCTCTCTTTAGGAACAAAAGCGGAGAACGTTGTCAGAAATTCGTTGCGACGAAAGACCGAAGACGTTACCGAAGAGCGCTTCGAACGCGGGTGAATTTTGGCTCGTTGAAAAATTCACGAAGAGCAAAAAGTGTCAGAGCGGAGGTGAGCATAGCGAGTAAAGATTGGCCTTTCGAGAATATATTGAAAAATATTTTTTTTACAACTTTATCGATCATTTTTTGAACCGAACTTTTTGGAATATTTGCATACCGCATTTCGGGACAATTCATTTTTTCCCGGAGCATTCGGATTAAGAAACAAGACAAAATAACAACAATCATACGAACACAAACATTTTCGGTGCGTGTTATTCGGCGGGAGATTGAAAAGAAAAAACAAAAAAAAAATATATATATATATACATGTGAATGTCTGTAGATATATTTGTGAGCTGATGGAAGAGTGATTCTTTGATAAATTATACGATTCGATCCAGCGATACGCATCCCGATTTATTCCGCAAATGATGTTTTTTTTTGTAAATGCTCCATTCGCTGTTCAGTGTCGCCCAGTAAAAATTCATTTTACTCGATTGAAATTTAGTTACATCAACAGACGAGAAACCACCAATTACCGTTGAGTTCAATAGAGCACAATCAGTGATTAGAAGCTCATTAAGATCCGAATCGAACGTTGCATTAGTTTTTTTAAAGATACATGATTTTGAAGAGGAAATATAAAAAGAATAAAAAAAAACAGTTGTGTCGCAGCTGAACGATAAGAAATCATTCCGAGGGATCGCTGGAAAGGAGAACATTGATCGAGATCAATTATTGTCGTTGTGGTGTTTAAGAGTTTAAACGAGTTGAATATAAAAGAATAAAATATATAAATAATGTGTATGAATATATGTAAACAGACGAAAAAATGACGATTCCTGTCGGAAGCATCGTCCTATTTAATTCACGGAAAAACAAAAAGATACGATAAAAAAAAATGATTCCCGCCGCGAGATGAAATGTGACGGAAGATCGACACGAAGAAATAAATAACAGTAAAAAGACAGATATATCTGATGAACAAAAGGCAAGGGTTATATAAGAAAAATGTACTCGTATAGCTGTGTTATCGTCGTGGGACTCGAAACGTGCTTCGAGCATCACACTCTGATCCCTCAAAACCGCCATAAAGGACTCTCCCACGAGAACTATCCTTTGAAAATGAAACTTGCAAAGACGCGACACTTGCGCTGTAAAGTAGACTACAATTTCCGGCTTAAGACCGAACAAAATGTTATCGTGCATCCTCCGAAATAAAACATATTGACAAGACACCAACGTCATTTGATTTTCCACTCATTTCCACTTTCTCAGTGATTCATTAACTGCTTTATCCGGTACGATGATAAAATATCGTTTGTCGATTATTTTTCACTCGAGCCCGAGTCGGGAATGCGACGATAATAAATTGGAGTGTTTTTTCAGCCTCGCGGTTTCAATCCAAATCAATATTTCAGCTTCATTTGCGAATTTCGTCGCAACGCGAGTTACTCGTTCGAATGAAAAAGACGAATAATTCCGTGGCTAATCGGATCATGGCTTTGTCCTCGCGTCGCAATGAGATTTCACGCCTGCCATTGACATCCGCTATTTTTACGTTCCCGATGACAAATAATAGTGATAAAAAATATGCAAACGTCGCAAAAATCCGTGGACAGGAACTCTCTTGAAAATGCATGAGACGAAAACAAATATAAAGCTTATACACGAAGACACGTTTTACGTGCGAGCACGTTATATTGGAGGGGAATAGAGCCACGGAGTCATATAACCAAAGCACGTGGGGATTACGAGGCGATCGATTCTCATCTGGTCAACACTTCGACCCTTTGGAAAAATTTACGAGGGTTATTTCGTTGCAAAAGTGTTCCACACGCTGCAGTAACATTCCCGCAAATGTGACAACGCGAAATCCTCACCCGATGTCGTCGCATTCGAGTTTCCTATTGATCGTTTAACTTTTTTTCTCGAGAGTGGAAGAAAAGTGGAGATTTTCCGCGACTCTCCAAGCTTCAATACCGTGAAATTCCAAACTATTTCTTCACAGGACGAAGTACTCGTCAACCGGATTGACGTTTGCTTCAATTTTTTGTTCATCGAAACGGATTACTCGATAATTCCTCGGCATGCTTAATGCAGCGTAATGTAATCGCACAGGAATAAACGTTATGCAACAACTCCGCCGTCACGTTTCGTAACGCAACTCGTTACCGTCTTTGTAATTGATCCGAGGGTAACATCGCTCGGTAAACAACAACGATGCGATCTGATTCAGGCGGAAAAAAGTTAAAATCTCCGATTCTCGAGCTGCGAGGAACAGTCGAATGCGTGCGTTCGAATAAAGTTCGTTCGATGTCGATCCAAGCCGAGGATGTGAGAACAATTTGAAAAATTGTCAGCGACCGCAGAATATCCGGATCCTCGTACTTTTTCACTCTCGCACCGTTTCGTTATCTTTCCCACTCGGATGGTGGAAAAGAAGAAAATGGTGTAAAAAAAAGTCTCAGCAAACGTCAATTCGTGCGCCGAAGTCTGCGTGTGGGTCGACGTCGACGAACAAATGATCGAATAATGACTTTTATTAATTTTTTTATTATTTTTTATTTTTATTTATTATTATTATTATTATTATTTATATATTATTTATTATTTATTTTTATTTATTATTTATTATTTATTTATTATTATATTATTTATATTATTATTTATTTATTAAATTAATTTATTAATAAAACAGTTTATTTTGGAGGATCGGAAGCTGTGCAGATAACCGAGGACGAATATTTTCGTCGAATTTTTTTGAGCGAGTTGACACGGACGTGCACGTGTGTCGTTGAGAATTCAGCTTGTGATGCTGGTAGTCTTCTCATAGCCTGTTGCTCGCTGATTGGGAATTGGGGCGCAGCATTATTGTTTTGCGCTTGGCGGGAGGCTCGCATCGTTGAACCGGGTGGTAGTTTTGAAGCAAACGGTCAGAGAGAGAGAGAGAGAGAGAGGGTGGTAGAACGGGATATAAAAAAAAGAGGCAGTCGCTCGTGCTCGTTTTATCGTTTGTTTGTCACGGGGAACGCTTCGGCGGGTGCAGGTCAGTTTCTCCTCCCTCTTTCTCCATTCCTCCCTTGAATTTTTGTCCCCCGCAACTCTGGCAACACAAATACAGAACGTTCCTGCACTTACCTTTCTGCTTTTCACGCTCTCGGAGCTTTACAATGCGAGAAGAGGAAACTTTTGAGAAGCGGAAGTCCCGCATACTTGTGCGCGAGGGGAAAAAGAAATTTCTCTCTTCGTTACAAAGATGTAGCTCTGTCATTGGTTCATATTCATTATTATCGTGGAGTCGAGTCGTCGAAGGAACGGTGAGAGAAAAAGCACGGAGGCAGAGACAGCTTCCGCTTTTATTCGTTGTTCAAGTATCATATAGTTCGTTCCTATGTTTATCGTGAGAAGTGCAACCTACTTTACGCACCCTCGTTCCCCTTTCGCTTGTTCCGTATCGCCGTCTTACTTTTTTGTTTATTCTTCATTGTGCCGTTTCTTCGTTAGGGAGCTGTGTTTGGTGTGGAAGTCCGAAGAATGGAAAGTCCGTTTGTGCCTCGCGGTTAATCATGCGAATTCATTAAAGCTCGATGTAACTTCTGCGATATTGAGTGCGCGAATTAATTGGCGTTTGCAGCTACTCGCCCGCGTTGATTACGTTCAGCTTCAGACTCCGGTGCAGACCGCACCTCGTTATAATCGAACGTTGTGGCGACGCAATACTCCCTCACGGACGCTCTTCGGGCATTTTCTCTCTCTTCGGGGATTCACCCTACTCTCATCCGAGCCTCGGAACACTCGTGTGTGAACGGGAAGTTCACGCCACTGGATACAACACCACCGCTCCGAGGACAACGTCGCAGTTTTGCCAAGAGCTTTGCCAACGAAGTCTCGAACTCGGGGTGTCCGTAAAATCTCTTTTGTTGCTTAATCGTAGTTCGATCGTTCGAATCCGATCGACCAAACTCGTTTCGTTTCGTTCGACTAAAATTATTAAACCTCCATAAAACGACGAAGTCGTTGAACAAAAAAATTGTTGGACCCACCAAGCTTTGTCCATCGAAAGAGACTTGGTTAAATTGAGAAACGTTTTTCGTCCGTCCCCTATCAGCAGGTCAGTCGAAAGCGACCGAATCATTTTTCCTTCAACGTATTCGTAGCTCGGACCAAACTCTTGGAAACTCTTGAGACAGCCTGTATAAAGGCGAGTACACGAGAGTCTCAAGCTGGCACCGGAGATAGGGAGAGAGTTGCAAGCGTCTCAAGTGAGGCTTCGAGGTACATGACAAGCTCCATTCGCCGGGGAGTATAAAGGACTCCGTCGAGTAATCATGAATGTCGAATGCTTGTCCCTCCTGCTTGTGTAGGCTATATGTAAAGGATCGCGTTTCACTCTCTCCCTCATTTCATTTCTTTCCCTCTCATTTTCTAGCTGCACAAACGTCACGTTTTACGACGCATTGTGCTTTTCCATCCTCGATAAAAAAAGCCCTCGCAGGCTAGTCACGTCCGCTGTAAAGTTAAGCTGAAAATTCTCGAGGCATAAATCTGAAAATTGATCCTTTTTGTGGCCTCAAGCCCACGCTAAATTCCACGATCACTCGCTGCTCCATAAGTTATCGACTCGGAACTGGCCAACGCTGCTCGATCGACTGACAATCGATAAAGAGATTGCTGTGTGCTATGAAACTTTCCAAGTCAACTCGTTACGGTAAAATTCTTTTATATTTTCGTTGACAAATGGATTAACGTGGATAAGAAATAGCACGAAATAAGCGATTTCGAGAAACTCGAATCAACGATGTCTTCGTTGATGCCCCATTACGAGTGTAGAAAGCGAAAGATTCGGGTCTACTTTATTCCCGGATAAACAAGCAATTTCAGAATCTCGTAGTCGCGGGGAAACAAAGGTAGAGAGAAGTGTACGACGGTGATACCCAAATTGGATCCAATTATCCGTTCGAGAGAGGTAACGCTTCATCGAACTGTGCTCTGGGGTGGCTTCGCAAAATATATATATATACACATTTGTTTCTATGCTGGATTGGCAGTGGCTCGATGTGTGGGTGATTTCGCGAGGTTGTAATCCGGAGGCAAAAGGGATTCGGCGGTGGTATTAGTGAGGCAAGCTTGCATATAGATGTAGCAGCTTTTTGATCAGACAGAGAATGAGGGAGGTGCGGAGAGACAGGCAGGAAGTTAGTTCGGAGAGTGGGTCAGTTCTGGTGTCAGTATTCAACGAGTTACGGATCGATGCTCGGTAGGACCTCGACAGGGGGGTTGCTCGTCACTGCGTAGGCGTTTGACCCAGTGGGTGTGGCTCACTCCTCTATTTCTGCAATGACCTATCTCCAGTGGTGGAACACTACCAAAGAGTACCATAAAAGTGGTACTAATGTGGCTTGGAAATGGAAGTGGGTCAACGTTGCACTTGAAACAAAATACAGTGGGGTTTGAGCCTCGGTCTCGATTGGTGGGCGAACCAAAGTTTTTATTAACGTGAAAGCACGCTCGTTTGAACTCTTCTTCCTCCTTCGAATTTTACCTCTGCGAGATTGAAACACGTTCCAAGATTCGAAATCAGTTTCGAATCTCCGGACGGTTATACAATCGATCCGGATTCCCTCGCTGCGTTCTTTCGGCGGATTCTACACCCTCGAGATTCCTCTGACACTTGTTGCCTCTCTCCGGCGTTTCAAACCCCCTGAATACACGTGAATTTTATCATTTTCTGCACCATTTTCCTGTGCGGTGCTACTGCTTTTTTCTTCATGTTGCAAATATCAAAACTTGCAATCTCGTGACCCGCAAAGCTTCGGACTACCTTCACAGAAACTCTCGCTCGCCCCTCGCCCTACGTCGCGACAGGAGCCCTCGAACGATGGCGCACATCCGAGGGTCGATTCAAATGGAAAATGAACGTGTACCCTATATCTATGCGTCGCTTGGTCAAAGCGGAGCGTTTCATCTTGTGTGTTTGCAAGCTTCAAAACACTTTCGTCGTCAAAGACCAACCGAACCTCCCTCCCCGGAATTCTATTCGCATGCACCAACATCCTGCAGCGAAGGAAATCCTTGAACTTTATCAACGACGCTGAATCATTGAAATTGTGAATATTAATTTGTTTTTTTTGTCTTCGTATCATACATCATCAGTTTGAATCTAAATGTCAAATCCCCTTTGATTTTCGAAGTATGTAAATTTTTCAATGACGTTGAAAAGTACGAACCTCTCTGCCTTCGGAACCGAAAGCAAAAACAATGTTAAGAGGTTCGATCCACGCTCATTAGCGACACGGAAGCAACAATTCGTGCAGTTTTTCTCTCCGATCACTTTTTCAATTTCATAAAAGTTTTAGTTTTTATTATCTCTCTACAACTGCTAAATATAATAGTTTATTTTTTTTTTTTTTTTTTTTTTTTTTTATAAAATCACTTCGAAGATAACAGCACAAAATAATGAGGGCGAAATGAATCTATATAAATCTCCTTAAATCCACGTTGTGAACGGAAAAAACAAAAATATTATTACTCCTTAACGTTTTTCTTAATTATTCTTTAGCCCTTAAACGTATTAGAAAGTGCGCGGATAACTTTGTAAAACGTGTTACCAGCAGATATCTTAATGATGGTTAATTGTCTCTATCTAAGAGTTTAAGTCACCGATTAACGACGACAAGGAAAAAGACTTTTTTCGGTAGAGTCATCGATAGTTTAGAAGTGCGATGTGACGACGTGCACGAGAATCTGTCGAAAAGGTACGAATTGCTATTTTTTAGTGGAAAAAAAATGGTAAAAGATCACGAACTGTTGTGTTCAGTTATTCCAATTAATTATCGCCCAACGTTCGTGAGAAAAGAACTTATTATTTCTGGATTCGATCGTTTCAGGTTTTGGTGAGATTCGATGGGCAATAAAGAGAGGTATTGGAAGTGTTAAATTCGTCGTACCTCTTTGAGACAATCGTGCGAAAAGCCTGCTTTCCCAATATCGAGTTGTTTCGATGATTGAAAATAGGGCCAAACTGAGATGAGTCAGCAGGTCCAATGAATTTAGTATCAATCAACGATAACAATGGAAGAAATAAATCTCTTGAATTCAGTCGTTCAACGAGTCTGCGAGTATTTTTACACGTTACATGGCAAGAAACGTCGCGCCTGGCACTCTTTGTTTTCTCGTGGCCGGTTAATTTTTTTCATTTTTTTTTTTTCATTCAAAAAAAAAATCATTTTTTTCAACATCACAATCGTACTTTTCGTGGCACGAAAAAAATGTGACGCTTTTGAATTATAATGAATGAATGAAATTCATTAAAGCATTTTGATGCTTTTCGTGTAAATCATAACGCGCGTAAATCTCCGCTTTTTCAAAGTTATTATTATTATTATTTAATAAGTCTTGTTTGTATCCGTAGTTGCGGAATCAATAAATTCATTTGGAACGAACGTCACTCACTTATCAACGCAGAATTCTGCTAAATTTGACGAACTTCCGAGCACTTGATTCACCAAACTGGTGAATTTGTGTTACTTTTTTTTTTACACTTGTCACACTTTCTCTTACACTCGTAAAACCTAATTGGGACTCGTAAATGATATATCGTCCAAGTATACATTATTGTACAAAAACATGTTACCATCTCGCCGATAAATAAAAAGCGAGTTCATTCATTCCTCCAAATGTTCCACAAACGATCCTTTTCATCAATGTTTTTACCTAATTCTCTTATAATTTCCTGTTTTATTCGTCGATTAATAAACCACGAGCGCGGACGATTCGATTCCAGAAGAGCGTTGAGCCTCGGGTCCGGTAAGCTCGTTTTTCGAAATCGTTCGAACGAAGCAACTGCGAAGCGATATGATGGCCGGAGAGGAACGATTTTTTCTTCTTTCTCTTTTCTCTATTCATCACATTTTAATATCTACCGAGATCTGGATCCGGTGCTTGATTCTCGAGAGTGCAAGGCCTCAGGAACTCTTGACCCCGCTCGTGAAGCCATTTATTCGCGACTGTACATGAAAACAAAAATTATATCAATCGTAGAAAAAATAATGAACCGCAGAGAATTTCTCGAAATTCTCTTTCCATGAAATCGTATTTATTTCCGCTATGATCGGTGCTCTCATACCCCATTTGCTTCCCGTTAGAACAGGACACGCCGCGTGTCTTGTTTTGTAATCCCCTTCGCCGTTCGGTTTCAAATTGTACCAAAAAGCTGCACTCCCCTTTTTAGGCCAAAGAGCGATGTTGATTCCGGTAAAAACGGTTCCACCGCCTTGCTCAACGTCGCTCATCTACGGGTACAAAAAAGAAGGGATTTTTTACAGTTTTTTTTTATTGTTTTCTATTTTTTACCGACGACCGACGATAATATATTGTCATCGAATGATTCTGAAACTTACGTAATAAAGAACCGTGGCTATGCGATTTCCAGTGCCGAGACTCTTGAAAGCATTCGTTTCTTCTCTCTGAGCAATATGACAAGACAATTATAACAAAGAGGTCCGGAAAATTGATGAGAAAAGGAAACAAAAATGGATACTCACTCTTGCAAAATCAAAATGCGGTTCGTAGTGGCCCCCTATACCGTAATTAACGACTTGAAGCTCCTCCGCGGTATCAATCGTTAAACTCGTCATGTCTTCAACTCTCTTGCTGACTGCGGCGACATGAGGATGCTCGTGTTCTTGCAACCAGGCGCTTTTGCTTATACGATAATTAGCGATCTCGAGTTCGCCTGTTTTGTAATTCTGTACGGTCGCACGCTTGAACTACAAAAAAGTAATATTCGCTGTTACGAAGAGCATGTAAATAATGATTTTCGTAAAAAATCTATTCGCGTGAAAAGTCGCTCTGTAGTCGACGATGAAAAATGCATGATTTACCCTTGGTTGAGCCATCCGTTTGAGCGTCTCAATCTCGTTATCGTAAATGACGTCGTGATAAATAACGATTCGCGGTGACAGAAAAGCCTCTTCCTCTTTGAACGGTGCGATTTTGAGGAAAGGAATTCCACGATCAACGTAACGACATTTAAGCTCTTTTTGGAGCGAGGGCGATATTGTTATTTCTCCGCGACACAACATTTCGTATCTCTCACGTTCGCTCATCTCCGATATTGTTTTAACTTTTTTCTCGACTACGGTGAACTCGTTGCTCGGCTTGACGTCGTCCTGACCGTCCTCTCCACGCTTCTTTTTCGTTTGGCTCTTCTGTATCTCCTCCTGATAGTAGGCTCGGTTTCCCAGTGCCCTTTGATGGGTTGGTACCAGCTCGAGCAGTTCGTTCGTCATACTTAGTGCTCGGCCTACGTTACCTGTCAATAAAATAATTTGGATCAGTCTTACGAATAGTGAAAACACGAGTCGATCGATAGAGATTCGGAGATAAGTTTTCTACAGATTCGTTGAATATTAAAAATCCTTATTTTTTCCAAAATACTGATAGAAATTTATTGTTTTACTGGAAAAATTCTAATGACGGTCTTGACCGATTTCAGGTAAAAAAACGTCGTTCAATTGTGTGCCAAGATTTGACTTTCAATTCACAAAATTCAATAAAAGTACTGAAACTTTCAATATGACAAAAGGCAGGTGATATATTTATAGTGTAAAGATAGTTACGATACGAAAACGATGAATAAAAATTTCATCTAAAACTTTTTTTTTATTAATACTCGTAGGAAATGGCTTGCGGGGTTCTGCTGTCCGCGTGAAACTGATAAATATCGTAGCGTCAGCCGACACGGTTGGTCAGTCGTCGAGTCGAAGATTAAACTAATTTATAATGCATCAGGAAAGTTTCGTCTGCAGTGAGGATACGCTACACACAGGTTGTTCCAAGCGGAATCGTGAATAATGCAAATCTCTATTCTCCAGTCAATTGAACTATGAGCTCGGTAGCTCGTGACCTTTTTTATCTTTGTTTTTTATCTCGCGGTTTTCATGCTCGTAAAATCGTTTTTCCGGAAACAGAAAAACTTCTGAGCACACGAATCCCATGGTTTTTCAGTGTCGAATGAAAAGAAATGAGAAAAGTTGACGAAAAACTTATGTGGAGCTCGAAGGACCGAGGCAATCGATGTAAACAATTTTTATTTTCGACACTCTTCGCGGTCAGGATCGACCCTGGTCACGAGTTTCAGGGGATTAAAGCTCCTCGATAGTCGTTGCCAACGGAGTTTGTAATACGGCAGCGCGAGAAGAATATTCCCTAGAGCTGGAGCTGAAGTCGGGATTTATCATCGGTCAATGTCTTCGAAGCGATCCCCACGGTTTTTGACTCGGGAGTGATGTTCTTTTATCTTCAGGAGAATGGGGTAATTCGAAGTGAACGAAAATTCGAGCATCCACGGTTGTCTCGAAACGGTTCATTCTCCTTTGGACATTTTCGTCAGATCGATATGAAACGTCGCAAAAGTTCGAGGTCAAACTGCAACGCGATATAGAAAACTCGTACGTATATCGGAATAAGCTCATCAAATATTTGCTGCTCACATTAATTTTCGTTCCGCGTTATATTGACTCAACGATGTTTCCGTCGTAGTAAGAAATTATAATTAGAGAATTGGGGCCTCGAGGAAGCCGAATTTTCGTCCAGTCATCGAATTTCATTTCGCTCGCCACGATTAACATTCCGAAAAAAAATACGATGAAGTTTGTTTCTTCGTCTGCGAGAGAAAGAGCCCAAAGAGACTTTCGCAAACCTTGCATATAAGTAGAAAAAGCGAGATACTCGAGAATATCGGGCTTCGTTGTGGTTGTTCGGTTCTGCTCCTCCTGCAGAAGATCCATTGCCTCTTGCATCCAGAGTACAGTGTGGTAGTAATCGCCATTATTGTACGACTGTCTTCCCAGCTCGAAGCAATCACCAGCTTCAACAAAAATGAGTTAAAAAAAATTAATTGATTTCCCGAGCTCCTGAAAATTTTCCATTTATCCTCGATATCCGAGATGAAATGTATGAGATTTAATCATTGGCTTGTACAGATAAACGCTACGTTTATACCCGAGTTTGAAAAAAGTTTTATTTTTTCGTCAATTAGTCATAAAAGTTGGTCCCTCTCAATCACAACTCGCGATCTTCAGCTGTCACTTGACTGTTAGCTCAGAATAGATAATCGAGAAAAAAATCGATAATCACCACTTAAACCCGTGCTGTATTGGATGCCGTTGAGAACACCCCGCGCCACCTGAGCCGTTTCCAATTTGTAGGTATCCTGAAGCCTCATAAGAGCAACAGCTGCTCCATTCAAATCCTCGTCCGTGGGGAATTTGAGGTCGTTCCTCGAGGTCGTGATATTTAAGACGAAGCTTTTACCGACGTCTTCGTTGATGAGTTCGTCCACACGTTTCCAATCGGTCGTCAAACGTTTTACGAGCAAATACGCGTTTATCGGATTCGACAAATACTGCTGGATATTTTGTGACGCTTCCTCGTGCTCTTTCGAGTAATCCTCGACGTTTCTGCAACGCAAAAAATCTCTTTTAACTACAAATCGATTGGTTTTATCCAGGCATATAAAACTGTTCCGATTGGAGAAGCAACGAGTGTATATTTTCAGGGAGCATCAATATTTTACAAACTACACCAAACGCTTATTCGTTCGTGCAAATTTAACGACCCCTCGAGAGAAAATTCACCGGATTCCGTAGTTTAAGTTTGGCTCAAGTTTAAGTGGCGCCAAAGAAACAATCGATGCTTTTTTTTGTTATCGCTCTCAAGAGAGATTGACCAGGAGTAAGCGTGACAAACGACATTTTCTTCAAAACATTAAAGATAATGTTAAATAGAGCTAAATGTAAACAGAGAGAAACACCAAACTGCTGGGCCGCAACGAAAATCGTCGACTATATTTACCGTTTGTTTATCCGATCGAACCTTTTATCGAGCTCAAAACAAACTCTTTTGTTTCGATAGGCAGAATAACTGTTTTGGCGCGATAACACTTTTCCGAAAGCCTTTGTTCGTGCACAAAAAGCTGGAGAAGGTATAATTGGAACGCAGCTGAACGAGACAGGCATGAAGAGACAATAACACTCGATGTGCCAGTTGCATCGATGCGCGGATGTTGATACGACCAAAAGTAGCAGGGAGACAGAGGTTAGTCGTTTCGGTAGAGGTTACGTTACGTAACACGCGTCCTGCAGAGGGCATTGGTACGTCGCGGGGGGGAAATTTTCGAGCTGAATGTACTGTATAGTCAGTAATTTTGGTGTGCAAATTTCGATGTTTATCTTTGGCTCTATTGAGACAGGAATAAACATCGAGAGGCTCAGTTATTTCAGGGAAAACACGTGCGTGGCTTCTGACGATCTATTTTGACACATCGAAATTCAGTCGAGCGGGAATAAGTTTTTCGTTGTTATGTATTCGACTCAAAGTTTGTGTCAGCATAATAAATATTTTGAGCGAAAATGATGCCGGTGTGGTGTAAAGGGTGTAAAGACACGAAGAGCATCGCGCGAAATGGATAAAATTGGAGCCGTACGATGGCGCGGAGATGGAAGCAAAAACAAAAAATATTTACCTGTGTCAAAGTATTTTTGGAACATGCGGAAGCGACGAGTCAATTTATTTCTGCTCTTTGTCATTGGATGCGTTGTCGTTTGACAATTTTCACAAATACCGGTTCCCACGATCTTTTTCCACACGCTACATTTTTTTTATATGCTCTCTCAACCTTTTTCCATGTTTTTCCGATACAAATAAAAGGCCACGAGGCATTTCCCGAGGCATCCAAAGTTTTTCCGAGCGATCACGTATCAGTTGATTCGAGCGAAAGGAAAAATAAACGAGAGAAAATAACCGAGACAATGAATAATTTATTCGTGTTCGTTTCATTGACAGCTGCAGAAAAAAAATGATCGATCTCCATATTTTGTTGGTAAAAAAGTTGTATTTTCTACACATTTTTAAATTCGTGAGTTATTGCAACTCTTCCATATGTTTTGTGGAGCGCAGGATGCGTAATACAAACATTTTATCGGATTCAATTGTGCGGAAAGTGTGTACCGAAAATGTGTTCATGGAGGTTAGGAAAATGCTAGACGAGCGTACGACAATTCTTATTGAAATATTTGGTCACTACTCAAGGTCAATGAAATTTAATTAAAATTCGATTATTGATATAATTTATTCACGAGTTAATCGATAAAAACGACTTATTATCAATTCCGAAGAACGGACAGTTTGAAAACCATTGGTTAGTAAAGAAGATATCGGCTTTATTGGCATAGCAAATGGAAATGATTGCTGGGCACTGGTACAGAGCAGTGCCGCGATCGATAACTCCGGAATCCGCTAGATGGCAGTGCGATGTCCTAAAAAAAGGAGCGATCTCCCCACCCGGAGAGTGGCGCATGCGCAAAACTGTCCCGAGAGCGACGGTTCTCTCGCGTAGTTTCGCGTCGACGCCCGCTACTCGTGACACGTCGTTGTGCGCCGGCTAGCCGGAGAGAGGAGCGAAGACAAAAATAGGGGGAGAAAGGAGAAAGAAAGTCGAACGGTGCAAGGTTCGCCGACGGAAGTGTTGAACGAGAGAGGTTTGCGGGCGAGATTCGTGCGTGCTTTTCACTTCAGTGTGTTCACGCATTCTATTCTGCGGCAAAAAGAGCCGCTCCGTCTCTCGTAGATAAAACAGAAATAAGAACGATCGCCATTGTTGTGCCATCGAGAGAGCGTCGCGTCGAAGACCTTGGCTTTATACAGTTACATATAAAAAGAAAGAATACGAAGAAAAAAAAAAAAAAAGATAAAAAGAGAGACCGAGAGAAAGAAAGAAGTGAAAGAAGCAACCATATCTTTCGAAGCATCCCCGCTTTCCAATTGGCGGAGGCCAAAACTGTGCCGGAGCGGGGATATCCTGGTTGCGCGCGCACGCAATCTACCCACGTAGGGAGAGACAGGGAGCACAAGAAATATCAGCCGTCTGCACAGTGGCGGGTTTGGAGGGGGTTAAGGGGCAAGGGAGGAGAGTGAAATCTCGCGTTCTCTACCGCGAGGTGGGTTCCCTCTCCGTCGTGCGTTCTCAACAATGGCCGACGGGCCGTGGTTGAACAACGACGAGAGAAATAAACGTGTACAAATGGTAGATTTCAGTGTCGAGCCTGGTGTCTCGGTGTTAAATTATTTTGGGGTCTCTCCCAACAGCATCGTCAGTTACAAGCCAGATAATCCGACTACTTCGAGCTTTTTAAATCAATCGAATCCATCGAGGCTAACGATGACCCGTCCGGTTGAACGTGACGATCATCAGAATTCACAGTATCGGGGCAAATTTTCATCTCGCGTTCATCGGGATTGGGTTAGATCGAAAGATCCATGCGCTTGCGTCACCGAGGAATTGCCGGCGCACGTACGATCGTTGGAAGCCCGACCAAGCAATCTTAATGTACGAACTGGCACTTTACAAACCCCGTACACATGGTCGTGGACTTTCGAGCTGTGGAGCACGGGTAAACCGCTGCGCAATATTGCGCTCGCTATGGACGAGCACGGTGACAATTTCCGTATTAAATCTGTAGCGAGCGAGAGGGGTCAACGATTGGGCACGTGCGACGGTCACGAGTGGTACGACAATACGACGATCGGTGGTATCGTCGCTGCCGCTACGACGAATAAGCGGCTCGTTGCGTCAGAAAACAACGATCCAGCTAACGAATCTTCATCGACTTCCTACCTGTACACGATTGAAATTGTTTTTTGTGCAACATCCTTCGGCACTTATCGGCAACATTTGCTCTTCGGTTTCGGTGATTATCCCATTCTCCGACGTCGGCTGTGCGTCGATTGCGTACGCTTCGAAGATCTCAAGAGACTCACCGAAGCGACCAAATACGTGCTTCAACAAACTTCCCACAGATGGAACAACTCCGAGACAGGTGGCGTTGTACACGCTTTCGAATCGCCCTTCGTTCTCGCCAAAGATCCTCGCGAGGATTTTCTCACCAAGGCTTATCCTTATCCGGCCGAAAACGACTTTATGCTCTCTCACGCGACGCTCAACGAGGATCGTATCAACCCCAACAATTATCGAGGTCGAATGCACGAATTAATAACCGTCGAAGAATTGGCACGACACGAACAAGTCGCCAGATACAACAGAGTCGCACAATTGAAACTGTCATCCTCTTATATACTCTCTTCCGATACCGATGGCTCCACCACGGCCAAATATGCACCACCCGGAGAATTGTTCGCCGAGGTTGGCTAAATTATTTTCATTACAAAATTATATTTCTCGCTTATTTTTCCCCATTAATTCCGCCTCTCGCTGCTCGAGTTTACTTTTATTATCTGCTTCAAAATAAAAATAATAAATGTCTGTATTTTATTAATTTTATCCACAAAGAGAACAACTTGAAGTAATCGCGTTAGATTGATTCAGTACTTTCGGACCTTTCATCTCGTACATCGTAACGAAAGTACGAAAAATAGAAAAAAATTTATCGTCGTAACAATAACTATGGTATTTGTTGAATGTGTTTTCTTTGCACTCAGCTGCCCTTGGGCCGGAGCGTTTCGGAAGACATGAAGAGCGGTCGTTTGTTGTTGCGTGGCTGTACGAGTATTTTGCTGAAGCCATTCGCATCTAGCGAAGGTGGCGGAGGAGGAGAAGAAGGAGGGGGAACCAGTGCGGGAGTACGTGCGGAAGTTTTCCAGGCGCACGTCGAGGACAAATGCAATTACACGATTTACGCACGTTTGTCCAAGTGTTGCGTGGAGCGTTTGAACCTAAAGGTTGACACGCAGGTGAAAATGTACGTACAATTTTTGTTGAGCCGTTTGCCATTTTGCGAGTGGCACAGAGCCGTGGATTGCTTACCGGACACCAGTCTCGTATTTCCGGCCCCGGAATTCGAGTTGTCTTCGAGATTGCCGTCGTTAGTTCATTCCGATAACGAATGGCATCACTTACTCGACACCCGGTTGAATCCGAAACAAGTCGAGGCCGTCACTACCATGGTCGCACCCGTCGAAATAATCTTACCGCCAGTTTTATTGCTCGGGCCTTATGGCACCGGTAAAACCTTCACGATAGCTCAAGCTCTTCTCATCATGCTCATGGATAATCCACGAAACAAAGTCTTACTCTGTACTCAGAGCAACAGCGCGGCTGATCTTTACGTAAAAGAATTTTTTGACACGTGGTACAACGACACCGCCAACGAGAGGCTCAAACCTATGAGGATTTACTACACGAGGCGTCTCAGACACACGGTACGATCCCACTGACCATTTTATTCCAACGTAAATATCGTCGACGATGAATTTTCGTTTATATGTTCGATCCGGAGCCACGATTTGACGTTTGATTTTTCTACCACGTCGAATCGCCGGCTCGATGGCCAATTGTTCGTACACAATTTATCGAATTTCTTTTATTTCGCAGGTGCACCCTCTCGTGCGAAAATACTGTCTAATGGATCAAAACGGTCACTTTCGGGAGCCCACCAAAGAGGACATTGACAGTTGTGGCTTGATAGTAACCACCCTGGCGACTTCGAGTTGTTTAACGACTCTGGACTTCGAGCCAACTCACATCGTCATCGACGAAGCTGCACAAGCGCTCGAGTGCGAAGCCCTCACCGCGCTAGCCCTCGCGACCAAAAAAACACGTCTCATTTTGGCCGGAGATCAAATGCAACTGGCTCCTGAAGTTTACAGTGATCTGGCCGCTGAACGAGGCCTCGGAACTAGCCTCCTCGAACGCATACACACGTTGTATTCGCCCCACCATCCCTGCAGGATACGTCTGTGTCAGAACTATCGATCTCACGCTGATATCGTCAAGCTCACCTCCAGCCTTTTCTACGGCGATGAAATTGAGCCTGGATGCACCACATTGTCCGCACATCCGGCACAGACTCCTCTCATGTTTTACGCCGTTCATGGAATGGAAGTGCAGGTAATTCAACCATCATTTATCGTATAACCGAATCCTGAACGTTGACGAGTCTTTCATCAAGGACTAATCCTAAATAACGAAAGTTTTGTCACAGTTGATCATTCGACTGTGACCCCCCAGCCAAAAGTTTTCATATGAAACAAACTCAAAGGGTCATCGCAAAGACGAGACACACGAAAGATGAAAAACGATACGGAGGGACGAATAAAAGTGTGCTTATTTATTCGACAGGGTGATCATTCGACCGGTTTCTACAACGACCAAGAGGCTGTGGAATTAGCGGAGCGAGTGGTATCATTGAAGCGTTTTTGGCCAACGGAAGAATGGGGTCCGTTCGACGAGGATTCGATCGGTGTATTAGCGCATTACGCGGAGCAAGTAGTCAGGATACGGAACGAATTGAGGAAGCGTCGTTTGTTCAGGGTCTCGGTCGAGAGAGTATTGAACGTGCAGGGTAAACAATTTACCGCGGTATTCATAAGTACGGTGAGAACGACGAGGTGCTGTCGTTTGTCGGCGGAGAGCAACGTGAGCGATTACGGTTTTTTGACGAATCCACGGCTGTTGAACACGGCGATAACGAGAGCAAAGTCATTGGTCGCTGTGGTGGGTGATCCGGTGGCGCTTTTGACGGTAGGCTCGTGTCGAAAGCTCTGGGCCAAATATTTCGAGACTGCGACGATAAAGGGATTTCCAAAGCAGAAGTTACAGCGGTATATGATCATGTGTTTCAAGCCGCAATTGGCGATAGCGCCCCTCAATCCGTTGGCCCGGGAGTTTGTACCGCGGGAGACGAACGCTCCGGCGTTGAACGAGTGGCTCGGTTGTCCACCGAACAGCGAGGCCAACTGTTTATATCGGGCGAACAACGCGTGGTCAACGACGAACACCGAGAGTTCGGAATTCGCCGGGAGATCGCATAGGCGCGTTTAAGACACGTATTTTAAAACGGAATTTTCTTCTCCCAAGGAGCGGCGGGCACGTGTCGTTGGCGCGCGTGTGCGTATGTGCGATTGTGCGTGCGTCTGTGTGCGTGTGTAAAAGTGTGTGTAAGAGCGATATTATTGCGGATGTAAACCGTAATGACGAGCGAGGTTCGGTTGAGCATTCTGTCTTGTGTTTAGCGCGGAATGGAAGCTATAAGAAAAAACGAGTACGATTTAAAAAAATCATTGTGCAGGTTTGTCGTTTTCTTTTTCACAAAAAAAGCATCCAATTTCGTTGCATACGAATCGTCTACATCCGAATATCCGAATATATATATATATATATCGATAGGTTTTTTCCTTTTCATTCCTCTCCTTTTTTTTATATATGAAAAGATATGATAGAAAAGAAATGGAAAAGAAGAAAAAAAATTACTGCAAATTAATGATATAAATATGCAACCGTACTATTCTCCCGATTAACGGGATGAACATCGCCCAGTTGGAGCTACCGACGTCAATGTTGTAAATATAGATAGCGTTCGAGAGTATTGATGAAGGGAACTAAAAAAAAAAATACAAAAAACAAGAAAAAATATACGAGAAATGAGAGATACACGGTTTCGACATTCAATTCTGTCAGTTCATATCCTATAACACCTTATTCGTCATCCCCTAACACTTTATTTTTCAAAAACGTTTATTTTTAACTCGGAATTTCCATTTTTCAACATCATCCAAATATCTTTCATCCGCTCTTCAATGACTCTCGAAACATTATTTTTTCAATCCTCGAATACTGATGGAAGAATGGGACGAAAAAATAGGAGACAAAAAACAAGAGAAAAATTGGAAAAAATATTATTGGATTCGAATCCTTTTGAACGAACGAAACTTTCGGTTTCGCTCTGTTATTGAACCATCATTTTTTGCGGGAAATCGCCTCGAAACTTGCAACCGCGGCGATGGATATTGTACATGGTGATATATTTGAAAAATATAGATATGTATGTATGTATGTATACATGTATATATACTCCCATTATTTTTGTGATTGTTTGTCGCATGCCACTTTTCATGTTGTCACCACATTCTAGAGAGAGAGAGAGAGAGAGAGAGAGAGAGAGAGAGAAGTAGAGTCAGAGGAATCGTGTATAAGAATTTAGACCACTTGTGTGTCTCTCGAATGAATATATTAAAAAGAAAAGTGAAACGAATATGCTTCGTGCGTCAACAGCGTCGTTGCACTCGCTGCTCATTATTTAAGAACCTTTTCAGTTTTTAACATTTTTTCCTATTGTCCTTCTATCCTCAGTCTCATTTAATTAATTTAATCAATCCTTCGATAGGGCAAAAAAGTGCTGTCAGATTGAACAATTTTCGAAATTTTTGAATGAATGAGCACGATGAAATCTAAAATTTGGACTTTAGAATAAACGTGATTTTTTTTTAAACTTGACATTCTTTTCATCGGTGTACTTGACATAAATTATTGAAATTTCTGTAAGATCGCACTAAACCCCAATTTTTTTCGTCTGATGGGACTCGTCGACTCTTGGAGGACTGCGGGCCAACATCTCTCCGTGAAAGTAGAAAGTAAATCAGTAGAACGGACGAAAAACACGTGCGAAAAAAGAGTTCGAATGTTCATTTGATAAGTAAATTCTTCTAAGAGAGAGAGATAATTTAAAGAGTTTTGGATCAAATTGCAGATTCATTCTCTCCGAAAACATCGCAGTTAATTGAAGAAAATTTTTCCAACAACATCAATTTTTATTGAATGAAAAATCGTTTTTTTTTTTTTTTTTCAGTGTAGACGAAAAAGATTGCCGATTTATTTTGACTTTTGAAAGATAAATAAGACTGAAATCAATACGATTTAGAATTTCCTTAATATTTTTAGCCTCGAAAAGGGCTCTGTCCCGAGACGTCTGAAAAGTAATAATTCAAACGTGGAAAGTACGACGAATGTCTTTGTACTCATCTATTTTTCTTCGCTGTCTAAAACATACGAGTATATGCATTGCGGCGCCTGAAAGCGATCCTTCACACTCCCGGTGATCCTGATACACACAGAAAGCTCCCCTGCTCGGAAATTCGCTATAGAAGAGCGGGCGATAGAGGAAAGTCATATACACAGCGTGTACCGCATTTAATCGTCGTATATCGACGAGCCTCGCTTCTAGTCACGTTGACCATTACTCAGTTGATCGTGCTCGGGACGCTGACCGCGTGATAGATACGTCGCTCTTCGTCAACCAAAGATATTCGTCACGTTGTTGCTAGACGAAGAGAGCGAGGGAGGGCAGACTTTTGCTTGATGTATAACATGGTCGAAAGCGTCGTGAGATATGGAACACGCAAACTTACGATTAGGCATAGTTATTGACCGACTGACTGCAGAAACTAACGTGCACGTCGAGTTCATAAATCGAATTTTAAAATCAGCTTCCGATCGGTCCGATGCTTATTTAAAAAACGGCAACTTTCTTCCTTCCCTGGCAAGAATCGAGGTGGATGAATGAGAATCGTAAACGCGTCGGGTTGGTCGTTCGTTCGTGTATCTTCGCGACGAAATAGCCCAGATCGAGTTATGGGAACGGTTTAAGGGGAAAAAGGTTGATTGCGCTCTGAAAATTCGGTCGTCATTCCCGATGAATCGAGCTGCTCAATGATCGCCCGATTCGTTTCTCCTTCCATCCGAAGCTATTCCACTCGTACGACGATTTCGGTATATCCCACGTTGCCGGAGCCGAGACCGACAAATGCAAATATATATGTACGTGCGACACGCTGCCTCTCGCCCGTATCCTCACGCACCATCTCTCGGTTAGCGTTGTTGCTACCGGTAGTAAAAGCCCCTTCCCATTCCCCGCGAATTTCTCCCTCCCTCCCAACGCCCGACAATAGTCCGCTTTTCCCTCTCGTCGCAATAAATTTCATTTCCTCCCACAGCCCTCCCCGAGCTCTCGGGGTTCTATATCAACCTCACCGACGCCGTCCACCTTCCTTCCCTTTCGCCTCGTCCTTCTTCTCTCTTTGACACTCTCCATACCACGCGACTTTGGATCGCAGTCAGCCGCTCTCTCATTCTCCCCTCTTTCTCTTTCCCTCTTTCGCTCTCTCTCTCTCTATTTACCTTTCTCGTGCAATAATTGGAGGAGCAGACCGAACGCTCGTGCACACGCGATCTTCAAAATTCCCGCGTTTTTTATGAGCCCCGATCGAAACGAATGCAACGAAGAAGCTTCAACGGCGCAATGGGCTTTCTCGACCGTCTCATTTTTCTGATTAATTTACTCGCGCTTTTCAACTCGGGAAAGTGTAGTCGGTGGTGCCAAGGAATCCGCCTGAACAAGGCGCGAGCTTGGGGAATTTAGTGAATGCTGGGAAGAAACTCGATCGGAAATCGAGAGGATCAGCGAGGTGCAGGGGTAAAAGTTCTCGTCGTTGCGAATCGTATCGCAAATAATTCTGCCCCGTAACCGCCGTAGGATTCAGTTATTTATCATCGAAATTTCAGAGTCTTTCTCTCTCGAGGGAGAAAACTTGTGGGGTAAACAAGAGAAGGGGGAGAACAAAAGTTGCAATTGCATCCGACCGTAATCTTCGCACATACTAGTCGAGTTCACCTCAACTTTTTGCCCCTCCTGTTGAATCTCTACGAAAGCAGTATATTATGCTATGTAAACGGCTCAGAAAATCCCGCAGCGAGGAAAAAACAGAGAAAAATAAAAGGAAAAGAGGTAAAAAACGGAGGAAACTACCGTTTACCCGGGGAACGGTTGTGGCGAACGAGCCTGCGGTTCTGTTCTCGGTCGTTGGAGCCTTTTTGGATGTGGGCAAAAGAGGGGCCGAAGCTTTTTTTCAAAAACTTTGTATCTCTATATATTTCCGCGTGTGTGTTCGCCAAGGGGAAACAGCAAGACCTCTTCAGACCGCATACGCTTAAAATGGAAATGCACTTGGCGTATAGCGAGCTCACACACGGTGTGCGGACCTCTCGTACATCCCACTCGACCCCTCTACACTCGAACTCTTTAGCCCGCTGAAGGCTTTGCGATCCTGCCTTTTAGCCCCTTCTCTTCCTTCCCCTTCTTTGCCTCTCGACCAATTCTCAGCAAGCTTTGACATAAATAAAGAAAAATGGTATCCGCTTTGATCTCCCGGATGCTGCGAAGATTAACGCGATACGAGATCGCATTTGACTTCGGAAAAGTACGCTCTTTCCGAAACGTCACACTCAAGTTTCTCCTTCACCATGTTTCTTCCTGCTTTACGTGCTATCCAGCATTTTCCAGGAGCGCTAATAGATAGACGCCTACTTCACGTTGCGCGGCTCACATTCACGCATGCATGTCCCTAAATGCGCACACTGCAAGCCGGAGAACAGTTTCGAACTTTAGACAGACTTTGCATCGCAGCAGGATAGTTGGAGGGAATTACTAGCCGCAGGTTTTCCCAGCGTCGTGACTCTTGCGCGGCGCAGAGACTTGTCTGCCGCACGATTGTAATATTCCACCGTGGATTCTGTATCCTCACCGCAAAGGACGCGACGAGAGTGAGGCGCCTGATGGAGATGGAGATGGAGATGAAAACGAGAAAACCCCAATTATCTTTCAAACTTGGCTGTTTTGGATTGGCCTCGTTATTCCCTATTTTCTCCCTTTTACCCAGATGCAAATGGCCCTATTAGTGGTCGAGTCCTTAATGCGAGGTTTATATAAAAATATACTCTACGAACGGTCTCATCACTCTCGTAGACGTAGTCGAATAGCCTTTGACCTTGCAAGAGTGTAAAATATGACGCTGAAGTTTCCAACGTTGGAGTCCAACGAAATGATGGAAAAAAACTCTCCAATAATTCCAGTAATTCTCCTATTTTGTTCCCTGCCAAATTTGCGATTCGTAGTTTTTTAAGCTGCACCAACGATTCGTGAAATAAATAATTGGTGAATTAAAGACATTTTTTTCGTTCATTTCGTTGGACTCCAACGTTGGAAACTTCAGCGTCGTGTGTAAAATCGCTCTTTTGCACCAAAATAAAATGCATTAAAATGTATAAGTTCAAAACGCGTGTGACTGTTGAATAATTAATACAACGCGTCAAAATTTCGAGCGATTTACTGCAATATAATTAAGTACAAATTTGGCTATACAAAGTGGGAATTCGAATTCGTATGGGTCGTAATCCGAGAGTGCTTCGAAACGAGACTCGGTTCGAATGAAAATCTGTTTAATCTGGATTTCATATATAATTGTATTTGCGTCAGGGATTTGAAACGAACGGTGGCTGGTCTTTAAAGTGGATAGTTGAATTAGTTTAATTGACAAATTCTGCGAGTCAAGTATTCAGAGACGTTCGATCGATCCTAGAAATGGTGGCAATCCAGATCGAGTGTTATCGCGAGCAATTATCATCGCAACGCTCCCCTCGTTTCCAACCCCTGTTCAAATTTGAATGCCAAAGCCTCCGCCGCTCCCCGTCTTATTACTCCGATATCTTCCCGAGCACAGGCACCCGGAGAACTTGTTCGATTATTACATCTGGAACGAGCATAATACGTACGAATCTGTTCGATTAGGAATCGCGTCTACGGGGCGTTTGAAGCCAAAGAAAACTCTCTTTTTCGTGTTATTTCACTGGGAACCGGAAATAATTCATTTGCCTCGGTTTTAATGGTCAAACATAAAAAACAAAACGAAAAATCGTGAAAATCCTCAGCCAGGCCGTGACGGGGGGGCCGGGAAACCGAAAGTTTGACGTATCCGGTAGGATGGATCGAGAGAAAAGAGGCGATTTGCGGCATGTCTGGTATTGCCAGCCGGCGCTTGCGGCAGGATCAGTTTCACCGAAGCAACTATTTTCATTGAAACTATTGATAAAAATGTAAAGTGAAGTTATAACTATTTGGGCCGCCGAAGCCGGCGAGCTGTACGAATAAACAAGGGAAGAAATAAAGCTCGGCGAGTAGAGAATCGTTCGAGTGCACTCAGAAGTTCGCGAGAGAGAAACGTGAAATTCTACTTCCACGGCGGAGAAGCAGCGGAACGCTGAGACGGCAAGTGAAGTTGTCCGTGAAGTCGAGTCTTGGCATTTCCTGACGTAAATTCCGCTCGTAATCGAAGACCTCTTATAGACGCTACTTCCGGAAACACGTATACACGTCCCCGCAGCCATGACGCCGGTGTGCATGTGCATGTTACATTACGAAGATAGCAACGCATTGATAAACTTTGACTAACCATTTGGTATTCGGTATACCGATAGAACCTTTGGAAATTCACCAACAACCGCGGCGCATTATCTCTATCACAATGGGACGAAACGTATAGTAACGCTGTAAGCGAATTCGTTGAGAGATATGCAGACCCGCACAATAGGACACGATACCAAGACATTGTTGTGATTTCGCCATCGAAACATTGGCTCTCCGTTCGCCACCAACGTCGCGCAGGGGAGCACAAAATCTTGGAGGGGAAAATTAGGATGCTTGAAAAATCGAATTTCGATCAACATATTTAGTTGGGCGAGCGCGCGATGAAAAAAAAATCTTCCTAAATGCAAGGGCACGTTTGATAGAAAAATCAGAGATTTCCAGTCGTGCGCATGGCGAAATGTCGAATAAATCGATGGACAAACGGAGAAAATAGACACTCGCGGGAGATCTGTGCTGTTTCAATGGGCTCCCAAGTCGTTGGGCCATCACTTTTCATGTAATCTTACGAAGGCGACTGATGTCTGTGGCATTAAGCGGGCTATCTCACCTTCGAAGGGTAGCGAGACGTTGTTCCTGAGCTTTTATGTAGCCGTGGAGTGTATCGATGAGAACGGCCTCGGTTTCGAGCAGTTCTTCCATGTCGGCAAGGGCAGTGTACAGTTCGGCATTGCCTCGATGGAAAAGGAGCGCTGTTAGACCAATGAGCAGTAAACCGAGCCCACCGGTCGAGGACATCGCGCTACGTTGCTTCTCCGAGCGGTTAAGAGCTCTGTAAAATTAAAGAAGAAAGACCATTAGTAAGAAATGGACGTGCGGAAGAAAAAACGCGGAGAAAGAAGCCGAGGGAGAGAAGGAACGGAAGTTGCAGTTCGTTGGATGATTTACAGGGGAACAGAATTTATGGATTATATCGATTATTGGATTTGCAGTAAGGGCGAAGCGAGCAGGATATAGCGAATCTAATCAGGAAAACTTGCGGACACTGGTTACGGGTCAAGGAAGAATCCTATCGAACGTTTTTTTCCTCCCCCTCGTTCCTTCCTCCTCGTTTCCATTTTTCTTGTTTCGCTTTGATCCTTCATATACATTCCCGTCCCTATCGCTCCGCCTTGACTTTACGACTGTTTTTTGCTCTCTTTATTTCAGTTTTTTCTACACGTTCTTATAATTTATGGAGCGTCTCTTCACGGAGGCAGTCCGCTGGTTATTGCCGGAAACTTTCCGCGAGCACGAGTCCGAGAGAGCGGGCTGTTAAAGCCAGCAACGATGAGATGCCTGAGAACTCCAACTTCTCCCGACTTCCGGCGCGGCACACGCGAGCGCTGCTCAACACACTTTTACAAACCAACCCGAAAAGGATCTCTTAATGCTTCCAAGCTCGAGGATCTTTGTCAAAAAGAGCAGTCGCCCGGTACGATTTCTCTTCATTTTAGTGACACTTCGATCCATCGTAGCTCCTCCCGTGGAAACCGGAGGACGAGCGATCGTCACCTTTGTGTGTGCGTTTCGAGGAAAAATTATCGAACTCGGTAGCGAAATAAAAATGTATGGAAATCAGTGGGGCATTAAACATATTTGTTGCCGCAGTTAAGTGTGGCCAACAAATGAACTCCGCAGCAATAATTATTATCGAAAAACCCCGGCAATTATTTCACATTGGTAAATAAGGTTTGCCGATGACTAAACGAGCAATAACCACCAAAATATACGTTCACTTCTATCGAAGCCTGAAATAATTGCTTTCGCAAAGTAATTATTTGTCGCACGGCTATACGCGTCGGTATAACGAGCCGCGTGCGCTCGCGTTGATAAAAAAAACATGAAATATATAATAATTCTCGTGTATTTCCCTCTTCCCCAAAGGTAATTACGGAAAAATCGATGAAAGCATCGTATTTCCGTTTAAAACTAAGAGGAAAAGTGGTGCGGTTCGGTATTATTATTCATCAAGGAAAATAAATGCCGTGTACACGAGTGAAATCGTAAACAATCGTTCTCTCTATCGATACGTTTTATCGACAGTTATCCGCGTCTATATTCATAAGCCCGTTGAAGATTTTTTTCCCACGATATAAAATGTGTTCGACATTTGTTTTGTGCTTCGCGGAGTTTGCATTTCGCGTCACGTACGTTCATGCTGGAAAAAACTTGAGAGCAAAAGCTGGAAAGTAGCCGGTCGACTTTTTCATCATTTAGTAAAATATCATCATTTTTCCACAAAGTCATGCATGGATAAAAAGGAGATTGAGCGACGCGGACATGCAATTTAAGATTTTCACGGGAAAAAACGTGCTTTTAACGACTTATGTACACATTAGCCGCATTGCTCGAAGCGACAGAGGGAAACAGGCTCTGCGGTACGAGGTCCCAGGAGAGCTTCCACGCTTTGATCCTTTCTTTTTGTTCCTCATTGGTTTCCGGGCGTCCGCGTCAGAGAGCTTTCGTACAAAGTTCTGACCGAGCGAATCGGCTCGCAAAGCTTACGAGGGTCTGAGGTACGACGACGCCGAGGACGACGTCGGTGTTCTCTCATCTCGTCCTTTTTTCGCTCCTCCATCTCCGTTTTTTTTTCAACTCCCTTACCTCCGAATCTTTTACAGACCCTAAAGCGCAGAGCGCAGCGTACGGTACTCTATCTCTGCGGGTGTAAAGTTTCTAAGCCGTTTCTTTTAGCACCAAGAGAAACGAGGCAGTGGAAGAAGAAAGCGAGAGGGAGAGGGCGGGCGGGCGGGCGGGCGGCAAAAGCAGTCGTCGACCGTTGCAAATTAAGGAAAAATTTTGTAATCGAGTTGCCGGAAGTAGCGCTCGCGAGAGACCATTCCCGTTTTCTCGAAGACTCGCGAATTAGAGACAGAAAGAGAGAGAGAGAGAGAAAACGTGAAGGGAGAAAAAAGGAAGGGAAAAAGGGAGATGTAGCCACAACTAAACTATCAGCAAGTTTGTGCCGAGGGAAAGAAGAGTTGGTAGCAGGATGAAAAAGTTTTCGCTGTTCGTTGGGATTAAAGTTGCAGCGGCGGGACGGAGGAAAAAGAGGCGAGATTTGTGTCCTGAATTTCATCTTTTTTTTTCAGTTTTCTCACACTCTTTCTCTCTCTCTCTCTCTCCTTCTTTCTTATTCTTATAGTCGCGTGATGGAACGCGTATATAGCTGCAGACCGGAAGAGGAAATGTATAGCTCTACCTGGTCGCCACGACGACCATGGCGACGATTCTGAGCGAACTGACCGAACTAAATGAGGCCGCTCTGCTTGCCTAAGGATTTGTCGCACAGTCACGACTCGCATCTCTCTTTCTCGCATCCTCTCTCATTCTCTTCATCTCTCTCCTCCTCGCTCTCTAGTCATTCGTAATTAATCACATAGCTGTTGCCCGTGTGCACAAGCGCGCGTTCAATTACCATCTCGCTTTAGATTAATTAATGCTAGAGAGAGAGAGAGAGAGAGAGAGAGAGAGAGAAAGATATAAAGAGAGAATCGGGAGAGTGCCAGAGGAAAATGCGGAGTATGGAGCACGAAAGATGTATGGGTTTATGGCTCGTGCATCACCTGGATTACTCTCGCCCCCTTCTGACAGCCGAACGATATATTATATAGATGAGCGTTGATAGCAAACACTCATTTTCTATCAATACGAAATAGCTTTTCATATTTGTATTACCGAGTCGTTACAAATATCCTGGATAAATTATTCCTCCGACGCAAACCGCGCTTGGTATTTGCTTAAGGAAGTTGAGGCAGTACAGTCATTTTTTTACCCAAAAGTTATGACCTGTACCTCTTTAAGGAGGGTGGCTAGACTCGTCAAAATGATAAGAAATTGATCAAATTTGGTGATAATGTTCTTCAACATCAAGTGCGAAGACACCATTTTTTTCAAAATTTTCTTCTGCTTAGTTATCGAGTAATTACGCATTAAAGCAGATTTCTTATGCCCGGAATGTATACCTATATATATGGAAACGCTATGCTTATACACTTGAACTTTAGTGATTAATTACTCGATAACTGTACAGAAGAAAAATCTTAAAAAATTTGTATTGACAAATTTGGCCCTAAAGAATATGTTCACCAAATTTTATTTAATTCTTATCATTTTGAAATTTTTAATGTATTTAACATGGTTTAGCATGGCAACATTGTATCGTCGGTAGCCATCCTCCTTAAAAAGTTAAAGACGGTGACGATCCTAGCCTAAAAAAACTGCACGGGAAACAGATTATTATTAATATAACCTCAGAAAATCTTCTAATGAATCTGAAAAAAATTGACATTATTCAGCAAGCCTTGCTCATGTTGCCAAAAAAATTTCATATTTTTAGCATCATTTTTAACGGAGATATCACTGAATGTGTCTTGACTTCCGCAAGGTACACGTTATTTGGCCCAAATTGATTTTTCTCAGGAACGACGTTCCCAAACTGTCTGAAAATTTGACTGATTTTTTTTACACTTCACTTTATAAGATGCAATCGGTTTAAAAGCGACGACATCATTTTCTTTCTAATGCCTCAACTTCCTTAATTCCTCGCCTCTGTTTAATTTCAATTCGTAACTCTTACGAAATGTTATTCATTGACGAATTGTCTGCGATCGTTTTTTGTGACGAACGATGAAAAAAAATTGTGCCCGGTGCCCACGCTCCCGTCTCGTTCGACGTACTCTCAAAAGAGTCATTTTTGTACGTCAAGTGCGAAAAACACCCAATTACGTTGCGCACGAAGCAGGCGGAGACACTTGACGAAATTATAATAAAAAATATCTTCCAAGCATCAAGTTTGAAACGAAGTTTAGAAATTTAAGGCACGCTTGTGCGACCGATATTCGACGAGTGAAGAAGCGCACCGGTGACATTTTGTTTGTCGTTAATCACGTAAATGTAATACACCGTCACTGAATCGTTATAATTTACATTTTAGCAACGTTCAAACGACATATATACGGATGCACAAACCTCTATATACGGTAAACAGATTATAAGTAGTACATTATACTGTCTACTTCTTGGAAGAGGAAAAGTTTAAGGAGTTTAAACTTGGCGAAGTGTATATATCGAAGTGCAGAGCTTTTGAGAGGCGTAAGAAGATCTCTCGTGAGCCGGAGAGAAGACAAGGCTCGAGAGGGTTATATATAGCGGTTGAAGAGTATAGAAAAGGAAGACTCTTGCGCACCTGGTGAATCGACGATTTATTCCGTCACGCTGCTCGAAAATTTTCCGTCTTTTTCTATTCTGCCTTTTCTCTTTCGAATGCCAAGAAGCAAACACGGAAACGACTGAAACGACGTTGAATCCTATAAATTGCTGGGTATCCGCTCATTGCGATTTTTGTCCAACTGCGACGCTGTTACTTTTTGTATACGCAGTACTGAGGTGTGTACGAGGAAAAATGTCTGGGACGATGGAAGCACTTTGCGAGAGATGAAGAGAAGATCGCCCGTCGCTGCTGGGACTGCTATGAGGGCATTTCGAGAAACACAGCAATGTTGAGACTCGAAGTGCTGGTTATTCAAGCGAGTGGTGAATCGCAAGATTGGTACGCTGCTGTTGAAATCTCCGACTTCGTTTCACAGTCAAGTCCCGAGCTTGAGAAAGCGCGAATGAATGATAACGTTCTTCGCGTGAACAATGCATCGACCATTTACCGGTGAAGATACAATTGACGTTGGATGACAGCTGTCTGCGCAGCTCAATTCGAAAAGAGAAGCAAGTGAATCGTTCTCTCGCGGGCAAAGCCGACGGGAGCAGCTTCTGAGGGAAAACTGGCGCTACTCGAAGAATAGTTCCTCGGGAGCTGTGGAGAACGGATAAAATATAGGAGAGTCGTCGGGGCAAGAAGAAAAGGCGGAGGAGAGAGAATGAGGTGGAGAAAAGTGTGCACTCTCGCTGCAGAAAAAGGACGCGCGCTCCTTTATTTTTGCCTCTCTCGCCCTTGCTCGTGCTCCTTCCCCATTATCCTTTTTCACTGCTATCTCTCTTTCCCGGAAACTTGTGAAAGCGGCGCTAATTAAGCGCCACCTTAAAGAACAGAAAGCCGGGATGGGGGAGAAACGCGAGGGTGGTTTTGAAGGCCTGCGGTGCCAAGAACCGAAGTTCCATGGATTTTCTTCCTACACGGTTTCTACAGCACCCTCGAACAACCCTCCTTCACGACTAACGAGAGCTACGGCCAGCACGTTGCATCTTTGCCCTTTTAGATGATAAAAAAAAAAATGCAAAATTAAATGCTTTTACGAAAATAAAAACCTCGACGAAGCTGTGTCCAAAAGGCTGTTTTGCATGCCTTTGCTCTCATCCCATCTTGCTAAACTTTCGAGTATATTTAAGCAAACGTGAATCAGAGGACACACAATGGCCCTTGATTCTGGCTAATTAGAAGCGAAATGGAATAAAATGCATCGTTCGTTTATCCGGACATATCCATTTTCTATTTTTCAGTTAACTGCAAACACTTTGTTATTCATGATTGTGTAATCAATGTTAACGATGCTTAATTGAGCTGTAATTGCAGGCATTTATAAAACTGGAACAATGCGAATTCCACTTGGATATATTTTGCATTTCCTTTGTGACGAATGAACACCAGAACCGCGGAACGAATCCAATAGAATCAATGCGAATTGAACAAAGTAGAGGTAAACCATTTACTTTTTAGCGAACAACGGGGTTGCTCGTATTCAGCGAATATATCGGCGTAAACATGCGATTTTATACAAATCGAGAAGAATTACTGGGCAACGAGAGCCGAATGAGACGGATAGTTGCCGATTCTAATCCTTCGGCTCGAGAGTTCCAACTGTGGGATTCAGAAATTTTTGTGGTAAAATTTCGAGTATAATTGAAATTTCAAATAGTCAGCAACCTCAAACCTCAAAACGTTCAAATGTGACAAGTATATTTCGTATTTTTATATGAAAGTGCACATTAATCAATAAAATAGTTATTGACAATAAATGTATCGTCTATTTGGTTAGAAATAATTTTAAATAATTTTTTATCAATACATTATCAGGCGACTTAATTTCTATGCGGCTAATAAATACCACAATGGCGCGCCATATATACGTGGCGCTTTACCGGAGAGGTGTCTTCGGACTCTTTGATTCACGGTGGTTTATTGAGTCACGTACTTGATTGGAAAATATTCCACGTCAGAAATCGAAATGATTGGAAAATGTTCAGAATTACGTATCAGAGTAAAATACTTTAATATACTTTCGGTGCTGCAGTTGGCTCGTTCTCTTCTACAGAAGACCTGGAGTTCGACCAGAGTTTGAGTGTAAGACGGGGAACAGTATAAACGCGACTCTAGGTACGGATCGGAATGCAAGTAGTGCTGAAAATTTTGGGCTTTTAATAACAAGGCTCGATACGTATACGTATTTTTGATGCTAAAATGGGTTATTTCCGGTGTCTTGATGAGGTGAAATGCGCTCTTAGTTTGATATCGTTCTAGTTAAGTTGTTGTGAGGAATAATGAAATATTTTCCTCCTATAACGTCGGTCGTGACATTTTCATGAATTTTAACGAAATATATAAGTTTGAATCGAATCGAATGTTCGAAAACGTACAATCCGAAGGCACGATGAAATCAGACAAATTTTATCCAGCATGGATAAGAAGTCTTCAAACTTTAGTCACTGCTCCGGAGCGGTGGTGTATCGAAGTTTTTCGTAGGTTCGCTTCCCCCGGCGGGTTTTTCCAAGCTGTGTTGGTGCAAACAAAATTGACTTATAAATTCTAATTGAAAGGAAGAAATGCATGGAATAAGAATGAAAGGAGAGAAAGAAAGGGAGTCTCGGGTCGGCGGGTGTCTTTCGGCTGGCTTATGGAGAGAGTTGGTTTTATCGAACGATTGAAAATTCTATCAGTGAGTACGCAGCCATTTTCTCGATGGCCTCGTCTCGAAAGGTCCCAAAGGACTTTTCAGGCTTGGCTTGAGCTCGATCTTTATACATATTTATACACATACAGTCATAGTATATATAGAACGTCGTGGGAGTTTCGAACTGGAAAGTATATATTTAAAAGCGTCATGAGCCCACACGAGTTTGTGTACCCCCAGCCCCGCTTACGACCGCTGCTGATCTCGCACCATCCCTCGTCGCGGATAGCCGGAGAGTGTTAACTATAGATATATTGCAGTATTCAGAGCCCACGCTCTTTGGATGATGGCAACGAGCGATATTTTATCGCCGGCGGGTGCGCTGTCGAATCCCGCGTGTAAACACGCCGTGTACCCGTCGAACAAATCATCGGTTACCTTTACGTATAGATGTACATATATTACATAAAGTACAATGTGTGTATACGGAATATATATCTTTCTCCTGCATTGTGCAGAGGCACGGGGGGCGATTGAGTTTTGGCGCTACGGGCGCCATATCGTCGGGATATGTGTATATACTTATGACCGTAAAATACCCTCATAGTTTACGTCCTTATCACATATTTATGACATTATATTTATACGCGCTGAAGCAATAGTTGGAAAGGGTTTTTTTCACTGGATCCAATCGCGCTGGCCGGTTTCATGACCAGCTGACATTATATTGATGGGGGGGCGCGCGCCATGGAGCCTCGGCTACTGGAATATCTTGAAGGACTTTTGAGATACCGAGATGCAGTGTCGAGTGATTCTTAAATTGTACTTTTTCACATATTCAATTGAGCAGGGAAGAACAGATTTTTCGTGGGTGCTTTTTTTATCAAAGTTTTTTATATTTTGCGTACGAGTGGAAGTCGAGATATGAAATGAGCTTCGCACACGTGTACCCCCAGCACGTTGCTTCTTTATCTGTGCTTTGCACCTCGAATACATCAGATATGTTTAAGCATATACACCGAAAGAACAAGGCATCCCAATCGGACCTGTGCGCGTCACGAGAACACAGAGAAATACGTTGTTTCCACCTGTCGATAAGAACAAAGTGTGTAACAGGAGTGAGAGAACGGATGACCGTGTAAGGCACGGGGGATGATCCAGGGGGCGGAGGGGGGTTGGGAAAGAGCTCACGAATACCTGTTCACTGGATAAGGGAGGATTTATCGAACACAGAAACGCTTCCTCTCGTAACGGAACATCCGTAGATTCTCTCCGACTGTCGCTGTCCCTAGCTCCCTCGATATTTATTCTTTCCCGTCCTTGTCTCTTGTACTCTTGTCCCGGACAACACGGTCCGTACCTGCACGTTCGTATCGCTCGGCGTTGTTCAGTAAAAACTCTATTCCTATCTCCCTCGCGAAATAAAAACATTGATCTCTCTTTTTTCATGCATCTTTTATACGATTTCAATCTTTTTCGACGTAAATTGCGACGAGCGTAGGCGCGCTTCAGTCCCCGCAACGTATTTCCAAGCTTTTTTCCTCCCACTTCTCATTGAAATTGAACGGAGGTCCCCGCAATCCGGATTCAAAAATGGAGCGGGAATTCGTCGACTGTAAATCACTCGCACGCTCCGAAATCTTGTTTCGCGTGGACGAGGCCTCTCATTTTTTATTCATCCCTCAGGAGCCCCAGCTTGAGAATGGAAATGTATATATATCTTATCTGTTATGTACATAAAATATACACGCATATGCGTCCATGCATTCACGTGGGAGTCGGCTCCCTCATCGGTACGTATTCACATGCACAGTCCCGCTTAAATTACCAACGGGGTTATTGCGTATACTCCCGATTCACGTGTATATACGTAGCGCGGGGGCTTCTACATGAGAAATAGTGACCTTCGCTATAGGGCATTGTGCGTTAATCAACCGTTAGCTCCAGATCTCCGTGGAGAAGGCCAGCTTTATTAAATACTTGGTGTGTTTAATAAAGAAATGGATTTGATATAGATTATTTTACGAAGAAACGTAACTGCGCGGTATTCGAGTCGAGATTTCATCATTCGAATGAGGTGAACGCGTGTGACTCGTTTCGAGAAACGATTCATTCGATAGCCTCCTGGTGAAGGGGTCATGCGCTGGCTCATTACACGCTCGCGTTCAATGCTTCGTAAATACACTCATTTTGAATGAATACCGCGCTAATCGCTCGCGAGATGCCTCCGAGAGCACAAATATTTTAGCCAGAGGCACGCGCGAATGAAAATCTAATGAAAAAATACTGCGGGGGCAATTTTCTATGGTCATTGATTCGAATGAAACTAAGTGCATATCTCGATCTACAATAACGCGGCCGCGCGGGCGTCCGCGACATAAAATCACCCATGTGTATTACGAGGGTTTATACATTTTCCACATGATGGGCAACGTTTCGTGTTTACTTCAGTGAATATATCCATACATGTATTTATACTCCGGAGCGGCTGGTTTCAATCTGTACTAGTGTCGATTGCACAGTGATTACACTAGCGAAAGGTCCTCAACATGCGGTTTATACTGCATGGTGTACCAAACGAAAGCCCTGCGTCGACGGCCAAACTAGCCGAGGATTTCGCTCGCCGATGAGCCCTCCGAACTTCCCTCGTCGCTCCCTTTCTCTCTGTTTATACGGGACACGAGGTAATTTATTCGGATGCATCATAATTGCGATATCGCATGCATCGCCACCACGATCTACCCCCGCTGGGCTTCAAACCAGTCGTGATTTCGGCGAAAGCACCCCTTTGTGCGAAACATCCATCCATAGCGGAAGTTGGATCCACGATAGACGTAGCTCTACGGGATGTCCGAAATAAAAAAAAATAACGAAATAAACCGAACGAAGAGCAGAACGCTGGGTAAGTGGATCGCAAAAATTCCGAGCCGAAAATCTGTCCACCGAATGAACAAACCCCATTATGAAGGGGACGATTGACAAGGACTTTGGTGTACAGAATTCCGCAATCCGCGTGTCTTTGGCAAACAAGGCGCACGACACCTCGGGCACACTCTATACATCGTTGCACATTTACACGCGCGTACGTCAAAGCGCGGTCGTTCGTATATCAGAGGGAGAAACGGACAAACGTTGGTCGCGATGCAAATAATGGCAGCGTCTGGTAATGAGCTAATACCCAGCAGCGAAGCGCTCAGCTTCCTTGTCACGCACGATTGTCCACCAGCCGGAGCAAAAATTAAATATATAAGTCTCTCCGTTATTTCACCGTGTCAAAGGGACACGCTTTATTTCGGTACGTGCGGACGTTGCAAAAGTTCACAGGTTCAACGATCGATACACGAATATGTTGGATACCGATTCCCAGTATCTCGCTTATACGCGTCATCTAATATGCATGCCTTACGAAGCGATGCTCCGCTGCAACGAACCGAAATAGAAGTAAATTTCGGTTGTCAGGTGAGAACGAGTGCAGAGGTGGGAAAACAGAAAGGGATTTCGCATGCATCGATCGCGCGGTCTGTTTATAAATGACTATTTTCACCGGGAGTTTGACACGTGTTTGCGGGAGAAAGAGCGCGGCGAAATTGACAAGTAACGAAGTCTTTTTGGACAACTGTAATAAACTGGCCGTTCCAGGCAATTTCTCATGCTCTTCAAACGCTTATACTCTGCAACTGAACACACCGCGACTCAGATTTGATGAATCGTTATACGCGTGCTCAAAAAAAAGTCAAACTCGCTTGGATTCGCATAGATTTCTGAGCATATCACGCTTCAGCCGGAATGGCAGAATGTTTTTCAAGCGAAACTCAACGGCAACGTAGCTTCAGTGAGAAAATCCGATCTTCAGCTAACCCCTGAGTTATTTATCAGATAAAAGTCTCGTTTGATGCAGTCTAATATATCAAATATCGAGGATGGAGCAGTTTTTGGCAGGCTGCCTTCATAAATCTTCGATAAACACTTCCGATGCTCGCGGCACACTAGGCTTTCATTCTTTTACCCTTCGTTGCGCCTATTTCGAGCAGGAGAAAGTCGGAGGATCGATCGCGGAGGGTAGTTTTGCAACTTTGAAGCGGGGGAACATGCACCAGCCTCGATTCAGTGCGGCTCGTGCTTCTCCATGGCTCGGATCCTCCTCGTTCGAGGCGAAGAGGGGCGCGAGCGAAAACGTTTCGTTTCCATACGCCTCGGTCCACTAGTCATATACCGCGCATATTTCCGCGAAAGCAGGCTATCCGCGCGGAGTATCTCGCACTTTCGAAGTAGATCTGGCCCGGAAATGCATAAATGTAGAGGTCCGGGTTGCGCCCGAGAGCAGCGAACAAGTCACCACTTTTTTGAGCGAAGGGGAGCTCGAGAAAAAATAAGAAGGGGCTTGAAGAAAGTTGACGGTAGCGAGAGGAAACCCGCACCATTCCAAGATCCCGCGCTCGTACCCTTCCTCAGTTGGTACGCGGTAAGAAGCGGACGAAACCGAATGAATAATGTATTTCACGGCAGCACGAGCGACGAGAGAAATACGAGGGAATGAGGAAGTGCCGGAGAATAGAGGAAGAACCAAAAGAGCGCAAAAGAGAGAGAGAAACAGACACAGGAAAAGAGGAAGATGGCAGGGGGAAGAGCGCGGTGGGGGGTGAGAGAAAGTAAAGGAAAGAGGTAAAGAGAGCGCATATAAGAGACTCGGCTACATTATGCCGAATCGCATGTGTAGCCCACCGAGGCGATGGGTCAGAATTCTCATAATAATAATCATAATAGCGACGGAATGTTACGTCCAAGTATGAAAGTATATCCATGCAGCATGAAGAAGCACGGAGTAACGCATGAATATTATACTCGCTGTATAATATTCTGAGACATTTATCTTCGTTTTCTTCTAATGTAGTACCGGCAGGATATTTTCACAGTGAAAATAACCTATGTAGATGCGGAAAGGTAGCGAAAGGTTATCGCCGGAAACAGGTGGTAGTCATGTAGAACCATAAGCCAGCACGTTCCGGGATTACGTAACTCAAGATTTGTACGAAATTCCATTTTTTTGTTATTTCAAATACCGCGGCACCTCGTCAATAACGCCGTAACAAATAACGCCATCGAATGAACTTATTACAACGTGAAATAAGCGCTCGTACGAAATCAAAGGACGCTGTAGGATTTTGGAATGATTCGAACTGAAAGATAAATAAGCGCGGATTCGAGGCTACACGTAGAAGAGAGCTTCACCTTTGGCTATGATACGAGTTCATAGAGCACCGAAGCATATAGCCGAACACATAGGTACGTGGCAAAATGAGCCAGAGCTAGGGAACCCTCTCCGATCCGAGAGATGACTTACCAGGGTTTCAAATTCGCCTGGAACCTGCCGTGAATCTGGCGAAGCTCTTGGCGAGTTGTGCACCATCCTACTAGAGTAAAAGCAGTCCACCCTTGTTCATCCGTGTATAGCACAAAGGTCGTAATTAATTGGCCTTATGCTAAGGGTATGACCGTGGGTCTTCGTATAGGGCGGATGTAGAACGAGGGAGTTTGCTCCACCCGCACTATATCCACGGGATATCATCTTGGGTTCTTCGCTCAGGCTCCACCCGCGGGAGAAGTTCACCGAAGCTTCTGCTCATAAGGTACCTTTGCCCTGACGTTACAACGTCTCGGTTATCTAACCGAGAAGAACGAAAGTTTCACTCTTCCTCTTTCCTCCGTCCTTCTCCCTCTCCCTCTCCGCCTATTTTCACTTTTCACGGCGTGTATAGGTGGCGTTTGCATAACCCAAATCACCGGGAGCCCTGCGAACGTGATATTGGGCAAATGTATTTTGGTACGTGGCTCGTCTTGGCGAGTTTCCCTACGCTATGAGCAATGTAACACATTTTATTAATACACTCGCGATTAGCTTTACTCGCCTTTGGAAATATTGAAATATTCTGTAAAATCGTACGAGCAGAAACATTGTTTCCGGCACACAATGGATGAGATGGCTGCGTAATTAAATCAAATGATAAACGCGATCCGGAGCGGGCTGCGCGCGATCGACGAAGGAAGCCCCACGATCATTCGACCCCAGAGACGCTCCGTTGAGAGTTGTAATTCTAGATTGGCCACGTAGATGAAATATCCAAGAGCTCATAAAGTCATGAAGATTATGTGCATCAATAGAGGAGTATATTCCTGATAAAACCCCCCCTTAAAGCCTGAATTATACGAAAATTCTACGAGGTTTGCCAAAAAGTTGGCCCTCGTACCGGGAAAGTAAGAGGGAGTTACGGATGAGTTTCACTGAGAGAAGATGGGGCTCGAATCAAATCCCTGCTTCAGTAGAGAGCTGCGAGCCATCTTGAGGCCAAATCTGTGAATATAGTTTCTCATCTTATATTATAAGAGCGGGAGGTGCCAGTACTTCGGTGTATAGCTGCGAAAGTTTTCCGTTACCCTAGACCAGGAGTCAACGCGTGTAAGTGAATCCCCTGTGTCTGGAACAAGCCCTGTTGTCTGACCTTCTCCGTACGTCGCTTCGGAGCAGACTTCGCTGATCCAAGTAACCCAATTAACCTAAGGGAATAACCTTGGGGGTATTCCAAGTGATACACATTCGAGTGGACTCGTGGGTGAAGATGATGATGGAAGATCGAGGGCGTAGTGTACGCGGATACTTGGCTATCTCATCCCGGACATTTGCCTCTCATAAGACTTTCGTATCTTCCGGCTCATGCCCCACTACAGTAAATGAGGTTCGAGCATTGTTCAAAAGCTCTCTGGAATCATGGATTCGTCTTCCGTTTCTCTCTGAAAGCATCAGCGGAAAAAGGTTACGTGAAAGGATTTAGTAACCGCAAGCTGCGAGTCTAACTTTCAACTTCACGAAGGCCCGAGGCTCCTGGGCAAAGGGAAAGCTCCCAACTATATTCCTGGAGAATTAACCTTGCTGGACATAATTTTCAACGTCCGTTGGCTACCTATGGCCGCTCCATTATCTGGGGAATTCAGACTTGCGGAGCTATGCGCGCTTGTTAGTTCTCGCTGGAACTCAGACGCGAGAGTGGAAACGAACTTTCAGCGGGAGTGTCTTATTTTTATTCGGTAGGAATTAAACTGACCGAACAAGAATACTCGCGTTTTAAAATCATTCAAATTCAATTGATAGCAATGAGAACAATGATCGTGAGTAATCGGTCAGCTCTCCAATTATTTCGAGCCGGGAAATGCCTTTGGTACTTTTAGCATTCAGTGACATCAGCTCGTGAATAGTGCAATGTGGTCAACGGTGAAAATGGCTCGATGATTTGTCAGTGAACCGAGATCATCAAAATTCTCGAGGTTAGGGCGCCCATTCTCCGTTGAAATCTCCTCGTAAATCACGTATTCGCATTTTGCACCCTGCGGTTTCTGTTCAAGCGAGAGGAAATTGGCTCTGAGCATTCTAAATCGAGCCGCACCGCTCTGGCTAAGCGTTGTACGCGAGCTGGAATGCATTAGTGTGTCGTGGTCTTCGGATAAGCTACCAAGCCTATCTAGCACGAGTGTAGCACACGTTAACATCGAATATAGAACAAATGTATGATACACATGTAAATATACGTATGGATTCGTGTACACGACGTCGCGCGTCGTCATATACAGAAGCTGGAATTCCGGGGGCACGCAACGCCTCCCTTTTCTTCGGCTATCCTCAACATTCAGTTGTCCGTTGTACCTAATATGGCGTGTGCAGTGCTGGCAGTTGTTACGAAGCGTCGTTCACCACGCGTATAAAGTCCTTTAGCTACTTTGGTAATGTGGGCTAGAAACAAAGTGGCAAGGAGCGTTGCGTAGGAAAAATCACTTGAAATGCGGAGCGTCATTGGTTGGGCGACTATTACCGCAGTAGGCTGGGGCACCTATTTTGGCAGCAGCATTCAAGAATTCCATTTGCCTAAAGAGATTGGGGGATATTGGAAAGTGGAAAAAAATGTTCGGCTCTTTTCCAGCAAGCGCCGCGACATCGCATCGCCCCCGTGTCGCGTGCATTCGCGTAGTTTTCCTTGTCGCCGCGACACCGTCGACCCATTCCTGTCTTGACGGTTTCTCCTTTCGGCTATGCGCGAAGAAACGAAACAGCTCTCACATCCGGAACGGAAGAGTAGCGCTCTCAGCACTATCTCATATATGCGCGACAAGTTTTCTCTGTGACATGTTCCCGAGGAATCGAAAGCTCCTGCTTCTCCGTCACTCCCATCCCGTGTGCGTATACCTCTGCGGGCCTCCATGTGCTCCTTCTGCTCGGCGTAGCGTGGCTGAGATCCAGCAAATCTGTGAGTCGGCGGTGTACCCCCAATGTTGCTTGGGAACAAATGGGGTTTTGACACTCCTTTAGCAAGCGAACAGTGCGAATGCGAATAGCGACGAACACGATTTTACTGCTTTCCGCTTCTTTCCTATTTGTTACTTTTTCGAGCCGTCAACAAGTTTTTTCCACAAACTCTGTAGAAATTGAGGAATTCGAAGCGAGGCATTTCGTCCCGATCAAGAAAGACTTTTTATAAGACTTTTTTCGTTCATTCTCGACGTTAAAATTATCTTTTCGAAACGCGAACCCTCGTTTCGTCCCGTCCTAATATTTTCGATTCTCATTCTCTTTTCCCTCGTTCCGCATTCCCCTCGAACACCGCACGAAACGAGCTTTCGCGGCCCACCGTGCTCCTGCATTCGGTTACGCGTTCTCGTACATGTTATCAAACAATTTTAAGTTGCAATAGCGTTGCTGGATTGTTTTCTCTTCGCTGAATCTTACCCACGAGAAATATTTGTGCTCGTGCACAAAGAGAAGCGAAAGATAAACATACGAACGCCGAGATATAATGGAAAATATTTCATAGAAAATCACGCGGACGGGCGAGCAAAGGGACACCAGACCTTAGGCGTTTGCCTTATTTTCTTCCAAAGTACGATCCGTGCTGCAGTCTCGTTGTTTTATGTACACATCGAAATATTATATTTACGTGGATCGCGTTACAAAAATTGGTTATGTACACACATTCCGAAGACAAGGTGGAAGCGATATCGACTAAAAGTAGCTGTACGTGTCCTCAGCAAATCTAGATATTTATATACATTTTTTTTGTATACAAGTATAAAAATAAGAAACTTTTGAATGCAGTGAGCGGTAAGAGATTTCGAGAAGAGTACTCTTGGCGGAACGTCTCTGCGTAGTGTGTGTCTTCAACAACTGTTCGTTCGCACTGGATCTGAAATAAAAAGGTAAAGACCGTTCCTCTCCCAGCGGAATTCCATGCACTCAGCGATCGAGAGTTCAATGGTTTTGCAGAAACATCAAACATTTTCTTTGTACATTTCGACTGTTTCGAGCCTTGAAATTTGATAATCATCTGATAAATAAAGTTTTCGCGTGTGAGTTCTAAGCAAAGTTGAAAGATTCTTGCAACGATTTTGCAAGGAGCCTAGCCGGGTTGCTGGCTCTTTGTTCCCCATGTATTTTCTTGTCTTGCTCTCGCGTTCGCGGTCTCCTTTTTTTGCTGGTAGTTATTCTTGAAAGCTCAGCAGCAGAGTTCGTAGAAGCACTGGATCGAGGTTGGAGCGCAGGAGTCGCGGTTAAGTTTCCGATCGCGAGTTCTCGATGCCTCAAACCCTTTTCTACGCAGCGAAAGAGCGGTTCCGCACATCCAATTTTTTTTCTCTTTTTCGTATACGCCAAACATCGCTAAGAGCAAAGAATGTGCGCGCGTGTGTGCGCGAGAGAGAGAGAGAGAGAGAGAAAGGGAGAAGGATCAAGAAACTGGAACTTTTTAATCCCGTGGAAACTTTTCTTCTTGCGAGGCCAACCCCCTGTGGCCGCAACCACAGTGTCACAGAGCCACCTCCACGTTCGACCTTTTCTGCGAGTAAAGAGAAAAAAAATGAATAAGGAGCAAGAAGAGAGAGAGAGAGAAAAAGAGCTTCTGCTTTCCGACAGTTGGTGCAAGGCAAAGCTTGAACTCTCGTAGTCTCCTTCGTTGTTTATATATACGTATGTACAATACTGCTTCTACGAGATGTCGGACCCACCAGAGAAAGTCGGCATTACCGGAAGCTTGTAGAAAGCACGAGGGTTGTTTGAGCAAGTTGAAATTGCAGCTAGCAAGAGAGAGAGAGAGAGAGAGAGAGAGAGAAAAAAGAGGAATAACTACGACGACGAAGACGACGACGAAGGCGATACGGCTTAACCTGTTTATGCGAAATAGGAAATAAGTTTAAGTGCGAGCGGGAGCCACTTCTCTCATAGACCACCAGGGGTCTTTTCAAGAAGGGGTGAGTTTTCATAAACTGGAAAGCAGCGGTAATATGAGAAACACGGAAAATCCTCCGTATGAAAGATTAATATTTCAGAGGTAAAATGATGCAAATAATAATAATTATAACTATTTTCATAATAACTCTCCCAATAATAATGAGAGTAATTGAAAAAAATAATAATAATGATGGTATTAAGATGAAACGTGAATATCATGAGACGAGGCGACATGATTTGGAATGCTCTCCCTCGAATTTACGAATAATTTGAAGTCTCGGAGCACAGACACATCGGACACTCTACATTTTAATAATTCTCGCGAGCTCAACAGGAATGAGAATTTTGAATTTCTTCAAATAAAGCACTCTATAAAAAGAAGCATTGTAATATTTTCCATAGAATTTATATACTCAAGAAATAATTGTACGGTTTCGTGTATTTCACATAATAAATTATAAATAATTTTTTAATCGTCAAATTACTATGCGCGACGAAGAATATATGCGTATTTTAATTATAAATTCGATGGCACGTATCTGCTGTTGAAATAAAATTCTCCCAGGCTTCAAGGGTCTCGATTTCAACGATGGAACCAATGCAAAAATAATTAAACAGTGTGATCATAATTGCCCGATCAAATCGTGACGAGATATCTCGCTCGTTGATGACGCACTGGATTGAAAAATTTCGCTTCGTGTCGAAGGTCATGGATTTCGAAGTGGTTTGTTTGAGAAAGGCGAGTAGAGTAGTCGGGAGGAAAATTGAAATTCATGCTCGTTACAGCATGAAATTCGTTTAGATTCTGTAGTTATTAATGGCACATAAAAGCTCGTATTGAATGTCCGTAGTCGCCTAGCTCGCGATAAAAATTTAGAAGTCAATCAATAATTTAAGAGCAATCAGTCACAGCCGCCTCGCTGATCGATCTGTTTTCAATATTTATTTACCGATATAGCGCCCAGTTACTAAACAAACATTGAATATAGTCATAAACGAGTTGCCAGATAAATCATGCCAGACTTTTTCACAGACATGTAATACGTCCTTGATTTTCATCGAAGCTCTTTCCAATTTCTCGCTTTTTCTTTCTCTCCCGCTTTGACGAAACTAGGAGCGCCTCACCAGCGAGGGTGAATACAATTTTAATATTTATGAAGCAATCGCTCCCCGCGCGAGAAGCAGCTTCGTTTACTCGTCAAACTATTTTTATTTATTTATTTCTTTTCTTCCCGCACACACCCAACCCACGTACATCGACACACTTTTTTATCAATCAGCCCTCGAACTCGACGCCTGAATTCTCCATTTGCATCTTGTGCCCATGTTGTACCTCACGAGTACACATCGCTTTTCTCGATCGATTGGACGATATTTAGTCGAAAAGCTTCTATAGCCCAGCGAAAGCGTCGCATCGACGCGCTCGATATTGCGAAAAATCAGAAATCAAGCGTCTTTCTTCCTTCTCGCTTATCGTCGTTATTTCTCTGACTTTGGAAGTGCGCCGGTTCTTCGTAATAATTCATCACGCAGTGAACCAGCTCGTGCAATTGGTGGATGAATGTTCGCTTGCGCGAATAAAGGCTCGATACAGATACGCTTCGACGTGACTGCAGAGCTCGGCCTTGAATATGCACATCGTAATGGGCGAATATTCGTCGAGAGCATGGAACGAAAACAGCGGTGCTGGTCGCATTGATTCTAAGCGCACACCTCCCGACGTTGTATCCTCTGCTGGCTTGTTTTTCCTCCATTTTTATTCTCACTTTGCCCCTTTTTTAATGCAGCCCGAGTGCGCGAAAGGGGTTGGAACTATGAGGGTACAGATGCGAGTCGAGCCGATAAGGTTACACGGCAAAATCGTCGCGCCTCGTTCTCTGACCTCCCACGTTCTCGACTCGTTCGAGCACTCTGCGCGTGTATGTTTTCCTCGGGAGTTTCGTCGGGATCGAGAGAATAAACCAGAAACAAAACCAAACACGGGAGAGGCGAAATGAAACGGGAGAAAGCGAGAAGTGGAAAAAGAGAAGAAAAGTTCGGAATGGAAATCGGGGGAAATATAATATTTATAGGAAAAAACGAGGTCCGATCGCTTGTGTGAACGCTATTTGCATATCCGTATTTACAAATTATTTATGTTTATGCAAAAATATGTATGCATAAATATGAATTTCGCTCGCATTGATTATCTATTTTTCAACGTTTCCGCATCCCGGTTCACTATCGCTGAAATATTTAATTAAAGTCTTAGCAAGCATGCATAAAACTGCGAGGATAAAAAATCTCTTCGGCGCATCTCTGCGTCATACATTCTAATGAGTCTATCAAAGTCTACGCCAGACTCACAAAGTCAAAATCATCCGATCGATGCATTGGTTTTTTTTACGAGCTATATGACAGAGGCGAAAGAGGGTGTGAAGCCTCTGCGAATCAGGGAATCTCGGCGGGTCCTCGGCTTCGGATTATCCTTTCATGAGTAAATATTTCGGCGCGGACATGGGAAAAATCATAGTGTGCAATGAAATATGACAGGGGTTTGAGGGGATAATAAATAATTTGAATTTCAATGTTCGTTTGAATGAACGATGACGACGGATTTTTATTTATCCTCTCGTCCCTCTCGACGTTCGTTCGAAACAGTTGGCATTTCAGCTGATATCAGCAGAACTTCGACTAGCAGCTTTTTGACGAATCGCCGATAGCTGCTTTCGCACGTTATAAAAAAATTTCACTTTTATTCGTAATATTTTCCATCCTCGACTCCGACCAACCGATTTCTCCGAGTTCGTAGGTTCCCCGTCGATTTATAGAGATTCTGTATAATCGAGTAGCGTCGAGGGGGGGGGGGGGGGGAGGAGGAGAAGTTATAAGTACAAGGATAAACGTTAAGGGAAAAAAGTGTGATCGGGGCGGAGATAAACTGTACGCTGTGGGGTTGGTGAACGGATAAAAACCGGAGCGAAGGAGAAGAGAAAAATGGAGAACGAGGTTCATCTATAAAGATCCCGTATAGTTATACACATCGAGAAAATGAAGAGAGAAAGAGAGCGTGCGGTGAAGATTTTCAACTTATGTAAATGTCTCTTCCTCCTGAAGCGTATATTACAGTGTATGATAACACGCGAGGTTGCCCGACGATATTGTCAGGTGAAAACTTATCTATATTCACCCACGGATGAATATAAAAAGTTCGCAGGGTCCAGAGGAGACCGACACGATATGGGGAAGGATACTTTTCACCACTCGAGCGTTTATATTACAAAAAGGACTTTCACCCAAATGCAAACTTTTCCTTTACTTTTTCCTCCCCAATCTCCCCCTCCCCTGATTCGTCAGACTCGTTATACGCTTTTGTGAATTCGCAATTTTCATTGTACATCGCACTACAATGAAAATATATTTTCTAGAGCATTTTGCAGCGCAGAAGAAAAAAATGATACGTAGAGAAGGACAGAAAGGAGTAGAAAGTAGTTGGTATCAGCTGCGATAGGAGACTAACGAGAGCGGAGTTTCGAACTTTTCATTCCTTCATTTTGTATACGTTGCTTTTTTCAACCCACACCTCGAAAAGTCGAGAGCTATGGGATTTTCTGAGTAGAATCAATTACAAATACTTGTATCGTTGACGCAATCAAATTCGTTGCAGAAAATACGTTTTTTAACGGATAATAATTCTGGCCGATCGACAGTCAAATGTTCGTCGGTTTTCAAGTCGTTACTCTGTGTACGAATCCACTCGATATCGAAAACTATGTATGACGAAGCAGTGAAATTTTATTTCACATTTACGCCCTCGGCCCTCGCGCATTTCCGAATTTGATTTCGCTACAGAGCGAAATGTATCTAATTTTCATATTTAATAGCCAACGATAAATTTAATTCGACATGGAACGACATGTATACAAGTGTACGTGATAATCGACGATTTTATGGGAGAGTAGGGAGGTAGAGAGTAAAACGCTGAATCGGAAATGGCTTATCTCGCTGATGAGGCGAGACTCCCAGGGAGAGCGATCCACCAGGAGAGAAAGAGGGCCAAATCGAGGGTGAATTCGTATCGCATGACCACGATGAAATCGGCCACGAGGAAATTGTTGAAGCGAGTTCGTTAAGCGTGTGGAAAGAGAAAAAAACGTAAAACAGAGACCAATAAAAGGAAAAAGAAAGATAAAGAGGGAGAGAGAGGAAGAAGAAAAAATTAGGAAATGCTATGAACAAGAATATGAGGACTGAGAATCGTGTTCTGGATTCAGTCTCAGTCTTGATGCTACTTTGCCAATTTCCCGAGACGTATCTCGCCCCGTTCTTTTCTCGAGGACGAGTACGACAGTTTGAATTCCTAATAAGCGAATTTGTTAAACGGCGTGCAACCGAGTTCATACAGATGGCATCCCGATTTCGAATTCTCTCGCCGACTCTCCTCGCATCCCTTCGCCTTCCTCGATCCCATTCACGCTGGTTGTATGTGTGCGCAGTTAAACGGATGTAGAATCACTTAAAAATTCAACGAATGATTACGAAGCGAGGAGTGCCGGGAGAACGAAGGAAAAAAGTTAAAAAAATGGAATCCGAGAAAGCACGCTGGTGGAGAGCGAACGACGATTATTCAAAGGGAAATTCCCCATTACAGCTCGATTACTCACTCGGCAATCGGCGGAAGTGAAACTCCGGAGCTTTAATTCATTCGGCGAAATGCTTCATTATATTAATTACTGGCTTTACTAATTATCCAATCACCAGGCGTACTCGTGTGTGCAATAACTTTGCATCAACAAAATTTCGAGACCAACGTTTACGAGGCTCTCGAATATCGTTCCAGGTTTATTCCAAACGAGACGGAAGTCGCCCAGTCGGATTCGAAGCTCTCACAACCTTGTTAAAATACTTCTGGGGCTTGATCAAATTTTATGCAACTACTCTTGATTTAATGGGACCTTAACTGGATATTAAATTTTAATAAATAAACATGAAATGTCTCATATATACTGAACCTTTGATCCTTAACGACACACTGCTTCGCTGAGCTTTTTTTCTCTCCTTTATCAACGAGCTCTCCTCGATTCGTGAAACCTTTAGTTTCGTTACACTTTTATTGGGCTATCGATATAAATTTTCCTCAAAAACTTTATACGGTTACAACATCGAGGTAAATTTTGAAATTTATCAGAAGAATAATAACGATGCGCGTAGTCCGATGGAAATGATAAAAAAATGAAACAAAACTGTCGAACACAATAAATAGAGAATCCAATAATTATTCGTTGACGAGAAGATCGTGTGCAATTAAAAAGCCTGGGATACGTTTGTTCTGGAAACAAAAATTGGAAACAAAACCAGCCGCGCTATTCACGTTTTGACAAATATTAGCTTACAGAGTTTTTTTTTCGATATAAAACAACAAGTGAAAAAGCATTTGTACATTTGTTATAAATATTGTCAGCTCAAGGTTCAAAGATAAATACACGCAGTCTCGCGTGTGAAATGTTGATAATTTTTCACCGAGCATGCACGAGCTTGGCATCGTGTTTTCAGGGTGTGAGTGAACGAGACAGAAAGTACAGAGAATGACACTTCAGTAGGGAGAGAAAACGGCTATTCAACTGGGGTTGATGCTGAACACAACATTCCGCGAAGGGTGAGAAACAATGAAAAAAATATGATAAAGAACCGTGGGTGTTTGACAGACCTGAGTCTAGCGAATCTCTCGTGCCTCGTGATAAATAGCAGTGCTTATCAACCTGAGGAACTTGAGAGCATGTTTGCTGTCAGATCGTTCCATTAATTGCACTCGGCGACTCGTGAACCGAGCAAGTTATACAATAAAATCGAATTTCCACGTATATGGGAATGCAATCTTAACGAATCTCTTTTTTGATCATGCAAATTCGAAGGATACACGCGCTCATGATAAATGGAAGAATGTGAAGCTACGTTTTGATCACTTGAGCTGAAAGCTTCTGCATCGATCATTGTAAATATGTTTGTGAGAAAAAGAAATCCGTATTTATAAACGACAAAGGTATAGCACGATGATAAAACGATATGAAGCGTAATGATGAATTGCGACTCGATCGCGATTCGTAATAATGTATTTGCGGAAGAATACGAAGGGATTCTTCGAGAATATTGAACCGTCAATCTTTCTGTTCCCATTTTCATTCGAAATCCCTCAGTGTTGTCTGTCTGTCCATCGATCAGACTCGACTCATTGAACCTGCGAGTGCAACGCTTTTTCATTCTTCCAATCTCCGTCTTCGAGTATAAATATTCGAGAAAATTTGAAATGTATATAAACATATTTAGAATGGAAATGCATGTTTGCGAGGCGGACCGTTCGCGATCGAAGAAAACGGCACGAAAGAATGGCCGGTGAAGGATATTCTTTCTCAAGCTTGACGGTAGATGCGCCTTCGTTATTTATTTCGAAGGTTTCGCGCGCGCGCGCGCGAGAGAGAGAGAGAGAGAGTCTCTGCTTTCTTCGATTCGTTTTTCTCCGAACTATTTTTCCAGTGAAATGGCGTCGAACCGCGAACGAGAACGCGAATCGTCGTGTCGAAGTGGAGCGAGCGCGGAGGCTCGAAGGGTGGTGCGAACAAAGCCAGGAAATGCTGGGGATGTATGCGCGATCGCAGGAGACCGATCGTGGTATCGAGGAGCGAAAAGAACACGAGAGCCTCGATGGAATCGAGGCAATTCTTTTCAGGAACGATGCGCACTGCATGGAGAAGACACGCTTTAGTGTCCTGACGCGCCACGTCCTTCGGGAACAAGGATTCGAGACGACGTCGAGTCGCGGTCGAAGAGGATAGAGAAAGAGAGGAAAATCAGAGGGAGAGGGAGAAGGGGAAGGAGCGAAAGGGGGGTGGTTGAGGATAAGAGGGAGACCGCGAGCAGCGGCGGCGGGGGGGGGGGGGGGGGAGACGAGATACGTTCCATTCCGTCGTATCCTCTCGAGCGACATTCGTTATTACCCCCGAGCTCTCTATCTCTCGACGGGGAAACGCGGACGAGGTCTTCGCGATTGCAAAAGGGTGCACACGAGCGATCCTGGGCTTGAGAGGTTGGCTTTCACGGGCAGCGGGGCACACGAGAGACCACGACTCTGCGATGTGTGCTTCCATTCGTACAGATACGTCCATATCTATAGATAGATAGAAAATGCGAAATATAAGAACGGACACGCGCGCAATATGAGGATACGAGAGAGGAGAAAACCGAGGGCCGGTCCAACCTATTATTCCTGCCTGATTTTCTTACCAGAGTTCACAGTGGCGTGCGGCTACCTCAGGCCTCTCTTCTATACACGCTGAGAGAAAGAAAATGGAGGAATCACAACGTGAAACCTCGACCGGGAAAACCGTACACACAACCGCGGGACCAAGTCTTTGAAACGTATCTTGCTTCAGGGCGCTTGCAACTCGTTCTCCCCGTACCCTCGGAGGACTTGCTTTGTGTTCCAGTGGCTATATGTGTATAGCGAAGAACAGCGAGGTCTCTTGCTTATAGTTTCTATTCTCATCGCTTCTACCTTATACCCTTCCGTGCCAGTGAATCCCCTACAGCGGCCAGATCAACTCATACGGCGTGAATGTTCCCATGTTTTTTTCGTCTCAAGTGGAAAACCATTCATTCTTATTTTTCGCTATTTTTTCTTCCATTTTTTCGTTCAAGCTCGCACGAAGTATTTTATTCGAACTTCGCGGTTCTAATGGTGGCTCAGACGGTCGCGTGTGAATATGTCCGTTGACCGGCGGATCACCGACCGCATTCCTTCGTTGACGAATCAACGAAAATGATTCTCGTTGGAATAGAATAATTGACAGCTGACTTTCAAATGATGAAACAATCCGTCTGTTGCAACACTGCGAATAGTCTAATCTGACAGAGAAAAGTGGAGAATATTATACGGCTCGCAACATATTATTCCGGTACAGAATAATCCTTCTTTCACATGGGACTGTAAAAAATAAATTATTCGTAAGCACTGGTGCAGCATCCCTCGCGAGATAAATGCAGATGGTAATCACTTAATCAGCTTACTAGTTTACTCAAATAGAAAATGAAAAACGAAGGAGATAAGTTGGAGCACCGGAGTACACATTTGGTAGAATTTCGAATAAAACTAGCCTCCGATGTGCACGTAGTACGTGTATGGTGCCAAAGTCTCTTTTATAATCCATGCATGAAGATTTCCCGGGTGAGCTCTTCATATTTTTTGTGTGGTAAAAACGTCTGGGTTTAACGTTGACATTCTGTTGTACATGGATAACAAAAGACTGTAGCATTCCAGCTCTCGCATCCGTGCCACGTATCAGCATCAGCTTAGCTTGCTTTTAGCTTTTGGCTTAACCATACGTACAATTTGCTCCGGTAAATTTGCTGCCGTGGAACCATCCTTTTTTTATTTCATATACGTTCGTTTCCTTCTCTCTTCCAGTTTCCCTCCTTCGCTCGTGCCGTATGCTATCCTTATTAAACCCCTTTCACATCCCTCAACTCTCGTTCCTCCATTTAGCCGAGTTTTTTTTTCCCTTCCTGGATCCCCATCCGGTGCAAAGTCATTTTCCACAAGGCCGATTTTCTAAATGTTCATATTGGTAAGAGCTTCTGGTTCGCAAGTCGGTAAGTCGTTACGTGCGGGACAGTTGGGATTCACGGTTGAAGAGACAAAAGTTGTGATTGTTCGGGTCGGTCAGGCGGGCCGAGCGAACGACGAATGTGTATATAGGGAATTTGAAACAAGAAGGTAAAGAACGAGGGGAAGCGGAATGGTCTTTCGGTATACGGTGCAGGAGCGAGGATTTCTCCTGCGCCGAATATTGCACCGGTCCATTGAAAGTCCTGAGAGCTTTTCCGCGGGTCTTAAGGAATCTGAGAGAAAATCTCGAGGATATAAAGTGCGCGGTTTGTATGGATCGGTCAGCCGCAAAGAGCCGGCAACCTTTCCCGCATATTTTAGCTTTCTAAAGATTTTCCTTTCACGGGGCGAGTGCTTGGGCGAAGAGGACACAGGCTTGTTTAGTCGAGCAAAAGGTCAAGCTGCTTCGCTCTGACGATGATTGCGGAAAGCTCCTTTTTCGCTGCGCGCACGTGAACGTCTTATCGGAACACGTTGCGCCCTCTTCCCTCGCTCTCTTTCACTCTTTCAATCTTCTGTTTCCCGGATCTCTCTTTCATTTGATTCTGTAATCGGTTTTGGACGACCGCGCCACCATCAAAGAGAGTGGATCGCTATATCCTGGCTATTTCCTGGATTATCTGACTGCTTTGAAAATAAAGAAACGCATCCATACTGCTCTTCAGCGTGAGAAGAAAGCGGAAGAGGAAGAAAGAGAAAATGAGTGTATCTAAAGTGGAACGTTTCAGAGGTCTGTGCACCGAGCAGAATGTGACTTGAAAGAACCAAGCCGATTATTCGCGGACATACGAGTATACGTACGAGGATTCGATGCGCACATAAAAACTTGTGCCGTATACAGCGGATAACTATTTACCGATGTTCCAAGTGGAGTTTCGATTCGAGCCTGAGTTTATAGTTTATAGCGACTATAGCTTTTGGCTGCAGCAACGTCCCTTTCCCAAAGAGTGTGGGAAAACGGTCAAAAAAGTGACGCGACGAGCCGAAGGATTTCCCCACACAGGAGATCGTAGATGAACGTGACGATTGTACACATGTGTGTGCACATGTAAAGATCTTAAATTGCTCACGTAAAGTGGAATCGTATTGCTAAACGTCCTGGAAATCTTAGCGATAGACCAAGATCTGGCTGAAGTTGTTGGTGAGGTGACAGATAGTGGTCGTTTTGCAGGCACCATTGGCGATCGGCCATCCCATCTTGGTGTCCCCGGTCAAACACATGCCGGATGCAGAGGGACCCCGAGAACTGCTGATAGCTAGCTAGTTGGCCATTTCTTGCCAAGGCCAAATCACACTGTTCGGATCGGAAAACTGGCCAAGATATACGCCATTGGAAAGAAAAATTTCACGCGAAGAGTTAAGCGCCAGAAGGAGGGAAAAAGATTCCGGAAGTGGCGTCTGCTTCGGACTCTAGGCTCTCTCCGCTTTTCCACATGCCTGCACACTCTCGACAGCCACCTTGGCTCTCTCCATTCTCCAAACCTCCTGTATATATCCAGGACCATACGAAGAATCTTTAACGCTCGAGGTCGCCTGGAGTGGCGATGCCGAACGGTACCGTTGCGCACAAGTCTGCTGGTCCCTTTTACGATCCAGCGGAATCTGCGAGGAATCGAGAGGAGGGGAGGGAAGGATTCGGAGCTTTGAAACCTGGAGCTGTGCTGGTCTTAACTGAGCGTCGGAAGATTCCCCGATCCAGGATTTGGTCGTTCTGGGTTATCGGAAGGGATTATACGTATTACGCTCATACATCGATGGCTCGAGTTCACAAAGGCTTCGGAAATGGAGCTTTCCGACCAAACATACGCCTCTTCGACGCTTCGACCGCTTACATGTCTGGAGATATGAAAGGGATAAAGGTTTTTGGGAATCTCAACGATTGCTGTTACTCGCGCGAGGACTATACCTCCATCCAGTCACCCTCCTCATAGTCGCGCCAAAGTTCCAACCTGTACGAGATTTCTCCACTTTCTTGAAAATATACAGGAGAGAGTGTGTCTCAAACTCCTCAATAGCTTGCACTCCCTTCGTCTCCCTGTGGCTCCCCAACGAACCCCCCCACGTATACATATCTTCGTCGTCTCGTCGCGTTTTCTCTCGAATCTCTGGTCTTTGCGATTCTAGAGCAGCTGATACTCCCCTAGGTATATAGAAAATCTGCACAGCACCGCAGAGTACAAGACCTTCGTTTCACTGTGGGAGTTTCTCCGGCCATCCAGTTCGCATCAATTTTTCAAGTCGCGTATCTCCGAGAGTACACCAATCCCCTTTCGTTCGATGTCCCCTCGTCCTCGCAACTATATACTTTAAAACCTAACTCGATGCGCTATATATACGACGAGAATGAAACCTAAGAAGAAGGGGATACAGAAGAAAGCTCAAGCATATCGACCGAAGATCGAGGTAACACCGGAAACTACGAAAACTGCTCCTCTGTACTTTTCTCAGAAGACTTTCCTTCAGTTTCGAATCGTCTCAAGTAATAAAAATCGCACTCTCAACTCGATCGAATTCTTATCCTTACTCAGCCCCCTCTCTCTCTCTCTCTCTCTCTCTCTTGTTCTCGGTCTCTTACCTCCGATGCGAGTTACTCTATTGGCCTGCATAAGCGATACAATCGAACTTTTCGTAAGCATTTATTTTCTACAATACCGTTCCAAGGAGAGATTTTTATAGAGTAAGTTACCTGGAAACTCTGATGATTATTTGTCAAAAGTTTATGCAAAAATGTTGAGCAGTAGGTATGAAGAAAAATGGTCGGTTATAAGGAAAGGAATGATTTAAGGTAGTTCACGCTCTAAACGATTTTCGTAAGAAAGTCTTGAAATTTACACAGCGTTTAAATGGGTAGTCGACTCACACGCATATCAAATTTTAAAGGGTTCGTCTTTTTGGTTATTGAGATAAACGTGTTTAAATGTAAAGAAAAATACACGTGGTTATAGGGACTGTGCGTAGAAAATCGTTTATCTTTCCATATAACGAACGAACGCTTCTTACGAAGTTTATGAAAAAGTACACAATAACAATGAAAGTTTGGAAAAAAATCGAGACGATTGTCTTACTAGTAATACAGATATATTGCACGGAGAGATTTTTATAGCAAAAATTACTATGTTTTTATAGTAACGTCGATATTATAATAATAATCGCTACAGAGTGTGTCAAATAATGCAAAAGTTTGGGGAAGCACTACCACAGTTCATAGTAAATAACGCGCTGTACTATATCACAAAATGAACACCGAGCGAATTTTGATCAAAAACATAGTAAATAATGAAATGATTTGATGAAAATTTAGGAGATAACATAGCAGTCGTTTCTCTGTGCTATACGAAAAATTGCATAGTTTCGTATTTTCCCTTTTACCGCACTGAATTTTGCTCAATAACATAGCAAAATTCATGGGCCCACCAATTATACGAGGCGTTGCGAGTATAAACATGAAAATGAACCAGTGGCACATAGCAAAATTTCAAACAATTTGTCCAGTCCGATTCACCAATTTTTAACATTTCGTCAAAGACACGAGTGACATTCGGATATCGATACATCGTTCGACGTAAGAATGTCGCAGACCTAAATTTTGCCTGTCGTACATAGTAAAATTTGAGAGAACTGCTTTCGGCATCAAAATTACTATGCGCACTTTGGTGAAATGTAATATAATGGCGATATAGAAGAGCGCTGCTACAAAACATAGCAAATTTTTCTAGCAAATTCATCCGAAATATTCGTATAAAAGTCTCTCCGTGTACGTTAAAGATTTAACGAAATTGATAAAACGAGCACTCGTAACATTTACTTATTTCGGCATTTTGTGTCTTTCTGGCTTGGGCCATTCTTGTCATATAGCCCTCTGTATTTTTATTAACACTTTTTTCTTTATCAATTCTCCTTTGTGTTGTCCCTTTGCGTTCTTTAATGCGATTTTTCATATAAAAAACTATAGTATTTTAGCCAGGAACGAATGAAATTATTATTGGTTCAGTCTTTCAATTATTGGCTCGTAATTTCACTCGCCAAAAGACAAGTTGAAAAAATGTATTTACAGTTTTGAATTAACAACTCTGACATTAATTTAGAGTGATAACATCTTAAATTAGGAAGTAAAAATCGATCCAATCTAGACACACCCATAAAATACGATTCTTCGAGTACGTTCTACCTTAAGAAAACGACAGCCTAAGAATTCGAACAAAAACTAATTAGGTGGAACATTTTGGAGAATCAGGTTAAAGAACATCAGACTACGAGTTGCACATTTTTCTCTACCCCACAACTGCCTTTCATCGCTGGATATGAAGGAAAGGTGCTTCGAATTTTTGTACCTGCAATTTATGGAACGGGGTTGAAAAAAGTCGTATATTCGTATTCAGTGCGGCGTTTCGCGGGACTTTACGATAATCATTGGACGTGTCTCGATCGACGAAATAGGGAAGTTGACGGGGCCATGAAGAGTGCGGGGGTGGGGGGGGGGGGGGGCTGGCGAACGAGATGAGGAGCTGGACCAGTCAGTGCTCTACGTGACTTTCGTCACGCGACTTTTACTCTTTATCTCATTTTGTTTTCTCCCCCCATCTCTTTCCTACTCTCAGTTATATAGAGTTGTTCGAAGCGAGGTTCGAAGCAGGTTTTTTTCCTCTTACATTTCTCATCACGAAAGTTGCACGGAATGAACAGTCACTAAAGCTTTAGTTACTTCGTCTCGACTGTATTCAAAGATTTGAGAAGCGCGAAACACGACGAAACGAACGACATTCACAAAATGCTTGAGAGAGAGGGAAAAAGTGAGAAAGTGGGGGATGGATGGATGCGGAGATGCAGAGAAATACGGAGGAAGCGTAAAGCTCATGGGCTCTTGCGTGGGCGTAAAGATTGGATTAATTTATCGAGTGGAACGTTGCTCTCTCGTGGCACTATGAGTCATACTTGCTCTCCGTTGTTGCACGTGCATGTATATTCATCTTTTCCACGTATTCATCGCCGTCTCGAGCTTTTCCGGGCATCGCTAATAACGAAATGTTAAATGAAGGCGGGAGTGACGGCGAAAAACAACGTTTTAAAATAAACCTTATGCTGAATTCATTCATAAAAAAATGACATTTCAATCTCAATCTAACGAAATACGATGAAAAATTGTGTTCTTTCCACGTTTATTCTTTTACTCTCAGTCCTGAGCAGACTATTCCGTAAACACGCCGCTCCACTGGATCCGAATCATATTGTGGTCGGATTAAAAGTGCCACGCGTATCACAAGAGTCCAGCAAAAGCCCGGAGTGCGGTGTTCTTAGTCAACGCGGACGTTAAAAAATGACTCCGAATATAAAAAGCAGAGAGCAGAAACGATAAGAGGAAAAAAGAGAATAGTAAATACTCCGTACGAGGTACGAGATTCCCGGACGTCAAGAGAAAATTCAACAGTCGTTTCTGTTTTTTCTCCGGCTTTTTTTTTGCCTTCGTCAACGTGACGTAGTGATTGGAGTGAGAGGAAATGAGATAGAGAGAAGGAAGGGAGAGACTTTCGTATCGTATTCTCTGTACATCCACACTGTATGTGCTCGACTTTATCGCTCCTCCAGCTTCACATAAAATAAACATACATACCCCTCTCCATCTTTCTCTTTATTATTGTTGTATATATGAAGAATGAAGAACATATAGAGACGTACCACTTTATATATCATACACGCATAGCAGCTGAGCTCGTTAAAATAACAGCAGGCAAGCAGCGGAGAGAAAGAGCGGGAGAGAAAAAGGCGAAGAGAATAAGGGAGAGAGCGAGTGTGTGAGAGAAAGAGCAAACCGAATACGGCGTTTCCTGGATTTAAGGATGACTATTCGAAAGCCAGCACTCACCCTCAACCCTTGGAATATTATATTATACTCCAGCAAATCTCGGCGTATATCCATAAAGGAAAAGGTTGTAAAAAATTCGGTTGAGAACAGAGATCTCTCGCCAGAGCAAAGGGAAAGTGCATTTTCCTCTACGATTGTGTCTTGATACCGGAATCATCTGATACAAATACGTTGGTTGTTAAATTAGCACATTCGTGAGATGCGTACACCCGAAACAAAAATATTTTTCCTGTTTTTTTATTAGCGATAGTTTACGCCAAAGGAATACTCAGTGCTTTATGATCTGCAATGAAATGCTTTACATCGGCTCTCGCGCGAAAGGAAAATAAAATGCACGACGATGCTTCTCGAAAACGCAACCCCCGCCTCGGAGAAAAACGTTCCCGCACCGGGACCGCGAGCATTAAAAAACGAAATGATCCGTATCACCCGGAAGTGGTTTCATGCAAACGGTACCGCCATGCGCTCCCAGCGATATGCATACATGGAACGACTATTTTTCACTTGAAGGGCTTCACGTGTCGAGGACCAAACGATACGCCGACACGGTCAATGTAAATTTACTACCGAGAATTATAAAGGGAATAATCAGGTGGCTCGCAATAGAGACCGCCGCCTGAATCAACATACCACAGGGATGTTTATTTGTTTGGACTGTTGAGAGTTTCGAATGCCAGCACCGATCTCGATCTCCCTGATCACACCAATCTCGTTATGTACGATGTGCAGCCATTTCAATCGGGCAACATCGATATTCAGCATGATACACTCACGCTCGTCCCCACACAAAAGATTCTCTGTACACATTGTCCGATTCCATTCACTTGTCTATTCATTCTCGTGACTGTGTGTACACAGTGAGAATCATTTTTCCTGTAAATTCAGACGACTCTAATGACTCTCGTCTGTAAACTGCGATTGGATGCCAACCGCTGATTTCTCAACGATTTTTCTTATCGCGAGGCGCGCAAGATCGTGAACGAAATAAGCTTTCTTCCTGGCTAGGCTGGGCCTCCCCATGGTCGAGAGGCGTCTGCGTTTTTTGCGGTTACTCGATTTAATGAAAGTCTACAAAATATGCCAAGACTGCGGATGAACTTTCGTTCAAAATGAAACATTACGGATTTGCTTTCTGTCGAGCGGCCCGCTTCAAGCGTTTCATCTATTCGAGACTTCACAAAAAAATGAGGGAACAGCCAATTACAAGGGAAAATTTGGCTGACAACAAAGTCGGGAGCAATCGCGTCTGAAATGAAGAGCCTGGCAATTCGTCGAGTAGCGCGTACCTGTTCCCTTCAATCATCCCGCGTTGCATAACGAAGCAGCGAGCGATTGGGATGCTGTAACAGATTAGTCATGCATTCCTAAAGGGAGAGAGACCGAGAGGGAGTCCAAGAGAGAGAAAGAGAAAGAGAAAGAGGGGGAGAGATAGGAACAAGGCTTGGTTGCGTGGCTATCTCGTTAGCGAATAGGTCCTCGAGAAAACGGACGAGTGTATGTACAACTGGCGATGGTCGAACGGATGTTGCTTTCTGTGAGGGTTCACGATGGCTGGCGGGCTCTCGTACAAGTGAGGGATGGTATACAGGATGCGAGTACCACGTTGCAAGATTTACGACGCGCTACGGATTTCGGGACGTCCGTGAGGGTGTAGTTTGGAATGAGGGGGTAGCTATTGGGGGTGAAAAGGGATGTGCTTCTCGTTTTCGCTTGTGTACGCGCGATGGTCAAGTTACGCGTTCGCTGTTTCGTACACAGGGTGTCCCGTGAGTAAAACAAGCGATCTCGAGTTACTTTTTTTCTTTAAAGTATCGAGGAAACGTTTTTTCCTGATGCTCTTTAAGGAGGCAACGCTTGTGAAACTTTGGAGAAAATAAGGCGTCGAATCTCGCATGTGAAAAAATCACAATTTCGCTCAGTTTCACTCAGGACGATCCCCTCTGCTGACCATAAAAATTAGAGGATCTTCTTATGGCACACCATCCAAGTTTGCATCGGAGCGGTTCCATCAGGTTCTTCGCGAGGAGGGGGATGCGAGAAGAAAGGGTTTTAATGGTGGAGATGCACTATAGATACGCTGTAGAGAAATGCGGTTCCATTTCTTCAAGAGTCTCGTCATTTTTTATCCGCAAATATAATGCTCTTCACTCATCATTTCTCCATCTTTCCTTCTTACTGTTCTCAATCTTTCTGTGTATCAAGCTGCTCCTCCGTTTTATCCTCACAACAGATAAATTTCATGCTGACACACTCACACGCGCGCTGAATCAAATGCTCGCGAACAAAAGGTCGTAATATCCCGAGGCTCGTAATCCAAACAGATTCCTCTTACGCCCTTGTCCATTTTATGGAAACTCATAGCAGCGCCCTACACGCACGCTCGGGATGAAAGAACGAACGTGACGATGATTGATGAGTCAACTAAACGAGGGGAGTGTAGCGCATCGGGGATCATCGCACGACCAAAACGATGCTGGGACGGAGGGAACTTCTACTTTTTCGGATCTACAATATTTCGAATAAAAACGAGGGTCGGTGAAACGTGGAGAGTTTTTCACGTGCGGAAATAATACCAAGTTACTTTTCCATCGATCGTCCATCGTACTGCGGTCATAATTAATTGACTCCTTCGCGAAATAAAAAAATATACAATCGAAACTTTTTAGTTTGATTAAGGTAGACCAGGCCCGAAGGATCGTATTTTATGGGTGTCTAAATTGGGTCGATTTTTACTTCCTAATTAAAGATATTATCACTTTAAATTAATGTCAGAGTTGTTAATTCAAAACTGTAAATACACTTTTTCAACTTATCTTTTCGCGAGTGAAATTAACCCAAAATTTCATCCGTCCCTGGCTAAAATACTATAGTTTTTTATGTGAGAAATCGCATTAGAGAGCGCAAAGGGACAACACAAAGGGGAATGGATCAAGAAAAAAGTGGTAATAAAAAGACAGAGGGCCATATGACAAGAATGGCCCAAGCGAAAAAGACAGAAAATGCCGAAATAAGCAAATGCGAGGTTACGAGTGCTCATTTTACCAATTTCGTTCAATCTTTAACGTAATATATCTGTATTACTAGTAAGACAATCGTCTCGAATTTTTGCCCAGATCTTCATTTTATACTACATTGTTATTGTGTACTTTTTCATAAACTTCGTGAGAAGCGTTCGTTCGTTATATGGAAAGATAAACGATTTTTTGCGCATGGTTCCTATAATCCGATGTATTTTTTTCATATTTAAACACGTTTATCTAAATAACCAATGAGACGAACCCTTTAAAATTTGATTTGCGTGTGAGTCGACTACCCATTTAAACTCTGTATAATTTTCAAGACTTCCTTAAGAAAATTGTTTCGTGCATGAACTACCTTAAACGGACCGCTGCGAGACGACCATGCAAACGTCAGTTATTTTTGGTGAAAATGTCTCGTGCATCCTTATTATTGTAATCGTGATTAATTCATTTATACTTCACGTGATTCTCCGAACTCATTACGAGCGCACGCTAAAATTAAGACAAATTCGTTGACAATTTTCACCCCGACAAACTGCATTAGCCGAAAGAAGAGTTGGAACATGAAGGCCCAAAGGGCGGCGGGCTGAAAAGGATCGACTCATAACTTCTCGCTCTCTCGCTCTTTCACAAGGGCAAGAGTTATGCGTTTGCGAGAAAATCCCCTCGTACATTATTCACGGATCAAGTCGTCCAACCCTTCGAATCTAAAGAGCTCTCGCTCATGCAATTACTGTACACCGGGATGCAGCAGTTGCGCCTTTTAACCACATGCACGCTTTCACTTGCTTGCGTACGAGCAATATCGAGACAAAGAGACAGCGAGGAGGAACGAGATCGAGAGAAAAGGGCGAATACCACCAACAAACTTTCTCATTCCTACAAAGCAACGTGTGCATCTGTTTCACCATATAACGCTATCGTAATAATTAAATAATTCATGCCCCGAAATACTGTTGATTAAAAAATTCATAAAATTGCAGTTGGAATGATCGCGGAATATTAATTATTCTGATTAAAGTTAGAGCATCGAAAAATGGTGGATTTTAAGAGGAACTGATGCTTCAATAACCCGGAAATCTTATTATTCGTTGTCATTTTCAATTGAAGTTCGATGAATATTTGAAATCTTGTTATCTTCTTCATCATGGAGGTCTTGTACGTCAAATTATAAAGAGAGTGACGAGTTCGAAAGTTGATTGAGGATTTGGGAATGTCGATGTTATTTTTTCCTCGGGTTTTCTCTTTCGCTTGAAGAGGCGAAGGTGAGAGGAACCGAAAGGGATTGAACGAAATTGAAATTCTCGAACGAGAATGTCAGTGAATCTTCGGTCAAAGTAGCGGAGCCTGGAGGATTACCCGACGTATTACGTGGCATGTGTAGAGGGGAAGAGGAAGCGGAGCGTTTTAGACAGAAACTAGAAAAAAGAAAGCGGGCGAATAGTCGGAGATAAAAAAAAGAGAAAATGCGTCCAGGACTTCTCAGGAGCCCTCAGATTTCGCGCTCGGACGCATTTTAACGTCGACAGGTTTCATTCTTCGTTTCGCGATCCAACATGGCGTACTTATCCGCTACACCCGAGTAGGGTTTCAAAAGTAGAGTTGTGAAGTCGAAAGAGGACATGGAACAGGGCCGAGAAAGAGACGGAACAGCGAAAAGAGAGACAGACGAATGGAGGAAATATTCCCATGAGGGTACTAATCCTCCAAGTTGGCTGCCGACAAGGGATAAAAAGGGAGAGAAATCTCGGAGAAAAACCTGAGCTATCCCAGGAATTTCATGGCATGTACAAAAATGTGATGAAAGGGATGATACTCGGCTGGCAAAAAAAAAATAAAACTCGAGACCACTTTCCCGAACACATAGCCTCTCGTTTGCAAGAAAGAAAAAAGATATCTGCTCGTTTCGATACGTGACGCGGAAGTGAGTGTCCGAGAGGAAGCGAGGAATCGCGTAAAAATTCGGAACCACGCGACCAAACGGATATTGATTTTCCATGTTACCGGCCATAGATTCTTGCACCGAAATAAAAATTCAACTGTTTTTCAACTGTAAACATAGAAGTGATTCCATAATTAATAGATTTTTGAAAAATCGAGCGTACCTATCCGCAAGTAATTAATTCTAACACATGGATAAATTTTCCCGCACATTCGATTCGTTAATTAAATTGGAAATTATTCTGCGTGCGCTTAGTGCGCGATTACCGTACGTAGAATTTCTCTATTGAGGCAGAATAAATGGAAGAATTTCAGTGAAAAATTATCGTTTGCAAACAATAGCTGTTCCCGTCCGAAAAAACCAGGTTCGAGCTTCCTGCTGCATATTCGAAGGAACAAAGAGAAGGATTAAATAATGAATGACTGTTAATGAAGAATTATCAACATTATTCTTGTATGCTGAAGAGAGAGCTCGCCTGAACTCGTTGACCGATAAATGAAGAACTCGCGAATTCGTGGCGAAACCTGTGAAATTTATTTGCTTGCCCCAACTCACGCAGTACGGATAAAAATTGTATTCCGCCTCGTTGGAAACGATTTTGGCGAATCCTGATTCCCCTTATATAATTGTAGTGATTTGGGAAACAGAAAACAGCACAGAAGGGGGGATCGTATTCACGTGATCCTGCGAATAACGTCGGAGTAAGTAGAGCTATAATGCAAATAATATCGCGTCAAACTCGAAGGATTATAGTCGAGTTGGTATATATATTTCTGTCGAAATAGGCACTCTCGTTATGCATGCATAGTTAAGATGGTTGAACATAACGGTGAAATGCATGAATGCGTGAGGCGAAAGAGAGGTACGAGAGAGGAAAGAAAATTCATGAGAAATGAAGAATAGTTATGAGATGAGAGTCCCGAGGACTGTGGTGTCTCGTTTCCTCTCGCGTTTCCTCCTCCATTCAGCTCGTGCACGTCTCATTCGTTTCTACACTAGAATTTTTTGGATTTTCGAGCTTTCTTTTTTCTCTTTCAGCAGTGAAAAAAATTGGAGTACGCTTTAACTAGTATAATGGAGCGTATGATCCAACGAGAAGACAGGCATAATCGCTTTAACGAGATTGGACGAGCAAACGGTTTTATGGAAAGGTTTTTGAGGAGAACGCGGATGAAGATAATAGAGAAGTTATATTGCCCTGAGAGAGAGAGAGGGAAAAAGAGAGGGAGGCGGGTATATAATATAAACGGTATGAGAGGACACGTGAGTTTTCCTCCGCGCGTCATACGTTTTGTTCGTCTACCAGCCTCGGGAGCTTTTTTACTTCCCGCCGTATTTTTTCACATTAGCGAAGTGCTTCCCCTACTTCTTGTATTTTTTGATCGTCTGGGAGTGTCCGTTTTTTCGGGTTTTCTTCTTTTTCAACTGTACTCCGAACGATTCGGTTAATTCGTAAAATTTCTTAATTAGTTTATGTTTATTTCCGTCGATTATGGATTTTTCACATCTCGTTAAATTTCTTTCAACGACGCTGAAAGTTGCAACGTTGGAGTCCAACGATATGAAGGAAAAAAAGATTTGTCATTCGCCAATTAGTATTTATTTCGCACGAAGCATCGGTGTAGGTTGAAAAACTACGAATTGCAAATTCGACAGGAAACAAAATTGGAGATTTACTGGAATTATTCGAGAGTTTTTTTTATCGTTTCGTTGGACTCCAACTCGTTGCAAACTCCAGGGTCATTTTCTTCCATAAGATTCTCATCTCCGGAGAAAAAAGCGTTTTGAATCGATTAAAATTCAAAATATTTTAATACTATTGCGATTCATATTAACTCATTTCATTGTCATTATTTTTTTGCACATTTAAAGTCGACGGTAAAACAGCTTGTACTTTGACCTTAATTCGGTCCAAATGAATTTTTTCTGCTTCGCATCTCCCCTCCCCCATATCTTTGGGGCGGAAAACGTCAAAGTAGGCTTATACCGGAACGGGAATAACGGGAGTAAGATAATTCAAACTGGGATTCGCGGTAAGCGGGGCAAATGATATTTCCAGACGCTTCCTATTACGCCCTCGCTGGTTTCTCTCGTGATGGAATTTTCCTTCCTTATTCCTCTGCCGGCACAGATATATTTATCGTTACAGCGATTCTTATGCATATACATATTATGAATATACGTGTCACTTTATGATTTGATGAAATTTTACATGAAGCTCTGAATAAAAGAGGATTTCGTTTAGCCATCATCGTACCACGGTCTCCAATCGCCGTAAAATACTCCAAAAAAGAGTGCTATGCATCACAGAGAATATGTGTTAAGCGAAAAGCCTTAAAAACTAAATTTCGTTAAGCTTAAACCGCGATTGAATAAATTTTCAAATTTTTATCATTTCGTCAGCAAAGACACAAAAATAATATCCATTTCTCAGCACTTATCCTGACTATATTTTCTCCAGCTCAATATTCCCCGGCAAAAGCACGAAAACAATTTGCTTAAACGCCCTCTCGAGGTTATCTCCGTATAGTCGAAACCGCACAACGAGGAACAGAAATAGAAAGGTTTACCATCCGCCACGACAGATGTCAGGAATTCTATCCGCGTCATGAATATAGACGTAAATTAAAGAAAAATTGCCCGTTGAATTATCTCGCTGCCTCTGCTCTATGCATTTCTGAGCCGCTGCATGACATTTTCGAATTTTAATCGTCTTGGCCCGAAGGAACGAAATGCATGCACATACACGTGGGAGAAAAATGGGAGCAGGGAGGAAAATCGTAGTCTCTGTTGGGTGAGACGCCCCTATTAGGCCACGGGCCAGAGGGTGTGTACAAAAGGCGAAAATGTCTGTATATTTACATGTCTATAGTACGCGAGAGTAATAGAAGAAGAGAGAAGCGAATGGGGAGAAAGAGAGAAAAGGGGGCGGTGGAAGATATTCGGCGAGAGAAATGCGAGGGACGACAGAGAAATAGCGAGGGGAGTGGGATCGAGGGGGCTAAAAAAATGCGCGAAAAAGAGTGAGATAAAGTCTCTTTCACTGCGGTAAGGGCTGCGTGTGGGGCTTTGGCAAAGTGTACGCGAACGTGAACAGCGCGGAAGGAAAAAAGAATGAAGCAAGCAGGGACTCTCTCTCGCAAGCCTCGATATTTCACCACTCACGTACAATGTGGTCATTTGCATTTTCCCACGAAATTTCCTTCACTCCAGTGAAACTACCGAATTTCAGAATGAGAGGCGCACCCACTACCGCGGCGTATAATGTTACGGGCGCATAGCTAGACGCGTAAAGAAGTCGACTGCCTCCGAGTTTCTTTGAAAACGCGGATGCTCGAGTAGCCTAATGCAAAAGTATATTCTATTCATTTTCACCTGGTAATCGAGTATTAATTTATTTGTCATTCGTCCAGCAGTGGGCGATTAAAAGTCTCTCGGGTTTGCCGTTTGTGACACACCGTATATGTTTCAACACGGCGAGTCAAAACCCGCATAGAAAGGAAGAAAAAGAAAAGTGTGCGTGCGCGCGTGCATGTGTGTGTTAGCAAAGTGTGAGATAAAGTAGTCAAGATAAAGCGACGCTCGGATGGATCACACGTGGACCACGTTTTAACACAAAGTCCAGCCTTTGCGAACATGAACCAAGAGCGGCAAGGGGGTGGGGGTAAGTAGAAACCCATATAGAATGTCCGTGGACGTACAAATTGTGAGAATTATGGAAATTTCGACGTACCCGACGATTACCCCATGCTCAGAGCCTCGTTCCAGTTCGCTCATGTGCGGAGGGTATACACATGTCTGGTAACTCTATATCTTCGTATGTCTCCACACACGTTTTTTGTGGCGATATTCTCTATGGTATTAAAATAGTTTTCGAGACTAGAGAGAGATACGGTAATCACTTGAGGATCAAAATCAATTTTTTATCCTCGAAGCAATGAGAAACTGTTGAGTGAAGGAGGATCGTTCAATTTCATGACTAAAATTCGATTTGGAAAGTCAAGTATCAAGAATATTGCATGCCTTCGAACTCCTCCTCCCAGATAATGGGGGCTTCCGTTTAACTTATCTACGAAATTATCGCTCTCTCATTCTTACCCCTAAAACTTGGATAAAAAATGGTTCGTTCGACTGAATCCATTTTGTTGGATTAAAATTTGGTCGGTCCGAGTTTTTTTTTTATTAAGCTACGTGAGATTCGATTCCTACGACGAAATGATAGAATTTTACTCCAGATTCAACACGACTGATTCACTAAAGCCGAATGATTTTCGCTCGAGAAATTCCGTGACTTATCTGCTAACGGATCATTTGCTTTGATGAATTCCAACGATCAAATCGACTGAATGGTTATTATTCGGGTGAATAAGTAAATGAATTTCATGATATTTTGTGGCCTCAATTATTTTGTTTTATTTAACAAGTACATCGGTGCCCGCAACAGGCAAAATGTTCGATTGAGAGAGTCGAGAAATTCGTTTCGATTGAAATAAATGTTTTTTCGTAGTGAAAATTAAAGCGCGCATACTCGAGGCTTTTGAGACGAAAAATGGAGTGTATTATTGTGCCTTCGATGACTGAACAGTGACACGGATCTGCACATTCATTCGGGGTGTGTATGCTATTGTAAGAAAAAGAAAAAATTTTAATATAAACGTGAGCGATGCTTGATTATTCTTTCTGAGCTTGTGAACACATGTCAGCACGTCTCTTTCCCATCCATTTCGCATCGGCTTTACTCACCGGTATTACATATATTTTGTGTACGTTTTATATATACTGTGAAATCTTTCATCTCCCGATTTTCTGGGCTCCGAATACATACGAATTCTCTCACGCTGCCTCTCGTTTTTTTCTTTCTCGAAGAGCCTGATTTTTCTCACTGCGATTTTTCCATATCTTTGCTGTGAGAAATATATTCGCGACACGCGTGTTAGGCTATGCTCAGGACAGAGAAAACGAAATGTATGTACTCGCGTCTATATGGGAGAAGGGGATGAAAATGTTTTTATTATTATTATGAAAAGCTGTCGTACGACTCTTGTCGTGAATATAATGTTCACGTTTCGTATTTCTCTTGGGGAGGAGACTTGGGGGATTGGCCAATTTTCGCGAGGAATAAAAAACGGAAAAAACCTCCCGAGATCGCTGTTTTCCATTCTCCTTCTTTCTCTTTTCACATGTGTTTGTTTCGAGAGATAGGGTTGCTTTACATGTAAACCTTTTTACCTTATTTTTTGTCAACGTTTCTCCCTGCATTCCCTTTCCTTCGTCTCTCTCTCTCTCTCTCTATTCTCCCTGCAGCTTCCGGCCGTTCTTGGTTGCCGTTGTCACACACGAGCAGGGGGCAAACAATCCTCCAGCATAGGTGAGATAGTTTTTCGTGTTGCTAATGGTTCTAGCTCCGCTATTTTGCTCCACTATTTTCGTGCTCGCTAAAACGTATGTTTACGTTGTAAAGAACACATATCCTTGTGCTCAATGTAAATTGCAAGTGTATACTACAAGGGCGTGCCGCGCTGAGTGTTCGAACGACCAGCTCCATGTTTTGTCTCAAAACTTTTTTCGACTGATCACACCGGTACTTATTCTCCGTGTGTATTAACGATCACGCTGCTTGTGCAATGAATATTCATTGAAACGAAGGTGACGAAATGGAGAACGAGAGCGCGTGCGAGGGGAGAAACGGAAATAAAATTCCTGAGCAACGTGTTTTTATTTCCGCCTTTCCTTTACGAAAAATCTTTTATATTCGAGGAGACACAATCGTCTCTACGATTCTTCACCATTCTCCTAGACAACTTGGCGCGTCCACCAGATCCTGTCAATTATTTTCGAGTTTGTGAAAAGCTTTTTTTTCGTAAACCCTGACGCAAGAGCCCACGGCAGATGGTGTAGAAACGCTTATTAAGAAATTAACCCGTTACATTACGATGTGCAATGCAGATACGGACGCGCAGATGGATATTTCGAATACATAACGTCATTATTTAACGATCAGTTCAAAATGCTCGAAGGAAAAATCCTGCCTCGCTGGCCATCTTGATTCGAGACCATCGAGTCGCGATCTCGCGCTCATGATCATCTCGTAATGACGCGATGAGATTTTTTTCAAAAAAGTCCCTTTCAGAGGAGGCGGTTTTTCGAAGCTTATTCCACGCAAATATTCCTTTCACCTTCGCTCGTTTCTTGCACATCTCGTCAGAACTTATCGCTTGGGATATATACTTTCCTCTTACGAACCCGAATATTCTTCAAAAAACTGATTTTAAATTACAGTATGTAAAAGTGCATACGAATAGATCGGCGAAATTTCAGGTCAGGTTATCGAACATTTAATGATGAATTAATACTTCAAAAATCGTAAAACTTATAGAGGAGCTTATGGAAATTTTATCATAACCACATTTCTATTCAAGAATTCATATACTAAAAAATTCTAAATTCCTGATACAAATTGTCGCGCGACTCTATGGTCAAATGACTATTTATTAATCGTCGAAATAAAATAGGTTATAAGAAAGGTTTTCTGCATCGAATAAATCTTAGGGCAATTTAAACTGTATTCGTATAAATTTATACAAGATCATATTTAATAATTTATGATTAGAAATATCTTATGAGTGCTTATTTGACTCCGTTTTTCAATATATACATATATATATCGGTTCTCTTCTCACCTGACAGTCGAAAGATATTCTAGCCTCCAAACTGGCCGGCTATCACGAAAGTATATACATTCTTAACGTTGCCAAGTATATCGAGCCACTTTATGGCAGTCGATTTCCTGCCATTTTCTGAGTTTTCATCGAGATTATTTAAAAAATTCTCTTCGAATGAGTAGATGACCCTATATTTTTATGGTCACATTGGAATTTTTATAATTTAATCTTTGAGAAACAATTTTAACATATCTAATCAATAAGGAAACGAATTCTGCAATCATAGTGTTGGCGGGATGGGTTTCTCATAAGATGCCGAGTTATATTTATATTTTTGATCGTAAATTTATTGATATAATCTTCGGTAACCTAGTAAATCCTTTAGCCATATGAAAGTTTATCACGTAAAAAAGATATAATTTGAAAACCACGAGTTCGTCTAATATCGATTGTCGCGCGACTTCTACCTTAATGATGGAAGTTGGAAAAATGACAGAAGCAGAAGCTTTTCCTGCGTATCCGCGACTTCTCAGAGGCTAGGAATCAGTCGAAATTTCGAGTACCCCAATTTGGGTCGCCAAAAAATACGGTCATGCGAAAGGAATACCTCGACGCGAAAAAGACGTTCCTGGTGCTGATTTAACGCACGAGTTTCTCTCCCCGATCGAGCAGTGAGGACATTCGTCGTTTCCCTGCACATTTCCAAGATACTTTTAGTAAGCAATATCTGCAGAATAACGTAGAACGAAGTTCGTGCGTCAACATGAAATCGGGCCGATGATATATAAAACAGTTATAGTTGGCTCGCTCGTCCGGAGAGGCCTCTCTTCACCAGGATCTCCTCCGAACCAGGATGCGAAGACCGGACACACACGGGAAAACCGAGTTCGTCCCTCTAATGGGCGACACGGGACGGTCGCAGCTGCGGCCACAAGTGTGATAAATGGATATACTGAGACACGGGGGGCGGGAAGGACCGCTCGGAGGAAGAGGTGAAGGAGGAAAGGTGCAGGGACAAACCGAATTGTATAGTTCAGTGGTGATGGCGGTACTTCGCTCACGTTGTATGTTGCTTTATTGGAGAGGTTGACCAGTTAGCGGGACGCTCCACTCGAAAGTATGGATAGACGTATCTATCGTACAGTAACAGTGGCCAATAAAGTAGCCAAGAATAAGGTACAGTCATTTTAAAAAATTCGATAACACTAAAAGCTCAACGGTTTCGACCATTTTTATGTTTCTATTTTACCAGCAGGCTCATAAAAAGAGTAAACTGTGCTCAAAACTCGAGGACTGACGAGCGGTCGAACGGTGTACGCGAGTTTCCGGCAAGATATTGTGCGCTCGTTGTTAACGAAGATTCGATAAATCGAAATAGTTTACAACAATTTCAACGCGTTCGATAACCGTGGCAATAACGACGAGCAGCATTGCTGAGATCGTCGCATTACGTCAGTTACGAGGATGCCGTGATAAATTCTCGTCGTAGATATCATCGATACATGCGCATGAAGGATGACCCGACGATACAGCGAAATCCAAAACGCGAATGACGGCGTACAAAATTCCGGATTAGTATCGCGTTCGTCTTTCACAAAAATGTTTACTATTTCATGGCAAAGAATTTTACCTTATTTCTAGAATTTACCGAATCAAAGAAATATTTTTCAAAGTTTAAAACAGTCAAATAAACGCGAGTTTGTTGGAGGTTTTAACGTTTAAACGTCAAGCATTTTCCACAATCAATATTCCATCGACCATTGTACTTCTCGATTTATTTTCAAATTCGATGCAACCAATACCAAGAATTTTCGCACAATTAGCGATATTCGATATTGAATTTTCACATTGATAATCCCATCGGAATATAACGAGCTACGGTAAATGAAGAAAAAAAACAATTCAATGCATGAACCACTCAAAAAAATAGAGTTAAAGGATTATGTTCCGAGCGATTGCAGTTGAATGCTCGTTTATTAAATTTCGATCGTTTGTTCGTATCTAAATGGGAAAATTAAAAAAAAAAACAAAAAATGTCTGTGCGTTCGCAAGTCCCACCGAGTAATTTGATCAATCATCGGAGTTGCCCTTAACCATTTTTGAACAAGATTGTACAGTCTCGGGGCGCATATCGGATAATTCAACGCGTGCATCTAAAGCACTAATGCCAAGTATAGTGTAATAGAACATTCGGTAACTATCTGTATTGATGAAGCACCGAGTGGTATCGGGATATCGATATATAGTAAGTGTAATACATCAGTTTGGCTCATATCGTTGTGAATGTTTGGTCGTATGACAAGTTGTGCGTCGCATAATTGATGAACGATGATCCTTTTCGACGCCTGAAAGATGGTCCGGAGCTTCGAGTATAATGAACGAAAAAAGGTTGTTAAATTTCATAACGAAAAGATAATAAATCGGAATGGAAACTCAGTGACACCAGTGCAATTATGGAGAATATTCCATCGGGACAATTTTCGTTGGTGATTGGTAAAAAAAATAAAAAAAAAAAAAAAAAAACAAAACAAAACAAAAAGAAAATTCATTGAAAACGAGATCGATTATTCCAATTTGGGCAATGTTTGACAATGGCTTGGAATAATCCACATATTGTTTTTCGTGTCCAAAAGAGAGGTTCGATTGAATTGGGAGCGCACGAGGAATGAGTAAAATTGAAGCTTCGAGCTCGACGGAGCACTGCGTTAACAAAGGTCGTAGGTAAACTATTTCGCGAATGTTGAATACATACGCAGAGTTGTATCGTGTCGATTTCAGTCGCTAATGGCAGATTGAGAGAGAAAAAGAGGGAGAGAGCCGGGAGTGCCTTTCAGCAAAAAGCCCTCTCGGCAAAGCATTTTGGCGTCATCCATCCGGGAACAACCAAGAGAGAGAAAAGAAACTGAGAGACATTGATCGAATGGAGAGCGAAAAGAGGGAGAGAGAGAGAGAGAGAGAGAGAGAGAGAGAGAGAGAGAGAGAGAGAGAGAGAGAGAGAGAGAGAGAGAGAGAGAAAGCAAGAGAAATTGGGGGATACTCGCATGAATAATTCTAAATCGAGAGTTACGAGAGAAATAGCTCCGGATTGCTTTCACCTCTTTTATAGTCGAATGTGAAGCTTTCAAAGTAGGATATACTCGATGCCCACATGTTCAATCGTTTTCGTGAATTTCTGAAATAACGACATTTTTTCAAAATACCAGACAAAATACTGAAATTCTCTCCATCGAGTCTCAAGTAACACGGACGTTTGCACAAGAATTTGTATGTATTAGTTATTTATCTACTGAAATTCACAGTTCCACGAGTTCCGCTTCGTGCGAATGTGCATACTTGTACCAGAGAGCAACTCGAGTTTGGAATATATTTTCAAACGATGTCGCTGTGTCCACTTGTTTTTCCAAATCTATTGGAGAAACGAATTTATTTCGGGTTTACATGACTCGTTAATCCAAGAGTGCGATTAGAGTCGGTAAGCCTGAGAATTATTTCGGAGGAAGAAAAATTCGTATTTCTTCCGTATCTATGTGGGTCAGAATGCAGAGACGGTGAATAGTTCTTGTGTTTTCAGGCACTTTGTTGCATTTTATTAAAGCAAGGAATCTTAAGGAACGAGCAGTTACTGCGTTAATTCCTTTTTCGTTTCTCTTCTCGCAAACCCCCCTCCTACGAATTCTCTTTGGTGCATCGACATGGCTTTGCACACTCTATATACACGGATAAATAAAAATATATATGCATAGCGTTGCACGTGGAGGAAAACCACGGAACGTTATCGTGTCTCCGCCTCAATGCATACTCTATAAACATCGGATTTTAGAAATTCCAAAGCTACAGAGGAGCAAATAGAAAGAGAAGCGAAAAGGAGAGAGAGAGAGAGAGAGAGAGAGAGAGAGAGAGAGAGAGAGAGAGAGAGAGAGAGAGAGAGAGAGAGAGAGAGAGAGAGAGAGAGAGAGAGAGAGAGAGAGAGAGAGAGAGAGAGTACAAAGGATTAAAGAGAGGAAGAGAAAGAAGAGAGATGGTTGATGAGAAGCTTGACGACGTTTTGTGCACCGGAACTGTTTCAGCGCTTCTCTGTCGACCATCAATGCATACGTTCGTCTGTAGGACCGCATCCGCATGCGACCAGAAGCTGATAGAACACAGAGAGTACATCTATTTTCTCTTTCTCCTCCACTCTTTGCCCCTTTCTCACTGTCCCCAGCTTCCTTCCTCTCTTTAGTGTGGTGACAACTGTTCAGCTCTTTTGTCTTCCGTGTATACATACGACGTATATATGAACGTATACAGATACGTTCGTGCACTTCTATACTCGGCACGAGAATCCTCCTTTCGTTTACTCTATCACGACCACGCTTTAGCCTATCCAACTCTCTCGTGGTTTCCCTCCCTCACACCGCCACCTTCGTGTATTTATATGAGCCACGTTGCATTCAGAGAAAATACGAATGGTCAACGCTCAACTGCGTTTCGTGTTTACACGCACCCTCGCAAATCCTCGTGGCTTTAACGTATAAAAGTATTTTTCGAACTCATCTCTCCACCTTATTCTCGTTTTTACGTGAAAGCGCTCCATCGATGTACCAACAATGAAGGAATTCATATCAGAAGCCGTAATACTTCATCTTCCATTTAATTTATTACATTTATTCAATAATCATCAATTCATTTCACGCGAATACCTTCGATGATAAATCTACGGAAAATGACAATCGCGTGTTATGAGGTTCGTGTCATTTTCATAATGCTATTAAAAAAATACTTACATGTTCACAATGACGTTGAAGTTTGCAACGTTCGAGTCCAATGAAATGACCTAAAAAAAGTCTCGAACAATTCAACTAAATCTCCAATTTTGTTTCCTGCCGAATTTGCAATTCGTTATTTTTAAACATTCACCAATGATTCGTGAGACAAATCAAAGGATCAAACAAACTTACCTGTAAGTGATGTTCGATCGAAATTATATATAGAGTCTCGTTCGAGATGATTACTCTTTATGTAGTACCGCACCGTTCGCTTTATGATCACAAATTTCAGAGCCTTCTTTTTTACAACTCCTCCTCTCAACCTTCGTTTGTCCCTCGCGTCGTTACATCTTTGTTTTGTCATATCTCTTAGAGTTTTAATTGAAAAATAAAAAATAAACTAAAAAATATGCAACAGATTACTAATATATTCTTGTCAGGGCGGGCAACGATTTAATTTCCTTGTATTGGGAGGGTCGTAATCATCTCGAACGAAACTTTCTATATAATTTCCATCGAGAGCATCACTTACAGGTAAGTTTGTTTGATCGTTATTACGAGTTTCGTTCTCGAGATTACTTTATGTAAATGTTTAGAGTGGCTTACAATATATATATTTTTTAATTTCTTTTTTCCTTTCTTTGCATGATTTATAATTGAACAAAATTTATAAACTTAATCGTTATTTGATTCTTATGCGTTTTTTTACAATTTTTTTTTTCTAAACGACGACCTGCAGTTACTATCGCCTTTACTTTAATGTTTGTGACTCTGAATTGATGTGACCACGTCACGCACAAATAACGTTATGACAAAACAAAGATGTAAAAAAGAGGGCTCTGAAATTTGTGATTATAAAGATTAAAATAATCTCGAGAACGAGACTCTTAATATAATAATAATTGGTCAAAGAGGAATCTTTTTTTCGTTCATTTCGTTGGACTCCAACGTTGCAAACTTCAACGTCGTTGTTTATAATTTTATTCCGATTCGTTATCGCTTTGGAAAATTCTATAAAAATTGATCTCTCTCTCTCTCTCTCTCTCCCTGAACAGTTTCCGCCCATTTCGCTAGCTCATACGAACTTCTCGTTTGAGCGATGTAAATCACATTTTTCATCGAGCCGAGTGAGCGCGTCCGGAAAATGCGCGTCTTTGTCGAAGGCTCGTGGATAGACCGAGAAATTTCTAGAAATGATGAAACATCTGAACGTGGCTCAAGATAAAAATGGATAATTACACACACGAGAGAGACCGATCGTACGGTTTTTATGGGTTTCGAGAGTTCAGATGAGCTCTGTCGAATAAATTAAAGCAGGCGAGATATATCTGTAGAGTTGAACGTGGTCAATGAACCCGAAACCACGTGGTCGCGCCTCCGCGGACGTTCGCGAGAGATAGAGGGTGGAAGGCCCGCGGAGGGAGAAGGGAGAGCGGGGGAACGCAACGTTGGCGAGTGACATCGATCGTAAAACGAGGTCAATCTTCGTGATCTCATTGCTCACAGTAGGAATCGCCAGGACAGTAACGACTGAAAAGATGCTGACTGAACGATCTTCCGTACAATCCGCGATGATGGCAAAGACCTCCCGATCAATAAATTTCCTTTTATTCGTCACCGAACACTCGAACGCCGCAGACACATTCTCGCTCGCGTATAACTGTATTCGTGAGGCCAAAAAATACAGCACAATTCGTTCGAACGAATCGCGTTTCATTCCGGTTGGAGATCGTGGCAGATTCCTTTCGGTCCGCTCCGACGAGGCTCTCAAATTTCAAAAGTCTCCAATATTCGATATATTTTAACGAATAAAAACGTAATCGAACGAATCACCAACGACTTTGTCCCTCGAAAAAACATATTCGGTTCGATAAGAAAGAACAAATGAGAGAATGTTACGAAATTTTTCAACTCCCGGAGTTACAATCATCATTTTTGTATCGTTTCCCTGATCAAAGTCACCAACAGCCAAAGTATGATCTTCGTTAAAGCGTCTTAATAATAGCCACAATATTAATGATCGTTGTTCATCATTAATTTGGCCGAACGTGTAACACGAATGAAGCAATAACGATTGCGTCATTTTTTCTATTAAACTCGAGCCGATAACGAGGTTTGTTATAATTACCTACGATAATTAGATTTCGGAACGAAATTAATCGGTCGAACGATTCCTTCGAACAACTCAATTTGTCCCTGTTGACCGACCGATGTGTACCAAATTATTGTTGTAAATTTCATCAAAATGCTTGATTAATCTTACACGTCTCGAGACACTTAATTTTCGTTGTTTGGCAACATCAAAAAAGTAGCAGCAAGTTCATCATGCGGTAGAAAAATTGTTGTGGTTCATACTCGACCACCCGAAAGAGAGGAGGAGAAAGAGAGAGGGCATCCCTCAAATTGATGTCCTATAGATACGGATTTTATCGAGCGAGTATTGCGATAGGTCAGGTCCTCCAAGTTTCATTTTCTGCACAGCTCCGCGTAGTTCTGAGCAGGAAATTTTTTTTTCTATTTTATTTCTAATCAAGAATTTGTTCGCACGTTGTTCATAAAAAATGAGTGAGCTGAAAGGCAATTCGCTAAACTTTTCATTCGCATGAATCCATTTTAATGATTATTCAAAAGGTCAATCTTTCGGGAAACAAAACATTCGATTCTGCGTATTTCTCCTCGAAGAGTTTGTTATTCAAAGAGTAGGAAAAAATGCATTTTGTAGAAATATCGAAAATTCGTTTCGAGCGGTAACGTTTCGTCCGATATTCTACCGAAAAAGTTTTATTCGACGATGGAAATACTCACATCATAAATTTAGTTCGTATTTAAAAAATACGATATTCCGATCACCATTCGCTGGCGTATCTCATCTACCATTTTATTTTGGCTCGCATTACTTAGGCATTGCGTTGATTAAAATTTGAAAATAAAATGAAAAAAAAAAGTTTTCAAATGGACGCAAATATCAAGTTCTACATCAGGAAAATATTTCAGTGAGAAAAAAATGAAAAAATTGAAGTTCATTAGTCGAGCATAAAAACAGAATTTATCCAGCGTCCATTATACGTTCCAAATATATTTTTCCCGCTACGATAATTGAAACGGAATTTCAACGAGCACCGAATAATTTGAGAAAATTTTATTAGACGATACCGAATTGAATAATAAAAACGTGAAAATGTCCCGGAAGCATTCGATCTCAATATAATAAGAAAGAAAAAAGAATAATCCGCAATGAATAAAAGAGCGTAATTATCGAGTGAAAAATCGTTCTGATATATCTAAATAAAGAAATAAGTGGGTTTACGCAGCTCGGAGCGCGGAGTGGAATAAGAAATTGGCGCGCCGGCCGGCTGACCAATAGGCCACGTTTCTTTCTCGTGACGTAACGCGGCCCCGGGATGTAGCCGTAGCGCGGTCGCCGCATCCGACTGTTCGTCATTAAACACGCTCGTGTATGTACACAGGCGCCATAACACAGAGGACGGTAGCACGCGGAGGAACATTTTCTCGCTGCGTCTCTTTTTATCTCGCTCGATTGTACTCTTGAGCGCGAGGAGTCCGAGAGATGAATTTCTCATTCGGTTTTCTCCGTGTTTCTCGAACACTCTGCATTTTGCGTTAGCGCTAAAGTATTCGTGGGCCAAACTTTCCTTGCAAATCCGCTCAGTTTTTCATTACTCGATTGATTCAAGTCTCTCGCGGGACGAATTGTTATTGTCGATAATCTTAAATCCATCGAACTGTGACTAAAACCCGAAGAAAATTTCAAGTCGAATCGTTGACAGCCATAACCTTGAAATTGACCTACCTTACAGTACTTTTCTGCGACTCGAGACTTCTTTTCGAGCGATCGTCGACACTCTTTTTTTTTCTCAATCCGAGTGATTCACTGAAACGATCAATTGACTCGAAGCTTCCAACTTAATTGTTGACCGCGCACGTTTTTCATCGGTTGACCAATCGATTCAGTCACCTGTCAAACTGACATTTGCGCGTTCAACACGTGCACGCGAACTCGCTCGTCGTTCCCGACAATTCGTTCCCTACGACTCAATAATAAATGCAATATTTTCGGGATACGAGGATCGGAAATGACGTACAAACACCCTCTCGATGTACGCGCCACGAAGTCTCGCGGCAGACTGAATCGGCGCGAGACTGCGGCGCTACACTACTCGGCCGGTCGGCTCTGCGGACACACTTCCAGTCGGATGCTGCGGGAGAGAGCGAGAGAGAGAGAGAGAAAGAGGGAGACAGCGTGCCGGCTGGATGCGTCAGTGTCGCAACGTGCTCTTCTGCTGTCGTTTCTCCCGGATTCTCCCGGTGCGCTACGAAACGCTGCCGCTGATTTTACGACTGCTCCCTTATGTATACCGAGTCTAGGCTAAACGCGTGGCCTCCCTGCTCTCTGTGTGTCAGCCTGAACTTACGACTCGCTCGGAACGAGCTGAGCACAAAGTGCGACATTTCGGGCCCGAAAATTGCCCAACAAAAACATTGTGAGAAAAGGGAAACCAATTAGATCTTTTTCTCCAGCTGCAATGAGCTTGTAAAACAAGATTTTTATGCTTTCTTTCTCGTGCGTTTCGAGCGATGCTTACCCCGACGGATGTTTTTCGAATTGGCATTTCCACGACGAAAGAAAACCGATTTGGAGAACCCTCGGAACATGTCAAATTTTATTGCATTCTGTGCCGTAAATTTTTCGTTAAATTCCGATTAACGAGTCGTTCGAATCAGGTTTAAAGCGTCGTTGTGAAACGTCGCGGGATTGTTTGGCTCGAATGGATATTCGAAATTGAATATTCGACGCTTGACAAACTTTTATTCGCGAGTGTACCAGTCTCACGTTGTATATAGCAATGTGCGGTGGAAAACCACTGTTGGAACGAATCCCAGGTCCCCAGGTGGTAGAGCGACGTGCCATTTCGCACGTTGATTTGTTTTGGAGAATGTTAAAAAATCGAAGACCAAAAAAGCGCTGAGGGAAAGAGGATTGCCTGGAAATTTCGGTAGACTTATTTTTCTATCTCGGTCCGGAGCACCGTTGCTATGAGAATTTCATCAAAATTACGTTTCCTCGTCTCACCTTCGCTCTGTGGTTTTTAAAAATTCCAATATTTTTCACTCTTGTCGATTATAACGAAACTGGAAAAAAAGTGAATGATTTTAAAAACACTTAAAAACACTGAAATACTGAAATGGAAACACTGACAATCGGCATTATTTCCACTATCATTTCTTCTCGTTACAATTTCAATGTCTTTCTGTACCTTTTCTCTGTAACATTTGAAACGATTGTTCGGACAAAGAATTCTCTAAAAGAGGATGCAACGCAGTGACACACACATGCACATGCACGCACGTGGCACATTTCTTTAGCTTCAACGGGGGTCTCGACGGCCTTGATTTATTTTCCGGGTGCTCCTTCCGACTGGTACTCCGCTCCGTGCGGCATCACACACGATGCTCTTGCCCTTTCTCATACTCTCTATATGGATTGCTCTCTTGGATCGCGTTCCTTTTTCTCGTATTCTCGAGAGGTTATCGACTTGAACAGAGAGAAGAGAACTAAATTGGAAAAACGATTTGAGTGTTCGTGGAAAAAACTAATCTTTTACGATCACTTACGAGGAGTGATGAACAATAGTTTTTTATTAGCAAAAACATAAGTGCATGAACGATTAATTATATTGACCTTTTTCCGAACCCTCGTGATCAAATTTCAGGTCACATTGCCTCACGTTTTCAACAGTTATTTCGGTGCTTCTGAGTTATGCGAAGTTGTTCTGGAATGCGAAGCGTCATGAAATGCGTCGCTCTTGTCTCAAGACTACTGATAAATCAACCACTGACGACCGATAAAGCACACGAAGCACAAGGACGAACGTGAGTAAATGGAAATTATGAGAATGTAGAGCGTTGAAAACTGTCGCGAGTATGTCCATGATCGTGCGGACTCATTTTTTTTACAAAGTTGGTCTTCCGGTGAAAAAAGCGTCATAAAACGCCGATAAAAATAATCGAAAGTTCTCAACTCAGCGCCCGTGGTAAGAAAGCCTTTTTCACTTATTTCTTTCTTGTTTTATCAGGGTCCTGACGTTGTTTGTATAAAGTGCTCAATTCGCGTGTTCCCCTTTTCTATTTTTTCTCTCACTTTGAACACACCACGGTGAGATTCTCTCCTTCGAAAAGCACCGAAGGACGTTTTTTTAGCAGCAAGAAGCTCGCCTGCCGCGAGTAGAAAACTCCCGCTGCGGTTACGCACACAACTGCACACATTCGAAAGTTCGAACGGTTGAAAAGTTTTATCATCATCGCTTTTTTCCGCTACTTCTTTGCGCTCCTCTTATTTTTATTTTTTATCATCGTCCGGACTATGCCAACTACTTGAGTAACAAAAAAAAATGGAAAAAAGCGAGTGTCTCGGGACGGAGTCTTCCGTTCGGTTCCTGAACAGAGAAGATACCGAACCTCGTGTTGTGCCCGTACATCGCACTCCTAAAATAAAGAGTATATAAATTAAGCGTTCTCAGCATAAATGCATCGACGGCGAGAAACATCGACGTTCCCGAACGAGCGCATCGACCGTCGATGTCATCACCGAAACTTCGAGAAAGAATATCACGCCATATTGTCGCGAGAGGGGGAAAAACCCCCGAGTCTATAAATTTATCAACTAACCAAAATTCGACGGTCTTTGACGAGAATAAGGTATTACACCTTTTTTTGAAAACTGTTTTAAAATAATCCTGTGATCGTAATAAACCAGTAGAATTTTCATTTCAATTTTATAAGACGAAAAACTATCTTGAAAACTTTTTTTTACTTATGATTTTCAATTTTCGCGCGGAAACGCTAGCCGCCATGTTTTTTCGGTTTGTGACGCCACTCCGTTAGTAAACAATACAATTGCGAAAGACAAAGTAATAAGATTTGGTGTCATTGGTGTCTCGTGCCTGAATGCAATAACACAAGTGAAAAAATGCCACAAAAATTGTGGATTCATCGCCACCATCAACATATTTATCATTGGTAGATTTGTACTATCTGCTTTCACAAAACCGTTTTCCATAATACGATATTAATCAAATGAATGATAAAAGTCCACAAACGTGCATAATAACTTGTAAAATTTCAAAATAACACAGAGCGCACAATAAGAATCTAGATTGTTTACTATCGGAGTGACCTCACGTTGGAATCCAATATGGCGGATGGCGTTTTCGACATTTTAAAAACAGTTGATAAAGACGATTTTTAAAATTGAATTATAAAATTTACATTGCATTTTTATGAATAAATATTGACGTTTCTCGTTTACTTTTTATACGAAATCTATCATAATCATGCATTTTTATATATTTTTTTACATGGTGTAAAATACCCTATTGTAACGATTGGTCTCGAGGAAATATAAAACTTCGATTTTGTAACTTCTTAAATAAACTTATTGTCAACTTGTTGTAAAAGTATCGAGTTGGAGTTCAGCTCTTTTGGCCTAAATCCCTTAAATACTCGTCCTTGATAACTCGTCCCTTCGCGACGGTCTTCGCGGACACAACACTTGTTAGCGATGGTTTACCAGTCATTTGACATAATTGCACTTTGATCTGGGGCGGCAATTCCGCCGGAAACTTACCGAGAGAATTCCAACTTCAACAGCAAACAATTGTTTTGAATGAACTTTTCGAAGAAAAAAGTGTGCACGAGAAAATAGTTCATCCCGAAGAATTCCCCGGATAATCCGGCCGAGATAAGAGCCATTTCGGTGCGGCTGTCCTTCGCAGTGTCTCTGAAGGTCTCGTGCAACAATTGCCCTCACTAAATCGTTTTTTCACTTTGTCAGGACGAGTGTTTCCCGAAACGTACGACAAGCGCGTCTCCCTTCGAAATGGTACGTTCAATAAACGCTCTTTCACCTTCTTCCCGGTTGTTGTGAGAATATAAAGTTTTTCAGAAAACGACTCTTCGCCAAACATCCGACCGAACTTTTCAGCGCCAAGTGCTATTCGCGATAGTTCCTTTTTTTCATAAAATTTTCCCTCGGAGCTTTTCATTCGCAGGAAATATTTATTCGATGCAGTTATGCGGCCAGTTGGTTCATTTAAAAGCCGACAGATTCATCGCGTGACGGTTACATATTTGCGAACAAGTACATCCGTTCGCGAGAGTTATGAATGTAACGTAAATTTGGCCATCGCGCACGCGCGCGTTACCGCCGCGTTAAGGGAGCCAAGTTTGACATAAAATGTCTCGCACGTATAGACATTCATAAAAGTCACGCTCGAGAGCGTCCTCGTTTACCACTTTGAAATTGAACTTTGGATTCGTTCGCGGTTTTCCAGTGGGTTATGAGACGAGCATATAACTCGCGTATTTGTACAACACGCGTATACACTAAAACGATACAGCACGAGCGCGGTGCTGCAGAGATAAAAGCAATGAAGAGAGAATGGAGTAAAAGTGGACGAGAAGATATCTTTTGTGACAGCGGGAGAGCTCGTGCAGAAGAAATGCAGCGTCAAGTGGGCCACGAAATTTTTGTATTTCGTTGTTGCAAAGCGACTGTAATTATACTCGGTGCTGGGAAGACGACTGAACAGAATTTAACTTCCGATCTATTTCCATTGTCAATTGCGCTTTATTACGAGGGAATTATAGTTTTTCTTGTAAAGTAAATTACGTCAAAATGTAAGAAAAATGTAAGAAAAATAGCGCTGTTATCGTTATGACGACATGGCGCTGGTGAGCAGGACAAAACAGAGACGTTCAACGTTGACGGTAATTCAAGAGAAAATGTATACAGTATCTCCGGTAGCGTTGAAAAGAAGCGCGAGGAGCAGTCCAAGGCAGACAGAACAGCGTAAGCGTGCTCGGCAATGAATTTAATTTATTGCAAGTACAGTTTTCACGAAAGCTCTTCCTCTCTTCTCTTCACTCAGTCCGCTCTCCCTCTTTTTATTTTCTCGTTAATGTGTAAAATAGTTTATGATGGCTTGCCAGCGGTTTCTGTGAACAACCGCGGGGTCATTTGTGCTGGTTCGACGCGTTCGCATCCCGACAATGCATACTTTCCGCTACTTCACTGACTAATGCATTACCGGCACACGCGAGTACGTAACAATGTATAAATATGCTTGTTATTATAAAATCCGCGGTTAAGAGTGTTGAATTGTACGAGAATTTCAGTGAATATGAATACATCCGTGCATTATCATTGTTACTATTTTATTCTGCTCTCGCAGTGAAGGTCTGTTTCACGCCTCCGCATATCCCCACGAATTACAGACGAATTCACGAATTCTCGACTGTTTTATATCTCGCAATGGGCGTCGATACTTCTTGTGAAGTTTCTCGAAATTTTACGCCATCCCGAGAGGCACGATTAAACGTTGCATAAAAATTTAGTCACGATGAATTCAGCGTTGATTCGCGGCAGGGAAATAAATTGAGAGAAAATAATTGTGTAGAAACAAATTCGGATAACTCACCCTCGAATTCCACGCGCGTCTACTCCATTTTTCTCATCTTCCTTCTTCGACGCTTCTACATTTTTCTGGTATCTCTGTTGCTCGGTGTGCTCCAATTAATCGCCGTGAAACGTTTGCTTCGAGATACACGCTCGTCGTTAATTGCGATAAAAATTCACCTGCTGTGAAGCATCATTTTTTCGTTCGAACGGCAGTTGAAAAAATGTTGAGAAATGTGTTACGGCGCTTCTCTAATGAAACCGATTAGTTTGTCGGAAAAAAGACGACTTTCAATTATTTCTGGCACCCGGAATTGAGCTTTTTTTCAAAATTGCAATCAATCGGAGATTTTTTGGTCGCAATTATATTTAAAATGTCTTCCGCTGTGGGACCAAGTTATTGATAAAGAAAATCATCCGCCAATCCCGCGCTAACGATTCGACGGTAATTCTCACAGTTTTATTGTTCGTTTGCGAAGATAAAGAAGCAAATAGTTATTGCGATTGTGGTCGATGAGCAGTCTTCTTTCGCCTCGATTCTTAATGAGAAAGTTTAGCGAAAGCGAAAACGCTGCCGAGGAGGAAAAGTGCATTGTGCAACGGAGTCAAGAGTGATGAGCATGAGAGAAAATTTGCTCGGGTTCATCGTCGCGCACGTCAAGTAAGATACTTTGCTTTCATTCCATTCCTCGGGCTCTTTTGCTTTACGATTCGTAATAAATAATGTTGGAAAAAAGGCAGGCGAAACGAGCAGGGAGTTAGTCCGGACGATAAACATAAAAAGGTAAAATAGAGCCGAAGCGAGAGGAGGGTAAGCGGAAAGGAAGAACGGGGCGAGGTGGAGGGCTTGGAGCAGGGAGTGATGAATTAAAGCAACGCTTATTAACGAGCCGCCGTGTATTACGAAAGGTGGAACGGGTGGATGTACGTAGAGGAACGACGGTGGCGCCTCGTTGACCGCGAGTCGCGCTGCATCGCGACGCTTCTCCCCACTCTTACTCCGATTCTCCCTTCCCTGCTCCTCGCCAACTCCGTCGTCTATCTTTCTCTCTCCCTCTTTTCGTGCCTGCTAATTTTCCTGTGCGTTCTCAAAAAATTTCACAATTTTCGCTATTCATTCCGGAAATGTTTCCGCGGTTCAATTTTTTACGAAAACGCTTCCGATTCTGCTGATTTTGAAGGCGCATCGTTTGACCCATAACACGCATTTTTCGCTTGGGAGATATTCCGCTGGTCGACCACGAGCAGCTGGTTACAAAGCTTTGGAAAACACAAACGAAGTGCGCTGATTGAAGCAGCGAAACGACGGATTATGGATCTAAAACGAATTTGGGTAACACATGTGACAGGGGTGGGGATCAAATGTTGGAATGACTAAAATTTCGAACAGCTAAAATCTCGAATTTATAAACTTCGAATGATAATATGGAGACGGATAGATTCGACTAGAGCTTTGAATGCCGAAAATAAATAAAGCAGAAACTGCAAGGTTCGAAGAACGTTTACATCGAAAATAGAATGTAACAATCGCCCATAGGACGATGATTAAAATATCGATTTTTCGAAAATTCGACTATCACTCTTTCGATTCATAAATTACTACAGTCAGCGATACTGTGAAAATTCACAATTTTGAAAATATAATAACGAAATACGAAATATTACTGAGGTCGAAATACTGAAACACCAAAAAGTCGAACAGTCAAAATAGCGAAACGTTAGAAAGTCGATCGATCAAAATAAAGAAATGCAGCGGAGCTCCAAACACACGCGTCTCACTCACTCACTTACTCAGACCGGTGATCTCCCGTTTTAAACATCGCCATTTTGACTTTCGCCTTTTCGAGCCATCGCTATTCTGCATATCCAAGTTTTATAGGCTCGAAAAATTCACTTTCGACTTTTTGCTACTCTATATTCTGGTCTGTCTGTAAAACAATTATTGTCCATTTTCGAAAATATGAACTTTTGACATTCGGATGGTCTGTTAAAATTGCATTCGAAATGAAAACTATCGAAATATATATTTTCGGGTTAATATGAATTCAAAGAAGGAATTTTTGATTAAACGCGCAAAATCTGCTGAATAGTTGATCGGGAATAAGAATTTCGAATAACTTATTTTTCTCCAAACTGATATCACAACTTTTAAAATTTCGAAATATCGACCGTTCTACAATTCAGTTATTCGACATATTGAACCCCACCCATGTGACAGAAGTAGGACAAACATGCGCAGCATTCCAGAAATTTTGCTTAATTTGAAAAAGTGATTATTATATGTTGACAACGATTTCAATTGAATGGAATGTTATCGCGGACCCGAAGAACGCGTACACTAGGGCGGAATTTCATCGCACGATTATAGTTTCGTGCCGTCTCGAGATCTAAAATGAGAACGGAAATATCGAAAATAATATCTCGTATACAACGATGCAAAAAAATTATTTTTCATCTTCGTACGCTCTTTTTCTTATATCTTGCTATTATTAATTTATTAAGGTATTCATTTCGCATGACCGCATTTTTTGGTGGCGCTAATCGGGGTACTCGACATTTTTTTTCAACTTCTATCGTTAACATCTTTTTTAAGGATTCGGTAGCCATTTTGTTTTTATCGTTGCTATGGATTCCTTGCATTTTTTTCTATCTGTGAGACAGTTTGTATCAGGAATTTAGAATTACTTAGTATACATGAATTACTGAATAGAAATCTGGTGATGATGAAATTTCCGTAAGCTCCCGTATAAATTTAACGATTTTTGAAGTTTTTATTCTCCATTGAATGTTCGATAGCCTGACCTGAAATTTCGCCAATCTATTCGCATGCATTTTTATTTAACTGTAATTTAAAATCAATTATTTGTAGAATTATTCGAGTTCGTGAAAGAAATACCTTAATATATTTATACCTGTCTCCGTGATAATTTTACCTGGTAAATTTGATAAATTATACGAAGGTCCGATGGCAAATATAATAATTTTGTCAATTGCCTTGAGCAAGAGTGCGCGTGACAGAGATAGAGATAAATTGAATGGAATCAGTGAGTTTTCGTGTCGCGCCGAGTCGATATTACGATGCCCCTTCGATCTCGGAGCATTTCTCGCTGGTGCAGTGTCTCTCATGACTAATGGGGCTCTGGATCCGCGCCGGAATATCGAAACGGGTCATCTTAATCCTTCGCTCGAGGGACTGGACCGACGACATCGACGCGACTGTGAGCAGGAGACGGCGGGAAGGGTTTGCGGAAATGGGTTTGACCCCGATGGACCTCATACTCCATTGAACTGATCCTCACCATTCTCTTCTTCTCATTGATCTGCTTTCACGAATGATCGATTCGGCTTCGAATAATCGTATCTTGGAAAGGCGATCGTTGGGTGCATAGTTTTGTTCTTCTTTCATTTCAACAAATCGAAGGGCAATCGAATCCTTTTATACGGTCCAACGAAGTACGCTTTCAGAAATATTTGCTTTTTATTTTATTGAAGATATTCCGGTGAAAAAAAAACTGGGAATTTCCGAAGATTTTTTAGAATATTATTTAGAAAATTAGGAAGCGCAGACATGTAAAATCCCTTTATAATTCCACCGCAATGTAAGTTGGCTCAAAGCTATGCTGATGAATCGCATTGATGCGGCTCTTGTCAAGGCATTCGTTGAGCTCACGTGCGAAATAGCTCATTTAAGTTTATGGCCCGCGTTGTCACCAGGCAATGACGTTGTCTCGTGTCCTCGCAATCAGATGCAGCGACGAGAGTTCGATTAACCAGAGAAGGCCGGAGGGCTGTGGAAGCTCGCATTTAGCTGTTCTCTTCATAGTTGAGGAAGTAGGCAAGCCGAGGAAGAGCACGGGAGAGGGAGAAGGACAAGGATAAATTATGGATGCAATGAGCGGATACAGATCGTAGTGGTACATCGCGAGTATATGAACTACATCTTCGTGTATCTCTTGTATGTACACCGAGCTAATTGGGACACTCATTTCGACGAAAACACCAACATTTTCTCCATTTGTCACGATAATAATCGCGCGTCGACGATTTCATGTCAAGCCTCTGGAATATAATCGTTTCGACACTGTTCCAATTTTTTTTTTCAAAGATTTCTTAACGTCCGTTGATAGATTTCTCGAAATAATGTACGAATTATATTTCTAAGTCTCGTTCTCGATGATAGATATATGTAGTCATGCTTGTCATGCTTACTTCACAACGTTTTTTAAGTGAAAACAAGAAAACGAATCCGCCGTGTGCCTTCTGTTTTAAACTCTCAACCAACTTCATATTGTTTTGTTGTGCTGACGCATCAACACGTTTTTTATTTCTTCGCCGTTAGAATATGTCCTCAGACAAAAAGAAACGATCGAGATCACCTTCAGAATCGAGATCAAGATCAAAAAAGAGTCATCGCAGGGACAAAGATGACAGAAGATTCGACAAATTGCAAAACCAGATTTCCAATCTCACGGAAGTGGTGGAGCTGTTGTTGGAATCTAAAAAAGAAGTTCCAGTACAGCCAGCAATTGACGATTATAATAATAAAGAAATTACAGGTAAAGTATACGTATAAATAGTAATCTAAAGACGATCTCAGTTACTCTATCACTCCACACGAGGTTAGAGAGCTATGAGTCCACACGACTCTAGCAGGGGGTTTTGATTGTGAAGTTCAATAAGAACATTGGTCACATCATACACAATAAGTGTCCCTTATAGAATGATCTCTTTATAGTCTTCTTGGTTTTGCGCCTTTATCCTTTCAGCTAAGGATATAGAGGAAAATAATAAGGAAATTATTCCGCAAACGGAAGATGAAACTGAGGAATCGTTACAAAGTCACTCAAGAGATATTGTCTTGAGAGCTTTGGGAGTTGATTTGAGTGAATCTAAGTTTAAAGAGACAAAATATCACCCGGAATTGAAAAATACATGGGGTAAATGGGTGAAGCAAGGTCTTCCTCAGAAAAACAAGACGGAAATCTTGGAACTTTACAATAGGAAAGCAGAATTGCATGTCGAAGCTCCTAAACTCAATTTGGAAATCGTGCCAATGTTGACTGACATCGCTAAAAAGCGAGACCAGCATTTCGTGGATACCCAAAACTGCGTAGGCACAGCCTTGACAGCCTTGGGAGCGGCAGTATCTATGATTATAGATCCTCCGGAAGATGGAATCGATGAAGATATCTTAATCGATTATCTTAGTCATGCTGGTCAAATTATGTCTGACGTATTTTTTCAGCAGTCGGTCGCTCGTAAATCTTTCATCACACCCCAAATGGACAAAAGTATTAAACCGTCTGTGGAAGAAATGGTTTCAGATGAATGGTTATATGGAGACAATCTCGTAGACAAAGTAAAAAATGCCAGAGAGATCGAAAAAGCCTGCGCGCAAATTAAGGACAAGTCCAAAAAAGATAATTTCAAGCCTCAGGGAAACGCCAAATACCCGTCTGCAACTTACAAGCAGACGGGTCAATCACAGAAACGTCGTTTTTTCAAGATAAAGAGGAAATCTTTCCAGAGAACATTTCAAAATTTGTCTCAACACCCATCACAAAACGCAACACAGACCAAAACAAACTCTCAGACGACGAACCAGTCGTCGTACAAGAAATGAATAAGGTACAAAAAATAGCAGGTAGATTATTTCAGTTCCGAGAAAAATGGCAAAATATTACCGACGATAAATTCATATTGAATTGTGTAAAAGGGTATAAAATTCCTTTCATTCAAACACCGATACAAAAACTTATTCCAAAGAATCAAATTTTTTCTAGCAAAGAACAAGAAATAATGGAATCAGAAATTAAAAAGTTATTAGAGAAAGGTGCAATTGAAGAGTGTCTTCCACACAAGGATCAATTTATTTCTCCCTTTTTTCTCGTCCCTAAACAGGACGGGTCTTTTCGATTCATTTTCAACCTGAAAAAATTGAATGAATACATAAATCCTCCACATTTTAAACTGGAGGATATAAAAGTTGCCCTGGGTTTGGTTTCTCGAGACGATTTCATGGGTTCATTGGATTTGAAAGATGCCTATTTTGTAGTGCCAATATTTGAGGAACATAAAAAATTTTTGAGATTCAAATTCAAGGAAAAACTTTTTCAATTTTGCTGTTTGCCTTTTGGACTGTCAATTAGTCCATATATTTTTACAAAAATTATGAAACCCGTAACGAATATATTAAGGACAAAGGGTATATTCACAGTGGTTTATCTGGATGATTTTCTATTCACCAGTAATACAAAAGATGTATGTGAACGAAACATGAGACAAGCCGTTCATTTATTGGAGAGTCTTGGTTTCATCATAAATTTTGAAAAAAGTCATTTAATCGCAAATCAAAGTTGTAAATTTTTAGGGTTTATCATTGACTCTGTAAAGTTTACTTTGAATCTTCCAGATAAAAAGAAAAATCAGATAGTGAACTTATGTAATCACTTTAAAATAGGCAAGAGTTACAAAATCCGAGAATTTGCGAAATTTCTTGGAATTTTAACAGCAGCATGTCCAGCGGTAGCGTATGGCTTAATTCATACCAAAAAATTGGAACGAGAAAAATTTTTAGCTCTAAAATTGAATGGAGGAGATTACGAAGGGAGATTATTCATAAAGGAAAAATTGCGAGACGACATTGATTGGTGGAAAAATAATGCGCTGATTGGATCAAATCCTATTAGAATTCAGAATTTTATACGCGAAATTTTCTCTGATTCATCGTTAACGGGCTGGGGTTCATTTTATGATGGGCAAAGTACCTTTGGTTTTTGGAATGTAGAAGAAGCAGGGAAACACATCAATTTTCTTGAATTACAGGCAGCCTTTTTTACTTTAAAGTGTTTTGCTTCGGATTTGTTTGATTGCGAAGTGTTACTTCGATTGGACAATACCACAGCTATTGCTTATATAAACAAAGCTGGTGGAATTCAATATCCACTTCTCAGTGAACTATCACAGAAAATATGGAGGTGGTGTGAAGACAGAAAAATTTGGATAAAAGCTTCTTACATTCGATCAGCCGATAATGTAGAGGCAGATGCAGCTTCTCGATACACGAATATTGATACGGAGTGGGAACTTGCTCCTGAAGTTTTCACAGAAATCGGAAAGAAGTTTGGTTCTTTCTCGGTTGATTTATTTGCAAGTAGACTCAACAGAAAATGTCTTAGATATTATTCACGATTACCTGATCCAGAAGCAGAAGCTGTGGACGCCTTCACAAGATCGTGGTACAAAGAAAAATTCTATGGTTTCCCTCCTTTTTCTGTGATTCTAAAGACTCTTCGGAAAATCATAAATGATAAAACAGAAGGAGTATTAGTGGTACCATTTTGGTCCACACAACCATGGTATCCTCTCTATACATCGCTTCTCAGTGAACCACCCATCATATTTAAGCCTAACCCGTTTCTTGTTATTTCTCCGTTCAGACAATCCCACCCATTGTCATCCCACCTTTCCCTGGTGGCAGGCAAATTATCCGCTCAGCTTTCTTGAGAAGAGGAATACATGAGGAGTCAGTGGGAACTATGATAAATTCAATCGCTACATCTACCCTTAAACAATACGAAAGTGCGTTGAAAGCATGGTGGAACTACGTCCATATAAACAAGTTGGATATGTTCAATGCTAAATCATCAGATATTATTAATTTCTTAAATAAAAAATTTCAAAGTGAGGTAGGTCATGGCACAATAAACACCTTTCGTTCTGCTATTTCTCTCATTGCGGGATATGATATACACAGGGATGGATTGATTTCTCGATTTTTAAGGGGTGTTTTTAGAGAAAAACCAAGTAAACCCAGATATTCTACCACCTGGGATGTCACTCCGGTGTTAAACCACCTTGAAAAAATTGGTCCTCTCAGTCAATTAAAATTGAAAGAACTAGCAGAGAAAGTGTCATGTCTGATGGCTTTAGCCACAGCTCAAAGGTTACAAACTCTATCAAAAATTAATATAGATAATATCACATTTGATTCAAAGAATCTAAGTATCAAAATAACAGAGAACATAAAAACATCAAAACCGGGGTCTTTTCAACCGGATTTGATATTACCTTTCTTCAAAGACAGACCCGGATTATGCGTAGCATCTGCGGTTATAGAATATTTAAATGTTACGAAGCGGTTAAGAAGTGAAAAATCAAAAAGATTGTTTATCACATCTGTAAAGCCGTATGGCCCAGCTTCATCACAAACTATTGGACATTGGGTGAAATCTGCGCTGTCTAAAGCTGGTATCGATACTAATCAATTTACCGCATACAGTACTAGACATGCAGCAGTGTCTGCTGCTCATAATCGCGGAATAGATATAGCTACTATCAGACGAAGTGCTGGGTGGGCTCCGGGGTCTGAAATATTTTTCAAATTTTATAATAGACCCATCCAGGCACCAAATGATCAATTCGCTCGAACTGTTTTCCAATAATTTTAAGTTGTTCATATGTTGATTATGTTCATAAATACATACTTGTATTTAAAAATTAAAGGAAAAAATTATCACTATAAAAAAGAACTCTGAAGAACTACATATATCTATCATCGAGAACGAGACTTAGAAATATAATTTGAAGATCGAACGAGCCCGCCGAAGGCGGGCGAAGTTCGATCGAAATTATATGAGAAGTCTCGTTCGAAGATGATAGTTTCCCACCCCGGTTCTTCCCTTACAACTTTTCCCTCTATCATCTTCATTGATTGTGTGATAATTTTGAATTCGCACAAAAAACAATATGAAGTTGGTTGAGAGTTTAAAACAGAAGGCACACGGCGGATTCGTTTTCTTGTTTTCACTTAAAAAACGTTGTGAAGTAAGCATGACAAGCATGACTACATATATCTATCATCTTCGAACGAGACTTCTCATATAATTTCGATCGAACTTCGCCCGCCTTCGGCGGGCTCGTTCGATCTTCAAATTATTGAGAAAAAAAAAATAAAAAAAAAAAAAAGGAAACTCGCTCCGCTTTTTTTTTAGACTGACTTTGTTCCTAAAAATCATTTTTAACGGAAAATTCTCAACAAAAGGACGACCTCGATCCCGGTATCGATTCTCGGCATGATCGCGCGGTAAGTGACGTTTTCATGAAAAATGCAATATTTCTTAATAACCCAAGAGCCTCAATTCCCTTGTAATATTATACTTTATTTTATACAGGATAGGTTTCAGCATATTTTCTTATATTATAGTAAATTACTTGTAATGTTGTGTGATTCAATTATTCAATAATAACTCGGAATGCGAGATCGAAAAATATTATAAATAATGGAAGAACGAGCGTGGACAAAATATTGTCATTGAATATATGGTCAAACCCGGGGTATGCAAATATAATTTAGAATTTATGAATTTGATGATAAATAATACATTTGATGGTATCATTCAAATTATATAATACATATCTTTGGATAATACATATCTTTTCTTTCTTTTTGTGGTTTTTGTGAGAAATTGTAATTAGAGAACCTTCTGTTTGGGTTCCAGGCCTGGGCTACGATGATTAACGCGAAGGAACTCAATTCTTGACTGATAATGCTTGTTTCGATCTCGATTGTCGACGACGAACTGCCTAAAATCTCGATCCGTGATTCTCGTCCCGGATGGAGATTCGGCGAGTTGAGGAGTGGGGAAGAAACAGCGAGTCAGGCTCGTTACACCCTTTGCGTAGCGTGCAAAAGTCTCAGAAACATACGTGCAACGTCAGTTTCAATTAATATTATATTCTGGTCACGAGGAATCGATATTATCGAAGGAGAGAATGTGCAGCACCGCATGTTTGATAAAGCTCGCGTCGTCGAGGCGCAGAGCGAGCTTTAAACATTGAGCACTCGGGTACTCTCTCTACATTCGGGTTTGACGAATCCGAGAATTTATAATGCTGAATGTCTCGTCCAACTTTAGCGTTCAACTCGTACAACAGGTCCTCAAATTTTGCTACTCATCAGAAACTAATAGTGACACGCGAAATGAATTAAAATTACTTTATCTCTTCACAATTCTCTGGACGAAACGACGTTCATTATTAACCTGTACCGTTGGAAACTTGCAAATTTAGGGATATTTCAGGTCGTTATAATTAACGGTTTTCTTTCTCTCTCTCTCGCTGTGCAGAAAGGCAGATAAGTATATTTTATTTAATACCAAATGTCGCAAAATGTAGCTTCGTTAATCCGCGCCCTTTCTATTCTCGTTCTGCTGTATCATTCTGTCCGCCGCCCACACACGGATGTACACTCCAAAGGGTGTAATCCACGAACACGAGCTGGGACGGAGAGAGTTATGATGTTCGTTCGGAACGAAATCGGTGTAACGATATAAACCACCTGGCAAATTGGTGGAGCCAAAAATTCCAAATATTTCGTTGAAAAAATGTTTAACGGGAAGCATGCTAAATAAAATAGTTGGCTATTTGTGTCCTAATAACATTGGAGTATGAAACAAACAAATACCTTTAACACTCAGTGCCGTCCCGTTGAAAAATATTGTTCCAATTTATTTTAAAAATTGACCCAATTATCCGGGAATTGAAGGTATTTAGTTTGCTTTTTTGCATGAAAAAAAGTTCAAAAATTGAGAACATTCATAAGGGATAAAAGAAAGAGAAATTTTTTTAACAGTCTGATTGACGTTTGTGAGTAGAAACAGAGAAGCTCGACTCCGAAAGCCTTTCCTAATTGACAGAATCAAGGAGTATCCTTGATGACAAATTGCCCTTAAAGCGAGGAGTGGGTAAATGAAAATTTGAAAAAATAAGGCGAGGCATGGAGAGACGGAGTTGAAAAAAGAAACGATGTAAAAGGTAGGAGAAAAAATGAGGCGCAGGATTGGATGAGAGGTTATTTTGATGTTTTCGAGAGGATTTGAATCGTCTGACAGGTCGAGTATTGCTCGTTCAAAATCGCGGTGTAGCGGTTGGAGAAACATTTTCCCCCGAGTATTTTCGAGCTTGTACAAATTTTAATCTCTAACTGATGTTCTGACAGAACGGAAAGACGAAAAACACGCGAGTGACTGGAAGACGCGAAAAGTTTGGCTACAAAACGGAGAGAAACTAACTAATTGGGCCACGTACGTCTCACAGTTGAAAGGAAGCTTAATTAATACTAGCGCCATCTATAATAATGAGGACGGAAGGCTCGTAACTGTTAAGCTTCACAATCAGCTTATTTCCTCACACTCCATTAATGACTTTCAACATTTACCCGAACTTTCAAACGTATTAAGGTATTGTCACATTAAGAAACATTTTGCGAAATTCTTCCATAACAAATTGGACTTGCACTTGATGCCTGACTGACTATTTCACGATTCACTCCTTTTTATATTATAACGAAAAAGTTAAACGATGAGTCAATCATTCGGGAATTGAATTCTGAGAACTACCGCATTTTCCGTTCAATCGATTTTCATACTTATCATAAAAAACATGTTGAAAAGGAATGCCGATGATCAGAAGAAAACAGTATTTGGATTTGTCCTTGGCACTTTGGTTTCAAAAATAATGAGGCTTCAAGAATTTAGTGGTGACGGTAAAAGCCAGCATAAAAGCAACGCGAGTAAAGAGCAGTGGGTTCACTCACTTATTCCGCGTTAAAATCGATCTGTTAGCTGAATAGAACGGGGACGAAACGACAAGAGATGCTCGGTGGCAGAAGAGCCGCGTCCTAGATTTATGCAGTGAGAATCGGCACAGTTCGGGAAATTTCTCTTCTTCTCTCTCTCTCTCTCTCTCACTCTTCCTCGCGCTCTTTTATTTATCTCGCGGTCTAGCAAACCCACTGTGGCAACTGGCAAATAAACTTAAGGTTTACGCAAGTAATGCAGCTTGTTCGCGAACTCACGCGAGCAAGAACGCCGCTCGAACAGCATATTCGTGACTCGAACAGGTGCAAGACGAGAGAATTAATGTTATCGTATTAGGCACGTATATATATGATCGAGGCAAAGATGCGAAAGATTGTACATTTGTGTGGATTACGTGTGTGTAATATCGTAACAATAGAAATATAAATTATTACAAAAGGGGATCTAGCAATGGGGAAAAAGAAGCAGCGATTTCTGGAATTCCAATCACTTCGTCGATGACGAATAATGCGCGAGTGCTGCGTTTGATCGTTGCGTCCGCGAAGACCGTCGCGAAGGGAGGAGTTATCGAGGATTTAAAGGACCAAGGCCAAACAGAGCTGAACTCCAACTCGACACTTTTACAACAAAAGTTAACAACGAGTTTATTCAAGAAGTTAAAAATTCGAGGTTTTAGTGCCTCGAGACCAATCGTTAAAAATTCTCTTCAAAGACTCGCGATTTTCGGTTAATCGATAATTTCATAGATTCAGGGCTTTTGCCCCTCTCATACGAATATAGCCTCAATTTCCTTCTGGAAGCTTCCATGTTGACATCGAGGGTCGCACACTCGCGGGAGCGTCGATATTTCACCATCGATGCATTTACGCTGCGAGAGCGCTTAATTTATATACTATTTATTTCATGAGTGCGATATACGGGCACATCAGTTATAACGAAATCCTCCACAGGATCTAGGGGATCGATTAAGGTATCGCTAGTTGTATAATTTTGAGCTCTGGGCTGATCTGCAAATAGGACGTGGGTAAACGCATCCTGATTTAACAACGAGATTCATCATTTGATTCATCCACATATATTTAGAGAATACAAAATTTCATCGTGATGGAATGTTCGGAGAACATGCACTATTTGATTAGTAAATCCTATTATGATTAGTCATGTACTTTTGGCCCAATTGTATGGACGAATATTTGAATCGAATGAAAATTCATAAACTCGAGAACGTTCGAGTTAGCGAGGTGATTCGCTCACGTGGACACGAACGACTTTAGGAACTTATTGCAGCCGGATTTCGACCGTAGTCGCCGGGTAAATATCGATCGATTCTTAATTGAGGACTTTCGGGTTGGCGCGAACGCATAAAGCGACAATACCGAGTGGTGGAAAAAATTTGAAGAACGTACGTTTGTCCAGCGAGTAAAATTGTGCCACGCGTCGCGTCGGTTTCGGTATCGTTGTAATCCTTTGGGTGCCGTTCAAGTTACAAAAACAGAAACGTATAACGGAGTTAGGTCAGGTGAACGTCGCAGAAGACTTTTGTTTCTGTGCCAAAAATCGAGGTGGGAAAGGCCGGAGCATTGTCGTCGAGCTGAAAACAATTCTTCTGCCCACTCTACCAGGCGAATCCTCCGCGCCAGATCCTTTTGAAAAGTTTCGTCAGTATACTCGAGTATAGAAACAGGAAGTTACTGCGGTGCCCGGGGGAACGAATACGCCGCGAAAAATGCTTTGCGAGAGTCGAATAATGCAACGATTTTGTCCTCGAGTCTGTTTGGCAGCTTCCTTTGAAACGGCTCCGATGTACAAACACTTGCAAACGTGCGGCAAACTATTCTGCTGACCACTGTCCAGAACCCGGAGAATCGGAGTCAGTCGTCAACGTTCGTCGTCAACGTGTGATGATAAACTGACTCGGTTGATGCTCGCGATTGGATTGAAACGCGAGTCTCTTTCGAAAAATGTCATTTCATTTAGTCATAATAAATAGTTTCTGCGTGAATCATACCTGTAAGAAATGATGGCATAAATTTCACTTCCTCGGAGAAACGTAGGAGTGGTTTCATACTGGAAGTTCTGTTTGACGATGACAAACGTTCCCGTTATTTCTCGTACATCTTCTACGAGCATGTGCGCGGTCATCAATTAGTCATACAGGCCGATAATGAAAGAAAAAGTTCGTCCGAGGTCCGAGCGTCCTTCTTTTTTCTCCGTTTAGACGAAAGTAAAATGTTCGTTTGTTTGATAGAAATTTAATAACTCAAATGAATCCACCAGCGATTCGCTGGCAGTGCCACGGCGGACTTTTTTCCCTCGGAAAACTGATGGGAGCAGGGTCTGCGGAGCAGGGAAAAGAGAAAGCGAGGCTAAAAAATAGGGGTTTTAAGTAATCGAGCGAGTAATATCGCGTGGTTTCGTACCACGGAAAAGTGGCTTTTAAATTTTCCGGTCTTCCTGTACCTTAACCGAGGTAAGGGTCGCGTAGATGAGCTTGTTGGCACATCCGAAAAAAGGGGTGGTTGGACGCGAGCTCGAATTTCCTGCCAATTGGACGGAGCGCTTCTCTAAATTGGTTCTAATTTTCAGAACAGCTTCGGTGGAGACGAAAAAGTAACGGGATCATGGGGCGAGTAACGAGATAAGAGAATTAAAAAAGTTGGCCTCCTTTTTGTCCTAATGATGGAGCAGGAGCGAAGCGAAACGGCAATGAAGACTCGGAATGGAGCTACAGGTGTCGTTTCGTCGGTAGCACACTCAAGAAAGTAACAAGGTCGCGACAGGGGCTGGCCAGAGCTCCGAAGCAACGGGCCCTCAGGGAAATGCTCGACCCTCGCCTTTGCCTTGAAAAAATGTGCCTTCCGAGTGACCTCTCGATATCGTTATTTCATTGATAGCAGCGTTGAACCTTAAGCACAAACGACTTTTGGCAATTTGCCGGTGGTCATTAGCATAAGCTTATGCAGTGAAAAGAAGCTCGAGCGCCCGATGCGCCTGTCTTTGCAGTATCCTTTGATCTGGGATCTTTTGACGAGCCGCTCGAAACTCTTTTTGTAACCGGAAACACGATTTTGCACGCAGCAGGAACGAAACGCAATATTGTAACAAGGTGAAACGTGAATAAGAACTCCATGAGAACATCTGGTGCGGGGAAGGAAACGCTGCGGGGGTCGCGCAAGAAATCGTTGGATACGCGAAAGATAATAAAAAGATGGTATACGAGATTGTTCGTTCAGAGTGATCTCGTGGGAGGACAGTTGGAGGGACGTCGAGATCAGAAAACATCGATAATGATATCCTTTCGAGGCGGATTTTCTCATGGAAATTTGTTCCACTACGATTTCGATTGCTTACAGAAGCCCGAATTCAAATGGCATTTATAAGTGCTTTTTCTGACAGTGAGTTTTGTCTTTTGTTTTTTTTTTTTTTTTTTTTCGATTCGAGACGGAGGGGGCGTGATAATGAAAATAAAAAAAGATTGGAGAATAGGTCCTGCTATAGTTACGCGGAGAAAAAAAGATTTATGTTCATCGAACAATAAAACGATAATAAATGTTCAAGCTCTCGTTTATTATTAAATTCAATTTTGAATGAAATAGTTAAAGTCAACGCGTAATTTTCTGCTGGTGAGCACGCGCGAATAACTGAACGTGAAAAGAGTAATTCAATGTTGGCTTTCAGTAGCTCACATTTCTCACTTTCCTCGAGCACGAGAGAGCCACATCAAACAACCGAACTTCTGGCCTCGGTTAAAAACCTCAAAACCATATTCAATGCTGTAAAAGGAAACGAAGCTCGTTGCTCGTCTTTTTGCCTTGGTCGGGGAAAGCCCATGAAAGATTCGAGTCTCGTTTCCTCATTTTCTTTTCCTAACTGCTTCTTTGGCTTAATAAAAAGCTGTCATGAGACAAGAATTAACGGAAAAAATGACGTTCGCGATAGGTGTGTCCTGAGAAAGATTTCAATGCGAGCTGAGAAGAGAACGGATTTGGTTTTTCCTTCGGTCTATTGAATTTTTCTTCTTTTTGTTAACGTCGCGGTCGTTTTTTTGTACCGAGTGCCTCACGAAGGAAATAAAGAATGTGAGGCAAAGAGACACGTCATTTGCAAGAGTGGGAGAAGCTTTGCGAATCTCTTAATTAAAAACCAAGACACTCGCTGGTTATTCGAACGGAGATGACGGAGAAAGGGGCGAAGAAAAGCGAGAAAAAGGCTATGTATAAAGGCGAAGCGACTAGTTGCCTTGACAGTGCCTCGCAGAGAAACTTGTAAGCTTTCTGGGTTTACTAAAAACGCTCGGAGAGCAGTCAGCTCTGTACCGGCGAGACGTATAAAGACGGCAACACACCCACGCAACGCATACACGAGCTTCGGAACACTCCGAGCCCTTTATACGACTTTGCAAGCGCTTGTACACGCACAAACCCACACCGAAATATATTCTACTACAACTATACATTACCGAGCAGTATATACGTAGGATATTCTGTGGGATCCTATTAAAGTTGCTTTGAAACGAGCACCGCCCTTAAAAAAAGCATGCTCAAGCTATATAACCGTTGCCCTGCTGCCTTTCGATCTCGTCCCACAGGTTCGTGTGTATACAATTACTGGTACGACGAGCACATACGAAAGAAAAGTCGCTTTTGGTCAAAGCCACGCGGACTTTGCCCGATATAACGCGGTAACGAACACACCCCTACTTTGTAAATAGTCGTATGGGTCCTTTCGTACTAAATTAAACATTTAACAATGTTTCAGCCAACACTCGCTGCCTTTTTTGTGCACTGATTTATTCATGATTGCTATATAGAAAGAAAACAAAAAACTGTACGTCCAACCAATTATTTTTCTGCTCGCGAGCTCGAGGTCAAATAATTGTGAGTGGAATAAAAAATCGGTCCGCGGACTCTTGGACCTCTTGCATGAGAATTTTTCATCGCGTTTGAGCACAAACGGTGCGCGGCGGATAATCGTAAAGAATAACGACGAGCGCAAGGAACGAGCACGCGCGATCATTGCGCTTCAGTTGATCATTCTTTTTTTCGGATAGGGAATAAAACGTATGAAGCAGTTGGAAAATGAATGGTCTACTTCGACACGGAATTGCCGGATTGATGGCAAAAGAGCAACAGCGAAGTTTCGTACGTGATCGCACCTCTGGGTACTCCCTTTCCGTATGGTGCGATTTTCAACGTGAATCCTTGCACACATGCGATGTGGCCGACCACAAGTTCGATACACTCGCACTGCCCGGAGTGAACTTTCGACTCGGTCTTTAACGAACCAATAGCTGCACCGAAATACAAAGAGTGTGGCTATAAGTATCGGGCCTGCTAATTGAATTGACCTTTTTAACTTGGTTCCAGGGATTTAACTCGACCCCGCAGCAACCCTGGTGCTTGGATTTATCCAGCAAATGTAAATGTATTTATAGAAGCAACGTGAATTTAAAATACTGTGAAAGTATTGTGAATCGCTGAGAAACAATATTTTCAAAGCAGATTCTCGGCTCTGGAAATATGAAAATTCGCGCGCACTTGAAAAACGTTCGTACAACAGTAGCACCTCAACGAGAGCTGCTAAAACGTCGAATTTTTCATCAACAGATGGATTTCTTCGCGTTTAGAAGAGTATTCATCGAACAGTAAGAAAAATGATGTATTTTCTGTATAAAAGATTCTCGCCCTCTTTATACGATTTTCATCGAAAGCTCAGACCCAAGCCAACACTCACTTGCAAACACATTTATGTGAGCGTACGTGCATTTACGTACGTAAACACAGATAAAAAAGAGACGAGGGAATACTTTATCGTGCATGAATAATGTACCCCCAAGGGAAGCTGACAGACTGCTCCAATATTTAGCAACTATCTGTATGTGCATCGATCTCCATTTTTTCTCCATCCACCTTTGGATCAATATTGATCCACCCTATATTTCCGATGATCCATTCCAGATTTTCTTTTTTCTCGATTCAAGGCCAGAAACGTGAAAGACCGCGTTATCGTTTTAAAACATCCCTGCGAAAACGTACATACCTTCGGGAAAGGAAAAAAAAAGAACAGAAAAAAATTACGATTCATCGAATTTTAAGTGCAGGTGAAGCTGCGTTGTAAATCCTCGAATGGTACGTGATATAAAAAAGCATAAAGTTTTTATCGGTGCTCCCAGCGTAGCGTAGGGCAGCGCTTAACGTGCATATGTATAAAAATTGAGTTGGGTCCGAAGGAACAGCGGAGTCGATCCTCTTTTTGGATTCGCATGTTTCTTTTACCTAGAAAAACATGGTCTAATACCCTGATTTATCGAGAATTGAAATTGCAGCTCAAAGCGCCGTAAAACGTCCGTGCTGCAAAAAACTGTATCGAGAGAATTTTTTTAGGAGCAGCGAAAAAATCGATGCGTCTCTGCACATTAATTGGCACTCTCACTTCATCAGCGAATGACCGACTCGTGCCTTTGCCATTAATATTAAAATGCAACTGGAAACGACGTCTGACGAAGCTGCGATCATGCTCCAGTAATTTTTTTCCTCGTGAAACATAATTACTCTCGCGACCAAACGAAAGGGATAGAGAACGCTTTAAAAGTCAGTCCCACTTTGCTGCCTTGCGCATTCGAGCTAAACGAATTAAAGCTCGCGTGATAATTTCACATTTTAATGTCTCGCATGCGTTTCAACATTCTTTGCGTATGGAAACATTATTTTTTACTCTTTAACAATGTTACTGGACGAAACCCCATCAATCACATTTGATGGGGGCCTGACGAGAGCTTTTCTCGAAAATTCATCAAATGATGTGAGCTTTTTGTGGAAGAAGAATTGGAAGGACGTTATTAAAAATTCGTGTATTCATTTTGCTTCACAGTTTTTGAGAATATTAAATTTCCCGTGGACAAATTACGAAGGGGCGGAAATAGAACATTCTCCGGACAAATTTTATCTGAAGAGCTTCGCTCTTTGTAATTTAATTAAAACGTTTTTCAACGATGCGGAAAGGGGCCACGAGTAGGAAAATTATAATCATAAAACTGCGCAATCGCTCATGACAGGAAATTTTGTTGGCAAAATTTTATCGAAGTTAAAAATCGGCTTTTCATTTGTTGTACAGAAACGATGATAATTTAAACGAGTGTTCGATGGCCATGGAAGCTGAAAAAATTCGCAGCGTTTAATCTCCAAATCAACGTGTTCAATTTATACAAGCTTTTGATTATATCAGTGCAAAACGAGAATAAAAGATTGAACGTGAAAGTGAACCGATGGATCAAAAACTATTCGTCTTGGCTGTCGATCGAAACAACTCCAAAAAAATATTGACTAAAGCACATTTCAAAGGTACGGAAAACGTGCGAAGGAGGATGAAGTCGTCGGGGGTAAATGGAAAATCGTTAAGAGTTCGTTATTCCTGCGTATCGAAGCGTGTGCACGTGTGCAATTTTTCACACCACTAAACAACTGCTCGAACTTTTCACTCACGTTCTACAATTTTCCGGGACTTTATTTATCCTTGTTTCTATCCCCCGAATTACTATTTATCGCTACGCGATTATTAAAGATTACGAAAACCTTTTATGGTTTGTCAGCGAGATTTATCAATGAGAATTCCTCGAATAAATCGTTAATCGTAGCGACAATTCTGGAGGTAATTATAATGAAAAATGAAATTGTCATTAAGCGAGACTTCCTGTGATCATTTCTACCAATCGGCAGCGATTATGCCACCGAAGCTAAAATTCACGGGAAAATATTGGCAATGACCGAAAAATCAAGCGTCGGAATGACTCGATGATTAATGGAAGTATTCCAATTAAATTTGACAACGCATTTACTCATGAAATTCGCAGGATGTGGAAGGCGCACAGTTATTGAAAATCGATCACAAAACGTGATACTTTGATTCCTGAAAATCCGGAGAACTCTCTCGACTCTAGTGAATTCACTCTCTTTCACGATAATGCGAACTGATTAACTCGTAAAATTGTAAAGATCGCTCGAGAAGTTGCTGGTTGAATAATAGAAAGTCGCTGACTTCCGATTATAGTTTCGATGAATAAAAAGGCGTGTTCGTCGTGAAAACGGTCTTTTGTAAAAGTAAATTATAGACCGAGAGAGGAGAGAACACCGAGAGAAAGAGAGCATTACGAGAGTAAAGATAATAATAAAATGGAATAAGATGTGAAAAGCTCCCCGTATTATTATGCATCAATGCGGATCTTTGACTACTTAACTTTCCTCTGAAGATTACTTATAGGACGTCAGTAATAAATGTTCGAGCTCCGTTCCTTTATCCCTTTGTGTCCCTCGACCTCGTTTCATCAAGGTTGACTCAACTCAATTATGGCAACTTTGTAAAAGCGAACAATCGAGGTAGGAATAACTGTGTTGTTCCTTTAAGGTGTAATTTACAATTTCGTACGCGTATACGGAGATGAGAACTGGAGGAAAAGCGCTCAGTTTAAGGAGAAGAGAACAGTCGAACCCGATAAAAACAATTGCAATCATTGAGTATACTCGTCGCTCTCCATCTCCCATTCAAATTTAATCTAAGCGATTCCCGTGAGCGGTTCGATCGACTTTGAGCCAAGTTCTGTCGTCACCGAAACCTAAACGACCCTTTGGTTCGTCTCCCGCGTTGTTATTTGTCCAAAAAGATCGACGAAATGATATCGAAGCATGCAGACGTCCCAGCATCGGAATACCGATCGCCGAGAAGTATTTCGAGAATTGAAATTCACCGGGAACAACTTGCACGCTGCGGTCTTTACTTTAGTGAGGTTAAAATATTGCAACGAGAGTACTTGCTGGCCATATGGGAGTCGGAGGTGAAGCTTGCGGAGAAAAATGTCTGACGTATTAAAATACGATAAATTCTTGGGAGATACGAATACACAGGACGAAGGAGGCTCGTTCCAGCAGCGACGAGGAATAACGTTCTTCAACTGCCGGGCATATTTTCCCGGCAACGGTAAAAAAATACTCCTCGTCATATATCCGATTGACGAAAATTCATCGGGAATCTCACGAGAGCCAACGCTATTTCCCTGCCGGATAGAGGATTCCGTTGGAACGTCATATATTCATGAATAATATGTCACATATTTTCGGAGTATATATTCGCGGCTTTCGGATCCTCCGTTCCATTGAAATTCCTCCTCTTTTATGCTTATATATCCGCGAGTATATCTACGCACGTCTATGCACGTAGTACGTGTATGTGCATCGATATATTCACAGATTTAGGAAGTAGGTGATGCGCAATAAAATCTTGACACGACATGTATGTGTAACTCCATTACGATCGTGGCAGCGCCTCTCGAAAGGTATACGTGAGAATCGTTTGCGATCGGTACTTTCCGATCGGCCCACACACGCACACACACACACACACACACACACCGAGAGCTCAGTGTCAAACGTCTTTGCACTGCGGTGCTGAGCCGAGTGCTGAGCAACTCCACGAGAAACTTTATATTTATAGATGTAGAAAGGTGGTATATACGGATAAGTACGTGACCCCCGCGATCCTCTGACTGGTGGTTACGATGGCCTTTAGACGATTTTACGACGCGTATAGCAACACGAAGCAAGTCCGCTATCCATGCAACAACACACGGACCGAGGCAAAAGCACCGAGAGCCTTTTAGAAGTCAGAGTCCTTGGTAAAACGCGTCTCGAATAAAGTAACGAGGTGGATGTGATCTCGTATGTATATAAGCACACTCCTGCGGCTGCTATTTTCATTAGATGTACCTCTACGAAAAGACATTTGGAAGGTTTCGATGTCGCATGATCGCGTTGGTGAGGGAGCGCGCTCTATAACTCCACGTCGTCCCTCGTCTTCTCGTCCCGTCTCGGGAGAAACTTTTTCTTTCGAGTCGCGCGCGGCTCTTGGAGAGAAGGTTCGTGACTGGACAGCGGCATCCCGCTCGCGCATCACGCGAATGGTCCGTCGCTGTTTGGACTTTACGGCGTGCGAAGCTGTCCGGTGCGGGAGGAAGGAAGCCTCTTCGACGAGTACATGGGAGCGAGCGCGGAGACCGATCGCGATGGAATAACTGTTCGCTAGACGGGGGACAGTTCGCGGCTCACGAATTCTCTCGTCGTTCGCGGTTCGCTCGTGAGATTCTTCAGGTTACACGGAATTATTGAATTATTATCGGTAAAACTTCGGCAACTGGCGACTTTATAATGAAATCGTTCGTCAAGATTTCCCATTACGGTTCATGAAAACGAGAGTATGACCGAAGAAAATCGATAATGGCAAAAGTATTTCTTGAGTAATTAGAGGACAGTCGGAGCATTTTTTTTTCACTGAAAAGAGTAAAACGTGGAAGGGCCTCTCGAGGAGGAATTGTTCGGGATAATTTGCTCGGAAAAATGCTCCGAATGCTTTTCGTATGATTCCAATTTCAATCTCTGTCAATCGTAACGTCACTCGAGAACTCGCCCTACCAGAGATGGAGAAAATTAAAAGGATGGAGCAGAGACGACGAGAACAACGAAGGAGGTTGTAGAGAGAAAGAGCGCGAGGGAGGAGGAGGCCCGATAAAAAAGGAGAAGAGAGGAAGCAACGAGAAGAACCGGACCGAGGGACTTTATTCGATTCGCGCCTGTACGAAACTTGGAACGAACGATCCGCTGTCCACGTGACCGGGGTCGAAAAGTGAGATTCGAAGGTACATACCCGTGCGAACTCTTTCTCTCGCTACTTCGTCCCCTCTAGTTGCTCTTCGTGTCGAGAAAGCACGAACCAACGGACGTGTTTACTATGGTAAAACGGCGCCAACGTACCTGAAACAATTTTACAAAGGGAAAGGAATAGTGGGTCTTATTGCACTTCCCCTTTCTGCTTTTTTGTTTACTGCGTCTCCCTTTTTCTTCTCCAAAAAAGGGGCGGGGGAGGCACGACTGTTAATTCCACTTTCCGAACTTCTAATTCCACACGCGCGATGCTCGTTGCAAAATCGAATCATTCCGATTGGCCATTCGATCCTTTTATATTCAATTAGTTCGAAAAACATTTCAATTGCCTTTGTCAAATAATTCGGTGCTCGCGCAAATTTAGCATGGAGCCAGCCAAGTGATCTTGGCATCGATTAAAACTTTCGTAATCTTGAAAAGCTTGCGCAAGAGGTTATTACGAAATCGACGAAACGTTTATTTGTAAAAATAACTCTTATTATCTTCAATTACAGTATTTTACATAATAGATAAACGAAGACATATGAACTCACTTATTTCAATATTCATTGATCATTATGCAGAATGATCGTTGCTTGATACATCGGTCGTTTCTATGGCACAAAAATAAATATTCCTGTAAAAAAATGTTTTCAATCCGTCTTCCCTATTTTTCATCATCGTCGTTCATCCTTTTATTCATCTCATGTTTATGGGAAACGGAAAATGAAGCAAAAGAGACAAAGTCACGTTGGATCATTTTTTTTACTTCTTTCGCTATTATTTTTCTTTGACGAATATGCATGAAAAATATCGTTAATACTTTATCGTCGAATCGGTGATTGCGCAACTCGATCGTATCTCAGTTTTTCAAATTCCTGTAGCTATTTTCAGTGTCGAATAATTGTAATGCGATCCGCGATAAAAAAGGGGAGGAGAATGATCAGTAATTATGAACTAAATCTGACGGCTTTTTCTCGGTGTCAGGTTGGCCAGTTCGTGCTGAAGATTCTTCGGTATGTCGAGTAGATAAGCGTCGTTATCATCCTGCAACAGTGATTTAATCGCTCTCATGGCTATTTCTCGAAGGGTATACATCGGTAAAGCTATACACACGACGAAAGGCATAATTTGACGCGTCGGACCGTAACCCGGACTTGGTTTCCATGCTTTTGGATAAAAAACATCTTTCCCCGCGACCATGAATCTGTAAAAGTCAAATGAATCCTTCTTCACCCAATCATTTCGTGATAATATTGCTTCCGTTTATTATTCGTATGAACTGAAAAACGATAAATGTCTATGGAAAAAAAGCTCGAAATAATGCGGCTGAATGACGATTGAGGTTCGTCAGGCTTACAAAACGAAAATGAGAGTGGCCGTGTAATGAATTAATTGATAAAATAAGGAAAAGGTTTCCATCGAAAAATTCAAATGATGTGCAAATTACTTCGATGATTTACCTCTCCATGGTCTCTTTTTTGACGAAAATCCATGGATGAGTAGCGAATGTTTTCATACTGAGGCTTTCCTGAGGTCCCAGTATACCATAGCTTACCGCCTGGCCTTCATAATTAATCCACAATATCTCGATCCTATGTTTGGTTGTGTTGAAAAAAAGAACCCACGATGGATGATCCGTGTTGATCGAACGTATGATCGACGCTTCCTCCCTCGTGCCCATTTAAATGCGCATTCAAATAAATAATGAAACAACCGTGCACGATGTTTATCCGGTCTTGGGAATCTTCATCCGGATCGTTCAATTTCTGAAATATACAACGAATTTCCCCAGCTCATAGAATGCGTTCGAACACTGTGAGGAAGCGTTAATAACTATTGGGACACGAATTTGTTCTCATTATTGTCACAGATGCATACATTTAACATTCATTTCCGATTAATTTACTTGTTTTTTCATTGAATAATCGTACGAAATTACGAAATGAATGGAAAAAATCTCAAAACTATACATCTAATTCGAAACTTTTTCAACGTGTACGCTATCGTTGGGTTTTCACTTATACAAATGGAAATAATGAAAAGAAGAATGAACGAGACACGAGAGAACTCGTTTTGTCAAGTGCTTCATCCGGATTTCCCCCTCATCGGCTTACGGAATAAAAAAAAAACACGCGCGCAAACGTCGAAACTCCATTAGTCGACTATCCTTTGTGCGTGGAACTCACGAAAGGAGACGAAAAAATTTGGAAACTCCGAGAGAAATGATCAATTTTACCGGGCGCAACGGTCCTATCAGCGGCTTACAAATTTGTATAAATTTTAACTAATTCAAAAACTCTGCGCTTCAGTCACGATACGAAGCCGCTTAACCGTCACGGACGGAATATGTTGCTTCTACGCAACACGCGCTTCCAGGCCCTATAAAACTGCATCGGTCAGTAAGGTCGGGGTTCCAACTGCCTAGTTCCCTCAAGCAAGGTTAGATTGCACCATAGATACTCATAAACCAAGAGATAAACTACTGCTTTAACCCACAAAAATATCAATCTGAAACCGACGTTTCGTGTTGAGTTGGCGCTGCGTGGAAACGTGCTTTAGTTATCGCAAAAGAAAAGTGAATACGCATTTGTTTTTCATACTCCAAAAGTTATATCCTTTCAAAGATTTTACCCCCCAAGTACTTGGTGCTGCGCGCACACGACATTTAAAAATTCGTCTTTCCGAAAAAAAAAGACTAAAATGTCACAATGGATTCGTAAACTAGAAAGTATTTTGAGATCGAATTATGAAGGGAATAAAATTGTCCGTCGACGTGAAATAGGCTTCGGTCTGAGAGGGTGGAAAATGCGTACGGAGGAGCAAAAAATTTCCAAATCTCGCGACTAGCATCCGGTGAGAAAATAATTTCGCAGCGTGTACGAGTGGTGTGTTGCGATTTGTGACCCGCCCGTGAGCCAACAGCAACTTTATCGATTTCAAGACACACAACTGGATCAGAATTGCTGCTAGAGATCGCGTGCTTTTTCTGGAATCTTCTTTTCCCAAGTTTGCGCCACTTCAACGAGGCAAGACAGTCTCTTACGTATAGAAAATAAAATACTTTCAACACTTTCTCTCCTGCGCGAGCCATATATAGCTCGAAGAAGAAAAAAAGAGATAAAATAAGTATTCAATTGCGAATGATAAAAGTGAGAAGAGGTTTCAGAAACTCGTAAGTGTACATCGAGTTGACGGGTATTATTCGTACCGCAAGCAGCAGAAGTCGCAGCATCTCCTTGAAAATGAAAAAAGGAGGATGATTCTACGGTGCAAACCACACGGGACATCTTCACGCTACTCCGAGATGTGACACGTCTGCTCACTTTATCACCGGACCTTTTTTCTCTCGCCGTCACCCTTTTCGCTCTCTCTCTCTCTCTCGCCCTGCCGTTTGCTCGACATACACATTTATTATTCAACCTGTGTGTCCAGGAGATCTCGACGATTCCATCTTCCTACGTGACAGCCAAAGAGACTTTGCTCCTGTCGTTCCAAATGCTTTCATTCTCAATGTGTCAAATCGAGTGGATAACCGAATCAAGCGACTTTTGTTATTAATTCGAATTTTTTACGACTAGATTATTCTTTCATTTGATTAGGATTTCTTTTTCAGAAGATCTTGAAGGATTGCGAGGGATGCTGGGAATTTGGGGAATAGAATTTGAAATACCAGCAGCTGTTCTAAGTAGCAGCGACATTGGAAAGGCCTAATGAGAGTGTACGAAATAATGAGAAACATGGTATTAACGTGAGTCAGGTATTTATGATAATTAAAAAGACGAGAGAGCTTTCTGTTTACGGTGAAAATCTCGGGGTCTATGGAGAGTTGGACTGCAGTAGCGAGATGCGCAATAATCGGGAGCACGCGACGAGCAAAAAAGGTCGTTCCAGAGGTAGAGATAAAGAGAGGTTCGGGGGTGAGTCGGTGCTCGTGCTCCACAACCAGTTTAAATGAAGAATTCGTCGTTCTGCCTCGAATTCCATCGTTCGCGGTTGTTTTCCACTTCGTTGGACTTTTATTACTCAAATTAGAATTCGCTCTTGGTTGTTAAAAGGATTGGCTTGCTGAAAAACAATGCATACGAGTGTAGACTGAAAAAAGTCGGTTCGAAACATTTGTGAGACACCATAACCGAACGTTGTAATGGAAATTAGTAAAAAAAGGTGGCTGTCTGAAACGAAACTCCCAAATTCCTGCGGCCATGCCCAAACCCATACCCAAAAAAGAATCTTTTAACTTTTATCGGAAATCCAGAAAACCTGTGAATTATTATACCACGCGGAGGCAGAAATCCTCTTCAAAGCCATTTTTCATGAAATTTCTTTAATTAAATTTTCTCAAATGACCACAAATACTTTTGAATGATAGTGTACGCGTGAGTAAATGTGAGAAGCTTTATCATGTTTGTTAAAAGACAGTGTGATAAATTAGGATTAATTTTCTCCTCGTTATGGCAATTATATCCACTCGGATCCGTCATCCGTACCACTACGTATACGCCTGTACATTACACATGCATCAACAACCTTCTTCCCTAGTGGATAAGCCAGCAGGCATGACACGAGCCGACTCAATGGGTTATGAGGATCGTCATTGTGATAAGTGATTTGAACTTACGGACGATGATCTTTCGCCTCGAAAGCATGCATCTTGAATAGTTCTTATTACATCGGTGCTTGTCTACGCACATACAGGAAATTTCGTCACGTAAAAATAACGATATAATAATAGTAGAAGAAAAAATAAAAAGTGAAAGCAAAAACGTATTATTTAATGATGCCGCAGGGCAAAATTCTAACTTATCCTTTTATAAAAGAAGAGTTGTCACGAAACCTCGAAGTGCGAGTTATTTTTGAAGTTGCTATAGACGTACTTTGATTGGCTGTCGATGTTGTGCTCGGAGTTCGTTCATGTGCGTATTTCAGATCGTAGAAAAAAGGAGGAAACAATTGCAACACATTCGATCGCGATCGTGTCAGATAAATTTATTTAGCGACATAAGAGTGAAGTGATGGAGTCATTTGGTAAGAGTGATCTTACGCAATTACTATTCGACCGTAGGAACCGCGATTTTTGCAATGAACTATTCGAAACAATAGTCCTGAGTAATATTTTTATGTAAAAAGTGTTAAAACAATTAAAGACAAGCGCGCGCGGTGACCCTCGTATTATAAATGCGAAAGTGCATGTGTTTATTTGTTTGTTTGTGCTTCCTTCAGGGCCCTATAACTGAGCAACGAATCTACTTGATTTTTGGCACAGAGTTAGTACAAAGGACGGAGAGTAACGTAGGCTACTTTTGGTAATGGAAAAAAATCAAATTCCCAAGAGAGATTTACAGAAATATTCGTATTTTAATAAAAAAAATTGTCCTTCATTCGCCTCATAACAAAACAACCAGTCGACTTGATCTTTGGCATATAGTTGAAATTTATAACATAAATTTTGATGCGATCGAAAGAGTTTGAGGTGAGCTTTTAAGGATATTTGGACATGCGAAATTGAAAGATCGATGACACACGCGCATTCGCAATAAACCCGTGATGATTGAACAAGTAAAAATCGCACATCTCGATATTCCCGGTTGGAAATAACGTTGATGGGAAGAAACTTCGATGAAACAAGTTTCGTAATCCACAGGATGAGTCTAGAGACGGATGAAAGAATAAGGCTGACCCGTTGACTCGCGGTGCGATTACAATGGTGAGCTCGTCGAATCAGATATCCATACGTGACGAAGCTGAAGTCACAGTATGCCTATTATGGCCACCTGAAAACGTCATGCTATACCCATTAAAAATCCTTGCGAAAGTCGTGAGGTCGCGACGGAGAATCTTCTCCGTAGTTTAAGATGCGGCACATAGGTTATGCTTATATACGAGTCTAGCCCCGAATGGCCCGAGGAATAACCGCGAGGCTCTTTGCATACGATGCTGAGCTCTTTAGAAAGCGCTACAATGTTCCTGGCGATCAGACATTATTTTAGTCGGGATAAACTCGTATCTTCAAGCATTGAAATATTATTTAATATCGCAAAAAATACACGTTACACGAGCACGAATTAATTAATCGATCGATAAATCAGAATTACATGGATTTTCATCGCGAAAATTTTCTACCTCAATACCCCGCTCGACCTCCCATCCGGGGATTGTTAACCCTGAGTAATTGCGGTCTTTGAACGTTATTTATTGGATGTCAGAATTTTGGGGTTAGAAAGGGGCGAGCTTCTTCGTTAACAGCAGGTTGTCAGAGCGGAAGTAAGCTAACAATCGAGATCGATCGATCGAGATAAAGGATGGGTGGTGGTGCTGGTGGGTTACAACGATCGATCGAGGAACAGGGTAATTGAAAATCGCTTATCAATTTGAACGACGACGAGATGGGGAGAGAGCGAGAATGTATTGATGATCCAGAGAAGTGAGTAATCAGCGGTGTTGCTGTTGCAGTCGAGGGGCGGTACGACGTATGCTATGGAGATTCAACACGATTACGGTATGCCATTGTGTTATTATGTATTCGTGTGTAGGGAAATTCAGGCGTATGCGGGCGCGTCAAGTCATGGCTTTAACAACGGTATACGCAGCGATAAGATTGAGAGAGCGAGAGATGAGGAGAGAGGGATTGAACAGAGTCATACACGCAACTATTATGCGCTCGTCGGGAGAATTCTCTCTCCCTTATACCGTAGAGATTTGCTACAAACTGATGCTGTGTCCCACATTATGCTTACTATTACTCTTGCTCCCCTCAATGCGTGACAAGCTGTCCGCACGACTCGGATATGGTTGATATTGTCGGAGCTCGCTTGCTTAATTTCTTCCACGCTCAGACGCTCTTCCACTCGATCTTCCGCGGATTCCCTATGAATAAAAAACGGAGGAATAACCACGAGAGAAAGCAAACAATTATTCGGAATGGGATTCTCAAAAACAAATGATAAAAAAGTGCGTACAAAGATGGCGGATGCCGAATGAAGCTGCGCTGTTTCAAACATTACCGAATTATCTCAAGCTTTTTCTCGGATAAGCGGAGAAGAAGCGTATTCGTGTTAATAAACGAGTACAGAGAGAACAATCGGGTTCTGGCCTCATGAATTCTTATCCCATTTTCACGATTCGGCCGCTATCTTTTTCGCTTTCTCTTGTTGAACTTAAATTCGGCCGGATTGTTCCCGTTGGAATACGAAAGAAAAGTATGCAGCCTTTTTACTGCTCGAAGTTTCGTATCGCTGGCTTAAAGATTCAAAAACTTTGTGAAACTGCATGAACTTGGGGCACAGGCCGTGCAGATGGTTTTTTGCGGGACAATCGAATCGGCGAATCGATTTCAGGGATTTCGTTATATTTACGTATTTTTTTCATCGATCACTGCTTGCGTTGGTAAATACACATTTCGGAACGCAAACGAGTGATTTGAACGATTGAAAATAACACGCAAAAGTTCTTTATTTGCAGTATTTATCCGGACAAACAGCCGCGTGGGCTGAAAAAACTAAACGCTAAATATAGACGCGTAATAATGGTCACTAAGCACACATTCCACTCCCGCGCTCGCTGAGTACTCCACCGTTCTATTTTTAGCGGATCAGTGAACGGTAGGAACGCTCTCGTTTTATCGATAACCATTCATCCGCTCGTTTGTTTATCGATTTCGCTGCTTTTTCATATTTTCATTCACAACTTTTTGTTCGTATCTGTGGAAATGAAACGAAAGAAAATGGAAAACGATTGAGGCAGAAAAATGGATGGACGCGCCGTTGAGAAACGAGATCGCGATTCGACGCGGGAATGGCGGAGAAACGTTAATTAGGATTTTCACACTTAGCTATACATCCGTTTGTATAAGCCCAGCAGCAAGGACACTTATTCGTTTTCATTATATCGCGCTTTGCTAATTGGAATTCTGATATATTTAACCGAGTCCCGATGAGAGAAGATAACGAGGAAACGAGTAGGAAGCTTATCGCTACTCCATTTTTCCAAGTTTTTCATTCTCCATTTTACAATGAAATTCGTATCAGGCGACCCAAAGAGCGACTCGCATTTCGCTCGCACTACAAATTAAACTTTTTACTTGTTAAGTTTTTTAGCAGAGCTCGGAAGAAATATTTGAAGTTAGTTTTTGGGGTATTTCCACGAGCATGAATTAACGAAATGACCGATCAGCGTCGTCGTTCTTCGCGGATATTCGCATCAAAACGTCTCAAAGTGCAATGAGCTGCTTCGAAAATATTAATTCATTTAGATAATTATCTCGAAGACATTGAAATCCGCATTCCAAGTTTTCCTGCATCGAGTAGAGCGGGCTCTATACCGCAGAGAAAATTGATTGGATCGAACACGGTGGAATGAGTGTCCGAGTTAACCGAAAGTTCACAAGGCACAGGAGCTGCCGCAGTGATCGAGCGAGCCCTTTAGCAAATGAGTTAAATATTATCCGTTTATATGTATCAGTCCACGACGATGCGAATGTATTTATGAACACAAACTTTTCAGCTAAAAATAAAGTTTTTTTACTAATTTGTTTCTGATTCATTCGACTAAACGATCCTGAGTCGAATTAATTTGTGTTCTTTCATACCAAAAACACAGAAAATCCTTCAAATCGTTCACGATAAAAACTATTGAAATTTTGCCACTCCAACATCCTCTGTCACTTTGATTTTCATTTAATCCGAATGATTCATCCTCCCGATCGATCAATCTCACCGAAAACTTTCGGCAATAATTAAAGAAGATTTCCAATCCACAAAAAAAAAAACGGTTACGCGCGACAACGAATAATAAAATAGGAGAAAAATAAATCCGTGTTTCTCATATTAGTGAAAATCTCTGATATCGATGCGGAGACAAATTCGTCGGGTTCGGCAGAACTTTCCGAATTAGAGTGAGCACCGAGCTCCTCGCCAAGCAGCATAAAGTTCTCAAGCATAATGATGAACTCGAGCGACTTTCATTCTATTTTATTAAAAGTATATCGAAGTACGATATTGAGATGTATAAAAGGTCAAGAAATGGAAGAGCAAAAGAAAAGTTCCTAAAAGAGTTCAGTACTCCGTTTCGCCTAAAGGACAGAGAAAAAGGGAACACCGAACACAAGACTTCAGCAGGAAAGGAAGAAGAGACGAAACGTTTGTAAACTAATGTATACATTTTCGTTTCGCGCCTCACCCCCGCTATTCCTAAGTTTCTATATTAATGAGAAAGAGAAGGAGAGAGAGAGAGAGAGAGAGATCGCAAGAGATAGGTCGTATCACCAACTCTGCATTCGTATATATACTTGTACATACATATCTCACATTACTCTCACGTGGGGGTTCAAAGCATATTAGCGCCGCCGAGAGAGGAAGAGAGTCCGAAAACAGCACATACGTACGAGAGAAATTATATAGAGAGCCGAGGATGCAGTAGCAGCGACTGTATAAACTTCAACAGACGCATACATGTCCAAGTATACATATACGTAATACGCATGTGCATGTATTGTACATATCTCGAGTACAAATACAGTACACATATGTATAGCTACGTATAAATATATATGACGAAGTTGAGGGTTGAGGAACGTTCGTTGAGGTATAACTTGGAGCTAAGTGAATGTACCCTCGCACACTTACACCGGATCACGTGCGCTCGTGGAGAAAGCACACAGATGCCCCTATTGCTGTGTACATATACGTACAGCATATAGCAAATATGTAGGTATGTGCTCACTGGGAGGGACGATGGGGATAGTGGAAGCGTTGGGTATTCCGCAGAGCCAACAATTCCCGGACGATAATGAGAAATGACGTTAGCCGATGCTCGAGAGCCGAGGGATCTCTCTTCGTGTACATGCCCCGCTCTTTCTCTCTCTCTCTCTCTTCCGCTTCCTCGCTCTACCTTTATTTATCTCTACTTTATCGCTCCCTCTTTGTCTTGTTATCGCGCTCAACGCGGGCTGTCGATTAAATCGACTACGAGGGGGATCGATGGAGCAGTGAGGGAGAGAGGAAAATCCAACAGAATCTTCGAGGCGAGGATGGATGTGAGATCTCTGTGGATCGCCGATTGTAAAACCACCGCGGCAGTATTTCATTTGTTGGTGGATCGATGGTTTTATTCTTACTGACTATACGGAGAGGGTGTGAATAAAAATGTTGCATGGAAAAATCAATGTCATCGAAGCACTTTCGTGCCCTCGGCACAGCATCACACTTTTCATGCTTTTTCTAACTTCGGCTCAGGCTTCTTTTTTTATTCGTTCAATCCTCTTATTTCAATGTCGCAGCAATAATTTAAAGGACTCGGCCACTTTTCGCTTTCCGAGGCCGGTTAATCTCCGTCATGCAACGATGAGAAGTGGACTAAAAGCTTTCGTAAGATACGCTCGGGCATATCGTTTTGGAAAGTGGAATCCATTACCGGTGGAGAATTAGCGACCTTCCAATACTCCCGCATAATTCATCCTCCCCAGAATCGAACATTTTCACCTGCCGTACGATCGGAGCAAAGAATCAGATGCAAACACTTGGTTCAACAACGATTTTTGTTTGAAAGGGAAGCAGATATTCAGCTCGCCATTTTCTTCCTCTAACAATGATGCGCACGATGATTCTGTCGGTTGTTGAACAACGTTCGCGGATATAAAGATGCCGAGAATTCGGTGAGCTCTTAAACTATTCCATCGTGTTCTCCCTCTTCCTCTTCCTCTTTCTGTATCCGTTTACACGCCATTACTTTTAATTTCTGCGGAAGGTACATTTCAACCCCCCATTTATACTTGTACTGGAATCTTTGCTCACGAACTTACATGAACACAGAGAAGGATTAGTGAGAGGATTCGTATTGTTCGTTGTAAGAGCGAGACCGGAAGTTGAAAGACGAAAACAAAAGTATCTCGCTAATGGCACTCTCTCGTACCAAGTATAGATACGCGTTTACACGTTCTTAAATGGACTGTCATTCTCACATGTACGGTGTAGTACAGAGCATTCCATGGAGAGAAGGATCATTTGAGTCTGTGTGGAAGCGAAGAAGGCAGAAGTGAATCCTTCCGATGATTTTTCATTGTTCAATGTCCCACAGCAGCTTTGAACAAGCGTAAGAAAAAAAGGAAGATTCTGTGCGGGGTTGGATCGAAAGACTTTTAGAAACTCGATTATACTTTATTCGTCCATTTTGGCAATGTGCAGTGCTTGAGCAACGTCTCACTAACTCTCTGATACTTTCTCGTTTTCCCTCTCAGAGCATATGGCTTCGGTACGTCTTTTCATCCAACGACAAGTCAGACACAATCTCCCCTTCAACTTGGTCTCCTTGGTATATATAAACCGTGTACAAGTTTGCTAGTGGGTCGATTGTTTGAATTGTCTTTTGGTAGATGGAGCTAAGATACTGCTACAGTTATAGACTCGAGGAATAGATATAAACGGATATATAAATATATAAATATATACTATTTAGCGAAGAACGTACGCGGAAAGTTTGTCGAAAATTTGGCCTCCCCCGCGAGTTGCCAGCATGTATTTATCCACGTATAGACACGGCGAGACTACGATGCCTGCATATATTTATACATGCAATGTACTACAGTTTGGCTCGAGTAAGAGTACAAGTAAATAGCGTCGAGGGAATACACTTGGAGTTTCTACTTCTGTCGTTGCTGTACCAATGCTTTCGCTCCCGTACCGAGGCTACTCTGCTTCACCGTTTCTCTCTCTCTCTCTCTCTCTTCTTTGCTCTTTCCTTCCTCGGAGCGACGTTAATTCAATCCTCTCGTAGTTACCCCAGCACTTACATACCCTTCAACATTGTACGACATGTACGTTCGCGCGTTGCTACCTTACTGACAAAAGGTTTATGAGCGTAATTTAAATGGCACGGGGGTAGGAAAAGATTTCCGGGTGCTTCGGGCCTCGTAGGAATTCACATGCGACGATGCTCGAGCTGCAAATGCGCAGGGTTGGCTCGAGGACGAGTTAAAACGAAAAATTCAACTTGGCGAACATGCCGCGTGTCGTGTGCGTCTCAAGTCTCAACTTCCTAGTTTTCATTGACGTTTCAGCCTCGCGAGTCGACAGTGACATTTGACATGTGCGATTTTTCAAAGGCGGCTACCCTCAAAGCCTTTGCTGTCAACAATTTCGCTGGGATTGAAGCCTCGGTTATTCTCGAAGGAATAATTACATTCGGACACCCTGTACATGAAGGTTTCGCGATTGCGTCTAGCAGTTCACGCTCGAATTGTTTGAGCCCCGTATCTAGGGAGCCTCAAGCCCAGAACATCGCTACCCATATACACATCCGTGCTTATTCATCTATGACCTAGACCAGCTGATACAACCACATGTTTATCTGGAACATTCTCCAACAGAATCCGTCTATTCATCGTCATTCTATCCATTGACTATGTGCCATTGGGTGAGAATGAGAAGGGCGTTATTTGGGATGCGTCACGTTGGAATTAGCGACTCAACAGTCGCAGCGAAATTTCGTACATCGCACAATTACTATTCAGCCTCCGGGTCCTTGGTTCGCACCCGCTAATGTGTATATACGTATCTCAGTCTGCGCATCCGGAGGATAGACGCGGATAAATTGGAGGGTTTACGAAGAGAAGCATCTTAGGATCGTGTATTTCTCTCAACACATAATTCCCCTTGTACACTCGTGTACAAAGTGGCCAAGAACTTTGGGCCAAAAAGACGGAGGATTATTCGATATGGTGTAAAATGACAGGCGAGGAAGTAAGCTTCTTCAGGAACATACAAGAGACGCGAATCGATCACTGACCCCCCTCACGACGAACGATTCGCATTCGCAATCCCTCTGACGCCTCGTGACCGGTGCGTCAGAGAGGAAGCCAGAAGAAGGCGACTCCTGGAGCACCCGATGTATCAGCAACACCGTCGTTCCGGTGCAGGCTGCGCCACATGGATATTTCGACTGGCTACCAGCGAAAGAGACCCGTGTAACTTTGCGTAGTAAATCGCTCTACTTAGGCCCTTTGGTCTGCCAGTAGTTGATGCACGTTACCGTGTACATCTTTGCTCTGGTGGATAGTACGAGTTTATTTATGGGCGTGCACGTAGCACGAGCTTTACCTGCCACGTCTGATTCCTAATGTCGACTGAGTACTCGTACTTTGGATGATTAATTGCTTCCTCGCAGCATCAATTCTCCCGTCCCTTTGTACACGAATGAGAGACGACGGATTTGTAATGAAAGATTGACTGATAAGAGCGATTGTTCGACATTGACAGTCGAGAGTCGATAGAGCTGATAACACTAGTCAGTTACCAGAGGGACTATTATTGAAGCTTAATTTGAGCTCATAATATACCAAATGTGAAAATCGCTCGGGGGAGACGTCTGGAATGAAATCGATCGAATGGAATCATCGAGGGCGCTGGCGACCAATCATTCATTCAATGCTCTCGGACAAACGGATGATCCTGTACCGAAAGATTTCTCTGAACCCGAATTACCACCCCGCTCGTATAAGAACAACGGACCGGTGCACGAAATAGGAAGAACAATTCGCAAAAACAAACCCAGCACCCCTTTGTGGAATGAGGTCGAAAGCCGACGAGAACAGTTATGTGCGCCTGAGAGAAGAAAAAAGTCATCGAGACTGGATTGGAAAATATTGCCAAGGGGGATCCCGCGGCTTCGGGGGAGCCTGAGCCATATCGAGACCTGGTCAATAAAGGGAGTGTTCCCACTGGAGTACCTTACCGCCGGCTGGCGTACACCAAGAAATGGCCTGATCCCGTAAATAGAAGTAAAAGAATATACTCGAGAGAACATCCAGTCGAGATATTGAACTTCCTGAGGATTGGACGAAACGATGCCGGTCTCTGGATGCGCAGCACCTCATATTCTATATATACAGTCCCGGCAAACCTGTAGGAGAAAATGTACACCGATCCGGGCAAGTGGATGATGGCACATAGCCTGTTATGATCACAGATACGGAGAAAATTCCCGCTTTTTACGGTGGAACAGTAACATTCGGAGAAGGGAGTTTACAGACAACAAAGGTACATTCCAGCTGGATGTATATGAATGTAAGTGTGCTGAAACACATCCGGTAATATCCAGTAGTAGGGACTCCGCGTGCGTCGTTCGTATTTGCATGCCATTAGCACCTTTTCCTCACCGGATCTTCGCCCAACGCCATTTCCACCCCTGTTCAAGCGAACATTCCGTACTTCATAAAAGGCACGGAGCTTATCCGGCGAAACAAAAAGTTTAGCCGCGGATTAAAAAAAAGGGGGTTATACCGATGCGTATTGTGTATACAGAAAACGTTGCAAGGAGCTTCGGTACAGAAGTAGTAAAAGAAGGAAAAAGGTGTAAGGATAAGAAGAAGGAGAATGAGAAGAGGAAGCAGGACTGCTGGAAAACTAGCTAGAGAAGTTGGGGTTGCATGAGGTGTGTAATCAAATGAGGACCTTGATTAGAGCGCCGGAGGTGTCTTCGATGCCTTCCTCCCTCCTACCCAGTGCTCTCTCCCTCTCTCTTTCTCTCACTCACTGTCTCGTCCACGCCCCTTAACTACGGATTTCCGTTAATTGCCCGAAGACCGAGTTACCTGCATCTTCTGGTACAAGCATACCAACCTTTGGTATCAACCCTCCCACGCATTTGCTACCTCCGACTAACCGTTCCTCCATCGTTACGAGAGATTCGTCGCGTCCCTCCGACCCAGCACTTTCGAGTCTCTGCTCATCTATGTTCTTCGATGAACCCGGGAACACTTTCCGACTTCTTCATCGGTTCTGGCGAACGGGGCATGGAGATAGTCGAGAATCCAGAGAGAGAAGGAGAGAGAGAGAGAGAAGAGAAGCGCATGCAGCATCACCAGTGGAAAAGGAAAATAGCCGGAAGACGGAGGCCAAGGTGAACGTCGAGGAGGAAGAAGGAGGACGAATTCTATGTTCGACTTCTCCTTCTGTTCGGAGCATTCTCTCGACGAGGACACTTCCAAGTCACTTCGCCTCGGAACGTCGTGTAATCTCTACGGTACTTCACGCGCTCTCGCTTTGGTCGAACCTCCGGTAAGAGGTTCAACCAGACCGACCGAGAATAACCAGAGCGAATGCTCTTCCTTGTTAACTGCCGAATTGGGTTGGTCCTTCCACTCTGATTCTCCTTCAGATTTCTCATCTGTGTTTTTTCTACGGGAAAGTCCGCCTCGATTGCTAGAAAATGAAAAGGATTCTCTAGACTAGTTTTTTTATCGGTGATATCTTGGAGGTTAGAGCCTTTTGTAACCAACGGAGAATTTCTCTATGGCGAGGCAAGCAAGAACGAGGGATAAAATCGATGAAAAATATCGGGGCCTCGATGAAACGATTAAAACTAATGTAACTCGTTACGTCGCCCGTACCGCGGGGTATAATACATGCCCAATCGTTACATCGGGTTATTCCCCCATTCTAGAATGTTTATGATCTCTGAGAGCGAATATCCGACGATATTCCTCTCCGCTCTCGAGTACGTTAGAACCGATAGAAACCGAGAGTCATTTTTTACGTTTAATGCTGTTGGTAACTTTCGATTTTCGTGTACCATTGGGCAATCGAAAATCCAATTCAGGCGTGAGTTTATTTTACGACTGTGGGTGGGAAAGAAGAAAGTTTGGGAAGGAACGGGAGTGGAAAATCGGTTAACTTGATCTTCCATTAGAAAATGTGAAAATATCAACGCTCCCTTTTTATTGAGATTTCATTCAAACGGATCGTCGAACCGCATTTTTCTGACATAAATCATCGGCGCATCGTTACACGTGAATTTCCTCTTCGGAGATTTCATTTTCATCCCAGTCCGTTTCAACTTCGCTGAAAAAATGTTCTTTCGGACTTTTGAGAACGGTTATCTTCGGGGCTCTCGATTCCTCTCTCATTTCAGTATTCATGCGATAAGATTTGCCTCAGAATTTTTCGTTGCCTCTGTGGCCTTTGAAGACTGCTCCGCTGCGCTCATTATCTTCATCATCCTTTTCAACGCCAGCTTCAGAGCCGCTCGGTCCATCAGTCTGTCGCGTTCGAGAGTATCGAACTTTTCTCGCCTCGCCAAGATTTCCATATGATGACGTGCCTCAGCTTCCTCATAGCGCTTCGAAAAGAGATCGCGAGATTAAGACAATCAAAGACGCAGGAAATCCGATCGAACAAATGACATTCCCGGGATAAAAACGCCCGGAGAATTTCTCATTTATCGAATCTTCAATGTACTCTCAATTAAGGTAGTTCTGTACTTTTGTTGAAATATTAAGAATGGGCTGAAATTTAAATATGGTGTAAAGGATAGACTCCACGAACCGACCGTCAACATTTCAAATCGATTCATCATCTAGTTTTCGAGATACTCGAGATTAAAAATGGGTCACTTTGCGTACGCGATACTTAACACGTCACCGGATAGCACTTTGTTTACATTTTTTATTACCGGCGCTAAATGGATCTTACGACTTTGAAATAAAGCCAGTCGCGTATTCAGTACTATCGTGGGATTAATATTTAAAAGAATGGCAATTTTTGACCATCTAGTTTCGGAGATATAAACTGACGAACTGTGTTAATTTTACGTGACGCGGAACGGGCGGATGGCCATAGCTGTGACGACGTGGCAACAGTTCACGGTGCGGCGAACTGATAGGCGCAATACAAAACAATACGAAAGCTTTTTTCTCGAATGTTCGACGACGTTTCTCGATTGGATCTCCATTCGAACACTATTTAACTTCTTTCGCGAGGAATAAATAAGATTTCGAGAAACACCGATATTTTGACGCTCGACGCTATAGCGATATTGGAGAATGGCGTTGCTGCCACGATTACAGCGCCACTTTCTATACGTGTAAGAGACCTATTCGTGCATGGAACGTGATTGTATAGGACAAGCTTTGACAAAACCGCGTAGCCGGCAGCAACGTATAAGCATTGGATTTCATTGTACGCCGCGGCTCAAATTTTTGGTTCGTACGTGTGAGTACAGAGCTACCTTGAACTACCTTTTGATCCAATTTCTCAGCAGTCAAATAATTTTCTATTCGTAAAATTCTTAGCCTCATTTTACTCAGATCCAAGCATACCGAAATCTTGTGTATTTCAATGCTAAGTTAATATATTTAGATTATCTAAATTCGTTTTTCTCAATAATCGATTTACGATACATCGACCGTTTCCCTGAATATTTTACACCGCTCCTCGGATCGTCTCAATACTTTATCGATCTCCGTGCCTCGTGTCTCCTCGTTTACGAGTTCAATCTCCTCCAGGGCTTTCGTTTCCCGACGAATCGAGTCTATTCTTGGTCTCAGGTCAACCAACTATGGAGCATTAAATTATTATACCGCTTGCACATACGTGAAAATTTTATTCATTGAAAATCCACATCGAAAATTCATGATAGATATGAATAATAGAATAGAGTTGTAAAATCTCACAGAAGAATTTGACGGGAAAAAATGACTTTGAAGCATCAAAACCGTAGAGTTGAATTGGCATCGGTACAAAAGTCATTTCTTCCACGTTTTAATTTCCACTGATTAAATTCTACGAGGATAATAAAAAAAGTTACGTTGAAATCAAAAGAAATCTCCATATACGGAGATTTTGAAAAGTAAAAACGTTAAACAAGAATGAAACATTTGTTTTCCCATGTAATGAGAGTGCGTAAAGAGATAACGAGTGTATGAAATATTGTTGTAGGAAGTGAATATCGGATAGACGATGTTATAAACGGGATCTTACTTTGTCACGTATCTCGTTAATGACAAGAGCAAAATGATCCGCTTTGTCGACAAATTCGAGCCAGCTTGCCATCATGGCCTCGAGGTCGCGTTTCTGTGTTCTAAGTTCGCGTACCAAAATGCAGCATACCACGGAGTCATCTTTCACGACACCGGAGCCGAACAATTTCTCTTCGCTCGGCGTCAATTTCACATTGCACTTTATCTCTTCATTATCCGCGGCATATTCCTTCAGGAATCTCGTCTGTTCCTAATTCCCATAATTATGACGACGTTATTTCACGTCTTCTCGTTTAATTTATCACCGATAAATGCTCATTTATTAATAATAAAATATAACTTTTAGATCGAAGCTTTTCCGATGGACATTTACCTCGATTTTATTTCGAATTTCCGCCAACGTTCGTTTCAAATAGCAAATGCATTTGTCAGAGCAAGGTCCCGTAGATTTGTCAGAATTTTCGAGCGTGCATTCGGTATCGGAGCACTCGCCACAGAAAGTTTCGACTTTCGTCTCACCCTCGGAATTGTCTGATTCAATTGATTCGATAATTACGAGCTATCGAGAAAAATATTTGCAATGAGAAGGTGCAAACATTACTTTTTATTTCGTTCTTCTCATCATCGATCGACGAGGTCAACATCGTATTGAGTCATATTAAAATAAAGTAACCTCAAAGATCAGGAGGGAGACCTTGACAAGAGTCGACAAGAGAGCAATTTCACAGCATTGAAATGTCGTTGAAATCGACGATCGAATCGTTCGTCATCGGAAGGAAAAAATCATCTAATTCAAGAATACCGCAGCGATAAAAAAAAAATAAATGCCGGGATTTGCGATGTTCATCCGCAAGTTGCACGACTTTCTCTGCTCGACATACACGCTGAATTCATTGCCCCGCGGAGCTGAGCGATCTCTTGGGTGATCGAGTCAAGCAGAACACGCTGCAGTTTCGCCAACTCAGGAATCAGTCAGCCAGCGGTCTGAGAGTAATCCGTATCAAAACAAGCGTATAATCTTAAAAAGCTTTCTACAACACATCAAGTTTGAGGATTCAGTAACGGGGAATCTCATATTTGCAGAAGTCAGCCGGTTCAACGGTTTTAAATAAACTCAAGAATTCGATCGAAAACGAAAGAATGGAGTAGAGAAGGGGAGAATATGAGGGATGAAGGTCTCCGTGTATGGAGACGTCCAGAGATGACTTGACTTTGCCAGGCTCCTCTGTGCCTCTTTATTTGCGTTTTGGCTGCTGTTCTACTTCAAGTTTCTCTCTTCGTCTGTTGCCGCGGAAGTGCATGCTTTGCGGGCGTTTCATAACTCGTGGCACGCGAGATGTGTGTGTGTGTGTGTGTACATGTGTGCAGGAGTTGAAGGGACACGGCACTCAGCAGTCCTGGTACGAAGCCAGCAGGTTGCGAGAGATTTCATGTGTTAGGTTTGCCCACGTGTGCGTATCCCTCTGACACATATATGCTACTGGTATTTACATAGAGAAGCTGATAGAGCCTCAAATAGCAGTAAATACGAGGAGGTAGATGGTGTACGTAAAGGTACATAAACGAAGGGAGTCGGTGGGAGACGAAGTGAGAGAGAACGCAGAGGGAAACTGGTGCTCAAAGAGATCGGATGTTGGACGTGGTGCGACAGCGGTTGTATAGCTAGCTAGAATGCTGCAGCCGCTGTCGCCCAAGTGCTGGAATTGCTGAGAACCGAAAGATGAGTGTGAGTGAAATGAAGAGAAAATAAGAGGGAGAGGGAGGAGAGAGGGAGCGAGGAAGCCGTAGATAAGAGATGGTAAAAGAATTTGAGGGAAAAGAAAGAGGAAGTGAAAAGCGGAGGGGGCAAGAAGGAAAGTGGATGGAAGAGGGCTAGGACGGGGACTCGAGTTAATCCACAACAAAGCCACGAGCCGGTGAGTTTCTAGTGAAAGAGATGAGGAACACGGGCAAAGAGGGGAGCCAGAGGGAGACGGAGTAACGAGAGCAAAGAGAAGGACTCTGCAGTCTCGGTTGGTCTCTGCGGTATGTACTGGCACACAGCAAGCGATGCTGAGCGACAGCCGTGCACGACGAACGACATGGACTAAGCTCTCCATCCCTAGCCGAGTGAGGGTCCTAAGCGACGAAGGAGAGACGCAGCATGAGAGAGTCGGAGCGATCGTCGCAGCCTCTCCAACTCTCGCGAACCTCTGCTCGCCGCCCGTTTCTACTTTAGTCATTCTCTCGCTCTCCTGCTCCCCCCGCCGCTCGTCTACAGCTACGTCTACAGTGGTATTTTGCTTGTATGGAATCGTAGTCGGAACGGTTCCAATGGGACCTCGAGAAAACGCGTTCCCTTCAAGCCCTACGGAACTCCTTCCATTACAGCATGTATTCCAACTCTGCAGCACGCTTCTCACTTGTGTGTACGGTTATATAGATTGTACGCATGTGAATACACGTTACGTCTAGGTCTTGAGTTGTAGCCTCCGCCGCAGAGACCTATGCGCGTAATTAGACGCACGAGGCCTCGCGCACTCGCTCATTTTCCGTCGTGCAATACCGCAGCGACGTTAAACATGCATAAACGCATTGGTTCAACGATTGCGGGGAATTTCACTAATAAGCTGACTTTGCAGAATCTCTTGATTTCGTCATTCGAACGAGTCAATCGTTTTGACAAGCTTGATGTCGAGATTTTAAGCTCAGCGACCGATAGAATTATATATCATTATTAGAATCGTGGTATACAATCGTAAATGAAATATTGAATAATTGGAATATAAATAATTGAAGTTAGGAATAAATGTTAGGATAAATTTTGTTGAAAATTTCTATCGATCGAATGTGACGAATGTTAATGTCGCTTCGAAATACTCGCGTCCGCGCGGTATCTCGTGATTAATAGCAACGTCATTCTCAGCGCCATTTTTTAGTCTGAGTTGAAGTTGGAATAACGATTCGGTGCATTTCGTTTTGGTCAAACGAGAGGACCATTCGAGCCGGAGGCATGATTGATAAAAACAATGGAAAATAAAAGAAATGCAGAGAGCATTGGAAATTTCGGGGGAGGATTTGCGGAGCAGTGACAAAAACAAGAGTGGCGAATTTTTCTCATACACAGAGATCCATACATGTGTACCCTCGCGTATGCTCTTCCACCGAAAAAGCTTCTATTGTCATGTGTATTTCCTCTGACTACGCACAAACCAAAAAAGCTCGATCGAAGTGGAAAATCGTTACGGATGGTTCGCCGCTGACGAGCAAGAAATAAAAAACAGGCCAGTGATTTTCGTTCACGCTCATTTCTGTGTATTGGTTTCTGTTCATGTGTTTTATTATTCTTCACTCGTTATGTGCACGCTTTTTCGTATGTTCTAACCATCGAATATTTGTGAAAGAACTTTCGTTCTTTTTGCTTTGCTGAAAACGGTAAATCTCCTGTATGTAAAGGGGGACGTAAATTCTTTATTCAATTCTTTTTCACTCCAAACAGACTCGAAATGTCATTGTCCGTAAATACATTTTCAAAGGTAGAAGAAAACTCAATGAAGAACATGCGTTTCAACAAGATCAAAAAAACTCCTCGATTATTGTTATTCAACTCTTCATCCAGTAGATTCACCGCTAAAAAAATGTTGCACGTTCGTGAGATTGAACGTGGCTTTGAGCGTAGATTCAAAATCATTTTATCACGAAACAGAGTCCTGCCTGCATCATTCGAGGAACGTCGTGGAAACGAAAAAACAAATCCATCGAGCTCGCCTCTCTAAAAGTGTTGGCTCGTCGATCGAAACGCGATAGCCGACAAACAGATCCGTCAAAACTCGTTTTAATGTGTAACCAACGAACCACGAAATGCTGTTCGAAATGGTCGGTCGAATGATGCATGCACACATGGCCAGCAAATAGATGCAGCGCGCAAAACTGTTGAAAGAGGAAAGTTTTATCGAGCTCCTATCGACCAATTATGTGACACCTACTGGCCGCTGCCGAAAAAGAACTCAATCACGAAATTACGTCGTACAACGAATTTTACTCCCGATACTTGTAATCATCCTAAATTATAAGAAATGCGCACCGGAAAACACGGAGACACAAAGCAAATTAAAAACGGCGATGATGGCTCGTGAGAAAATAATGATCATCGCGTTCAGATCGAATCAACTCGAAGACCAATCCTGCTTGCAGCGAATCCTCAGATTTTATCGCGACGATATCTCTAAAATACTCGACCATTGAAAACCATTGATCACTACGAAGCCGCATTTTTTGAAAAGCCCTTTGAAAGCATTCTTCCCAAAATCCTATTAAGGATGCGTCGTAAAATCGGATTGTTTGAAAGGCAGAATCACTGAAAAAAGTATCATCGATTCGAACCGAGTTCAATTCTCCGCGATCAAATAAACAAAATGAGTGAATACCCATTCGATGCGGACTCGAAACGATAAGATAACGAATGATGGACCAATTCCAAAAAGCCCAGCACCACATTAAGGTCAGACTGCTCTGAAAAGCCTCTTAGCAACATAAATATATTTGTTCACAGATGTACATAGGTGTGCAATCGAGTGAATGTAGCGTAGCATCGAGTACACACTGCGCTCCGTTTACATCGAGGCATCACATCGTAGCTTCTATCTGTGGCGCTATCAAGCCCGCCGTGAACTGGCGAGGCCAGACAGGTCTTCTTGGTTATCCGAAACACACAGGAAGACAGAGATGGAGAGACGAAGAGAGAAAGAGAGTGTGTGTGTGTGTGTGTGAGAGGAAGCGAGGGGGATGGAAAATGAGAGGGTGCAGAGGGCTCGATGTCGCGCAGTCACCATCACGCGAGCCGGCCACAGAGACGGGCCTCAGCCTCCGCGGTCATCCGCAAAGCCACAAACCGTAACTCAATTAATCCGGATTGATCCGTCCAGTTGGTCGTCGCACATAGAGACGAAAATATAGCACAGAGGCTTGAGCGGTGTATACGTGAGAAAGGTGGAGCAAAATGTGTTCAACACAGGTGGAGAAAGGTTATCAGTAACGAAAGCTTGACCACGCTGCGCTCGTGGAAGCTCATGGTTATGTGTGCTCCGCAAACGAAACGAGCTCCATTGAGAGGAGAAACCCGGTAAAAGGGAGGTCGAATCGTCGCGTTGCCAATCTCTACGCGGCAGAAAGATCGTGCGAGAGCATGCACATCCTCTGTACTAGCACGAAAACCAACGGCCAATCAGCGTCTCGTTAGTGTCGCCGCAGAAACGGCAACAACTTTGTTCCGATACGTGTATCGAGATCGGGAGCAATTCCGATCTCATTTATTCTAATGAAAACCCATCGCGATACGAATCGCACAAATTTTAGGTTACAGAACGCCGTTGGGGGCTCGGTAAACCATTGGGCGAGCTCGAACTCTCGAGTACGATGTCGAGTTTTTCATTTTTCGTTTCATCATATACTTCTGTTTATTTCTTCGTCAAACGAATTAATAACTGAACGATTGAAAATCAATTTTGCACGATAATGATGCCGATACGCGAACAACCTTTACCGCACCCTCTCCTCAGCATCCATTTTGTCGAGGACAAACCGACAATTAATTCGCACAACGAGACTAAATGAAATATCGACTAATTTCCGGGGGGCCATATGCATTACTACGGCTGTGTGAATTTGAAAATGCCGAGGTTGAATTAACTGGCTCGTGTCTCGTGGATGACGTCTCCGCGGTTATCCACAAAACCATACGCGGTCGCTCAATTAATCGAATATCGGTAGGGCGGCAGCAGCATCCCCGTCGCAACAGTATCGCCGTACGAAATATTTTTCCATTATTCTACATCGAGTGATTTTAATAAACCGTTGTCGCTCGTATATTAATTTGTAAACGAGAGCTGGAATGAATTTTCACCCCGAGCGCTCGTGATCGAACAACGCAAAACAATTCGGTCCACTGAACTCTTTAATCGACAACGAAATGCGGAAGAGGGAATGAAAAAAATGTGAAAATTCATTTCAACTGATCGTTAAACAGGATTCAAAAAATTAAGAAACTCATAACAAGACAAGGGACGTTCGGCCCATTTTTTGGAGCGATACGAAGATTCGATCCAGTTGGCAACTGTGTCTCCAAACGAATGCGTTGATCTTTATTTAACTAAGAATTTAAAGTAACTCGAGAGCTCGATTGAGACACTCAGTTCAGACACTCTTGCCTCCTCCGCGTCGATTTCCTTCCCTCATTCCTTTCGCACCGGATACAAACCTTCGGCAATTACGTAAATCGAATTGAGAACGCAAACTTTCGTTCACTTTCCGTTTCCCCCTGCTGCATATCCATTTTTTATGGAACGCGTTTATTTCTACTGCTCGGATAACGAGCAGTCCTTGCAGCAGTGGAATACAATCTAATTTGTCGCAGACTGAAGGCTCTCGTTCAATTACTCGATACAAAAATCAAATCACGTTTTAAAAGTATGAAGTGCGCTCTAACTTATTGAAACGTGCTCAATCACTGTCCAATTTTGAGCGGAGGCGAGGCTCGAAAGGAGTTACAAAAAATTGAATGTTCAACTACATTTTACGTGATATTCGTCTACTTCATTCGATCCCATTTTTAATTGAAACTTTCGAAAAACTAGATTTCCATTTACAGAAGAACGAACGATCCTCCTGGATTTCTGAGGATCAAAAAAACTTCAGCGAATAACTAAATCGCACTTCCCGGAGCAGGGGGAAACTTCATCGACTGCCCGTTTCACGAGCGTTTCGATGGATAGCAACAAAAATTGATGCGACTGCATGCGCAATCAACATTTCGCTAAAAATTTCTGGACCTTCGAGAGCGTTCGATTGACCTTCCCCAGCGAAACGATGATAAAAACAGTGAATGAGAAACGATCGCTATTTTTCATAAGAAAAAAACCTGCATAAATGAGTAACGGGCAATATTGGAGAGCTTTCGAACGTGAATATTTTCAGAATAAGTAAACTCGGATGGTTCAAACATGCGGAGATAAATCGAGTGTAAAAAGTACTTGGTTCATTTTTACTGCTAATTGTGACGAGTGTAAAAGGAGTAGGATATCCGAAAAGGAGTGAAAAGAGAGAGGAGAAGCTTTCGGTGCGAGCGTTTATATTGGATTATCCTCGGAAATCCCCACTTTCCTCGTTTGCGTAATGGGGATTAACGCGTATGAAACGGGCGCGAGTGCGAAATGTTTCGAGAAGCCTCGAGTCTCGTTTTACAAGGACAAAGGTCATTATATACGAAGGTACGAAGGAGAGATCCCTCTCGGGATCTCTATTCAGCGTATTGAAATATCCCTGGGGAATAAGCTCCGGTGAAAAGTTGTCATCGCAGGCGTATGAACCGCCGCGGGACATTATTTAGTTAACTCCAAACGAATTTGAGAATCGATAGGCTTTGATGCGTTCGTGCAGCCTCGTGGCGCCGGATTTCATTGATTTTTTTCCATCTCATTTACATCCCGTTACGAAAAATCCGACGCAAACACGATTCAACAAAAGTTCTTCATATATCAATACGAATTTCATTGGCTCCATGGAAATTGTAAATATAAGTTTGCTCATCCGAGCGCCTGAACATCGCTCATTACGAATGCACGTTCAATGAGATGAAAATTAATGAGATGGCAGATGAGTCCCAGCTCCGCGAAGCGAAATCGAACAGGATGAATATACAATATCAATTACTGCCTTTTATTGTCCTGAGCAAACTGCTCCCCCAGCTCTCTATACACGTGTCATAAATTTTCATTTGATTCCAAAATAATGTAACATTTAGCATTCATGCGATTGTTGTTAATTCAGGCTTTTCCGCATGAAACAGCCAATTTGAGCTGACGCTACGGCCCGCAATTGTGCACACAGAAATCCATACTGAATGTATCTCGATGTATAGCGAGGTGTAGCACCGACTAAATTCATTGTTTCTCGTGCAAACGAAGCGGGTGTCTCGGCGGACTCGTCCGTAAAGCTATCGAAGGGCTTGATTAAAAAAAACGGCTGATTCAACGAATCTAAAAACATTGAGCCATTTTTAGACGAAAAATAGGTACAAATGATGAATTTTAATGTGTATTTGCATATTGTAAAATATATTATCAGCGTGAATTCATGTCTAAATATTTTGGTAAATCAATAGACGAGCAAAGGAAACGAGAGATCGAATCTGGTGCTTGCTCTCGTTGAAATATAGACACGACCCGGCTCTCCGGGATTAGGCGTAACGAATGGAAAGTCAAGCGGTATTTGCCGAGCGATAAAGCTCCCCGAGAACTGACGATACAGCACAGTGAGGCGAAAATAAGCGTTTCTCTTGAAAATGGCCAATTTTAACGAGCCCTCCCGTGAAAATCGCTCGAGCGCGTGCAATTATCATCGCAGGGATATGCGCGTCGATTGAAAAACTTTGAATTCCGGTGGTGACGCCGTCATTTTTCGGAGATAATGCGAATAGCTCGGTGCGGTGTTTTTACGATCGAATCGAAAAATTCTCGAGGTCGAAGCTCTATGAAACAAAAAAAAGCTGACCTCCGAATGAGAAGGCGAAGCCTCAAGATTAATCACACAAATTCAAACGAGAATGACGTCTCGTATTTTTCGCCCACTAAATGCCATTCGAGCGTCAAATGCAGCTGTGTTAATATAACTCGACCAATGTTCAAAAATCATAAACATTTTTATTCCCCATCTGATATTTTGATACTGCCGGAATTTCGCACTCTCGTCAACGAATGCGTTCGATCGTAAAACCCCGAAATTTTTCGATCTTCCATTACTTTGGAATTTAGTTTTTGCGCGACCCCCCCGGTGGCTTCCCCGCCGTTTAAAATCGACGACAATGCCTGTACATTCATTGGAATGCACAAGAGCTCATATACGAGTGAATCGAGTACAGCGGGTTTTTTTCATTTATATTTTCCATAAAAAAATGAGAGACCCAATGCAGCACTGCGGCGTTCTTTTCAGAAGGTGATATTCCACGCACGTATATAATTCGATCGAATCGCCTCCATGGCACATCAGTCAAAAATAAACGATCGGTAAAAGCGATTGAATTATTGTTACAAAAGTAATGGCACATTTTTGAGCGAGCGAAAAAATAAATGAACTATATTAAAATTTCAATTAGTATGCGCGTGACAGGAAAAAAGGGAGGCGACAATTAGCCCCTGCGTCGCAAGCGTAGCGTGATTTCCCGCCCCGCACACGTCGAGCACACACGAAACAATTTAATAAAACTTTCATTAAAGGCAGGATAATTAAGCCCTCTTCCAAGCGCCCGCCCTATCGACTCACGTCGCTTTTTTTCAAGCTCAACAAATCTCTATAAAGATATTCGCTGTTGGCGGCCCCCGATAAATCCTGCTTTTCGATGCTCACCCCGTCGCCCTTACTGCATTTACCCGAATCCAGCATCACGCCGCGGCTATTCATGCGCTATGGAAAGCCGGCTCGATTAATTTAATATTCGTAAGAGAGAATAAGAGCGGAAGCGCGACCGAGAGTGCAAGAGAGACGGAGTAAGAGACGCGGGAGGATGCGGCTACGGGACGACGTATACACGTGCGTGACGATTTACGAGAGAGAGTATGCACCAATGGTCGGACACCATCCGGTTTCGCGCACAGCTTCCCTTCTCTCTTTACATCTCCTGCTCCCCCCCTCGCTCTTTCTCGCCGGCCGCGTCACATTTTTTTCCTTTTTTTCGCAGTGTCTCTTTCTCTCTTCGAGAGAAAAACACAGCAGCACTGCAGCAGCATTTTGTCTATCGGCTCGTACATATACATGTATTTGGGGGATCGAACGTCGGGTACAATATCAGGAGTGGCCAGCAGCCGCGATTATATGCGACAATATAAATCTAACGGAGCATTACTGCTCGTCTATAGCGCACGTTTTACACCGAACCGCAGCCCCTTCTCGTCTGTCACTTTCGATCGCGGAGCACTGCGAACTGCGCGAGTGCATTGTGTGTGTGTGTGTTTTACTACGAGCGTTTTTTTCACGCTTTGTGTTATTTTGTTGTTATTCATTGAGGATATTCAACAGAATTTTTTTCGCGCTCTCTTCGTGCGTTATAAACATTCGGATTATGCATTCGTATTTCACGAGAACGAAAAATTTCAATTGAGCTCTGTATCGGCGCGGCCATTTTCAAAGTTGTGACGAAGAATTAGGACGCGGCGAAGCCGCGAGAAGAAATCTGACGCTTACCGTACGGGCGCACCGCGAGCTCTTTGATCAACCGCCGAAAAAAGAGCTCCGCGCTCGTTTGAATTTATTATCTTTCCGCTCTGGGAAGGGCCGCGGGCGTTGTTATAACGTTTTTTTATTCCTTCGTTGATCGACTTTCCAGTGAGAAAAAATGAAGCGCGGAGATGCATTGTCCGGGGCAAATAGCCAAATGATTATCATTTCCCGATTGTGTAATAATGTTTAATAATTCAGGCACTGATAAAATCATCCTGTGGCCACCGTATTATAATATTCATGAAATATTAACGGCCGCGGGAGCATTAGGGGAACGCGCCGTAATATAGTACGTGTTTGTGAACACACCCGAGAAATTTTCGCCGGGAGGGCCGTTCGGAAATAATGGGACGTGTTAATGGATCGATATTTCGGCGTTTACATCGATTACCATGATAAAGGGATTTTATACAGCTGCAGTTTTATCGATTGCATATCCCACGCGCCTTAAACTCCTACGTGAAATCCTTTTATCGCAACGTGCTACGAATTTGCGTGTGAATCGGTGCGCGAGTATCCATGGCTAAATGCATCCACACGTACATTCGAGTTTTCGGACGCTCGGCGCTCCGATAATATTATCACTCTCGCTAATACGTTAGCGCTTATGCGTTTATTATGTCGAAGCGCTCCACGAATGCTGTCTCGTTACGAACTAAATTATCTTGAGCCGACGAATAAGATCGCCTTGAAAAAGATTCAAAGGATTTTCAATCCCGAGGATCGTCGAACAGAGGCTCCAAAAATTCTGTGAAACGCAGCAGTCTGAGAAACGTGGAATTTTACTGGAAAAAGAGACGCGATCGATTCATGAAGGCTCCGCGGGAGCCCGTGAAAACAATTTATGGGACGCGCAATACGTACGAGAATCTCAGTGGCCATAAAAATATTAATAAAATACATCGATTCCGGTGCGCATGGTAGTTGAAACTGCAATCGACGAATTCTTCGCCGGTGTTTGAACGCGCGGAGAACGGGAAGAGGAAACGCCGGCTTCCGATTCAAGAGAGTCTTTCGATCCGCGCTTGCTAGTGTTTTTCCAAGTTTGTCCGTGTCGCTGATGCAGTATTGCCCAAAAGAATGGCCAGTAGATATGGGAGTGCGCAGCGAGAGCGAGGGAGAGAGGGAGACTTTATACTCGAGTCATATAAATATATGTGCGTGAGAGGAAAGAATAGCAGTTGGAGTTTTCGCGAGATCCTCGCACGTGCTCCCTCGCCAAAGAATAAAACTCGAGTAACTCCGTACTTCTTTTATTTTCTCTCTCTCTCTCTCTCTCTCTCTCTTTTTGCAAAGACACTCTCATACATGTTTCAGTGACCATAAATACGTATACACGCACGGAGCGGAATACAAGCGCGAAAGGTATAAGCACCGGGAGACAGTCATACCGATATCGCATCGTGCACACTCCATGCGCGTCGGTATAACCGACAAAGTACGTGTAGCTAAAAAGGACAGTAAGGACAAAACCGCGTATATACGTTGAATTTTTTTTCTCCCGCCACGGACACCCGGAGTAAAGGAAACGTGTCTGGCATATATTGTCAATAGTCGTCTTTTGGGCAAGTGAGACGAGAGAATAGCCTGTTTTTTCTCTGCGTAAGACCGGAGCCAAAGTCATCGCGAGACTCTCGGTCGTATTGTTTCCTTGCTCGAATCGCACACGCGCCGCTGATCCGCGATGAGCCCTTGCTTTTCCGTCGCTCCCCTGCGGAGGCGGACGAAGCGGAGCGGCATCGGTGCGCCGTCGAATTCCCGGAGGCGCGTGCACCGGCGTCTTTACCGACGAGCCACCGCGCGCGGATATTACGCTGATAAAATGTGCAACGCCAGAAAAAAGAATGCTTCGGAGAGGAGCAACGCCCCCGCGCGACGCCAATTTGCACGACGAAGCGCGTCGGGCTTTTGCATCTGCGAGCAGCTTCCTCATTTGAGACGAAGAATGAGCTTTACGCGCACGAGCTTCGTCGACTTTTTTTCAGCCCTTAGCCAAACCGAAATTACACCGCTTTAACTGCAAGCAAGCTCTCGATCCCGAAGAACAAATAGAGCAGGAAAAAGCTCGAATGAAATTGGAAGTTTGGCTTGATAAGGAATTCCCCGTATATCGAGAGGAAAGTGCATTACCCGGGGAAAGAAAACAGAAACCATTTGTTGCCGCAGGGACCTGAAAGAAAGTGGGTGGTGTGTGCTTTTTCTTCGGATCCTGTATATATACATACATGCATGTCTACGTATATCGTCTTAGACTCAACATCCTCTCTGTCTCGAGGTCTTTCTTTCACCTTCTTATTCTCCTTCTCATGCCATTTCTCTTCGATTTTCTCAGCTCTCCCGTTGCACCTGGATCGGAGTCTATTTCCGCGAGGCCGTTACACACTCGAACGTCTCGGCACTCCTGGAGGCGCTCGCTTCTCCGAGCCCACACATTGTGAAACTGTATTATAACAACAATAATAGTACGACACATCGATTTATAAAATAAGAGCACGCGTACGTACAGACATAGATGTATATATTTTTATATTTATTCGTACGTGTGTGTTTGTCAACCTCTACCGTTCCCAGGAGAGAGATCTTTTCGAGGGACGTCTTTTTCTACGTGCTGCTCCCGTAAGAAGACAGTATCTATAGGAGCAGCGACGGAAATATTTTTACTCCGTTCTCTCGGGCACGAGAAAGAGACGAAGAAAGAGAGAGAGAGAGAGAGAGAGAGAGAGGGAGTCACCGTTTTGCTATTTATATCGCGACACGTGTCCAGCAACCATAAAACGCCAGCGAATTCGGAGCTGAGCAATTGTATAAATTTGTATTTTATTTTTTCCCTTCCTCCCAGAAAAAGATGATTTTTTATCCTCATCGATGAAAGTTCTCGAGAGCTAGGAATGCGATCGGCGACGGTGCTTATAACTTTTTCCATTTTTCCACGATCTTCGCGTAACAGGAGTTTATTTTACGTTCGTCTGCTGATGGAACAAGAAAAGATATGCGGAATGTCATGAATACGAACCGATAAATTTTCATTTATTTCTTTTCTCTCATATCCCGGTTTTTTTTACCTCCTGCTTTTCTTTTAGTTTTTTTTTCTATCTCTTTAGCTCCACCGCCGCGAGCCATGACGTACGATATTGCATTCGTAAAATCCGTTCGCCCCTTTTCTTTCCTTTCTCAGCAGCCCCAGCAGCATCTCATTGGATGTGTCGCGACGTGATTATCCCCGCCGCTGGCGGAGGAAAGTCATAAAAGATTCCAATTTTCTTTGGTCCCTTAGTCGAAATGCGAAAAACACTGGGTTCCCGCGCTACAAACGCGAGCGTAACGACATGCACGAACACTCGAAGTAATTATATGCCGGTTACTCGCAAAACGATCGGACACGATCTCGAGACAATTTTTCGTATCAATCGAGTCGAATCTACAGTTTTGTCACATCAATCATTGGACTCGGAAGAAAGTAGCCGTACGAAACAAATTTGATTAAAAATATTCACGTCCGTGTGGCACGAATGCGCGATCGATTTGTTCCAAAAACGCAATAAGAATTGGAGAATTTCCCTTCTCTCCGGAGTACGCGATCGTAAATTATTGGAGAACGTCATCTTCGAAGTTAGTCAGTATGAAATCTCCTGTACAGAGGCGCTATAACTGTACGCCGAGAAAGAGGAATATTGTGTGGACCAAAAGGTTTGCCTGGCTCACGGGAAGCTTGCGCATAAACCGGCAATAAAATGCAAATAAGAGTCGAGTACTGAGACAAAGAGGAGGGAATGGAGGGGGGATAAATAGAAATGAAAGAGGAAAGAGGAACAGGAAGAGAGGGAGAGCGAGAGAGAGACAGAGACGAAGAGACGGAGTACCGATGCTGGCGAGATAAAGCAGAACGGATGGTCCGGAGCTGAGGGCAATCATTGGGCTTTTACGAGATGCATCGTTGTTGTCGTTCCTCCAAGGCTGTCCTTTCCACAGTTCGCCGTCCAATCTTAACTATACTTTCTTTACTTATTTTCATTCCAAACACGATATTGCGAGATGCAAGCGCGCCCCTTGGCGGAACGGTTCCACCAGGAGACGGAGGGCGCCCCCGACCAATCGGCGGGGGAGTAGCAGCGCGGTGAATCTAAGAATTATAAGTCGCCGCCGGCGTCCGTTCGCATTTTCCACTTCCGTATCCGTTTAAATATAGATATACGTACGCCCATACGATTACCTTTTCTTTCTCACTTCGTTCCACTTTTTCTTGTCCTTATTTTCTCCCACTGCCTCCTACATAAGAAAACTTCTCTTTTCTTTTTCACTCTGCAAAAACAAGCGAATCCTCTTCAGCCTGGTGTTCTCTCGTTTGCGACCGTTCCGCTTTCTCTATCGCTTTGTTAGCTCGTTTTCGTTGCTCCTGGTCATATCGCTTAAATTCCCCTTGCCCGCATACTCTGTTTCCTTTTTGCGCTCGCACTCTTCTCTTCTCCCCGTTGAAATCGTGTCCCGAACATCAGGCGGCGACGCGCGAGGACGAAACTTAAATATGCGAGATCATGACGCGCTGAAACATTTACACGAATATGCGCTGCTCCATTTCTATCGAGTCTAATTAACCGTCAAGAGATAAACAAAGGCAAAATTGGTGGAGCAAAAGCACACCGAACGCAACGAGAGCTTCAGTTTCGCGAAGCTGCGCATTAAATATCAGGCTGCTGCTCGCTTCTTAACACGAATCTCAGCTTCTGCTGTTCCAATCATCGACGCGCCAAAAATAATAGAAATTTTTTAAAATATCATCAATCTCCGGATGGGTATAAATGGAGCAGTAAATATTTGAAAGAACCAGGAGAATCATCGCGGTAATAAGGAGAAAAAGCTCTTTTCGCAATTATCGGCGTTTCGAATAAACGACTTCTGAAGATGAGGCGCAGCGGAAAAAATGAAGATGATAACTCTAAGTAGCTATGTATATTAAAAGGCATACAACATAAAAGAAAGGTAGAGACAGAGATGGCAAAAAATACGCCGGAGGTAAAGCTCCTGCTAAGAGTATATCTTAATTATATGTATAAGCTATACGTATAGAAGTGGATATTAAAAAATGTATAGAAAGAGGATAAAGTAGAGGGAAAGTGCTCTTTGCAGTCACGAATCACGAGACAGGATATACACTATATAGGAGGCAGGATCATTAACTTTTAATTGTGAGCTCGTGTCTCCCGATAATGAGTCCGGTAACTTTTTCCCTTTTAGTCTCCTCGCTAAGAACGGAGCAAACCCTGGCGGCCCGGAGGGTGAGCAAGATCTCGAAATTCATACAAACCGAGCAGAATGAGAATACTACAAGGGAGAAACAGCAAGGGGAAACGACTGGAAGGTGATACCGGAGAGCCCGAGCTCTCTCGCTCTCCCTCCCTCCCTTCCTCCCTCTGTATATACCGCTGCCTCGTTTTCCTTCTCCCTTTCACTGTAATAGCGAGCTTTTTGCACCCTTAATAACCCACGAACTCTTCAGAACGTTGGATTTCCCGTTGCTGTTGCTGCATGAACGCGTGAATGAACGTTGGAGTACACTCTCCTCGCTGTTTCTCGCCTCCCGAGTCCTTAATACACCCTCGACAGAACCAAGAAAACGAGGAAAATTACTCGTTCCTTATTTCGATTCGTATTACAAGATCATGGAAGAAAATAAGTCGAACGAGTTTGGCACAGCCGTCTTTTGCCATTTTCCCATTATGTCCCAGAGCTAATATTCCTTGTGACATTAAACCGTTTTATTTGCCCGTGCGTGTTTGATAAGAATGAGTTTTAACCCCGAGGAGACTCGGTGCAACATCATTCTCGTTCTTATCAGCATTTTCTAATGATCCTTCAAACAAATAAGCAACGATATCTCAACTCCGGAGTTAATAGCCGTCCCGATTGTAATTTCCCGCATATAAAAAGTTAACGAGATATTTTTTTTCCGCCCATTCCCCGCCGTGCCAAATCATAAAAATATATATACGCGCTCGTTATGATCCCTTTTTCCGCTATATTGCTCGTTCGAGGGTCGATTAAAGCGGGCTCCCCGAAAGTAACACTGCGCGCGCCTTTTACCACCGAAACAACCCAAACGTATAGGAAATCCAGCACCAGTGAAAAACAGATAAGCGTTACTGAGCCGATTTGAAGCCAGGATCGAAAGCGATCCGCGAGTCCCTTTCACAGCAAGCAATTCGTGCTCGACTCTACAACGTTCGGTTAGCTTCTATATAAGCAGCGCGGTTCGAACGAGTCCACTGTGATTTCCATCCCCCATAAGCTAAACGTTGTCTCGACGAGAATGACGGGGACGCCGGACGAAGCGAAGGAGAGAGAGAGAGAGAAGCAAAAGGAAAAGTTCCAGCATTAACGATCGGGGCGTAACGATAACGAGGTGCGACCGACTTTTACACGCATATATATGGGGCCTTTCGCAACGGCTCAACCGTTCCGTACACGGATAGTGGATCGCCGAATGAATGATTAGACGACCGATGCCAAAAACTGCGGTAGAAAGACTCTTTTAATGTACATCATGCCCGCGAAGGATCGTATTTTATGTTGTACAAAGTTTTTAATTCAAAATTATGAGTAAATTCTTTTAACTTATCTTTGGGTGAATGAAATAACATGCCGCGCATTAATTAATCGGGAATCCACCACTGACTGAACCCGAAATTTCACTCGTCCCAAGCGAAAATACTACAGTTTTTTATGTAAGAAATCGCTTTGGAGAGCGCAAAGGGAAATGGATCAAGAAAAAAGGGTTAATAAAAAGGCAGAAGGCTTCGACAGGAATGGACCAAGCCAAGAAGAAACAAAATGCCGAAACAAAAGCAATGTGAGGTTATACGCGTGCTCGTTAACAATTTCGTTCAATATTTAACTCAATATATCTTTAGTACTATCGAGACAATCGTCTCGAATTTTCTCCCAAACCTTCGTCGTTATTCTTCATTTTGTTATTGTGTACTTTTTCATAAACTTCGTAAGAAGCGTTCATTCGTTCTGTGGAAAGATAAACGATTTTTTCAAGACTTTCTTAAGAGAATCGTTTCGTGCATGAACTACCTTAAAAATCGGCCAGATGTGCGATATTTATGGCTGGATTTTTCGACGAAAAAAAAAACACTTTTTGTTTTTCAATACAACGTTCAACTTTGGTGATTAGTTTGGCGATATACATACTCGGTATTATTGGCTCTAACGATCGTTATCATTGTTACGAAATTTCGTGCAGAGCTTTCGTATCGAAGCTGCGGATTAACGTTTCGGCGTATGGCCAGTCCGGAAAGCAAGCTCGCTATTCCGACATCACTCCGACGTATCGTGATAACAATGCACATATGTAATCCAATATTTTCCGTTGAACTATTAAATCGTCGACGAACCTCTCGAACGTAACTCAAAACGACGTAAATCGATGAGCATCCGTGCATTTAAAAAAATGTACGAATGGGATCGGTACGAACAACTTAAATCAACGGCAAGTATCATAAAACACGAAATTCCTCGCGTGTCCAAATCACCGTACACGTGTCCTTGTGCAGCGTTTATATAGTTGGGATAAGGGCGAGCAACTCGGACGTCCGCAGAAGCGAAATTTCCGGCGACCCGCCGTGCTCACGGATATATGCAATTCCGTGCGAAACCGTAAACGTTTTCAGCGTCCTCTGAACCTACACCAACCGTGAGAGACGAAACGTTTTTGGAGAGTTTCTCAAAGTTTTAAAACTTTTTTTTTCATTATTTTAATGTCAAACTGACGATCGTCTAGACAATTTTTGCAAATATCTGCTACGCGGAGCCGCACCGCGTAATAGAAAATGAATGCTTCTCGTCGTGCGAACGTTGCACACGTTGAAACGGTCGAAGCCAGTTGCCTGAGGTAGTCGGTATTAACCGATCGTGACAGGTATTGCGCAGCAGCGGTACGAGTCAACGTCCGATCAGACCGTGTTGACGAAGCGTGTATAAACTCTTTGTCATTTCGCCTCTTGTCTGCTGCCAGCTGGAAAACCGGGATCACGAACTCATCAGAGAATCCCTTTGGCGTCGGTAACGAGTTGTACATGTACGGTACATATGAAGTGCCCGAAGTAACCGTACAGGTCATATCATCTGACAAATTAGGTCGGAGCTATTGCTTGATCGGCCAAAGCGCGCTTGATTAATTATTTTAACGCTGCGCAGCGGCTCGCGCGCTGCAATGAGATTAGCGTTTAATGAACTTTCACACCCGACCACATATCAGTAATGTTAAACAAAGATCGATTTTCAAACGGTCAATTAAAGGTAGAAGCACCAAGTAGAGCCACGAAATTGGTTTTCCAACGGTGACCGTCCCAGCTGGAAATGTCAAAAGTGCTCCGCCGACTGCACTGCGACGGACAGAAATTCGAGTCGGGGAATATCATTTTTTCCATTAGCTTCTCCCCTGATTAGTTATTAATTATTTAAGTTGACGAATACCCTCCCGTACAAGGGGCGCGCTTCCAGCTGGCTGAAATCGCTGTTTCATCCACCATTTTCTATTAGTCACTCCGCGCCGCTGGCTCGTCCAACTTGAATCATTAATAACTCAGCAGACATGCTTTCGGCCAAAAAACTCCATTAAATATTTCGAGAGCAAATTTCGTGCTGAGCTCGTACCTTTGTCAACTGATTGCCCGTCGATTGACTAAATTGAAGCGACACTGCATATTCGCTTACATGAATTTCCGATGGGATCTATAAAATTGTTGTTTTTATCGTGAGATTTTGAACGCTCGGAATTCATTTGCGTGTTGATGCTCGGTCGATTCCATCCCTTTTTTTCCAATCCCGCTTTGTACCCGAGCGTTGTGACATATTTTTTATGCAAGTCCAAGTCCGAAAAGCTTTTTAACGTGAATTATTAAGAGACATAGAGATATTGTGAAAAATGAATGATTCAATTTCTACTGCGAATTAGAAATACAGCGCTGACAGAGACGTCAATACTATTTTGAATCTTTCAACGGGCGAGTAAAGTCGATGAAAAAAAGGCTGCGAAGCGGCGTGAAATTTGGAGCGGACGAGCAGAGCCTTTCGACGTGATTTATAAAGGAATTTCCATAAAGACGATCCGCGACGCGGTGTAAAATCCATCAGGCAAGCTTTTACGTATTCGATATATATCGATGGGCAAGGGTTTCCAACAATTTTCTACCCTTTGGTGTGCCGTGGCAATAAAAAAAAAACGGGCAGGGGGGGGGGGAGAAAAAAATCGAGCCCGTTTGAAGTATAAAATTCAACTTGAAGCGGGGCACTTTATTTCGTCGATTTTTTTCTTCTCTCCGCGTCTCCAAAAGGCTTTGGTGGTATGCAGCGATCAATTTAGCCAAAGACCGGAAGTTCGCTCTCCGCTCGCTCGGCCACGTCTGAGGCGTGAGACACAAGCGAGAAATTTCTCCGCTCGGGACTTTGAACAAACGAAAATTGCTACGAAGCAAAATAGGGAGCGAGCGAGCCCGAGAATCACAGTGTCTGATCGAATCTATCGTCGATTATTCTCTCGCTCCAACGATTTTCACGCGCGAATTCAAACGTCATGGCCATTCACACGGTCTTACACCGGCCCTGTCTCTCTGTCTGCTCCTCTCTCATCCTTCTCGCGTCCTCCCCATCTCTCGCGCTCTTTCTCTCTTTCGTACGGCTCTCGCGTGTTATGAAAAGGTATGAGAGAATTCGCGATTGTCCCGAGGCTGTGTAAAGGAACGAAGGGACAACCTCGACAGTATCCTTTCCAGAGAACAAACCATCAAAACTTCTCTGTCAGAGGTTCCTTCCCCTTTCCGAGACTCTCCATTGTTTCTACCGCGGGTTATCGCTCCTCCGAGCGAAAAGGAGCTCGGTTTCGGGCGAAACCCAAAAGTTAACTTCAAACGGCCTCGTGGAGGATGAATTGTTGGGCTCGCGGTGCGGTTCGGACTAAATAAGATTACGTCACATGTGCGACGTCGCGCGCGTCACCGAACATGTAAAATAAAGTTCATCGCGCAGAATTATTTGAGAGCTTTTGATCCCGAGGGAGTCGCAATCATTTCCGTATTGTTTTGAGACAAGTTTGTCAAAAAAATAGTATTTCAATGATCGGAAAACGAGGAAAAGTTGACACGAGGAGAGTCGGGGAATCTCAAGCGCGATAAAACTCATCGAGGGATGGATTTAAACGAAAAAATTTCACGAAGGAGACAAATGTTAGATGACGTTCGAGCGAGTGCTCACGCAAAGTCTCGAATAATGAACAAGAGCCAAGAGACATCGGAGAAATAAAAGTGGCTGAACTCCCGGACATAAATTTACGTATACCTCTGCGCTAGCGAACGTTTCTGAGGCTCTCGCCGGATGCCCTTTCAACGTCACGAACCGGAAATCGGATTCTGCGGAAAATGTACGGGAGTCAAGTGGCCCATGTATGTAAGCATACACTTATATACGTGCGTTATATAAGATCCAGGAAAGCAGTGGTTCGAGACAATATGATATGCGAGATACGTGCCAGGGAGAGGGTTATGCACTCGAAGCTTGAACCTGCTCGTGTATTGGGGCTGCGAGAGCGGCAGACGACAGTCACGCTGAAACGTATCTTAAACGAAATGACGTAGCTCTTTCTTTCTTCTCGAAAGACTTCATTCCTTCCTTATTCCCTGCTTGTACAAAATATCCTTCTCCGAAAATATTTAAAAAATGTGTGTCCCTGTGCGTGTGTGGGTGCCTGTATCCGTCTTTCTCATCATAGTTGTTTGCATATAAAGGGTGTCCGGAGTGCCGGACTGACTTTGAAAGTGAAGAGAAAAATATTGAAAAATGAATGAGATGCAGCGGGGCAAGACTCGGTTGAGTTTCTATTAAAAACCAATCGCCGGAGCAAGTCCAGAGACGAAATCGTATTGCGAGATGAATCATTTTTTCGCTCTTGTGCGGATGGTTTTCCTCGAACAAGTGATCACTGCGTCAAGGAGACACGCCGTAGAGCGAACGAGAGATCCCCGAGTGGGAAGATCCGGAAAGCTGAAAGACTTGCGGAAAGCACAAGCGACCCTCTTTCAGCCTGCTTCAGCAACAGGAAGTACCGAAGACACTTTAACGTTAGTATTCATGATGCAAAGGGCATGTAGTGTATTCGACGAGTATTTCCTTTGGCGCTGTATCCATTTATCTATAGCTGCTATTTCAAGACTTGAGGCAAAGCTAAAAAGCTACTCTCACGGACACCCACGCACACTTGGACGATGCCTGTTTAGCTTTGGCTCAAGGCGATTCGAAAGCTTTCAATACGATTCTGTCGAATCCTAATTCCATCTTCACCTACAGATTGCTCACACTATATAGACGAAAAAAAATGTTCCACCGCGCATTTCGTCAACGAATTTCTCTTTACACGGAGAAAACGGATCCGTTTTTTGTAGTGAGGAATAGATTTTTTTTTAAGAATTTATGAATTTTCCAATTTTTCGTCCCTTCAATTAATACTAAACAGCTTCATGTGCGGATGGCAAAAATTGAATTATATTTCGTTTGATTTTCGAGTGTCATTCATCATGTCAGACCAGCACTTACCGACATAAGTGAAAATGTATTATTGTAAATAACAAATTTTCACTGTCAGCATAGTTAGTAAATTCTATGACAAATACACACAAATATACACCAAATAACGTGCGACATTTTATCATACATATCGTTTTTTTTTATGGGTTGCCCGAGCATACTTTACAACATAAACATTTGAAGTGACTGAAAACATTTTTTACTGTGTTTATAGAGAAAGAGACTCTTGAGTCTTTTGAATAAAAGGTATTGGTCTTTTTACTAAAGTGGATAGAACAATTCTTGTTACTGCTCTTCGAATTAATGCTGCAATCCAGTATACGTCCTCGAGATACTATATTCCTAGTACTTTCCTCTAGAGTTTTCGGCCTCGTTTTCTTCGTGTACTCAAACTTCTGGAAACTCGATCTGTAATCCCTGTCAAACTCGAATACTCGTGCAGACAATTTTCCATAACTTTAGCACGGCGACGAGCAGTTCGAGCATCGATATCCAAGGATTCGTTACCGTTCCCATGAATTCACCCAATGTTTTCAGGGCCTTTGTGTATAACTGCGTGATTATTTGGGAATAGTGATTGAAAAGTTTTTAATTGTGCTCTCACAAGTATTTTCGGAATAGAAATTAAGAGGCATGTTACTGCAATAGGAACGTTAGTATACACAAGATCTACAGAATTCTGTGTCTGTTATCACAAATGCGGGAGCTCTTGCGTGCCTTCAGCTCCAATCAAAATGTATGAGGAGATTCCTTGAAAAGGAAACTTCATTCTTCAATTAAGCTATCGTGCCTTTTGCTCTCCCTCTCTCTCTCTCTCTCTCTTTCTCTTTCTCCACTCGAAGGTACGAGAAAGAGAAAACTATTATGGAAGCGCTGGATAAATCGATTCGAAAGCCATTCAGCAAGTTCTGATTTACCTTTGAGCTAGGAAAATCTCATAAAAGAAAGAGAGAGAAGGAGCAATGTGATCGGAGCTCCGTAAACGAAAATTCAGTGGTTTAACTAATCGTACAAATAGAATTTCTCTGACATCGCCCTTCCATCCGTCTTATTCCCTTTCTCCAAGAAGATTCTCCAAGAATTTCATCATCGCAACGAGAGTTTATAGTCACAAGCATCAGACGATGACACACCCGTACCGTTAACGCTACTTTGCCTCGTTCAACATCTCCTCGAGATTGTCTCTTCCTCCTCTCGCACTTATTTTCATTCTTCCGCTGCGTTCCCTGCTCCGATTTCTTGCACTTGCTATTTTGCTCTTCCATAGACGAAGGAAAGTTGGACTGCCGGGTGTCGAGGATGAATATCGCGTACGCGGCCAAAGACAGCACACCCATTTCATGGCGATTGTACAACAGCCCGTGTTGTTTTCCGGTGTGTCACCCTCAGCAGGCGAAAATGGTAGACGCATTCTCTACAAGTTCTTTCATACAAAACCATCGTTCCGGTTCCTCCGTTGGCTAACGACGATCCTCGACGAGTGCTGCTGCGACGCGTTCTCGTGTGTTTCCGAAATTTCGACTCAGTAACCGAGCTTCCGGACGAATCTTTCCGAACTTATATATTTTATCTCGTTTGTGAAATTTCAAACAGTTCATTTATAATATAGCGGCATAAAAATCTGTGAACGCGTTCAGAATTCATGAAGGAGCAGGAATAAGGGTTAATCTTATTCCCATTAAACATCTCACTCAATTATGAAAATGAAAGAGCCTTGTAAAAATTCCAAGAGATTGCGGAATTATGCTAATGGTTGGGAAATAAAAGATGCATTAATTTTGAATCATTCTGTAGATTAAAAGCTCCAGAGAGAAAGAGAGAAAAAGAGGCGGAGAGAAAAGGAGAGAGTGATAAGAGCTTGAAGAGCGCAGCAGCTCGGGCTCCTCGCATTAACGTAACGCGTTATACGAGCCACGTATTATTACGCCTGCATAGCTGTTATATTCAAGGCATTCCGGCGTTGTCTCCGGAGCAGGCGTCGTCCTCAGTCGTCGTCGCCTCGTTTGATTCATCGTTCAACGAGCGCCACAGCCTCCCTTTCGTGAAATTTCTAACTCACGAGGAAGCGTCTCCCCCAAAGATTTCACTTAATATTCTCATCCAAATTTTAGAACATTCACATTTCTTTCAACTGTGCAGTAAAACCGCTCTATTCGAAGCTTCATTTTTTTATTTGTGCAAATATATATAATAATCGAGAACTTTCATCAGTTTTTCTCATATTTTTATTTCTTTCTATATGTAAAAGTCGAAATTTCTTCTGGAAACTCGTGCGCGCGGGGGATTCGAATTCAAGGGTTTCTATAATACTTCATATTTCCGGGAAGCGCGAGGAATAATATTTGAGGAAAATATTGAATGAACGCGCGATCTCAAACGGTCCCGTGCTGGAATAGCAGCAAATTCAGCATTCACCAATCGCGTGTTCGTAACGACTTATGTGGTTGGAAAATATATATTCTACGAAGAGTCATGAATAAATAGCAGTTCGCGTGATCTCAAAATCCCCGAAGGCAAAAACAAACTTTTAATTAGATGCTCGCTGATGTTGCATGTAAAGGGAGCGTAAAAAAACACCTCGAAAAGCTCGAGGAGAACGAAACTTAAACCGCGGTGGTTGAACCAAGAAAAAATACACTTTTTCAATTTTCATCGCCGTACGTCTCGCGGCCGGATCCGTTACAAATTACCGCATATTTTCGAGCGAGAGAGTTTTTGTTTCAGACAGTTTTCCCGAGATAAACGTATTCCGTTGATGAAAACTACCGCAACGTTATTTTCCAAGGCTGCCTCTGCGTGACTTGATTATTGTAACCGCGCTGTATATTTTACTCGGTTACCTTTATTCAGTTCACTCGGCAAAAAAAAAATGCCCGAAGTGACGTCCTCCACGCCGCATTTTCAAACGGCAAACCGATCGAATTACGTTAAAATCTCACGCGCCCACTAAAGCAGAACGAAAAATAAAAATTTTCATCTGAAAGTATAATAATGTAAAACGAGTCTTTGATTTTCTCTGTTATTTCATCTTCCATACGAAACTTGTGTTGTCGGTAAAATTCGATTATTCAAACCAATGCAATCGTAAACAAGGAGATTGATTCACAGCTCATTCCAGAATATATTCGATCAACGAGTCTGTAGGGGCGGAGCAATAAATTGTTGTTTTAATCTGAACGACGGCTATGCGTGAAACACGCTCGTGGAACGGGGTTCGTTACGGTTGTCTGTTTTCGGTTTGCCTAATCAAGCATATGCCTCGAACTTTCCTGACGAAACTTCTAGCGCACAGCTTCAACGAGTTTCCATAACAATATGTAATTCAAAATGCAGTTTCCTCGCGGTGAATCAATTTTCAAGCGCGTCAAAGAACTTTGTTTTCTTGGAAAACGTTTCTTTTCTTTTTTTTTTTGGTTTTTTGGATTGGATTTCGCAACTGTAATTTGATTGGAAATATGATCGATCGATTCGAGCGGAATATATTTATCGGCAACGAAACTGTATAATTTGGGGAAAAGCTTAACGAACTGCTTCGCTTCTGTTCGCTTCTGTGTACGAGAGTTCACCGTATAAATCGTCCAAGTGGCAGGATTAAAATTTAGTCGAGTGTCGAAATTGGTGGCAACTGTTTTTGATTCATAGCGCGGAGCTTGCAAATTTTTTCTGGAAGCTTCGTCCCCACGCGCACTCGACGCGTTTCTATATAAATAACGATGCTAAATAAATTCAGCTGGAACAAGCGAAAATGTTTTATCATTCAACGACCAGAGTCTGTTCCGTAAACGGAGCGGCGAATGCAGAGAAAACGCGAACGGGAGCGAGAGAGAGGAAAGAAGATTTTCGAAGGGTTTCGTCTCAAATGAAGACGGAACGAGGTCTCCGCAGAAGATTGCCAAGTCGAGCGACTGGTGAGTACAACTATGAATTTTTAAACAATTACGAGCTTCGCGAGATGTGAAATAATACTTTGGCGGAGAGCTAAGAGAATAATCGCGTATTAAGGCGCCGAGATTTCTATAAGAAAGTGTAGAAGCGGGCGCGTGATGAACGATGGAGAAATTGTACGGTTAATAAAACGGTTGAGAAGAGTTTTGTCATTACTGAAATGAGTGAGCATAAAAACAGTGTTGAATATCCCTCGAAAATACAGAAAGCTGTTATATTGTTTAATAAACTGTTGCATTTAGTGCTTCTTGCAAAACTTACGAGTCGAAGAGAGTACGAGAGAAAGAGAGGGATGGCGAAGGAGGTAAAGAGATGAAGAGAGTCGTTTATTTTACGACTGACGTATATTTTACGACTACGAAACTCTTTTTCGAACGAATAAAATATAAAAGCTATTTATTTTACGATTACTATTTATTTATGCAAAACCCAACCGTATAGAATTTTACGAACCAAATTATTATGGCATTTACCGTTAATTTTCGTTCAACGTCAATTTCACGCGAATTCTCGGTTCCGAAGTGCGCCGAAAAGCCAAAAATCATATCAACGCGAAGCTCATCACTCCTGCAATAATCTCAAAAACGCATTTCTCGTTGGATCAAAAAACAATGAAACTACGCATTTTATTCGTTTTATAATTTACTCCCGCGTACCCGCCATTGAAAAAATTCCTGCCGCGTAGCATTAAAATATATTCGATTCGGTGAAACGATCCCGCATTGTCCAAAAACTCCTCCGCCCGAGCCTTTTATTTTTAATTAAAAAACAAAACGAAAAACGGAAAAAACACCATTGACGCAAATGAGATTGTACGAACGCAATATTGCAGTATCATCAAATGCTATCGCTGCAATATCGCAACGCGGGTGAAGCGGATTTTACACAAAAATGAATATAGGACTGCGGACGTGCGGATATAGCTTCCCGATGATAGCAATATTACAGAATTTAAGTACAGGATGTTCCACATTCCATCGATCCGATTCGCCCAATCGAAACACATCTCCAATATTCATATTTTTAGAGTCATCTAATCGGAAAACCCTCAAAATTATTGAACATTCGTAAATCACGGCTCAGAATTTGTCCCATCGTCAATTCCGAGTGCAGCAGGAACCCGGTAAAAAAAAACACGCGAGAATTGATGATTTCGAGTATCGCGACTCGCTGACGCATTTTTAATAAAAATATAACGAGTCGGAGGTCTCGCGAAGATCTTCAACGTTCGAATGCCCCTCGGACAACATTTAGGTCACCTTATACGTGCATTACAAATAGAAGGATATGTGAACGGGATTTCTGAACGAGTTGAACCAAGAGTAGGATAAAAAGGGAGGAGAATAAAATCGAAAAGCTACGCGAAAGGCTTATTCATTTGGCGAAATTGGCAATTACGATGGGAGTTAACGGGTTAGAGCGGGTGAGTATCCTCGTGGAAATCTTTTCCGGAGCAGCTTTTGGGGCCGCGCTTCGATTCGCGGTCACGTACATCGTCAATGGAGACTGCCCGTATCAACCGCTTTTGTGGGTTCACATTGAAAACAGGAGGAAAAAAATCGGCGTGTATCGATGAAATTAAAAAAAAAAAAAAAAAAAAAAAAACCTCGTGGCGCGGAATTACTTTTTTCTCCATCCCGCTCCGTAACCTGCAGTCGCGATTCACTATTTCGAGGTATTGTGTGTTGTTGTTTTTTTTTTTTTTTTTTTTCGTTATTTTATCGTAACGTTGCTTATTACGTCCGAAATTTGCAATTCGTTCCTTCAATTTCATCGCGCTCGCATTTCGTTCTCATCGCGTGTTTAGTTAGTTTTTTTTATTCCGAATAAGCATGAAATTGAGCACCCGAGAGTAATCCTGTTCCGGTTATGAGGAATGTTGTTATCATCGCGGGGGCGATAGTACGCGGCGCCAATGTTCGAGGTGTAAATAAATCGAAAGTGTAATTGCATCTCTGCAGTCGTAACATAATCGGAATGGAAAGGCACAAACGCGAATCTCTGCTGAAGCGAATCTGCCTGCTAACATCGCAGATATCGTGTTCTCGTCGACTCTGTTAAAAGATTTTGAGAGTCATTCGTCCATCGATCCTCGCGAGCTACGAGTATAACGAAACACGGAGAAACGAATTATTGTTAAACTCGCAGGCTTATAATACGAATTCATGACTCACTGACGTTCATTCGAGATCTGAATTTGGGCAGTGCTTCGGCACGTGGTACCGTGAATAGGATACGAGTCGAGGGAATATTCAATCGCGTTGCAGAGATTGGCCGAGAGCACGCGGTGTTAGAATGAGAGAGGGTAGCCCCGACGAGATCGAAACAACGAAATTCTGCAGTTGAGAACAATGAGGCACGATGCGGCTCAACTTGTCCCATTAAATCCCGGTGAATTCAGTGCGCACCGAGATCCTCGAGTCCCTGTATTAAATGGATGGGCGTCTGACGAGCAGCCTGTATCGTCGATCATGAGGGAAGAAAGTGCGAAGCATGGCATCGTCGCACGGGATGAGAGAGAAAACGAGGAAAAGCGAGGGGGATTTATATAAGGGCACAGATTCATGTTGGTTGAGCCCTTACGCGGGTTGCCTCGAGAGTCAGGTATAGATTATGAAGGCGCCTGGTGTGCTTTCAGATTATTGATACCCGGAAGGATGAGATCGCAGCGGAGTTAAATCGGCCGGGTTTTCGGAGCAGTATCTGCTTGTTGCAGAGAGCTCGGTGTAGCGGTTTGCTTGAGATACCGCACGGAGTCATGTGTGAGTCACTCTCTCTCTCTCTCGCTCTCTCTCTCTATGTAAAACACATGGTCGCACGCATGAAGATGGAAATCCGTCAGTCGAACAGAGTGAGAGAGAGAGAGGGAGAGATAGGGCGGGGGCGGGGTGGGGGCACGCATCACGAAACGAGGGAAGGAGGAAGTGAGAGCGATGGAGGAGGAGGGGAGAGAAGCTCATGGGACTTCATAGCGGGAATACCCAAAGTTCCGGCAGGAGCACACGTTGATGCGCTTCACACGGTATACCGGCGTCGAGAGATGAGAGAGGACTTTGAATGTGGCGATGTCGGAAGGCAAACGCGACAGGGTACGGGGAGCCAGGGATAATACAAGTTGCGAAAGAGGTAGTTGCGTGTGTATATAGAGGGGGGGGGGGGGGGCACATGCTCGCGGCATGGAACGGGCTGTGACGGGGAGCGCGTACCTATTCTTGATAACGGAGGAAAGTACAAAGGGCTCAGAGGGAGAGTATACGAATGGGCGAGAGCGAGGGGGACGAGGGAGGAGGACGGAGAGAAAAAAAAGGGAAAATAATAAAAGGAGAGCCGGAGACAGAATTATAAAGAGTGAAAGAGCGAGAATGGTTAAAAGAGCAAGAGGGAAAAAAAGGAGCGATATATAGAGGGGAGCGAGAGGATTATGAAGAGAAAGATGGAGCGATGGGAAACGACGAAGAGGAGGGAGCAAGCGGAACGCGGTATACAGCCGAGGTAGACGCGTTGGCTGGTTTGCCAGCGTGTGGAATGAGAGACAAGAGAAAAGGCAAAGAGTAAAGGGGGTGAAGGGATCCAGGGAACACGGTGGTGCAGATACCACGAAGCAAACCGAGACAGAGAGAGAGAGAGAGAGAGAGAGAGAGAGAGAGAGAGAGAGAGAGAGAGTGAAAGTATATACGTCAGGTCTGCTCCTGGTTAAGGATATATATTTATGTATATATGACCAGAAACAGCACGCGCCCGGCTTTTCAATGGTGAAAACTAATAACACAACTCCGAGATGCGACGTCGGTCCCATCGGGGAATACCATCGGAGTTTTCTGTATGAAGCTCCTCGGCGCAGCGGCACCAGCATTCTCCGCTCTGCTCTCTTCCTCTTTCGGGCGGTACAGCCCGTATACATGCACGGGGAGAGAGTCAACTTCATAATTCATATCCATAGAGAAGAGAGAATTTTAGCGGCTCACTGGGCCAACGTTTCGCCCAAGAGCTATCGAATTTCTGCGTAAATAATATTCTTCGTTGAGGAAAATACATATACACTGGTGTAAACGACGCCCGGAGCTCGTAAATCCCATCAAAGCTATGCACGTTTTGTTCCCTCCCGCGCCCCCCCCCCCCCCCCCGCCCTTTCACCATGTACGCAGAGGAGCAGTACAAAAACCAAAGGCTCCGCTGCTCAAGTCTCGTGAGAGAAAACAAATAATAACAACAATAAAAATCAAGCGAATAAATATAAAATATCGAAAGCTCGCTTCGAAGAATCCCATTCATCTGCGTTTATAATTTAAGGGAGATCATGCCCGCAGGATCGTATTTTACGGGTGGCTAAATTGGATTGATTTTTACTTCCTAATTGAAGATATTATCACTCTAAATTAATGTCAAAGTTGTTCATTCAAAAATGTAAATAAATTTTTTCAACTTAGCTTTTGGCGAATTAAATTACAAACCATTAATCGTCCCTGGCTAAAATACCATAGTTTTTTATGTAAAAAATCGCTTTAGAAAGTGCAGCGGGAAAACGCAAAGGGAAATTGATCAAGAATAATGTGTTAATTAAAAAGCTATGACAGGAATGGACCAAGCCGAGAAGAAACAGAATGCCGAAATAAACAAATGTGAGATTATACGAGTGCTCGTTAACAATTTCGTTCAATCTTTAACTTAAGAAAGTTGAGGCATTATAATGAATATGATGCCATCGCTTTTAAACCGATTGCATCTTATAAAGTGTAAATTAAATCAATAACAATTTGGGCCAAATAAGATGTAACCTTATGGAAGTCAAGACACTTTCAGTGATATCTCCGTTAAAAATGATGCTAAAATTATGAAATTTTTTGGGCAACATGAACAAGGCTTGCCGAATAATGTCAATTTTTATCAGATTTATTGGGAGATTTACTGAGATTATATTAATAATAATCTGTTTTCCGTGCAGCTTTTTGAGGCTAGGATCGTCACCGTCCGGGTTTTATGACGCTGAAGTTTGCAACGTTGGAGTACAACGAAATGATGTAAAAAAAGCCTCCAATTATTCCAGTAATTCTCCACTTTCGTTCCCTGCCGAATTTGCAATTCGTAGTTTTTCAATCTGCATCGATACTTCGTAAAATAAAAAATTGGTGGATCACGAATGTTCGTTTCTTCATTTCGTTGGACCCCAACGTTTCAAACTTTAGCATCGTCGGGTTTTCGACTGAGCTTTCACCAGCTTTTCGTCTTTTCTTCCCAACTCTTCTTTATAGTGTATGCAACATTGCCAAACTGTAAACTGGCATAACTTTTGGGTTAAAAAAAATGACTGTACGGCCTCAACTTCCTTAATATATCTTTATTACTAACAAGACAATCGTCTCGAATTTTTTCCCAAGCCTTCATTATCATTGTGTACGTTTTTGATAAACTTCGTAAGAAGCCTACATTCGTTGCATGGAAAAATAGACGATTTTTTACGCATAGTCCCTTTAAGGAGTTTCGGTACAAAAGTCAAAATATTAAGAAATTGATCAAATTTGGTGATAATGTTCTTCAACATCAAGTGCGAAAACACAAATTTTTTCAAAATTTTCTTCTACTTAGTTATCGAGTAATTACGCATTAAAGCAGATTTCTTATGCCCGGAATGTATACCTATATATATGGAAACGCTATGCTTATACACGTAAACTTTAGTGATCAATTACTCGATAACTGTGTAGAAGAAAAATCTTAAAAAATTTGTATTGTCAAATTTGGTACTAAAGAATATGTTCACCAAATTTTATAAAATTCTAAACTTTTTGAAATTTTTTATGTTTTTAGCATGGTTTAGCATGGCAACATTGTATCGCCTGTACCGAAACTCCTTAAACCCATGTATTTTTCTTCATATTTAAAAACATTCATCCCAATAACCAATAAGCCGAACCGTTAAAAATTTAAATCTGTGCTTTCGTTTCGTGCGTGAACTAGCTTAACAGTGAGAAATATGCAATCGACGCCACATCTTTTCAGCTATATATTTGAATTTCGTTGCCTCACTTTTTTAACGACCATTCTCACATGTTCGTCGCGGTAACAGCGACTTGGAAGAATAGTACAAATAATCGTAATCGCCAGGCCTTTGTTGTTGTTGTTCAAATTCCGTCAAGATTTCCATGGCGCAGAGGCGCATGGTGATTTTCCAGAGTTGCACAATGGAAGCACGTAAACGACTAATCAATCGTTCCATCAACACCGGGCGAGACGCCCGCTACAAAGCGTTGTTCCGCAGAATAACGTAAACGCCCCGCCCGCTTGATGAAGGAACTCCTGTACAGCGAATTAGCACATACGGAGGTTTCCAAATATCCTAGTGAAGCAACGGAGAATCCGTGGAATTAGGAAACTCTAACGAGAAAGATCCTCGCCCGTTTCCTTCGATAAGACGTCGACGCAACATCCAGAGCACGCGAGTTGAAATTTCCATATTCGCGGAACAAGAGGAAAATCGAATGGTTCAAGTCTTTTTTCAGACTCTCGCCAGCCAAACGAATCGCTGGGAGATTAATTTGTAGGGAATTCAGGGACACCCGGTGGGATCGGGGAAAGTTCGTGCATACGTTTTCGAGGTGTGCGCGCATACGAATGAGGCTGCGATAAGGAGTGCGTGTAAGCAAAAGGTATACGCGCGGTTGGGAGCTGCGAAGCACGGTCAGTATTCGTTGGATCTTGGATCGCTGCCATCAATTAGAGAGCAGGCGATGCATTCCCGGGAGCAAGAACTTCCCTTTATCGTTGCAACTGGGCCGACGCGCATGCGCAAGCAATTCGATGTAAGATAATTCGATAATGAAACTGAAGGAAGCTGCTTATTCGCTCGATTTTCTTGGGATTCTCGGATCCAGGATTTAGGCGAAAATGGATATCGGAGTTGAGTGAAACGCAGTGGCGGGCGAGAGCTCCTCGGGATTTTCCTTGTTCGAAAACTTGCGCCGGTGCATCGAGACTCGTCGAAAGACCGACAACCCTCTTCCAGCTTGTCTCTCCTTCTCGTCATTCTCTCTTCCATTTATCGGTGAAACCTTCCTCGGATATCCGTCGAATAATCTATTAGAATTTGTTCCCGAACACTCAGGCTGGGTGCGGTGAAGGAGAGGCTACAATCGTGGGAAAACTCGGAAAGTATTCCCGATCGCGCGTACATCCTCGCGATGAAATGCATGGATATTCGAGAGGAGAGCAGGTGGATACCATTGTAAGAGAATGTGGGCGTGCGTTTGAAACGAATGGACGTTTTACGAATGGAAACGAATCAATCAGCTCCGAAGTTATGCTGTTCTAAAACGCTGAACGCTTTCAGCCTCTTTCGCTGCATGCCTTCGAGGCGCAAGAGGGAGACAACTGTGAAAAACATGGCAACATATTTGCATGTGACTCGACAAACAAGAGATGCTCGAAGAGGACTGGGGAATGGTTGAAACGAAGAAAAAAATAATGATAAAAAAAGCATAATCAAGGAAAAAGGTATTTGGACGAGCAATGGAGAAGGAAGAAAAAGCATCGAAAAGTTGCTGGAGGACGAAGAAAAGGAGTGGAAAAAGTGTAATTAAAATCTGAATGACGGTGAAAAAGTGGGAGCGGCATAACGGGATATTTGGAAAGGAGAAAAGAGAGAGAGGGAGAAGAGTGAAAAATGGAGAGTGATGGAAACGTGTGCTCGGGTCGTGGTGAGTATAAAGAAAAAGTGTTGGACAAATGGAGAGATGAAGGGAAACTCGAAGAGAATGGGAGAGAGCGAGGGGGGAAGAAAAGAGAATAAAATAATAGCGAGTTAATGCGAAAGAGAATGCAACTAAAATGGAGATTATAAAAAAGGGAGAGGAAGAAGAGAGTATAATGGGGATAAGAGCAGGAGAATATTGAAACCGGGCGGAAGAGAGAAGGAGAGGGGAATGAGAGAAAAAATGAGGAAATCGGGAAAGAAAGATCCCGCCGGAACGATACGGTGAGAGCGGGGAACGTGCGGCGAAGCGAAGTAGAATGGAAAAAGCGAGGAGAGGAATATTCCTCTCTCGTTTCCTCTTCGCGCAGGGGAACGAAAATCAGATAGAGGGAAAACAATGAGAAAGCGAAAAGGAAGGAGGGAGAAGCGGAGCGCAGGGGGGAGGGAAGGGAAAAAAATGTAAAAAAAAATGATTGCGCGAATGAGAATAGCGTGGAGAGAGGAGATGATGGAGGAACGAAAAGGAGAGATAAAATATGAGAAAAAGAAGGAAGAACGAGCGGGGAGAGGTGAAAACGATGCGAGCGAGCCTGGACCGAGAATCGTAAGCTCTCGACGATATTGCCGGCATGTCGCGGACCTTATCGTAAAGCCTGATTTCCGACTGTGCACACACTCGCCTATACTTGCACAGATTCCCGCGCGCGCGCGTGTATGGGAATTTCCACGCCAATTTCAGCGGCGTCCAACAATGCTCCTTCGCCAAGATTTCATCTATCATTCTCGTTTATATTTCCTCTCGTGTCTCGGAGAATGGTCACTTACACATTTTTCTTTATGCTCTCATATATTTATTTCATTTTTATTACTTTTATTCAAAGTTATACTCGATTTCGAAATGATCAACAACTTTTATCTTCTTCTCAGGCGCGTTTCCTCTCGTATATATGCGGAGACGTTGGAAATATTCTCCCGGCTCGATATAAAGTTACTTTTTTTCATCCGCTCCCGGTCTTCGTCTAATTTTATCATTTTTATTCAATTCCAAATATCACTGAACCTCGGGCAGGAAAAAAAGTTATAAAATATTCTGACTTTCCTCCTTCATATGAGAACCGCCCGAAAATGGTCGCTCAATTGGTCAGCTTGGAGCGAACTCCGCGCTCAAATCGCGGTGGAAAGTCCCGTGTGCATGATCTAAGTACGGCTCGGATGTAATAAGTGTACGTAACCAGGTATAGGACGTACGACGCACGTGAAATTCGTTTGTTGAGGCGATATCAGGTACGAGGTGGTGCGGCTTTTGGCCTTCCTTTCAGGATAATATAGAGGAAGAAGGATATAAGATTCGGTTAAACTGTTGCAACGCTTGTTTCGCGCAGGGGCGAATAAATGAGCGGCGAGAAAGCGTATGTCTCGGTCGAGAATTCTCCTCATCCGAGTTATGAAATGCCCTTGCAATGAAAGCGTGTTTTTATTGTGTCACCTGTAAAAGCAATGGTCCATTTTGGCCTTATCGCGGCATCCCCTACAGGGTTAAATAAACTGGGAGATTGAGATCGTCGTTGAATTTGAGTCATTGTTGAATGATCAAGGAGTTTCGGTACAGAAGTCTAAATATTAAGAAATTGATCAAATTTGGTGATAATGTTATTCAACGTTGAGTGCGAAAACACAAATTTTTTCAAAATTTTCTTTTACTTAGTTATCGAGTAATTTCGCATTAAAGCAGATTTCTTATGCCCGGAATGTATACCATGGAAACACTATGCTTATACACGTGAACTTTAGTGATCAATTACTCGATAACTGTGTAGAAGAAAAATTTTAAAAAATCTGTATTGTCAAATTTGTCCCTAAAGAATGTGTTCACTAAATTTTATAAAATTCTGAACTTTTTGAAATTTTTTGTTTTTAGCATGGTTTAGCATGGCAACATTGTATCGCCTGTACCGAAACTCCTTAAGGAGGGGGCCAGGGACGATACAATGTTGCCATGCTAAACCATGCTAAAAACAAAAAATTTCAAAAAGTTCAGAATTTTATAAAATTTGGTGAACACATTCTTTAGGGACAAATTTGACAATACAGATTTTTTTTAATTTTTCTTCTACACAGTTATCGAGTAATTGATCACTAAAGTTCACGTGTATAAGCATAGCGTTTCCATATATTCCGGGCATAAGAAATCTGCTTTAATGCGTAATTACTCGATAACTAAGCGGAAGAAAATTTTGAAAAAAATTGTGTCTTCGCACTTGATGTTGAAGAACATTATCACCAAATTTGATCAATTTTTTATCAATTTGACGAACGTAGCCACCCTCCTTAAGGATATATTGCACAGGCGATACAATGTTGCCATGCTAAACCATGCTAAAAACATTAAAAAATTCAAAATGATCAGAATTTTATAAAATTTGGTGAACATATTCTTTAGTGCCAAATTTGACAATACAAATTTTTTAAGATTTTTCTTCTGTACAGTTATCGAGTAATTGATCACTAAAGTTCACGTGTATAAGCATAGCGTTTCCATATAAGGTATACATTCTAGGCATAAGAAATCTGCTGTAATGCGTAATTACTCGATAACTAAGCAGAAGAAAATTTTGAAAAAATTTGTGTTTTCGCACTTGATGTTGAAGAACATTATCACCAAATTTGATCAATTTCTAATTATTTCGACTTTTGTATCATTCACCCTTAAATGAACCCGAACGCGGAGTGCCCTCGGGCTCGAGCTTGAACGAACGGGGCTCGAAACCGTTCTCATTCGTATCGAATATTCCATTTTTTATCATTATTTTCTTAGAATTAAAAAAATGATGAACGAATGAGATTTTTGAGTGAGATTGTAGAATCCGGCTTCTCGTTCGAGGCACCTCCGCGGTCAAGAGAGCCCCAGTAAATTGTCACACTTCACGGGTTCGAATGCTCAACTTAGGAATTTCATTGGAGAAAAATAAATGACGCTGAAGTTTTCAACGTTGGAGTCCAGCGAAATGATCTGAAAAAACTCTCCAACAATTCCAGTAATTCTCCAATTCTGTTACCCGCGGCCAATCGACAATTCAAAAAATTGGTGAATTACAAATGTTATTTTCGTTAATTTCGTTGTAATACAAAGTTGAAAACTTCAACGTCGTAAGGATAAAATATCAACTGTCCCCGCGAAGATACATCGTTCTTCCCGAATGAAATAATAACCGATCGATGCGTGTCAATGACGCTGAAGTTTCCAACGTTGGAGTCCAACGAAATGATCGAAAAAAACTCTCCAATAATTCCAGTAATTCTCCTATTTTGTTCCCTGCCAAATTTGCGATTCGTAGTTTTTCAAGCTGCACCAACGATTCGTGAAATAAATAATTGGTGAATTAATAACGTTTTTTTCGTTCATTTCGTTGGACTCCAACGTTGGAAACTTCAGCGTCGTTGCGTGATGACGCTGAAGTTTCCAACGTTGGAGTCCAACGAAATGATCGAAAAAAACTCTCCAATAATTCCAGTAATTCTCCTATTTTGTTCCCTGCCAAATTTGCGATTCGTAGTTTTTCAAGCTGCACCAACGATTCGTGAAATAAATAATTGGTGAATTAATAACGTTTTTTTCGTTCATTTCGTTGGACTCCAACGTTGGAAACTTCAGCGTCGTTGCGTGTCACGATATTTCGAAAACCGATCACCAAAGTAAATAGACTCAGTAACGCGATGTACCTGCAAAATAGTACGATAACCGACCAAATTGAGTGCAAACGATTTGCCTTTGGTCGACATCGCACCTAAATATGTTTCGTCCTCGATGAATATTTGCTTCGTAACATAAACGACAAGGTTAATTAGAGAAATCGAAGCAAATAGAAGGCAATATCGATATAATATACATGCAAATTCAAAGAGTCCGTTAGAATGTTATTACTGAGCTAACAGACCTCAAGTTCTATAAGTACCCTTTGGAGGATGCAGGACAATAATATTCCATCTTCTAGCAGAGCATGCTGCTCTCCGTGTTGCAAATCGACGTTGCATATGCGAACAGCTGTTCAATTCCGTACGTTTTCTCAGCGTGTTTGTTCTCGAGGGCAAGAGAGAGAGAGAGAGAGAGGAGAAAGTGCTGGGCATGCGAGGGATCGCAAGAGGCGCCGGGGATAGTTCGAGAGCTCGTGGTGGCTCCGACGTTCGCCAAATCGCGAATTTCTCGGAGCCCACGTATTACGAGGCGTACGTCCCCGCGCATAATATCCCAAGTGTACGAGCGTTTGTTTTCCGGGGGCGCGAGCGACCCCGATCTAATAATTCGTGTATGCGAATACACGCGTGCACACACTAAAGCATCGTAAACACGCGAGCGAGGTTATTCGAATGAATTATTTCTCTAGTTGATCACTTAACGGTATTAGCCGTTGCTGAACGCGGGAACGCATTATGATATTTCTCCGGGGTAGCAAGCGCTCTCGGGTCGTAATAATATATTTCATATTTTGGAGAAATTCACGAGTCGCCGGTGCTCCCAATCGCTTCTATTATTTTATCTTACGTTCGTTATCTTCGATGGAATTTTCCGGAGCGAAAAATGTGGAAAAATTTAGCGAGCTCGCACAATAATCTTGACGGGGAAAAAAGGAAGCTGAGCTATTTCATCGGCGACGAACGAAAAATTCTAATCTATGAGACAATGTTTGAGGGGAAGCTCACACTGTTTAAGGAGGGTGGATCACGAAATCAAAATAATCAGAATTTGATCAAATTTGGTGATAATATTCTTTGGCATCAAGTATACAAATACAATTTTTTTCAAATTTTTTTACCACATGGTTATCGCATAATTGAGCGTTAAATCGAACTTCTTATGCACGAGATGTATAACTGTATATATGTAAACTCTATGCTTATACACGTGAATTTTAGTGTTCAATTACTCGAGAGCTATGTGGTAGAAAAATCTAAAAGAATTTATATTGTCTTATATATTTTTAAAGAATACATTTGCCAAATTTCATAAAATTCTTATCATTTTGAAATTCTTGATATTTTTAACATGGCTTAGCATGGCAACATTGTATCGTCGCGATCCACCCTCCTTAAGGAGCTCACCCCGTGTGTATTTTTCAAGCCTGATAGCGACGCGCGCGCGCCCTCTTGTGTCTGAATGTGCAATTTGTCCGGTGCTATTTCGACTGTGAAAAGATTGAAAATAATTAAAATTTCGGAAAAAAATAATGTTAGGAATAACCGCGAAAAGGGTTCTCGTCCGCGATCAACAACGATCGCATTCGAGACGAAAATAACGCAGAAGGACAAAACTTTTTGAACCGAACGACGCTTTAAACGTCGTCGAAACAGAAAATTTAGAGACATGATAAAAAATAATAATTTTATTAATTTTATTCGTTAATTTCGTTGAACTGCAACGTTACAAACTTCAGCGTCGTCTCAACAAAATGCATTTCTACATTTTTTTGTGATTTTCGACACCCCCCGTCGTCATAAAATAATATATTTCGTTGGAGGACTGAAGGATGTTTTTGCGCTCGTATAATCGCGATAATATTTCCATCCAGTTGGTTTTTCAGTACATACAAATTTGATAGGACGTTATAAAATTCATTGAGATGTAAAAAACGTCGATGCCATTCGCATCACTATCATTCCTGTTATGTTTTATTGTCCTTCGTATATTGTATTTGTTTATGGGTCCATGTGGATGGAACATGGTGAAGTGGATCGTTAAATTCGAGGAACGTTTGCGAGAACGGTCGGGAAGAGGAGACGTCGCTGGCCCAACAATTTGTCGAACGTGCAGGGACCATCGATCGGACCAGCGAATTATATTCGCGAGTATCTCTCGCGTTAAACTTTTACGTTTCGCTGCTTGTGCCTGCACTGCTCAAAACGCTCGCTCCATTCGCACCGAAATAAATGTGTCCAATGCAGAATTCATGACAAGCTTTTTTCACACGGCACACGCACGCCAATATCGAATGAACGTAACGAGATTCCATGCCCAGCGAAGGTACGAAACCGAATCGAATTACGCGGTCGAAATATTCAATTTTTAAATACAATTTTAATAAAAGTCACCGAAATAACGGGTGAAACCTCGAAAGTGCATTATTTTCATCGGATCTCTCGATTCAGCACGGAATGTGTCATTCGATGTGCGAAGTTCACGAGCCGTTGAACATACAGTTTCAACTTCTGCCTCAGTGTCGCATCGTTCGCGAAAACAAACTCGAAAAATCCTCGAAAGTGAGATTTTTATAAAATATTCACTGAAAATCACGCCCGAAAGTCGACAGCCATTTGCTCATTTTCTTCGAGCTCGAATTTCATTGGACAACCAAACTCGTTTCGACACAAGGAAGCTCGAACAAAAGTAGAAAAAAAACGTCAAGTATTTTTGTCGAAGTTGTTGATTCGAGACAGAAATGCCCGTGTAAAGCGACGCACGAGCTTCTATTCGTGTTATTTTGCGTATCGGTTCCTCTCGCGGTGCGTTCCACACGTCCGTTATTTTTTATTGCTCTCGACGCGAACAGCAGCGACGCGGTGTACCCGAGAAGCCTATGTATATACGAAGTCCGGAAAACGCGGCACACGTAATATTTACGATCGCACAGGCTCTATTTCACCGGCTCGCGAAAACGATACTCGAAAATATTTGCTTTGAATTTACTTTTTTCCGAGAGAAAGGGCGGGGGACGGCGCTATTTTTGTTCCTTTTGGATTAATTCCCACACATCGAGACAGCTCGCCGATATCTTCCGGAAAACATGGAACAAGGATTATTGAGAGAGAGGAGGCACGACAATACGGTGACGGATGGCCGAGAGCCTATGGCTGTGTTTATGAAAAAGACTCGAGCGCCGCGCGCCGCCTACCGAGAGAATCTTCAACTGTGTTTACTCACCGTGTTTACGTACACGCTATAATACAAATATAAATGCAAATTTCACCTCCCGTATTCATCGAGGAAAAATAACACCAACTTTTTCAACGCTTAATTCAAACAAAATATTGGCTTATACGTCGCCTCGTGTTGCACTATTTCGTTGGATGCTTGACACGAGAGAAAAAAAAATTTTTCCTTCGAGCCGGATTTGAACCAGCGACCTATGGATGTCCATCAAAGTTTACGAGCCAACTACAGTCCACCGCTCTACCAACTGAGCTATCGAAGGTGTTGTGAGCTCGTTTCACTGAAGAGTGTTTACAGGCTATTACCGAAACCTTGACAGTACCGTTGTTTATTTTTATTACAACCTCTGAACTTGTGTTGTGCTTTTAACATCGATGGAATCGCGATAACCTACTCAAATTATTTCATCTAACTGTTCTGTGAAGAAAGCAAGGTACGAACGGAACACTAATTATTTATTGAAATAATGATTGGGATAAAATTTGATCGATATTTTTTCTTTCTACCGAGTTTCTGGTTTGTGCAATCGCGACTCACTCATCGGATGTAGACTTTCAGAGGCTAAGATTAATTTGATGTTGATGATAAATAAACGAGAAAAATCAAATGAAAGCCAGAGATTATTCGAGCGCAAAGATTCGGTTATGCGTGTGAGAGGAAATTCGTGGAGGTGGCGGAGATGTTAATACGAACATGCGCGCGCATCGACACCCCCGCAAAAAAATTAATGGAGCTTGCAGTTTGACATCAGTACTTACCATGAATGATGATAAAATCCGTAGAGTTCCGGCACCCCTACGATTTCGTGAGACAGATACGAATTTTCGAATTATTCCAAACTGCGGAATAACACTTTGGTATACGATTACGATGAGCTTCCCGCTGAGAGTTTTTATTAAATGAGAATTTAGCTATTGAAAAACCCCGCTCACTATTCTCATACTTTGAATCAGGGGACACTACTTATCTCACGATTTCACACAAAACACTTTGTAAACAAAATTGAAGAGCCGAGAAATCCGAGCACAAACACACAAACACTAGCAAGCCCACCTACATCATAATAGATGATTCGAGAATCGCCGACAAACAGCTGTTCACATCCAATGTACTGCAATGCCACCTCTCGCTAAAAACGAGAGACTACGTGAATTTATGCTTCGCCAGGCGACGGCAGAGAGCGCTCACTCCGATTTCTACAAAATTCCACTTTCACGTTTTCTTTATGAAGAAAAATATTAATTATTCGAAAATAAAATTGCAAGTTTTCTTCACTCCGTTTGTGTTAACTTTTTTATGCGAATTTTTACAAACGTAAAATGTTGCAATGAAAATATTAACATTTTTTACTCTCTGAATGTAAACTTGGAGAAAATTGTTTGTCAACTTAAATTTGTTCTCGTTTTGGTGAACAAAATAGTCTAAAACATCGCACTTTTCACTTTTATCAACTGACAAAGAAATACATTTTCCACTAATCTATTTTATTGTTAATGTTTTATCATCCATTCGGAAAGGGAATTGAGACCGAATAAAAGGAGTTTTTATTTAGATTTTTTCCTTTGTTACGGCTCTCATGAAATCGCGGTTAAATTATGTGAACCGTCGTTTTACTTCGAATCTTTGAGCCTTTGAGGCTGTATAGAACGATAATGCGAAACATTGAGTTGACCGACCGATGCTCCAGAAGCGCTCTCTTCCTCGTTACGATTCCGACTAAATCAACAAACAGGAACAGACAAGCCCCCTGCCCCCTCCCGGCAAGCATTAGTTTTTCACGCTCCCCACCATCACCGCTCTACGGCTACCGCGTCATGTTTAGAAGCGCTTAGTGAAAACATAAACAAAGCAGAGCCGAGGCCGCCGAGGCCGAGGCTCTACGAATAATGAAAGATACCAAACAAGCTAGAGAAAAATTAGCAGTATTTAACACTCAAATATTTTATAATATAAAAAAATCGTTCAACTTGACATGATTAATACTCAAAAGAAGTACTTGTTCAATGAATGATCAATATAGTTCATTTATAGAATAATAGTTTATAATTTCCTCAATCCGCCATAGACACATCAAAATGTTTTTAGATTTACATTGAATTGTTTTTTATAAATAAACATTCGAAATGTTTATTTATTAATTGAAAAAATAACGAGCGACGACTCGCTTATTTAAAATAATTAAGTATAGATTTTTTTCGTTGAATTCCATTTTTTTATAGATCATTTGGGTATCGATAAATGGATAGAATGTTTCTTTCATATTCAATAAAGAAAAATATTAGGAATAAAATTTTTACGAATATATTGCGAATACACCGGCTTGTAACTTGTAATGTTGCCAACCGTGGTCCGGTCGGTCGTCCCCGTCGTCCGTCGTTTGTCGTCGTGATTGATTCACCGATTCGCCGACGGGTTGAACACGTTGAACTAACATCACAAAAATATCACGAGTGTCAAATTTTCCAAAAATATTGCGTTGCCTTTAACACAATTACGAAATAAATTAATTGAACGTGAATACATAATGTTTAAGCGTAGACTGAAAACTTTAAATTATTTAGACTGGGATAAAGTAAATGGAAACGGTGAATAATGTTATAACCTAAAAAAATCGTCTTGTAATTGCACTTCCAGTAACAGAATATGAATAATAATTTGAATTCTGACATTCAGAACCTCAACATTTTCGTAAACTCGTTGTATGGCTGGAGGACCAAAAGATTCGTCACTACACAATACAGGACCGTGAAGATCTCAGGAACATAGGAAATGAAAAATGGCAGAACGCATTTGCAAAGTACTTGGAAGATTTGGAATGTCCGATAAAAACGTGTTCTTTGGATCAACTCGAATGGCTTCTGGGGTTGGCCATTCGTTTGGAGTTCGAAGATGATTGTAATTATCAAATTTTAATTCAAGCACTTTCTTTAGATGAATGAGAGAACATAATATTTATTTTTTATGATTTTTAATTTCAATGACAAATGTCCTGTTTAGTGAAAAAGTATCAGAACATCAAAGGTAAACTGACTGAAACGAAGGCAGCGGCTGTCCCTACAATAAAATCAACGAACCCCCTTGATAACCTTGATTGTAAGTATCCAAAAAATTAAAATACATTGAGTCAAAAGAGAAAACCATTGAAAGAGAGAAGTGAGAGGATAGAAGAAATCAATGTTGAAAAGTATTAAATTGGTGTAATTTTTATTTCCAGTTGAGAGCAATGAATTTAAATCCGGTGTCAGAAACGTTGCTCAATTATTGAACGTCACGCAGCACGTTAACCATCTGATAACGTTGGATGCGTGCAGCAAACTAGTTTGCCAAAGACTTAATTCCGTAGCTCTGGCGAATCCAAGTTTTGTAGTGGTGAAAGGAAAGCCTTATCCAATAACGGAGATAGATCTGGGCTTCAATATGGGTGACCGTGTACTGAACAATGCGGCTCAAGCTTTGACCTTATTATACATTCAGGATCTTCGAAATCTCCAAACAAAAATAAACGAGGCGATAGTGAGTGTCCAAAGTATAACTGCGAATCCTAAGACTGACACAAAATTGGGAAAAGTTGGAATTTAAACGCCGAGCTCGGAGCTTGACACGAGGATTTTCTGCTTTTTTTTCTCTTCTGGCACATCACAGGCTACCAAGTGCACTTAGAATTCAAAAATATAAATAGGTAAATTTGTAAGATCCAAACTGCTAGATGAAAAATAGACGTGATTTGTACAATTGTTTCTAACGAAATTGGATCTTAGAATTTCTCGATTTGTAACCGAGATGTAGATATCTTTTGTAAAAACATTGATTGAAAAGTCTCGCATACAGATTGAATTTCAGTCGTTTTAGCATGCAAAAGGAAAGATGAACAAATTCAATGTGCAACATGCTATTAATAAATATTTATTAAATCAACAATATAATAATTTGAATATACTTCAATCTAAATTCTTCGCATATTTCATCCCGTTATTATTCTTAGCTATGATCTTGTTTTATTGTATGTCTTTCGCGCTAAGGAATGTTACGGGCAGTCAATTGGCAAAAATCTTTTGTACTTCCAGCGCGAGTGTTTTTTGCTTAGTGTTTTTGTAAAATTGAATGACAATGTATCAAGCAGGCACTAATATTCTTGTTTATAATCATTGAATATTTTTCCAACGGTATTTCTGAACGTGGGCGAGATATAACTAACATCATTCGAAAGTGAATGATTGTTTTCTCGTGCATTTTTCTATTTTTATTTTCATTGCCATTTATCACATTATTGCTGAAAATTTAGCGTCATTACCGATCGATCAAAGTCGATGCTTTTTTGTATAAACTTTTTCTAGGATTGTTGTTTTTCTAAGATTATTGAAATATTTGATTTTACATATCACTGTTCATAGAGGTAGAATTTTCGAAAAAGCTTATTAATCATTGTCGATTCGAAGAAAATCTAGTCGATGAAGGAATGTTATTTAATTGTTCGTGAAATTGAAAAAAAATACGTTCAAGCGAAAGTTGACGAACGCGTGTGTGGAAAGATTGTTTTCGTGCCCTGGCATATTTAAAAATATATTTTTTTTCAATACAATACGCCTGTAAACGCAGATTTTTCTTGTTCGTTTTTTCGAGTATCAAAAGATGATATGTGACTTAGCATCTACTCAAATCCACGCATAAAGGACGTCTTTTAATATTCCTGAAGAAGTCGCAGCGCTCGTTATTTGAGTGCTCACAAATCGTAGTGATTGTGTTATTGACGTGCGTGTAGTATCTCGACGATTGAAATATCGGTATGCTTTATCAAAGATATGGAGTGAAAAAAGAGATATTCTTTAAAGATTTTTTGAAGACGAGAAAGGGATATTAAAAATGGTGTCTCGGTGATATAAAAAACTGGTTAAAAGCCCAATGTGGCATGTTTCGAAGAATATCGCCAAAATTACGGGTAGCCATTAGTAATTTCCATTCTTTTGATTTTCAGTACCGTGCTGTAGATTTGAAAGGTTTAAAATGTTTTTTTATATGATAAAAGAGCCGTAATTAAGAAATCCCATACGAGTTGTGAGTTTGAAGCCTGCTTCAAAAAAGAAGCTGGAAACTCAATGGACGCAGTCATTATTTTGGTCTTCCTCAAAAATAGTTTCAATAATCGTTCATTCAGGATTCTTGTTGCATTTTTTGTGTTCGAGCAAGACGCAAGAGCCATTTTTATCAACTCGTTGCAGATTATGTGAAATTCTTATAGGAAGTCTTGTTCCGTCTTATCGAGCTAATCGTAACCATTCCAATTGGATTAAGATAGTTGGCAATTATCTCTACTGCTCCCAGAAGAGACAGTCTGCATTTGTCTTCTGCGGTTGTTTTCTTCATCCTGCATAGAAGCCTGAAGTGCTCTGGCGAGTGCTTCATCTTCGCTCATTCCTCCTTGAAGATTGCGGAAAGATCTTGCAGGGTTGGTGGTATTATTTTTGGAGGAATTTCCAGATTGTGGTTGTTTGTTGAGAGCTTCGAGTCTTTTGAGCCTCGTTGCTTCAGCTTTTCCTATACAACTGTGATCCGTAGGATGCCTGTGCCTGAGACAGAAATTTCTACCGCATTCCCCACAATCAACACGCACAATTTCCTTGATTTTACAGCCTTTAGCAGAACACCTATTGGTGAAGACTTTTCTGCGGTCTTTAGACGAATCTGCTTGACAATCATTGTCTATGTGCATTCCCACAGCCAAATCAGGTGGCTCACCTCTCTTAAAAGGTATCGGGACATTGCACATCGGACACACTGGCACTTGAACATCTTTTTTGTAAGCACTTGGACAGGAATGACCCTTATAAGATATGTGGTCCGTACAAAATATTGATTCGCACGCATCACACTTCAGTGGTAAAAAATCCAACCGATTGCACGTTTTCTCCGAACAATGCTCTCCCAGATGTGGCAGCTCCATTGTTTCTCAGCTATTGTTAGAATAAAAACAAATGAGTTTTTAGGGTTCAAACTTATTAAATTCATTATAACATTGGTTATGATTATTTTTAGCAAAATATAAGATGTTAGTTTCTTCAAAAAATTCAGCAATTTGAAACAGTAGAAGCTTAATGTAAAACATAATGGAAAATTTGATCGAAGCCTGTCTTTCGAGGAACTGTACACATGACAAGTCAATCATCAAAATTTAGAGTAGTGCACAACCACGTTCAAAGGATAATTCGTAAAGATGCTCGTTGAAATATTCAAATCGGATTACTTTTACTGTCGAAACTGATGAAATTCGAAATGGAGGTGCGCAACCGAATGGCATACTATTGGGCAATGAGTTTCGAAGGTAGATATCATCTAAAGATGGAGGTTAGTACTGACGATTTGACTTATGAAACTTTTAACAAGATTACAAACAATTGCACCTCTATAATTTCTGTAGCTCTTTTAAAAATATTCGAATGAAAATTCTATTAATACGTTAGGTATTTATTGTTAAAGAAATTCATTGGGGTGACACTTACATTCGATAACTTTGTCTCTAAAACGTCACGTACACGACCGAGTACTGAATGAAATTTCCTGCGCGTTCACCTATTATTATACGTGACGATGACGATGATTTATCAACTACAAAACATCCTAAATTCGTCGCGTCACGTCGAAAATTTTTTCTCGGAAGACACAAATGAACAGATACAACACAGCGAATTCAGTTGGAGAAACATGATGACGTTTGGCGCTACGTGTTGGATGCAGTGAAAAGCGCGCGAAATTTCGAATTTTCTATGTCGTACATTTTTTTTTGGTAAATTCTATCCTCATGTGATAAGTTTTTTATAAGAAAATTTATTCTACCAATCGTCAACTCGTGACTACGAACAATTAAAATATAAAATTAATACAAATATCGCTGTCGTTTACATTTGCGGAATTTCCGTTCAGTCATGACTGAACTGATTACGGAACGGTGGCAAATCTAGTATCCTCGTTGACCCCAGTATCACGAGAGCTGAAATTCAATCAAATATATCATTTTCAAAAACATGATAACATTTTTGGAATTGAAATTTCAACTGTGGTTATTGAAAAATATATTCACGAACCACTTGCAATCGAGAACATAATCGTCTTGCCGGTCGTTTTTGTAAATCTCTTGGAATGGTGGGACACGTAAAGACCAGCACCAATGAGGCCAGCTCCACTCACAAGCCGACACGCCACGCAATCTCTATTTCGATTGTTTATTACTGACACGGTCATGTCACTTGATTATTTCGATTCAAAAGATAATTTATTAAGCAGCAATGACAAACAGAATCGCACTTTGGTACCGACGACGAAGTATGATGAAATTTAGGTTATGTTTTCATTGTCAAAAACAGGCATTGAACTAGAAAACGACCGGTAATGAGAAACAGTCCGAGATGTTTCTTTTGAATCTTAATTCAAAGATGGCGCAACTGTCAAGTTTTTAAGTCAGTTCGAGTACGGGGGTTTTCGAGCGTGTTATATTCTTTTTCTAATATTCAATCTTTTGCTATCTTGCTCGTCGACAAAGGCCCTGTCTCGTTTTGCCGCGTTATTTCAGCAAACACCCCAAGGTCACTGTGCCCGTAAATTCATCAATATACCGCAATGGAAAATAGAATCGCGTTTTGTTCATTTCTCCGTGACGAATATCAGATTACAACGTCGGTATGAATTATTATCGTTGAGACTCGATCTCGGTGCAATTCCAAGTAATAGCGTGTGCTTCCGAGGCAATTCAATATGGTCACGTTTCCGTCTATTATTTACAATTCATTACGACCGTTTGTTGTGCTGATATACGGTGTTCCACGTTCAATCGGTACAAAATTCATTTCTCATTTTATCCGTACATAATATGTAACCGTCTTTCTTACCGTTTGTTCAATTATACTGTAAACATAAAGAAAATTCGATAAGAACCGAGAATCTTAAAACAATTCTCTAGTCTGTGAATTCTTTTCCTCGAAAACTGTTATATCTCCTAAATGACGAGAAAAAAAAAGTTTGAGAAAAAAATCGACCTTCCGACCCGATTCCCGCAGCTCCATAAGAATTGGATGTCAAGACCGCGCATTTTCAATCTAAATTCGAGACAACAGAATTGACGAAAAACATGGAAAACTGAGTTTTCAGCAAGCCTGTGGGCAACAGTGGCTCGAGTTTCGATATCGGAATACTTGGAAATTTGAATGCGAAGGAGGTGGAATAAACGTTAGTGAATGTGGAATGTCACGTCATTGAAATTGAACACAGAGTAATTCCTTTTAAGAAGTTGTTTCTCGACGACTCTCTCTTACCTCGACTGGACCACGTGTCCGTCCGAGAATCCGTGGCCTCCGGAAAACGCCTGCGCAAATGCAGCTTGTGTATTTACGTACAACGTACGATCAGTGATTATCATAATCCTCAATGAAATCAGGTTGATATCTGAATATCGTGAAATCATCGACGATCGATCAATCAGTACACCGACTCGCTTCGCAAGCGTTTAAAAAAATTCGACAGCGCTTTTCCGCAATCATGGATTCGTAAAAAACATATTCATTCTTTATAACATCAAGAAAGTAAGAAGTAATATCACGAACTATGGAAATAAAAAATCGTCCGACGAATAATTGGGGAAAATAGTTGTTCTCCTTCAAAATGACGTTTTAACTGGGTGAGCCGAAATAGGTTAAACACAGACGGTGAAAATCTTCTTCGACGCATAAGAGACGTTCGAAAATCCTTTTCAATAACGGGCCCTTCATAATTCAAAATTATTTTTAACGAAGCGTGGAATCAAAGGAAGCCCTCACTTTTAGTTGTCTTACGTCACGTGTGGTGGGATGCAGCACGAGCTAATCTTGCGAATGGCATCACGATGTTCGAACCGAGAACGAAGGAATGAGGAGAGCGCAAAGAAAGAAACAGAAAGAAAGAAAAACGATGAAAAAGAAAATAAAAAACACCTCGTTCCCAGTAGTTTTGTTGTTCGGGAGGCGAGTAGAGAGCGCTCGCGTGTGTTGTGTGGGAGGGAAAAAGAAAAGAGTGAGAATGTCACGTCCGCGTATATGTTTCGGGTTAAATACAAGAAGCGCGTCTTCTTTCGCAAACACACGCGTGTTTCCGACAACCCCCGTGAGCCGTGAGGGAGGCGCAGTGGAGGACTTTCGGATTGGCCGTTGCGGAGCCCGCGAGTGTGTTGGTTCGTAAGAACTCGAGGCGAATCACGGGTGCGTGTGCACGAGTGCGTGGATGCCGGCGTTTTGAGAAAAAAAGAGAGAGAAAGAGGAAAGGGAGCGCGGAGACATGGGAAAAGGGACGGAGAATGACAACAGAGGCCGACGGGGGGAGAGAGAAGAACTGTGTATGTGTATGTGTGTCGAACGGAGCGACGAGAAGGAGAGACAAGATGTTTCGCGCGTGTGCGTCTCTCTAGCGACTTGCGAACGCGACGTGCGACGAAGACGCGTTTCAGTGGAGGGAGACGACTATAAGCGAGAAGTAGACGAGGCCAGTTCTGGGCAAACGGTGACTCTGTACACCGTTGATCTCTGGCCGGCTTTTATCTCCCGCAATTTCTTTCCGACTTTTTAACCATTTTATCTTTCATCTTCTAGCCCCTTTTTCTTACGTTTATCCGATATTAGATTCGTAGTGCGTGAATTTCAAGTGTTGGATTATTTTCATATCGATTAACAAGGTGAGTCATCGTCGATTGACTTTTTTTCGATAATCGATCCAAGTATGGAACGATTGAAATCTCCGGTGTCAGGCGAACGTCACTTTTTGTTGTTTTCCATTGAAATTCCTTTGATCGTCTATTCACGAAGGCTCAAACAGTCGTTTTAACGTCTCTTGAGTACATATCGAAATATTTTCGGCTCTCTTATCTCGGCGTGAAAAAAGCAGTGTTTGTAAAACCATTTCGTCCGCTTCTTGATCACGTTTCGTGATCGTTTCGATCTGATAAATGGAATAATATTTTGACGAACAATTTTCTCGTATATTAACAATATCGACTGAAATTCATCACGAAAATGAATCGGGAAGTTTGGCTCAAAGTGTCCGTTCTGAAAACACCATTTTCGAGTCAATTTCGGTGTCCTATACGAAAGTCCTGCATATTCAATTCGATCGAAACGCTCGCATCACTGTTGAAATAAATCGATGCAAGTTTCTGACGCCCGTTGGCTGGTTCGTCGTAAAAATGACGTAAAAAAACGACTAAGGCAAGGAAAACGAAGAAAAAAGGGTGTATGTGTTGGAATAAAAAGTGGGAAGTTTGCCAGAAAAAACAAATTTAAGCGCCGCTCGGTCAGGTCGGCTTTACAGTCGCAAAACGAATGAGCTGTTGTAGCCGAATATAGTCTGACCGATTTAGTCATCCTCCTTCACGGGGAAGCTCGCAAGCGCGTTTCTGTTGACAAGGTCTCAGCAAAGTGACGTCTCAAGATTTAGACCAAGTAAGGAAAGCGAGCAACATAAAATTGCGGATATTTTAAATCAATTCGTCGGATATCGTTATTTTCTGAAATGGCGTCGTTTGCACTCCACGCTGCGGAGAGTTAAATCGAATATCCACCGAAAGTTCATTTCGATCTTAATTCTATTTCTGGACGTGAAGACAACGCGAAAACGGCTCGGTTACAGTGAAATCCACGAACGACGAAAAAGATCCCGAGCAGCTTTATAAACACTCGGTGTTTACGCAGAGCTCGCGCTCGCGCGCGGGCTTCACGGTCCCGAAGAGGAAAGCGCTCTCCGGCTTTTCATTCTTGCACCAATCGTTGATGCCACGTTAATTATAATTAGCGATAACTCATCCGGCCCAGGGAAGCAACGCGTCGAACGATTTCTCGAGCGCAACGAGATACGAGAAACGACTCTGCTCTTGCTCCTCCCACTCGCTCGTGCGTCGCTCGACCGGATCCCCAATTATAATCGATATCTCGTCAGCATCGTATCCACCACCGGGTTAATATCGGTAATAATTTAACTCAGAAAAAAATGGCCTCGGACAAAAACGTGTGGGACATAAAATGTCACTTTTCCATAATCTACAATTCTTGTATAAAACATTTTTCGCTAAGATCAACGCATTTATTAAAACAACGCGGAAGAGCCTCCCAAAAATCGGTTTTTTCGCAATTTCATCAATTTTTTAACGTTTCAAGGGAAAAAGCAGTATCGGCTTTTCGGCAAATTTTTGCCTCACGCACACCACTGAATCGTGACGCTGAATCAGTCTCCTCCAGCACAAGAGACAATGAGAGCTAAAATCGCGCATCGCTCGATCGATTTCGACTTCGATATTTTTCCGATCTTTCGTATCCGCTTCTCCTCCCCTTGTCCGCTGGCTTTGCAGGGAAGATTACGATGTCTTTTGCTACTGGGCCGAAAATCCGACTTTTCGAGAGTGACAAAAATCGAAATTGGGTGTTTAAGGGGGTGAAACAGGAGGTTCGAAGTCGAAGCATTGTTGCGTGCGTGGTCCGTACTTCTGACCATGCAGCATCGACATTTGAGCGAAAATGAGACTTTCCAGAGTCATGAAAATCGAATCTGAGCTTTAAGGGGGTGAGCGGCGCTCGAATATTTTTCGCCAGCGGAACAAAAAGGTGAACATGCATCGGGAGATACCGGTTTGGGTTTGTTGACGAAGCGAGAATCGAAAGGTAGACGAGAAACTCGGGATTTCAAAGAGATGCTGTCACCGTGGAAGCGAGCTCGCGATACGCGCGCTCGTACAGCGACGGTGGTGGCCGCGAGGGGGATAAATCGTTTTGAAAATGAAAGGTCGTTTCTCGCGACGTCCTCGAACGTGGCGGAATATTTAAGGCGCGAAAGAGCGATCGAGAAACGGCGCTGCTCCCACGCGTGTCTGCGGAACGTTCTGGATAAAGCAAAGGAGAGTGAAAGAGCGAAAGAAAGACCGAAAAATCCGTCGACGCGTTGGCGCGCTTCTCCCGCGGCCCTCGGACCGAGGCGGGTCTCTGCGAGAGCGTGGAATGCGATCCCGAGTGTATATCTTACGAGAAGCGTGTGCGTGCCTGAGTTTATGGCGAAGGAGGCTTTAAAACGCGAAGAAAAATGTGAAAAAGCGTGAAATAATGGACGATCGCGGAGGGGAGTTCGGACAGAGCCGACGGGCCTTCTCGCTGGCACGTGCTGCCCTTTCGAGCGCAGCCCCTCGAGCACAGTCGAGTCTATTGATAAATCCGAGCGGTGCGGGGCGGCTGTCCGCGGAAACTTTCCGGAAGGCGGATGAACGAGTCGATTGATCGGTAGCCCCCAAAATTCTGCCTAAATCAATGGCGGCACGGGTTCGATTCGTCGAACTAATCAGATGACGCTGAAGTTTCCAACGTTGGAGTCCAACGAAATGGTCTAAAAAAACTCTCAAATAATTTCAGTAAATCTCCAATTTTGTTCCCTGCCGAATTTCCAATTCGTAATTTTTTAAGCAACATCAATCATTCGTAAAATAATAAAATAACGAATTATAAATTTGTTTTTTCGTTCATTCCGTTGAACTCCAACGTTGCAAACTTCAGCGTCGTCTAATCAGTGGAATTCGAGTAATCGAGGGCGCTCTATTTTTATGAAAAAAGGAACGCGAAGCGGTCTCTATAACGAGGGGATCATCGGGGCGCGGAGAGAGCAGTCTCGATCGTTAGAAAAAACGGCGAAAAAGTGAGAGCGAAAATGAAGTGTGGGAGTGCGAAATACGTTCGTCTTGTCGCGAAGGTGGCTTTTACATAGAATAAACATCGCGAGGGACGACGGCGAACGAGCAGCCGCGTAGGTGGCAAGATTCCAAAATTCATCTACAAAATACACGAGACTCGGGGATTTCTCATCTCACTTTCTTCCGCCTCCTCGCAATAATAAAAGTATAATAAAGCATTTTCGCGTCCGCGCCTTCTCCGAAAAATCAACGCGGTTCGGGCTTCGAGGAGGGTCGATCACGAAATCAAAATAATCAGAGAATTTGACCAAATTTACAATGCTGAAGTTTGCAACGTTCCGGTTCAATGAAACGAGGGAAAAAACATTTTCAATTCACCAATTTTTTATCTCACAAAGTATCCAGGGCAGGTTGAGAAAAACTACGAATTGGAAATTCTTCGACAGCAAACGAAATTGGAGAGTTACTGGAATTTTTGGAGAATTCTTCAGCCTCATTAAAATTTGGCGATAACGTTCTTCGGCATCAAGTATAGAAATACAGTTTTTTTCAAAATCTTTTACCACAGGATTATCGGACAATTGAGCCGTAAATCCAAGTTCTTATGCACGATGCTTATACACGTGGACTTTAGTGTTCAATTATTCGAGAGCCATGTGGTAGAAAAATCTAAAAAAATTGATATTGTCTTATATATTTTTAACATGGTTTAGCATGGCAACATTGCAACGTCGCGATCCACCCTTCTTAAGATGATGGATCAGTCGGTAATCACACCTCGAATTTTTGAAATTGAAACTCTTTGAAATCGTTCGTCCGATTAAAATAATAAAAATGTCATCGTACGCAGCACGATCGCAAAAATCCGATGAAATTTTTATTTTTTCGATCGGACGAACGATGTGGAAAAATTTCCTTTACAAAATTTGCAGCTATCTCTCTCGCACTCACGGTTGTGATTACCGACTGATCCATCATCTTAAGGAGTTTCGATGCAGGCGATACAATGTTGCCATGCCAAGCTGTGCTAAAAACATAAAAAATTTCAAAAAGTTAAGAATTTTATAAAATTTCTTGAACATATTCTTTAGTGCCGAATTTGACAATACAAATTTTTAAAGATTTTTCTTCTGCACAGTTATCGAGTAATCGATCACTAAAGTTCACGTGTTTCCATATACATTCCGGGCATAAGAAATCTGCTTTAATGCGTAATTACTCGATAACTAAGTGAAGAAAATTTTGAAAAAATTTGTGTTTTCGCACTTGACGTTGAAGAACATTATCACCAGATTTGATAAATTTCTTAATATTTAGACTTCTGTACCGAAACTCCTTAATATTCGAAAGGATTTTTTCATGCCTGCCGCCGTCCTTTTCTTCGCTGCTCGATTCGTTCTCAACTGTATGATTAGCGCGGAGCAGCCTGCACCTACTCGCTCAAGCGTAAAGCACTTAAAAGGCGAGTGCATTGGGTCAAATCGGTACAGAAACGACGACGATAGAAATCACATCTAATTAAGAACAACATTGAGCGTATCGAAGCTCGTATCTGCATACTCTCGCGATCCCCCGGTCTATAAATTGCGCGCAAAGACTCCCGCGGCAAATCATTCGTATAGGGAATTATATGAGCAAACGGGAACGAGAGATTAATCGGTTAATTACGTAACAGGTGTGCGTGTCTCCGAGGAAATATGACGGAGCCAACTTGGCTCGCAAAACGACTTTCCACTCGATTATGCCGCTTTATTTATTTCATTTATACCCCTGAGATAATAACGTTGGTCTTTTGTTTTCCGGAACTTGAACAAATCCGAACGAATTCTTTCGTACCACTCCAGTGGGCTTTGCATCACTCGATTTCCTCGATGAAGAAAAATCAAACTAAATACCTTCGAATTAAGGAGGGTGGCTAGGGACGATACAATGTTGCCATGCTAAACCATGTAAAATAGATTAAAAATTTCAAAATTATAAGAATTTAATAAAATTTGGTGAACATATTCTTTAGAGTTAAATTTGACAATACAAATTTTTAAAGATTTTTCTTCTGTACAGTTATCGAGTAATTGATCACTAAAGTTCACGTGTATAAGCATAGCGTTTCCATATATTCCGGGCATAAGAAATCTGCTTTAATGCGTAATTACTCGATAACTAAGCGGAAGAAAATTTTGAAAAAAATTGTGTCTTCGCACTTGATGTTGAAGAACATTATCACCAAATTTGATCAATTTCTTATCAATTTGACGAACGTAGCCACCCTCCTTAAGGAAGCTCACGCGAATCTAATGGAAATCGAGCAACTTGAAGAGTTGAAATTCGGAAGCATGCTAGAAATATGCAGCGCGTTATTCCTGGAATTATTGCAGGATCTATCGTGCAGTTGTCGAGAAAACGATTAACGAAAATCACTTTTTTATGTGAAAATGACAATCTAATGAAATGGGGGATCCTTCCAACTTTGAAGAGCCAAAAACGAGAATAAGAAAACGTAATGTTTTTAAAGATCAACGATGTCTCTCGAGTGAGCAGCCTTGTTATCGTGAAAATTACTTGGGAATGAAAAAAGAAAAACACTTGTTTGAGATTAACGAGTAATAACGACACAAACGGTGGAAGGTTTGAGAACATCGTGAGCCAGCTGGTTTAAGGAGGTTGGATCACGATATCAAAATAATCAGAATTATATGAAATTTGGTGATAACATTCTTTGGCATCAAGTATACAAATACAATTTTTTTCAAATTTTTTATCTCACGATTATCGAATAATTGAGCGTTAAATCCAAGTTCTTATGCACGAGATGTATAACTGTGTATATGTAAGCTCTATGCTTATACGCGTGAACTTAGTGTTCAATTACTCGAGAGCCATGTGGTAGAAAAATCTAAAAAAATTGATAATGTCTTATATATTTTTAAAGAATAGATTTACCAAATTTTATTAAATTCTTAATATTTTTAACATGGTTTAGCATGGCAACATTGTATCGTCGCGATCCAACCTCCTTAAAATATAAAAAAATACGCACACGAATAGAAATTGGCTATTGTCGTGACGCTGAAGTTTGCAAATAATTCCGTAATTCCGTAATTAAGTAGTTTTTCAACCTGCCCCAACACTTCGTGAGATCAAAATTTACTGAATTACAAATATTTTATTCCTTCATTTCGTTGGGCTCCAACGTCGCAAGCTTCAGCGTCGTCTATCGTCACATTTTCCTTGACGATTTTACAACGAAAGTATTTCAACCGTTATCATTGTATTAAAAAATCTATCAATCTCAACAAATAAGTTACACATTATTTTAATAATTGCGAGAATAAATTTTAATCGTTTCCTCCATCATCAAAACAGAGCAAAAAACGCTTGAATTGCTTTCTCAAATCACGAGTAGCGCACGATCTTCCTTAATAATCCTGCAATGCGAACAATTTTCAGTAAATTTGCCAACTTCGAACGATGTTGAAAGACCATTTTTACCACTTCCATTCAAATAATTCCATTAAATTTTCCCACCACTCGTGGTTGCTTAACCGTTCCAGATGACTCGAGAAAAAAGAAGAAAATTGGCTCACTTCGGTGTGGAGGTTCAAAACCCAACATTTTTGGCTTCCACTTTTTAAGATCCAAATAATTAAATAACTTGTCGACCGCACATCGTTTACTCACCGCTCGAAAAAATCTGCAAAAATGGCAGCATCCGTCGAGAAAAAAAAATAAATTAAAAAAAAAAAAACAAAAAATACAAATAAATTGCCTCACTTCTGATGATGTCGTTAAAAGAACGAGTTGTTGAGTACGTGCGTTAATAAAAGAGGAGTGTCATCGCCGTTAATATGCATTTTACGTAGCCAGCAGGCGACGTACACGCTTTTAAAGCCACCGATATAATCATTCTGTATATGCGTATACGTGTAGCGACGACGTTATACTCGAATGCGTGCTGCGTGACACGGATTACTCGCGATCTATATTCGTGATGCCAGATCATTCGGACTTTCGTATGAACGGCGGCGTGCTACGCGAAAAGATGTTGAAAGAGCTGATACCCTCGAAAGAAATAACGGAACCAGGGCCCCGAAAACGTAAGTTTTTCATTCGGATCGATAAACAAATATCTCCGTATCGAGAGATTTGCTTCGGCGTCGGACAGCCATTGATTTGTCATCGATTGAAGAGAAATATACGAGCCTCGACAAATGGGAAGGACACGCGTTACGAAAAAATCTCGAAGGAGGCATCGATTGTGACAGCCGAAGGAAAAGGACGCTGCGCGGTCATTCTCCGGATTGTTCTCATGCTCTATTGACGCAATGGGAAGACCGTCGGGATATTCGCTCACGATAAAAAGTAGTCGGTTTTCGTTTGCACTCGAGTCTCGGCGATCCATTACGACGACGCTGAAGTTTCCAACGTTGGAGTCCAACGAAATGAACGAAAAAAACGTTTTTAATTCACCAATTATTTATCTCACGAATCGTTGGTGCAGCTTAAAAAACTACGAATCGCAAATTTGGCAGGGAACAAAATAGGAGAATTACTGGAATTATTGGAGAGTTTTTTTCGATCATTTCGTTGGACTCCAACGTTGGAAACTTCAGCGTCATTCCATTACGCACGTTTTCCGTCCCCACGTCGACAAATGTTGACAAACGTTTGGACTCATTTTTGAAAAAGTTTTTTTTCACCATTTTTCTTCCGATAAAATACTCGAAAGAAAAGGATTCGTTTTCAATTTTTCATCAATGTGGGAAAATGAAATTGAGAGGACTGCCGCAATCCCTCAGAGAGGACTGACGATCCGTTGCTTTTTCAACAGTCAAGAGGCGGGGGGAGCGTTGAATTTGCATGTAATTGATGCTTGAGGCCACGAAATTACACATCACACTCTCAATCGTGTATTAGATCTACATTCGTATCCTCGTTCATTTAACGAGTTTCTTGTTACGAGGCGAGAAGCAAACGTCACGTTTACGAGCGGAGCGCTTCAACGCCGAGCCCCCGTGGCATTCGTTTCCCGGAAATTCTTTCGACTTTTGCTCGAACAGCGAGGCTTTTCCTTCCATATTTTTCGATCGTGCGCGTCCAACACCGAGCTCACGAATCCTCGTCACAAGACCAAACGTTGGTCAGTGCAAACCGAGCAGCGCCTGAGCTCCAACGATCTTTCAATTCGAATGATGATGAAAAAGGTTTGAAAAAATTACGTTGCGTCCGTCGTTCGGTTTAAACGGATCCATGTAAAGCGCTAAACGCCTGTGCGCTCGAGGCTGCCCGATCACCCTTGACCCACATTACTTTTGACCTTGGAATCACCAACACGATTGTCCAAAAAGATCGTCCGGTCAAACAGTGAAAAAAATAACGAAACTACGTCATCTCTCGATTCTGCGTCGAAACGAAAGGGGAAAAAGACCGGGCGCGCAGCTGCTCGTAAAACGCTTTTAATCTTCTCAGATATTCTTCAAATTTCGTGTGTGCGAGAGATTTATAATGCCATGGTACGGAGAAACACTTTTTTCCAGGGCTTCGAAGAAGCAAATGTATATTTTTTACAACGATCAGCCCGAGCGCGAAGCTTATTTTTGGCACTATTGGTCATCGAGGATATTCGAACAACTTAATTTTATCAAATTAGCCTTCCCCCGGAAAAACGGCAATGAAAAATTCTGGAAATTGAAATTTCCAAATTGCTTCCTCAAGATGATCAAGATGCACGATGCTCAAAGCTTGCTCTATGAGGTGCTTTTTCATTTTGGCTTCCTCGTAGAGGAAGCTTTAATTAAGCATTGTTCTAAAAGCTTGAGAAAGCAATTTGTTACTTTTAATTTTTTTTTTTCAACAAAATTTTAACTGATTTATCGACTTTTAACTTTTTCATATTAATTTTGAAAAACTCATACTTTCGTAAAATTCAAAAAATCATAAAATTTAAACGGCTCGACCGATATTTCCCAAATTCAATACCAATCTTCCTATTACGATAATCTATCTATAAAAAAAAAAAATTGGTAATAAATCTTAACCCTTAGTGTGCACACCTTCACAGCGAGACATTTCGTGCACATGGGGTCACTTTGAGGCCAGGTCATTTTTGACATCGAATATCTCGGCAACTATGCGCGCTCTTCGGAATAAAAGGTTTAGTCACTTTTTGCAGTGAATTGATCCAACTTTAAGGCTGCAAAGTCGGATTTCCAAAAAAATCTTTTTTCATTGTTCAAAAACGTGCTCAAAGTTGATAGTGCGCGTAAAAAGCACTTTTTCCGTTAAATCTCTCGTGAAAAATTAAATTTTGAGTTTTCAAAAAAATCCTTACAGAGTTTTACAGACAAGGGTCCATGCTTTGAGGGAAAAATAGTCCGCTTTGCAACCGTTCCAAAAAGTGTATTTATTTTGGAGTACGAAGTGGGTGGCTATGCTTTTAAAGAGGGGATAACGATTTCTTAATATTGGGGGTTTTACTTACGAGATGCTCATCCGTAAGTGCTCTTCATGTGAGAAAAAAAATTTTGGGCTCAACCTGATCCCAGATGCACACCAAGGGTTAAAATTTCCGGAAGTTGGAGCGTCGACACGCTTTTTTTTTTAATTACAAAACGTCGTAGGGTTCGTATTTTTTTTCAAATTCTGATAAAATTATCAGAGAATGAAAAACTTGTTCAAATCGTTTTCGAGTTATAAGCGTTTGAATTTTGCAGTGCCATAACACACACACACACACGCGCGCGCGCACACACGCACACGCATTCGGACATTTTTTCTAGATATGATTTTTCGTAGTTCTTGGACATTTTGAGCACATTGACATTGAAAACTGGAAAAAAAAATGGGAAGCAAAGAAGGAAAGTAAACATCAATGTAAAAAAGGAAAAATAAAAAAGGAAAAGAAATAAAAAATTGTGCTCGAAAAATGGTGTCACTGTCAAAATACAAGTTCGAGGAGCATGGAGGGATCGTCGATCAAATTTTTGCGTTCCATACTCAAACGATAATCCCACGCGTACGTTTGTTTTTGTTAAAAGAATATTTCAACGTCAGTTCGTGCATGAATTCGCATTCGCGTTGCTTCGGCGTACGCGCATATTGACCGAAAGATCGAGCACCGTCAGTAAAAGGTATCGAAGATTTCACGCAAACGCGTACATCCTCCTTGGCCCCATTCGTGTGCCGCCCCAGTCAACCTCCGCGCACTACCGGAATAAACCATAAAGCATTTTGTTTTCCGAATGAAAAGAGCCCGGAGTTAAACAGCTCGGGAGAGAGGATGGGGATCTCCGAGACTGGTCGATTACATCATCGAGACACAAACAATGTAGTATATCCGTCGCAACGAGCAAGAAAATTATCGTTACCGACATCTCGATACCTTTCAATAACAATTATAATTATTGTGTATTTTAAATAACAGAAAAGTCAATTGAATGACGTTTGAGAGTGCGCACGTATCTCGTTGAATGTTTGTTTTCATCAAAGTTATTATTACGATGACGCTGAAGTTTCCAACTTTGGAGTCCAACGAAATGATCTAAAAAAACTCTCAAATAATTCCAGTAAATCTCCAACTTTCTTCCCTGCCGAATTTCCAACTCGTTATTTTTTAAGTCGCATCAATAATTCGCGAAATATAAAAAAATAATTAATTATAAATCTTTTTTTCGTTTTTTCAAGACGATCAAGAAGATCGTGGGTGGGGGGAAATAAGCGCGAAAGTGTGGGTAATTTTTTTCTAGGGTGTTAGAAACTCTGAATGAATTATACGAGAAAAAATGTATTTTTGGGGGATTGGATCGTTCGCTTATTTCTCCCATTTGATTCCTCTTTTTTAGTGTTGGTGTGAAAATAATCGGGAAAATAAAGGATAAGGAAAAAAGGTGATTCTGACCGTGAACAATGTCAACGACAATGAGGGAGAGCTCACACGTGAGCAGAAAATACGTGAGTCACGGTAGTGGCGGCGGTGGTGCTATATCCGGACAGGGGCACTTGGGAAACACGAGCGGCAACAGCCTCGAGAACAATTTGGGTAAAGTTTCGTTCCCAAAAGAAACGTGTAATTCTATCAGACATTTTCTCCGAGAGCGCAAAATTCGTATTCACTGAACGAAAATAAATCGTGAGAAACAAGATTTTTAACGGGATTTTTCCTCCTTAAAAAAAATACAACTTTGATTACTCGATTTGGAAAAAAATAATGGAAGTTTTAACCTCGTTAATTGATAGACGCTCTGCTCGAGGATCTGCAAACGAGCGTATCGAGGAGCGCGACACCGAGCAGGGGAGGAAGAGCACGATCGCCACAGGTCGAATACCGTTCGGCTGCAAACACCTCAAAAACTGTCACCGAATCCAGGTTACTTATTGGAAAATATGATTGTTAGAAAAAATTGAAAAATAATGCGGTTTTGAAGATTCGTAGTGAATAATTGAAAGATGAAAAAGATGATTCATTTGATAATTGAACGTCAGATCACTCTCGCCAACGCACTCGAAAACAACAACGAGCGAAAAATTCGTAAGCACCGGACCGGCTGGTGTCGGAAGTGGAATTCCTGGCCTGGAGGCCCTGGACGCTGAGCTTCGAGACGTAAGTGCTTTTATACATCGAAAAAAAACTTTAGATCTGTTCTCTTTTTTTAAAATTACATCACGAGCGAGATAAATTGTAAAAGAATTGAGGTTACGCTCGAGTTGAGTTTTTTTTTTCGTCAAAATATTCATTCATCGTGGCTATTCCGAGCGAGAGACCGACCGACGAATTTCGCGTTCATAACCTAACATTTTATCTTCGGGCCTGTCACTGATTTGGCATTTTTCTCTTTCGTTTTATAAATTTGTGTTTATAAATAATTCATCGAAGAGTATATATCTCAACTCGGATTGAGAAATTACGCGATTATCACCCACGTACGATCGCGGTAAACCGCTATGAAATATACAAAACGTGTGGAGGTATTTGAGGATCGGGAACACGCACGACGGGCTGTTTAATATACATGTATCGCGGTTTACGGGGCTTGGAATCTCGTGAAACGCAATATACGTGTGCTACCGATCCGCCAACGCGATGCACACATTTGCGCGGACTCAGCATCGAACCATCATCAAGGAACTGAGCTCGATCGTTTTCTTTCGTTTTATAGTTTTTTCTCTCTCTTTCTCTCTTTACTGAGAATATCGCGATATACAATACAACGCGTTCTGTCTGGTCTTATAAGGAGAGAGTCGTATGTGGTTCTTAGCCGCGAGATTCACTGTAGCAGTCATGATGCCGCACTTCGCCCTCCGAGTCATGCTAATTTCCGGCAATTATTGCCATTCCGAACACTTGAGAGCCTGTATAACCGAGCATTTTATGAGGAATGAGGATGCGAGAGAAAAAAAAACGACGCGAAGAGCCGTAAAGCTCTTTCGACGCGCGCACAGTAGAGTCTGCCGTCTGGTGACCAAATTCGTAACTAGAAAAGGTGTTATTTGTTGAAATAAAACGATAATTTGAGAAATCGTGTTTTTTTAATCTCGAGGAAATTGGGGAAAATAATGAAAGATTGAGAAAATGATCGAAACTGTTGGATAAAATGGTATTTTTCCCGACTATCGGATGATTGAAATAACCAAAAATTTTTAGGTTCAACCTGGACAAAGCAAAACAGTGGCTTACAAGCAGGTTTCTTACCAGTACAAGAACGTCGACGGCAAACCAGTTGGTAAGCATTTATTATTCGAATAGAGTCATAAAATTTATTTGCCAAGCATGAGTAAATTACTGTCGTAAGTTTGAGCTGTAAAAAGTATAGCAATGTGTAAAGAATAGAGATGCAATTCTTCCGCGTTAGAGGGCGTGAAAATATGTGATCGAGTGTGCCAAGAAGGTTGAGAGGAAACGGGTGAGATGAGATAGCCGATAAAACGGTGAATGCGCGAAAGAGCGAGGTTAGAGATTGCCGAAGGGACCTAACCTCTCTTCGTACGATCACGATGTTGTTTCCTCCGTGTCTCGTTCGCTCCTTTTACGGCGTGCCACGGCCTTGCCCGGCTCGGCACACGAGGGAGTCGAGAGTCGAGATCGACTCACGATCAAAATCAAACAACACGGTGACGAAAAATATACAAGTTCCGAGAGTGAAAAAAGGCAAAAGCGCATTTGCATTTTATGCAGCATGGGAGATGCGGTCCTTCGATGTATAACCTTGCAGCACGATCGGCCACAACGTGAAAAATCTCGAAATAAACGTCCGAAAATACCATCAAGTCAAGTTTCTTTTCTCTTTCTCACGTATATATATCGATGAATCCACGACGAAAAAACTGTCATTTTTACCATGCAAAGATAAAAAAAATGCTGCAGATTCTTCAATAACTTCTCAAAAGAGGCGTCGTCGTAGCTCATTGGAACGGACAAAACGACAGTATTCCCTTTTTAGCCGTCTCTTTCGCGACATTCTCGTATATAATTCACACGATTTCTCAAGTGCGTATTCGCGTACTGTGCGCGTTCGAATTTCTCGAGTACTGACGTCGGGTCACTCGATCACGAATCGTGAGAAGAAGTAACAGAAAAAACGTCTCGAACGCTTTGTCGGAATATTATTTGACGTTGGAAAGCTCACCGGGTGGAATGAGTTATCAGAGTGCTTTGAGCTCGTATCCCGCCATATTCGGTTTGGTTGCGGAAGGCTCGACCCGATTTCTCTCTGTGTCCCTCTGCCGGTCCGTGGGAGAAAATCTCCGGGCCAGTCCCTCTCTCTTTTTCTTTTTCTTTGGCGAGGCAATCGTGACAGGGAGAAAATTGGCGATTGCATCGAATGAAAAAAGGCGAATAAACGAAAGAAAAGAAAAAAAAACATTTTCATGGACTCGAACAGGGGTCAAGGTCGTCCGGTTCGATCCTTCGAATTCCTTACTGCTTCCTCCTCACGTTGTTTTGACACAAACGCTTTCGTTGCTGCAACAATGCCACAGGAATCATTCGTTCGACGATCAACGCCAGTTCTCCGACGTACATGGACTTCCGGTTCCTAATATTCATGTAATTCATGCACAATCAATGTCGAATCAAGTCACCGTTCGCGTACGCAAGGAGACTTCCAATTTTCGGCAATCCATCTTGGCAAAAGCAATTTTTGGCAAACTCAATGTTTTTCCGTAACTCTGCGTCACGCTATTTATTGCAGTTGGACTATGATTTTTCGCTTCTAATGAACTTCTGTTTTTAATAATGACAGTTTTTTCAAGTGCTTCTTTTTTTTACGTGTGTTACAGATCCGTATACGTTGGTCGACAACTCATTTAGCAGCGGCTTGCCCTTGGTGTGAGTACCATAATTCTAATGTACACAAAAGTATAGACTCGAGGAGAAACTCGTTTGTCGCAGGAAATACGAAAATATCTTAATACCTGAAACATTGCCAAGAACCAAACGGCTTCTCGAGACTCTAGAACGGAGATGAGAGTGTAAAATTATTTTTCAAAAGCGCCATTGCGTTACACTGAAAAAAGGCTAGTTTCGTCGTTGTAATTGAGCTATTTTAAAATTGATTTTCAATGTTAATTTGATCGCTGGATAAGTGGCCATTTTGAAATGGCGAATTCATCTCCGTCAGTGAATTCTTTTGAGTGATAATTTATTAAGATATTTTTTTCGAGAGTGTATTTGAATTGTAATTATTCATTTTAATTCCAGTGATGACGTCCATGAAACAAGCTACGAAGAAAATCGCCTGCACAGGCGACAGCGCAGTCCCGAACCCGCGGTCAAGTCTTCGAGCGTCAATCGAGAATTAGTAAGTTGAAGACGAGCCTCCGATCGGAACCGCAATCGAGTATTGCACCAGTTCGTCCAATAAAAATAATTCTTTGACATTGATTCGAGCAGTTATTCGACGAGAGTTACACGACGTCACGTTCGAAACAAACTTCGCCTCTGCCTGGTGCGCAATCGAGAGACCTGAAATTCGTGCGGGAATCGAGTAAGTGTGAAAGGCCCAAAGCTTTTTCGACATTTTATTTCCGCTCGTGTAAATGTAACCGAAACGAATTATCGGACAGATTTCCAAACGGACGTTAGACCCGTGCAGACGCTGAACGCGAGTCAGGAGTACGGAACGACGGTGGAGTACGTGCCAGTGCCATCGCCGAGTCCAGCGGTTCCGATAAATTTAGCACCAGGGCCGAACACGAAAGTAACGACCACCATAAAGACTTACACGTACGAATTGCCCGGCGCTCCGGAGTCTTATTTGCCGGGCAGCAGTACGACGACGCACCAAAAAAATGTGCACCTCTCCGGCGATCAGAGAATCACCTACACTCTACCACGCGGTGCAAGCGGCCCGATCGAAAGACCCGTCAGCCCGACGCGATACGGGACTACGACACCGGAAGTTACCCAAAAATCGAAGGTTCTTCATAAAGAAGCGAAGTACTATCAGGAAGAGATTGTCGGCTACCCTGCAGGAGGAAACAAACCCACGACGATCGTGTATCCGGGTGGAGGAGCACCGGGAACCAGTTTGGAAACGACCGTGTCGAGAAACGAGTATTATCGGCAAACCGATGGCAATTATCCGCCCGGTTATGATCACGATCGAGTCGATCATCCGAGCGGATCAACCACCACCGTCATTTATCAGAACCAACAACAACCACCCGCACCGACAACCATCAACGAGACTCACACGACAACAATGATTGACCGATTCGAAGAACATTATCCAAACAGACCCCCTTCCGCCGGACGCCCCGATGTACACAAACCTGCCACTCCGACTCGATCTACCACCGTTAATTATTACACATCCGCACCACCCCAAACAACACCTCCGCAGTCGAACACTACTGTTTACAAGTACTCGAACACAACGACCGTTGTACCACCCGGTGGCCGCCATCCCGATGACCATGAAGTCTTACTACCCAAACCTTTTCCTACCGGCGTTCAAATGTATCCGTCCAACAGCAAACCTGTCACTAATGGACACGGGCCACCTGCCAAACTCGAGGACCTCATGGCCTCTTTCTCCGATTCGGAGGTAGTTGTATGCTCGACTCTAGAATTTACGACTCATTAGACTAAGGGGGATCGGCTGTTTCTCTGAAGTCAAAAAAGAGCTTAAATTAAAGTTATTCACGGTTATCCTGATTTATGTTGAATATTCATATTATCAATTATGATTGCTTATAATATCCCACATTCTTGATAAATAATTAACATAGTCGAGATAAAATGAATAGTTAAATTCTCAACGACTTGGGAGTCGCATCAGTTGTTAGGCTGGTTTACGTGAGCCACGCGGGCCTGTGCGTGCGCATAAGGCTGTCCTTGTCTAGCTCATGGCCCGTGCGGCTTGCTGAACCCCCACTGTTTCTCTCTCCGAAAATTATTGGGTGAAGTGAAACTTTGTTGTTGTGTTGTAATTAATTGAGACGGTCAATCGGTATCTCTCGATTTTTTACAACATCTGTTATATCTCATCTACCGAAATCCGATTTTTGGATTACCTAACTTTACTGTGAGAGCATCAAAATTGTGATTTCTGAACTTCCGTCGATTGCCTCCATAAGGGGACGTGTTTCATCATACAGTAAAATGCACAATTTCGAGAATTTATTACGAACGAACGAAACGGTCAATGTTGCTCAAATTTTGGGAATAGCTGCGTATAGTCTTTGTTTATAACTCATAAAAATTTCAAGTCCGTATCTTTATTTTTGCGTGATAGCCGATCCCCCTTAAAGCCTCATTATTCGAGCTACTTTCATTCATTCCGTTGCTTCTTACGCTTTTAATGATGAAAGAAACATTTTTTCCAGCGAGAAGTATTGGACGATATCGCAAAACAGGAAAATTATCAACGAAAAGATCGCTCGAGACAAGATGCGGTGAGTCCGAAAAAGGAGGTGGATTTCGCGCCGCACTCCCCACCTCAAGTGCAGAGCAAAAACATTGCAGGACCGCCGGTCTATTATCCACCGGGTTCGGCCGAATTTACGAAGAAGGAATCTGCCGAAGGAGGAATGTCTCAGTCCGGGGTTAGTACACTGAGTTACATGAATAATTCTTTTTCCTTTTTTTACTTGACTTTTCTATGAAACTATTTTTATTCACATTTTGTAGGGTGCGTGGCAGAAGGGTAGCGGAAAATACGAATACGAGGCGTCGAGCAAGTCCAAAAGTAAAAGCAGCAGCGGAAAAGCGATCGTTCCCGTTTGTTTGCCATTGTGTTGCGGCTTGCCATGCGTCATTTTGTAAATTTTTGTCATTATCGTCTTAAAAAATATTATGCGGTATAATTTTAAAATTTACGAAAAATGTGTGCCTTAACTCGACCATCGGGAAAGAAAAACCGTTGAAGAATACGAAAAATTAGTTATTTAGACAAAAAAGAAGTAATATTTATATATATTTTTGTCATTAAACAAATACGTATAAATCATACGTAAATCTATAACTGTATCAAAGATTCACGATAGCGAATCAAGACAAGTTATTATGTAGAGATACTTTGCTCCATGTGTAAGCGTGGCGATCACAGCAATATGTAGCTCCAGCGCTATTTAGGGTTTTCTAACTGACTGACAGAATTAAAAACGTCATTTTGAAGTATTCTCGATTCTCATATTTCGTTCATATTATCGATATGAACTCGTAAATACTATTTTTGAAAAAAAATCTCAATCCAACGTTAATTGTTATTTTTAGCACTATTGTTATAACTATAATCATCGTTATTATTACTGTTGTCCGAATGTCCTGCCCAAATCAAAAGGAAAAAAATATTTGACCAACTTATTTTCGTATTGTCAATATTAACTCTGTAACAAAATTGAATCTCCATCAATGTAATAAATCAACTTTTTTTTTCTTCATACTATTTGCGTCAATTTCTTTGTTTCAGATCATCCACACATTTATCTCATAGCTACTGGGATTAATATGCGAAATAATTTACGTTCTTCGAAAACATACTATCTTTTGATATCTACTATTTAACTATTGGTAAAAGGACTTATTCAAATTCGATAGCAATTGAAATTTCGTCAAATTAAATTAGTCAGAAATGAATGTACACAACAATTTTCGTATACTTCTTTTTCTGCTGACGAATAATGTACAGGAATCAAGTTGCATTGAATTTTACACTGTCTGTTGAAACATACAAAAAAGGGTTGAGAGAATACCTTACTTTGCACTTTGTTTCTACATGCGACAGTGCTTCAATATTTTCAGAAAACAATGTTTGTTAACGAATAAACAATCTATGTTAGCCACGGAAATATAGTTCTTGGATCATTCATCGATCATTGAGACTTTCCCGTTTCAGGTTGATCTCCAAACAACTCTTTAATCGCCGGTGTTGACATCACTGAATCTATTCCATTCGACAGATGACTCGGTAGTTCTGATGTAAATTTGATACTTGTCATTACACCCTTGTTCCACATGCCCTTTGCACAACCTGTCATTGTCACAAAACTCGGCACAACTGGTAGCTGGAATCATTAAAAAAATGGTGTTTAATACTGTCAGATGGGTTTTAATCATTTTTCTTTACAGATTTTTTTAAAAGAACCTGTCGATGAGAGTGAAAATTGTTTAAATAAATGATTCAAACTTTGTTAGCCATATCATATAGTTTGGTTCACCGATTTTGTAACATCTTCAGGAATATTCTTTTGAATGTAAGGAGCTACGCTGTTGTACATCCTGCAGTACATATCAATAGTGTCCTCAGGTTTTGACCACAACCCTTCCTGCACGGTATAGTATACGATACCACCGGCTATACTGGATTTCAATGCAAATCTGTGAATGGAACATTTATTGAAATATAATGAATGCAACAAATTTTCTGGATTTAGATCCAATGAAAATGAAATTCCAATAGTTTCATTTATGGACACTGTACTTACCGCAAAATTCCCATTTTAACAGTTTTTTTTTTTTTCAAATTTGCAAATTTCCTAGTCGTCTATTCTATGTTAAAGTATTATATAAACAATGGTAGACGAGAGAATACTGATACTGAAAATTATGTAAAAATAAAATGTGTGGATGTTAGATATTAGGTTCGACAGAGAGAGCTGTCATCGAGGGAGGGCAGCACTGCTCGATCATTCGAGTCAAATGAATTACCATAATTCACAACCTGCGAAGTTCTCCTACAACACTATTAAAAAATAATATAAAGAACAATGTTACTGACTAATTTCCTGAATATTGACATATTTCTTAAATTGCTAATACGGCAATAGCAAAATGTTTAAATAATATACTGATTAATGTGGTAATCCGATACGTCAAAGCAGATACAAGATACAAGATGGCTGCCCTGTGACTGGTTGGGTGTATAATCGTTAAAACCGTATTTGTCTTCAGGGTTTCATATAAATTCAGTATCAAAATTTGTCAAAATTGTTTGTTAGTTCAACGTGAAACAGTGTTATTTCGGTAATCGTGTAGTTTGTGTATGTTTCGTGAAAGTTTAATTATTATCGTAATCGAATCATCGGATGTCAAAAACTCAATTAGGTAACAATATATATGTGTATGTGGTTAGAATATCCGTTATGATATATAATTTCTCACACGTCGGCTTATCCTTATTCGTAATGATTGAAAGACAACTCGCATATAATTTATGATTCGTTCAATTCCCATTATTTTATGAATTACTCTGAATGTAGAGAGACAGTTCATATATGTGTCCAGACTCTACATAACGTGAAAAATCAATAAAATCTAATGAAGCTTTGGTCGTATCATATTATTATATACAGTAATGCAATATTTTTCGCTCGGGAACTTACCGCTTGATGCGTCATGGCAAAATATGCTATTGACCTAAAGTTACGTTCATAAAACAGCACTAGAGTTTGACGAAAAAGCGCAACTAATGAATAAATAAATAATTTGGTCCGATTCGCGGAGTAGATGTATTTATTTTTGCTTGTATGATTTTTTACTGTTCAGTCAACCTTCATCCAAGGAAAATCTTTTCGAGCGGTTTATTTTTCACTCATAAAATTAACACAGCAAAACAAATCACAAAAATTCATTCTTTTTCTAGTTCTCAAGAACCAAAATGATGTCGGACAGAAAAGCCGAATTGGAAAGGAAGAAGGCAAAGCTCCAAGCCATAAGGGAAGAGAAAGAAAGACGGCGAAGGGAAAAAGAGCAGAAAGATGTACTGAAAAACTTTTTTGCATTAATAGAGAAATAAATTAGTAAATTGTTGTCAGTACACACGGCTATTGCAGATATAAAAATTCTTACATTCCTCTTTTTACAAAACATTAGTTCGATATTTCGCTGTAGTCACTTCAGAGGCATTCTAGAGAACCTAAAAACTGATACTTAATTCTTGTACACTGAGTGTATTGACAAATAGATATGTGGATAGATTGAAGAATTTTGACTAATTTCGAGTTAACAATAAGGTTGAAGAGGCAGCAGGCAGCCTCAGAGCAGCTGGGACGGAAAAAGATCAACGCCGTGAGCTGGATGCGATGCTATCGTCCCTCGGAGTAGCTCCTGTCTCAGGTAAAATATTCTTAACATTTATAATAACCCATCTAATCAACAAAATTTTTATACGCAGCATTATTTGAATCCTGCAATTCCTTTTTCTCCAGATGTATTGTCTAGTCTTTCGAGTATGAATTCTTTGACGTCAGAACAAAGTGCCAATGCCACTCCGGATGCCAGTATACAGCCGACGAGTTTAAATTCAAGTCAAAGGTAGGCATGGAAACTGTACCACTTAAGTTGTATGTTGGAACATGACGAAAAATTTCTCGATTGGGTTGTTGGCGTTGATTCTATTGATCTCGACAAATGCTTTCATTTGTCGAGATCAATAGGAGGAAATAAATTGAAAAGTTCAAAATTGCGAATAAATCCAAGTGCTTTCGAAAAAAGAGATTTTCTTGTGTTCCAACGAGACAAACATGAATGTTGTAATTAAACATGCTCCATTCACTGTTGAATTATTCAACCGACATGAAAATTGTCCCAATGCAGTGCATCAAGCAAGAAAAAGTCGAATCGAGAGTTGACCGTAGTTTCGGTCGCTCACACAAACATTCCACCGAAGGAGCCTGTGGTTTATAGCAAACAGACTCAAACTGCTCAAACCGCTCATGCAACCCACGACGGTGAGTTTTCTTTTTTTTTCCTACATTGATTTACACTGCTGTTGTTTATTCATTTATTACTTTTAATTTATGTTAATTTTTTAAATTCTGTACCGCATCATTTGTTGCGTTTCACAAGTGATGGGAGAAAAAACAAGCGAATAATCGTGTCGTTATGCCGAAAATAATTGCCACTTACGCCAATTACAAGTTTATACCAATCTAACGAATATTCCGCACGAATTGTGAATACGAGAACGGTAATAGAACGTACCATCCATCAGTACACGACAGAGGAGTCATTGCACACGTTTTTCGTTTTATCATCCTTCAATTTATTGGTTGCTTTAACTGTTTTATTACTTTTTACTTTTTAACATCAGTGTTTTACTCCCACACGTTTACTGATGGATTTCTCTTAACATCATACGTGATTAAAAAAAAAAAATTTGTGTAGAACAATTTCAGAACAGTCGGGATACCCCTTTTGACATTTAGTTTTTATTGAATTGCAAATGTCTCTTGTCAAAGTGAGAAATTGAGAATTTCAGAAGTAATAATACTGATCGGTCTCAGATTTTTCAGTCGTGAAAAATTTGTCACAAGCAAAAACAAAGATTGCTCCGGATCCGACTGTCCCCGAAATTGTTCTGCTTATTTGTGATATTAAAAAGTTTTCTGTCGTCACTATTTAGCACTCGGCACGACACGAGGAGCTAGCCAAAAGCATTGCTCGAACTCACTATAGTATTTTACGTTATTTTTTTTTTATCAATTTTCGTTTGTGATATATTTGAAAACGTTATTTATATTTGAAGTTAACGTTTGTCCATTCGTGTAAATAGTATCAAAATTTCGTGTAGTCCTTGTCGGTCTTATAACCGTGATTAATTAACAACTTGGTCGGGTTTTCCATTTTTTGTGGCTTAGCCTCCACCATAACTCTTTCTTAACCCTTGTTCATCTGCGATGTTAAAACTTTGTCAGATCATGGGAGAAAACCATCTTCCATACCCGATAAACGGTATTTATTAATCGTGTATATGAACTCGTTACATAATTTTGTGAGATTCGATTCGCAGACGAAACAGTCAACACGCGAATCTGAAGAAAAGTTCGATCCACAAGAGCAAGAAATTATTCATGTACTTACCCAACAATTACTACTTTAAGCCCAATAATGCGGTCAATTATTGGCTCAAGTATTGGCATCATCAGCACATTTTTCATTCGGGTCTCATTAACTCAACAATTCTAATTGAATTTATATGTCGATTAACCTCACAGATGGGAAAAATGAACGATAAGGGATGATTGAAACTGAAAAAAAGTATATTTGGATACAAAGCATACTTACATTTTTTCACATTCATTATTCGTGGTTAACACCATTTTGTACTCTCACTATTTTCAAATTTTCATCTTTTTTGTACAATAATCTTAACTGACCTATTCGATTGAAAAGATAAAGATACTAAATTAAAAAGGACAGAAGAAAGAAATCCTTTCGTTTATGCGGTCACACTGTAATACAAATTTTAACGGATTAACTGGTTTCATTAAGGTGGTGGCTAGTGTAATAGAAGAAATGTGCGAGAAACTCTCACTCTTCCATCGGTGGTTGGTTGTACGGTTATATTCGCAAGATGTTTAACCCAATTGCCCATTTACTTATATATCGAGTGAATCAAGCTTAAATATCTCTGACGATTCAACCACAAAATTAGTCGGTAAATTTGAATAATTGGAAAATTGCTTCGGAAAATAAAAGCTTTGTTCCGATCGCATATTACGGTAAAAGCTGTAACTCGAACGTGCGTTATTTATATGAAATATAAATAAACACGACTCTCGAACGTCCGAGTAGAGAATTTTTCATTATTTTTTGTCACGTCACGTAGTTTTATCACATTTGTTGAAAAAAAATGAGGAAACGTTGCATCAATTCCGACTGATCTTGCGGTTTTGTTTGGCTTACGTGTTCGCGTGTTCCCTCTTAATACGAATCGTCAAAAAAAATCAACCGGTGTTGGACACAAGGACTATCCGTCTCCTCTTCCACAAATACGATCTTCTCCTACTGTACGACAACGTCACCATCTCACTCTTGCTCCGCAGGCTACTTTGAGACCGACTGGTGGCGTCCCAGGAAAGGTGGGTCTGCACCAAACTACCTATGTATGTTTTGTCTACTATTTTACTTCCTTTCCATAATAACCGTTTAAATAACCGTATGGATAGATGTAGATTGTGTCATCGTTTCTTACTAAAACAAAAACTACAAGAACAAACATATACTTACGCTTTTGGGATGTGGAGCTCAGTCTCGATTATCATAACCTCAAAATGCTTGCCAATTATCACGACGCTTTCTAACTCTGTACGAATTACGCGTTTCACAAAACTTGGTGCACTGAATTATTTTTTATTCTTTTCCCATTCGTCTATTCGAGTTCGAAATATTCTCTGGAAATGAGCCATTTTTTCCGTTGGATTTTTCTGCATCACTGATGACACAAATGTGTCATTTCTAATAATGCTTCGACCATCGAGAGCTTTCAATATTTCTGTTTTTTTTTGTCAGTGCACGAGAAAATATGTTTTTGAATATAAAACTTTTGAAAAAATCGAAGAAAGGGCTTGATTTCGGACAGAAAAATTCGTTTTTCGTTCTCCATCGTATGAGCGAACGATCTCCACACCCCACGAAAAGCATCGTTCAAACTGTGCGTGGGAAACATCGTAAAGTGCTTTTTCTGGCTTTGGTAATCCTTTTTCCCTATTCTTTCGTAACAACTTTTTCAACTTTGTGGGCGTAACATCGCGATCGTTTCCCACACAGTTTTTGTCGCTTGCAACAATAGAACAATTGCTTGATGCGCTTTTAATAGCTCAGGGCTTGAAAACAAAAGAGGTAAAAAAGATCCGAAATTGGTAATGTGTGTTGTGACTGAAAGAGAATTCTACGACTTGTTCAATCACGTTTTCAAACGGTATTCTCACTGTTTATACCCAATTGGAATGGCCTTTTTTGTACTTATTAAATTTCTCACTCGTACGTAGTTGCAAGTGATAAAACGAGGATAAGGAAAAACGATGATGAAATCTGACACGCGGAGACACTTAGGGGGGTGGGCGTAAGTGTGACAAGGCATGTAAGTGAGATATAACACCCCGAGAAAGAAAAAGAAAAGAAACATCGATCCATCGTACCATTTGTCTGGAAACGAAATTTCATTAATCTGAAATCTTGTATTTTTCGTACTTGATGGATAATTCGGATTGAATATGTAAGTTTCCGCCGATGGACCGTTGTATACGAAGGGCGATGAACCGTTTTTTTGACTCAGTTAGTGCTTTGTTCCGTTCTTTAGTTTATTTTATAGGGACGACGAGTATCGGGAAAAAGATTTTGAAAACAAAAAAGACGACACCGAATAGTCTTACAAATGGACTTTTATTTTCTTTCGTTACATATTATCACATTCGTTTTTATGTTGCAATTATTTTCGGCGTTGCGTGATTGTCGTCTATCCCGTCGATGAAATGAAGCACTTTGACGCGACAGTACAAAAAAAAAGTACCAAAAAAAAAATGTCCGTTTCATATTTGCAGAGAGAGGTAATTTAGTTTATTTTTTGTTTTTAATTTTTCAAAAAATATCTGTTCAATTCAATAGTAATAGCGCATTGATGAATTTGACATCGTAATTAAGTGCAAATTTTTTTCCCTCCCCTCCTCAGCTCATGCATTCGACTATTACGGTAAGTTATAATTTCTATTGATTTTTTGTTCTCGATCGAGTTTTAGGACGAGTCTTAGCATAATCTCTGCACTTACTGATAAATAATCGATGATTACAACTTACTGTTTGTATTTTCGACCAAAGCAAATTTATTCTAAACGCATTGAAAATACTACTTTGGAAAGGCTTTCTTTTCAACACATTCGCCAGAGCAACGATCTACCAAAATTATTTCGAACGGACTTACTGTTTTTCGATTTCACTCACTCTCTCTCTCTCTCGCTCTTTCCGCTTTTCCTCTCTGGTGTCCCAATGGTGATTTTTATATTATCTGGACGAAATACCCCAAATATATTCGTTCGAACGTACGAATTCTTTCCAACAAGAGAGATCGATAGAAAACGAGGGAGTTAAGTATCATGAGATGTGGAAAGAAAAACTATTGCAGAAAATTGTTAAGGACAAAGAAATAATTGGATCGGGCTTTTGAAGGAACACAAAAATTAGATGGGACTCAATATCCATTGCGTAATCTTGTCACAACTTAACGCACCTTCCAGAGTTCTCGAAATCACGTCCATTGTTTCGTATATATATTTTCTCGATTTATAACCTAACATTCATTGAAAAATCTTACTAACGGGAGAGAGCAAATAAATTGTTGCTTGTGGTGTTGGTTACGTTAATAAACGGAATTCCCTTTCCCGCAACGAGACAAAGAAAAAAATGAAAATCGTCAATTTTGATTAACAAGACAGTGGAATAAAAAAAAAACACGCAGTTTCGAAACACGAGAGTCGGCAAAGCCCGCTGCGCACGACGCCATTTTTGTGGGCACCGGGCGTAACTCGTAACGGACATGGTATGGCTGTTCAGTGGTGCAGGAATGAATCTTTTCGGCGCTTTTTGGGGTTATGTTAGGTATTCGCGTGGAATGAAAAGAGGAAAGAATAAAGAAGTATTTTGACTGCCAAATTTGGTCGTTCGTGTGGCTTACGAATGTTCATTAATTCAGACGGGATATAACACTGCGTAGCGTTTGAAATATTAAACAAAACTAAACAAACGAAAAACCGCAGATTATAAATATTGCAAGCGATAAAACAAAGCTATAGTTTCTCACAGGGTACGAACGTAATTGCATGTAGTTACGACCTAACATTTTTTTTTTACTACAAACACAAATCCACCTCAAAACGTTCCGATATCTCTGTGCATTAATTGTCGATGGGTAATTTCGCGATGGGTAATTTGTCGATGAGTACAACTTGACAAATAAAGAAAAACGAAAACGAACACAAGATAAGTAGACCGTATGGATGAACTGAGAATCGATTTACACGTCGACGATTAATTAACGAGAATCAAGGAGCGCTCACGAGATAAGATACGAAATTGATTGACATTTTCTTTTCCCTCCTTCAAGACGAGTACAATCTAAATCCTGGTTTAGAATGGGAGGACGAATTCACAGGTAGGTGATTTTCTCCGAAGCTGGATAAACGTTTATTCATCGTTTCACGAGTAATTTGCAAGCTTTATTATTATTTGTATTTATTATTCTTTTTGATCTCTCTCTTTTTTTTTTTTTTTTAAATTTTTTAATCCCGATCATGAAAAACTTCATTTATCGAAAGTTATATCTTCGACTTAAACGTTGCACTCAAATTGTTTCAATCACTCGTGCAAGCTCCTTGTTTTGCATTGCTCAGAATACGTTTCATCAGTTTTTTTTTCATAATTTTTGTTATTGTTGAAAAAAAAAAACGAAAAAGTACCCGTTATTCATCTTTGTAACAAAATTCGTATTATCTTCGTTTCCGCGTTCAGGTAGGATTGGTGTCAAAATAAAAATTCTAGTCCTCGATTTCTCGAGCTTCGTATACACCAATCGCCTTTTTTATCCCAAATATTTCTCGTTTGTCCATTTCATTCTTACTACCTGTGAATTTCTTTCGAAAGATCATCTACGAAATTAATTATGATAATTTATTAGCTCAAGATTTGCATGATATATATACGTACGAGGCATTCCCCGTCATCTCGTTCAGACGTGACCCTGGCACCTTTCAATTTTCTTCAAATTTTTTAATGAAACAGTGTCCAATCCAAGGAACATTTGAACCGTTTTTAAGGTGTTTATTCCACGTGTTTCAGGTGCTACGATTTTTCAAGAAACTTTTTTTATTTTTCTTCATACTTTGAGAAAACGAAAGGAAAAAAAAAAGAAATGTATATTTAAACGTTTTTTCTTTGAAATTGAAGTTTTTTCTGTAAATCATGTAATCACATGAATAATTTCGCAGTTATGATTATTCGATAATAAAACTTCAATTTTCTGCTACAACACAACTTTCAATATTTTTCTGTTTGAAAATAATTTTTTCGAAAAATTGAATTTTTTCATATAAATAATCATAATCACAATCAACAATGTGATTATGAGATCATTTACATAAAAAACTAAATTCTACGGAATATTTTTTTATTGGATATTATTATATTTATAAAAAATTTTAGGAAAATTAAAAATGGTTGGGCTCACTCGGCGAGTGAAATGACGTGGAATGCTTTGTATAGATATCTGCACCTTTATTTATTTATACGTATACGTAAAATCAATTACTAGTTGGTAGTACGTTGCAGTGAATATTTATGGCTTTGATAAGAGGCAAGATTTATTTGGTTGCTAGAACTTTGAATTTTATTCTGGCCTCTTCGTAAAAGTATGTTCGAAAATGTTTGCATGAGGCTCGGGAAGCTGCGTTAAACAAGTTTTATTTCAATACCTTTGACGAAATTGAAGCAATTTACTCCATAATTTTGTTTTTCTCCCATATGAAAGTTTAGAGCAAATATTCGTTAGTACGAAATAGATATTTGCTCGTTAAGTTTTCAATTGCAATTTCATTCAATTCCGAATAAGAATTGATTTCTATTATTCGCTGGCTGAACTATCCAATCCGATTTTCGTTATTGACAGCACTCGAATTAGAAATCCTCACATCCCAGTTGCACTCTTGTTAGGGATCGATTACAAATGAATTATCTTAAAAATTGACGAATGTGGACGAACCTCACGATTTTATGAGTCCTCGCGCACGTTTTATACTCCATGGCATGCTTTTTGTAACGAATCATTATTGCTCTCGTTCTCTCTCTCCCTTCTCTCGTTATTCTTTACACCCTCCTCCTCCTTCTCACGACCTGACAAACATAACCTCGACGAGTATTATTGAAAAACGCGCCATCTGTGATTGTTATGATTTTTAAGTTGGTCGAGAATCGTAGAAAAGATTCGTATGGATGAGCGATATTTTGGACGCATGCTCTCTCGTGTACAAACACAAACTCTTTTGCTTTGCATAATTCTCATTTCATTTGAAGCAAATGAAAAGAATTTTATAAGTTAAAAGAAATACAATAGCATCGTGCCGTCAAGTTGGGTTAAGAGTAGAGCCATAGACGATGTTTTGCGTTCACTACTTTTGGAACAGTCGTAGTAGAGTTAGGTTATTTTTTTGGAGGCTGGCTTATTCACCACAGTTTTGACATATGATGATGGCCAAGCCGAGGATGAAGAAAACAGTTTGCCACACATCGATGGCTTCCAGAGCAAACTTCCACCAGGAATTCTTCCTCATGGTCTTCCTCAGGTCAAAGAAGTTCAGCCTGCTCTTACGCAAGTTGAGCAGGAGAAAGAGAAGGAAAAACCACCGAAGGAGGGTGAGTCATAGGAAAAATCATTAGCTAGAAAAATAATTAGCTACAAAAACAAAATGAAACTTGACTTTCATATCGTGAGTGTAAATATTTCAGTTCGAGAACTTAGCGAAGAGGAAAAACAGATGATCATTTTATCCGAGGATTTCCAACGTTTTCTCGATCGAACAAGCAGAGTCGTAGAAAGGGCTCTAGCAGAATCGGTTGATATTTACACTGATTATACCGGCACTTTGGATGGGGAGGAAGGGATGTGAGTAACCGTTTAATATTTTTTGTGCGGACACCGCATAGATTGGAACATTCAGTTGAAGACGAAATTGATCTGACTGTTAAAGTTGATCGTGTTGATTGAAACGTTTTCATTGTCTTTGATTTTTTCAAAAGGGACGAGAAAAGTCATCAGCGTTTGTGGCTCAATCGTTCGTTTTTCTGCGAACGCTGGTCGAGAAATCGGTGCGTCACATCGATGGATTGGTCTCCCCAACATCCTGAACTCCTGGTTGCTTCGTACACCAATAACGACGACACTCCAAATGATCCCGACGGTGTTTGTCTAGTCTGGAACACAAAATTCAAAAAGACAACGCCGGAATACATTTTTCATTGTCAGTCGGCTGTGTTGTCTACAACCTTTGCACGATTTCATCCAAATTTGATACTCGGCGGCACGTACTCCGGTCAAATAGTTTTGTGGGACAACAGAGTACAGAAGAGAACGCCGATTCAACGCACACCTCTGTCAGCCAGTGCACATACGGTGAGCACTTGCAAAAATTTCCATTACTTTTTTGAAAGACCGAAATTTTCTCTTCAGAGAAAGTGACACAAGAAAGTTCCCTAACCGAATGAAATATGGGGTCGTTTCTCACCTTGTTTTGAGGGCCCGGAGCATAAACGAACTTACAAATTCAGTTCCGATGAAGCGTCCAATTAAATTATTACTAAAAGTTGGTTGTGTTTCAATCCCCAGCATCCGGTCTACTGTCTCAGCGTGGTTGGGACTCAAAATGCTCACAACCTGATCAGCATATCAACCGACGGTAAGATGTGTTCTTGGAGTCTGGACATGTTGTCACAACCGCAAGAAACTCTCGACATCCAGACGAAACAGTCAAAGGCCATATCAGTCACGTGTCTCGCTTTTCCTCATGCCGATGTCAACAATTTCGTCGTTGGTAGCGAGGATGGAACAGTTTTCTCCGGTATTACTTAATTTTATGGGCAGAAATAAGTAGCGAGAATTGTGAAATAGAAATATTGAAAAATACTCGTTCTTCATCACACAATGACTCGCTCGACTGATTTTATTTCAGCTTGTCGTCACGGGACGAGGGCAGGAGTTACCGAAATTTACGAGGGCCACCAAGGCCCCGTGACCGGGATCAGTGCTCACGCTGTACAAGGAGGAATCGATTTTTCGCATCTTTTCCTCACATCCTCGATCGACTGGACGATCAAACTGTGGAGTTTGAAGGAAAGCAAACCTCTCTATTCGTTCGAGCATAACGGTGATTACGTTTACGACGTGGCTTGGTCGCCCACACATCCTGCCCTATTCGCCGCTGTCGATGACTCCGGACGATTGGATTTGTGGAACTTGAATCAAGACACGGAGGTACCTACGGCCAGCGTCGTGGTCGATGGTTGTCCGGCATTGAACCGAGTCTCGTGGACTCCCAGCGGTTTTCACGTCACCGTTGGCGACGACTTGGGTAAAATTTGGGTGTACGACGTCGCCGAGGTAAGTATTCACGTTTTTTCATTGTAGAAAAACAACAAACCGAGAACACGTATATGAATAATTAATTCACGACGAATCAATGCTTTTCAGAATTTGGCCCACGCTCGAGGCGATGAATGGAACAAATTCTTGTACACCCAGCAAGACTTGAAAAACAACAAGGCCGACGAGGAACTTGACAAGTTGAATCTTAGTTCCGGACCTTCGAGTCTGACCTCAATGTCCTCAATCTCTTCCGTGCCTATTAGATAAATGAAAGTACGAGCCTCCTCGTTACGCGTCACAAAAGAAATATCGAGCATAAAACAGCTTCGACGACGATTACGTAGCAACGTTCTAACTTATTCTAGGATCAATATCAATGTCCTAAAAATGTATTCTTTTCGTCTCAACTATTCTGTCAGCACTAAATATTCAAGATCCCGATATTCAGCAAGCTTTCAGCATTCGAATGTAAGATTAATTGTTCGAATGATTCGTAATTTGATGAATTACCCTCGAAGAATCACGTTCATTCATTTTGTTTCGACTCACAGCCTAAAATTCTAATTGACCGAATATTTTTCTTTTCGTTTCTATAATAACGGTGCTCGTCAGTTATCGTTTTATGCTTTTTTTTTTTAATGTAAATAATCTTTAATTATATGTTGCTTGTTCATTCTTTCTTTTATACTTGAATATCTGCAACAGCAATATCAAAAAGTTCGAATTTTTTAACTGCGATATCAATGAATAATGTTTTGTCGAGCTACGTTAGTCCCGAGTCTCAGTCTTAAATTGTTAAATCTACTGAATTTCGTTACCGTTAAGTTATTTGTATCGTTTGATTGCCTAAATCAGAGTCAACTTTTGTATTGAGCTTCGTGTAATTGTTCTAGCATGTCATTAAAATCTATTGTTGCGGTAAAACTCGACGTTTTTTTCACCGTCTTTTTTCCTTCTCGACGTCAATCTGTTACAAACGACTGTCGCTTCTCTCACGCTCGCAAGGAAAGTTTATCCTCGATACTCCAAGTCCGGACAAGTTCGTGAAATTATTGTCGTTCCGTTCGGAAAGTTTTTCGTTCGTTGTAAAAAATATAAAAAAATATACGCGTTTGTCATTTTTAACGAAATTTTTCCTCCAGTGAGGCGAATTCATAAACGTTTGTTGGCTTGAAAACGTTAACCTCCAAACTCGCGTCCGATTATCTAATTTTCTAAGTAGATTAATTGAAATTTATTAGCATTTACGCCAGGCAAATTAGCCGGCGATTCACAACAAAATGGCTCACAATAGAAGTGCACGGTTCGGTAAATTACCGACGCAGACATCGACCGTCGTGGGACCCGGAAGTTACGATATTTCTGAGCTGTCAAATCCTGCGAGAGATCTTGGTAATTGAATCGAATAAATAATGACGAAAAAGTAGTTGAAATAACGAACGATGAGAAACGACTGTGAAGAATGCCAGCATCAACGCGTGACGCAGTGTTGAAAACGACGTGGGAGTTTGAACTGAGAAAGTTATGAAAATCTCATCCCGCACTTGTGCTCTTTTTATGATTAAACTTTCGTCAAATGCGACTTTATCATGGAGCAAACTCGTCGTTATCGACAAACGGATGAGAGGAGAAAAGCCCCCTCAATCTGCGTTTTTGCTGCATGGCCACAAGCCCAAACTCGTGTCATGAGCTCGCAAAGTGGCCAGTAGCTGGGGCCACGCTGTCTCCATTCAGGAGCGGTGCGTTTGAAATAAGTTGCATGGGAAACTGAGTTGTTATTCGTGTGGATGCTGGTATTGCTCGTTCTTGTCATGGGTGCGCTCACTTGGGGGGGAAAAAAAAACTGTTTTTGCTCACACTCTCGTCGTAGGACACGCGTATCCTTTCTTGAGTGGTACGAAACGAGAGACTCTTCAAATCTCGAAAAATGTGCTGGCCCTACCCGGACCTGGGGCTTACAATCCCGAGCAGACGAAACGTCACGTGCCGGAAAGTAAATTTTCACTCTATCCGGAATAATTCGGGAATTTGAAGATTATCGAAAGACTCGCTTTGTTGAAAACTCCAGGGTGGCGTGAGCATTGATTTCACGGAAATACGAATAAAGCCTGAAACCTACGAGCCTGCTCCCGGCCCCGGGGATTATAGCTTGGGCGACGATCTCTTCAATAACGCTAAAACGAAGCTCCGTTCGCACCCTGGAACTTGGAGAGGACCAGCAGGAAATGTAAAATTGCAACCAAAAAGGATGCAAAATTTTCTGCACTTTTATCTGCATTTAGCTACTCGCGAGAGTTGACGAAGTTATTGATTCCATCGATAATTACGGACTCACTTCTCAGCTGTGGTTTGGTCCTCCACCTCGATCATTGATGCTCAACCTCGTCCCCACAATCCCATCAAAAAATGACACGAATGGCTACTCCATCGACGAACGTGGAGTCCTCGTAAAAAATCCTCCCACTAAAGCCGAGCCCGTGGAATATTACGATGTTCCTCGAGAGGCAAGAACATTGGATTTCGAAAAATATTAAAAAATTGAATTCGATAAAGCGTCCAAATGTGTTTGGACATTTGAAAAAAATGAGACTCGATTCGAATTTTCGATGAATCTTATCCAGAAAAAAATCGTTTCATTTGAACTTGGCTGAAAAGCAATATTTGAAAAATTCTCTACTAACTTACAATTCATTCCTGGAGATAGGAATCAAATATGGCGACGTTGATGTACAAGGGTAACTTCTGGAGCAGGATGTCGGGGAGAGGCGACGAAACGATCGAGGAAACTCCAGGGCCAGGGGCATACGACATAAATCGACCAGTGGGGTGTCTCGCGACGAACGAATCTTTTCGATCGACGAAAAGGGCTGCTTCGAAGCAGCATCGGTACCTGGACAAGCTGTGGGCCCAGAAACTTCTTGAGGTCTCGTTTCAATGAATTTTCATGAACCATCGTGTCGTTGATATGCAGAATAAAAACTGACAAGAAAATCGTACAGGGTTATCCCGCTCCGAACAGTTACGACCCTGCGAAAGGCCCGTTCGACGAACCGACTTGTCTCTGTGACAAGTACGTCGTGGATCCGCCGCCATTTGGATTAGCTGCTAAGGTAAAAAAACGGTCAAACAATTTTCCATCGTCTCGAAGCTTTGTTCGAGTGAAAAAAACCGAGGGATTGTCGCACTCGAAAAACTGAGGATGAAAATATTTGCAAAGCGATTCGAAAGCGAGTATCGGCAGGACGCACCAGGCCCGGGGACTTACGATCCATCGCAACCGAAGTGTCCGCCATGTTCGAAGATAAATTCCCCCTTCGGGCTGTGGAGCCCGCGCTTCCGGGAGCTCGCAATCGATCCTACTCCAGGTTCGATACCGGACGAACCTCGTTCAACGCTTCCCTTGCCCTTTGTCCTCTCCTCTTTCGATCTTTCGATCGATTAAATTCATTGATATTTTCACGTTCGCACGTACGTCACGTAGATCTTTATCGTCGTTCAGGTCCTGGCTCTTACGATTTGAGTAAATGCGATATTGGGAAGATCACGTTGTGCAAACGTAGGTACCCAAGGGCGAGTGTGCCCTTGAGATCGAAGGGATCGGAAGAGTCGATTGAACACGTTCCCCTGAGCCCGGTGAAGCCCAAGCCGCAGGTTCCCTCCGCGGTATTCAAGTCTCGAACCGTGAGGTTCAAGGACGCTGAGGTGGAGGTACGTGCGATAACGCCTCGAATTTATCGATCCCTCAATTCACTCGAGACCCGAAAAAGCATTTTTTTCCAATTTTTTTCCCAAAAAAAAATGTCCCCGGGTCTTCTGGGCCCGGGTTAGTATTCGCGGGTCGAACGATCACGAGTCTACTCTCCACCGTCGCGTTCGTTGCCCACGAAAATGAGAAGAAGCCCGTTTTCATCGAGTCGGTCGTATTTCCCGTGTACACGTGACTTTTCTCAAAAGTCCTTTGGATTTTCGTCTGGTTACAAAGCTCCGGAGGCTAAACACATTCGATCGAGCAGAGATAATCCTTGGCTGGGCCACGGGTAATCGGGCGAGAGCCTCGACAAAATTAATGACGTTGAGATCGAAGCGATGCATCGTTATCCGGAGCTACCTGTGTGCCTCCCACTTGCCGCATGTATTCGTGTCTCGGACATGCAGGAATACAATTTGGATCGTTAATCGAGAAGGGGGTTTGAACAATCTATGCGCAGAGACGGAGGGAGTTCTGCGTCAAATTGCTAGCATCGTAGAGCTTGCGGATCGAAGCTGAATTTTAATTTGAAACTCTACTGCTATTTTTCCTCGGAACAATCTCTTCCCGATCGTTTCTAAAACTCGTATCGTGTTTTCTCGGTTTCCAGCTCTTCATTGACGGTCCAAGTGTCTATCAATACTCGGCAGTACTACATCTGCACTCTTTACAATTGTCCTCTTAAATTAGTGTACGGTAAATCAAATGTATTCTGACACATCTTCATTCCGATACATCTATACTCTTTATTCATAGAAAAAAATCTTTACTCCACTACATCTGTGCTTCTATACGTCTGTATTCTTATATATTTGCATTCTTTTACACCTATTCTCCAATTCAACTGTATTTTCTTACAACTGTCCTCTTATAGACTTGCATTTTTAATTCACGCAAAATAAATCTCCATTCTGATACAACTGGATTCTTTCGCAACCGTCCTCCAATACATCTGTAATCTGAAATCATACAAAAATTCTTTATTCTCCTACGACATCATTCTTCTACAACTGGATTCTCGTACAACTCTACTCTGATACATCTGTACTCTGGTTTAACTTCATTCTCATAATGAAACAATTGATCATCTTTGATTAATCGATTTTGGTTAATTAATTTATCATTAGAAATTTTCAATTAGATAGTGTTTCAATCAAAATTTGGGTCTGCTCGTGAAGCCTATTGATCGTGCTACAGCAAGTTTCGATGTTCTATTATTTCATTATGACAATGAAGTTGAACCAGAGTACAGATGTATCAGAGTAGAGTTGTACGAGAATTCAGTTGTAGAAGAATGATGTCGTAGGAGAATAAAGAATTTTTGTATGATTTTAGATTACAGATGTATTGGAGTACGGTTGTGAAAGAATCCAGTTGTATCAGAATAGGGATTATTTTGCGTGAATTAAGAATGCATGTGTACAAGAGGACAGTTGTAAGAAAATACAGTTGAATTGGAGAATAGGTGTAAAAGAATGCAAATATATAAGAATACAGACGTATAGAAGTACAGATGTAGTGGAGTAAAGATTTTTTTCTATGAATAAAGAGTATAGATGTATTGGAATGAAGATGTGTCAGAATACATTTGATTTACGGTACACTAATTTAAGAGGACAATTGTAAAGAGTGCAGATGTAGTACTGCCCAATACTCCTGTTCCGTAGGAAGCGTTGAAATAATATCATCAAAACAAGATAAAATAGCAGAAACTCTTGTTTTAGTAACGGAAGAAATATCAGAGTTCAATTCACATCGCACACACTGCGTTATCAAGTTGAAAGTTATAAAGTTTCTCCTAATATTCGTTTGTAATACAATCAACTTTACACACATTCGTTCAATTATTATTACAAGTAAATCAACAATTTCATCGGAGATTGTATTAAAACATGGCAGCCGATCCGAAGCCCGAGGTCTGACCTCGATAAAAGCGACTTCAAAAGTCCATAGAACTCAAGAACTTATCATTAATACTGGAGAGTCGAGAAACAATAATCACGAAAGGAGTCGATTCAAATGTCTTCCTAATCTACGTCGAATATCTCATAAAATTTATTCGCACCAATATTTTAAATTTCGTAATTTTTCTTAATTCTTTTTATGCCTTTCAAGAGCTTTCTCCAAAAAATGTCTTGTTATCATTTACTTTAATTTCATTTAAAAAAGTTGACTCGACGAAGCAAACAACTCCGACTCGGTGGAGCCTGCGGATGCTGAAGTCTCCATTGGACCGCTGCATCTCGGAGTGTCTTTTCGTTAAAAAATAAAAATTTTGGACTCTGAGCAAGGCTTACAGGAGATTCGAGTGACCGTGGCACCCGCGGAAGTGAGCTCATGAGAATCTAACGCGAGATTAGTAACGCTATAGGGAGGATGGAAAGGATCGATAGGGAAGGGGGCGATCGAACCGAATTATACCGCCCTTCCGCGTAATTATAGCGCGCGGTGAGAAGCCTCTGAAGCCGGAGGGCAACAGCCGCCACTATACATGCTCGTATCCTCTCACTGAGTTCGGAGAACGGGGAGCGTGCCAAAGAGCACTTCCGAATGGCAAATCGTAGAGATCCGTAAATGCAGCGACAACGCCTTACTCGCGAGACTTTTCGCCATTGAGAGAGTGCATGTAAAACGAGTTTTAGCCGCGGTTGGCGAATGGGCGAGAGTTTCCTTGAGATGGAAATATCGGAGGGTGGAAACAGTTTATGACAGGACTAAGACAAATGTTCAAGGATTCGTTGATAGTTGGCCCGATCTTCGTGGAATATATTTGAGCCTCGATTATTTCCATGAACCCGAACAGAGTTTCCCGGTGTGAAATTCACAAATTTGTTAGCCGCTCCCGTGAATTGAATAAATAAAAGTTTCTGGAGTTAATGACGGTACGAAATGGCAGGCGGCGTTAATAAAAGTGCGGTAGCAGCACATCATACGGTAGAAGCCGTCAGCTATACCGGAAATGAGGCAACACGAACGGTCGCAGCTAATTTTCACGCCGATTCATGCTACTGTGCGAAAAGGCTGTACACACAGGGAGAGAACGAGAAATCGCTTCCGGCTCGTTGAACTAGAAATTTCGGGCAATCTCTTGGCCGCAAACGCAAGCCTCGGTGCGGCTCCGAGCAGCCTCTATCTGTGTCGTACGTGTTTAATATACGTCTATAGATCCAGTCAGTTAAAGCAACCAGTCCGGAACGCCCAGAAACAGTACATTTTGGTTGGTCCATTTTATACACTAAATACATTCGCCTTCTATATTAACCGAGTGTATCGCGGGCATGGCAATTCCACGAAGGATTTCCAGCTACACGGATACCGTAGCTATACACGAAGAGCCTTCTTCAACCGGAACAAACTACTTTGAAGCATTTCGCTCTGGTTCCAACTCGGAAATGTGGCCAATGGGAAATACTCGTTAAGATAGCCCAGCAATGATAACCAGTTCGGTTCGTTCGGTTATGCCCTAACAACACGATCCTGGGATGCAGGTGCAACGTGCATGCGCGTACTTGTAGTGTTATGGCTCCGAATATCGCGATTCTCGGCGCTATTTACCTTCTCGTACATTCCGAGCGGGCTGCTCAACGACACATAAACCTACATAGATATTTTTCTGCCCCGCTCCCCAAATTATCACGAGGCACGTAATTCCCCTCATTATCATAATTATACTCATCGCTTCCCCATACATCGCTTATCCACTTTACCTACCTCCGTTTTTTGCGCCCCAGGACACGCCGGCTCCGGGCGATTACGACGTCTTGAAACCCCGAGCTTGCTCCTACGCGAGCAATCGCCAAAGCGCTGCATTCGCTTCGAAAACTTCACGCTTTCCCAGATTACCCGATGGAGTCGATTTTTTTGTCCCAGGTTCATGAATATTTCATCCCCGTCAATATTGAAAATTATGCTTTCTCACTACGAGATTCATCGGTTTGTTCTAAACGCGCATTTTTTATTTACCACCCTTTCAGGACCCGGTATTTACAATCTTTGCACAGACATTGCCCAGGGCATAAAAGGTGGTGTCGTTGGCTGTGCAAACGAGCGCATAAAAAAGCCGGACCCGACTCCAGGACCCCAAAAATATTGCGTAATTATTAGATTTTACAGAAAAACGGCTCTCGGAGCCTCTTATTTGATGCGTCGCTAACCTGTTTTCCCCCCCGCTTCATTAGCTTCATCCGTACGTTGCGTCATCGGTTATACAGAGATCGTTTAACGTTACATTGGGCAAGCCCAGGATTCCTGGCGACGAACAGCCTCGAATTTCGTGGACCGAACGATGCCGGGGGAAAAAAAATCTCCGATGGTTCTCCAAACCGAAGACGAAATACGTGCACTGTTTTTCACATCGGTGCGGCTGAAATCCAAATTAACTCAGTTTTATGTGCAAAATAAAGTCTTATGGAAACGGAGTATCTGTCGCAGAGTATAATTCAATGTGAGCCACCGAATTGGCTTGTTTTTTTTTTTTTTTTTTTTTTTTTCCCCTTATCGAAGTCGAAATCTCTACGGATATTAACCGACAATTATTTTCCATAACTAACGATACGAAAATACGATAATTTCGAACTCCCGTCGAAAAAAAGCAAATTAAAAAAAAAAAAAAAAAAAAAAAAAAACTCAAGTTTCTTGCTGCGTCGTATGATTATTTCGAGGGGATTCGTATGACGATCGAATAATCGCGGTAGCGTCAATTTTACGTCGTACGCTCTTCATCAACGGCAGAAAATGGGATTTCCATTGGTAAACGGTTTAGCAATTTCCGGCGAGTCACACCGGCGGAGCCGCAAGCCCGATAACAATGAATTTCATTCCGATTTTAGTCCGCGTTGCCACATCGTCTTATCAGATTGGGGAGGGATGCGCCGAGGGAGATCCACCGGAATGGAAAGTTTCTACGCGGACTCGAACATATTAAATTTCGCGTGGAAAAATAGTGCTTCATTGAATAATACGCTGCTGGAAATTTCGAAATATCGAATGAGCTCGTGGAGCGAGAATACGTAAGGAGTTTCGGACTCTCTCCCGTTATTACATGAAGCCCCAGTAATTACCATCGCTTCATCGATCATCCCAGGACCAAACATACATGTATACGCATACTGTTGAAAACTAAACTTTCCAACACCTTTACTCATAATCGATTAAAGTCATCCTGTATCCTATTAATATTAAACTATATTAAACGTTATATCGTATTACCAGAGTGCACTCGTGTCCGGTATTCGATTATCTTCGTACGGGGTGGGCGCGACCACATCGCTTCGACCTCCACCTAAATCCATTATATCATCGGAGGACAGCGCAGATTGTGTCCTCGTCTCAATGCTAAAGAGTCGTATGATTACCGATTTTCTTCAGAAAAACTATACACTTTTGCGGATTATCGACGCCAATTAATCGTACGGAGAGCCCAATATTTTCTGATATTCTTACTGACCTGAGTTGGGATCGAGGGGGTTGATTGATTATTGTTTATACTCGAAAATAAATAGGAGTGCGTCGAAAACTTAGTTCTTCCGGGCGTTTTGTCATCTTTGAGAAAAATCAAAAATCGTTTTTTCTTTTTTTCCCGATCATCCGTTCCAGAGATCTTATCAACAGCGCGCACACCCATTTTTTTTTGGACCTGCCTTCTACCCCATTTTTCTGTACGAAAAGTGAGTAAAATGAATATAAAAAAATGTTTTTGTGCATTTTAAGAGTGTATTTTTTAGGCCTGACAGTTTATATTCGTCTTTATAATTTATACTGGTCAAAAAAATTCGTGAAAATAGCCGTTTTTTGCCCGTCTAATGAGGGTAGACCCCTTAAAGGGGATGCGTCGATGTTTCTGGACAGAAATACATCGCATGTACAGAAAACTCGAAATGCAGTGGTCTTTGGATGACGCTAATGATTGAAGTTGATCAGTAATTTGGTTATTCAACCGTGTGATGAATTCGCTTCCTCCTCGTGAAATTTCTCGTGTGAAAAGGCTCTCACTTTAACTTTGGCCTTCGTATATCCTGAGACACGAGAGCGGGAATGCATTCTCATTTCGTGTACTCTCGGTTCGAGCGCTCGCTTAAAATAATCTGCCTGCGGAGAACATGTTCGGCATTCCTGTTCTCATTTGGCTAATTTCCGGGTGGAATTAGCACGCGCATGACTCGGATCTCGTTTTGAGCGTCGTTGTCATCGTAGAATCTTCACGAGAGCGAGCTCAACGATTTCGTGGATTCTCGACGTTGTGGAATGTTCCCTTTGATCGTTTCTCTCGTTTCTCTAGTTTACCTTGCCGCGCAGCGCGTATGACGTCGCGGATAAACCGGAATTGTCAATTTGCTGTTTTATTTTTCAACTACCGCGCGTTTCGAAATGCTTTCTACGGACAATATTGATCCGAGTTCACCAGCCTGCAATTTTTCCAACGAAACTGCACAATATTGAGTCTTCGGAGTCTCACAAAATATAGGAGTATCATGGTTATGCATGCATTTTTGCAAAGCTGATACGGCGGACCAGTATTTCTTCAAGGAGCGTTAAATATTCGGGCGTTACTCGTGGGAAATTTTCTTCCGGTAGTTCGGGCGTGCAATAACACATTCACACGGGATATGCTGTAGGATGCATGCGGAATTATTCAGCGTAGAGCACATCCGAGAGTTTTGAATCCCAACATCCCGAAAGAGTATTAAAAATAAAGGTGATTCGAGTGGATCCGGATCTTTAAATTATTGCATCCCAAATCCCTCATACGCGAGGGGCTGCAGGATTCACCGGAAAGCTCGCTTATTTTTAAAAAAGCTCTCACGTAGCCCGCGCGCTACGATCTAGGTGATCTGCGCTAAAACAGAGAAAACTGGGGGGATCCGGAGTGTGAAATTTTGTGTGCGTTTCGTTGACAAAATGTTCGCGAGAGGTAAAATTTCGTCGGATCGGGGATATTGATTGGAAACTGCGGGAGAGCCGTGCGCGAGCCTCCAACGTAACCGTGTTAATAATGCTGCAAAGTGTGATGTCCGTTCGGAAATTCTGTCGTGCCGATTCTGCAGCGGACATACGAATTTGGTGATGCTCCATCAGGTTTTGATTATGTAACTGAAATGCTGCGTACGGAGGATAACGTAAAGTGGGCTGACGAGGAGGAGACGGGAAGGGGGACGGGGCCACCGTGTACCAAAACTCCCCAACAGGAGCAGTACGTTGGACAGAATCGGGGATATCAATCAGCGATACATGAAAGGGGCGCGGTCCGCCTCGTCTCCCATTGTCTGCAATGCACAACGCAACGTACGCACTGAGAGAACTAACGACAATGACAGTCACCGTATAACCCCGGACCTATGTACATGTATATCCGGGAGTTCCGGTATGTGTCAGAGAACGGCTTGATTCGTACAGAACACAAAGACAGAGAGAGAGAGAGAGAGAGAGAGCAGCAGGGAGAGAGACGAAAGGACGGAGGCACAGTGTCGATTTCGGTGCTGGTTCACTGAAGAGTTATCGAGAATCGGTTCACCGATTTCGAACATTTGCCAAATGGTCCTTTGACCTATCCAGTTGCCGATTGAATTTTCTATCGAATCGGCTTACCGCATGCCAGTTGAAAATTATTGAGCAATTTATTGTTGACATTCTATGAAGATATGTGGGCGTAAAGAATTTGTGCATTTCCGAAAATTCCGTAAACGCGGTTGGCTATTTACGAGTGTTCGACGTCGGTGCTGAGCCGAAAATTTCTGGCTTTTTGGCCTTGGGCACGGATATGGGCCATGAAATACAGCGACATCGCGTATTTCCATGCAAATTTAATAATCGCGCAAACGGATAGTTCGAGCATTATTTTTCTCGGGTAGTTTTTGCCGTGTACCGCCGGAAGTCGGACAAGTGGAAGGTGCTACGGAAAAGAGACAGAGGCGCGGGGAGCGGGGGCGGGCAAGAGCGAATGGAAGAGCAAGATGAGTCTCGGGAAAGAGGGTTACGGGTGAGCAAAAGCTCTTGAGGAAGTCGTTCGGTTCGCCGACGGGGTGTATGTACGCGCACATAGAGGCAGTGCGGGCATAGTCGGAACCGGCGGCGAAGGAAGTGGCTTGCGGCCGACCTGGAAACAAAAGCTCTCTCTGCTGGGTGTATGCACGAGATCTATCCGTAAGAGAAAGAAGGCGAGGAAGAAGAAGAAGAAGAAGAAGAAGAAGTAAGGGGAGGGTAAGGGATGGAAGGAGAAAGAGAAATTGGTTGCTTTCCTTTTTCAAAAGTACTTCTTGGAGGCAGTGCTTCTGTATAGCACAAACCCCCGGGCGAGCTCGCGTTTTGCCAGTTCTATTGTCCACCGGAGACCGGGACGTGAAGTTACGGGAGTCTTCGCAACGTAGTCGACGACGACGACGACGACGACGAAGAGGAAGTCGCGTTATAGCCTCGTCGTCACCCCTGACGTCCGGGTCTCTTACTCAGCCTCGTACATTGCCAGTTTTTCGACTTTGACTTTGCCCAGCAGCCACTTTTCTCGCAGTGTTCGTGCTTTTGTTCCCTCGGAACTAACGATCCTCTTCCCCAGCGTTTCTCTCCTCGTCATTCCCCCTTTCCGCACTTACTTCGTCTTCTCCCTCACTGAAACATCCAGCACATCGACGTATACTGTACTCCAAGACACATATCTAGTCTGTACATTCCCTGGGACGATCCCCTCCATTAAACTCGTGTGTACAAAAAGTTCGTCACAATCCGAAGCTCACACACTCTCATCTTCTTTTCTCCTGGCTCGACCGAGTCGAGGATCCGGCAGATCAAAACCGCTTCGAGGATTCGAACGTTTCAGGGATTCTCAACCCTCCTTATAATATCGAGGAACGACTCTATTTTTATAACAATTATGCTCGCAGCAATTGAACGACCATTGGTTTCATAAAACAAAGAAGCGAGTTTTTTTACTTTCCGCTGAATGAAATGCGCGCTTTTCTTCGAAGCCCTCGCCGAGAGTATATGAGCGCCTTTGGAATAGCGAGAGGTTTCGCGTTGCCACTTCGATAGATCCGGGAGATTCATTGCCGGTCGAAAACTATTGTTCATTCAATTTCCATGACTTATGAATACTAATTAATTCTTGTTTCATTATCGCGTGGTGGAGCGTCTGTGCGGTGGGGAAAAAGGACCAAGTACGAGCTTGAAAAATGGTTGGTCGGGCGTAGGAAAAAGCCGTGGGCATCGTTGAACAGGAAACTTATACAATATTAGCGCTTACGAGGAGCGTGAGCTTTTGCCCTCGTAGTGTTTTTATGTGTAGAGTTTCGTCGAGAGTTGAAGTCGTGAACAGCGATGCGCTCCGGTGGAGTGGGCCAAGTATGGAGAAGCAGGGAAAGAGAAAAGTTTGACGGCGATCCCTCTGCCATTTAGCAAACGATTCTGACTCATTCTCCGTCACCATTTTTTCGAGCTTCCCACAGCAACTTCCCCATTCAACTCTCATCGTTGTCTTCCTTCTCCGCGTACGCTCGAGTTTTCTTCGCTTCTCGTTTTTTCCTCTTCCGCCTTTCGAGGGAAGGCCGATTTTTCCCCTCGTTCGATGCCGTTCCCTCGTATGAGCAGGAAAAACGGCGAAGCTGGCAAGAGAGAGAGAGAGAGAGAGAGAGAGAGAATGTTCAAGAGCGAGCAAGAGAGACGAGGAGGGAACGTTCAGCAATCGAGTCTCATAACTCTTGTTCCATTGAATTCGCGACGATCATAAAGTAGACCATTTCTTAGCGTCTCGCTTGCCAGCGATGGGGATTTATGCGTGCAACATCCCTCGGAGCATGCTCATTCGTATTTGCGGCTGAAAAAGAGCGGCGGGGCGGAGCGCGGGGGGGGGGGGGAGGGAGGGGGAAGGAAGGTAATATACCACGTGGAAATGGGTGATAGCACTTCTCGCGAAGAAAGAAACAGAGGAAGTGGAGAAATGAGGATGAAACCGGGTGAAGGGGTGGCTGAAGGAGCCCTGGAGATGCTTCTATTTCCGTTTGGAGCCTTGCACGGTCAAGTGGAGCCCGTAATACGCAGAGCGACCGGAAGTACCTTACTCTCGGGAATATACTCTGCGTGTAAAATCCCAGTCGGGATTATAAATCGACCAGAAATGAATCTGCCGGGGAGAACGGACGTCGTGATAAGTTCTAATCAGAAGTTGGCTGAATATTCTAAAGGGAAAGAGAAAGGGGGGATGCGAGTCGCTACATAGAAATGAAATTTTTGCAAGAATGATGATCGGAAATCCCGTTGGGAAGAATGTTAAACTAGGAACGGAGGATACGAACACGGGCGATTGTCTGCATACGAGAGTCATCGATCCGAGAGAATTCGCATCGCCTCGTTCGGGGAGTACAATCGGGCCCTGTGACCAAGGGCAAGGGATTCGGGCCTTGGCGAGAACGGCTGGGACAGATTTGGACGAGACGTGGAGTGGAACACACCACTCCACTGCGCTTCAATAGTTCAGTCAATAGAATAAAGTCAGAAACATAATCAAGCGGCTTGTCCAAGGTTTCTTAAATTTCCTAATTCTGCATCTTAAACGAAGCCCTGAAAAAGTTAACAACGTACGTGAGCGACGCTTCACCAAGTCCAACCGCCGATACTTTTTACGAGTAAATAAAGAGTAGAACGTTTTTTGTCGTAAGTTGGATTCCGCTGGAGGTTTAAAGTCGCGTTAGTTTAATGCCAATTGAATTCACGGAGATAATATATATCTCACGAATCGTAATATTGGAGTAGTAAAAACGTACGGAATGATGGAAATAGTGCTTGAAGAAAAAGGTGCTCGGGCACATCTAGATCGTCGAGTCGGAAGTCGCAAGCTTTTACCTTCTTCTTCTTCCTTCGACTTTTTCACTCCCGGGCCCGACCGAATGGCTCATAAAAAACGTGCAGGCGAGGCTCTAGAGAGGGCTATTGGAGAGGGCACTTTTGGTATTGCCGACGGCGAAAGATACGCTATCAGTAGACGACGAACAAATCAGAACGGAGCAGAACCCGGTGCGCCTCTGTGGACTCAACGTTCGTCTTGCCGCGTTCGAGTTAAGTTCATTCGTAACGTATGAAAGTAACGATACGAGGCTAATGCACTATCTTCTCGTCCTACAGCAAGGGTGTTTGCTGTAAAAGTAGTTTCGAGGTGAACTCACGATTGCGAGAACGAAGGACTGGTAGGCTCTCTCGACATCCGGTCGTGTTGGGCGGTCTACTCGCCCCCTGTTGCCAATCCTACGTCTACAGGGTGTCCGATCACGGACTCGGTTTATCCAAGTGAACGCGATGGAACGAGCTGAATTCCTCGATAACCATTTCGCTCGAATCTCAATATCGAGTTGACTCAACGGCGAGACCGTGTTACGCTACGAATGAGTTTACATGAATAATATTTCCTCTGCTCTATCACGAATTTGTTCGTACCCACAAACATTTTGTTGGCTCAATCAAGAGCATGTTTCAGCACTGATTAATTACTTCGCGTCTCGGACTCCCTGTTCAGCGAAACACTAGAAAATTTTAATAGTTTTGCCAATCTCCGGACACCCTGTGAACTCTCACATTTATGAAGTATCCGAACCGACGTACGGTATTGAGGAACAACAGAGAGCAAGGAAGTAGCCGTGAGTCGACGACGTTATCGCAAAAGAGGGCGCGTGGGCGCGAACTCGTCGTGTCGAGGGTGCCGACATTTAAAATGCAGATTAGCGAACGCGTTGATCACGTTACTCGCAAACATTCGCGATAACCTACCTGTATATACGTGTAAAGTTGGCACATAGATCGCGAGGTATGTAATATTGGGTATGCACTCTCGAAAGCGGGGAAGCGTGGAAGGCTAGTCCAGGAGAGATGGGCCACTCGTCGAAGCGACTGGACATTTATTTATTTTTAAAAAATCGACTTTTGGGGCGATTGTTGAAAAACGAACTTCGAAGCTCCGCGAGCACTCTTGTAGGAGCTTCAAATTGTTCCCAATTCTCAGGGAATGACGCTTCGACGGAATCTCACCGACTATACGAGTTCCTTTTCTTCTGGATTTAGCCTGAGAAGTTGTAGAAATAAAAAGAGGAGCAAGAAAGCGGGAGAGCGGGGCGTGGAAAAAGGTCGAAGGGAGCGTATAAAGGCAAATGTTTTATCGGCCCTGGCTTCCGTTGTACAGGCAACTCGTTGCAGTCTTCGACCCCTGTGGGTGGGATAGCTGATGCCAAGCGGTCTACAATACTACTTGCACTAGAGCAGTAACGCCACTGAACCGCGCTCGATCCCGTCGAACAGATAAAAGTAGCTAGTGCACCGAGTGTGTATTTATAACAACGCCAGAAACGCCCGGAGCAATTCGTGCACCCTCATCCACGACTTAAACGAGCCTCGTCTAATTTATTGATCCTTGACTTATTTGACGCGCGCCCTGTGAATTGGCCCGCTGCTTTTCCCTTCCGCATATCCACATTCGAAATAACGAGCGCACGAGATTCGTAGATTTAAAAAATCGAGCGAAGAATCACCTTTTAAGGAGGGTGGCTAGGGACGATACAATGTTGCCATGCTAAACCATGTAAAATACATAAAAAAATTTCAAAATGATAAGAATTTAATAAAATTTGGTGAACATATTCTTTAGAGTTAAATTTGACAATACAAATTTTTCAAGATTTTTCTTCTGTACAGTTATCGAGTAATTGATCACTAAAGTTCACGTGTATAAGCATAGCGTTTCCATATATATAGGTATACATTCCGGGCATAAGAAATCTGCTTTAATGCGTAATTACTCGATAACTAAGCAGAAGAAAATTTTGAAAAAAATGGTGTCTTCGCACTTGATGTTGAAGAACATTATCACCAAATTTGATCAATTTCTTATCAATTTGACGAACGTAGCCACCCTCCTTAACGAGAGATTCTCACGAGAAAAACTTTTTTTTTGTTTCCAATTTTTTTGTTACACAATTTCGAAGGTAAGGGCGTATTAATCGAAATTGTTTTATAATTCTACTCCGTATCAAAATGATTTGCACTTTTCATTTTTCCCCACTTTGAAAGTCGTCCATCTTATTGCAGTTTGCTGCTTGCTGCGACGTCCATTCACCGCGCGACTTCTCAGCTACTCGAGTCGCCGTCTTTCGTCTCGAAAGATTTTAGTGTGGGAGGCGCGTACACACAATTAGATGAAATATTCTTGGGTATGCACCGTTCCTTGCCAACTTTGTCCCACTTCGAAGGGCTTCTCCACTCGACGGTTGGTGCGTATCAAATGAAGCACCAGAGATTCCATCAAATTGACATGTGAACTCGGGGTTAGACAGACACGGAGAGTTTAGACTGTAGTTGCGAGGCAGCATTACCACTGAAGGATTCTTGGATACAGCTACAGAGCGTAATTTCATGTACGGTAGGCATGTACGCTTCGTACGTAGCGAGCATTCTCGACTCGACTTCGCATGCCTCTTTCTACTCTCTTCGACGGCAGGCTCTCGCTAACAGGCAATATCCCTCGAGTATAGTTAGAGATGTATTTGCGATGCGGTGAGACGAAGCCGCATGAAATCTCGACGCTCCAGTCTCGTGCTCCTTTGTACTTTGCGCAGCCCAAGTTTTCCGGTGGAGCAAAAAAGCTTCGGGCGATTCGCACGTTTTTCAAAATTTGTCTCGACTGCGCGATGAAATCCATTGAATTTCACACTGAGACTAAAAATTCGATGGAAAGATTGTGACCGCGTGTCACCGAAGTTTCGATGATTAAATTAGGATTATTGGAAATTTAATCGATGCCATCGTCAAAGTGTGGTTCCTCGTCTATGCATCAGCTAATGTACTACTCACCTTGACAGGTCAAAGTCTCGTACATCATCGCGATAAGCGGAGTTTCAGACAATAAGAGAACGACAACTACCGCGAGATGGAGAGCAAGCAGGAGAGCATTGCACAGGGCTGGAGCACGATCAAAGCAACCGCACGATAACTCGGGGTAAACCAACCTCGCAATCCCAGGGTAAACCGAGACACTCCCTAGGAGCTGTAGCATAACCAAGTACAGCGTTAGAATGGGGTGAGAACGAGGGTGGCAAATTTGGGTGAGAGGCTACGCAGTACCTGCTAACTAGCGAGGCAAAATCGTCGAGCAGCGATACGACTGTTGCGTCTATTTATAGCTGTGAGCATACATCCCTATAAATAGTTACCTTCGCGTTCGTGGCTCTGTAAATAATGTGTAAGAGCAACGCGAGTGTATGAACGTGGAAAAATGTAAAAATGGGCATTTCGTTTGTCGTTTTGATCAAACTTGAACAATGAATTGTCCATAAAAATTAACTGATCGGTCCAAGTGCGAATGACTCGGCGAATGACTCTGCGATTATATTTATCGAGCGAGATTTCGGACGGGGAATTTCACGTGGAATGTCTGATTCGAGCTCAGCACATACCGTTGTACTTGCGCGTTTATCTAAACACAGATCGTACGCTGTTGAAGGTAGCTCGTGACACATCAACGACGCTCCCTTCGGTCTTGCGAAGCATCTACGAACACCAGATATACAGATTGAGGTGAGCAAACATGGCGTCTTATAGCTCGAGGAGGCTACGGCGTGGAGCATAATGTAGAGGGAGAATAGCGGATCAGTATGTGAGGTAGGCTTGACTATGATCCGTAGAAGGCATGTGGAATTCGAGGATACAGAGTAGAGGCGGACTGGAATGCAGGAAATCTTATCCAACATCCGTTGGTGCCCACATTTGTAGGTTGCTTCTGTGACAAACTACTCCAGAGTTGCTTTTTCCACGCGGTATTCGGGAAGCGAGTAGAAAATGTCATGTAGAAGAGCGCTCTGCCGAAGGAAGGGTTTGTGAGATATGAATATACTGAGGTGTTTCGGCGAATGATTGATGTTTCGGCATTTGAAAGTTTTTTTGTCACAATTTTTCACATAATGCATCGTTACTCACAGCCGCCACATGCCAAACGGTCCGGTGAGCTTTCTTCTCTCATCCGGTTTCGTAATTATCGCACTTCCAACAGCCGCAGCAAACACGGAGCATTGAGCAAAGCCAGGAGGAGGGAGCGGCGCCGAGAGGCGCGTTTGGCAGTTGTATGATATACGAGATCGAAAATCTCGTCGTTCGTTATATCTGTATACGTGGGTGGTGTTCCGGCATTGTTCCGGCGTTTGGTGGTCTCTCACTCGCGTGAGCGTTCGGTCCACCGCGAGCAGCGCCAGCAATAATACAATAGGGCCAGTGAGAGGAGAGTGAGCGAGAAACGGACAAATAGAAAGTGCAAGATATAGGACGGATGGAAAGGGCGAACAAGAGAGAGAGAGAGAGAGAGATTAAACTCGGCTCGATTGTCCTTTAATTTACGGGAATTGCTTCGTGTCTGTGGCAGGAGCTTTGCTCTGGCCCCTGGATAACGATTGAGAGAAAGAGAGAGGCGAGAAGAGAAGGAGAGAATGCCACATCGGAGCAACGCTGGGACGCAGGAGCACGTCGAGCCACAGAGAATGACCGGAGAGCACGAGCCGCATCAACTAACGCCGCATAACCCTGACTCCTACCCCTTTTTCGCTTTAGCAAACCGTCGCGTTGGCGTGTCGTTGCCGCTACCAGGAGACTCAACCTCGGAGCGCGAGGGAGTGAAAGAGCTCCTAATTCGATTTCCATAATCGTGGATCCGCACTTGCATTATCGGAAAGCGGTTGTGTTTCACAAACCTTTATATAGGCTACGAGTGCCTACGATCTGATTATCCAAGCGTCGTTGCCCCCTGGAATATGATTTCTCAACGAACATGCATTCCAATCGGATCAACACCGTTCGCGATGGACCCACGAAATCATTCGTACCATCGTAGATACGCGCGTAAACAATTGAACCTGCTTGTTTATTCAGCAGACTTGGAACGAGTAGATTCGGGTGTGAAACAACAATATCGTTATACGCTCAACGAGTTCAGCAACCGTGATTATTATACACGCAGTCTAGAGAATCGGTCAGCCGTCTTCATTGAATTATTATCGGCGATAATGGCCGGCGGGGCTGTTGGGCATTCACGAAGATGGGAAATGAGCGAATTCAGTAAGGCTGAAATAATGAAAATTGAACTTTATGCCCGCGGAGGAGGCATTGATTTTCAGAGAGAGAAATCCGGCCTAGCTGGGCCGGCCGGATAATTTTACGGGATTCTGATCGAATCAATGACAATTGAAAGCAGCAAATTCATTGAACGTTTTTATTCGGAAAATCGTAAACCGTTGGGTAAACCGAGGGGGACTGGAATAGATAATAAAGCTCAGCCTGCGGAGGACTCTGCTCTTGCGGCAATGTGTACACCGCCAGGACACGACGGAGGGTGCAACATGCACGTGAAACGACTCAATCGCAAAACTATTCCGGTTATCTGATGGTGCCAACCGACTCGCGTTCGCTCGAGAATCAGCTCTCCACTGTGGCATTGAGATTTCGACGTCCGTGCGCTCTCATAGAGGGACCGAAGGGACGCCAGAGATCGCGGGATAAATCCCTGCATCGATATTCCGCTTCTCTCTACAACGATTCTGCGTTTCAGCGAAGGTAAATTTAGCAACGCATGCATCGATTCATGAATTTTCATAAGATCGGACCTCGTCAGTGCGGTTTATTTCGAAAAATTTTCGTCCCGGGACTCGTCCGCTCGGGCCGAGGGGAAATTTACTTTTCGCGAGAATATTTTTTACTTCTCGCAACTCCCAAGGGCCACATTCGGCTTCGGATAGATAATTATTTGCCGAGTCACGTTTGAGAGCGGGAAATAAAATTTCTCCTGAAATTCTTGAGCGAATACCGAGCGTATCACCATTTGTAGCGCATCGACAATTCCAAGCTATTTTTATGAGAAAGCGTGTGCAAGACTCCGGTACGGAGTGATGACGCCGCACGGCAAAGAAGGGTTTTTCCATTGTTCGCGAAACGAATAGCTTCTTGGAGTAGAAAACATTTTTTCCGCAGTCTTTCGCGGAAGAGCGGGACTATGCGCCCGCCCGCGCGTTGAGAGTAAAGTTGAAAGGGCCGCGCTGACAAAAGGGTCTGCTTCTCGCTATCTGTTTTCAGGATGACGTATACCTTCGTTGATGCGAGCGTTGATTTTTTTCCGAGAGTTCGTTCTTTGTCGTTAGGATCGTAATAAGTCAAACAGGTCTGTTAAGAGAGAGATGAACGACGCGAGGGTGGCTCTTGCAGAAGTATAATATTTCCGAGAGCTCGGGCTCGTCGTGTAGACTTGGGGTTTGCGTCCGCGTGCACTTTTGTTGCTACTTTACTGCCCTCGCAGCTCTCCTTCACACATTCCACGCTCCTCGCCTATCCGTAGAGTTCATTTACGCCGGACTCTCGTTAGTGTGAGTAGCCAAAGTCGGTGCGCGCGTCAAACAATCGTTGACTGCACACCCTCCTCGTCCTCATCGTCATTCTCTTCGGCACCTTCAATGTTGACACATATACATTCGTTCTCACACTCTTATGCTCGTCGCCGAGCTGCGAAGTGAGCTTAGTGGGAAACGGAAAATGTATCACGCCTGACGGAGCTCAAACAAAGGGTCGTCACTGTAAAAGGGGGCGAAAACCTTCCCTCTTCGTTCATCTCGCACTCCGACTCCATGTTCGATCCGAATACTCGTCGCGCGTGTGCAAATTTATCTCACACTCACTCGCGCACGCACATGCCGAACTTTGGGTTATCATTTCGAGTGCGAACCGTCCCAGCACCGCGACATTCCCCACGGCTCCATAATACTATTTGCGATCTTTTGCGCAGGAGCGCATCTGCGTAGGGGCGCAACGGACAAACCCATCCGTTGCCTCTTAACTTCTTCTCCCCGTGCAGCACCCTGCTCTCTCATACGTTGGGAAAAGCACTTTGTAACCCTGTACTTCGGATCACTCGCGATCGCGTGCAACATTAACGCGACAAATAGCCACCCTGTAATGCCAGAGGATTAGTCAGAGGCGATCGTACACATCGTAGCTTTTAAGGTTAAGGTCTACACGGGGCTCACTGTTTGGAAGGTCATTCCGATCATCGCCGTCATTTATCCGCATTTACTTGTTACCTTCGTTCCCCCTCGTTTCCCTGTGCAGTTTGAAAGCCCGCGAAAATCACGACTGCTGGGGCATCAACCCTTGTAGAAAGTCGCCAATGTAGATGGAATCGTAACAATCTTGGGACCGGTCGATTCCAATTCGCATCCAAAAACTTTTCTCCGTTGGCGCAGAAGCCAAGAAAAAGAGTTAGCAACTACCTCGGATTGCTTGCACCCGGATCGCTCTGTTTTTCCTCAATTTATTTTGCGATATGAAAGAGTTGCGTCGGTTCGTTAAAAACTTTTCGTTGGGACCAACTCGTTTCATGCTAACGCATCTTCCTCCCGGCGGCCGACTTGCCACTCCCAAACTTCTTGTCAAACTCCGCGTTTCGACGCTCTCATTTCACTGCGATGGGACTTGTTATTTCTCGTGTTTTTTCCTCTCTTAACGCCGCTACCGCAGTACCAACAGCGCAGAAAAACCAACCAAGTCCATCAAGCACAAAACTGTTGCGAAGTCCATGGACTTCGTCTCTCTTTATGAAGAGTTGAGACGGGGATTGTTTGATCCGGTGCTGGGCTCGGACAAGCACCGCACAATGATGAATCTGCAATTAAATCATTTTCGAACGATGTCATTATCCACAGATGTGCTTGAACTTCCACGTTTATTGGAGTTTTTTAAAATTTCTCGTCTTGATGGCATTGATAGACGAATATGCTGTGAAAATTGTGTCTTTACGTAGTGGATCCGCAGACTCGGATTCGATCTCTTATAATGATAATCAGATTGCATTACTAATGAAATAAAAATATTTCCTATTTGACATCTGCCATTTTAACAAATTCGAATCATATTAACAATGCTGCCTCGGGAACTGTGTCGAAGTATTCACCTAAAACAATGCTCAATAATTGAATCAATTACCTGCGAATCTTTCAATAATTTATAAGACAAACTGTAACCCGTGCACGTAACGCATAGGAATCGCACGGAATAATTTATGAACGCGAGTGCAATTTTGTCGCTCGTTCTCGTCATTGGTGCGTGCTGCCTGGTACTCGAGGAAGTTTACGATATGCACGTCAGAATTAATCTTTACGAATAAATATCCATTTTTATTGTTGACGAAGTTGATAAAAGTCCGCGATCAGGGAAGAGGAACACGCTCGTTTAGATTTTGGAGCAATTCCAATGTGAGGATTTCATCGTCGACGATCGGTATACAGCACTGATATATTTGACACGTTGCTGAATACCCGAAACGACTAAACTGCCTGAGTGTTTTAGATTGGACCTTAAGCTTATACTGTGTATATATACTTCGTATATTGCGACGTTATGTCGAAGGACAGGGCTACCGGTGAACACCGAAACCACCACAGGGAACCGGAAAGATATACGAGATGGCATAGGAATTTCATTTAATCCGAGAGGTTCCGCGAGCTCTCGGTGGTCGGCCGAGATTCGATTTATGGCGTAATCAGGATGTTCGTTGTAGTAGAGTGGAAACGAGAAAGCGAGAGAGAGAGAGAGAGAGACGGAGCGAATCAACGCACCATGGGTGGGTCTTACCGATCAGCTCTTCTTGTTGGGTTTCGTGTTTCATTTATATGTATACTTTATGAACACGGCTATTCCAATTTTTTTGTCTCTCACTTTTTCCCATTCCTATGTTCGATACAATGTTCATACACATATATCCACGTTGAGTATCATGCATCGTAGAAAGATGCTTACGAGAGGTACATATTATACTGGATATTTCTTTTCGATCTCTGCAATCTCTAATAAACGAATAAAAAGATCACGAGATAATGCTCCAATGATTTATTTCAGTATGATTCCACGTGGGTATCTTGAACGATTAATTGACAAGAGCACGAGCCTGTTGCAAACCGATGGGAGCTTTGAGCATAAATAAAAAAGGAAAGGTTGTATATCAAATGCGATTTGGATCGAGATAAAATAGAACGCGACATGAGAGCGCGCGCGTTGAAAAAAAAAATATCGTTTTTTACTTCCATTCAATGCGAAAATCTTTTTTGCAACTTTCTTCTCGTATCTTTCAGGTTGATCCTTCGTTAAAACTTTTCCATCGCAATTACACGGTTTCGTAAATATAAATTAATCATTCGATCAAAGCGTTGCTTTTCGCGGTGATTTTCATCGGAATTAGTCGATCTTCGCTGTATATTCGATTCCCTTAACGAGTGGCGCACGTAATTTATCAGGGTTAATTTGCCCGCTGATCCGTATTCAATTCTCCAGTAATGCGCGAAAGAGAAGCAACCGAGAATAACCAGTTTATAGCGCTCATGGGAATTTCGAAGCGAACGTGTAGGAATGAATTTGGGTATTACGCTTTGCGACAAGCAGCTCGGAGCTCCGTTGCACCACAGAAGTGGGCTTAAAATCACCGCGGTGAGAATCGGCATCGATGTACTCGATCCGCTTCACCGCGCATCGGTAATAAGATTGATCGATTCTCCCCTTTATCTCTGTTCACATACATCGACTGCACGCTCACCGTTGTACTACCGGCGACTCCGCAGAGGGAACGGATGAAGGACTTTTCTCTGGAATTTCAGCTCTTTGGTGCGTTCTTTAATTCTCCATGGAACTAAAGCTTCGATAGAACTCTTGTAGTATTATTGTCCACCGGGATAAAGCTTCGTCTCGTCTAGCTTCAAACAACAAGGACCATCTAAATTGACAAACAATTCTTTTCCCGTCGTAAGCCATTCTCCCGCCGGCTTTCCTCGACGTACAGTTTTTCTTCCTCCGCGGCGTCCCTCCCCCTTTTTTCCGCCTTCAGCGATTGTTTGAGAATGCTATTAAAAGTCTTGAGTTTCGCGTCTTGTTTCTATTCCGTTCGCTCCCTTTCATTTTCTTTCCCGCGGTCCCGAATCCAGAAACACTTGAAAAGAGACTTCTATTATTACAGCAACTGACGTATACAAGCGTTAAAAGTATTTCCTTCGAGAAAGAATTGTCTTTTAATACCGACTGCTATACTCTCCATAGAATAACTGAAAAGCGAAGAAGCCTTGATAAATCACGAATGAATATTCGTCGCTGCAGTCTCCGCGCCTAGTTTCATCTATATACATACATTTGTCAATTGTCGTGTTTTGTTACAGGAGTTTGTGGCTCTGTTTTTCCTCAATTCAATACTTTACTGTTATTCCCATTTTCCTTGTTTCTTCATTATTTCTCATTCCAAGTCCGTGGAATGTTGAAACTTCAGTTCACATTGAACATTCAATTGTCCTGTTCGAAAGAAGCGAAGAGTCACGATTCGGCGTGTACGGTCGAATCGACAAAGAACTCTCGAAATGCATGCATTAATATTAATTCTCTCTCATGATTGCTTCAATTATGTCGTCAAAGAGATTTTACGATTCTCGTTTCATGCACTACGAGTCGCAATACTTTTAACTTTTTTTATCACTTTTTCGTGACTGCGCATCGCCGAGAGATAAGCAATGAAAAAAAAATATATATATAAATCGCTGAGTTACTCAGTCAAAGCTTGATTATCACGAATCACCGCTTTCCATCGGATAAATAGGCCCTCTTAAGAGACAAATGAATATTTATCGTTACTGGAATACGAATACATTTTTCTCGTCGAGTCATCGAGTTTTATTGGATTTAGGACGCTTTTCTGTCTCCTCTTAATACTTAACTTTTCCCCTTTTATGTATTACTTCTAGGCATTTCCTTTCAGCCCTCTACTCTAGTCGCAATTCGTCCGTGTCCAGCTCTGCCATCTATATATCCTCCGGTAAAGTGGATCAATTAGTTCGTACGACGAGAGAGTCAAATGAAGACTAACGAGTTGTGCGTTCTGAGTAACCTCGACTAAATTTTTTCTCGAGTTTCTTCGCCGCCCATTGGATTCCTTTTAATCTTTTTCCAACTTTTATTTCTCGCTGCTCTCGGGGCGTTTTTCCGAGTCTGCCATTGCGCGGCTATCGAGAGTATATGTTTTAGCCCCGGGACTAAATAAAAGAAGCGCGCATAACGATGCTAAGGATGGAGAAAGGGAGGGGGTGACATCGTTGAAAAAAGATCCACCAGGAAGAATAAAAAAGCGAGGGGCGAATGTTCGAATTAACGAAGTAAGTTCCGCGAACGCAGTCTGATCGCAAAGGAATCAATTAAAGGCTGACCTGTGATTAAATTAGCAAGCAAATCGAAGGAAAAAACAAAACGTAGGAACCGAATAATTAGGCGGAGACGTGTAAAAAGCGTAGTCTGCCGTTTCCACTGCGAACAACCGCGCGTTGGGTTTCACCGCCCGAGAAATAAGCCCCGTCCAAATCGTCCGCGAATATGAGAGCTACTGCAGGCTCAACCGAGACTGCGTGCTCTTTCGCAGATCACAAGAAAATATCATCGATCGAGATCCGTATTATTCGAAGCAAAAAGAATTCCAAGGAAACGAGCGAGACCCCGATCCTCTAAAACCGACCGACGACACGACCAAAGATTGTAATACGCGTGTATTGACAGTAGGAAAAAAATTGGTCCATGTTCCGCCGACGATGACGAGATAAAAGTCTCGCCAAAGGTAATCAAGCGCGGTACGCGTCGAGTATGCGGAAATGTCTCGTGTGAGGCTCCCAAGTGTACGTGCTCCGGAGAAGAGTGGATTCATCACATACGTATACATACAGAAATATACACTTGTAAACGTGTATATCTATGTAGAGAATTGGTTAATGCGAAGGAGAGACGGCTAATGGGTGTCAGTGACAGAAGGAAAAGGATGTCTCGATGATCGAGTGTCGTCGATGCAGGTTAGGCTGGACATTGATCGATAGGACGAGCCAAGAGATCGCGGCTTGAAGCGACCAGAGAGACTTCGCATCTCTGACTGATCGGCATTCCTCCGCGCCTCACTCGAATCCAGAGTTCATTTGCTCGCGAGTTTTCGATCTATACGTTTCGTCTCTTTTCCCCCTTATTGTACATTGTCGTTTTACAGCCTCTCGAGGTGAGAAACTATATCGAGCGATTATAATTTCGTATTTTTTTCTGCTCAGTACGTTTCTTCTCTCATTTCGCAGGTGTACAAGGAGAACGAATTATACACAACGGATGTCTGGAGCACTTTAATACACGAATAAACGCCCGATTCTCTTTCCCCCTTTCCGCACCCCTGATTCATTTTGCACTTTGTTTATATCCCTTGGCTCGATCAATTTATTCAATTCCATTCTTCGATTCGCGACTCGCTCCCAAGCACTTTCTTCATTCTTCGTAGCCGCTTGAGTCTTCGCGGGCTTTCATTCTCTCAGCTCACATTGTTGTTGTGTTTCGTGTACAGCGGAACAGCAACGCACTCGTCTATAGGCACTGGAGCGAAGTCGAGTGGAGCGGGGTAGACAACGCTCCTCTCTCCTCCTTCGACCGTAAGGGCTTTTGTCTCCCCCGCAGAAACGACTCACTCTACATCCGCGCGAAACAATTCTTAACAGCGTATAGCATCCACGAATGTTAACCTACACTTTCTCGGATCCGCGATCAAACTCGTTCCGCGAAGCTCCCGGGACACAAATGTTTTCCACGCGATTTCACGCGTTTCCTCGTAAACGGTCTCCCTCGACAAATGCACCCTAACGACACTTCGATCATTTCACCGATTATCGCTCCTGCTCCTTTGTAATATTCAATATCTATATGTCTACTTTGAGCATCCGTAACACTGAGATTCGTGTTCCCTCGGGATCATATTTCAGTCCATGAATATTCTCCTATATACGGTACAATCGTCGCTGGAAATTCCAGGGAGGAGAGGGCCCTTCCTATTGTACTCGTCGAATTAATAGATTCCATTGATATCGTTTCACAGTAAGCGCAGTTTCGCTCCGTACAAAAGTTTTGTCCTCCTTTCAAATCAAATCAATATTGAATCTTTTTCCTAACCGATTTATACTCGTTTCTGTTCGGAGTCCAAATATTTATGTGCTATAATGTACGGCGGCAATGCAAATGTATTTTCATTGGTATACGCGCGTTCGAGCGAAAATTCCGTTGAGCTCGCTGTGATTCTTTATGGGAAAGAAGTTGTGTAAGCAGCGTCATGTCTTCGTGGTTTATCGCCGGGGGGTAGCCCGCGGTGTTATTTACCGTCGATGTTATAATTAACGCTTGCCTCAAAGGCCTCGGGCAATTTACGTGGTTGCCAGATAAAACAGGCGTTTGCTGTGCTCTCTCATTCTCTCTCACACTTCGTTTCTCCTCGTCCATTTCTTGTACTCTTTCCTGTTTTCCGACGGCTTTAATTCGTTCGTTTTCGCAACTTTTGCCTCGCCGGGGCGACTGTTATTTTCCTTCTTGCATCCGGCCCGCTCTCTCCATCGCTTTTTTCTTTATAAATATATTAGATTCGGCGACGAGAGTACCGTGGAAGTTGGCGTTCTTTCGTTTCTTTTTATTTTTATTTATTTGTTTTGTTTTTTTTTTTTTTTTTTTTTTTTTTTAAATAATGGAGACAAAATTTATTGACTGGAAGCGAGTATTTTCACTCCACATTTTTCAACGAGACACGGAACGGAGCCTCGCTCCTTTTTTCACGTTTTTTTAAAAGTCTTTCTCGGTCGTGATTGGCGCTTTTTTCAACGTCTTCCTCGTTCTTGCGAGAAACGATCAATCTCTGTCCCGGAGAGCGATGGAGAGGCGAGTGACGAACGTGGATTAAGGTGAGCCCCCAATGGATTTAACCCGGACGCGCTCCAATGAGGAAATCTTTCGTGTCGATCGCCCCTCGACGATTCAACTTCGTCTTGTCACCAGCCTTAATATATTGTAAATTTTACGATGTATTGCCAGTCGTCACAATACTCTACTTCGAGTCCTCCAATCTCGGGTTTTCTGTCAAATTACATCAGCAATAAGAAGATTTCCATTCGAAACAAAATATTTTTGATTGTCCGATGAAAATTATCAAAATGAATTGATTCCGCGGGAACGTAACGGGCAACGGTAGATTTCTTCGCCGAACGGTGGATAACGATATGCGCGCTGGTAGATGAATGACGGAAGTGAGTGTCGAAAGAAGCAGGAAGGAATCGAAGGGCGAGATAACGAGAAATGGAGAGGATTGCAAAGAGGGGAAGCTTATATTAAAGAAGAAGACCGAAATCGAGATTAATCGATGTTGATTGAAACGATCGTGGAAGCACATAAATATATACATATCAGCGTTTGTAAAGTCTAAGACCCCATGGCTTTTCTCTTCTTGGAAATGTTACATTGGGATACCCTGCCAGTGTTGCTTTCGAAAAGTCCTTCGTCAGCTTTGGACAATTTCACGAAAGAACGATCACTCTCATCTTCGACGATCATACGAGAGAGAGTCTGCCTCCAAGATAGAATCGTCTTATTCCGTGGACGGTGAAGACGAAGATGAAAAAAAATGTATTCTTGCAATTTTCATTCCCTTTTCGTCGGGCTTGAAAGAAACGTCTACCATTCAAAAAAGTGCTTCGTCTGCAAATTTATTTGTTCGGCTAGGCAGCACCGAAGTCTATCATTGCTTGTGAAGCTGAACAGGAAGATCTTCGACAGCCATATTTTTCAAAGCGCCAAAGGACTCCAAGCACCGTTATTATGTCATTTTCATCATCGCGTTTCATCGCAGTTAGTTAAAAAAAAAAAAAAAAAAAAAATTGTTACAGCGAGTAATTGATTCGCTCTCAATAAAGAAGAGGACAAAAATCATCGTCGCCGGTCCACCGAGAGCGCAGATTCTTACGTACGTTACTTTGTTAAAAGCTTATTCGCTGCGAGGGCAAAAACTTGGAGCGAACGAATCTCAACGCGAATCTTCTTCGCAGGTACCCGCGCGTGAAGCACACCTCGGAATCCTTTTCTATATACGTATGACGCCGAGTCCGCGAACTCGTCGAGGTCGCAGAAAAGTTCGTGGGCTTGCTGCTCATGCGGGGATGAGACAAATATCCACTCCGAGAGAAAAATGAAGTCTGGAGAGGGAAAAAAATGATGACACGTCAGGCAGAGAGCATGCGTGGAAAAGAAAAGCATCAGAAACGCGAACGCCCGTTGCTACTATGCGAGGCCGCAAACGTATCTCTCATATTCTCGGGGAGACACCTGGACGACCGGAGATATATGAGCGCACTTTACCGGGCAGCAAAACCCCGGCTCCGCGTCCGATGGATCTCCAAAGGTGCTCAACGTGTATCTGTGAACTCACTCAGAACCAGATAGAGAAAAGTTTTAATAAAGCATCACTCATCGTTACCGGATAAAGGCGCAAAGAAAAACGTCGGAATTTCAGGAATACAATGAAATCTTGCGAGTTCTCTTTTATTTCGACGTGCCATTAGACAGAGAGGGTAATACAACGTTTTCAGTACGATTAAATAATCTTAATTAATCAATCGGTGGGGAATCGCTTGAACGCACGAGTGCAAGGATATTTCATAGCAAACACTGAACTTGAACTATCATACTCGAAAAATCTTTATCCATAGGAATTCACTGCGAGTTTAGAGGGAGAGACTAGCCTCGTTTTCCTTGCCGCACAGTTTTTAGAGGAAAACATTTTTTTTTTGTTAACACGAGGCAAAAGTACTCTGGGTTTTGGTCGTGCCGGATAGACGCGGGCAACAAATAGCTCGATTACAAAAACTATGATCGCGAATCTCATCCCGAATCCGCGTCACCAGCGTCACCCTTTTCATTGGCATTTAACGCGCGTGAATTCACGAAGAAAAATCGATTACTGCCACATTCTCGGAGACCAGACGCATCGTACTGAGAACTTGGCCTCTGACTTCTGGCTTCCGATGGTCCATTTTTTCTAAGCATATTTTTCATGAGAATTTGAGCAACCGGTTTTGCAGACATGTGGAGCTTCAATTTGACAGCTTCTTTGATTAGAAATTGTCTTCTATTTACGCAGGCAATCGATGAGTTCCGTAGCCCACTTCATTCGGACATTTACTCGCCAGGATGTTAAAAGGAACGAAACGTCCTTCGAAAGTTGGTTCGTCGAAAAGATCGATTTCATTTTCACGTCCATAGAGAATGTAATTAGACTCGATAAGGTCACGTCTGTTATTATAACGTTTGGATTACGGATTTGCATGCTCAGTCGAGCAGCCAACTGTCCTTGGTACAGCGCTTGAATAACTATAACGAAGCTCAACAAACAGATTACATATATTCTCACGCTCAGGTTATTCGGCCATTTGACGGAGCAGCCGTTGCGGATGATGGCGCGAAAAGAATTGAGCGCTGCTACAAGGAAGGATTGGCGCAGCATATACTTCAAGAAAATACTGGTAATTATTTCGTTACGATAAGTACGCCGATCCTCGAAGGGCGATCAATGGATGTTATCACTTTCTCCCATTGTGACTCATGTAATCCGTGTACTGAGTTACCGCAAACAGTTTTTCACTACCCAGCATGTTCCATGGTAATTCTGGCATGTTTGATTGTACAGCTCTCCGTAAAATGACGTCACTCCGACCGTCGATCAAATCCGCCATCTGACCGTGTCCCTTTCCATCTTCATCGACATATCCATAAGTGGAGTTCACTCGACACATCATCATTCTGAATTTTATGTTCATGGACCGTGCGAAAATTCGCAGTTGTTGATTGGTCACGGGGAACGGAGATAATTCGACGTTTTTGGTAGGGTTCACGTGGACGTAACCCTTGGGTATAGTCGTGCGGACTTCGTATCCACCAGCATCTATCGTTTGGTCGAAATCGATATTTTCGCAAATATCCACGTTTTCAATGTACTTTCGTACGAAAAGAGTCCACGGATGATTGTTTATTCCTCGCGTGGTTCGCTCAAATTTCCAAGGAGCTGGAGCGTAGTTGGTATAAGGATCGAACATGTAAATCAGCGGTCGCTCTCATTACCGCGACTGCATAGAAATTTCACTTTGAGAATGTCCATCATCCGTGCTGTCCACAAAAGTTGAAAGGCTTCGGAATAGTCTGTTTCTTCATCGGATGAGTGCAACACGTAGAATTTAGCTAAGTGATTCCACCCCCCAGAATTTTTTGTCCGAAAAAGGATCTTTTTAAATCGAAGCGGTGACGAGGCAGTGATCGCGAACATCTGAAGTCTGTACCGAGACATTTCCGTAACGACGTCACTTTGCCCGGATCTTTCGTCGCCGTCGATAAAAATCAAGCTCATGTCACCGTCCGATGACATCAAAGTCATGAAAGACTCAGGAAAATTCCCAAACGCCCCAACAACTTTGAGGTGTTTTCGTAATGGAAGTCGGCAAAGACAGGGTCCAAATTTCATAATTATGATCCGAAATCATGCGAGAAAAACTGACGCCTCCGTAAACATTTTGATGAGATTTCCATATTTATATGAAACGCGTCAGAGATAATAAAGCGTGCGTGTTCCAATTTGAATGAATAATAAAACATATAGTATATGCGTGGAAAATTCGATCGCAACAGGACGTCGTATCTGGCCTCGATTCATAAATCATGAGAAAATTGACGAACAAAGAGGGTAAACGATGGGGTTGATATTGATAAAAAGATTTTTAATTAGCTTCATTCCCGAGAGAGCGATCGTTCGAGTGACGCGATGTACGCTAGCGCGTTGTGGACGCCGCTTGAAATTGCGAAAGAATCAAGAATAGAGGGGGAGATAGTAGCGGTATTTATCTTGCTTTATGGGACGAAGCAGCCCCAGGCCCACGGACATAAATTAAACAAGCCGGTGGAACGAAAACGCGTGTACACCCCGTGTGCAATAGCCCCGACACCGGAGTAAGGGTGTCCCGGATTTTCCTCCCGCTCGTTTTCCCATTTTGCCTTTTATTAATTTACACTTTTTTTAACCCCCTACCCTTGGCCCATTATTGCACTCTCTCGTGTCCCTTTGTTTATGCCTTTTTGTTTTTTACTTCAGTAAAATTTAGCGAAAGAACGACTGGAGCACACACGGTGCCGCCTCGGGCTCCCCCCGGCACGCGTTACAATTTTCACACTTTTATGGATGCAAGAACGGCGTCGTTTAACTAGTGTATGAGCTCTCGTTAGGAAACACCGCAACATGCACCCGAAACTCGTAAAGCCTTCGTATAATTGCCGAGGAAAACTGCTGCTTGCGCTACTGAAATGTTGCAAAATGGGTTTTAACCTGTGGGGCTATGCTGCTAACCCTTCTAACGTTCAGACCAAAGTATTGAACCCGCGAAACCAATATAAAAACAAACAATTCTATATACAATTATTTATATATCGCGATTCAGGAAAATAATATGAAAGAATGAGGATCGAAACAACATTGAGAGATTCTTCAAAATTCCGATGTTTCTAGGAATAGTTGGAAAATATGATTTATCACAGGAGCTCATCGAGACACTCGTTATGCCATTATTCTTCGCAATTTATCGCCAATCATTTTCTTTTTTTTTTTAATCTCCTACGAAACTCTCAGTCACCGAGTCAACCGTTAACCGACGTACCACGAGGCAGTGGATTCTCTCTCTCTCTCTTTTTTTTTTTTTATCACATATCAATAACTGTATACACGCGAGATTCGCGGTTGTCTCGTCTTTTACGGTCGCACGCTGTGAATTTATCGACGAAGCTAACTCCCGCATCAGCCGTACTCGTGCCAACGTTAAATGCGTGCCCTCGAGTACCGATACACTTATATACCGGCGGACTCGTTTAATACTTTTTTTCTTTCTCTTCGGATACATCATTTATTTTGTTTTATTTTATTTTATTTTTTCATTCACTTTATTTCGCCTTTCTCGGTTTGTCCCTTTTGGGTATCTTACTCGACCTGGCGCGTGTTTGAGCCTCCCACGACTTTTGTCTCCCGCCACGACATGGCCGAGAGTCTGGAGACATCGGATCCGAAGATGGGCACTGAAATGATGAGACGCGTTTCGTATTGTTGGCAAAAAAAAAGCTTCGGTTCGAGACTCCAACTCATGAGATAGTGAGCGAGCTATTTATCGCGTGAGAAGCAATCGAGACATTTCTTCGGTTTCTACTTTTATTTTGTAAGGTGAAAAACAGTCGCGTATCTTCCAAAATGGTTGCATTTGTCGTGGATGTATTTATTGGAGCGTGCTGTACTCATTACACATTTATGAAAAAATAATGAACGCGAGGCGGAAGAACGAAATGGTGAAAACGGAAATTGCTTTTACGATAATTGTAACAGGTCTCCGAGGCGTATAAAAGTTTGAAGCACCGCCCGCTCGTGAAGCCAGATTTAAATGCTCCATAAAAAAATAGTCTCCAAATAAAAGTAAGGAGATAAAGAGATCCGAAGGAGATTTTGGTCTTCTCGGACGTTCCGGGAATTATAATACGACGGCGAGGTGAAAAGAAGAATACTCGGAATTTAAGCCAGACAGAGGGTTGGGGTTGTTTGTGAGGGGAGAATACTCGAGAAGATTTGCCGATATCGAGAAGGGTGCAAAACTCGTTGTCATCAAGCCGCAGTCTTCGTGCTTTTTGACCCCTCAAATCTGCCCTCTTTTTCATCAACCCCTTCTTCTTTTTCGCCTTCTTCGAATGCCGAAAATAAAAATAAAAAGGAAGGAAGAAGAAAAAAAAATAAATAAGTGGCGATACTCGAAGAGGGAACGATCGAAAGAGTGGGGGCTAAAAGGGGAAGATTGTACAGCGAGAGGCATCGCGAGCTGCATACGAATTAGTGGGCGTTTTCGCCTGATATTAAAAGTCGCCGGGCGAGAAACGATTCCACGGAGACATCGAGCCCGAACGTGGCTTTATCGCCGAAACAAATGCTCCCTGAAAAAGACTCGAGTGCGTCAAGATCGGAGTACAGGAGCAAAGAGAGAGCAGGGGCGGGGGGAAGAGACAGCACGGGCATGAAAAAAGTGAAAGAGAAAACGAGAGATAGGGAGAAAGCGCGAGCGTGACAAATTATATTTCCGTGTGACATTGCGGGAACGCCGCGCGAACGTTTCTCGCGGTGACGCCGATTCGAAAGATCCGATTTTGTAAAGTAGGCGGAACAATGAAACCAATAACCTACGCAAAAAGCTCCCCCATAAATTTCCATGTGCAAATATATTTACGCATCTATCGTCAAGTCGGCCGCTATGAAAAAATCACGATGAAAATCGCACCCCTTTTTGATCAAAGTGTTTGCTCAACTCTAGAATTTATATCGAATACGGCATTGACACGCACAACCGAGTTATTACGAGCCCATCGATCGCTGTATAACACTTCGTTCAGCTTTAAAGGGAAGCAAGGATCTCTACGGAGAATTGACCGGAAAGTCGGATTGCTATTTTGATAATTTACACTTTTTCGAGAAAGTAAGACATTTTTCTCGATTGGTAGGTAAAATCTGCGTGAAAATCCGGGATAAACGTTTGACCGAATTTTTTTTATGGCTGATAATAGGATAAAATCCTACGTGAAATCTCGGTGACGTTCGTCTGGAGAGGGGAAAAAACGTAAGTGTCTCGTGGGATGAGACAAGTGTCAACCCCTATTCCAGAAATCCCGAAACGATTCGTCTTCTTCACTGGATCTCGTTGCAATCTTTCTATACTTAAATTCCATATATATATATCTGTATACAAAAATGGATACAGCGGTAAGCGTTTCGCGACAATTTCCCAAGACTATTCTTTCCTTTCTCCGAATCTTATTTTCCTCTTCTCTTACGATATGACTCTGAGATCCGACCTTAAATTGGATGTACGCTGTTATAAAGTTTGAGGTTCCGCGCATTCAACGAAACTGTATTGCTAAAACCCTACAGGGATGAAAGAAGCTTTCGGCATAGTTTGCCGGGGTGATTTAAGGTTATCGAAAGGGCGTGTTAACGAGGTCGAATACATTCGTAGGGCGTGGTGCGCGGTAAGGGTCGTTCTCATCTTCTTCGTTTTCATGAAGATTTCACTCGATCGATGTTATTTATTTTCTATATATGTGCTGGGACTCGATTAAACCGAGATTTAATGGGATATGTGCGTGACCCTTTTTGTCATCGATCGAAAGACCACCGTTCAACAAGTGTCACTCGAGCAGTTCGAATATAATTAGTTGTGTGTGATTTCTCGTTTTTTTCTCCTTTAACCTCCGTCATGAAAGGTGAGCTTCGTTGGCAAGGCTTTTTTTCAAACCATTAGCGAGTTCCACATTCAGCGAGTTTTTGTCAATTCGACAATTTGCATTCTCTCAATTGAGGCGTGCCAATTAGTAATATTTCTTCGTAGCTCACCCGAATAGTCTGCACCACCCGGTTTCTTCGCTCGGAGGGTTAAAAAAAAAAAAAAAAAAAAAAAAAAAAATGGGAATATATTTAAAAGAAGGACGAAAAGAGGGAAGTTTTAAATTTGGATCGTATTAAGAAACACCGGGATGGGTTATTAGCGAGTTGCCACGAGAGCGAGCGCTTTAATATCTCACTTTGGCGACGAAGAATTTTTGCATTAGGCGCCAAAGCTTTGAGAACTTACAGCGTAATGTTGCACCACATTTATATATATAACTCGGTCTCATTTTGGTGGTACTTGACGTCTGAGACGACACGACACTAGGCTTTGAGAGGGACAATTAAAATATCTCTCGCATAGTCGAGAACGACGTAAGAGGATGAGCGACGATCGTTGGCTCGCAATGAAAAGGGCGAGTTCATTCAGCAGGAGCGAATATTTTCTCGCCTTTGTAGCCTCCAATCTTCGACGTGCCACACGATAAATGTTCGTTTTCATATTTATGTGTACGTTGTACGTTGCGCGTATATATGTCAGTGACGAGTCGACATGGTTGCTCCGAACACAGCGTCACTGACGCTTCGGAAGAAAAAAAAAGAAAGGGAAAAAAGAAAACACAACGAAAACCAGACCGAATTTCTGTGGCGCGTCTCCGAAGAATGTCACGAGAAAGACGGAGAGGCTTGTACCATACAGAAGAGGAACGACACACTTTGAGGAATGGCAAGCTAAAGGAAATGAGAAAACGACGCACGAGACCGAGTGATAAAAAGTGCGAGAAAAGGAATGGCGAGGGAGATACAGAGGAGGCAAATTTATCTAGTAGATTAATTCTCATTTGGCCGACTTAATAAATAGCCATTTCACCAACGTCTTTTTGCGAACAGCAGCATAAGGAATAATGATTTAACGACGAGAAACTTGCGATTTTCTTGATCGACGACCTCGTCGTGGGATGTCGAGCGTCTCGAAGCGTAGAAAGCTAAACGATAGAAATCGTTTACGCACGTTACATCGAACCCCGGAGGGGAGATGATCGTGTGCGAAATTGAGTGAAAAAAAGTACATTGCTGCACCCAAAAAAACATTCGGAAGTAACGCATTCGGAGCAGGATGAAGTTTTCTTCTATCGAACGACCCATTGCACCGGAGACTCGTGTCAGGATCTTGATTTTTTTCTTCTTCTTTTTTTTTTGTTTTTCGAAAAAAGCGATGTGAGAGATAGAGTTGACCATGTCCCAGGTGTGCTTTCAGAGATTTCTATAGACTCATGTAACTCACGGATCACATTGGTGACGATCCTATCTACACCCGATTTACCTGGAAACGAAGATAAATTTGTTTTTTCCTCACTCACGAGCTCCTCGGGCTCCCCAGAGAGTATGGAAAAACGAATATAAGACTTTTATATACGTGGAACTCGTGCACGAGAGGAAAAAATCTCTCGACCGTGATATATACGAATGAAACGCTCGTGTTACAGGAAAAGTTTAATTGTTTGCCTTCTCGAGGGTACTTCCCAAGGGAGCTTTCAGTCAAGGCGCCATAATTTTCGCTCATGATCATCGCGGTTCATATATATTGAAAATCCGGATCAACATTCGATGATCGGTTGAATTTTTATCATTTTCGAACGCTTATCGGCGCGATTATTGAACGCGGAAAGCAGTCACGCAATTTGTGCGTGACTGCTTTCCTTTCAGTCCCTTTTTTTCGTTCAATTTTTTCCCTCCGAGACTTCCATCGCAGACACTCTTCAGGGGATGAAAACCGCGCAGGAAACTTTGTTTCGACAGTTGTTTTTCAGTCATGTGCACATACTACGATAAGAATTTGAGTTAGGGTCACTTCCGCTTGTCCATATGTGGAGAGGGAACGGAAAGTAGTCGGAGCGAGTTTTGCTCAGTTCCGCTTTTTCTTCTTTCGAGTTGCGTGTCAATTGCAATTCTCTCTCTGGCGCCAGAGCCACTTTTTCCTCGCGGATTTTCATATCACGCAACCGGTGTAATTTAGGCCGGGGGGCTTGATTCGCTGAGCAGCGATTCAGCATACGTGGCTTCCCGAAGGGAAGTTTGTCGGAAAACTTGATTTCAATTCATCGATTCTAATTGCCGGGCAAGATAATCTCAGCTGTTCGCAATGTTCTTTGCCATTTTTTTTACTGCTCCTCGTTGTGACGTGGTAAAAACCTAGCAAGAGAGGAACCGGAGAGAATTTACAGTAGAATCGTTACATCGCGCGCGAGCTCGCGAAGACAAAAAATAGCGCGGTTTGGAATTTCGCTCGAGAAACGTGGACACGCCGCGAGACTTTTTTCGACGCACGGGTCCATTTCATTTTTTCGTACGGTGCGCTGATGCGGGGACTCTCGGTCGTTCTTTGAAGTCTTTTTCGAATAAACGAATGTAGACGGCAGACCAGATAGCGGGTGCAAAATGAGTTTTGGACTGTTGACACGACTCGAGTTACTTTTGTGGTATTTTGTACACACCCATTGTTACTTCCGTGGTTATATGTTATGATTATGAAAAATTTGCTGAAAATTGTCATGAATTAATTGATATATTATTTCTTATTTTTTTTCATGGGCGTTGAGTGCCATTTCATATCCTAATTATGCTCGGATGTGTAGACCGGTCAAGAGAGAAATTTTGAGTTGGGAGCTCGACGCGGTGAATCAGACGTTGGTCGAGGGAGTAAATAAGTGAGACCGCGTCATTCCGGTGGATCGTTGCACTCCTTTTGTTTCTGTTGGTAGCGTGCGAAGGCCAGAAGAGGTGGAGGAAGAAACGAGAGTGAAAATAAGAGTTGGAAATGGAGAAAGAGCTTGAGAGAGAGAGAGAGAGAGAGAGAGTGCGATGAGAGAGTGGCGAGTAATTTATGCATCCCTCGGCCAGTTTCACGAAGGCAGAAAGCGTTTTAACCCCTCGGAACGATGTGCACGTCTAGGATTGTAAATATATAAATAATGCGAACCGCAGCATTTGAAATTCAGTGTATTCCGTCTTTTTTATAGTTTAAATATTTTTTCGATCGTTATTCTCTCGCTATTCAGAGTCTCGGCTCGAGTACTTTGAGTTCGTCGAGCGACAAAACGAACGCATGCACACGACGCACGAAATCTCTCGTACTTTATCTGGCGGAATAGCAAGAAACGGGGGCGGTTGAGAGACGAAAATATTTTCGATTCCTTTTATGCTTTAATCACACAAATGTGTGATTCTGTCCGCGGCTCTGCTCGTTTTTGCGAAAGATATCTTCGGTCCTATTGGCGAGGATATTCAACGGAAGCTCCCACATATATAACGCCGGAAAATCCACGCTCCTTTGTTTCCACTTTAGCCCGGGTGGCAGACTCGTAAGAGAGCGAGAAAATAAAAAGAGAAAGAGAGCAAGAGGGAGAGAGCGAGTGGTCGTGTTCGCTTAGTTCAGATACGCGATAAATATCGCCTACGCGGGTACCGGTCCTCGGGAATTTGCGGACAGAACATCCTGAGGGAATAATATTCCCCTTTGTGCGAAACCGCGTCCGTGGGTTAGCTTTAGTTATACATTTTTCTATATCTACATCTATATTTCTATCGTACAGCATAATAGTGGAAAAGCTATCTGTTTGAAAGTCGGAGATCACACTGCCGTGTGTAAATCGCCCCACAATGTAGCAAACTGAATTTTTCCTTCGGATAACGAATGTATATTCTCGTACACAAACGCGAAATTATTGTATTATATCCAAACACGGTGAAAAACGAACGCGCAAATACTTCGTCAACGAGTAACGAAGTATTATTCTCACGAGAATAACGTCCGTTCTCGTTCGCCGCTGTCTTTTCTCTCATTTTCGTTCTATCCCTCACGCGGTATCAAACCAATACTAAAATTTTTGCACGTTGTTTATTCCTGGCCAGAAAGCCATGAAAATTGCGTTATAGAATTTTCTTGTATTGAAAGAACAAGCTCGCGGGACCGAGTTTATCTCTCGCTAGATTTACACCTTTCTACCATTTTATTCTCTATGCTCGTGATTTAATTTTTTTCAGGCTTCTTTTATAAATATGTTTTACTGGACAAAAATGTGTTGACCATTTGTCAAAAGCATCGTTCAGTCGTGAAATGCTCGAAGCTCTTGCAATTCACGGTTCACGCGCGTCGTTCGACCATTCGTGAATTTTATCTGCAACGCGGCGACGAGCGTTTCACGCAATTTTCCAAAAACGAACATTCCGATTCCGAAAATAATCATTAGCTTTTAATCGATATGTTCAAAACGAAATTTCATAATTAACAAAAATTAATATCACAGTACAGCATTCTTGGCTGAGTTTTACCAGCCGTAAAAAAAAAGAAAAAAAAAAAACAAATAATTGCATCAATTTAAAAGCAATTTCTATGAAAATAAGGGTTTGAGGGCGTTGTGATAAAGCTGTAATAATTTTGCAGCTCTATCGTGTGTTTCGTGTCAGAATACAGTAGACAAAGAATAATGAAAATTGTTTCAAACAACTTTGACGCTTATTACGAATTTTACAACTGTTTCTATGGTCTAGAAAATAACCCACGTAGTGAAAGTACGACTCGTGAAATTATTTATTACCCATTTTCGTTGGCGGGCTGTTGAATTAGTGTTGTTTTAATGTGTTACAGCACGGAGGCGAACGTTTTAGGCGGTAAATATGAAAGTGCATCGGGAATGTTTGTGTATGCGATGTGTAGAGACTTCTGTAACTGTGTGTGGGTTCGTTAGCCTTGTACACGAGGGTAAAGCTACGCAGAAAGCGCATCCAACAACCTATCGTCACGAGAATTCGTAGTGGAGTGTTGGGTCAAATCTAGCAGGTTTATCCCTCTATAAAAGCCTTGGCAAGCACGCTACTCCGCTAATTACGAGCAACGCTTTGGCTCTTTTCGGGTTTCCGGATGCGCTGCATATTTCAAGGATGTGGAATTAAATCCGTTCGGACTTTCGTACTTTTCATTGCTCTTTACGTTTTAAACGGAGTAAACAAAAATATTATTCGCATGAACGAACGCATAAAGTTTTCAAACTCTAACAGACTCGGAACGATTTCCTTTTCAATTGGTCGTCTTCAGTTTTGACGTTGTTTAAAAAAAAACTCGGTCGTCATAGTTTATCTTGAAATACACTCGAGCGTTTGGATCGATTCACAGATTTACCGAGCCGCGCGATCTCCATCCGCGTTGAATCGTTTCACAATCTATCGCAATGAAAAAGATGATTTCCATGCGAATAATAAAGCTGATAGATGACTAGAAAATCCGATCGTATTTTAGCCAGTATCATCGTTGCAAGGCTGCGCGGCTTTCCCTTTTCCCATCATATACTCCACGTACAGAGTTTAATAACTATGTCTGAAAATCGCTTCTGATATAATGACGCGTGGATAATCGATTATAGATTATTATCCCTGAGCGATGCGTTATCAGAATCCTTCGTGGATTAGTGAAGATTGAATGCGGTGAATCGGTGACTAAAGTTATGGCGGGTACACACAACTATTCATGTGTATCTTGAGAATGGTATACATATATACGAGCGAGGATGAATGTATAATGTGGCTGGTGTGTGTATATATGTGTAGGAAGAGCGGAGGGATATAAAGCCAAGTTATCGTTGACTGTCGGACTACGGAGGTAAGCTCTATTTAATCCGCGAGCGGCTCCGCACACAAATACGCAAATACACACGTATACAGGTGGATTTTAGCGCTATCCTAGGGATAGACTGACACATAGATAAGTGCACGGAAACGTAGACCGGGGGAACGGTCCAAGTTTGCGGACGTCGCCGCATCTTGAGTTTGAAGGATTCGGCAATGGTTTGTGCGGCGCCATTTTGCTACAAGCATAATAAAGCTCGAGGACGAGGAGTTATTAGTAAAGCGCTCGTCTCTCTTTCTCTCTCACTCTCGGCTAGCTCCGTACACGAATCGATGGGTCCAGTGATAGGAAGGAATTCTACGAGTTGAGTCATATAAGCTTACGCCCTTTTGTTTACAAGCCGTCACCATATCATAACGGCCGCTGAAACCTCCATCAGGTCCATTCATAGCCCGGTCGTTCGGTCAGCAACTTTGAAATTACATTGGCTAACGAGCGGGACAGTTTGCCGAGCAATAGCTGACCGCATGCTTCGAACGAATCGCTCATCTCGTCCTCCGCCTCAACCACCTTCACATTCCGTTCATCATTTTCTCCTTTCTACCCTTCTCAAATAAAATTTTCTCTCCCTACGTCTATCCCACCTACGATCGAGTCCCATGTTTCATCATTAACAGTCAACTGTGTCCAACTTTCACCTCGTTCAGTTGCTCCATATTCATATTGCTATCATTCTGTTGTGTCCCTTTCACTCCTATATTCGGTTGAAAGATTCGAAGTATTTTCCTACCATCATTCGAAATTGAGGGGCTCGTATCAGAGCGTATCACTCTTACCGTTTAAACCTTCGAACTTAGATCGAACCTGCATACCTGAAAAATTGCGTTCTTCATAGAGCTTTCAAGTATATTTTAGGATTCCGCAAAATCTATTTTTTCTCTAGAGAATAATGAACATTTTTTATCCGCAACCGATCGTGATAGCGATATTGCAATTCTGGCTCTTTCACATCCTCTCATGAAAATCTTCAGTCGGAGCAACTATATTTTTTTGCAATACACTACTTATGCATGCATCGCTGTACATGAAATTCTCTCTCTCTCTCTCTCTCTTTCTCTTTCTTAGCTTGTATATACAACGCGTGCATATAGCTACCTCTGAAATACACGAGGAAGAACGAGAAGCACGGTCAATGGGGAGCACGGGTCCGCGTTTTCTACGGCTTCCTCGCGGTCCGACCGAACAATTAAACGCTCTGGCAACGTCACGATAAATCGTGGCTGGCTGGCCGTATAGCGAGGTACGATGTACCAGCGTCTTTCGTTCTTTGAGCTATGTACATAAGTATATATCATTTGGTGGTTTGTATTATATGCACATAGACGGCTTGGTATGTACTCGCGTGGAGGAGAGAACTGAGTGCACCGATATAATACGTAAGTTTACTTACACTCGTGCAGTCTTAGCATTTAAAGTCTTTGCAATAAGTTAGCTCGATTCTCTATAGTTACAGAGCCCTGCCAAGCGTATGGACAGAGCCGAAGAGTAAATGCTCCAACGCTATATCAATATACTTGCACGTATTCACGAACATCATGGCACTGCTTTAGCTTCCAGGTTGAATGCGTTTCATCGAGGTACGGGCTTTTCAAGTACACGGAGAAAACCGATTCGTTTTGTATACTTGTTTTAAAGAATTTTCAAAGTATTTAGACGCCGATTATATACAAACAGCATAGTACTTTTTCAATTTTGCTATTTTTCGTCCCTTGAATTCTAAACAGCTTTATGTGAATGACAAAAAGTGATGCACGTGAGAATACTCCGTTTGGTTTTCGAGTGTTATTCATCGTGTCAGACTAGCACTGACTAGCACAAATCACAAATTTTCACTCACGGCGTTGTAAACTCTATGATAAATGCACGAATATATGCCGAATACGTGTGAAATTTTATCTCATACATATAGTTTTTTTCAGGATTGCTCTGAAAACATTTTTTACTGTGCTTACGGAGAAAAACGTTCTCGAGTCTTTTGAATAAAAGGTATGTGCATTGGTCTCTTTACTGTGGTGGATATAGAATAGTTTTTATTACTGCTCTTTGAATTAATTCTGCAATCCAGTACGTATTGTACTGTCCCTGAGATATTATATTCTTAGTACTTTCATCTACAATTTTCAGCCTCGTTTTCTCCGTGTAACGTTTATTGCTCGAAGTATTTTCGTTATTTTTTCACTACAGCCTCGTTTCAACAGTTGAAATTATAATTCAGATGATTTTTCATACGTAGCATAGAGAAAATATAGGATAGAATATAGGACAAAAGACTTTCCGCTGTGAGATCGTTGACGTAAATTAGATTATCCCAGCATGTAATGCACCCTCGTCTTCGGTCCGCCTGACGTACCATTGACAAAAAGCTAAAAATCCACCGATTGTGGGATTGGTTCCACGGCCAACTGTACTTTTCACTCGTATCTTTGACCCGTGGCTGCGAGCAGCCAGTGTATGTGGACTTTGGTATCCCCTTACCGCAGCAAATCCTATTCATTTATCGCGGCATGTTCCGTCATCCTTGTTGGCTTTGTCGACGATTCACAAGCGACCCGCGAGTGCATACATTTCGTTCAGGGCTATTAATTATATGGCATATGGACCGCGAAAACGGGGCTGGCTCTCGAGAGCGTTAAATACATTTTCTCCTATGGTCACTTTTTTCTTTTCATCCTTTACGAGAAAAATTCTTGCCCCTTTTGTCTGAAAAATGGTCGACGATGCCGCAATCCAGGAATTAATCATTTTTAGCGCTGTTTTCAAACATTTTTGTACCAATGGACCAAAGTACCAAAGCCTTCGAGGCGGCTTATGTTCGAACGAATTATCATTTAGGGACTTTCGTTGAAGGATACATTTTCGAAGTTGCACGGGACGCAGGCGGAGAAACCATAGAAAGAGAGAGAACGGTGGAGAAACGAGCGAGGTCTCCTCCCCATTCGGGTGCCTCTCAAAAACAAAAACTCTTCCATTCTGTCGCGTGTTTCCCGTTGCATCCCGCTGCCGTTGGGTCCTCCCGTTGTCCTTTCTGATTTCTCCGTATCCGTGAATCCATGGGTGTGCATAGGTATATTGTTGTACAGTGCGGCGGGAGAAGTGCTCTTGAAATAATTTATGCCCGGGGGCGAGTGCCGCGGCAACGTCCGACGTGCCTTATCTGAACTCGCGGCAAGAGCGACGGTTCTGATAACGTTTTCGTTCACTTCTCCGCATCTCTCAGTTTCTCGCTTTCGCAGTGTCTCTTGTATATCACAACTGCCCGCGGCGACCTCTTCGCGCGGATGTAAGCTCAGTACCATTGTATAGATATATAGAGGCATTCACGGGTGCGAGCTGTCGAAAATCAAAAGCAATTTCATCCGAGATCGTACCGAGTAAAACGGCGCGAAGTGCGAATGTATTTCGACTCGATTGTTTTCTGCCGTAGTTCGGCGTTTCCGTGGAACGGACGCTGTTTACACATGTACAAATAAACACGCTCAATTTCTTTGTAGAAATATCCTGCCGTAGACGTATTGAGATTCCCAAGAAATACCGGCCCCGCGGGGAGCCGACGGAAGGAAGAAAGAACCTCGAACGCGTAAGAAAGTTTCGAATTCGTTGGTGCGCACAAAAGTCGGAACGCTCGGTAGTTTTCTGCTCCGTCTGAAAGTGACATTTTGCGTAAGCGTCTACTCTTGTCCGTTCGTCGATCCAATGGAAGAAATAAAATGGTATTTCTTGGGGGAGAGGAAAGTACACGTTTTGTAGCTGTTCCGCATGCCGAATCGATTATTTTTTTGCCTCTCTAACAGACCATTGTCAAAGACATCGAATCAAGTTATTAGAATCGGATGAGTATCTATTTCGCTAATGAAAGTTTCAACAATTCATACGACCGACGAATTAATTTCGTAGCTCATTCCCACTTACAGACTTCAACGCCCACCCGTTGTAACGCACGCATATAAATACAGCGGTAAGTGAATTAGAAATACTGTCCCCAGAGCGAATTACGGTATGCTCGTTCTCGGCTGTGGAACAGGCGAGTGGGTAGCGTTAATTCCCATTCGAAGAGCCTTCGCATTCGCTCGGACTAACGGAAGTACCTACTGCAACATCCACACACTCGTACATATAAATACCTAATTCCAAACGAGATAAAAACAATTATACGTGCAGCACACGCGTGTACGGGGGGATGCGCAACAAAATTCATGCTCAACGTTTTAATGGTTATGTAAAGCTGGGAAGGAAATTTCGGGGCACCGCGTAGATAGACCGCGAGAAGCATCCGAATGGTAGCGGGTCCATACCAATTTCCTCGTTACGCATTCAACTATGGAGTGTTCGTACGTTGGTATAAACAAGCGCTGGAGGAATAGGTTGCAGCTCCGACTATATTCCGTGAGCTGCTTCCTGTCCGCCTCCTGCACACTCGAGCCTTCCCTATATCTTCCGTTTATATACGTATACAAATGAACTCGTTCTCATTGTACATACTCCCGGCGTACCTGTACGCTTATAGTTGGAGCGAATACCGCGTAAACGCGGTTTAGTTGCGGCACGGATTAACGGTCGCACGACCGGCCGAGTTGGGATGCTGCGGTGTGATTTTCATTCGTTGTTATATACTCACGGACTCAGCGTTTTGCCAACGCAAAACCAACCTCGGAGATAAAGCAACAAACGTACACGCCAGATAGAAATGCGAGTATAGTTTATACACATGCGCGCTCGCGGAATTTGCATTTACATTGCGCGTGGCTTCGGCTCGCTTCTCGGCATTTTCCTACCTCGCCCCGACAGACGAGAGACCCAACGTTTTCATATTACTCGTATCATCGGTGTGTGTGTGCGTGGATATTAATTTATACGTATGTACATTTGCTGCTCCGCGACATTGTTGCGTATATGTGAACCGAATTTTATTCGAGCGCATGTCTGGATCGCTGAACAAATTAGACAAAAATATACGCGAATAAATGTGCTCTACATGTGGCCTGCGTAGATGGCAATGGATAGACTGGAACATGTCGTTGTGCGAGCTTCGAAAAAGGCCATTCTGTTTGAACGTACGACTCTGACAAATCCGTCGGAAATAGGCAAAATGTTTTTGAATTTTTATTCGAGTGTTCGCGATTTTCTCTAATTATTAAGTCGAGTCTGGACTATTTATGCAGGAATTTTTCAAGGTTATTCTCCGATAGCAACAGCGTTGCAGGTGCCTTTCGCGGCTCCTCGGAGCGCTCGATTTAATCGAGAGGCTGCTCGAAAAGCTGGTTGCCAAATGAACGTCATTAATATGAGGTTCCGTTCGATTTCTGGCGATTCGGGCGGCTCCGGACGCCGTAAATTTCAATCAGGGTTGCCTTCCTTTCGTCGTTCTCACCAATCGAAGGGAATATTTCGCCTGAAATTGCGGTGATAATCGTCTCGAAGAACTCGAGCATTCTTGTCCACTTTTATACGAAATGGCTTTGTTCATACGTTACAAGATTTTATTGAGAGTCGTCGCGACCCAAACATACTTAACATCTCAATTCGACGATTTGGAAGTGCATGATATTATCGTTTCGGGAAGAAATAGTGCGGAGGGATCGCGACCAACCGCGAGCAGCTTTTGTACGCGCCTCATAACGAGCTCCATCTTTTGAGTTTGAAAGGCGTCCACGCGGTGTATGCGAGTGTAAAGATTTGTAATGAAGTTAATATAAAACACTCGGAAGGTTTAAGGAAATCGCTGTCGTTACGAGAGGAGTTAATAACAAGGCGCAGTAAAGCTTAACCTCATCAAGTTACATTCACCTTGAATATACCTCGAAGCTTCATGCTTAAAGATGTTGTTTCATTGGGATCGAATTTCTCATAAACTTTTGAGAGACACGCTGATGAGGATCGGAGCATTCTATCTGCTCGTACTTTTTCAAATAAACGAGGGTCTCGACTGGCCTCTTGGATCTTCTGAATTCTCTCCGAACACATACAACCTTCGAAGTATTTACCGTATGCGTTGGTGGACACACGACCCGCGTACACCTACGACAAACGTGTGTGTATATTTAGAAAAGATTCTCGTTCAGATCGAGATGACAAGATGAGATTTCGTTTGTTGGAGTTCAAGAGATTCCGCTCTCGCGGTGATCACCTTGTTGGTGATTCTCACGAGATATCTCGGGAAAGATCGTAAAGTTGTTGTAAGGCGCAGTTGCGAGTGCACAAACGGCGGGTGGTTGATGCACAAACTCTGGCCACGTTCGTTCGGCTTTCCTGGTAGGGAAAGATCCCGTGGGTTTGACGGAGGTCCTTTATTGAGCGGACGCGTGTGCGAGGACGCTCCGCGTGTATGAATAAGGTACACGAGCGAGTCTCGCGTGTATCTATATCGATCGATATCGGATCTCGGCTCGTCCTCGTCCTCTCGTTTTTTTATGCACCAAAGCAGGTCTTTTTTTTCTCATGAACACACGCGACATCGCGAAAGATGTTCGGAAAACGAAGAAGGCGCACGTACCTTTACGGGGCTCGAGGTTCCATAAAAAAAGCGACGCAACTCGAGCCTTTTTTCCAGTTTAAGTCGAGGGGGATCGCCCTTATGTTCTCAGCTGATGGCCCTGAAGAGGACAAGTTTTTCGAGAAGGTATGAACGAGGGTGGCCCACGCCCTCTGCGCAAGGAAAATTTTGTCGATGTTGTTTTTGTTTATCTCCGTTCGTACATGTATTCGTGCAGTACAGGTTTTAGTTGATGTTCGCTCTCTCGAGGAGTGACGGAGTTTCTTCCGTCTCCCTTTACCCTCGCTCTCGCACTTCCTCTCTGTCTCCGTTCTCCACATTCTCTCTTGTAGAACAAGCGACAGTTCGAGAGTGTTCGACGAGTGATTCGTCTGTTCTCGCGAGCTTATATCTAACCGCAAGATCGAGCACACGTTGCACGAGAGACTCTATTCGCGATATATATCGCTTTTATATTCTTCGAGCGCTCGTCCCCGATACAGACGCGTGAGATGTTGGCGGGTACATACAGAGGTGTACAAAAGCTTGCACGATCCATTGTAACAAGGGTTCACCCTATCGGGGCAACCTTTTCTATGGTGCCCTTGGGCTTTTCATCTCCTCTCGTTTTTGTGTTAAAAGTTCGTCTTGCTCGCAGACGCATATCGCGCCCGCGATAGAATCGGTCTGTTGTCGTCACCCCCGAGAGAAAGTTCATCCCCCTTGGAAGTGTAATTATTGTAGCAAATCCATTTTCGTAAAGAGTAATTGATAAATTGGAGATAAAAAAATGAAGGGGCGACTTTATCGTGCTTGGGAGTGTAGAAAATTGACTTTTTATTTGCGTCCCCTGTTTGTCGGTATATCACGAGGAGGAGCTGCGAAGGCAGAAACGATATTTGAAAATGCACTGTCAGCCCGGTTAAAAGAGCGGGAAGTGGAAAGATAAGTTTCGGTAATGGAGTGACCCAAATATACTTCTATCCTCTCATCATGTGCATTTGTATATTCATATACATGAAGCCGCGAAGCGAAGAAAATTCGAGAGTATCTTGTACGCGTGCATGCTTACGCCGCGAGTCTCAGATTTACGGCTGAGGTGAGAGTGTGATGCACGGGGCAATTTGTTAATACGATACATTGTGCACGAAAGTGCGAGAGGAGCGGAACGAGAGAAGGCAAAGTGGAAGGAATACCTCGATGCGGCTACGGGGTCGAGGCGTTGGACAACGCCTGGCGCTTCCAACGAGGCCTTTGAGAAAGAAACGCACAGTAGAGATAATCGCGAGTCGATCTCTTCGTGCGCGAATCTTTCGAGAACTTTGCTTTTTCTTAATAACATACAATCATTAGATTTCAATGTTTTATCTAAATTTTTCATTCCAATCGAACGAAAGATCCATAAAGCACGAAGAATTACTTTGGCATCGTGGAAAGAGATCAAACGCGAGAGAGCTTCGACTGTATACGTACGAAATGGATTCGCGCTCTGGGAGCCTGCCTTTCTTAGCATGCACTCACGGTACGGGTCGTAAGGTCTCTTCCCGTTCGCGGAGGAAGCAAAGGAAAAGTGGGGATCGAACGAGAGCGTAAGTTGCGAGGGCAACGTAAGAGGGAAATGAGGGATGGGTTTAAAAGCCGAGATAGAGAGACGTGGTCTTAAATGATCACAACCCATGTATATTTATACTCACATGTTATACTCACGTATGTGCGTCCACACATACGGATTCGACGCGTCTTCATACACATGCTTAAAATGCAAGCGCGCACACACGAGCCTGACAAATAAATGCAACGTATACGTATAAGCGTCGAACGAGTTCTCCATGAACACTATAGGTAAGAGGTAATCGTCTTTTGATTCACGCCTAAGTTATGGCCTCCGTCGATCGTACGTCATTTGCCAGGGCTTCGAACTATCGGGCGTCTGGAATTTATCGCCGTTTTGCGACTGACGCGGCATCCCTCTCTCTCTCTATGCCTCTTTCTCTTTTATTCCGCCTTCACTGCTGTTCCGTGAGCTTGTGGCTGTTATAGAAACTCGAGTGCTCATGTAGTATCCAGGACCAGGAAGCAGGAAGGCGTACACTTCTTAATTTGTCAGGCAGAAAGACAGCAGTTGTGCCTTTTTATTCGCCGATAAAATCGACGTGGTTTATTGAGCTTCTCGCTCGATTAATCTCGCTATTGCATAACTACTCTACACCGGTGATTATTCCTGCGGTAGAGTGCAGAGAAAGAGCACACATTCCATTTAATCTTCTTCTTAAGTTACTCCCTTCTAGTTGTTTTTGAGCGGCGTGTATTTTGTATCAGGGAGGAAATCGAGACGACAATTATCGCTAATGACTTGAGCGCCTTGTAAGGCTGAGCCGCAGATCGACCGCTCTTCCATTTGGCGTCGGCGTGATAGGCCGCAATGCCGAGATAAAGAAATTAAATATTCTCGGGATGGAAACGCTACGCAGGAAGAACCGACGAAAGAGGTAGCGCGACGGAAGGAGCAAATCTGCGGCTAGAATCGTCTATAGAAAATACATGAAAGATGATTCCACGAGCGATACGTGTGTGGGTTTGCATATTGAGATGGTAATATGGTCTCGATAAGAGCAACAATAATTTTCAGCTTCTCTTGTGTCTCGAGCATCCGGACGTCGTAAAAAATTCTACGAGCGAAGATCTCCATTATTTCCTCCATCTGAAATCTCAAGACTCGTGGGAAGTTGAGAAACCCGAGTGCAATCTGAGAACTCGACAGCGAATTATTTTCAATTGCGTATCCTGCACGTCAATTCGCAACGTCGACACGGGCGTACGAAAGCATCGGAGTCTCCGCATTTGAATAAACAAATTGTCGTGAATTATGGCCTTTTTATTGTCCTACTGACAATAGAGATTCACGAATTGGTATGTTTTTTTGGTCCCGAAACGGAAGTACATGTGTTAAAACGACTATATGGGTGATACCGTAAACGCGCCCGTGTTGCGAACAAGCGTGTTGCGTGGGTTTCTGAGTTATCGGTGTGCTCGACCCAGCGAGGGTTACAATGTTCCATCTGGTCGTATCAATAACAGGCAATTTTTCAGAATTCGCATTCGCTCGATCAACATTCTTAACATCCATTTCGTATATTTTTCCAAATGAAACGCTTCCAGAGCCGCGAGAGCAGACGGATGGTTTGGAACGATGGAATCTTCAACGTCCAATCGAAATTGTTGGTCCAGCTTCGGTGGTTTCGGAGAAAGACTTGAAAAACCTTTCCACCGGTGGAAATAATTTGAAAAATTGACTCTCCTTTCACAGGATGAAAATTGAGTCAGAGGTCAACCTAAGGGCCTCCGGTGCAGGGGAAGAGAGGCCTCGAGTGATCGTACGAGAAAAGAGAGCCGACGATCCGAAAGCGAGAGGAACATCCGTACAAGCTCCCTCGGTTTTCCAACGAGAGAAGCACAAATAGCGTCTCTGGTAAACGATGCCGACACGACGGGCGCACTAAACTACGGTTAATTAAGCCACCACGGTGCGCTCCCGGTTAATTCGGTCTACGAGGCCAACGAGCCGGTGCTTTCTCCTCTCTCCCCCGCCCCCCCCCCCCCTCCGCTCCCTTAACTCCTCCGTCTTTCTCTCGCTCCAGCTTTGCTCTCGGAAATTTTGCTCGAATCGTCATTTATCGAGGAAGCAGCGGAAGCAGCGCAGGGATGAGGACCAGCGAGTGTTATACTTATGTAGAGGGGGTTTGAAAGAGCAGACTGGCGGAGGGCACAGGGGTAGTAAAGGGCACCTCGAGCACCAACGTTATGCAAATGCCCTTAGCATAATTCATCCGCTCTGCAGCGATGCCGGCTATACTGCTCTCGGTCGCATGCGGATTAAGCCCTGCCCTCCTCTCCTCTGCTGCTCTCGATCCCTGTGTATATATAACGCCCTTCTATGCAAATCGGGAAACGAGATCGCCGAGCACAGGTTTGCTTGCGAGCAGGCGACAACGAGAGACTACCCTCTTGTGGCTACTGTACTCTGTAAAGCCTAGTCCGGTACCGGAAGTAGAGTGGCGAACAACGCAGCCGGCGAACTTCCCAGACGCGCTCAGCCTTTACTTGTTTGTTTAATATTCCGTAGGATATTGGACCGATTGCTTGCTCACTCGCTATTGGATTTCCCACTCTCTAATCAACGATTTACCTTTTTTTCTCATTCGAAATTCCAGAATAAATTTTCCGTTTGCTTTGTTTGTGGAGTATTTGCTGATCAATTACTAGGAACCTCAGGGAATTAAGGAATTTATTAATTGAACAGCTTGCTAAGGTGTATAACTTTCAATATCTGTTATTAAATTATAATCTCGTTTCCTAACGTTGGGAGATGAGGAAAAAATTGACAATTTTCGAATAATGAGTAAAGTAATTGAATGGGAATTGGTTTGATTGCTATGAACTGCCATGGCACACTGAGGAAAGTGTCGATGCGTGGTTGAGAATTTGCGCAAAAATTGGCTACTGAATGAATCTTACTGACGCATTAACTTTTTAATATATATATATATATATTTTTTTAATTTCAAACAAAGCGCCGTACGAGCAGAATGAAACGAAGTTAAATACGAAAAAAACTCGAGGCGTTAAAAAAGGAGCAAATAAATAACTATAGTACTTTCACGAGTGACGTAAAAAGGTCGCGTAAAAAGTCTCTCGGTTTAGCGCGGACGTTGGCTTCCGGTGATATTCCTCACGTTCGCCCTTCTCAGTGATATCGCGCACGTGTTCCACGGCATTCGCATTTAAAATTTACTACCCTTGCGCTTCGCGGCCACCGCACCGACTACTTCCGCTGCTGGGGAATTCCGCTTCGTGAAAATTGTTTAAAAACTATTTGTACGTGTACAGTTTCTCGGGTGTTTTATTTTTCATCCCTTTACTTTTTATTACAACGAGACCGGAGGCTTCCCGATACGAGGCAATGAGAATATATTCAGATCCCGCTGGACAATGGCTCGGTCGTTTCTCTCGCACTGTGCGTCTGTTTTTCACCAAAAAATATTTTCTCTTCAAACAATATTGCAAATGTCAACTGGTACTACCAACCAATCTATGACCACCGATTTTATTTGACGGATTTGAGTTTATCGCCGCACTCCGCTAATCGATAGTGGGATTAATAATCTCAAAAGTACGATGTAAGATTTAATGGGCTATCGTTGGCATCGTTGCATAAGCGGTAGTCGCGTCTGAATTGTCAAGCTATAAGGTGAAATTTTAATGAGAATCGTTAGTGTTATCGATCGGAGTTACGTATACAAGTTATGGAGGATCCGAGAGGTGTGAAATATCGAGGCAGACGTTTCGCATTGGCGATACAAGCAGCTCTGAACTTCATGGCTTCCGATGGTGTTGGTGGTCTCATCCTTTGCGCTGTAAACCCTTTTGCTGCGTACACTTGTCGATCTATAACTCAGCCTAGAGAACGTGCACGATAAAGTGCAAGTTGGTGTGTGTTTGTGTGCGTGCGTGTATGCGTTGGGTCATTCGTCGAGGCGAGTGTGTAATAGGCTCTCTGTATGCACATTACAGAGACGTAGATATACACATATGCATTTACGTGGCACATAGAACCATTTAATAGAGGATAGGACGTGTGTAGCGAGTCTGATGTACGAGGAGGGGAGAGAGAGAGAGAGAGAGAGGCGAGAAAGAGAGGATCGCGTGTGCGAAACTCGTCGAGCACAGCGCGTTAACGGAAGCCCTTGTCGCTAGCAAAGCGATGTTAGTTGCAATCTGATTGGCCGATCCTTCTCGTAATTGCCTGTAGATCACAATCACGATTAGTCGGGAAATTAATACGGCGCTGGACGAGAGAACGATTTATGCTAACCTCGTGTGCGGGGTTTCGTCGCACTGCAACAGCCTTATATGCGAGCACGCACCTACCTTTATTACCGAGTTTTCACGGTGTGAAACCTAAAAGATGAATCGGAAATCTGGCCATTCTGAAGTTGACGTTCCAGCATGTCCATTCTCTCTCTCTCTCTCTCTCTTTCTCCACAGAAGATAAGTTTCATCGGGGCGTCTAGAAGTTCATTTATTTATTCAATTTTACTCGTTAAACTCTCCCTCTCCCTCTCCGATTCAACTCATAAATCTTGCCCTTTAATTTTTTTTACTAAAATAAATGGCTGAAAAATGTTTCTTCAACTTTGTCGTTGTAATGGATGCGGTGTCGTGGCTATACATATATACACTTATTAGCATTAACCGTGGGCCGCAGCATCTCCTCGTTCGCTTGCATCCTCCCCTGAATCGTTGGATTGCCATGGGAAGAAGGAGCGAGTGAGAGAGGTGAAGCATTGTGCGACGAATGGAATTACCAATGGCGGGGGAAAGCCAGTGATTAAATGCCGTCTCTTGGGTCCAAGCGAGCAAACTATGTACATATAGATATTCTCTCTTCCTCTCATTCACCTTCTCTCTACCCTTCCTATATATCTGCTCTGCTCTGTCCAGTCGACACACACTCCCCCACACTACCATGCATTCGCGCACACTTCAAAGAATCATGAGATATCTGCATGTCGGATTGGAAGGGGACGGAGGTTGAAGAGATCAAGAGGAACTGGGATTTTCTAACCTCTCTAAGCATGCCTACGTAAAATCGCTTCCCCTGAGGACCAACGTTCGCATACCTATTCAGAGGCTTTCCTTCTCCCTCCCTCTGCATCTCCCTTTTCCTCCCTTTTCCTCCACTGCTCCCATGGATGCTGAAGCATCATGAGTAAGCAAACCAACCGAGTCTATTATACTCGTGTATGCTCAATGCATATCTATCGTTGGGTCAATATTGTCGATTGTTTCAGGCATTTGCCAATCCTTCCTGTGCTGGTCCATCTTGATCGCGATCCGAAGCACTCAACCCCTAGGTGAATAGTCAGGTATATACCAGTTCAAACGTTATGCCATAATCCTTGAGATATTCGAATATCTCGGACTTCGGAACGTCCGAGTATATATGTGAATCAACGGATTCGTCATCCTAACAATGTGTCTGGGCTTAACCACGTTACCCGTTCCCCCCTGCACCGGCGTTCGGAGAAAGATGACTTTGATGACTGTGCCGGATTTCCATGTTACGAATACCAATATCACCGCGGGGAAATGATGTTCGACAAATGCCAGAAGCAGAGGAATGGAATGTGATTATGAGAAAATTGTTGTGAAAATAAGGGTTCACGTTTTTATATTGTCTTCATCGATAATAAACATTTTATGTAAATAATCGTTTATATACAAGGACGCCGAGGAATAGAAAAACAATATTCATTTGGCTTTTACGTTTGGCATCTTGGTTATAGTGATCTACTGAATCATCGGCTACACCCATCTTAATTAAAAAATTTCTAATACATCAATCATTCGACACTAATTTTTGTTACGTTGTATATTTACAGTTACACGAATAGTAATCCTAAAAGTGTTTGTTTATTCAAATCCGAGTATTTTTTTGGTAATCGCCCGTCGGGGATTTCTCGCGATCGAGTTTGGATAACATTCGGCTCATCATATCCAAGGCCCTAAACGAGTTTCGAGGACCGTTGCCGCATCGACACGACCCATAAGCCTCAAGTGGTTTAAGAGGTCAGCCAGAGCCGTGGCCTCGCGGTGCCGCGCCTCCCACAGATCGAGAATGTGCTCCGTTGGGCTGGCCTTCGTTGCGAAGTAATCCACGTATCTTTGTTTTACCCATAGCAGAAGAGTGTGCCGTTTATATTATAGTGGTTTGGGAACATACGAATAACAAGTACACGAGGCTCGTACTTGAACGCTTTAAGACGAATAATGATAGTGAAATTAAAGTTCTTACCGATCCACTTGAAGACGTTGAGCGAGCATGCGCCAGTCGTTTCCTCGGATACTTGGCGGATCGAGACACTGGCAGAGTTGTCTTCTCAGAGTCTTTGAAAATCTTCCGATCATAAACATGAAAAGAAAGATAATAATATGAAAAGGATTTCTCATGTTTTTCGTTGAATTTTTTTCGTGCGATCGATCAATGAAATTAAATACCTAAAAGTTTTTGGCACCACCGCGTCGTTCACCCGGCCTCCATTCTTCGCTCGACTAACGATCACACTCGTCTCCGTTTTCTCGTTTTTCTTGACTCCGAGCGAGCTCCTATGTTTTGTAGTTAGATCGAGATCGATCCTTAGAACGAGCCCGTGCTCCTCGAAACCGCGTTGCGACGCTCGGAGCTCAAAGCCCAGTCTTAAATCACTCGTGATTCTCTCGATCTTGAAAGTTCTGCAGGGACTCGTCTTGGAGGATGACCATACCAACCGGTATGGGACTTCCTGGCGATCCGTGAAACCGCTCTCACGATCCTCGAGATCGATGCAAAGTGGTGCACCACTTGCGCGATAACTCAGGATGCCACGCTCGATCAGTGATCCACCGATACGTTTTTCCTAGAATGTAAAAAATGTTAACTTCTTGAACGATTTATCGAGACTTAAGATTTTTCAAGTAACTATGTATACGTTATTATTTCAGTAAAACGAAATCGGGTCTTTGATATAAAAATTGTAAGAGTTCCTGCCATCCAATGTGAATCGTCCGCTTCAAAAGATTTTTGCGACTAAAAATGTTCCAACCTGTTCTTCGATGACCTTGGAGGTGGCTCTCGTATCCTCGACAACGTGACACCTAACGAGATCCCGATCCTTCGACTCGTAAACAGCGATTGATATTCTCTTGATGGCCAGTCCAGGTGCTACAACGGAACTTTCACCGGCAATCACATAAGCTCCTGGCGTCTCGGTAACGAGGAAAACTCCGGCGTGATCCAATTGAGCAAAAGGTTGTCCCGGCAGATTGGTTGGTTCGCCACCGAGGGTGAGAACTTTGTGCCATTTCGAGATAATAGAAATGGACGATGTTGATGAAATGGTCGAGGTGGATGAGAGAGAAGAGAAGCCATTGCATCGAGCTTCAAGATCAAGTTCACAATGCCACACGCTCAATTCCCAATTTCCGGTTCTCAATTCGGCGCAGTGTTCGAACTGCAATATCATCGGTTTGATCAATTCCAGTTTGGATGGTCCGCAAGCCACGACCCCCGATAGCAGAGTCATCGTTGAGGGTAGATTTGGCTTGAGGCAATCTTCACCGAGAACGGCTAGATAGAGATTCTGTCGACGACCACGAGATGCAGCTCCTTCCGGCACCGACATAGATACACCGGCTTCCGGCACAACCAAGAGAGCACCCTGTTCATCGACCGCAGCTTTTACAACAGAACCACCCGCCCGTTCGCTCATCACTTCCTCCGAAGGTTCGTCCTCGAAAATTCCACTCTTCTTGTGAGATAATTTTTTCTCGTTTTGCTGCTTCGCTTTATTTTGATTATCCTCCTCGCTCATTACCAATTTCAAGTTTTCCGTCGATTCGTGTTTCTCCTCCTCCTCCTGCTTCTCGTTGCAAGTGTTCTCGGAGTTCTCGCTTCTCCAATTTGTTCCAATGGACGGCAGAAACACTTGACGTCCTTGACGGTGGTACGATGATACCGGGGACTGAGATGCTTTCTGGGGCGGATGAGCTTCCTCTATATCTGAGGAAACTCTCGGTCTTTGTGGAGTTTTACAGATTGAACGAGTCGAGCGACTTCCCGCCGAAGAACTGGGCGAAGGACCGTTCGTTGATGGAAGAGATAATTGGGGCACGTCGTAGTGATGCTCGGAGAAGGATCTGACGATTAGGTCATTTTCAACATTCGTTAAATATCGATCATCAAATCGGATACATTTCTTTATTTAAATACGAAATTGATCCGTTGTTGTACTAGATCCGAAGCCTCGAGCTCACACTATTCGTGCAATAATTTCTAATCGACTGACAAAATGACATATTTCCACTAATTGAACGAACCTCGGCATTCTGGTGACTTCGGTCTCGCCTCTGCCAAGATGATCACGCCCGGTGAGGGCAGCCCGTTCACCCCTCGTCACGACAGATTTAGCAAGATTATTAGCATGTCGAAAGTCCAGTCTGGCCACACCGTAAAGGGAGTTTATTCGTTCCTTGCGTCGCATCAATCGGACGACGAAAAGTGTTGCGAGTCCGAGGACGAGGAGGGCGAGGGTGAGAGAGATCCATAGAGCGAGGAAGTTTTTCTGATCGATAGAGGTCGTTGCTAAAAAATCATAATGCAAATAGCTTCAACGAGTGGAAGGGATAACAGTGGCAAAGTCTTTTGAAGGTACACAGGAAAAGTGAAAAAGAAGAAATTATCAGCATGTGCTCACCCTCTTTGAAAACTCGAGGTCCATCTTGACTCAATGCTGTGGACGCGAAAGATATAAATCATCGAACCTCAATGTCGATAGTTTTCGTGTGTCTAATTTTTTATCTCTTTACTCACCGGCACATCGATCGCTGAAGCACTCTTCAACGATGATTTCTTTGCCCGGGCAAATCCGTCCCCCGTCGCTCGGTGGTGGATCATTGCAGGATCTCTTTCTCACCCTCAAGCAGTCCGGACCGCAGGCTGACCATCCTGACCACGCTGACCATCTGCCATCGACCGCTGAAATAACCGATGTGAGCGAATTCGTGAAGATGTATTCTTCTAGCTCAATAGATGTAAGTGGATGTAAAATATGGACTTAATCTAAATAAGACTAAATATCGCCTTGTCAAGCTTCGCTACTTTTAAAGTATACGACGAGGGAAACATACAGCCATTGCAACAAGTATAATTATAACCGAAGCTCGTGCATTCGTGGAACAGGGAAAAGTGTATCGAATCGATACACGGTGGGGAAAAATTGTTGGATCGATCCTCCCCATATCTAGTTTTTGTATTGTTACATAGTATTGAAGAAGCACGGGTTTTTATCGAACCGCCAGTTCATTGTTCCAAGTAAAAACACCTGATGGTGTGTTGAAGTAATTATAAATGTACGGAACACGAAAGAGAAAACGTATTCGAAATGTGATATGTTCACATTGTAAAAAGCAATGATAAAAAATACAACTCTTTCTTAAAAAATAATTGAAAGTGAAGAAAAAGAAAATATCAAGAGAAGTAGTGACAGTTTTATTAGTGGACCTTGAAGAACGAAGTCGTTTTACAAAAAAATATTGTAATTCGTTTGAAATTGAATTTGAAAATAAAGAATTTCGAATTTATTGTATCCGATCCTACAGTTTCATGTATTTTATACAGTCGTTGTTATGACGATGTGAGAATTGACTATTGATATATGTCAACAGTTTTTCCGTTTGTCTCCGACTGCCCCTCCGTGAGCACATCAATTTAATATTGTTTATTAAATAAAGTTCTTTTTCGTACGATCGGTTGTGTTTTTTGACCTAACCAAAACATGCTTGAATCGACAAAATATTCTAATCAGATCAATTGCTATTTGGTCGTCGAGGTTTTTGTCTCTCAGAAATAATGAATCAGCTAAAAACTTGGTTTTTTGAATGGTTTTTCGTGTGGTGCGATAATCGTTTTTGGGTTTTGAATCAATGACAACGATATCGAAAGTCTTCGTACCTGGACAAGATGGACTGCACTCCATTCTCTGGGTGGCTGGTCCAGGGCACGTTTGTCCTCCGTTGATGGGTGAAGGATTTGAGCAAGTTCTGGTTCTCCTCTGAATACCGCGGCCACATCGTACGCTGCATTCGGACCAGCCGGACCAGGATGACCAACCACCGTTAACTGGGTAGAATATGATTTTCCACAATTTAGCACCCCGCTATCGAGTCTTTTCCATTAAATCAATATTTCGGTATCGTCGTACCGTAAACAGTGAGAACGGCCGGTTCGCTGGGCCTCCGAGCAGCCAAGTTTTCGGCTACGCAAGTGTAATTGGCTTGGTGACGAAGCTCGGCAACGCCAAGCACGAGATTTCCTTCTTCGGCGGATTGTAAGAGATCGATCGACGAGGAAGAAATTTCATTTCTTACCGGTGCACCATCCAGACCAGGCGACCTCGTCGATATCGGTGGAACGATGGATTCGATGGGAGAACCATTCTTGAGCCAATAGATATTTGGACGGGGTACTCCCAGCGGTGGGACGCATCGCAATTCGGCGTTTCTTCCAGCCTCAACGGACATCGAGTACGGTGGGGACAGGAAGTGTTTTTTCAAATCTGTTTCAATACGAACGTTCGTCATAACGAAGTGCTGCCGAGCTACCAGAACGGGCGGATCGAAATTTCAAGATTTCCTATGGCATCGAAGCGTCTCAAAGTGACTCGATGACTTTTTATCAGTTATAATAACAACGCGTGTGAATCAGCGGTTCGGAGTTCGGGATAAAGTTACTCTGGAACAGGAGAGACTTCCCGGATGATTTCATCAACGGGCTGTGCCGAAAGGAAACGTGACCAAAAGCGATACTTTGTTTGTTTTTTTCCTTCGAAAATATCCGTGCCGAAAATGAATGGTACAAAGGTCCGAGGTCGTGGCTAACATCCGGTGTTCGTTGCGGGGTATAAAAAAATAGTGAATGCTGCGCCGGTATAACTCGAGGGTGAGAGGGTGCGCCCTCGCATACGCGCACCACTCTCACGCATTTATGTTGCGAAAGACAGCGCATATGGGAGTACGGGATCGAGGGCTGAAAATAAGCGAGATAGAGAAATGGAGCATGGTAGCACTCAGCGATATGAGGCTACGCGAAAAATGTAAATGCGAAGGGCTTTCACGGTGGTGCTCACCCGGGTTCTCTTGTAACGGAAAAAAAGAGCAGACGAAAAGAGCGGTGCAACAGAGTGAAAATATGAATATAACCGAAGCGCTTCGCTACGTGAGATGCAGGTATGATTTTGTTCATGTTTTTTTTATCTTTCTTCTTCTTCTTTTTTATTATATATATATATATATTTTTTTTTTTTCATTTATTTTTTTTACTCCTATTATTGCTTTCTTTTTTCAATATGCGAGCGTGCACGAACTCTCGCGGTTGCCAATGACCCGACGCTCTATTATTTGTTCGTTGAAGGCCAATAGTGTGCTTTTAATATCGTGCGCACGACGAGAGGCACAAGCCGCACGAGAGATGAGGCCTCGAAAAGGGCCTCAACCATGCATGCACACTCGGCCAATGCACTCAGAACTCCTAGACACGCTAATATTTCATATTTTTTACCAAACGCATACGTATGCGCTATACTTGAACCGGTATAAATGTAAAGAATAGCGAAAATACGTATTTTTTTTGTGGTACATTGGACTCTGCTCTGTATCGCTGCTCGTGACTGTGGCATTCATCCGTCAATCTATGCCGACGAATTTTCAAGTTGTGGACATAGAAATACCCAAACTTGACCTTTTAAGCCGCAATTTTGGGCTCCTACGTACATTCACTTATCCCCTCGTTCGACGTTCATATTTTTCTATTCACTTGCGCCATTATTACGTCGACCCGCAGATTTTTGTTGCACTCTTTATCTTCGTCTCGAAAAATACTCATAGCGAAGAGGCCAGTGCAAGCTTCTACTGGTCACTTGAAAAAAAGCAAAGTTGAAAGTACATGAAACGTCAAAGTACGGATTATTTTCACGTCCATTGTTACACCTTCTTGAAAGTATTTATTCTTATTGGGATTTTTATGCAAATTGATTTATACAAAAAGAGGGATTTTTATGCAAATTGGTAGATACGTTCGAAAAACTATTTGCTTGCGAAATTTTAACGGGTTCGACCTTACCGTTTCTAAGAAAATTGAATTAGTTTTTTACATTGGGGCTCATGGGAAAGCGTTAAAAATGGAAAAAAATATTGACAATTAATAAACGAAGTTTGTCCTTCTCGTCTGCGGCGGACACATCTTCAAACGTGGCAACGTCGCATCGATCAACGCGCACTCTCGTATAGAAGAAGCTTTTTTCGCCAAAATTAGGAACATTACGGCTGAAATAGTTATTTTTTCATCTAAACGTGCACAATTATCTCATATTAATTGAAAACCAGAAACTAAATTCACGTGGAATTATGGTAAGACGAGAGGCTTTCCATGTTAAAGCCCCTCACCGTCGTCTGCCTAGCAAAAGAGGTACCGTTCTACCTTAAAAGACGAAAAGTATATTTTCATTTGAGGCACGTCATGGAACGTGGCCCAGATAAACGTTTCATTTTAATAAGCTCAAATTTCACCACGCGTTATTAAGTTACGCCGCCGCGGAAGTCTGGCTTGACAAGGAACTCGTTGAATGTCAACACAGCTGGCAAAAAGTCAAACGGAAATGTAGGCGATTCTGAAGTTTGGTGCTGATGCGGATTCTGCATCAGGCAAACTGTTTCCGGGCATAAGTTATGCCTCCTATGAGGGGCACGAGTGACTTCACCCTCGCTACGATTCGCCCGTTCCTCTTGCCTCCCACACACAAGTCTCTATGACTCACGAGCGTGACAGACTCGCAGAACGCGACCTTTACAGCGGTGCGGATGGTGCACGGGGGACATGGGCAAACAGCATTAGTAAACCGAGACGGGAAAACCCCGTGAGTTCGATGTATGTACGAGAGAATTTCAAAATCGAATTGTTTGCATTGGCTAAGTTTACTCTCTCGTCTCGTGCTTGCATGCATCGATGCAAGCCTTTTAAAATGCGATAGTCCAGACGATGAAAGGGACGAATGTCGAAACATTGCTGTGATTAAAGTAGATTTTCATGTTCCACCGAATTCTCTCGAATAGTCAGCGTAATTATTTATTGCCATTTACATCTGAAGCAGCAGATACGGCGAAGAATGGACGGATTGAGCCTCACCGCTCGAGCTTTTCCCATCGAAGCTTTCTCATCGATCGAATGAGTGACATTTTTTAAGGTTTTTTACGAAATATATCGCGGGAAAGGTTCTGCCAACGTACAATATAAATGCTAATTTATTTTTCAACAAGTTTGCACCGTACGTTTTTATTTCAGGGAATAATGTGCCGGCAGGTGTTGGAATAGTGAAATTCGAGAAGAGTCTGACGTAACACATCCATTTCATTCTTTTTACCAAGTCCCAAGAATCTTTCTCGACTGCATTTTCCATTTGTCTCTCTATCGTTTTTTTCCCTCTACTTGTGTTTCTTCCATGGGTTTCGCATTTTCCGCAACCAATTGGCTCGGAGTACTGCACCAGGATAACACTCTTTTGCTCTTGAAAAATGGAAGAACGAGAGAGTCGCATCAACCACTAGAACTCTCTAATATCGTATTCCACACCCGACGCTTTCGCTTTTTTCGAACCGGTAGCGTGGCAGTTTGCAGACTCTCCAAGCTTTTCCCTTCTCATTCGATGTCCCTCGATGCCAACGGAAAATGCGACCGTTGCGAAAAAGCTCACATAAAAAATCTCCCGATAATCCCAAGATTGTACAGTTCTGAGAGACCGCCAATAAATCCACGAAGCATGATTTATTGTTGCAATTTAATAAAACTAATTGGAATAATCCGCTTCGTTTTTCCGGCCGTTAGAATGTAACAGGAATCAAAAAATCGCGATCGCTATCATCGGTTCAATGTGAACAAGTGTCGATAGAAAAATTTCGATTTGGCAGAACTTCGGTTCGTTAATCCACCCAGGTGGATGACGTCCCATTGAAAGCTTTCGAACGCCATAAAAAACGAGTTTGTTTCATTTGGCTGTACATGACTATATAGAAATTCCAATTTGAACGAATAATTTCCCGTTTTTCTCACCAGTATACAGTTCGTCGATATATCACGTTTTCAATTCGATAGCCCGCGTGTGCGTTTCCTGTTTGCGCTCCAAATACCGATTTAATTCTGCATCCTGTTTGTCCCGACGCACGAGATTCCCGCGTATATATAATTGTCGTTCGCTGAAACGTTCGCGCTCAATCGACGTGCTGGTTGTACACGTATGTTTATTTCGACGTGCCTTCGCTTCCGTAAAAAAGTTCACATTTTCGAGCGCCTAACCCGTTTTAGTGGAATAAAATGAAAAATACAAAAAGAACTCCACCTCTATAGGAACAGCACATTCCGCGCGAGCTTATTCTCGCAATACGGGTCCAATAAGAATTTTATTGATCACGTTCGTTGAATAGTGACCTTCCTCGACAAAGCGTTTCATTCGAAATCGTCTATTTTTACCCGTGTAACATTCTTTGCTCCAAAAACTACGATTTCTATTGGGAAAAAGAAATTGTTTTCCAATTATTTCAGTAAATTTTTCGTGAGTTCTGACGAGCCAATACCGTCTACGATCGCTTCACTTGTTCCTAATTTCCTAATTTCGATGCTCTTCGACAATCCTCTTCCAAGAGTGGCTCGGAGCAACCGTTTTTTAATGCACTGTCATTTGCACGATGGCCAAGGGAAGTTGTAGAAAACCCGGCCGATACACGAATTTTAACTGCGAGCTCATTGAACTTCATCGAAATTTATGGCAAAAACTGAGAAAAACTGGCTCGCTTGCTCAGCGTAAAAATAGTTGGGTGAAGCGGCGATCAAACAATTCGAAAACCGCCCTCGATAATATCAAGGAAATCCATTAGACATTTTATAGGCTTGAATTTCTTACTCACACGAAACTTCGACAGTCGCTGCTCGTCCTCGTATTTCACCGGAACCCGACCACGCGACGCACTCGCAATTGAATTTTTTTTTCCCGAAGTATTCTTCGATTTGATTTCTGGTTACGTTGAGTTCGACGTCGATGATTCTAGTCCCGGTTCTCGGGTCGACGAAATCCTGATGCAGGCCCTCATTTCGTACTCCGTTGCAGCGAAAATAAACCTGCCCCATGATAATCTCGTTTCTCAATAAAGAGCAGCCCATAATGACTTTTTTATTCTCTGAAAGTTAGAGCTCGTACCTGAAGAGCATGAGCAGCTCGACAGTGCAGCGTGGCGGGACGACCCTTAACGACGAACGAGTCGTTCGGCTCGATCAGGAACATCGGCAAAGAGCCACCGGAAATGAGATCAACGTCACTTGCGATTGTCGCACTGCCATAGTCCTCGTAGTCGTATTCCTCCTCGTGATAGCTCGGGTCGTCGTCCTCTTCGGCTTCGTCCTCGTCCTCTTCCTCTCTCGAATCTGACACTGCAGAGGATTAGTAGGTATAAGCCACATCGTCAGTTCATTTTGTGGCATTTGTTATTTCGAGTCGGTTTTTTTTTTTTCAAGTTTTTTTCGAGCCTTCCCTTCATTTATTTTTGTTCTAGAAATTGCATTGATTTAAGAGAGATTTATCTTTGGAAAGTAAAAAGATTTGAAAGATCGTAAAGCTCGTTGGAAATTGGCCATAGAATTTTTGTGGGTGTTGAATATGAGAGACGGGGCAATGGGATGAGGGACAAAAGGCCGGAGTTTATATTTAGCCATCGAACGTCTCGTACCTCCCATAGCTATACGTATATATTTATAACAACATGCAAACCGTACGTGTATGTGATGGGAATCGTAAAGCCGGTCTTAACGACGCGAGCTGGAGTTTAACGTCGTGTATCAGTCAGCGAGCTTTCTCACTTAGGAATAAAGCTGAACGCTTTACCAACTTTTCTCCTTGCCTCTCGGCACGACGGAAACTCTCCGGCCCACGGGTTTAAGTTACCCCCTGCTACTTTATTGGTCCCGTCGGGAAAGCACGTATATCTCATCGTTTACTGGCATACAAATCCCATCATCGAAAACACTTTTCTTTCCTCTTGTGATACTACGTCAGACTAAATTGCGTTAACGTTAAAAAATAGAATCTTACTAAAACTGATTGAATACTTTCACGTTTCTGATCCGAATTCTTCAACACCCGCAGACTGAGCTTAGCTGTTTTACGTACAAACCTCTTAGGGGAAAACTCAAATAAATGGATTCATGCATTTATTAATTATTTGCATTTTATAATAATAATTTATTAAATAATTATAATAATTCATGTATTACACGCCATAGATGAAGATAGAAAATGATTAAAAAAGTGCAATTTTCTGTTACAGTGATTTTAAATTAAAAAAATGCTTGATGATCTATTTTCTGTTGAAAAAAAAAAAAAAAAAATGTTTGAACGTTGTCGGGTGCCTTTTTCTCCTCGTGACAACTTGTTTATTTAATAATAATTTAATTCATTGTTACGGTGAATATTTGATACTTTATATAAACGCCGCTTACTGTCGAAGCTTTTTGAAATTTGTAGAAAACCGAAAAGTAGGAGAACGCAGATTTTCAGCTTCATAGTTAGATCGCATAATTTTGATTTCCTCCACTTTCGATCTCACACCGTGCATTTCTCGTGGTCATTCATATCCGGTTGGCATTGCCATGCGGGCAAACCGATGCTCGGTCGTATTTTCACCAACATTCCCAGCTATTTACCACTCGCACTTCGATGTTGTTAGATGAATGAAAGATAAAAATAAAACGCAAGAAGCATTCTCATTCGCGTCATTCGAAAACTCGTTTGGTCCACTCGCCGGCACTCTTCAATCGGGCATGTTAGATGATGATGAAAGTTCATGCGGTTAAGTCGAAGAGCACGGGGGTTGAAAATGAAGATGTTTGAGGGGGGCCGGTGCACATTCCGGGCTTTTTGACATGCGGGAAAAATGTTCTTACGCGTCATAAGCGGAGCCGAAAAGAGAGAAAAAATTTCGCGACAACATTTTGTTCTTCATCGTCTCTTTTGGTGAGTCATAAGGAGCAGAATGCGCAGCAGCTAATTCCTGATGAAGGCTACCAGGACTGATGTCCTTCTTTTCAATTTCAGGCCCCGATGTATGAAAAAAGTATTGAAAATGAACGGCGGAACCCCAATCGAGGATTATCGCCCCGCATCAAATGCGTCAGATCTTGAGAAAATAATTGATAAAAAAGTTTCTGGAATACAGATAGATCGGAGGGTAGAGACGATAACGGGGTATCAGAGTCTCGGTGCGGGAGATGCTCGCGGCTCGACACGCGGTGGACGACTGAACTTGCCAGCGTGCGCGCACCTCGCTTTATATGTATATATATGTATAAATATATATATATATATACATACATATACTTAGCGACATATCTTCATATATATGATTCTATGTGCTACGTCTCGGTTAGCCGTTCGAGTATAGGCTGCCGCTTCTTCATCCCTTTGCAACTACCCCCAGCTCCCCATGGCGATGACAGTAGTGCGCCTCGCTGAGGGTGATGGTGTTCGCGGAGAGCTCGACGAAAAGCTGCATTCGAATAAGACGCTTGTGAGCCCAGCTCTGGTGGTAGTTTCATGTGAACGTATACACATACAGCCTGGGTCAAAAATATTAGGCGCCGACCGAGGTTTCTCGGGGGACGGACAATCGGCAGTATCTTGAGGAGAAAGGATCGTACGTCGATTTAACAAACGAGCTTTTAAAACGAAGCATTTTAAAACATTGTATTGTCAGAATTGACCGGTGGAATTTTCGAAAAAGACACGGAGAGCTTCGTATTTGGAACATTTTAACAATGATTTTTTTCGTAAAACGGAAGCTCGTCCTCTTTGAAGATCTCACCACCGAATCGTGAGATGACAGTGTTTTTAAATTACAGCGAGTGCTTTTGTAAAGCGAGAGAATCGTGAAGATCGATATTTTCGAAATAACGTCGTGGACTAAATCACAGGAGCAGAAATGAAAAAAGGAAAATGCAGCTCGAATCGTCCCCTGTGGAAGCCCGTTCGCTAAATTGGCTCAAAATTGTTTATCCTTGCAGTGCTAAATTTTTCGTTTTGTGAAAAACGCAAAGGGCGCCTCATACTTTTGACCAAGGCTGTATATAGTCAGTTACAGTTATAAGGGATATAGTCGAGAAGAGACTGCGCACTTGGACTTTTCTTGTGTCTAGGTACTCCCCTCAATCGGCAAAAGATGGATATATGCAGACAGAAGGATGGAGAAGGAGACCTGAGAGATGACATTCCACAGGGGCCAGTTCTTTTCTCGTAGCTACTTTTCTTTCGGCTCGATGAATATGTACTTCCTTTTGACTTTTTTCACCTTTCTATGTGAGCGATTCCACGTTGCAGCATTGCGCAAGCATTCCTCGGGTAACGTTGATTCCAGTTATTCTAATCAGTCGCACTGACGCTGGAATATTAATGCTTCGGTGAAAAATGCCTGAACTTGGATAAAATACTTCACTGACGTTTTCCTTGTTTCCATTAAATTGGGTTGCGTAACGCTGCGGAACGAGAAAAAGTGCGATCGGAGTCGCCTTTTAGTTCCCATTTTACCCCATTTTTAATCTTTCTCATCATTATAGACGAGCTGAAATATTTCAATTCAACGTTGAACTGTGAATAAGCGATTCGGTATGGACTGTCCCATAGGTACTATTGTGTTTTTGCTTTGACAATATCAAAAAGTCAGAATAAGGGGGCATTCCTCTTCTCTCGTGCTTCTCGGGGATTTTTCCCTTCGGAAGCAGAACACAATATCTCTTGGAGTCGTCATTCTCTCTCCCCAAAATCTCCTATTGTCTCTGTCTGACGCTTGTCTCGCGTTTACGAGTGCGCATCCATGTAGGTTTATATGTATATGTCGTTATATATTTTTTGGAAGGCAATTCACTGGCTAAAAACACTCTCGCTGTACACTACACGTTTTACCCCTCTCACTATTAACCAGACACGAGAGTGACGCTCTTCTCAATGACGGAGAGCTTTCTACTATTATTTAAGGGACTCCGGTAAGGAAGGCTCGTTCGTTCACCCTCATGTTTTGTTTGGGGCTCAGTCAGACACGCGACAGTTTATCGGGAATGAGATGTGCTCGGTTCTTTCATTTATTCAAAGTTCGAAGCTTGTTGCGCTGAGAAAAGCTTGCCAAGCGTCACGGGAAATACGAGCTAGAAAATTCCGAGCGCAGGCGCATGGAAGAATTCGTGTGTGAAAAATTAATTGATTCGATGCTGGCGACAAAAACGTTTGTGACGGACGACGTGATCGGCGTTGTTTTTTCACCTTTTGTGCCAGCATTTTTATATTTATTTCCATTCCCTTTGAAAATGGTGGTTAGCGAGACGGTTGGACTTGCTTTCCCCATTGCAATTCTTCAACAATAAATAATACGATATCCAAAACTTTGTATCCTTTCGAGAGTTCCAATCTCGGAGATGGATACAATAACGGAGAATGAAGCCCTGAAAATGCGAGTAGAAATGGAAGTTTTGTGAAGGGGTTGCTTTTTTGCCACACTAAGGAGACAGGTTTTTCGAAGCCTCCCCAGATCGTTGGCATATTATGTATCTCCCCTCGGTTCGCATATTATTCGCCACCCACGCGTATATCTTGAACTCGATTCTTACACGCGGCCTGGTGAAGCAGTATTTTTTAAGAATCGGTGTTGCCTTTCAAGAGGGCATGATGAGGCTCTTTCGAGAGAGAAAAAAAGTCGCGCTCGATCTGCACCGTGAAATCGATCCCCGCGGGAACCCACGAAATTGCTTTTTTCTAGACATTTTTTAAATACTCGATTGTCATTTGAAAAAATTAATTCTTTCGCTATACTTTTTATTTATTTTCGAACGAAAGCGCGTTTTCAATTAGATTTGGAGCTTTCCGAAGCCGTCGCGTACGCATTTATTCCAATGTGATGATCGCGATTTATCTTTCATCAAACGCGTTTGATACGCTAGTAAAGTGTAGTGAGTGCACGAGAAGTTGGACAGGATTAGCGACGATGGATATAAGCCACCTTTGAATGGACGCTCGAAATCTGCGGTCCATTGAAATGGATGTATAACTACTTTTGGTTGATGCGTATATTCACACATCGGAGATCCCATTGACTGATTCTCGATATACCGAAATACGACGAGAGTTTGCGAGCGTGGTTGAAATGTTTCGAATCGTAAAGCAAATTAATATGTCTGATTGAATATCGCGGTGGCAGCGATGAATAGTCCGGATCCTCGCATGTTCGTATCACGCACACTGTCCCAATCATAAAGAGACACTTCAATATTCACAACCCGGACTCAACCGAATATACACCAATTTTGAAATCACTGAGTTTTTCGTGAAAGTTTGTTTGCATTAAACGACTGAACGCGAACGCGAATATTTCTACCGAAAAAGAAGGAAAAAATGGTTTTATTCCAAAACGATAATATGTATAACGATAACGTTTCTATCCGTCATCGCATTAACATCGTTTTATGAATTTGTACCACCACGTGGGAAATGAATAAAACAGTTTGAAAGGTCAAAGTGCGTTTCGTACGTGCGAAAAATCAATCGCAAAAGATAATTGAGAATATTTCATATTCGACTGATACGGTAAACGAGAACGAGAAAATTGATGAGTGTTGACACACGAAAAAGTACATCCACGCTAAAATAAAGCTCGGTCCATACGATCCACTGTTTCTCTGAAAGATTTCCAGCACTTTCCTATACCAAAATATTCTCTCTCGGGTTGTCATTACGTACTCTTCACGTAACAGTATGAATATTTCTTCTCCACCTTCGTTCACGTTCGCAGGAATGTGCACTTAAACGATTTAACGTAAACATCAGCGACTGGCAATTTGTCGCTGGGTTTTACGTCTCCCCCAGGAAAAGTGGAAGCAAACGGTACTTGAGCGAGCGAGCGAGCGAGCGATCTACGCCTGAAAAACGACTGTCGAGAAAATCGTGTGTGCTCTGAACCAATACATTCGCGTTGCAGAGGTTTTAAGGAATTCCACGTAAAGCACCGTGAAAGAGTCACATGATCGAGGCGGCGAGGCGCACGGAGTCGGGGAATATCGCGTTGATAAATGAGCGGATAATCATCGTTGAGAACACACTCCATTTGCTCGCCACATTGACTCGACGATTTCGATGGAGCACCATGGAATTTACCTTGATTTGGGATAATGCGAAGCATTTTTGTAACGTCAAAGTACACTTTAGACCGACTGTACTCGTCCGTTTGTACACGGAATTGAAATTTTATTCTCGCACAAATAATAGTAAACTTGGCATGTTTGTGTTGCAATATAAGAATGTCCTTGGAATTTTCCTCCTGAGCCGTGAAAATGGAGTTACTCTCATTTGAAACATGGTGAGCCGAGGTCTCCTGTTTACAGCTACTGTCTGGATTTCAGCCATAGCTTTCAGCTTAATCAGTGACGGGAGTAAAACACGACAGTCAAATTGGTACGGAAGAGGGTAAAAAAGGGAAAGAAAGAGGGCGAAACAGAGACGTAGAGGAAACGAGTGTTTGCAAGGAATATTCGTTATTTGTCCGTTGAGAAGAAAATAAAGCAACGAATCTTGATGGGAATTTCGCTGGAGATCTTCTGACGCGGAATTCTGTTTCGTCGGAGCAACAAGAGCGAGTGCGAGCGAGAGGCAGCGAGCGAAAGGAACATGAACGGTGACAAGAGCACACGCTTGTTTTCTGCCTCCTTTCCATTTTTCTCTCTGCTACCATTATCACCCTCTGTGCAACAATATTCCTTCACTCGAGTGCTCGGCTCCAAAGTCACTTTCCGCATTCGCCTTGTACAGAGATTTCTTCGCTTACTACTGACCGTTTCATTTTCAGAATTTCCTGAAATCGTTAAGAAACCTTCGATTCGAATATGAAATCAATGTTGCGCAATATTTCGGATGATCGATTCGAAATTTTGTTCTCCGCATTGCGAGATCGCAAGAAAAATTATGAGAATTCTTCTTTCATGAAGCGAATCGAACATTTTTCAATATTACAGCGGATTATGATAAAAGTATAGCTTTCCTATACGTTGAACAATTGCGGTCATGCGTCACAAATACGATTGAGAAGTGACGTGGTCGATCGAATCGTAGGAGACGTGGAGTTCATCCCTCTATCGCGTCGCTTCAATTTTTCTGGACGTAGAAACTCTCGTCTATATGCGGCACCATCGCGATGTTCCTCGTGGCGCTTCGTTGGTACCGGTGTTCACCGCGGCATCGATTACGTAAACGTTCATTCCATGAGGTCACAAAGGGTTAAAATTCTATGTATGCACGCTCAACAACATCGATTCGGTTCAATATTCTCAAACATCTGGCTCAAGCCCTTTTTTCTGTGAGGCAACATTTTTATTCACCTATTGATAGAAAGAAATGGTTTCTCTTCCATTACTTCGTAGCTTATCCCGATGCTTCTCTTCTCTTCCTATATCACTTGCATTTTCTCAGATACGCGTGCAAACCACTTATCCTCTTCAATATTTTAGCAGCTACGCTTTCGCAGCTGTTGTGTTCGTAAACTCGTGAAAGACCAGCTACAGACATAACCGAACTATGGAATCGCTCATATTGTTTCGTACTTTACTTTTTCTCTATTTCGTTCTCTTAGCAAACTTCGCAGTTCGGTAAAATCGTCCGTTTTTACCGTCTGTCACGCGATTTCTCTCCTTCTTTATCCTCAACGTTCGTACCACTGTAATAATGTTTGTAGCAATTAAGGAAAAGGGGCGACGAAATTGGAGATTGTGCATGGTGGAAAAGCATTTTTATGCAACGGTTTTTCAATTTTTCCTTTCATTTTTCAACGTATTTCGATCTTTCTATACGAAAGTCAGTTTTTAATTGATTTCGATGGTTATTTTCGTATCGTCGAAGTAGTAATCAAGCGAGTAAATTCACGAAGATCAGACACGAAATTACTAAGAAAAAGACTGAGGCAAGACCGAGTGGAAAAAGTGCAAATCGTTTTTTCTCTTCCTCGTCCCAGAGTCGTTTCGCCTCCATCAGTCAGCATTCTTTGCGTTTCTATCCGCACCACCTCTGGTGCACAATTTCCTCAAAGCTTTTCGGATACGCGCCGAGCAACGATTATTTATTCAGGAAACACTAAGAGGTTCCACGCGACATCGTATACTACTCAGTTTAAATATATATAGAACATGTACAGGTTATTTCATTGCTGGAAATTGAATTTTTCTCGTCAAGACCATTTTTCAAAGTAGTTCAATCCGATCACGCTTACGTCAACGATGACGACGACGACGACGACGACATAAAAGTGGGCTTAAACAAATTTCATTCGTTTTAAGTGAACTTTGAAAGTACGATGGATCATGAAACGTCAGATATTTTTTTCGTGCCTCGAAACTACGCGATGTTTTACATCTTCATTCCGTTGATTTAGAAGGAATCGTAGTTTCACGAAAATAACTGAGTTGGAAAAAAAAATGCTTACAAACCCTCAGTTCAGAACGAAGTAGCCCTTATCGAGATCACGTAAATTCTCTAGAGTTTATTATTTGTATGTAGATATATAATTCACGATATTAAGGTACTGCGAGGTCGGAAAATTTTTGCCCGCTGAAGCACAGGTGCCTATACATTGCAAATTAGTAATTAGTTATGGAGAGAGAATAAAAGTACCGGATGGAGGCGTTTCTCCGAGACTGGAATCGGAGAGTAAAGGCGAAGAGCCCTTCGGAGCGTGAGAGTCTCGTATTTTGGGATCGCGTGCCACGAGACCTTTCACCCTCGAGCTGTTTCCGAAACTCCGATATTCTTTCTTATATACTCGGCAATTCGCAAGAGCTTTGCCGATTATTCATGAACGAGTAAATTTTCGTGGTAGATGTACTTGCCCGCACGTTTATATGTATATAAATGAGGCGTCCGAGCGGGAGTTATACGATAATGATACCGGCGGTGCGATCGTAGTTGCCAAGTATGCGATTACACATTGTCCGATAAGTTCTCGCGATGTAATTCAACGTTTGATTATGCTGTTTTTTTCTCCTCGCTTCTTTCCTCATTACAATTTTCGTAGTGTAAAGATATGTTTGATTTAACAAGCACCGATCTCTACAGGCTCGTTCAAATTTCATCAGTTAATTTATATCATTGATATAGTCAACAAAAATATTCCATTGACTCGAAGAAGTGTTGCAGCGATTTGTATTTCTGCCGTCTCCATCACAATTTGTTCCTACGAAAATTCGTACCTCAACGAAGTTTTCCCTGCTATTGTGTTTTGTCCGCGGGATAATGAACTTTCGTTTGGAGTGTCCTTCATTTCAGACACGAAGTCGATGCCGTATAGAGACCGATGTGTCGTATTTGTATGGGGAATTGCTCGATTGTGTTCGCTCGAGTGGATGTAGCTGTAGCGTGTAGAGCACCACTTGCATATACGTGTGTATACGTCGAAGTAAATATTCCGGTAGATAGTCCTTGAGAGTAGGGAAACAGTGAGGATCTCGTCTACATCGCTTTCATCATAGTCGGAAAATGGTCGGGGTTCCACCGCACGAATGCTCAAGCGAACATATAGTTATCTCGAAAATTCGAATGGCATGGATATAGTATGGGATAATCCGTCGTTGCTCGTCTCAGGCGCTCGTCTCAAGAGGCGGAAGAAGAACCACGAGTTTGAGACTCAACCAGGTGGAGAAGATATGGTACCTTCTGACGCGATTTCTTCGTGGCAATCCTCAAGCGGATAAGAAACCATGCTCGAGACAGCGACAAGAGTGAAAGATCGGGGCGGTGGTGGTGGTGAGGGAAAAGCAAAAGGAAAGCCTGTACTTTTCGGGCTTACGTAGTCTCAACCGATTCTCCAAAGTCCTTGTGTAACGTTCTTTTTTTTATTCCCACTGACAATTTCCACGGATTTACTTGGCTATCTATTCGGTTTGGATGATAGTAATTCCAAAATGTAGGTGGAGCAGCTTTAAAGTTCCGTGAAATAAATGTACGAGGGTGCTTCTAATGAAACGAATTATGTGCCGATTTAAGTCCGAGTTAATCCAAACGCGGTTTTCAATCCCCAGGATTGTGGGCTGTCAACCAACTTCATCGGCGTGTATACCAAAGGCTTTTTCGGATCTCTTCGAACATGCTGTTTTTCTCACTTATCAATATTGAATTACCGACAATATTTTGAACGAGGCGACCATTTGGCTGCCACCCTCTTCACTATAATCCTCCGATACTCGACTTTGCGGGCGTACGTCCCAAAAGCTTCGAATCTCGAAAGGACACTCGACGGAGGATTGTCGGTCCGGTCCCCTGCTCCTTAAGCTCGGGACACGTAGGACACTTTGAGAGGTAAAAGAAGAAGGAGCAAGAGTCGTGCACCATGGCAAAGGTAGAATGGAGCGCTCGCGAGCCAGAAAGAACGAACGAGAGACAGAGAGAAAACGAGAGCGGAAAAAGAGAGAAAGCCCGAGAGAGGCTGAACGAGAAAGAGAGAAAATACCCCACGGGGCTTTTCGTCGTATACTGTAGTGTTGGAGCATCTGAAGCGTGTTGAAAGTCCTCGCGAGCCCTCGGCACAATACGTCGTTACGTGCCCGAGACCATCCACCCCCCTTCCATCTATGCAACATTTTCATCCCCTTTCCTCTACGACGCCAAACTACAACCCCTCTTGGATCAACAGCGAAAGCATCGGCATGCGCAGTAGTATTGGCACTATGGAGCATTCAATGGCAACAGAGAAATGAGGGAGAGAGGAAGCAAGAGAGGGTGGTCATACATAGAACACGGGCTTTGCACTGCAAGAACCGCTTCTATCGCTGTCGAGTGGATAATCGTTTTAGGAAAGGGCGCCAGCTCGAAACACGGTGCTATACATATCTACACATAGATATCAATACATATATAATGTGGCCATATATATAGAGAACTTGCTACTGGCATTACCGCCTTTGTGGTAGCTCCATGTTTGAACGCCGCTGGCACTTGGGCAATCAGCAGGTCGATTCACAATCAGTGCATTTTCCTATATACGTGCTACGGATGACGAGGGATTTCACCAGACTTGGTTCCGTACGACATTTCTTCCGAGTCTTCACCGCAAGCTTCGATGTAACGGAGAAATAAGTGTACGCGAACTTTAACACTTTGAGGAAAAAAGGCGCGAATGAGTGTGGTCGGTCTTCTAGGTTTTGTTCGGATCCTAATCCGGTTGTTGAAATTCCTTTTTCACCTGTCGGCGACAGTTGTTTTCACTGCGGTTTTGCTGATTTGGACTTAACTGAACAAACTGGAACTTGATGAAGTTTACCAACATTCGTGCGACGTAGCAGCAGCGCCACGTTTTTATGGTATGAAAAATATTTTTCGTTTTCACTCTATTTAATTCTTTGCCTGGACACGAATAAAAATGTTTCGTATGTTTAATTCATACGAGTTTCTTTCAGACGCGAGTTACATTTATTTCTCATTTTTTCGTTCGGTAGGTACGAGTAAAAGGGAAGCGGGCGGATGGAGCCTGAGGGTGATTGGTCAAAGTGGTGTGGAATTATTTTTGAATACTTTCGAGACCGTTGGCTCGTTCGTAGAGTATGCGTGAGTGGAATTTTTTTCCAGAATCCTATCTGCGGTCGTACGGTGGGTCTAAGGGAGGAGAAAGGGGATGGGGCGCGCCGGGTTCACTAGGGCCGTCCTCTGGGCTTGGTGGTTGAGAGTGCGTAACGTACTACGTGAGAACGACGTTCGCCTGTATATCTTCGTAATTTTTTGCGTAGACGCGAGAGACAGGAGGAGAAAGGAAGAGACAAAAATGCTTTTGCGAACAAGTAACGCAATTTATATCAGCTAACCGCGCGGAAAGCAGGGAGGATTGGATTAACTTATTCGTCTATCTTAACACATCGAAATTATTAATTGCGAAGTAAAGTTGTTTCTTACCGATTCGTTCAGATGTTGATATAGTCGGACGAAATTGTTGTTCGAATTTCCCAATCGGCCTCTCCGCATGGACCAGCTCTAATTACTTTGTATACACCATTTACATAAAGTTACCCACATGACAGAATCACTATCTCCTTAACTCTCCCTACATAATTTATATATATAGCCCCACAGATACATGCATGAAGCTATTTCAAACAGCAACCAACCCCTCTGTTGGTCCGTCATCCTTCTCGCACGTGCTACGTGATATTCGGAGCTCTTCGTTCGCTTTTGGGATATCTCGTACCTTGTCCCCGTCTGTGGAGAGTCCCCTTTCTCGTGGTACGATTCCATCTCGTGCTTCAAACACTGTAACGTTCGCTTTCCATGGGCACAGCGAAAACGGAGTAATTACAGAAGCGTTTTAGGCAACCACCGGCTGAATACCGAAATTATGTAGATATGCTGTAATAATATTCGTCACACGTTTGCACGGGTCAATATTGAACTAAGCTCTTTTGCTATTCCTCTTGCTCCTTCTCTCCTTGAGATATGAGTGTCGGTACAATCTGCTTTCTCACGTAAGCGAGCTCCGTTTCAACTGAATTGATTCCGCCCTTATTCCAGAAGGCTTGTGACGCGCATGGCACGATTGGACGATCATTTTTGACAGCAGCGAAGTTACGACTTTTTGTCTCTTCTGCGAATAAAGACTTTTGATGACTTATTTGAATTATGAGCTGTGTTATCGTGGAGGCAACGCTCGTTAAATTTTTGGCGAGATGCAACATTGGTGAATTAGCGAAGATAAATTAGGATGTACGTCGATGCGTTAATCGTCAACGGAGCTGTGCAATTAAACTCGCACATGGAAGTTGTATAACTACGATAACGAGATGAGAGTTTTCCGAGTTTGTCTTAAGAAACAGAGGTGTAACGATGTCTCTAACGCCTTAAGGAGTATGGTCGGAGATGGGAATTGCAGCGTTTGAGAGGAACCGAATTAAAAGTTGGAAACGTTGGCTTCCGGGGTCTGACGTTAAGTACAAGGAGACATTGAGAGATGTATTCTGAAACGTTGCCGGGGTATAAAGCGACTCTGAGATCGTAAATCAAGTGTTCATCCAGCACCCGGTGGTGGATCCGGAGGATGAAAGTAGTATTTTAATGAATCGTTGATTAGTCGATGACGAATAAAGAAACATCGCTATTTCGAATCCTCAGTATAAGAATTATGCTGAAAAAGTGTTCGCGACTCTTCAGCTCTCCTGCTTCTGACAGAAGATAAGCTTTCCAAGCGATTTATGTACATGTTATAAAAGGGTGGACGGCATACATAAATATCTGCCTCTCACACAGTCACCTACCGAGATGAGTCGTGGCACGGGTATTCCATATGCGCCCATAAATCAGTTCTTACGTTACCAAGTCAATTGAGGTGTCGAAAACATACCTTTTGCTGCCTCTTACGCTCGGTTACTTTTCTATACCTGTACTGAAATCTGATATTATATGGTTTCTTTTCGTCGATGTGTAAAGAACTACAAAAATTCAGAGGCAGAGAGAGAGAGAGAGAGAGAGAGAGAAATGAAGGGAGTGCATTAAATTACGAGGACTGAAAAGAGGGTTTCCATATGCACCGAGATAAACACGAACTTGCAGAATATCGAAGAATATTGATAATTAAAGAACAGTAAGGTGTTTGAAAAAAAAGTTCTATTTTTCCATCCAGGCAAGAACGCAGCTTTTGCAACCTGCTGAATCGAACCGAAGTGACTCGAATCCTCGTCCTAAGTAGATCCATGCCATTAATATTAATTTCATCATTATTATTATGAATAATATTGAATGAGGTTGCTATGTTGATAATTTTTATCTGCTACCGTAGTTGTTAGTATGAGATCGCGAGCTTATGATAAAGTTGCCGTGAATGTAAAGAGAACAGGGAAAAGGAGCCGGTGCGAGAGGGGGCGGGGGTAGAGACAATGAGAGGGCGAATAGTCGGCGTGCTCTGCAGGCCATCGTTGGATTTGCTGATGTCGGTTGTCGGTCGTTAAACGCAGGCGTACTCAAGTGTGCCGAAGTAACGGTATGGTAAAGCCACGAGGGCTCTGCAGCTGCTGGTACATACGAAAAAGAAAGGGGGTTAAAAGAAGGTGGAAGAGGGCTGGATAAGGTGGAGCAGGGTTTTGATTCACCGATCGCGAATGATATATACGGTTCGATAAACTTTCAACCACTCAACGATGTCTCTCTTGCTATATCTTTAGAGCCATAAGTCATGCCTCTCGAAAGTGCAGTGTCTCACTTAGCCTCTTCGCTTCAGTATCAGAAACTACCCGCGAATAACGTTTCTTGCACACACTCTCCTGTCGTTTTACGTTATTTCCTTTTTTTTAGGTCCTTCTGCGCCATAACGTATGTACAATAGACCTATTTGTAGGACCGTGTGCACGTGTGGGGGAGGATATATGAATGTATGTATCTGCTCGAGGGTTGCCGACCAACGGGGACATCAGCAATGTCGAAGTGGCTCTCGTCAGTGAATTACGCGCTGCCTTCCGTTTCAGGAAGTCGTTTTCCATGCACCGGCCTTCTATACTTGGCTTTCTCTCTCTCTCTCTCTCTCTCTCTTTCCCTTCGTTAATCCATCCGAGTCTCGCTTTCATTCTGTCTCTTGTTTTCTCTCCTTTTCCTCCGAGTCTCTCTTCTCTCTTTGTCGTCATTATACGCGGATAATCACACGTCCAGCGAGAGCCCGAGACGAGGACTATTATCCTCGTATCCAGGCGGTTAATAACGTGGAAATCGAGGTTCCCTCGGCGTAACTGATACACCACTTTCCTGGACGTAATAATCCCAATGACAATGGATCACGTATCCATTGTCTGTTTAGATTCAAAGTTCACTTTCACCAACGCAAAATTCCATTAGGCTACTCATTACCGGGATCTCGATTTCGGAGACTTCGGGATATCATGGCAACGCATTCGAGTTACAGGGTCTCAATATGTCGTGAAATCACAGTCGTCGAGCCCCGCCGGAGCAAGAAAATGCAAAGGAAAATTTTAAAGAATCGAAAAGTGCGACGATTAATTGAAAAAATCCTGAAGTTTGAACGGTCGGGAAAACATCTGCTGACGAATCGGGCCACGATATTTAACGGGAAAGTTTTCGTATAGTTGGCAAAATAAATTTAGCGGGGTTCCTACGAAAAAGGTTTGTTTGTCGAAAAAGTAAATCGTGGACGTGAGCAGACTCACGAAATCGACCGCCGCTACGATCATGTCGAGTGCTTCGGTAGTTTTTTCTTCTCAAGTTATATTAGAATTATGAGAAAAAATCGATGCTGTATAGATTTCCGAGCCCGCTCATATTCGTATCGGGGAGTGATTCGATATTCCGGGCGCGGAGTGACGAAAGCAAGAGATCGAAGGAGCCGTCGGGAAGGACGGAAAGCTTATAAACTTGTCGCACGAGGGCGACGTTCGATATACCTATCTGTAATGGTGAAAAAGTATCGCGGGTCGAATATCGCACTCTCATGTATATGGATAAATTTTGCAAGAGTTTCGTACGACCCTACCTATTGATATCACGAATGAAGGGTGAGTTTTGGCTGGGCGGGGTGAAACAGCGGATTCGGTCGTGCATAAAATCGTGCGGTACGTGTGTGGACTGAGGAAAAGTCCCGGTGTCGTGAGAGGGGAAGAGTTTTCCACGTTTGTACGCGAATGATGAAAAGGATTCGCGTGTGCTGCCAAGGTACGAGGTGAAAAGGGAGAGAAAGGCTTGTGTGGAGGAGGGAGTAACCGCGATGAGAGCAAAGCGATAAGGAAAAGTCTCGTTTCAATTCGTTTTCGAGGAGTTTCCCAATCGTTGAGTGTTAAAAGATCGTAAGTCACGAGGATTAAAACGTTGAACGAAGCTGGGTCCATCCTTTTGTTGAAAACTACTCGATATAGGAGTTGAGAGGGGACGACGACGACGACGACACCGACGGGGGAGTCTGTGAAGTTTTGGCATTCCCGTGACAGGCCAAGCGGCCTATCACGGATAAAATTTAATCATAAAGATGGACCAGCTGAGTTTGTTTTCACTGGACGTGTTCAGTGAGCGGTTCGAGCTTCGTGAAATCTAAAAAAAGTTCTCTGCTTCTGACAAACGATGAATACACACACAGACACACGAATTTCTCCTGGCAATACATTTGATGCGTTACACTCGGTTATAATCGTACTTTTACGTAACCTATACTTACAAAGTATATAGAAACATGCAGGCAATAATTCGAATTCTCCTGATCGAATTAGTTCCCTCGAAACTTTTGCCTCGTGCATCGTCCCTCCAACTTTGTTCCATAAGGGGCTCGCCAACTGTACGCGAAGTTCACCTGTGTACACCGTCCCACTACGTGCACGGGGGACTATTAGTTTTATCGTTTTTTTCTTATGCTCTCTATCAAAATTGCCCGCGTTATCGTGGGTGTTCGTTTTTCCGTGAATAATTGAACCTCGTAATATAAAAGTCGTGGGGATTCGACATACGTAAATGGAGAATTGATGCATGATGCATACGTGACCAGTTCGATTGGCAGCGAATTCGTGGCTATGTCCGAGTCGTTTTTGTTGGTATAGCGAAAATCAACCTTAGAGGACGTTGATCGGTGTACGATAAACGTGGTCGAAAAATAATCACGTTAATTCGGAACCAAGAAACAAAATAACCAGGAACATGGAGAGAATAACCACGAGAATAATAATCGTCATTTGAAATGATTTTTAAGTTTGTAATCACTGAATATGGAGAATAATTGAAATATTCATTTGAAACGTTGGTTGCGGATACATATGAAACCCTATGCGGGAGTTTCATTGCTATAGATTCGAAATGCTTCATTATAAATTTGTTGTTTATTGTTTTTGACATGTTTCATTTATCGAGATGTCTCGAAAACATCCACCCTGCAAGTTTTCTTCCTTCGCATTGGTACGTTCATGTTTGTTTGTTTAAGCTTGTGGGGGTGTGTGTGTTTTTATTCGTTTTGGTTATTTTGAGCGAAGTTATTTAGGATGGGAATCTAAACGTACGAAAAATGTTTGATGAAAAGTATGTGTAAGCGTGTAAGCGCGTTAGTTTAAATAACTTTGCCAGCTATTCTTAACAATGTAGAATCGATCGCTAGAGGAAATGGACGTGATAGAATTTCATGAATAATTTCATCGACGCATTTTACGAAATACTCCCGTCGGCGCCTCACATTTAGCCCGTTCAATATCAAGTGCTCTCGATGCTTGACAATAACATTTCCCCTGCAGCAACCTCAAACATTTTTATCATAGACATACGCTCGTGTCAATATATTTTCGCCATATTTACATTGCTACCACTTTGGAGCAGACTTTTCGTGATTGGTTATGCCAGATGGAATTTATCTCTAATTTGATGGATTTTGCTTCATATTTCTCTCTCGTAATACCGCACCCTCGTAAAGCATGTTTTTACATAACCGACACGCGTCGCGTTTGATTCCGCACGTGACTGACGCTCCCTGCGTCTGTTAAATTCAACGCATTTCCTCCCATGTCCACTGGCAGAGCTGCGATTTTCCATTTTTTCATATATCGTCATTGCGTGTGCGGTGCAGTCGATAATATCCGAGAAATGATCGAAAACTGAGAGGAATCATCATCTGTCACTTCGACCGAATACGCGCTTTCTCTCAGGAGCAAAAAAATATTACAAAAAATGCGTTTCGAAACCCTCATTAAATATTTCTGAAAAACATTTATATATCCGGTCGAACGCCCCGCAGCTTCGAATCAGAAGCAAATCCATTTTTCGGAGGTGGATTAGCACTAATTTGGTGAGGCAGTAGGTTAAAATAGAACGAAGAGAGAGAGAGTAAAGCAAAAAAAAGTCGCACAATAAAAAAGTGACATCGGAGAAACGAGTATATCTGCAAACGGAAAAAAGAAATAACGCTCTCTTCTCCCCAGCGTTTGCACGGATCGAGCGACCGTGTCCAGGATGAATCTCCGTGCAGGAAGCTCGACTGACCTGCAGCCTGGCTGCACAGGAGTCTTTTGAAAAAAGTAGGAATATCGAGCTGTTGTCCGGGACAAAGCGTCGAAAGGGTTGAGCGGAGTAAAAGAGCTACACGCTGTAAGAGTAGAGCGAGTTGTATCGCACGTAGGAGAAATCAATTTAACGCTCGGTTGAGATTCGATACGTATATAGTAATTTCAAGACGGTTAACGGCGAGCTCGGATACTCGATTGACGTCGGATCGACGTTTAATCAGGATGCTGTTAAGCTTTCATACTGAATATCACTTCCAGACTTGGCTGCGTCTCTACAAGTGAAAAAACGCTTATCCGAGTTCCACGTTTATTTTAGCCTGAGACGTGAGAGCAAAGAGTAAAATACACAAATGCAATTTAATAACTTGATTCGATCTGTGCGAGAAGGAGGTATAAATGTTTTTGGCCTCGACTGTAATACAAAGGGCTCTTGTGCTTCAGGTTTTAAAAGAAGTTTCACAGTGCCTTGAATACAATATAAATAATTCCTCCGGAATAATATTCAACGGAGGACGATACTAGAAATTACAGGACAAAGCCTCCTCGGTAGAAGTACCTTGCAAGAGAATGGAGAGCTTTAATATCCGGCAAACTTCTGAAAGAAGCTTATTTTGTGAACAACTACGTAAAACACCTTATTTCGAATCACTTATTATATTCATCCATCAGTGTTGTGTCGTATTACTACCATTACGAATCACATTTACTGTAAACCGGAAGGGATTTTATTACTAGATGTTTTGTGGCTTTTTAATTACACTTCTGAACTTGTATTGTAGCAGTTTTTTAATAACGGAACCTTTTATCTTTTACAAATGGTCCTGGCATGGCGTTGCAAATAATTACGTGGATAAGTTAATCCGTAGTCAACACACTCACCACACTGGTGCAAATTTGCGTTTCGACTTTTCGAAAACTTTTTATTTCATCCATGAATGTGGGGAATAAATCTGACAGCGAGACTTTTTAGGGGTAATAATTCATTAGTAATCGATTACAATCGTTTAAAAAATTGAAAAATAAAGTTTTATTATAGAAAAATATTCAAATTGAAGAAAGGAATTTTGAAGTTCCGGACACTCGACATTTTCGTGCGGGTGCAAATTTGCACCTGTGTGGTGTTTATGGGTTAATAAACTTTATTGAGAATGAAAACATGTTTTTGTTCGTTGAAAAGAGGGTGAAATTGCTTGATTTTGGATATGAAAAATTGCTTTGAATCATGTTTATCCAGTGCACGTAAAAATCTTGTCTCTATTTCATTTTCACCTCGAGTAAATAGCACCAGTTTTTAAAATCATGTTTTCAATGTTATCCGATGTATACCAGTTGGTGAAAAAAATGAGTTTACAGACTGTGATAAGACTTGAAGAAGAACGATGTCGATTGTTGATCCTCTCCACTTTGTACTTTACTCTGAGGGTGTACGGTTCTCTTCAGAAGATTGAAGAATGCTCAGGCACCTGTCTTTTGGTTTCTTTCTCTTCACTATTGCATCGTCGGTCGTTTTTACGCTTCTTCCATCCGCGTTCAACTCGCTTGGCTCTCTTTACTTTGTCAAATGGCACGCGACTTTGTACGTGCAGACCTTTATATCGAGCTTGCTCGGAGTTCCTCCTCTTCCAACTTTCCACACGCAATATTGGTGAAGATGGCGAAGACGAGAGGCCGAGTCTACTCGTATACTCGGTACATACACGTCTGTAAAGATGAGAAACTTTACGCAGCTTCTCCAAGATCAGAATCTTGTTCCTTAGCATTGTTTCTCCTTTGTCGCATCCGTGGCTTCCACTCAGTGAAAACTTTCTCATTCGTCAAATTAGAATTCGTATTTTTTCGCTTCTTTTTTCTTGTTTTATCACTGCTTCTCGCACTCCCCTCAACCTCGTCCTTCTCTATTTCACCGTTGTATGCTCTCGCTTCTTCCTCCTCGAGGGTGAGAGGATGTCGTAGCCAACATCTCTCCAGAGATTCTCGCCTTTGCTGTAATACGTCTTCCACCCGCCTCGAGACAATAGATCAAAGAGATGGCGAGTGCGCGAGAACCGAGTCATTTCGAGGATTGTTAAAGCCACCATCATGAATTTCTCGCTCACCGAGAAAACCATTTGTAATCCATTGCCCTGCTGTGCTCAGCCTCCCGCTGTTTTTCCTCTCGATGCGATTACACGTTACGTTGTATAACACCACAATGCGCGTACTACGCTCCGGTCCGATCCGCAATTTCACCTTTGTCATTCTTTCTCTCCTGTGCGAAACTCCTGTTAAATTTTCTATCGTCAGACGACGCGATCAAAGTACTAGCTCGGTCCCAAAGCGATGAAACAAAGGGCAAGATTTATAGAGCTAAGATCGGTCGCTGGGCTTGAGATATTGGGGTTCAATGAAAGGAAAATAACGGCCACGTAAATGACATTTTTATGAACATACTATTTATTATCAATTTTATTAATGATTACGAGGCTTGTGATAAATAAGGATACGTTGCTCGCAGTCAACCTGTAAGTAGTAACTCATTAACTTTATCACATCGATACTTTGGTCTTTGCATTCTTTTACGGATGCTGCGGAATTAAAACTAGATCTACTCCTGAAAAGACTATTCTTTCATTTTTAACAGAATAAATTTTAATAAAAATGAGTTTGACTACGAGCCGGAAAAGAAGCGAAATTCGATCGTAATTAGATTCCGAATAGACTCACCCTGGCGCTTCGCACTGGAAAGTGTTCCTTTCATCGAACCTGCGAAGGTGAATTTATTGGCTTAACCCTGCAGATAGCAACTTTTGGATACGATAGAGACGGCAAAAGGTGGATACGAGAGGAAATAGAGAATTGAGAATAGACGTGATAGCGGAAAATGACTACCGGGAATGGACACAGCGGAGCCATATGAAAAGTCTTATAAGTCGACTCAATTAGGATTAGCTTTTCTCTGCACAACGACTTTCTCATTCCGCTAGCTTCTCAACGCTCATCGGCTTAGGGATTTACCTAAGAATCTTATTGGAAATCGAGGGACGTTAAGATCGATCATTCTTCGTTCTCCTTCCTTATCTTTTTTTCTCACTTATCACATATATAACCTCTGACTCGAAAGACCCAAGTCTACGGCTACAATCGAGATTCTTCAATAAAGTCACGATCTCGTAACCCCGTAGAGCTTTCTGCCGGAGAATAAGGCTGCTCGGTTAAAAATCTCTCGCGCACATATATCTATATCCCTCGATATTCGATTCTGCAAGCTCATTTTACCGATTGCTATTCGACCGAGTTCTCAAACTCGAATTACATTTTGTACTCGATAGCTGCTTCGCCAAAAGTAATCTTATTTCCGATGACTTTATATAATTGATACGATTCTATCGATTTTTAGAGCATCGACCTCTATATTTTTGTACAGAATAACTTATTCGGTCACGCCAATGACATGGAAAGAGGTTTCTAAACTTGGTTCAAATTACACTTTGTAATCGGGACAAAAGTTGATGCGTTTTTCGAAACATTGATTAAAAAACAAATTTTTATCGCCCATCACGATGATTGGCTAAAAGTTTCTTTGCTAACTTGCGCAATAATGTGAAGCGAAACTGTTGTTTGAGAGATTGTGAACGAGGACAGCGAAACAAACTGGATCTTCGAAGAGAAAAGTTTCATCGTTTTGAACAGAGGAAATCGTGGAAGCGACTCACCGATGCAATTTTTATTTTTTTCAGTAGAACCACTAGATTTTTTTTTCCCCCCAATTGACTAACACGCCTCAGATTCATTCTTGGGATGTTCCGTTTAATTAAAGGCGCAATCCGAGGCGTACGAAGAAGTAGCGATGTATCTATATTAGCACGGAATCTTCGAAATGAATTTGGCACGGTATAGAAGTTTCCGGCGAGGCGACTTATGAAGCTCGTGAATATATAGGGGTGCGCGTCACTCGCAGCGACAGCTCGGTCGACAAGTCAAAGCATTTCTCGTTGTGCTCTTCTCCGTCTGCCCGAGCCTCTTTCTCTTCAATGTGACGTTTGCAGTTTCTTCTCTGTATCGTTCTTGGTTGCATCCCGGTGCCGTTGAATTTCCTCTCAATTCGTGCCGCTCCTGGAAATTGCTTCGTTCGATACTCGTCTATACGTGTGTATATCGGATCGCATGATCGGCGATGTTACTCGATTATACGTGTGTGATTCGGCGTCGTTCGTTAGTTAGTGCGAATCGGCGGATGTTCGCACCAAGTGATTCGCGCGTTTCTGTCTCTCTGTTAGAGGACTTTGTCAACTAATCCACCCAAGTTTCTGGCTTCCTCGTATAGTCGACGTTTCTCTATGCCTCGATAAATTCGAAGATCAAAGGTCAGCAAACCTGGAAATGAACGCGTGCCAATCGAGACTCTTCGCTGCGCTTTCGCCTCGGTCGCCATCGCGTCTGACCGAAACTCCGAACTATCGGTTCTAACTACTTCCGGCTCTCGTGTTTGATCAAAGTCATCAAACCCCCTGAAAGTTTCGTCCACTGCTCTTCGTTTCTCCGCTCAATTATCGCACTCCGGTCGGGATGTTGATCGATGCGTGGAATCCCCCGGTATATTATGCAACGCCCCGAAGGATGAGGCTTTTAGAAACACGTTTTAGAATATATCGTGAAAAATAAAAGCAGGTTGAAAGAACGCGGAAGATTTCTCTACGGCGTAGGAAAACACGTCAGTCTTCAAAGTTTACGTAACGACTTGTGAAAAAAAGTTTCGCCATAAATTTCTCGCAACTCGTGCTTTCGGAAGAACTTTCTCTCGGCGTATATGGATAGTGCAAGTTTTCCGACATCGATCATCTCGTGTGATTTTTTACCTTTGCTTCGCTCCGTGCTTTTCGCGCCCTCGTGCATTCTGTAGACTCCGCAGAGTCAAAATTCTCCTGCAAACCTGATGAAATTCTTGCTGCGTTCCGTAACTCGAACACTGAGACGCTGCGGTGCCAATCAGTTACAAATAATGGCTCATGAAAACCACGTTTTTTTTAAGGATTAGATTCTTCGCAGGTTAATCTCCATTTTTTTCCATTTCAAAAGCCTATTGTTGGGTCTGAATAATGATTAATTTTGAATATTATTGTTCGAAAGTTACAATATTTACATAGAGAATACTTAAGAAGCAAGTTTTTCGAAGATCTCGATTCACATCCTGTTCGGATCCCACCGTTCATGGAGGAACCCCCTGCTCAGCAGTTTAGGGTCAAAGTTTTCGTGTACCTTGGAAAGTTCTCAATGTTGGGAAAACTTTTGTGAAACATCGCCTTTAGGATGAACACGAAGGACGAACCAGTGGACCAGAGACGGTGAAGACGTTGAGTGTGAAGATCGGGCTGTTGTTGGAGCGCGGTAACATTCTGTTAAGGGTTAATGGCGGGTTGTTCAAGCGGGTTCTGATTATCAACAGGAAGGCGCCACCGGGCTTCCGGTATTAACAAGCCCCACAGCGATAAATTAGGGTTGATGTCTACGCCTGAATATGTTCTTGATGAAACATTAGCGCGGGACCTTCTCTAATACAGCGAAATATGAAAAAAATCATTGGACGATATTAGCACAAGGGAAGTTTCGAAGCTGAGGGAAAGAGAGGGCGTTCTGAGACGCGAGACGTCGAACCCGATATCGTGACTAATTGCCATTATTTGATCGTTAAACACTTTTCAATGATTTAGAAGGCGTAATTGGTGAATTTAGTTGGGGAATAGCGTGAAAATAACTTTGTGAACGTGTTCACCAGACCAAGGGTAACCAAGATCCAATTAAACCTAAGTTTCCAGTCGTTTTCGACCGGTGCCGCGGTGTATCGATCCAACCGCAAAGTTTACCCGAGTGAGAGCGAGAGTAACTAATGGAGAGACTTACGGTGAGAGCGGAGAATCTTATAGCGAGTAAGACTAGCTACTGTAACTCATAGGACTTCCGGGCTCTTGGTTCGTCACCTTAACGCCCAAGCACCCCCTCGGTGAACCCTCTGTCGTTCTCCTCGTCGTCGTCGTCGTCGTCGTCGTCGACGATGCGAACCTCTCAAGTTACTCGAGGTTGCACGCAAAACACGACCGGCACGAAACATCGTAAGGGTCTTCGCTACTCTTCCGTCACTCGTGCCTCTCTTCCTCTCTCTTTAGATTCTCGCATACCCTACTCGCATCCGTCACCGAGCTTAACTCGCTCTGCTGTTGATGCCCTTGTCACCCTCTTCCTTCTAGTCTTGAATAACGAGATATACCGTCTCGGGACCAACTTATTTAACTAAATATTCAAATAAATTGTTCCAAAATATTCAAGAATAAACACACTGCGGTAACCAAACAGTTTTGTTCGGAGCTCCGAGTTTAAACTTCCAAATGGCTTCCATAAAATTAGCATTTTTAGTAGCGTAGCCATCTCGCGTACTAAACTTTGATCCACGCCTCTTTGAATAATTCGCTGTTTCTTTTACTTTTTTCGAAATCAGTGAGTTTAGTGTTTTGATAGAATTATAATTATCAAGTTTTCACTAGTCTCGACCGGTTGTACTCGCAGTCGATTGCGATTATTAATAAACATGCCGTTTAATTGGATTTTCAAGAGGATTGGGCCTCCGTGCAATGAATCGTTTCATTTGATTTCCCATTTTCATATTAACTGCTTCGCGGCTCGTATGTACATGCGCAGATTCAGGTTTTTTTTCCTACCTGACAAGTCTCTTTTACTTTGGGAAGAGCACGATTTGCATCCATGCAGCGAGAAGGGCCTCGTGTCCTCGATAGAGAATATCCCAGTCGAAGAGAAAGATGCTAAACGAACGGGCGATTCTCGTCGTTTACTTCACGTTTTCCGCACTCCAAGCACGTAGTCGGCTTCGAATTTATCTTCGACGGGAGTAACGCGATTGGCTGTTGAAAAACATTATTTACCTTGGTAATTATACCGCACAATCCTTGATGCCGGAAGAAAGCGGGAAGAGCAGGGAGACGCGATAGAGTAAACGAAAGATGCGAAAAAAGGATGCACGAGAGTGCAGCTATTTGATACTACCCGAGAGAGCAAAAAAGAAAAGAGAAAGAGAGAGGCGCTTCTCGTGGTTGTGTATGCATGAACAACCCAACAATTTTTCTCTTCGCGTTTCTCTTCCACTCTGCACGTTGCATCGTCGTCAAGGAAGACATGACAGAATCGTAAACCGGCTTCGTTGTTCTGTTCCTTGTCGCACAAAATGTATAAGATCCTCTCACGATTCTTGTCCTTCGCGCCTCTCAAAGTCTCGTTGAGTAATTATATTATAAAGCCTTGACAAAAGCCAGATTCCTTCGCTCCAGCGTTTCACTTTTTTCAGACTATTTTATTCCGTTTGTTACGACGAGGGTGTATAGCAGAGGAATATAAAATTATTTCTGATTTTCCTAGGGTTCGATTCTCATATCGTTTTTCCACGCCTTTTGTACTCCCTCCAGCCTCTCTCTCTCTCTTTCCTCTTTGCTCTGCGAAATAATACAGCTGACTTGACTTTCCGATACTGTACAGTTTTTCCCATCTTATATTGGCATTGAAAGTAAGAAGGCGCAGGAAAGAAGAGAACGATGGACCGAGTTAAAGCTCGACGAAGTATCAGAGAGTATCGGAATCGATCGATCAGTTCCTTTCGAGAACTTCCCCTTACATCACCCCTAAAGTCACAAGGACGTCTCGGGTTTCAATTAAGGGTTACAGAGAGTGCATCGTGCGACGACAAGAAGAGCTATAGCAGCAGCCCTCCTTGACGTAGACCCAGTCGGGGATTAAGATTGCATTTATTATCCGTCTCGGGTGAGGCTGATGTTTTTTTCTTCTCCCTTCATTTCATAGCTGTATATGAGTATATAGACGAATGTAAGTATGTACCTGGAGACAAAAGGGGAAAAAGGAATTTCTGTATAGTTATAGCTTAGTGAGTTTTCGTGGCTTGGTGCCTGCTCCGTTGAAAATTGTCTTGGCCACGATCCAGACGGGCCGGCTCGACTGAGACCATCGACGAAATGAGAATATAATCGAGTCCACTTGAAGTAAAGAACAAGTTGAATAAGCCCCAAAAGCCTTCTACGTGCTCTCGATCCGGCTAATAATATATCTATTAACTCCGAGGTATTGTGGCACACGTAAAGTTTATGACTTTGAAAATATAGGGCTGAAAACAAAAAGAATTGCTCAAGATTGGCAACGATGGAATGGATTCGAGTTTGGAGCTGTACGACCTCGAAGTATGCGATTATAAAATTATTCAATTTCCATTGTCGTCACTTTTGTTTTCTTTCGTTCAACGAGGAGACATTTTTAATGCTATTCTCACTTTAAAAAACTTTTGATATTACTCTGACGGAAAAGAGTAAGAAGAGGATCATTACTTCTTGTCCTACTTCGGGTCATTGTTGGAGTTTTTTACGGGAGTCATAAGCTCTGGACCACCGTAGGCAACGCGAGCAGTGGTTTACAGAATGTGTATTACATCGCTAGCCCGCCAGGTTTTCTCGTCGTACGAGAGCCAAGAGCAGAGCATCCCGATGAATTCGTGGATCCGTCAACGTGCCTGGGGCCAAAGATTTCGCAGTTTCTCGTTTCCTCGTACATATAAAGAAGGATTGCCTAGGAAACAAGGAGACGGGAGTTTTCACAAAGGCTCCTCTCCCGTTTTCCTGTGAACATACATATTTGTATACATGAAATGTTTCTCACAGTATTCCCCCATTCTCCGGAGCTCTTTCATTTATCATACCGCCGTCCACTTTTTTCACTTCATGCAGCAATTAGAATCTTGACTATTTTCTGCTTTCCCCCCCGTCTTCTCTCGCGTTGCAGCATCTTTTTTGTCAGCCATTGCAATTTGCAAATAAAGTAGTCGTTATATGAGAAAATGTTGACCGCCAATGGCTCATTGGCTCATACTTTTTTGCTCAAACTCGGTGTATGTCACCGTTCGATTGTCAAAGACCCTTTCGCTTATTATGTACAGAGCAGACGATGCTGGGCGTCCAAGCGACGATTAGGATCCTACGAAGGTCCCTTGCGTTCCTCCCGGGCTTCTTCGTCCGTCCTCCGGCTGGATCATTAGTCCGTGACACGCCCTCTCTTGCGGGCGTCCTTTCGAAAAAGAAATGAAGAATAAACGAATGCGCATAACGATTCGAAAGCGAGAAACCGGCAGTAACAACGCGCGTAACAACTATCGTTCCGACGTGGCTTTATCTACTGTACACGCGCGCATGTATGAAACTTGTACAGTCTCAGTCATTGCATGATGGAGGGAGCCGATGAAAAGGCAATTAGCCGAATGAAAATGTAACACGAGACCGCACGTGACTTCGGACTAACCCTCGCGTGCCTGGTGCGTGCGTTAAAGCGTGCCCTCTTCCACTCTCCCTCTCTCTTTTTCTCCCCGCCAAACGTTCTGTATATCAGGAGAGCTGAAAAATACTCGAGCATCGAGAGGTTTTATCCCGAAGCGCTCGAGCTCAAGCTCGCGTTGAGACGCAACTGCATCACGCGAGTTCCCCTTCTCGTAATTGTCACTTTGTCAACGAATATCCCCGAGGGTTATTCCGACAGACGTGTGAGAGTCTCTCCTTGTGATTGACGCGAAGAGCCGAGACCACCGTGACTCCAAAAACAGGCAGAGACGTCAAATTCTCTTTTCCTAATATCAGTTTTGCTCGTCGATATTTCGTGATGCGAATTCGTTTTTTTTTTTCCATTTGAATCAGCTTTACTCGTGCTCTTGCGGTGAATTTTCGATCGATCGGTGCGATCGGGAGTTCGCTGTTCTGAGGAATGTAATTTGCGTGCCCGGGCAGATTTTGACCACTGGAAACAATTTTCTGAATGAATAATGCACGAATTCCGATCGATGGAATTTTCCATTTTCCAACATTCGAGCTTATCAGTGTACAAGACGAAAGCTTAATATGGAAGAGATTTCTCTAAAGATTAGCAGTCCAGTGGAGCGACTCGTTGGAGAGCAAAGTTCGGTAAAGGAAATCAAGCGTGATCGAGAGATCAGGCGGGTAGGTTGCCCCCTCGCGAGAATGTTCAACCCCTACTTCGGCCTCAACGCTCTTATGCGATGCTCGTTTTCGTTCTCTCGCTTTTTCTTCACTATCCGCTTCTCTTTTTCTTATTTTATGTGCTGCACACACACACACATACACACACGAGCTTACAATCGTGCATATACAAAGGAAGAATGCAAGGAGAAGGGCGAAAGCAGTTTCTCTTTTTCGCCCTCGTCGCTGGTACGCTTCGTTAAAACACGTTCCGACTCAAGGGTAGATACTTTCTTCCCCCCTCCCTCTCCAATGTCTCGGATGCTCGTTACCAGAGCTTCGGATTCTTTTCTTACTCTCCTTTGCTCCTCCGGACTCGTCTGCTTATTTCCTTCCGCTCGTCTCCCACTTCCTGCTCAGATCTTACCCTCGTACAACTAAAAATATGCACAGAAGAGGAGACACGCGAGCACAAACCGAGGCATTAAAAGTGGAGGGAGCACCGCGTTTTTTTAGTATCCGATCTTGGGCTATTTCGTACAATAGTTCGAACACGAGAACATCCACAAATTGAAACTTCTATATCCATCGTGTAGACTCGCTCAAAGGAGAACAAAAAAATCGCGCGCCCAAAACGAAAAGGAACGAGAATAAGAAGTTTCCTCTTTCTTCTCCCCGCGCTGCCCTTTCCTCCCCTCGTCCTTTCATCGCACGACCTTTTGTAAGACGCTGCTGCGCCTTGAGATATACATGCAGATCGCAATGGGATACGGGAGATCTAACTTCCTCCCTCGTTCTCGTAACACGCGACATACAGATATATATCGAGCCACGTGATATCGGGGTAAGTACGTGCGTGTATGCTCGAAACACTACTGGAAGCGAAAGTGAATAGAGAATAAAAAGGAGGAGCGCAGGAAGGAGTACGACGAGAGGACGAAGGGATCGTTTCTTGTGCGAAAATGAAAGAAAAAAGGAATGAACGCAACAGGATAGTAGGTGATAGGAGGCGCGTATTTCTATATACGTCCGAGAGTAATGCGGAAGGGTGTGCTTCCGTTGGAGAATCATCCTGCAACGGAGGTGGCCGTTTTATGTCCCGTTCTTCCTTTTTCTTTTTCATCTCTCTGTTGCAAAGGAGCGCGATGGGAAGAGTACCGAGGGTGGATCAATTGAAGGTAATCCCTCGAGTAGAGTCCCTCGCTTCGCGAAGCATGAAATTCTTCCTGCCTCTCCTTCCGAGGGTTCTCACGAGAAAAGCTCCCTTTTTCGAGATCTTTCTATATATATTTGCAGCTCGCGTATATAGATTTGCCACACGGCAACTGTCAGACCGGAGTATCTACCTATCTATTCATCTTCTGTACGGATTGGTATCTATCCGGTCGCGGGCAACGATCCACTCGCATCCGCTCGTCAATGCCCGAGGCCAGTTCAGGACTGACTTGATCTCCTTTTTCTTCTTCTCCGGTTCTCCTCTTCCACCTCTTCCTTTTCTCTTGCCAATCGGTTCTTTGGCCTAATGCCTCTCCTGCTCTCCTTTCTCACTTAGGTTTCTTGTCCGCCGCTTTGTGTCTTTCTCGCTCCTAGCGTCATCTAATCGTTCTCGTTATCCCTCGAGCGAATGAGGGATGCCAGTTATATTGAGGGGATCGAAGCTGCCGCCTTAATTCGAACCAATTACACGAACCGTTCACGATTCAATTTCAACCGGCTCTCCAATTCCCCGGAGACTAGCTGCAATGCACTCGTTAAATAGATTTCTTTCTCTCAAAGAATTTCCTCTTGGTTGGGTAAACTGTAAATTTAAATATCGTCCCGAACTCCGAAGATTCGTGGATCCGTTGTTGTCGAAAAGAGTCGTCGACACGGCCGCGATATCGCCACAATAAAGTCAACGCGCGTCGACCGCGCTCGTTTTCATTTCTTCACGTTCAACTCGCTCCAATCATGCATGCGCATTCCCCGCAAAACCAGCTCAATCTTTACTCGCTCGAGGAATTATAAATTCTAAGTAAACTTCAACTCGCCATAGACAGGACGTACCATAGACACGGGACGTGTGCTTTCAGTTAGACTCAGTTCGGCCGGACTTCCGCCAAGACTCCTTGCGCTCGACGGATCCCGCGTGGCAGAGGGGCCGGGGGCAAAGGAAAGCGGGGAAAGAGATAGGATTCACGAAAGAGGCGCCAGACACGATAGGATCGCGTCTTTCGTATCGCTCGTGTATGTATTTTGTATGCATATGTACAATCACCACGTGTTTCCACTTTACGTGTCCACGCGTACAAGAGAATGAGGCAAAAGTTACAGCATATACCGATGTATGCTGTGAGCGCGAAAGAAAGAGCCAGAGGGAACGAGAGTGAGAGCTCTGCACAGCCTCGCATTGCACGCTCCATGAATATCATTAAGATTCCGTGGGTTATACTTTATACCGGGACGGCACTTGGAAGAGTCTCGGCACAACTTCCCCAACAGAGCTGTATCGTCATCGTGACCGTCTCATATTCCTCCTTCTTTCACCACATTCCTCTATACCTCTCGTGTGTCTCCGCGAGAACAATAAATATTTATGCATCGACCATGCAAAACCCTTTTCTATCGTATGTACAATAGAACACACCAATAGACAATACACGTCCATCGGATATCCACTCATACGCATAAATATACATCGAATGCATGCTCCGCGCACGGAGGAGGATTTCATGCGGAAATTTATACGGAAAAAAAACTTTCAGTTAGACACAACAAAAAATAAATCGATGAGAAAACATTTTCTCAGTATTTTCACGATAACACCGGCTAAAATATTCACTATTATTCCGTATAGAAATAATGTTTTTATATTTTCCGCCACGGGTTATGGGTCTGTACTTTTCTTTGATTCTACAGCGCTACGTATGCGTGAACCCATGGAAAGACGATCGGGAAACCAGAGATATTGAGAGAAACGTGAAATACGTGTCGATATTGAAAACGACGTCAAGACTCTCACGAAAGCTTTTGTCGAACAACAATGCTCCGTTATGTCACGTTGTGAAACGGAGTGAAATAGAGAGCACGGAGCTCCTCGTATCACGGTGATAAAAACGAAAGGAAGATGAAAAGAAAATTGTGCGCGTTGATAAATAATGCTGTATACGATTATTCTACGTTGAGGCAAATCGTTGTGCTGCCTGTCAAGTTGAGTCCGTTGTGCGATGCATCCATTCGTCTTTTCTTTCGTTTATTGTCAACACTGAATTTATATTGTGAAAATAATTGTTGCAGTTTTCAATTGCCGTGACACGAGTATCTGCGATAAATATTAGAGGTTCTACTGTATATAAAGAGGATTTTATGACGTTAAGGAGAGACGATCGTTCGTACGGGTCGTTGAGAGAACGAGAGAGCGAGAGAGAGAGAGAGAGAGAGAGAAGAAAAGAGACAGAGAGAGGTGACGACAAGAGCGAGGGATTCTCTCCACTCGTTGAATATGGAGAGAGATTCGCTGGCCTGTCGATCGCGACCCCCCTTAAACGACGTGCATTCAACCGTCGTCCCCGTTGTCATGGAAATCGAAGGACACGACTTGGTCTCGTCCTGTCACCTCGTATAATAAATACTGTCTACACGCTGCACATATCTATATACCGGCATGCGCGCCATCAAATAATACGCATATTCCATTTTTCATTGAATCCATTAACAATATTTGAAAAATTATTCATTCTCGAATCGCTCCTAATATTATCTAATTTGCGATTTTTTTGAGGCCTGCATGGAAAAAAGGCTTTCGAAGGTAAACCGTGCGATGAATTTGTACGTAAACACGAAATGAGGTTTTTACAAAGCGCAAAAATCAAAAGCGTGAATATTTTAGAAATGAGTTTCTTCCTGGCAAAATGTCCCTCCGACATTAATCGGTGTGATTAAATTTTCAGGGGTAGATATATGAACGATTTATGATAGTGATAAAGTGGATAAATTAAATTAGAAAACTCCAGACGGGAGAAGGAGGGAAAGTATATCCACAGAATCCTTGTCATCGCGTTGCTCTATGCTTATACATTGTAAACGGTACACGAGAAAAAAACATTGGAAAAAAAAGTTTTCAGGATCTATACATAATTACTGAAAGTGCTACTTTCCGAGATGGCTTGGAGATTCCCGAGGATGTGGAGCATCGTTCCGGATTAGCTGCGGTACTTATTTTCGCAAAATGCTCTTCCCATCTTCGTAACCATTAAGAGGGTGATCTCGGGGAGTTTTTAAAATTTTGTAAATTTAAGGGCGCTTCAAAACAAAAGAGCGATATTGTAATTAGATTTTTTTTGTGCCCTTTTAAACGCGGAGAAAACAAAAAATGATAAAGATCGTTATTAAAGTATCGATTGTATTTATTTTGTATGAGAATATCTCTCAAAGTACCTGCATTTATACAAACTTTCAATAGCTTCGTTTTCATCTGGTATTGGTGTTGGTGAATTTTATTATTTTTATCGATTTATACACATCCACATATGCCCCTTTCCAACATGACGTACGTACATAATCTTATTCGCGTAATCTGGTTTTCACGGAAATCACTTTCGCAATCAGTGCTTTCTCGAATGATGAAAGCTGCTGGGTTTTTCGAGAGGGCAGAAAGGGATTGGAGGTATATCAAAAAGGTTCACGGATGAACGGTTCGACGAGCAATTATGTAACTTGGTCCACGAACTTTCGAATTTTCCGGGCTCATCGTATTTCGTTTCTTTCCCTCTTATCCATGGGAATTTTTATATGTCGTGCGGGTAATAAAAATATACAGCGGAGGTTCAGGCCACGAGTTTTCTGTGGTGAATGGAGGAACGCGTATATATAACCACATTTCCACATACTTTTTTAATACACTCACAGGCATTTATTCTTCATTTGATTTTCCTGTCAGTCAAGCCCCGACGTTCTATTTTGAAGAAGCTTCCAACATTTTTTTCGCTTGTTCAGCTCGAAAAAGTGTGCGGTGTGAGGAAGCGATGTGATGAGGTGATTCAAACATGAGGGTTTCCATGCTGGCAAAGACTTTGGAAATAAAGTAATTCGAGATACCGCGGTGCAGAGAGCTTCGGATGCGCCCCAGCTTCTTACCTCGATTGCTTTTTCTCTTTTCGTTTTCTCCTCCTCTTCCTCTTCTTATTATTATTATTACTATTATTATTATTATTATTATTATGCTTACGTCTCTGGTTTTTTCTGCTCTTTCCCTTGTTTCTCTTCATGGCCCGCAGCTTTTTTGCCACTGTTTCTTTTTTCTCTAGTTTCTCGCTCGACAAGCTCCCTCTCTCTGTACGCGAAGACCGAGACGTAAACGAGAAAATGCGACTTCCGTATACGCCACGAGCAACTCAACACCATCGAGGCACAGTGACAAGAGCTGTACACACTCATACTCTCACAAAAAGCATATAACCCCTATCTCCGGAGTTTTCACGTCAAATATTGACCCAGAGATTCACAAGTGTGGTTTCCCTCGTAGAGCTTGGCAGACTAGCTCCACAGATCGTTATATATATCGCCCTCGTGACGTGTGCGACTCTCAGATCTATTTACATACCGTATAGCATGTGTATGTACAGGGTGCGCTCCTGTGAACGCTCATTATTGAATTTCTGCTTGAGACGGAGGCACCGCGTCGCAGACAAAGCGAACCTACAAAGGGCCGATTTAGCGGAGCATTAAATTTCACATAAAAAAATCTCCGACGGCGAATCGCTGTTTTGACTGCGGAAAGCGAATTGAGAAAAAAACGTGGGTGAAACCTCGGGTTTATGGGGATGTGAGTTATCGCGATGGGACACCCTCTATCTTCATGCGCGTATGCATTACGACGTTTCGCTTCTACTTCTCGCTGCCTCGACCGAGTAGACATATATCTGAAGAACCACAAGCTTCATAAATCGCATCTACGTGGAACGTCGTTATAGCCTCAAGTTTGACCAGAGTTCTCACGAACTTTCGCGCCGAGGAAATATACTGACCGTCGAGGAAAAGTGCGGTGTTCGTAGTTTCACTTATTTCCTCTTATTCTAAACATGAAATCTCTTTCGAATCACTATGGCAATGAACAAGGTAAAAGAAAAGGTTTCTCTGACAATTGTTCGCGAAAATTTCTTTTTCCATTTCATATCGCTCGACGAATGAATTATTCAAGCCCCGGCTCAAACTCCCGAAGCATTGATTACAAAAAATGCAGCTTTTTTTTTTGTTGACTGACAAATTCGGTGATGATGAGAATGTGAAAAAAAGAAATCCGAATGATTTTGTCTGCCGTTTGAAGAAAAAATTACCGAACGAGCAGAGGACAATTGTAGTGAAAAAAATAATCTTATCACGCTGATGCTATCGGCTGAAAAGAGCTTTAGTGGCTTTCACGAATCGGCGTTGATAAATGAATTAATTGGCATGAGAAGCGAGAGGCGAGAGGAAAAAAGGGTGTGCGGATAGGGAACTGATTATCAGGGAAACATGATCCAGTGCCGACTAGAATTGTAGAGAGAAGGATAGTTGTTCGCGTTTCTCTCCGACTCGTCGAGCTCGCACGTATTCGTCGATTCGTCGATAACCGGTGCCGCTTCGAAGTTGTTAATTACAGGTATTAACACAGCGGTTTCCGGCTTGGCGCCGGTGTGGCATTCCCGCAATTTCTCTCTTCCTCATCGTTCCCGTTATTTCTCTCTCTCTCTCTCTCTCTCTCTTTCTCTCTCTCTCTCACCATATAATAGGATACGAATTGTCTGGTTTTATAATACCAATAGTGTTTTACAGCCCCGAAAACGCTCTCGCCCAATCTCCGTGCGGCGTCCGTTTTCGTCGCTGCTGACGGCAACCTAAATTTCTGTACCCCGCGGGGCATTGTCGTCGCACCGGAGAGTCGAGCATTCAACGTGTGTGATTCGATTCCCGATATACGAGCGTAACGAAACTGCATTTCAGAGTTTCGCCCCTGCTTCTGCTATATCGAAGACAATATTATTTCTGTCTCTATGAAAGCGATGTCTGTATATCACTCTTCCTGTATTTTGAACGGCTTATCATGAGTCCGAGACCCATCATTTTACGCCTTTCCATAATTACTTCTTGTTAGATAGCACATAACTGTTAAAACTCACTGTCCCAATCTCGTTACGTATCCGCTACGTTTTTATCGTTCGCACTTGGCTTGTACGAAAATTTTACTGCATCACATCTCACGAATACCTCGCGCGTGAAAATAACTTTAACCGTTGAGCGGCGTTTCAATATTTATCATCACGATTGTTGTTATGAGTACACATTCAGTGTTATTATTATTATTATTATTATTATTATTATTATTATTGTTGTTGTTGTTGTTGTTGTTGTTGTTGCTGCGATCGGCATTGTTGTCCGGAAAATACTTTCTCGTTAAATCTAGTTTCGAGGATAACTAATTAAAATTTTTCCATTAGCACCGTTCCAATTTGCGCAGAGTCGATTATTCGAAGCAAACACGCGATAATGAAGTTTGCCGGGAATTTCGTAGATTTTTGTTCGCGCTGCAATTAAATATGGGATCGAGAGATATACCATTAGTTTGCACTTCGTCAATAAATCGTTCTTTTGAATTGTTTCATTGTCAATGGGCGCATTGAAAAATGTCAGCAATGCTGGATCATCGTGTTTCGTCCACGCCTGGAGAATGCTTGATAATATGTATGGAAGAACGCGGGGGACAGGAGAGAGCATTTGGCGGTGACCGCGTCAAGATACCCGTGCGGTAATTCGGATTTCGAACAGTCTGGCGAATCTCTATTGTCTCTCGTTATACGTGCGAGCGTGCAACGTATATAATTGCATCGAGAATCTATACTCGAGTTCACCTCGAGCTTTTCCCTCAACAACTGTGCGCTTACAACAGCCGTAGTGCGAATAACGGTATTACGTTGTGTTGCGTTGGCAGGCACGCGTATCCAGTGACAGGCTTTCACGGGCAACTCGCTGATTTTGCTCGTTTCGGTACCAGTTCATTTAGTCAGCGATGAATTTACGGACGGAAGTTTGGTTAAAGATTTGGGAAACTCATGTCGAAAAAATGGGAATAATTGAATGACGAATATGCTCGTTTTAGTGGGTAAAAAACACGCTGGAAGTGAGAACTTACTCGTGAAAACCAAAGAGTAATTACTCACGCGCTGTTTTTCATATCAGCTGAAATGTAATGGAGGGAAAACATGTTTTTAGATTGGAGTAAAAATATGTGTGGCCATATGCGAGTGTGCGTTTGTGGGTGTGTGTGTGTTTGTGCACAAGAGAGACGCGCGCAATTGTCCTAGATGGAAGAGCGTCCAACCTCCTGTCTTTAATCCGTATCTTCGCCTTCACGCCTGGATGGCTCCGTCGTGGCAGAATAGTTATTAGAGGAAACTTTCCGCTCTTCTCTTCTCGGTCCCTCTTCCTCTCTTCTTCTCTCTCCTTCATCTCCCGTACATCACAGTTTCCTGGGCTGTGCTATCACCACTTCTCCGCGTAAACTCGCTTCGAACTTTCGAACGTCTCACGTAGACCGTGAAATCTGTCCTCTCTCCTCGCACGTCGATGTTCCGTCGTACAAAAGTCGTTCTCTCGGAGGGCTTTCCCGCTCCCTTCCTCCACAACTGCCCCTCTCTCTCTCCCCCGTCAGTTTGGTCTTTTCTTTATCTCCACAGTTACATAACTCTCGTCACACTTTTGGGAAGTTACCTGCTCGAGTTGCGATATAGCCCCACACGAATCATCGTCTCGTGCATCCTATTCGCGGCATTCGTCTCACTCCATTATATCTATTTGACTCGGTCTGAAGACAAGTGAAATTCTGGAGCTGTTCGATAACTCTTAAAAGTTATCGGCGAAGAGAGCAGAATCAAAATATCTGGCATACTGCGCTGCCCGATATTGAAAAAGTGTCGTCCCGTAGACCGAATTTCATATTTATTACATTTTAACGAATGAGGAAAAGTTGACCATTCAAAATTCTAATACAATAAGCTAGAAAACAAAGTTATTTCGAAGCGACACGTAATTTCACTGATTATAGGCGGACCTCAAGATGAGTTTATCGTATGCATCGTCGAGTCTAAGAAGTGAAGAAACGAAAATGAGGGAAAAAAGGAAAGGAGGCTCGAGAAGAAAACCAGAGGATTATCAGAATCGATCATTGAAGAAAAAAAGATAACAAAATTCTGTACTCTGCCATTTTTTTCCTCGTCATATAGATACACTATTCTTTACACTAATAAACTAAACTCTGCCTGAGAGTGTAAAATAAGAGCTTCGAGTGATAAAGAACCTGCAGGTTTTGGGGCTATGTTATGGCTGAAACTAAACGGATAGAACACCTGATATATCGCGGTCCCATGCTTCTCTGTCGTCTCGTGTCCCGTGAAGCAAAAGGTACAGGCTTCCACAGAATATACCGCTAACCACGCACACATATGGCAAGGTACATGCAGGGATAGGAGTCCTCTCGTCGGGATTTAAGGGCTGTGTTTGGGATTGAAAGCAGGGTGGGTGACGTTTCGCCCGGCGCGAGCGCGCGGTCCTTAGTACGGCGACAGGGCCGGATTTACGCCGACAGAAGCACGGGCAATTGCCCGAGGCTGGTGTATTTCGGGGCAAGAGAGAAGGCAGGGGTTGGCTACTGAATTTCCGGAAGTAGATGAGAGCGGTCCACAGCTCTGTGACGTGTATATGTTTGCAGTGTACGTTCACCGGCGTTGCTTTTGGGATTTCGCCACGTTGAACCGACGAGAGAGTCGTGTCGTCGCTCTCTCGTCGACTCGGAAAATTGGATTCAAGCCGAACCACAACGCCATATAGCTTTGACCCTGTACACTTAACGTTTTGGGCCAGCTTTTCAAAACTCCCTTCTACCTATCCTCCTATTATCTCTGGACCTAAATTAGTTCTTGAAAGGGACATACGTCGCCCAGTTGGCAATTATGCCAAGAAGATCACGAAACATTTTCGTTATACCACCATATTTCAGCATTTAATTTAGTGCTACAGTTACACCACGTAGGCAACATTTTCTATACTATTTCTCAGAGGATCGTATAAGCTCGTGAGTTTCATAAAAAAAAAAAAAAAAAAAAACGATCGCTGCATGGATCGATTGATCAAAAGTTTAAATTAATATATTTCTAGCTGGCTTTGCAAGAGCTTCGTCAATGCTGTAATTCTATTACCAAACTCTAATGTAATACATGGACCCGTGTCTCACGTATAATAGGGTGTGCCTGAAATAGTGGAGTGCGTTCAAAAGTTATATGACTAACCAATAATTCAGCCCGCTCTTTTCTGATAATAGTTATATAGCTCGTCCCTTTTTGCGTTAAAGAAAAAAGAAGAAAATGTGTAAAATTGTACTTTTCTACCCGAAACTAGAAGGTCGGCAAAACTCCGGCCGTATTACGATTCTCGTTTGGAAACTTTTAAGTCTTTCTAGCCGTTTGGTACTGTAGGTCGTCACGACTGCTCGCAACTCTCCTGGTTCGTTTTGGCCCTTTTGTCCTGCTTTTCGACTTCGTTGCTCGATCCTCGCGTCAATGGGAAGCATGAGTGGTTTCCCAATAGAAAAAAACGAAAAAAACAAGAGGGGAAAAAATACAAAGAAGTGGGAGACAGGATGTAATAAAAAGAAGAAGAAAAAAAAAGAAAAAGGACGAAAGTTGAAAAAGCTGCTGTGGACTTATCGTGCAAAGTATTGGAATTCCATACTTGAAAACGGAAAGTCTCAATCTGCAATCCCATTAACTCTGTTTATTCATCATATTTAACTAAGTTTGAATACCCGAAGTTAAATGAGTCGTCTTTATGAGCTTTTGTACTGAATGTGAAAATCGAGTGGGCTTAAGCATTGACAACCAACAGAGAGGAAAAGTCGAAGGGTTTCTCCTCGAGAGATTCCTCGATTTACATTTTAAAGCGCGCAGATTAAATCCTACAATGAGGAAGAAAATCAAAGGAACTTTATTCAATTGACTAGAATACACAGTTTCAATGAGAATGCATTTCCTGAAAATGCACGCAATCGAATCAGGATCGGAACAAATGATTTTCCACCGCGTAACAGGCAAATGGATTATCGCCTCGACTGTTGACGAGTGTTCAAATAACAGAGATTCCTTATAAGATTCATCTCTTATTTGACAAATACCAATCCACGAGGGATCTTGAGAACAATTTCCGAATGAACGGCTGCTTATATACACGCACAAGAATTGCACGGAATTATTACCGAGAGAAATGGTGAGAAATGAGAATCGACCCGAGGGTTAATCAGCTCCGTCGAAAAACGAGTGAAATCGAAGAGTTCGCGTTTAATAATTTCATACCACCGCGGAATAAGCGTAACGAGTATAGTTAACACGGAGAAAAAACAACGAATACGTGTGCCCGCGGTAGTGTTCGACGAGAGGCACGCGCGGGGGGCGAAACGCGTAATCGTGAGCATGGATCGCGTTCCGATTCGCGAGCTTCGGTCGAACAGCGCGACCGAGAGAAGGTACAAAAACGATAGAGCGAGAGGGCCAAGAGGAGGGAGAAAAAGCTCGCGAGCGTTGTAATATATACTGTACCTGAATACAGTTGTATGCAGCGCACGAACGACACATGGCCCATTACGAATTAATGTAGCATTTCACGGTGAATTAATTACACGCAGCGAACTCACGAGTGGCTCTTCAGCATCGGTGCGGATGCGAGAGCGGGTTGCAGAGTGTACGCGAGTGAGAGAAATAAGGTTGCCGCGGCGGTCGGCAATCCGGGCTGAGTCACCGAGCCACCGCATCGGGGTACTCGAGTACCAAATCGTTTTAATGGAACAACTGTTACCCCTGTGCTAAGCTAAAAGAGAGCTCCGAGCACTAAAGACTCTCAAGAGTTTCTGAGTATATCAAGAAGGACGAGAACGGGTGTAAGGAAAAAGCAGAGAAACAGACCTTTGAATGATTCGATGACGAAAATACTTATTCAATTTCATACAGCAGAGAACTCGTACCGAATGAAATTCTTCGTCAAAAATATATGTTATTTTCGTTAGCAAATTGTTAGTGGATTCATCCAGTTTTCCGATAAATTCAATCACTTGCCTTTTTCACCTGTGCCATTTAAAATTAGCTTCCAACATTTTTTTTCTTATAATGAATCATTCGCGGTATCGTTGATTCATATAAAATCGTTCGATATCAGATAATTCTGTGGTTTCAATTGTATTTTTTAATTCAATAATTGATAAATGGAAAATAGTATATGAGTTTTTTCGATCACTGGTCCAGCATTGAACGAGGGCGTTCAGGATGACGTGATATACAGATTTTGTTCGTTTAAAAGATAAAATAATGTATAAAACAAACCTTGAAATTGTGTTTAACCCTCGCCTGAAGCGAAAATCTCGCCCATGCTTGCGGTAGCCCACACCCATGTGGCATGCTATTTTAATTTTTTTACCCATCGTTTTTTTCGGCTTCCCTATTTACTACACTCGCGTACGGGGGCCGCTGTTTTCTATAGCGAGCTTTCAGTGTGTTGCTGTGCGACTATTCACGGAGGTGGGAGCTCGCGCCTCGTTCTGCTTTTTCGATTTATGACGCAATCAGATACCGCGGAGCACGGAACTGACCATAAAACATGGGAAACTACGTTGTCACCCCCCAACCCTTGCTCTTCCATCACGCGAAAGAGTGCAGAGTCTCACGCTCTCGTCGTTGTGGAAAACGTGCCGTGTGCTGCACCACCCTTGGCACACACAGCCAGCACTCTGCCCGCGCCGCGCCGCACCGCCACCAGGAAAAACGATTCGATCGTTAATCCGTTTGGGGAAAATACGTTCTCGGGAACCACGATACTTTGGCCGTTTTCTATCCATGTATGAGCAGCCCGGAAATCCAATGTATAGTATAACCGATACATAAATATCGATTACCGTTCAACGACAATGGCGTAACTTCGAGAATTTACTACGTAAATTAATGTCGCTCACTCCCTTTTGACTGTTACTCCCCACGGTGCACATACGCGCGCTTGCACACTCGTCTGAGCGAGTATGGGTGTCTCTGCTCAAGCCCAGCGAGTTTTATCCTTTCGGAGGTTGGTCCTTGATTTTTCGTACTCGTATAACCTTAAAAACGAAAGCTTTATTACGGACCGTTTCCATCTCTTACTTTAGGAGGAAGGAGGACGTTTTTATGCAGCTGGAAGCCGACGTCGAGAGGCCCAACCGAATGCACAGGGGGAGAAAAATTTCTTCAGAGGCCAATGATTTCGTTGATTTGGTCGAAAAAAATGATGAAACTTAAATAAGTTTTTAGATGCTCGAGTTTTTGTCGTGATTCGAATAACACTTTGTTCGGGGTATCTAGCGAAATGATCGGCTGCTCCTTCAACAAATGTGGTTTTGAGTGCATTGTTACGATCGAACGGCTCTCGAATATCCTATAGACGCTCGTGCCTTTATTGTTCCCGAGTATGCGCTCCCTTTTCTCTCAAGAGTGTTATATCGTGGCTCTTTACAACGGGGAATTTCTGGTGTAATATATTGACGAAATTTTCGAGGTAAAATATCGATGAAATTTCCTATGACCGATGGCCAAGAAATGTTTTTCAACTTTCACTTTATCCTACCACGGGGATGAGCATTTTTAAGCTTTTCTACTCGTTCGTGGATGAAAATTCTACCGTGCATCGAGCTTGAAAAAATTTAGTAATTTATCGCTTGATTAAATTCATTTGTTCCGCTGGTGGCTCCTCTGCAGGGGCGAAAAATCTCTTTTTTTCTTCATAATTTAGTAACAACGAGAAACGGTCATGAAACGTGAAAGTTTACTGGCGGACTTCGAACGAATGATCCGTCCATTTCTCCGCAATGAATTTCGGCAAATTCAATTTTTCACTGTCAGCGCATTCGTTTTATTTCCTTTGAAAAAAGCCGGGTTTTACCGCGCCGCCACATTTATCCGTAAGCAGAAATTTTCAGCGGAGTGAAGCACGTTTTCATACAGTTGTTTCGGTTTTCAAATCTCTCTCAACGAAGTTGCTGTATGGGCTTATTCGAAAGCCGAGCGGCCAGAGTTTCTAGCCTCGTTAATATGGAAATTTATGGAGCGCGGTAAGCTCTTGCCACGCACATAGCGGGCAACTGTCTCTATCACCCACTACCTAAATCCAACGTGCCTCTCGTTCCGATCATATTCGAGTTAACGGATCGAATGAGCATGTGCATCGAAAGCGTCGCGAGAAGAGCACAGGGAGTGACGGCCAGGGGTGACACATTTACCCGGTTACGATAGTCTAGTATGTGAATTGTTCGACAGTTCAACGAATAACCAAAAAATCAAATTATTACCACCCTCGCGAACGATAAACGGTCCAACGCAGCAGCCTCGTGCTGACTCGTTTCGATTTCGATTAATCGAACTAGGTGTGGAATCGCATATCCACTATCACTCCCACACGCTCTTTCTCCCTCCCTCGAATTTCCCTCCATCTCTATGGATCGAATGGGAAACATACATGAAAATAGGAAGGACCGTAGATATAGAGGGGGAGAGAGAACGATTCGCTTTCGTGGCATTTTTTATATTCCAAACCGAGTGACCATTTCGTCCAACCTCCGCGCGACCCCTTTGCCCACGCAATACTTTAACACCCCTCGCTAGTCTCCCTGCACAACTATTGGCAGCCTCTCTCGCGTTCTCACGGCTAGTGGCACACAGCAATTTGTTTAAATTGCCTTTCCGACTAAACTACGATGGACTGTTGGACCAGCCGAATTACGCTGTTTTCTATAGCTTTCCTAGAATTCCCAGCGCGGTGCATCGATGGCTAGCAAACAAAAGGTTCCAACCTTTTCGATCCTACATTTATAATGATTCGGATTGCACCCTTTTTTCTCCAAGTTCTCAATTCGTTGCTGGCTGTATTCTCGTTTATATTTTTCTCTTTCATGCGTGTGTGTGTGTGTGTGTGTATGTGTGTGGTTGGTACAACCGTTTCACACACAATGTGCTCGTGCACTACGAGCATGGCTTTTTGTAAAAAAAGAGTCTGTACCGGACCAGGAAAATTCTCGACAAGTTCCATCAACGAGATACGCACGGTCTATCAAATGACGAAGTATCACTTTTGAAAACGTTGTCCATTTACGAATTGTCCAAAAAAACTGCCAAACGTTATTTTCATTTGTAAGCTTCGTGTGTTTTTTTTCTTCTCAATATCCAATGATTCATCCCGTGCACTCTCCGATTATTCGAACGGTTCTGTAGTTATTTAAACCATTCGGCTATTCTATCAATCTTGAATATACGCTAAAAAAATCGATAAGCCCGAAAACCGTCGTACACGATTACACGAGAGTGAGGCAAGACTCGTGCAAACTTTTTTTTCCATTACTCCCCATCGCGCTGCTTTCAAACCTCTTGATAAGTTTTGATCGGTATTATTGGTGGATTAGTGGCAACAGCGGGGATGTTGGCGTGGATTGAATCTGATGTTGAAGTTTCAAAAATATTGATGTTCGATTGGTAGTAATGGAGAAGCGGATTTACGAGCTTGCCGATACTACTGAGATGTGAAAGGAGTAAAACAACGTCGGACTGAGCACACCTCTAACGTGATTCATTTCAATCAATTACCCGCTATCCGGTTAATGGAATTGGAGCGAACACGGTGCGCTTTCCTGCAATTATGAGCGATCAGACACGAAAGGAAATGGATAGGAATGAAAAAACTAAAAGATTATTATATTCCTGTGGGCATCTCATTTGATATTCCTGTCACGATTTAGGCATTTTTTCCTCTAACACACCTTATTTTTTCGTTCAATTCGTTTTATGCGTGCGCCTTGCCTCAAGATAGAATTCCATGTCCAAGTGCCGCGGGATGAAACCGGTGAAGCGTGAAAATCGTGAAATTGTCGACGGTAGAGATTATCGTGCTGATGTCGGCACACGCGGCTAATCGTTCTCTTTCTCGTTTTCTCTTTCTTTCCACGGGAGTAAATCGGGCGCCAGGCGATACCCGGTGATTCTATAAGCGCCGTCGGCGACGACGACGACGACGACGAGGTCGTCGACGACGGGAACGTTGGCGTCGCGTGCGTCTAGCTACTTTTCGTTATATATAGAAATATCTCTCTCTCTTTCTCTCTTCGCTGCTCCCTGCATGGTCTTTTATCGCCAACCGGACTATCATGCTACGTATGAACGTTGCTGCACTTTACTACTGTCGGAACGACGATTAAAACGTTTTGCGAAACGATTGCGCCGATAATCGATCGCGAACGCTGTACCTGAGGCTCTGCTCCCATACACGAATGTCCCTGCTCTTTGCATGAATTTCGGGATATTGATTTATCGCGTAATAAACCGCGGCTGAGCGGACAAAATACAGAAAGATTTTTAATACGAGCGATTACATTTTTATGATTACGCGTTATTGAAGAAAAATTTGAAAGGTTTTATTTCAACTGACGTCTTTTCGGAATGTATTTTTTCCTTTCTATTTTCTTCGGTATCATTCCGGCAGTAAATATTTCTACTCGTATTTTTACTCGCGTCTTTTATACGTGTTGGCCGAACTCTTTTAAGCCTGAAAAAACGTTTGGAGCCACATTCACGATCGACCATATCATTCCTATTCATTTTACTTTTCCGTTACTATCGTTTCACTACCCAATTTCCGACTCTGGCTGTGGCAGGAGCCCCATGGAGGATTATATGTGCGCGCAACCATTTCGCTACATTCCCAAATCTCTCCCTGACTATATATAAATGTATATGTTAGTAGCTCGTTTCAGCATCCTGGTTGTTCTCCCTTTCTCTTCGCGAATAAAGACTCCGCACGGCGATAAGACGTTATATAAAATCGTTTCCGTACTTCTATCGAACTAAATCGGCACAGTAGTAAATTTCAATTTACCATTTTATTCAATTTCTACAAAGTAAATTTCCCAAAGTATTGAATCATGTTACGAAGAATTCCCATTCCTGTTCTCGTCTCAGAGCGATGGAACAAAAATTCTCTTATTTCACAATTTTTCTTTTCCAATGAACGACGTGAATTCACGTTCAACAATATTTTTCAATAAAGAGAAAAAAATTCAAATTCAAAAGTGTGAAAAGATGTTGGTTTTTAGTGACCCTAGTGGAAGTCAGCTTTCTGGTTGAGCAGGATGTGTGTGCAGCATCCAAAACTTCTCTGCTCGAATTTATATCTCAAATCCAACTAGCTTTCTCGTTTGCTTCCGATTTTCGGTTTGCCTCTGCTCTTTCATTCTCCGACTCTCTTCACAGTCTCCTCTTTTATGGTCTCTCTCTCTCTCTCTCTTGCTCGCTTTCTAACTGTCTGTGATCGCGAATCGGCTTGACGTTTCTCGACGCGTATACGAGAGACTCGCGTAAACTACGTAATTTCGCGCATGGCTACGCGTCCCGACGCTCATCATCTCGCCCTCTCCTAGCTTTCCGTTCCGTTCGTCTCTCTTTCTCGTTGCTTAGCGTTTCCGCGACCACAACGTCGGAGGCAACGCAATAACAAAGGTGAAACTTTCGGTGGTTCGCGTGTGGCATCAGTGCGACTCGACGCTACAACCATATGGAACGCGTATAGAACACAACACGTTAAATTTACTTTTGCCTCAATTGTGGGAATCCCCGAGCAAACTGTATCGGCCAGACGAACGGAGGCGAATGTAGATCCAAAAGCACGAACACGCGTTGCTTTAAACTCCGTGTAGCTTTCCAGGGATCCAGCAGCAGGGTTACCAGTCGTACGTGTACGGGAGACAATTTTATGTACCAACGAAAGGGATGTTAAAATTACAATTAAATTTCACGCGCCGGAGATTTCGTCGTGATTCCCCGTTCCGTCGTAGAGATACGTCGTTTTACATGTCTCGCATCAAAACTTCAAGAAGTGATATCGCATTTTGCGGTTTTCATACCGGAATATATAACTGAGAATTGGGACCCTCGGAGCAGTTCAAAGGGAAATTATCACCGGGCGAGTATTTACGCTATTCGGAGTGTGGAAAATGCGTCCGGAGTCGTTTCGGTGTCCGGGCTCACCCTTCCGGATTAATTTGTCGTAATTGGCTGCGCTTCATTCGGGACCGAAGAGTCAATAAAAAGAGATTTCTCCAACTTGTTTTTTTATCTCCCCAGTTTCTTATCTTCGCTTTATTTTTTCCATCAAAGCCGTTGAGTACTCGAGAAAGAGCTCTATTCAGCGATATGGAAAAGTGATAAAGATTCGTGTTATTAGGCCTGTGAGTACGAGATGATGAATAATAAAAAAAATTAATAGAATATCGCCGAGGCGAGACTCCGCGTGAGAGACCAATCATCGGGCTGCGATGTGCAAAAAGACCTTGGAACAAAAAAACGCGACGATATAGATGAGGAACGAATTTCTCAATCCACAGCGAGAGAGGGAGAGAGAGGGAGGCTGGCACAGTGTAAAAGAGATGAGGCAACGTCGCCTTCATCTTTTCTGCTCTCAGCCCCGTGTCTTTCTCTCTCTCTCTCTCTCTCTCTTTCTTTTTCTCGCTGCTGTTCTCTGCCCACGAGAGACTCCTCGCGCATGGTTAATATTTTATTCAGGGCGGAGTCCGATTTGCATACGAAGTGGGGTCCATGGGTGCTCGCATCTGCCGACGATATAATGCTCGCGATAGCGTCGCACAAGAAAGGAGAGAAAAACTTGGAGGCGGCCGACACAGTATATTACATATCCTCTGTATGTACATTCTGTACACATGTGTGGACTCGCACGCATACACCGCATTATGTTTCTCTCTTTTTTTATCTGCATATAGTTAGTACGCATATGGCGGTAATATACTGCGTGGCGTAATACCTTCCAATGTACTTGCTGAAGTTGGCTATAGCTCTGTACACAATCGCTTCGAGAGATTTTTGATAAGATTTATCAGCCGACATATTGCGGTGTGCCGGTCAGTTTCATTGTGAGAAGATGTTGCATAAAGCGTAGCGCGCGCGCACACGGTAGGAGAAATATGCAGCGCGAGAGGCAGCGAGGGAGAATGATAGGGAGCAGGAAAGCAGGTAAAAAGAAAAGAGTGAAAAGAAGTGAGCAAGGCAGAAGAAGATCTTTCACATTTTTCATCGCTGTATGTGTCTGCGTACGTGCTTTTTGTATTATCAACTGCTCCACCGTAGCAGCTCTCGATCGTATTTCGATCTTAATTCGTCCTGAAGGTCCTTTGTGGCGCACCGCCGGCGGCTGAGAACGAACGAGCGAGAGAGAGAGCGAGAGAGCGCATAAGGAATCGGATATCAGGCCAGGAAAGGGGGGAATTGTGCATACGAGGAACGGGATCTTTAGTAGTACGGTTAAAAAAGAAACTACGAAACTTATTCGTACCTGCGTAGAGTTTGTGCGGTGCCTGAGGCGCAGATGGAGCGCCGAATCAAAGACGCGGAGGAAGCTATACTTGACCGAGAACTTTTGTGGTGTTACTGTAGCAAGAAAAAAGAGTGTTAATACGGATGAGACAAAATGTAACTCTGCATGGTTCACTCTCATTTCTCGCTTTCAGAAATGATGAGTGTTTCGTTGACCATCAAATATCGTGTTTTCAATTTATTCAGCCCCGCGGACTCCAGTCATTGTATAAATTGGGAAAAATAATCGATCGTGTTAATAGACGAAAAAAGTAAAAGGAGAAGGTAGAATGAGATATGGGCGAAAGGCCTCCGCAGGTTTGAGAAGAAGAGAATTTATGTTGAGCCATCATGACAGACGCCCGGGGCTTCCCCAACCGCGTGGCTCACAGTGCTGCACGATTATTCTTCGTCACATTTTTTTTCTTCACGATCGCATCATCTCTTTCACCGGACACATATGTATCCATGTATACATGCATAGATATATTCATGTACTTGTGGCGTGCGTCCGCAACGAAAAAGCATGCTCGTTCGACCACGCGGCTTTCCCTTCTCCCCGATACAAAAAACCTGGCTATCTCCTTTCTCCCCTTCGATCACCCTCTTTCTTACGCTCCTCATCCTTGCTCCTTCCGATACTCGGACTCGAGCAAGAAGAAGTTTATCAACATATCGCTCCTTCTTGTGTATCTTCTTTACGTGCTACGCGGCGACAATCTCGTGTATTCGAAGTTCGAAAGGTCGAAAGCCCTGTACACGACACATGACAGCAAAACTAGTGTCCTGGAAATGACTGTCATCCGCGAATGATGGATCGTTAATTTTTTTATGATCTTCCAATCCGTCGAGTTCCTTGCAAATGGAGTTGGCACGTTGGGATTTTACAATAATCTCGACGCAAGTGTAACACCACTTTGTCGTTTTCATATTTTGGTTTATTGAAATAATCGACAAAAAAGCAAATAGTTGCTGTTAAGGTAGATCATGCACGCAACGATTTTCTTAGGAAAGCCTTGACATTTACACAGAGTTTAAATGGGTAGTCGACTCACACGGATATCAAATTTCAAAGGGTTCGTCTTGTTGGTTATTTAGATAAACGTGTTTCGATATAAAGAAAAATATATACGCACTATGCGTAAAAAATCGTTTACTTTTCCATATAACGAGTGAACGCTTTGTACGAAGTTTATAAAAACGTACAAAATAACAATTAAGTATATAACGAAGGTCTGGAAAAGAATTCGAGCCGATTGTCTAACTAGTAATAAAGATATATTACGTTAAAGATTGAACGAAATTGGTAATGAGAACTCGTAACGTCACATTTGCTTATTTTGGATTTTGTTTTTTCTTGGCTTGGCCCATTCCTCTCATAGCCTTTTCAGTCTTTTTATTTATACTTTTTTCTTCATCCATTTCCCGTTGTGTTTTCCCTTGGCGCTCTCTCATGCGATTTTTCACATAAAAAACTACAGTATTTTAGCCAGAGGCGAATGAAATTTCGGGTTCAGTCAGTGATGGATCCCCGTTTAATTAATAGCTTTAATTACAGGAAATAAAAACCGACCAAATTTAGACATCCATAAAATACGATCCCACGTGCATGATCTACCTTAAATTTCTGATGCCTTCTTCATTCACACACTTGAAATACACTTTTTATCAGATTTTCATTTCTTGAGAACGTCCAGTTTTTCCTACGATGATTACACTAGTTCGAGGCTCAGCTCATTGATTCTAATCATCGCTTAATAGATAAGAAGTCTATCATAGTTATCGATCCTCTGGTGTATTGCAACCTAAATACGTGTGTCTCCATCTGTGCAATTGGTCCCCTGCTCCACAAATTGGCCACCTGGGACCGAGGGTATCCGCCCATGAAGAGCGCCCAGTTTAGGGTTCTTTGCCACCTACTACACCAGAGAAGTTCGGATTTATCGTTGTTCGAATCTCCCATCTTCTTATACGCGTGATTTGTGTAACGTTGCGATTACAGTTGTAGATATTTCATTTGATTTTTTGTCAAATTAAGGTGGTTCCTCCACGAGACAGTTAAATTAGGAAATTATTTAAATTTGGCATACGTACTGTTTAACATATGAACAACACCTCTATAAAATTTTAACAAGTTTCACCATCCCGAGCCCGAGATATATGTAATTGAAGTTGACTCAATTAACACGTAACATATGGACCAAGCATAAGCAAACGGCACATTATTAATTCTGCCGCTAGTACTAAAATTAGGAAGTTTATAAAAAACGAGGAGGAGCTAGAGCAGGATATCACAGATATTGTGAAAAAAAATCAAGGTGATTGACCATCTAGTTTGACAGATATAGCCTCGGGAAGTACGAAGGTTTAGGCTGCATACGATATATTTTGCAAGCGAACAAGCGAATGTCGTCTGTATAGACAACCTTTTCTCTGTGTTGAAGCGTAACCTGGATAGTTCCGTCAAAAAATTTACTCACGATGTCGGATCAAAAATACTTTTAGAATAAATTTTACGAAAGCAAATGATATTTGTACTATATCTGCTGGCACCGAGTACGTATATAGGGTCTTTACAAAGTTATTGATTACGATCCGAACGAATTATCAAGCCTTTTAATATGCTGACAGTACATAACTTTTGGTTGGGGCTGTCGCAGAGTATCAACCTTAATATTATTTCAAATGATGCTGTTTCTCAAGTGTGAAATTGGCTGCAATTGAATTTAAAAAAAATGTTTTCTCCGTAACGCCGAGATGTCTTATCGAAAATAAATTCACGATGTGGAATATCACTGATCCAAGGGATTCAGGATCCAAAGAGTCAGGTTGAAAATGCGATCAAAACACTTGTGCAGAATTCCAGGTTTCAGAAGAGGAAGAAAAGTATATAGACGAATAGCTGCGAGCATGACGCAAGCTCGCGTGGAAACCTGGCTCGTATTTTCGCATGTGAAAGCTCGCGTGAGTCTGCCGCTGAGAGAATCGCGCAGATTTGAAAGCTCGTAATCTGATCACGCACGAGAAGTAACGCGCCCGCAAATATCGTTCGTCACGTACATCGGCTTAAGTCCCTAGATCCACGCGCTGCGGAGGCGAAGAGATGAAGCACGAAGGACTGTAAATGCCTGTGTGTTCAAGTATGTATATACGTGTGTATTTAAATGGTACGAAAGCTCGTTTAGGATTGTACGAAGAGCTTTTCCGTTATCTCTTTCCATGGTTTCCCACTGGGCATGTCCTCTATTGTCTGCTTTCTTTACTCTCTTTTCTGGAAAAGACTCTCCTTCAGTCTGGAGACTCGTTTCTGCTATACTTTACTGGGTGTATTCGGGAGTTATACGCCCATTAAGGGAACACGTCCTCGTGAAGGGATTCAGCGACAGAAATATACAACGTGCGTCGTGGAAGCACCGTTTGATACTCGCGACGTCCGCGTACGTTCTGAGATTTGTTCAAAGAGAAAATATTTGTAGCCTAATTATTAAACAATGTATTTTATGAACTTTTTCAAGAGTTTGTATAAAGACGCAGCAGAGATGGACGGTACGTGACAGCCGCTTAGTTCTAATCCACGGATGAAACTCAGTGCCTACTAAAATTGGAGTGACACACCAGACACCTTAAGCCGGGCCAGCGCTGCGCTGTCTATTCTACAAAATCGCAATTCCTCAATGTATACACGTACTTTTGTATGCAACGAAAAGCCACGTTCCACGGGGTTTGAGGCATTGGAACGTGGCACTCGTACGCCCTTATGTTTCCTAGTGTAGAATATATATTTACAGCACCACTAGAATGTAAACCCACGTTACGTGGGGCCAACGTTATGCTCTTGAGTTTTCCTCAGGTTATGAGAATTCCAGACTGGAAATACGTGTAACTTTGAAACTTTACTTCCTCGCTTGTGTCCACTTGTCTGTCAGGAGCTTGTGCAGTAGGATCTTCCTCGAATCCCGCTGGCTTATGTATATACGTAGACGCATATTTACTCTCGTGAATATCTTGTCAACGTACCGCAAAGCCAAAAGACATTTTGTACAAATTGTTCTTATGAATTATGCGAAATAATATCTTTACTAAATTTGGCACCGCAATAAACAAGCGCGCTGAATCCGCGGTGAGTTAGAGAATAGCGAGGCAACAAAAGTAATCGAGTTGCTTCAGTACGTATTTTTTGTTCGGTATAGTAAAACGAATAATTCGTGTAACTGAACGGTTTTTTTTTTAATGAACCAAGTATTTGATTCGCCGTATTCAATGAATCTTTGGTTAACTCGAATAAACTTTATTCTCAATGTGGATCAATCGCAAAATGTATATGTTCTGCAGACTCGAGCGGAAATGAACTGATGTATTTCCAGTGCTCACTTAACGCGGCGAGAAAATTCAATGCACCTGTTTGTGCACCCAATTACCAGATTTTCATGTCGGATATATTTACACGGTTTTGATAGACTCGATCAAAATTCATCATATGTCAGGTGCTCTCATTCCCGTAATTTTAATTTGAAAATAATACGTTCGGCACGAATCTGCATTTTGCGTTGAGAATCAATTTTTCTAATGGTCCATCGAAATTACGTTGTAACTGGGAATCGTAACCCCGACGAGATAACATTCGTGCTTGGTTAAATTTTCTCGTTGGTGGATTGTGCGGAGGGTCGAGGAAGGGGAGAAAAGTGGAATGGAGAGATGGGACATGCTCACTGAATTGGTAATGAGAGAGGAGAATAATAGCCGAGCTATTGGTAAAGCACACGTTGTGCAAACATAAAGGGGGTTGACTACTTTCCAGGATCGCCGTGCACAGCTTCTTTCTCTCTCTCTCTCTCTTTATCTCTGTCTCTTTACTCTCGGAGCTATTATCCACAATATATGCGGAGCTTCTCACTCTTTCCTACTGTTAACTCTTATACCGCATTCACAGGATGCTTTGTAGCGTTTACGAGCGCAGAAAAAGGTAAGCTTGTCACCGCGCTCTCGGTCTCTTTCGGTGGAAAGAGAAAGAGAGCGAGAGCTCATCGTGCAGCCTCGCTGCAAGCAACGATTCTCTTCGTACGTTCTTTATACTTATATATATATGTAAATACGTTATATGTATAAACATATAGTTGTGGGATGCATCGCATATAGGCTGCACCGTGTGCAACGCTGTTACTGCGGCTGCAGCATGGTTATGCTATAGCTCGGTTACTCCTCTCGGTTTTATCGTAGGCAAGGATCTCACTGACAGCCGCCAATTAAAACATGCTAACGAGCTGCTGATCTTGCGAGATATCTCGAAGCGAGCCTAATTAAACTCACCGACGAAGGAGTTGAGGGGGAGGAAGCGAGAGGTACGTAGCAGGGAGAGAGGCAAAGCGAACAAGCGAGGGCGGAACGACCATCGCGAGAGTACTTTTTCCCGCTCTTTTTCACAATCTAACTCTCTTTCTCTTGTCGTCAATGCGAGAAAAACAGCCGAGCTAAAGGAGAGATGAAAGGCGAGAGAGCAATAAAAAATAAGAGCCAAAGTTACTGTTCGGAATCCTGAAAGGCTCACTGTGAGATGAAAACTCGATTTTAAATGCATGGAAAAATTTAAGGTGCATGCAAACTTCGAGTGCCATTCGTTCGAGCGCACTCCAAATTGTAAAATCGGCTTAATCAATTATGTTATTTATAAGATAAATAGTGTAGTGTAAGTCCAAGTTCTCGATTGCATGAGACGTGGTTCTATTAATCGATTTTGAAGAATTTAAACTTTTGTTCCTTTTAACATTTTGCAAGGATTCGTTGTCAAGAGAAGTTTGCCGATTTTGTCAGGTAAATAATTTGATGATTCGAGTATCAACTGCGAGAGATGGAACTCGCATAGCCGAAGGAATAATGAATTTAGTTTGATAGCGCGCAAATTCGATGCTTGATCTGGAAGGGGAAACTGTTGAATTTTCCGGTTTCGGCGAGATCATCATTCCTGTAATAATTCGACTCCCATTTCGCTGAGCTCTTGCTCAATGTCCTCGAGGTCTTGCGGATCAATAAAGAGTCTCTTGAGAGCTGGCTTCATCTCGTGTCAGAGATCGAAAAATTGAACGGAATGAGTTCTGTCTGGCTGGCGAGCTTTTTCATATCCTTTCTTTTTTTGAGATTTTTCAGGCTATATATTCCTACCTGAAGTTCAAGCAGATCGAGCTGCTAAAACGAGTTGGAGAATCGAGTCGTTAAATATCGAGGACAACGACGAGTCGAGAGGTAACGAGCCGGACTCTCCCTGACAACGCTCCAAAAATTAATTGTCCAGAAAAAGCGAGCTGAAAGCGCGGCACTCGCTTCATGAATATGCGCCTCCCGCGAGCAATTCGTTTCTAGTATTTTCGAGGAAAAATGTAGGTGGAATAATTTTCGATCGGAATAAAAGCGAAGATATTCTTTTTAGGACCTAAATATATGATCGATTTTCAGGATCATGTTGAAAACAGAGCACATTTGGATCACAACAGCTTGTAACCCTTTCCGGTTTAAACAATTCCGAAGAAACAAAAGAAAAGTTATATTTTCCATGATGAATTAGCCCTAAGAATCTTGGCTCTACGAGCAAAGTTTTGGAACTCACCGCACTTACGATATATGAGCACCGAAAAAAGGGTTATGCACTTTCATTTGGTAGTTTCAGTGAGAAATGCGAACAGAAGACAAGAGGTATGAAAAGGCGAGGGAATGAAAGCTGATACTGTTACGTGAGTGAGAGTATAACTTTCGTCAACATATATGCACATACACAGATATATATTCCTAAATCTCGTGTGTTTGCAGTTGGATTTGGAACTAAGCCCAGGTTTGCCCAGACAGATGCACCCACTTGCCACCCTTAATGGCATGGCTTACGGTCACTATTCGCTTTCACTCATTCTCCATTTTCCTCTCTCCGCCTCTCTCTCTCTCTCTCTATTCCTCTTTCGTATCGATACACACGCAGCCCCTTATACTATTTTGTTCAGGCGTACAGAGCAAGTTAAATCTCTATATGATACAACCGAGTCCGAGATTTCCGTGTGTATGCGATCAGAACTTTCAATGGCACCGTGGTTACCCCTCTTTAACCCCTTTCGTGCTTTCAACACAGACCAGCACGTTCTCATTTTCGGGCCGGACTCTTGCGTCCGTGTACAAACAGTTGTTGTAGCAGATTACAGCGTCCATTGGAAAATAACACTCTGTTACGTTTCGGAATACTTGTACGATGAATGGGATGAAGAGTGTTAGCCGTAGGCTATCTCTTCAACGTCACAAAAGCAACCGTACGAGGGCACGTATATGTGGATACTCGAAGCCAGATGATACGGACACGAATGTCACCAAAAACCGTATTTGGAACAGAGTATTCGCTTGAATTCTGCGTCTACGACAACGAAGATGCTCTCATTGGCAGAACGAAAAATTTTATCATCAATACCGAGGATCAATGGTGCTCTTCGGACCATGAATCTCCCATACCTGACCACACTGCCGATAATTACGATGATCGAACCGAACGTATAATTTTTATTCCGAGAGCCTCGCTAATTCATTCCCCATTCAGTTGTCCCCTTTCGTCGTATATTTATATATTATAAATGTCTAATGAAAAAGCAGCACTCAAAGGGAATTGATTACGATTATCCGTTAACAAGGACAATTCTGCATTCTCCTGCTATGTCTCTCAGCATATCTATGTCTGACTAACGGCAGAGGGGCCAAAACGACGACGCTCACCCTTCTATCATCCACCAATATGTGTACCCCATTATTATATGTCGATCTATATCTACCATGCGCCTATAATATCTACATTCCCTGTACATAGTTGCTAGTACGATATTGACCCACGCACTGTGACAGAATCCGTCTCCTGTAATTTCACATGTTCACAATGCCTGCTTGATTGGGTCTCAGCGGTTCATGCGTATCCACTCCCAAGTACTATATTCATGGCAGTCCTCTTCGTTACATCCGTGGTACATAAGAAATAATCTTAACAATGCAAAAGTACACTGTTATTGCGGTAAAAACTCGGTTAGTCTTAATCGAATGTGGGGGCGAGTGCACAGCAATTCATTCACAAGTATTCCGGGATCGCCCTTTGAAGCTCGAACTTTCGGTATGTGGTTATGAATATGAGCAATCCTGAAATTTCGAAAGTTGTCGAAAACAGTGGGAGAAATTGAAATATGTAGGTAGCTACTGTTGTAATTCTGCAAATCGGATTTGATAGGAACGACTAATTTTTTTATGTGCAGCAATCTCGTTGAGGAAATGAATTGTCAGAGAAAACCTAAAAACTATTTCATTCTTATTCCCATGAAATTTTCATGCTAAAATACAAGTTCACCGGATCGAAAACGAGTGTTCGAAGCGCTTTTTCATCCCGAGAGTGGATGAGGACCGCGACTCGATTCCTATTTCGAGTCCCTTTTCAAGTGGCATCCGAGCTCCTCGTTTATTTTGTATTCTCCATTTTTCACGAATTTCGAAACTATTGTCTTTCATCACTTTGTTCATTGATCCCTCGAGTTTTCGTGTATCGATATAAACGGAGTGATCGAAAGTAACGTGATGGAGTGTGTTATCGTTAACCTATTTCGAACAATTCATCGACGAGGTATAGCAGAAATGGCGATTTATGGGTCGTAAATTTCTCACAATCTAGTAAACATACCAACATTATTTTATTTTTTTAAAAAGAGCTTACGCATGTATTTCTGTTGTAGTCAAATCTTTACATAACCCACTAGTTGAACCGGTGATTTGGGATTTATTGGAAAAACGAGGACAAACACACCATCGGAGGATTATTGGAGTGTTAAAAATGACGACGGTAAATGATACAACGAAGCTGACGAGAGAAAATACGCGCGTGTGCATCACATATACGTACGAGCGTGATAAATTTTACAGCAAAAAAGGGAGGAAAAAGTTTGGTAGATGTCAAGTTATCTACGCCTTTTTGCCAGGGTCTTAAGAGTAACAGCTGGTCGTGGATGTGAGAAAAGAGCGAGAGAAATAGAAGATAAACGGAAAGTGTCTCCTCCCTGGCAGACCTTCTTGCCTTTCAGCTTTCAGAGATCGACATTTAAGAGGCCAGCTGAGAGTTTTCTGCAGCATCACGCACTTGACGTATTTTCGAAAACACCGTTTGTCAACATATATTCAAAAATATGCGTGAATGTGAAGCTGGTGTGTGACCATTGGTGAGTGCACGAGTAGGGCAAGTGGTTAACAAAATGAGGATCTTCGAGTTCTCATGATTCTTGGAATTCTTCAAAGTCGAGAAACCCTCAAGTGATGGTAAATTACTGGGAAAAGAAAGTCGAATTGTTAGAAAAGCGAAAGAGAATAGAATCTCACTTGGAAGAGGAGAACGTAGCAGAAATCAGGGCTGACGTTTGAAGCAGTTGAGAGCAGAGCTCAGCTCGGAGCTGTAAATATCTTCGATTTTATTTCGTTCGGTGCTGTCCAGCCGTCAGTTATCCACCATTTGGCCATATCTTTTTAGACCCTCTGAACTTTGGACACATCAGGAACACCCGGTGGCCATGCGGGGCATCACTGGAAACTTTCTTTCGGTACAGTTCACACTTTCATTTCAGCCATTCCACTCCCTGCGCAAAAACAGCATCGTACGAAGATATTGACTGCTGATTAGCAAATGGACGTCGAGTATAGAAGATTGCGTGTTCAAAGGTATGCTATTTGCTTGATCATAGGTGATATAGGACTCGCGCATATCGGGATAGCATGCGCGTGCGTTTGTGGATGCCTTAACGAGCGTGTATACAAGCATGTATAAGAAGATCGTATGAAATGTGTGACTAACACTCGCGGATTCGGCCGTATCGATTTCCGATGGTCAAACTGCGCGACTCATTACACGCTCATGAAATCGACGGTTCTATATGCACATCGCAATGTTTATACTGCTGCATACGCTCTCAACGTGTGCGATATGCAATGAAAGTAAATACTCGTACGATCGTGTTTTCCGAGATGTGTATCGATTCGGTGTGTATACAAATAAATCGGTTTAAATTATTATATGAAACTCGCTGAGTCCCCGTAAATTCTTCAAAATAACGTACCTCAATTCATTAATATCGTATGCGAGTTATCTATCGAGAAATTATTAATAACGTAATGCCTGATAAAATGCTCTCAATACACATGTAACCGATCTCATTATTCGCAATACAATTAATCTCGAAAAATCTTTTGCAGCGTTCCCCCATGGTTTGTTGCATCGATTTTAATTAATGTCTCTCGCCATTAAAAAAAAAAGCCGGTCCAATATCAATATCGTTACCATTTAATTACATGTGCAGATGTTTTCATCACACATACGGTATTGTAATGCGATTTAACGTTTAAATTGTTTTTGTCTCATATAATTGTATTTCCATCAATCGAATCCGCTATTCCAGGTGAGTGTGTCTCGAAAATATCAGTTGATTTTAGTTGAACCAACGAACACGACACTTTCTTACGTCTTGTCCCATGTCTCATCTCTTCAATCCTTTTGTTATTTTAAACTCCAGACAGCCAAATTACGTATTTCCACTTTTGTGGAGTGCAAGTTAAAAAAAAATTCTGGTTAGAATACGAGCATGGTAATACGTCGCTGTTACCAGAAGCGATGTGTACGCGGGTAAGGAAAATCCACGAACTACCGTCCTTGAGGCCCAGAACGCGGTGTGATTAAAAAAAAGGAGCATGTCTCGATAGACCCAATATCGAAAAATTCAGGTAGGCCGGTGGGCGCAAACTCGATTAAAATAAGCTTTAAGCGATCAGGTCGATTCCGTACGGAAAAGTGGTGAGTTCTGACTGCAAGGAAGGGGAGCAAGTGTGAGTGGCTGCTACCTCTCTTTCTCCCGCCTAGCTGGTCTCTCCTATACCGCTTAATAGGGTGTGATAGATCGAGTAAATTGCATCGGTGCTAATGGGATTGCACGCGATGGTGCTATAACCATTACCACGGGACCATAGAGAACGGTATTCCCACTATTGCAGCCAAAACCACGCCGCTATTCCCGCTTTACCTACACGCCGTTCATAGCATAAAATAGCCGGGGTACGTGAGTATTAGTCGTTTCGCCCTTCCCCGCCCGCCCTGCCTTTCCTTCCTCCTGTGCTTTTGCTTTGAGCGGCTATTCTACGATTCTTTTCCGCTTCACTTTATCCCTCTCGATTACGTCTCCCGCTCGCATTCGACTTCTCTGTACCACCCATTGCGATAGCACTCCCGTATTGCCCTGATAACAAGTTTTATAACAGTGATAAAATCGGACGCACTTGTTTTGTCAGCTCACACTGCGAGAAACTTGTTTGCAAATAAGTTGATTTTGTGAAAGTCCGGTGTTGAGCTCAGTAAGACTCGTTACACGGTTTGCAATAAAATCCTAAATGTATGCCTCGGATATCGTGATAAATGGCACTGTTCCGGAATACAATTGTTCGGACAATCGTTCGTGTTGGTGCGAAAGTAATTTTTCAAGTCGTACAGTCTTTATAATATATTCATTAAAACGCAGAGATTCGCTAGAATCGTGAATCTCGAATCGCTGTCATCAAAGTTTTATAATATTTTTCCGTCCTTCATAGCGAACCCTCACTCCCAACCGGTCGCTTTTGACAGATTGCGGACGCAGGTGTATTCGAATTGTCCAGGTTTACCAGTTAATGGGTATCGTACAAATGGAATAGCTCGATGTGGGAAAACGATTTAACGCGTTCTACGGAAGCAGTTGTAATAGAATAATTCGATAATTCAGCCAGAGTAAATGAAGCAGAACTTCGTTTTCCTCATGGCTGCACGGAGATGGAATTGAATTGGGGCGGACGATAATGAGGATAGGTAAAATACGTGATAAGCTTGTCATACCTATCTGGTATTCCGCTTGTCATGGTTTATCCAACTGTATGTAATGAAGATCGTTCATATCCCTTGCTTACATCGCACATGTACATGACGGATGGAATGTTACGTAATCCAAAAGTATGATGTAGTATGGCATAAATAAGAGCGACAGCGAAGCGCCTGGAAGGTAGGAAGCTATCGCATGCAGAGAGAAGAGCGAGAGAGAAATGTCCCAGCAGTCGAGGGATTGCTGCGGGAGGGCATGACGCTGTAGCATATGACGGTCATAGTCCCCGTAGCGACGAACTACTTGGCAGTGATGAGGATGCGAATGGTTGTCACAACCGTCGTTCATCCGCAGGCGAAAGGGTTGAAACTCTCGCAGATCAAGACAACATGCATGCATCGGTGAAAAAATTAAAGCCGAACGGACAGGGTGAGGCATGTGAGATCGTGAAAAACCGGTCATGCAGTTGAAGAGAATGGACTGATTCATGTACCTACCGTATAAGACGAAGTAGACCAGTTATTCAGAGTTTAGAGTGACAAAACATATAGCGCGCTTTGAAAAACTGTCAAGACACGAAGAGGGTCATTCAGCCAGTGGAGATGTTATAAGCGTAATATCACGTGATCCTTCGTTATGAGAAAAAAAGGTCCAAAGGAGAGTCGACTGCCGTGAACGTATGTCGAAAAAGTATACGGTGGCTCTGGAGATCGGAGAAGTTGAATGAGCACGAGTTATGACACGACGGAGAGAGTTCGAGGACGCGAAGAGCATCGAGCGGCTATACGCTGGCCTGTACTTGGCTGACGCGCGGCTGTGATGGTAAGGACCTGAAGAGTCCGTGGTGCCAATGCAGGAGACAGAAAGTGAGGATGGAAAAAAGGGTGATGGGAGCGGTCGATGAGGACGCGAAGCTGAAGCACTGACAGGACGGTAAGAGAACGCAGCGAGGGATGGAAAATATTAAAATATACTATGGAACTCTCTCGCTCCTCTTTTTTCATTCTCAATCTTCTTCCCCTTGCCTTATCCTCGTCTCACTCGCACTCGTCATCGAATTCGAACTACGTCTCGCCGTTCGCTGGTAGGTATACGCGCATCAGAATCATTGACATTTAGAGAGGAACAAAAACCCGGAGACGAAGGAACAATGCCTATCGAATTCTTTGTCTGAACGAACTGTACGACGGATTTTTAATAACGGCGAAAAATAATGGAGACGTCGCTCGTGTGTATTGGTGAGGGAGAAGGAAAAACGCTCATAACCCGCCAACAATGGTCTCTCGTCGTAGTGGTCTTCATTAGAGTAAGCGCGGGAGCGAAAAAGCGAAGCACGGTAGCGATCAAATACTCGTCTAGTCACCAGGGGGACCACCAAACCATCGTCCCTCCTCCTCCTCCTGTTCGTTTACTCCGCGTGTTGCTGTTGCCGATGTTACTTGTGAAGGGTGACAAATACTGGTTCATGCAGTAGGGTTCGCTTGCGGCTCGACTCGGCATCCCGCTCGATGCCATCATAAGCCACTGGCAACAACATCATCGCCAAAACGAGCACACTGTAACATCGATGCTCAGCTTGGTTCGCTCATGTGGAAGCCAGCGGTTTCGTCCTGGTATGGACGCTTTTTGAGAGCCGCGCGAACGAAAAGACCTGTCCCTTGATGTTCCAAACAAAAAGCTGGCTCGAAAAAAGGGATCAAGGGATTGAAGTATTTGTGGAACTAATCAGGGAAAGCTACAAGGTGCTTTGCCTTCCAAACAGAAGTGACAATTTTCACTCGCCTCGTGTCTTTTTGGAGCCCGCAGGGATCATCGGACCTGCAAAGGCATTCTTTCTGTGTTCACTAATAATCCCGAGGCGTGGATTGCACAAGAAAGCAGAACGAGCCGAGAATAGAAATAAAAAAAAAAGAAGGAAAGAAGAGAGATGGAGATTGAGACATCAAAAGATCCGGAAATACGGAAACGTTTTTTCTCCGAGATTCTAGCATGAATCGAAGACCTTAAGATATATTCGCAAAGTCGACCAGTTTGACAGATACGCTGTAGAAAAAGACGAAGAGTTGCCGAAGGAAAACGAATGAAGATAGGAATGAGGGGAACTCGAATATTTCGTGCTATCGTTCCATCGGTATACACCGAAATCCGCATCGCCGAGTGAGAGACAGAAAAAGTTTCGCTGAAACGATAATTACCGGAATAATTGAGTTATGACCACCAGGTGAACTCGGCCAGAGTTTCGGGAGGCAAGCGCCATAAAAACGCAGCGAAAAATACGCGGCTAGAGAGTCTACTCTTACCACGAGAAGTTTTAATCGAGCCTTCGTTAACGAGATACGCCTCCTCAAACTTTAACAAAGGTGTTGGAGCCAATTTTTTCCTGGCTGATCTTTTGAATACACATTTTAATAGTTTCTATCTTTAAGGTCTATAGAGCACTCGCAGCTTGCCTGATGAATGGAAAATTGTGGAATAATTATATAAAGGTAGTGCGAACGTGATTGCATCAAGTGCTTCGTTATGAGCTGAGAAACGATGAAAATATTTTCATTCATTAAATTATTGTTCATCCATGTGAATTGGTAGATTTTTATAGGAGTCGTTGCTTGCATCACGCTTGCCGTATAAGCTCGAGTGCTTTAGGAAGCTTGGACAGTCGGAGGAGTCGACTCACTCGTCCACTTTAGCATGGGCCACTTGTAATGTCTTCCGGTTAGCGTTGTGCCCGGATGTGCTTCTTACGTACGTTTTTTTTCGTCTTTTCGTCGTTGACGTCGTGTCCCGAGCGCGATTTACTAAAGCGAGCCGATTCTCGTAACTTCTCGTGAGCAGTAACTCATAACAAAGACTGGACTTGCTTTTTATTTTACGAGAGTCAGTGTGCATCGTTTTTTAGAGTGTTGCGTCCGTGCTCACTCGACTGGCTTTATAGCGCTGGATATCCGTGCGGTGTCGCGTGAGTTAGCGTAACCGGAATATGTGCAGAACGTAGCCGAGGTACGTGTACGTATATGGAAAAGAACAAGGCGCAAAAGTTATTTATTCGTGTACTGAGACAAAAGCAAATACATGGACGTTCGTATCAGCGCACGAGAAACTCTACGTGCCCCCTTGCAGAAGCAGTACATAATCCTCGCTACGTAACACACACTTTTGGCTCTAGACCACGTACCTTTTGATTAGAGCGAGTTAAAACATAAAGTAGCAGGAGCGTGTTGGAGTCGATAAATTTGGAAGGTAAAAGCGCCCACAGCCGCTCTTATAAATCCGTCAATTCACCAGTTCAAATTCTCCCGGAAAATTTCACTCCCATTTATTTACCGAATAATTTACGATTCAGACGGGCCAAATTAAATCGTCCGGGCTGTTTCGGCCTCCAACCAATTACACAGTCAAATAAAAAGAATCTCCTCGTTATAACAATATACTCCGCAGTTCCTGTTGTACGCGCGTACGTATAAATGCAAAAGCCCACGGTTAATCACCCGCGACGCAGCTGACTATATACATTGGTAAACATACCTTTTTTTGTATATCTATAGAAAGATTCGTATATGTATATATCCATATCACGCTGTGGATATTACATTGACGCTGCAGATTACTCGATCGACGAGGCGTACCATCGTTTGCTCAGCGCATATTATTACACTTCGCACCCGTCTGCCCCGTGCTGTTTCACGTAACCAACACAAACTCGGATATCTGCAGTTCCCCTCGGTGCTATATTTCCGCATATAGTAAACGTCAAATATTTAACCGACTGGCAGTACGTCCGACATGAATGCCAAAATTTGGGAGATCGATGCGAGCGAATCCTCGAGGGGCGCATGACCCACAACATTCGTTTGGTAAACGAAACTATGATCGAGATGCAGCGTGAAAGTTTCTATGGAATTTCAATGAATTTTCGCTTTCAAGTTCAAGTGAGCCGCATACATTAGCCAAGTTTCTATTTCATTATATTAATAATCAGAGATATTCCGGGATTTATCGAGCTCTTTGGAGCGGCGTTTGTGTACTGCGAACTGGTCCGGCTTAGCTGGGGTCTCAAAAAGTGGTTTGGAAAGTCGAACTATGTTTTTCCTGTATACCCACCGTTTTTCCCTCTTTTCTCGATCTGCCCTTTTTCCCTCTCGTCTTTAAGCAGCGAGTCAGTAACTCAAACGGGGCAGCCTGTGTTCATCGAGAGGGTGATATTGCAAAGAGGGGATTCGTTGTATGGGAAACGGTGATATGAGCAGGGTCCACAGATGTGCCCAGCACCTACGACCTAGTTAAGGCTCGAAGCAGTTACTCTCGAGGAGGGTGACGTAAAAGAAATAGAAAAGGCGCACACATGGATCCCTACGTATGTCTTTACGTGTATAACGGCTCGGTGTGTAACATAATAAGCTTTGCGTAGCGTGCATAGGGTCTCGTGAATTCATAACTCTTTTCGTGAAAATGAAAATGGGCGAGAGTACAATCAACGAAGGGGCACGAAGCAGAAGAAAAAAGACGGTGAGATCCTTTCAGAAAGGCCACTTTCGACGTCGTTTCGTCTTGCATCCCCGCGGCGATCTTTTTCTCGGCACAAAAGTGTGTTGTGTGTACACATGGATACGTACCGATGTACGGGTGTGTTGTATTGTACTACAAGAATCTAAGAGCGAGTGAGAATAGAATGGGGTCGACGAAGCGTATACCGCTGATATCACTAGCCCATATCTTTGTGAAGGCCAGGCGTCACTCTTAAAGGCTCAAGCTTACTGCAAAGAAAGCATTCTTCCCTTCAAGAAAATCTGGGATCCAAATGATGGAAAAAAATGAATGCGAAGTATCGGGGATGGAGAAAACATCAAAGACAACGAAATTCAACAGCCACGTTATAGACGGATTATTGAATTGTAACGCTCTGCGTCGCGATCTAGTATAATAAGCAGAAAACATTTTTTCATTATAAGAAGCGCATAAATCACATTATCATATGGGACTGCCATTTTTTTCATCCGACAAATTCCCAACAAATGGCGGCCTCTTCAACTTCACGAGTAACGGCTGATCAACCAATCTCGAGTAAAGATACACGGCCTGTCTTGACTCGCTGGCCTAAAAAGTGTTCTTTGTAATACTTGGCGTCAAAACGTTCCCGCGTCTCCAGATGAAACCAATAAAACAAGGACAATGATCAGCGTATTTTCAATTACAGACGTGGCGCATCAGTATTTTCGTTGATTCTCGTGAAATCAAAAGTATTATTGCAACGAATGTGCATGAAGGATGAAGACCATGAAGGGCACAATCGTCTTTAGACGTTTTCGTCGTTCACGTTTTGTACTGAGCTCCAGTCCGAGTCCAACATGATTGGAGTCCTTATATCGTCTCTCATCGCCTCGAATCACCAGACACATTACCATTCTCTACGAGATTCTTCTATGTCCATGTACATAGCCAATGTATAAAGAGTAAAGTCGTGCGTCTCGTGATTCCGTAGCTCGCTCATAGGCAGCCATTTATTGGACGGTCGAATGAAAAGGGTGAAGAGGGGATTGGAGGAGAAAAACGGGATGAGACATAAGGTATAGCCCCTGAAGTAAGACTGATGGAGGCCGAAGCAGAGAACGTTGGTTTCGGCGAACCAAGTGGTTCTGCGTCAGGGTGCGCGCGGGGTTCCCTTTCGTTGACTCCCCCCGCGCCCGGCTCTTTCCGTTCGACCTTATCGATTCGGGAAGCCAACTCTTGGGTGGTCCCGTGACTTCTGCTTGGGCTGCTGTTGTACGCTCTTGGCAGTCTTTCTCCTCCTTTCTGGTTTGTTCTCTCTTGCTCGCATGCCTGCCTGCTTGCCTGCCCCTGTTGCTGCCTCATTCTTCTTCTTCTTCTTCTCGTGCTCTTCTGCTTTGCTTCTGCTTACTTATTTTCTCTCCTCTCCTTTCTGCCTCCAGCATCTTCTTCTCTCCTCCACCGTACTCGTGGCTCCTTTTTTCTTTGCTATTTTTTTATTCTTCTATTTTATTTATGGCAAATGCACGAAAATACATGACCACGAGGAGAGGTCCGTTCGTGGCGCGATTCTCGACAAAGGGAAAGAGCGAGAGGAAGAGCGAGGAGCGAAAGAGACGGAAATGAGATATCTTTTCTTCGGCACCACAGAGATCTTTCTTATAACATTTGCCACGTTCTTACCATAAGATTCTCCCCTGGATCTCGCATGCATTCCGTCTCTCTTAAAAACCAAAGATCCTCCACGTGGGTGGCTATCGCGTGTCGATGCTTAATACGTCTCTAATTGAAACGTTTATCGGCTGGCGTAGCCAATATTTAGCTCACATCACGAGCGCTTCATGCATCGAAGCAGTCTCTCGTCTTTGCCACTCCCCATCCATACCGAGCAGACGTATTATTTCGTTTTCTGGAACCTCGCCAATCCGTACTTACTTGGCGCAAATGTTTCATCGAGCCAGCAAATTGAATAGGAACGACATTGCACCCTCGATCAATGGGAATGTACAACTTTCTAGTCCGTGCATAGGCAGAGTCGTTCTTCGAATAAAGTTTAAAACTGTATTATCGAATGTGTGTTATTTGCATCGATTGCGCTGCGATGGAAAGAGGCTCGAAACAAACGGCGCGGATAAGAATATGAAAAAAAAAAAATCGTGAAGCTTCCTTCGGTTCAGGCACAACTGACATTGTTATTTTATTCCTCATACGTTCACCCCCTGTGACATTCGCGAATTGAAGAAGTGAATAAGAGAAAAAATATTTTGGATCGTTGAACGTCTCGACTGATTTTGTATTGATTTTTTCTGCTACTTTAGTTATATTTCTCACACGTACCGCAATTTTAACGTTCACTGAATGCGCGTGGATGTTTTAACTGGAGGATCGATGGACTTTACGAAAGGGATGATCATTCCAGCTGAATATTTATGCACTGCTATATGAGTATGCTGCGTGGGATTATGCGACGAACACTCGCTCATTTCCACCCACTCCGGCAAGCAGTGAAGGAGGACATTGACTGAAACCTTGCCGCGTACATCACAGCATTCAAAGACGAGCTATCTTCTTCCGAGGCGTCGTTTACTCCTTTTCTTTTTGCCTCTTAAATCTCTTTGTTCGAATTATCATTTCATATCCCCAACACATCATTTTGTTTTCTCCAAGTCCCGCTGCTTATATCGTTTCGTTGACGCACGAACTCTAATCAGCTTCATTTTGTACCCGAAGGGTTATTCCCGAGTATAGAAGCTCTCAGGAAAAGTTCTACTGTTCTGAGAACCTCCATGGCAATCCCTTTTTTCTCGCATGTCGCGATATTTCGTAGAGGCTTTTTTTTCCGGCGTTTTTGTTGGCAAAAGTGGTGTGCGCAGTGAAGCACGCGGGCATGCTCACTTGCTCGTGCTTCCTTTCTCGTAAGGCTGTGGTTCAGTGTGGTCCGGACTTGTCCTCGCACGGCCGAGCGTTACCGTGCTATGTGAGTGAGAGCATATTAACGTGGATGGCTGGCTTCTCTGGCACTCAAAGACGCTCGCATACATCGGTACGCAGCCACATAGACACGGTGTGTCGGTTGCTTAGATGGCCCGCGCGACAAATTCTCGCTCGCGCCGCTTCGTAATTGCGATTTATGAGTCCGGGGCAGCATCGTCGTGGCCCGACGTGCGCGCATTTAATGGCGTGTTGAATAACGAATTTATACGAGCTGGGCGGTGGTAGCGGGAGAACTTTCGGTCGGAATAAAGCTCCAACGAAAGTCTATAGAGTGTGAATATAATATGGATATATATATGCGTGTGTGTATGCACTCATACATCCGAGTAAAGCGAGGGCGGAAGCAAGACGACGATAGAAAGGCTGAGTAAGAGAGTAACAGACCCTTGGTACATACATACATATACAGATAATATACGTTTGAAATATATGATGGCGACACGTTATATGCCACATAGTTTCCACCGCGACGAAGACGAGAAGACGTGATACACTCTGACGTTGCTCTTTGGAAAACCGCGAGCGACCCTGCCATGCGGCGGACGTGTTTACGGCTCCAAAAATACGAATGCTCAACGTCGCACTGAGCCTCGCATATTCTTCACATATCTGTATATTTATAAAATACGTTTATAGTATAAATACCACCGGTGTCTAGGACTCCGTATATTGAGACGTCATTCCTTCTAGAAATTTTCATAGTTTAGACAGTTCAAAGCTCCGTGTTGAGGGATCGGTATACGCATTTACTTCGCAATTTTCGGTATCGAGGCTTTGAATCGAATAAACTTTCCCATCGTCCAAATGGATGGATCCTTGGCCCGCGCGATGCGTAGTTTATTATGACTAATGACAAGGTTAACGTTTTATTGTGGGGGAAGGAGTTCAATCGAATTGTCGTCGGTGTGTAAGGAACGGTGATAAAAACAATATTATCGTCCTCGACAAATTTCCCATTCGTACGAAAAACGATCGAGCAGTGGCGTGCTGGCGGGGGGCATTGAAAGAAGAAGGATTTTAGTATCCTGGTAATAAATGATGACCGACGTGTTTTCGGTCGTTAAAGATTTCGAGTTTCGGTTAATTTTGGTATTACACGGAATTGCATAGTTTCGAATGCCCGAGAGAAGCCCCGGAGCACGAGAAAGACATTGAACAAAGGAGAGGAAGAGAGGACGGCGTGATCAGCAGCAGTAACAGAAGCTGTGTCTCGGTAGTCGCGCTCCGGTCCGGTTCGTCGTTTCAGTCGTTTTCTTGAGGGTGGTTGATGCTTCGTGTATTTATATATAGCAGCGGAACGAGAGAAGGAGCGAGGAAGAGGCGAACAGAGAGAACAAGTAGAGAGTCGACTTGGCGGCGTGTACTTGGCAATCGAAGGAAGCGATAAACCACGAAGACAATGCGCGCTCTCTACCATTGTACCGAGCCAGGCAGCGTGTCTCTCGGATGCTGTGGGAGACCGAGAGCTCCTCTCTCTCTTTCTCTCTCTCTTGCTTGGGTAGTGAGCAAATACAGCATGGAACGCGCTAAGACGACCACGAAGGCACGGGGCACGAACACTCGCCAAGCAACGACGACAAAACGAGTATCGTTAAGAACGCAGAGCGAGATAGTCTCATAGGAGGACATTGGCGATAAAAAAAATATGAAGAAAGCACAGCCTCGCGTTTACTTTGGTACTCGTACGAATGGTCTGGTCATACGTGTGAGTGATATAAGCTCCATGGGCGAAAGTCCAAGTAAAAAATCCACCGACTTCGCTATGCTCGAACCCTGCAAGCCCAGGAATCCTCAAGCTCAAATCTCCCTTTCTTGCTCTCTTTTTATTCTTCTTCTTCTTCTCTCTTCTTCTCCCAAGCTCTGTTCCTACGGACCAACTTCGGGTTCTACAAACGTACCAATGCAGACGTTGCCTGAGCCATGCACGGAGAGAAGCAGGGCGCCCTCGTATTTGAGGCATCAGCTATGGTGGTTGTGGGTGGGAAAAGCTGAAACCGGTATACACACCAAAGCCTTTCGCGCTCCTACTCCCACCATTACCAACCCCGTCATGGCGTCTGCAATTAATTAGCTCATGGTACCCCACCGGGAAAGAGCGCCTCGCACCGACGACATACAAATACTACCACTACGACAATCAGTTCGCCAATGTTCGGGGAACTTTTAATCTGGCCCAGCCCGTGACTGTCGCCCAGCCAACGTTTCTTCCTCCCAACAATCTCATACGTTGCAGACCTCGGCGCTTCTTCATCTGGTCCTTGCTCTGCTCTTTCTTTATACCAAGCCATTTCGGCGTGTGTGCTCACTTTTATTCTCTCCCTTCTCACTGTTTTTACGCAGCCATTCATCTTTCTCTGGCTTTCATACCATTCTTCTGTTACCACTTTTCTAATGTTTCGGAATATAGGAATATTTGATACATCAAATTACTCATTTGACACATTGTATCTTGTGACATGAGCAATTATGTATATTTCCGTCATTGAAATTGTACTTTTTATTGAGTTTATTGAGGACGCCGCACCTTGACGTAAACGGAAATGACAAACGATAAAAATTGCCTGATGTACTCGACAAATAATACGATGAAAGTCAACATAACGATAGACGAATTTCGCATAAGAAAAGAAAAGATAAAGATACGGACTTGTTAAAGTACAAGTCGTCAAATCTTAACACATTGGAAACGTATATCGTGACAATGATGCGTCGCAATCCTTTTATACATTTCCGAGTGGCTCCGAGCCTGGCCAGGTCTTCTCTGTGCGATGGCGATGTCGAAAAGTCACTGAATCACTTTTATTTTATTGTCGATAGAAAATGACTTCGTGTGATTTCTTTGATGGACTGAATTAACTACTGAGCCGAGCGGGACGAACGCTATCACGCTTCTAATTTGCGGTCGATCTAGTCAGAATTTTGGAGATACATAAAAAAACTCGATCCTTGTAAATTCCCTTTCCATGTCCCTTTTTATGACGTCTGTTCTCCTGTAAACTTTGCCATCATCGTTTGAGGCTTCGTCTCGGGCTTCTTTGTGGTGGATTTTTTCAACAGGATATCAGGAAATGTTCATGATTTGAATCACTACTTGACTCTAATTTGTCATTGTCAATTGTCGGGTAATTGAGTCCAATTTTTGGAAATTGGGAAGAAATCGTAGGATTAATAGTCCGAAATACCAAATGTCAAACGTCCAGTGTTGTGTTAATTGAAAAATCCAAGTTTGTAGTTTTAAATTCGTCTGTGCACACTTACCCGGGGCTTTTTATTCAACGATGTTTTGCCTCGGGCCACCGAGTTTTTGCGTTTTTATTTTTCCGTTGAGTACAATTTTTTTTAGCCCCGCAACTGTGGTAGGTTCGGCCACCGGCTTTTCCCATCCCGATAATCGACGACTTGGGTTATAGGAGAGCTTTGAGCGCGGTGTTATCAATTGTCGAGTTGAGAGAATGACGGGAGCCGCGGGTGGTCGCAAGGAGTAAGCGATGAGACCAGAAAACTCTGGGCTTCTCGGTTGAGTAGGGATGAAGGAAAGATGAGAATGGTATGGCGGTAGAGGAGAGACTACAAACGAAATCCGTGAAAGAAAATCCGTGGAAAAACTATTGAGGGTTTGGGAGACGGAATGTACGAAAACGATGGTGCTGGTGTGCTTTGGCGCGAGTTCTTCGGAGCTACGAACCGCGGAAAACGAGCTGAAACGAGAGACTCCGCCGAGAGACCGCGCGGCGACAGCGGAAAAGATCCGAGCTCGATCGCACAAAAGTACAAAAAATATCGCCCCGTTCTACAGTCGAAAAATATGATTCTCTTCCGGGTTGGGAGGTTGATCGAGTCTCCCGCGATTAGGAAAAACAGCGTCAGCGTTATCCTTCTTCTCTTGGATCCCCTTCGGATCCATTTCCTATACGCATAAAGTTTCAACGGCACGAGACGAATTGCAGTCGCAGGTTCCTCAGCGCTTTCATCCCGGGCTTTGTGCAATGAGTTGATGCGAAAAAAATGCGACAGCTCAATGCCATTGTTGGATAGACGAAAAAAGGCAAGGCGACAAAAACGCGCGCGGCTATTCGTGAAGGCTGGAGACCAATAAATTTTGTGCTTTCCAACTTAAATTCAATTCCAGACCCTTTTTTTCTCTCGTTCTCTTCCTCTTGGAAGCGCGCGCCCCTCACCGAACATGAAATAGTTTTACCGCGGATGAGCGACGCTCTTTAATTTTCAGGATCCGCTTTTGCTTGCGTACAATTTGCGCTGCCTCACGAAATTGAAAAAAATTTATGTCCGACGGAATGAATTAATGTACGCAGATAGCCGCACTCTTCTCGTTTTGCTTAATAACGCAGATGCTCGAGATGACGATGGGTACCGTGACTGTCGGAGTTCCTCGAATTTAATTGAGCTGATTCTGGCGTCCCAGTTGCTGGTTTGCCTTCGCAGGCAAAACGTCCGGAAATGATTCTTCGTAAGGTAGCGTTTTTGTGTCAGTTTTTGTTGAATACAAAAAATGAATACCCTACAAGGAATCGCCACAGATCTTTGGAATAGCGCCGGAAAATAAAAAAGAAATCTGCTTCTCGAACAGTTCATAAGAATTCGTATCGAAGATAGAAAAAAAAAAAAATTTACGATAAACGAAGAATGCCACACATTCATGGCATTTCTTATTAGCACACCGATGAACATGGCGCAAAAAAGTAGGAGAACCCTGCGAGGTCTGGGTATACCTTTCGGTTGAACTGCACAGGTTCGGGTTCCCACAGTTGCCGCGAAATTGCCAAGTTGACCCTTGAGGTCACCGAACCAACGTACCTACATGCGGACATAACGTTTCTTTATGTTTACCTTTGGCGATTTTCTTTCAGGCTTTGTTTTCCTCTCTCATTCCGTACACTTTTTTCCCTTGTCGGCATTTTATTTTCTTTTCTTCCTCTATATCTCTGTACTGGTTCATCATAAATTTTCGAATTCTCATCACGGACAGAAATAAAACTCTCGTTTCCCGGGCCGATTTTTTTTTATCACTGCTCAGTGACAACGCTTCTTGCGTCATAAGAATCGGAACCGTTTTATTATCGCTCTTATCTCGTTTATTGAGTGATTCTCAGAATAACGTTTTTTTTTTTATTATATTCTTCTTTTTAAATATTTCTCATGCTACAAATTGCCCGATTTTACTGTTTCTATCTTATTTGCTTGAAGAGGAGAGCGGAAATTTTATTGAAAAACTTTCTTAATCTTATGGTCAGATTTATCGCTGTTGCTCTATATTCGTTACCCGAAACGAGAGCGCACATATACGATCCACCGGGCGATTATCTTTCTGGCATTTCCCGTATAACGCAATTTGTAACTTCGGCCATAGACCTGTGCGAAGAAAAGTACGTGAATATGTAACGATGTATATGCGGTAGGTACACGAACGGGAGCTACCAAGCCAGCCCATCATCCCTCACTTTGTGTGATTAATGACGAGTCGTGATGATTTAGCACAAAGCTCCTCGCATGTCGGTGAACGATGGACCTAGGACTATCGCGTGACTGGTTATATCCTACACGTTCACTGAAAATGAGAGCTAATGTTGGCTACGTTCGAGGTAATCTATAGGTGATCCATAAAAAAATTTGTTCTATACCGCGACTGGGATATCTTTTGGCGAAACAAAGTGTTCGATTATTATATTTATACGTCGATACGTTTTTATGTACAAGAAATTATGAGTCTGTCATAAAATGAAGCCAAATGTTTGTTTTTTTTTCGTTATCAAAGCATTGAAACCGAGTATTGGATTTGCTGAGAAACAATAATTTATTTATCGAGGTCTTGTATGAGATGTGCGCAATAATGAATTCCTCCGCTGTCTCGTCGTGAAGTACTCGTGATTGTGAAAATCAATACTCAACATGTGAGCCGGTCGGAGCGCATCGTCTTGGAAAGTAGTTTATCATTTGTTATCCGAAGGTCGGCAGGAACGGTCACGGACGAGACTTTCGACACGAACCGAACGAATTTTGCGGCCCCCGATGTGCAAAGCTCTTTGCTCGTCCGGGAGAGGTATTACTCGACGCGCGAACGAAGCTTCGCCGTTGAAGTGAACGAGGCAAAGAGAGACAGAGATTCGGTAGAAACGTCGTTCGGATTTGGCCGATCGGCTTAGCCTGAGCTACCGTGAGGACCGTCACAGCTGTCGCTGCTGTCAGTAGGAGAGTGACGAGAAGAGTGAAAACATTGGACGAACTGAGAGGGAACGTGAGATAGTGAAACAAGAGTTGTTGAAGGACTGATGCTTTTCAGGGAGGAGGGAAGTGCCTTGCCGGAATCCTACTTGACAGAATACACAGGATCCGACGTTTTAGGTAGCAGTAACACTGAAAAGCTCGATGGTCTATGGTGATTGGTTTCTCGAGTTACGGGGTCCGTCACTAGTTTCTGGCATGCCCGAGTCCCCTTGTTCCCAGATTCTCGCGTTCTTAAATCTCTCTTTATTCGCCTTAGTTTCCCTCGAATATAGCCAGTGTTTGAAAATGCCAGTGGGACAGTCTTGCCAATGACTGGCTACCGCTGCTGTCAAGTTTGGGAAGGAAGCTTCGGCATCCGAGTTAAGTCACTGGCTAGTGATCGTGCGAGGTTGGCCCCTTTCGAATGCTTGTGCTACGTTCGGATGCCAAGTCGTTACTTATGCAAGCCCCACTTACGGGTCTCTCCCTAAAAGCAGTGCTGCCCATTCCACGGGACTCCCAAGAATATCAGCATTACCAGCACCATCAGCATCAATCCCTTTAAACCCTGGGTGAGTGCCGGAATCAGCAATACCGTATAATAATCCCGAACATCACCAGCCAATAAAGAGCAAGCGAGCGGGAGAGAAAGGAGAGAGGAAGAGAATGCGAAACTCTGCATGGAGATAAAAGCAGGGCTTGCATCCACAGCGTCACGATTTTGGATTATCGATCAGCGAAAAGACAGTTAAGCCGTTGTTAGGCTATCACGGAAGATTTTCCTCGTATAATTGTGTTTGCACTGTGCGCATAATTAAACTATGCAAAATGCTAAGGGCAACGGACTAACGAGGCGAAAGCCTCTTGCAGCGATGAGAACTATGTGTAGACAGGCGAGTCTGAGATCACATCGTTCTCGTGGTAGCTGATCTAATAAGAGAATTATATTCCGTGGCTGTATACTGAAGCAAGAGATAGCGGTGAAAATGCAGAAAAGGCCAGAGAGCGAGAAAGAGAAGAAGGAAACCGGGCAAACGATTACGTTTCGATTATATCGCAACGTTATTCTCGACAGGATAATTGGGCTGTTAAGATGAAACTGGTGCAGAAGGGAGACATAAATAAAGAAAAAGAAATGAAAGAAAACCCGTGGACGAACGAGGACGAGCATCAGCCAGGCTGATACCTACACTCCGGGTAGTAAAATTCGATTGGCCAGCGGGATCCGGAGTTACGATCCATCTCCCGAGCGCTTCGGGAGATGAGAGAGATCCTGTGCACGCGGAACTCTAAGATAAGTGAAGGTGATGAGCCTACAGGAAGAGATGAAAAGAAAGATATGCGAACGCGTATCCGCAGAATGAGGGGCAAGAAGGGAGAGAAGAAAAATGGGCCATGAAAGAGAAATGAAAGTTATGCCGTGCAATCATCTGTCTTGAGCTTTCGGTTTGTTTGTTTTCGCTTTTTTCTTTCCAAGCCGGCCGCTCCAAATTGTTTTATTATTCATTTTCCCTTTCTGGAACGAGTGATTAATTCGAATGGCTGAAAGAAGAAACTGCGAATATCACAAAACGCAAGCTGTACCGAGATAAAATTGAGCTTCGGCCCTCGTTCTTCATCATTCCTCTTTCTTTCTGAACTCAAAAGACGCTGGTGGGTCGATAACTCCGTTTGCACTCTAATCCTAAAATGTTGAAATTATTTCAAAAATACTAATTGTGCGACGGGTATGTGTCTAAAAAAAGAAGTGGACACGTTTTACCAATAATAAAAGTAGTTTTTCAGTAACACAGTCACAGGAATTCACTTTCATGAATGCCAATTATCTGGTTATTCGTACGATTCATTTCTATTGAGGTCTCACCTTCGGAGCCACACATTGAAGATGGGGTCGTTTTAATAATGAAATTAATAAACGAAATTAAATCACTTCAATAATGGATGTAAACCTATTTTCACTGCTAGCTAAAAACGATGATGTGATTTTCGAAATGTACCAATTCTATTCCTATATAAGGTCTGCTCGAATCTTACAAGAATAACGTGAATCCAGGAGGCTGGTTGGCTGGTCGCTCCTCTAAAGAATAAGATCGACCGCAATAGAAGCGACTTATTCTCGAGCGCAGCATCCCAGCCGCAAATGGTCGAAAAGCGGAGAGGCGCTTAACGATCGACGAAGAAAGGAACGGAATGGGGGCGTACCGCGGCGCAGCTTTTATGTCGCTTCTTCTTGTGGGCTCGCATGCAGTAAAGTCTTAATTGGTCGGTCTCACGCTCGCGACCGAGCATGTTGTTGCTTTCCCATACACATACCACTTCTGATCATAAACATGTGCTGATTTCGTAACCCTTGTTAAAGATATGTATTTCATTACATATTCAAGTGAGTTATCTTTTGACTCATCTTAGAATGATCTTGCGTGGATGAAGAATCACTTTTTTTTTGTCAATTATCGACAAAAATTAAATTTAGCGAGTGCGCGATACACCAGAAAAGGGATGTTCAAGATGGAAAACGGCACAGCACCAACGTGGTTCTTGTAACGCGTGCAATTGCTCTGAAATAAGAATTACTGAGACAGAGAATTCGTGTTCACAATTGAGTTTCTGGATAACGTCAATCTGAGTGTGCGACGATTATCGGATGGTGCTCGTACCGAGTGGTGGCATCACCTTAAACATCCGAGTCTTCCTCATCTCTTCTGTCTCCTCTTTTCTTTTTCTTTTATTCCGAAAGAATGCTACGATCGAGTGTCAAATTTGATGGTATGACGGATCAATACGATCGATGAGCCGTGAACTCATTTCAGTAATGCCTTAAATTTATTTATAACTTCTGCAAGATTCGGGTCAGTTTAAGTATAAACCACCGAAGACCCTCCCCGCAAGGGGCTCGGTTATTTTTCTCCGAGATTCCCAGCTTGAGGAGTATCACGACTCTGAAAACATTTTTGTGATAATCTTTTTTTATTGGCATTCGCGATCGAATCATCTTGCGATCTTCTGGTGTCTACTAATATATCCATTTCACCCTCGATATCGCTGCTCCTCGTTCTTCTCATTTTCTCGCACGTTCTACCAGTTTCATCCGTCGAGGGACCAGACTAAACCGGGAATTACGCCGAGTGCCAAAGAGAATTGCCAGACGTTCGCCAAGGGTGGAAGGAGTAAGGGCGGGAGAGAGAAAGGTCTGAATAATTGATGGGTATCGCTGACTGGCGACGGGGTATCGACCGGAAGCCCCGTGATAATTAATTCACGAGACGTGGAAATAGAAATAGCACGATCGCGCTGTGCCACCACCGAGATAGCTGGTGTAACCCGCGTCCTATATACAGAAACCTCGGGAGTGAGATGAACGTAGAACTGTACAGCGTTGCTTCTGAGCGGAGGAGTGATGTAGTGCGACAAGTGGAAAATTACGCGAAAATGAAAGGTGATACGTAACTCCAGTAATCTATCAATGATGCATTTACTTGGATGGATAACCACTTCGGGTACCTACACATTTCGTCAATTTCAGGCATTAGTCTCACGTTTACAAATTTCAGTTATCGAAAATCCATTTGGGATATTATACTCGGTATAGATACCAAAGATACGTTCGTTTTTGAGGCAACGATCAAATTTATTACAGAATACATTTGAGCAATTTAATTGCATTATCTTATCGAATAATCGTGCCAAGCTTGTTTCCTTCGGTTTATAAAATATTTGATTTTATATCTGTTCACCAGTTTTCAACCGTAACGGTCTTTTACAGCTGTAAAACACGTACCTTGTGATTCGTGTTTCTGGTAATGGTCGTTTGCCTCGTACCAATAAGAAAGCTCGTATTTATCGTGGTAAAGTTCACGTTCAGTATATACGCGAAGAAACAAGTATTCCGACCCAACATCGTTTTTGTATGCAGAGAAATACATTTCCATTTATTTTTGCAGATGACATTTTAGAAAGAGCACAGTAGTTGGAGTGACGTGGTTGCGAGATAGCGGTTCAGCCCGTGCGCCAATGCAGTCACCCTACTTCCGAAGGTGGGGAATTATTCATTTTGTGTATAGATCTACAACCTCTGGGTTGGTTTCTTTTTTCTGTATCTCCACCCTCGTGATATAGCGACGTATCACTCCAACTCCATAGCCAACAGCTATAGGTGAGATGAATGCATTTTTCATCAAGTTTCAAGCCTTAATTTGAGGTTTTATTCGTGAATTACTTTCTCGATTAAAATCCACTGGTTTACTGTTGTTTTACAAACTTACGTCCACTTGAGACTTTGTGAAAAACTATTATTTTAAAACTAGATTTGAAATGGAATCGTAATAGATAAGAATACAAGGAATCTCTAGACGCGAAGGGTAAACGTTTTGCAGTGAAATTTTAACCTCTTTATTTTTATTTCATTCTCTCGAGAATATCTGCCAGAGCTTCAGGTTATACGACAAAGCGCGAGGAGAGAAAGGAAGGGACAAGTTGAGAAAAGAGTTTCGCTATACCCGGAACTCAATATCCTTAGAGCTCGCGACATTCCACCCACGAGGAAAGGCTTCAGCAAAGAAAGGTATGGCGAACATGCCACGTGCAGCGTTGAGGGTGAAACTTCGCGAATGACAATAGTTACGTGCCATTGTCATTACGACCCTGAGAAAAAGCTTGGCGAATCTTTTATTGGACTGTTGGCTATAATAAACGCTGCTCACATTCTTTCTGCATCAGGGTCGAATTTGTATTCTTTGATTGCGAAAATTCCGGCTAGTTTAAAAATAAAAATGCTGAATAATTGCGAACAGCGGTCCCGGAATTGGTCGAACCGAATTAACATCATTGGATGAAAACGCGTGTAATTATGCGACGTCTCTGGTGATTCTGAAACTCGATGAAAAGAAAAAAATGATGAGGAGATGAAGCAAAACACTCGTGAGTTATACTCGGGTCTGTTGACGAGTAAAGACAAGCCAAAAGTCGACGAAAATTCAGGAAGCTGCAAAATCGAATAGAGGGAAAAACTGCGCTGTTCCGTAGGAGAGATGAAGGAAAAAGTGGAATAAAAAGAGTGGGGAATATGCCATAGGCCGTAAAAGAATTCACAGGAAGAGCATCACATTCGGGTGAATGAGTCGGAGAGCGATAAAAACGGGAGAAAGTGCGCAGGAGTGACGAAAAGAATTGACGAGGAGAAAAGCCATGGTAAAAGGGGGAGGAGTACGACTCCGGGATATAAAGGATCGTCTCTTTATCCTGTCGTTCACAGATACCGCAGGGCATGATTCATATCCGGATGCAAGAAGCAGTAGGGTAAAACTGGACGATTTTCTTCCTGGTATGGAAGCAGCAGCGTAATGTCATGTTCCCAGCTATACAGTGGGGGATCGCATTGGATGGAAAGGGACGGAGCGAAAAAATAAATGCCCTATGGTCTTCGTCCATAAACTGATGGTCGTCCAGAAGCCGTCGATGACCATTCAGATGTCACCCTGTAGGGTGGCACAAAAAAGAGGCTTTGGTTACGCAAGAAAAAATGAGTGGCTCAGTTTTTCTTTGCGTCATTGTTCGTACTTGTTTGTTGGCTAAAATATAATGACGGTGGATGTTTTCTCCAAAGTGATTGTACAATATTGCTGAATTGTGATGTCGAATGCTATTATATTTGCTTATGGAATCGAGATGAGAACAGTAAGAGTTGACAACACCGCTTCCAATGTTCACCTGCGCGATCAATAAATTTTCAGCAGAGAATGCAGAATAGTTGAGCATGTGACGTTTCCTTTTCGCTTCCACCCTTTGTGTTTCGTCAATGTGTATGTTCATTGAATTATTTAACGGCGATGGATCAAGTGAATTTTCCACGTTGACCAAATGTAGCGGGATAGCCAATAGCGCAGAAAGTTCAAGCTACAAAAATGCTAATCGAAAGAAAGCAGCGAAAAGGGGGTGCATCCCGAATGGGACAGGGGTCGTGGCAAAAAAAAGAAAAACTCGCGTGTCGTATATAGCTCGCGGAATTCGTAGACTCCGACAATAAGAAGAAATACGAATGCGAATCACCGAAAAACGTGAAAAATTCGTAAACCACACTCGCCCATCGGCCTCTCTTGCCCTCCTTGCCCTGATTCTACCCATGAATATTACATTTCCGACGCGGTCACTGCCGAATCGCTCGCTTCGTGCGCCACTGTAGCAATAATGGCACAGGGCCCTGCGTTTATTTGATTTTTTCGTGCTCATCCGCATGGACCGACAACGTGAATTATTCCTGACGTATTTCAAGGGTCCCTTGGACCAAAACGTTTTTCTTCTGCCTCTGTGGATGTCAGTCCTCGCAGTTGCATAACGTACTTTTTCTAAATTTAGTCATTTCATACAATAATAAGTCGCACGGTCGCGCGTATTAATAGCAAACTCTTCGAGTATGTTTTTCGATATGAATATTCGACTATTGCGCTTCCAAGGGACACTCGATTTCCGTGCTCGTCGAACGCAAGAGGACGGAGTGGAGGAGCGTCGAGGCACATGAGATGAACACAGGAGATAAATATTCTCACTTTTGACGAATATTTCATATGTTGCATGTCTCGGGAGCCTGTTTCACATGTAATTACACCGAGAGCGAGGGTTATTAGTATGAAATAAGCAGGTACTTACCATGTCCGGGGTGTCTCGGTCCTACAACCTGGCAGACATGAGTATATGAGGAGCCGTCGTATCCATATATATTAATATGCGTATATAAGTGTTATGTATGATATATTTGTACGAATAGAAGTGAGAATACATTGCCAGAATGCTTGGAACCGTACCGCAGTGGTAATTGTTCGCTGAATACTTCGGCAAGGGTCCCCGAGGCGAACGAATCGTTTTGCTCAAACCCTTCCACTGCCTCGAACTGTAAATGCGTGCGAGCAGAGTAAAGAAAAAATATGGGAGAGAAAAAAGGGAAGAAATGAATTCGAAAAAGACGGTTGAGGGTGTAGCATGCGTGGGTGCATGATGAGTTGCATGTGAAAGGTCGATGTCGAGAATGTGTGGGTGTATGTGAATGTGCGTGTTCACAGCAGTGATTAAAGGGGGAAAGAGCAGAACGAGCCTGCAAAAACTCTCCTTTCGCGACTATTAGGACTAATTTGCGCGTCGCAATCCCCGATCGAACTTTCAAATTTGAAGAGTGGTGAAAGTGTACTTGGCTCGCGAAGGGCGACCGAGTGTCGACACACCGCCGAAACTGCACGAACACAGAAGCCCAACTTCCGTATATTTTTCTCCTTCAACCCTCGTATACCTACGAGACATGCGTGTCTTTGCGGCGATAACAACATTAACCGTCACACCTTTTTACTAGCGCTCGCGAACACCCTTTACGTGAGAATTTCAAATTGTACCAATTGGAAACATGCGCGGTAGGCGTACTTAGACTGCTGGGGTTTCGTCTTATCGCAAGGCACGCAAAACGCTCAGAGCCTGTATGTGTGCAATGAATTCTAGTCCGCAAGGTATGTCGTGCTTGCGAGGGTGAATTAATTTTTCTAACCACAAGGCATTTGGAGTCATTAGAAATTGGGTTTTTTTAACTTCCCAATGCACAATGCATTTGCACAAGTTACTAAGCGAGAGAAAAAAATTGAATTTCAAATACAAAGTCGATATTAGACAACTGATTTTTCTATTCATTGAATAATAATGATTTTGTGTCGTGCGAAAGTTTCCAGTCACGAGGTCGTTATTATTATCGAATGTGTGTTGGTATTACGGCAAAGAATGACTCGTGATCAGGGCCAGTTTCGGCCAATTTCTCTCGAGGGTATTGGTATTACATTGTCGTGATTCCTAATAAATATCTCCTTGGCAAAAGACACGGAATCCCCTTCGTGATTGCACATTTTTTCTATGTGTATGCGCGGAGGGTGAAAGTGCACATGGAAGAGGCGGCGGCGAGAGATTGCGTCCCGACATCCCGCTGAGAAGGGGTTCCCATAGTTTTTTCCGTCTCCCTTTCCTTTCGATCAGCATCCCAATATAGGTTCTTCGCAACGAGAATTTGCACCCTCGCAACGTCGCGCTACAGACCGGCATTATATTTTCATTTACGGGCGTAAATTTACGTACACGCTTAACAAAACTACAACGGCGAAGGAGTGAACTCACGCGTGCGCTAGACAATTCGATTCTCTCTATTCATTCGCGATCCCACACTCGTTACTGTTTCTCCCGGCTCCCTTTTTCGATCATCGTTTTCTTCAAAAATTTATGCGTCCCGTGCGGAGAAAAGGTGACGGTGAATGCGCGCTGGAGTTTAAACCTTTTTCACAAAAAACACGTCAAGTCTCGCCCTCGTATTTTCGCAGCGGCTTGAAAAATTGAAGCATTCTTCACACGCCTCTATCGATTCTTTTTTTCTTATTAAAAAAGTTTTTTCCCTCGTAGCCGAGAAAAGTAGATACTTTTCTGAGTGTATAACGGCCGGTTACGACTGTCTGCTATATCCTACACCTGCGTTTCTGACGCTTAGCGCTTTTTCCTCAATCTTCAAGAAGATACGCGTGTGTGGGGTCTCGCTGTCTTCAGTCTTCGTTCACTCGTATACGTGAGCCTCGGATTTCATTTATCGTCAAATCTACGTCCGCCGCACGTTCCTTATCGTGTACAATTTTTTTTTTTTATTCAATTCTTTTCCGGATGTCACACATCCGGAAAACGAGTAGTGACTTCCTATTCTCGTACTCCCCCGAGTTACTGAAAAAAATCTAAACGCAGCGAACTTTTGTCGAGCTCTGAAAGTTTTATAGTCGCAGATGGGTTGTAACTGTCGAGTGAAATCTTTTCACGTACACCTGATTTTTGAAATCAGTAGCTGGCCTGTTTTAGTTTTTAACGCGAACCGACAGTCTACGACAACGAGATCCCCATGAAAAATAACGGAGGCACTCTTCGTTATTAAAGGAGACACCGAAGAACACGCAGACCCCATATCCACGTGACAGGTGGGTTTCTATTATGCAAAACTGCCCGTGGCACGGTGCATCGTCCTTTCGAAATCATTAACGGACATCCCTCTACGCTCCGAGGGGTTACAACATCGAGGGAGACTGAAAGGACGCTGATGAACGAACTACGTCACATAATTAGCGTGTTATAACAGCGACGGTGCAACTGCGCTGATACTTTATCTGCCATTCATGACGTAAATATTAAGTTACGTCACGGCGAGATTGTGGATGATAAAAATGAAACGTCTCGTTATACGTTCGTGGTATTTCTCTGCATTGAAAAACGAAGAAAAACATATTCTTGCACAATGCTGCTTGGTTGGGTGAAACGACAGTTGACTTTGTGCTTGTGTAATGTGACGCGCAGGAAACAGGTAGAGAATAAAGAAACTGAGCAGCAGAAAACACAAAATGATAGATCGAGATTGTACGAATATTTAATAACGTGTGTCCTTGCACGGTTTCAGACGCATTCCTGGTACATTGAAAAACGTTGAGAGCCACGCAGTATCGCATCTGAAAATGAGTTTTCGAAATGCCCTCTCGATCCTCGGCGATCTGGAAGTTTTCAAGAAAAACTGATCCCCTTGGTGGCGATGTATGCACCACGAGTGTGTTGCTGTCTTTTCGTAGGGGTCTAGGAAAACGTAAAGTTAGCGAGACTAAGAAGTCTTAGTCATTAAGCCATTCTCGTTCGGTTCATCGGGCTGGAAGGGCCTTTTCGAAAGAGGCTCTTCGCAAAGCACCTCCCTCGCTCTGCTATCGGGTGACTTTATTTTATTATGAAATTTCATTGTTATATAAAATTTCCAATAAAGCGTGTAAGTCACTGCAACAGTCAGTGAGTTACACTGTTCCTTCTCCCTCATTTATGAAAGGGGTATCATTATTATTATTATCATCACCCTTGTTATTTGGTATTCTGACATATACATGTACGAATTCTCGAGGATTTAAGTACGAGATGTAGCGTTCTCAGAGAGACTGCATTATTCTTTCAAGGGGTGTGGCAGCGAACGGCTTTATTTCTTTGGTTGCTCGTTGCCCATCGTCGTCCTGTGCGCGCTGCTACAAGCTTTTACCCTCTCCGGTTGTTCGTTTCGCGGAAAAAAAATCTCAGAAGTTCTCACTCAGGAACACACGCACGTTTGCACATAGTCACGTGTGGGCGGACTGCGACTAAACGAGTAGACACACTATTCGACTCGCGCTTACTTCCGAACAGACTTCACTCGTCTCAAACCATTTGCTGAAGAGGAGTCCTTGCCTCTTGTCTCGTAGTAACGGCTCGACGAGAGTGGAGTTAAAGATTTTCCCTCGTACTAATGCTCCTCAATGTTGCACCCAGAGGGGGTAAACTCGTTGGTGAGATTGAAAGCGAGATATTTTGTGTTCTAACCCATCACAAATTCGGAATGTTTACTTTTTTTCCTAGCTGAATGAAGCCTTTTGTTTTTCCGGACAAAAGTTTTAGCGTGACTTTATGTTGACTCATGACAGTGGAACGCGAGTGACTATTTTCGAGATGTCATAACCCCTATTTGCCTTTGCTTCAATCTTTATTTAGTGTGCGCAAGTGAATAAGCTTTCACGAGCATTTGTGGCGAGCGAAAAAGACACACCATAAATCACGAAGTTTGCAACATTTGGAGAGTCGAGCTTCCGATCTCTGCAGTCTCCTTCGACGTTAGTTCCGGCTGCCTTTGATTAATCAAGATATTCCCCTCTCGAAGCTTTCGTTACGCGAATAAATTCCTCGATTCCTGTTATCCTCGCATCACTGTATACGACGAGGAAAGCGGTAATGATCAGCTAGAATAGTTCTCTTCCCCTTTCCGTTCATCCCTGTCACGAACATGCGAAAGAGCTTCCCCCCTTTTCTCATTGAAGCACCGTCTTTCCACTTCGTTCCCGCTACTTACTGCTCTTCCCTTCTACCCTCGCTAACTCACCAGTGCCGGAGAAACAACGATATCCATTCTTCACTCCCTCTCCAAGATTGATCGACGTAGTTATCGTCTTTTCGTTCACCCACTGCTTTTATCGCTTTTGCTGTCTTCCAACTTATCCTTAACGCCGTTCTTTCCTTTCCTTCTTTCGTTACGGCAATGAAAATGTCGTAAGATATTTCATTATTACTTGCTTTTAGTCGTTATCGTGACCACTCTGTGTCGATATTTTTTAATGCTCGACCAATCAAAACCGAAATGTTTGAGTAAGCGTCCTGTTAGAGGCTCAACTTAAAATAATCTTGTAACATCCGAAGTCATATTACGGTAAAGTTGCAAATAATTTTGCTTTTTTTTCCATTGCTCTTTTAACTCACAGTCGTTTCTCGCTGAATTTTGTCTTCTCGAAAATTTTATTCTCACTTGAAAATTCGATTCAATCTCGTTTTACAATGCTCTTACCATTTTTTGCTCCTGACCAATTTGGCGTGTGTTGGCATTTTACATTAGAGACCGATATTGATAGCAGCACTCACTTGCGTATAGGTCGGTGATCGGGATGATTTTATTGAATGAAAAAGAAGTCTTTCCGGGGTGCGTAAATCACGCGGCGGGTAGTCTGCCGGTCGTTCCGGCGGAAGCTGCCTCATAACTCGAGGAACCCCATCCGAGGGATAGAGTGAAGAAGCGCACCTCCCCCGCACAGTGTTCCAGCAGGAAAGAGTGGAGCATCGCTTATTCTCATCTCTGGTTCGCGGTGGGACTAGAACTAGCAGGAACATGGGTGACTCCGTAGCTGGGAAGTAGGAAAAGTCTCTGGTTGGTGGAGCCATTGCGGCGCAAACCGGGAGACCCGGGGCCGTTTCGTCCTCTTCATTTTCTCGACGCCGGAACAGTCGGGCACGTAAAATATTAGCCTCGGTGCGCATAGTCGCCCCGACGCTGGATGAACAAAAAATAAAGAACGAGAAGGAAGAATACGAGAAGAAAAAACGACGAGGGCGAAGCGAGGAGGAAAAACAAAATTATGAGGAAAGGGGGGAGAGCGGAAAGAAGCATGGGCCGTGCGTCGTTTCTCACGCGAAGCTATCGCGACTGCAAGTGTCCCAGTATCAGAGTATGAGCTCAAGCCAGCCGCGAGCTCTGGCTTGAGCTACAACTCGTGGCTGGGATCAACTCGAAAATTCTTCGCGTCAGGAGTATACATAACTGCGCCATTAAATTTCAACGGTAAATGGACTCGTAAGTGTTTTTTTTCGAGAATTTTACTTCGAGAAGTTTGCTACAAATGGTGGAGCTATGATAGGGCGGATATTCTTATTCAGCACAGGTTCCCACTGCTATAAGAACACAGGTAAAGTAGAGCGAATAAAGGCCAATCCCGCTTCTGATAAACAAGATTAATTCTGGTTACGTACGCTCAATATAATTGGATCAAGATTTGGGCTGCGACGTCCATGTACATCACGTGCATGATCGCTTCGTTCATGTTCCAACCACATCACACGAGATAAGAATTTTAATCGCCTTCTTACGAAAATAATAAAGTGTCGCGTCAATGCGAAAGATTACACGAATAAATTCTCGTAATTCCATCCAATAATCTAGCCTGATTCCTTAAAAAAACGTTTCGGTGAAGTGTTTGGATAATGCATTGCTCAATTCGGTGAAATTCATTCTCACAATTTGGATCAGCAACTGGCCTGATATTCCATTCTATTTCTCTTTAAAACAATTGGATACAGTAAGCGTTTACTAGTACCGAAATGAGGAAAACATATTCCATGACCTTCTATACAAGACACAGATGAAAAAACGCAAACAACTTGACTTTTCCAATGGTTATTTAACAAGGTTTAAGATAACCTTATTTCTGGGAAACATCAGAAATAACGAATTTGTAAATAAGCTTACGGAAACGTCATGCTTCGAAGCTAGGATGACAATAGATCCGCCGGAATTTTTGACAAGAAATAAATGCATGAATCCTCAATCAGATACCCCTCCGTTATAATAGGACGACCCAGACAATGAACCGAGTGTGTTTTTCCATGAGTTATCAATAAATCAATCTATCAGCAGTCTCACGGTAATCATTGGAATTCCCAAATTCAAGTGTTATTGAATGTTGAATTATTGTTGCGTATCGATGGTTTCATTCTTATCACGATGTGACCAAAAAAAAGGTGATAAAATGCCGTACTCCAAATCATTGTTTTTTTTTTTTTTTTTTTTTTATTGTCTCCTCACAAAATCAGTACATTCATATATTTTAATTTTAAATTAAGATTGATCTATTTCAACGTTAGAATTTATTTATGTGGATAATTAAATTCTCATTTTTTGGAATTTTCTTAGCTTAAAAAAACTTTTTTTAATTCCATTTCGCAGCAAGCACCGCAAGACCCATAGTCGTGACTACAGTAGCGGCCAAAGAACCCGCTCCATTACATTTATCGTTATCGCAGAAGTGAACTTCAGCATCTTTGATTCCCATTCCTTTGATTTTTGAGCCTGCAGATGGGCCAAAATTTAAATCTTCGGGCTTGCCGCATCCGCGCACTACGAATGTTCCATTTTCTGAATGAGTGAAAATCGAAAGGAAGCATTAGTCATTACAATTACAAAAGCTTGATCCTTGATAATCAATCAACAATACGATTGAACGTTTTATTGAAGAGCACGATCGCACTTACTGGATGTTACCAAAACTTGTTTCGTGCATTGCTCTCCGGACCAACATTCTTTAAGAAGATCATCGGAGGGTTTGAATGAATCACCGCACGTTGTATTTTTCGGTTCATCGTGACAGTTATAACACTTGAGCGCCTCTCCTGAAAATAAAAAATAAACTATTCTGAATATTTCTGACAAATCGTGAAATTCGCGTCTCGTTTTTTCAGTGAACAGCTTTTGTTTCTTCATCCGAGATTTAATCCGAGAAAACATCTTGAAATAATTTCTTCTACAAGGTTCTCACAAGAAACGAATTTTTCTACAACGAATTTTACGAATTTCCTCACACCGAGTTGATACAGTCTCATTCTCAAATGAATTACAAAAATAAAAAGTATGAATGAAAAATAGAAAATTTCTCTTTTATTAATATACAAATTGAGAAGAAATTTTGGAAAACGGAGATAATGAAACACTTGCCTGATGCGAAGAAGGCTACCAAGACGACGAGGGCAAGGTACGACTTCATTTTCTACAAGTCCTTGTTATCCAGTTGGCTCTACGATAATTGACAGCGAGATCTTTTCAGAGCAGAGATTCGTGTACGACTAAATACACCCACCGTTTTTTCGTTCAATATATGAGGTATTTTATATTCTCGGGGGAGCTTCAAGATACCGTTCGACAAAAATCGCACCTCTTCTTGGAAAAGTACGACATACGCTTGAACCGGCAATTGTTGATTAGATATGGGCGAGTTGAAACGTTCAGATAGGACCTCAAAATTCGGTGTAACTATGTCACAATCTCCGAATGAATCATACGGCCATGGTTCATTTTTATCAGTGATAATATCTAATCGTATCTAATCTCACTCAAATCTGTCGTTGGTGATCCGCTATAAGACCATCATCTATGTCAAAATTCAAATTGGTCACATGAGATTTTAAGAAAAATGGTTTAATCGTCTCTCATGAATTGGTCATATATAACGATTGAACGTACTTATAAAGTTTTAGTGGAAAAATATTTTGGTCAAATGAACGAAATGAGCTGTTACCTGCTAAGTGTTCTTGAAAACAACGAACAAACTTTTGTTTGTGGGTGCTTTCGTGGAGATATCTCCATCACTTGAAACTACGAAGTTTGCGTAATATACTATTCTTATAACTTTTCACTTTTGCGGAGGTGAATATCGTTCGATTGTACTTACGAGGCACGGGAATTCTTGGTATCACGATCAAATAGAGGGTGCGGATACTCTCAATTATATTGTCACGAATTGATGTCATCAGATGAATCAGGAGGGGAAATTTCGTTTTCGGGATGGTGCGAGTATTGGCTAATCTTTCAATAAGTCTTCACGTATTGATAACCCAGTTTTAAAAGCTATCGAAGATTTTTTATTGAGTTCATGACTGCAGTTGTAAGAAGAGTTGACAAAACGTTGTTTTGCTTAGAGTGACAAAGAAAAATATTGACCTTCGATAATGAATTGTATAATCGTGGACTGGCTGTGGCAAATGATACTCTTTTTGTTTGAAGGGTCGATAATATTTAATGGATGACACGTCGTTTTAAATCGACGGTAAGAAGTTTTTCTGGTCCCGATAGACCAATTTCTATTATCAGTTCTTGGGTTAGCCAGACACACTGCGCTTCCCCCGTTCGTTATTTTTCTCGTTCTTAAAGAAGCAATTGAACGGACCCGGTGTTCGATTCGTTCCGTTCGGAAATGGAAAATAAACGATTGGCAAGATCGAGAGAAGGAGCGAAAGGGAGCGAACTGCTACTCACGAGCCCTTCTCAATCTTCCAGCTCGGAAGAGCAGAGCTCTTAGACATTGGTGTACTCAGCGTCCGAAGATGTGACGGTGTGTTTTATTTCGATTTGCCCACAGCTACAATACTCACTACCTGGCTCTGTCTACTTCAACGAATGCTCATTTGCCGATGGTATACAGCCGAGAAACTGGCTAGAGTCTCGGTTGACGTATATACAATATTCTCGAAGTAGCGAGTAGCCGACCTTCTTCAGCATCCATTTTCGACCCTCGTCTATTTTTATTTCTACTTTCGAATCGTTTCGACGCTGCAGTATGGGCTGAAAGCCATCACTCTTTTTCATCGGTTTTCGCTCTCCAGTTTCCCTTCCGTATTCATCCACTCCGAACTGTCATTCGGTATGGAAATGGGCCGAATAAACGCGAAGCACCAGCCGTAATCGAGACTTTGGTGAAACGAAAATAATTCGAGCCGTATCATATGCGTGCGTGGAATACGCATTAACGAATTGATAACGATCCAGTTCGAGAGGCCGATTGCAATCAATGTGAGTGATGTTCGAACTAACGTGTTAATTTCGCGTTGATCTCTGCAATTTTCTATTGTTTTCCCTCATTTCCCGCTGTGTTGAATCGCGTGTGCTCTCATTGAACTTGACTTTGGATGGCTGCGATTGAAACGCACAAGAGATGATCGGGATCATGCGGAAAAAACTCTCCAAAAATGAATCAGCGTAGCTGAATAAACAGGCGATAAATTCAGTTCCTGGAACGAACGTCAGGTTGACTTGCAATCATCTTGGAGGATCGGTAATAGTTTAATATTTGCTAGCGTAAATTTGAGAAAAGGGAGGCCGATAACAGAGTTCGTATTATTTTTCGAATGAAAATGTTGGTGCGTCATGATTGTGCTTGAACAAAGTGAAAGAGTGTGTGGGTGATCGGGACGCTGGTCGATCGAGAGGTACGCAGAGTTGTGCGAGGTGGGGAATCCCTCTCGAGACTGGATTGACACTTTAATGAACGCGAGAGCTCGTGCATCGATTGTCGGTGAAAGCGAAAGCGAAAGAGGAGTGAAAAAAGAATGGCAACGGTGGCGGGAGGGAAAAGTGAGAGGAAAAAAAATTCATGGGAATATAAAAATAATGAAAAAGAAAAAACGAGCATTGACTGCACGGCGTGAGGAACACGGCGATAGGTAAAAAGAGAGCGGATTCGCGGGAAAAGAAAGGACGGTAGAAACAAAGCAGAAGAGATGAGCGGACACACACTGAAAACGAGAGATCGAGAGAGAGAGAAAAAAAATGAGAGTGGAGGAAATCGAGCGGCCCACAAGAAGCGATAACGTCGAGCGTCGAGGCACGTAATTGCCTTCGCTTCGGCACCGCCATCTAGACAAGCCCGTGAGGTTAAGAAGAAGAATATACATGTATGGATGGACTTCTATGTACGTATATATCTCCGTATGCCCCATTCTTTTTTTTCTCTTCACCAGACAGAAAACGATGTATTGCTAATACAGGTATATATGTCAAGATGCTTGGGATTAAGAGACGCCACTCGACGTTTTCGCTGGGTGTCTTGATGAAAACATATATAGCAGCTACTAAAAGGCAAGGGCCAGAAAAGGGAAGATGCCACTTGCTCTCTCTAAAAGAATTGATAAACTCGAGAAAGTAATTTTCTAACGAACATTCTAAAGGCGATATATTGACCTTTAAAATGGCGATTGATAAAATGGGACAAATAAGTGGTTCGATAAAGAATAGAGCATGTGCATTATTGCTCTTTCCATTAATTCCCGTATAAAGAGTTCTTGGAGAGTGTTTTGTGAGAGATAGTAATCGTGAGAAAAGTGGAACTTGAACGATCAGAGGATGGCAAAGGAGTAGATCAGCAACGTTGCTTTTCAGAGAGGTTGGTCTTTCGAGTTTCTGCTACTTGCAGGTCTGCCGACGAGATGCTCCTTCAACACGAGACAAGTTGAAAAACCAGACGTGGGGGAGGCACGAGAGTTCACGATGAGAACTGTTAACACACGGATAAAGTGGCCAACAGCTTCCTAAGCTCTCGCATTCCCTTGCCAGCCACCCGAATGCCTGGTAGTCCTTTATCCTGATGATTGTATTATAATGACTTTTCGTGAAGTAAAAAGTTAAAAAACCCTTATAAAACAGGCTAATAAAGCCTGATCTTACTGCTTGCTCTCTCTCTTCTTGCATTAAACATTTTTTCATTGTTTCAAATGTTCGAAAAACTTGGCAAAGAATTTTCTTGCAAATCTGCTAAGATTCGATCGGAGAAAAGCTCTGGCAAAGGTTCCGAGTACATCAAGGGTGGTGGTACGAGTGAAGTTAAGCAGCTTGGTGAGATGTGAATAAAAATCCTCTCCGTCTAGAAAAAAGGAGCGATGAAAAGCTCTGCTCTACGAGATGGGCCATGAAAGAGCATGGGAGGAGGAAAAAGAGTGAATAATAATATAAAAGAGTCGAGAAAGTTGGCTTTCTTCAAGTTGATGTACAAGCAAAGAAACTGGGCTGTTTGCAGGAAAATTAAATCCACTCTCTACTCTTTTTAAACGTTCATTTCGGCCGCGGCAAAAAGTACTTGAAGCTTTTTAGTCATCGGAGCACATCGTTGTGCCTTGTTCGTGGTAAGCTTGAAGTTGATTTCATCGCCCATCCACAACATCGCTGCAATTTTTTTTTTTTATTTACGTTAATCATACCACGCCGCAATTTTGTATGCCATTGCATGCTCTCAAATCTGCGTTGCTGACTGGCATTTCTGCGAAGGATGATCTGTCATTAGGGGCGGCGTTTAATCGGATCAATTCAGTCTTCAATTGTAGCATCGTTACTATATGAAAATTTTCATATTTCGAGGACTTTTTTCGAGAACTTGTTATATATTGGTTGTGCAGCTTCTTTGTATTAAATTCCGTTGAAAGAGGCATCGACCGATAGACACCGAAACATCCTAGGACGCGAGCATACCAAAATCCTTTGAGGTGTGGCGACAGCAATGGAGCGTACGGCAATAAGGGGCAATTCGTGATAATAAGACTTCGACAGCGCCCTCGACTGTGGCACTCTTGGATCGTTCGATCGGAGGAATGTCAACCGCGCAAAGTGTCTGTCGTTCGTCCCGTTGCGCTGTGGCCAGGAACCGCAACTCCCTCTCATGGTCCGCCTTTCCCCTGGAGCCAGTAGAATGCAGCACCAGCAGCAGCATCACCGCAGGACTATCAGAAACAGCACGGTATCTGGTAGCCGTGGAGTCTAGCGTGGTTGCGGTACTGGCGGGTCAACAGGGAATAATCGCGTACACACTTGTACAGCCATAGTTCGAGTGAATGCGAGAGAGCGAGCGAGAGAGACAAAGAGACACAGAGAAGCAAAACACAGTGACATTGGCATTTTCCACGGGATTCGCAGCTCATGGAATTACCTACGCTCAAGCCAGAACTCATGGCATTTATATAGCCTGGAGATCAGCGACCTCGAGGCACTTGTCCTCCGCAGGGTTTTGCTCGCGATTAACGCTTCGTCGAGGGGTTCGACCGTTGCACGAAACCTCGTGAATTTTTGTTGGATCAGCTCGCTATCTAGGATAAAAAATCATGGATGATCGATGTTTGTGAAATAAGACGACGATTTCACAGATGTGAAAAGATTTGGTTCCGAAAAAGTGAAGCTTCATTGCGGATAACCAGTCTGTGCAACAACTTATTTGCAATAAAACTTTCCGAAGAGAAATGCTGTATAGTTTTGGATGAGAATTCTCTCGAACAAAAGGACTGGTGATTCTTGGCAAAGATGAGTCAATATCCTCCATGGTGTAAAGCCGGAAGGAACGCAGGAGGGTGTAACCCAATGAGTCACTCTTGGCATAACGATCGAAATTCATGGTGTGACGACCAACAATCCAGAATTCATTACGACCCCTCATCCGATTGCACATCGCTGCCGTGGGTCTTCGCGGAATTAGATTTCCACCAGTCCAGTATAAAGTTTCCGCTCGTTTTTCTATTCGATAACTAGTCGTTAGGTCATAGTGGAATTCTAAGAACTGTGCGGAATTGAACTCCAATCGCGTCGTGGGTCCCTTTTCAGGTCATACTACAAGTATCTGATTCTAATTAATTTTTTCATTTATGACCTGTTTTATTGGGTTATCTTATTCTTGATGTTGTGCCAAACTTTCTTACGCAACCCTCGATACAATTGTCACTAAAATTGGGGAAAATTCTTGCAGTCCCACTTTCTCTGCTTTGCTAATAGTCCTAAAGTCGGATTTGATTGCCACAGTAAAACGTTCTGTGTCTTGCCGTAAATGTGATTTTCCTCAGTAATTCGGAAACACCCCAGTACCGAAGCGCGCTCACGATGGCGGCTCCGTCACACTTTATACGTGGGTGTCTGTTGAGGCTGACTCATAGATCAAGGCGCTCCACACCCCGTCGTATTTTGACGCAGGGCCCATCTCTATATGTTTACGAGTCACAAGGGGATGGACGGGAAGAGGAAAGGCGTGGAGCATGTATTAGAAACGGATAGGGAAGAACGAAAGCTTGATATCCTATAACACGAACAATGTAGTCTTCCACAGTATCGCAAGGATCCCCTCTCTGTTGAGTCGAAAAGTGTTTTTCTTCCTTGTCAATCCACCACCGGTGAAGATGGCATTCACTACGCAGATAGCAGTGGATCCTTTGACCCTTGAGGACGTCTGTCGCTCGGGTCGTAGCAGAGCTTGTGACACGATTAGCCTGTAACGAAAACTCTCGAGAGTACATTTGATGATTCCAAATTCTGCATGACATGCGTACTCATGAAGTTCCTGCGGTGGGTATTGATTTCCAGTAACTTCTATTTATCTCTGATCGTAACATTTCGCGTGCACCCATAGCCCTGACACATATAGGATGGGAGGAAATGACCCATCCACAAGGAAGCCGAGTCATCGAAAGCTAGTATTTCACTTTGAGAACCTTGTTTATAGCCTTACATCCTACGACAGTATCCTTGTCTATTCTGTCCTTTTGCATCGCACGTATCTGCATCGCGTTGATTTATTTTATTATACACACACACACGTTAATAATATACACACTGCGTGATACGTATCAAATTAATCGAATCACAACGACCTCGAGAATTACATGTGTTACACGATATCGCCTTGGTGTTTAATCATTTTATTGTTCCACTCTATTTCCCTGATTCGCGTCACGCGAGTGAATTACCATTGGATATACACAGGGTGCGATATCGTTGTCGCTCATTTCTAGAACACTCAAGGGATGGTTTATGTACTAGTGATGTATCCATATACACGTGGACGTATGGGTACACGTTATTTCAGTGTATAACGGTATAGCAGGGCGTTGCGAACCCGATCATATCAGGATAATTATGTCATAGTAGCCAGCCAGCTAATTGGTCTCAACCGCAGGGATATCCGAGAACCATGATGGCTCTCTGTGGCAACTGTCTCCAGCAGACAACGTAGGTACTCTGGTACGTATCTGCACTATCCAACTATTATCCGTTTTGCTTCACGTTATGGCAATTTCACGCGGTTACGCTGCTATATACGACACGATACAGATTATTCCGGTTCCCTCACACCGGATACTCCTCTCATCAGCTAACCAGAGACGCAAATCTTTCGCCTCATGTTTTAGTACCAAGTCGAAAGATCTGCGAACTTTCATAATATCTTTGCCTTAACCTTATGACTCAACGTGACGGTCATTTTAAATTTAGAACTGAATCATTTTTGCACTCTTACGCCTTGTGCATTTCGTATATATTTATAGGTACACTTTACTCGGGTGCTGGGCCTTGAACAACATTTTCGAACAACCGAAAACTCCCAGGGGAACTTTCAGTGATGGAATGAAATTGGACGATATTTCTCAACGATACGAATAGCAAATGAGTTAAAGTCGCGCGTGAAACTGAAAACTATAGTAATGTTTTTTTTTTTGTTTTTTGCAAATCATGTAATGTGGTACCGTTGAGGATATGCGAAAAGGTCTTTAGAACTAGATCTTGATGGAGAGGATAGAATCTCCAGGTCTGTGTGAAAGGACACGTGTCCCATATTCCCTGGTGTTTCGCGGCAATAAGACGGTCGGGTACATGCCGGCAGCATCTCTTAGATCTCGACTCGGTGCGTTACGTTGTCAAACATATGGCATTTAACGGCGTCGCAATAACGCCTCACCGGTCGTCATCCCTTCTCAAAGATGAGACTCGGCGTGTCGTTCCGTGCGCGCGGTAAGATCGCGCTTTAATCTTCGTAAATATATATGTCACCCTCATATTTCTCTTGTTTGCCACAGGGATTTCTTTGGCTGGTTCGTGCCTTTTTTCTCCATTCATTCATTTCGCAGTTAGATGTAAAAAAAAAGAAGAAGTCCAGAGAATGAAAGGGAGGAAGCGGAGGCAATTCTCCACGGGGAGGCTGCGTCACTGCATAGTTCACGGACATTCTCCGCGCAAAATTTATCACACGTATGAGAAGCATCATTACAAAGTGCTCTCTAGTGCGAAAGCAAAGAGTTTTCTTATCGCTAAAAGTAAAACAAGTTTGAGGTGCTGACGTTGAAAAGGTTTTTGTATTTATTACGAACTGCGTGCACTCACCTATAAATCTTACCGTAAAATTTTTTTCTCAGAATCGTCGCTAATAATGCTGATACTGTTATTTTACGATCGATGTATACGCTCGTCTAGCGCGCTACGATAATTCTCATTACGACCCGGCTCCGATTAATAGTTATAACGCTGCTTATATTTGAGCACGACCGTAATAAAGGCTTGTTCTTACAAAAGCTCACCGGCACATAGGAAATGGAGGCATATTTAGTGCTTCCTCAATAGCTAGCTGAGCGTGTCTCTATAGAGAGTAATCTATATAGAATATCTCATGTGTTCTCACTGCTGTTTACGCCGACTTACTTTGAGTTACAACGACGATCGAAAAGCGTTTTGTCGGCTGTAAAATGCCTATAGCGGAGCATATTATCATGTGCACACGTAGCTATAGGTGATTCATACGTTCAACGTGACTTATAAGCTGTAAGTTTACTGGTAGCGCGAGCTCGCTCGCGAACAAGGATCGCTTGTGAGACGCGAGGCGATCAATTAAGTGCAACCCGCAAAGTGCTAAGACGTTTATGGTCGACGTATTATTGCTATACCTGTATTTTTCGGCGGCTCCTCTACTAATACCCTGACATAAGGTACGTATACGGACATACATAAGAGGAAGAACGAAGGCGTCATGATCAGTCATCGGAAGTGCAAGACGAAGTTGAAGAAAAAGCGTGGAAGGTGGGAGGGAAAAATCGCTGGGGTTTCGTAACGGGCTTGGTTGCTGGGTCGACGGCCTCTGAGACACGGCAAAGGGAGGCGAGAAGACAGTGCGACAGAGACATTAAAAGCAGGACTAGGGCTACGGCGGATGCCAGCGATATCGAAACGGCGAGACTGTAACGACGCGTTAGTTCCATGGTGGAAACCCGTGGCTATGAAACCTTAGATGAGTTCCGCGCATACTCGCGGAAGCGCACCAATGCTTGACAGCCTCCGGTTGTGCACGCTCGACGTCTTACGAAATTCGTTTAGGGTAATTTGTACGAACCTTGAGATATCGCTCTGTTAGATCTCTCGGCATAAGACGAAGGGGAAGAGAGATAGAGAGAGAGAGGGAATATTTGTGCAAAACATGGTTGGCTCTTTTCAGTATGGAACGTTTCCATGCGAATTCCAACTCTAATCACATAACGTACCCAGTTAAATATCTGGAGGCCTTATGAAATTAATTAACCAGCCACTGGTGCAATTCAATTAGTTAACGCACTGCAACGAGAGATACAAAAACCTGGTGTACATCGGTACATGGGTTCGGGTTCAAGAGCACAAAGAACTCGGGGTCACAGTTCAGTCGTTCTTGTCAAACGTCAATGGTAATGGAACGAAAAAGATAAACTTTTCAGTTATTCCTTGTTGTGTATAAACAATATGTTTTCTTGCTTGTGGGTATAATTTTTTTTCTGGGTTGGGTTACATTTATCTATTTTGTAGCTACATAACATTCCAAGCTGGGTACGCGCGCGTATACATCATGAAAAAAGGTGAAATAAAATATTTTCCTCGACGATTCAAGTCCTGAGGGACCTCAGCGAGGAATCTCGGAGGATTGTACATACATATCGGAAAAATGGGAACGTGTAGGTTATATTGAACAAAGATAGAAAAATAAAAGAATTGTGTGATATGGTAGCGGCCGGAGCGTTTTTCTCATAGACAGTGACGAACATACGTTCACAGGCGTACGTGATGCTGTTGCAATTCGTCTGGCACAGCGGAAGTGACTTTTCATACGAGTAAAAAGGGGAGGAACGACGCAGAAGGGAAAACTTATCTGCTAGTTTATACTCTCGTGCGAGTGGTGACTTCAGAATAAAGGGGAAAAGAGTGTTTCCGACTCGGCCGGTGACTATCTAAACGTGACCGGTTCAACCTACCAACCTACTTATTCACTGCATGGCAATGCATCTTAGTTTCCAACATCAGTGGAGAAAGAGGCTGGCTGAGCTGAGTGAGTGTGCACGAGCGAATCAAAAGTTCACGGGGCACGGCAAAGCTGTAGAAAAATTGCTTTCAGCGAGTAATTTTTTCGGAACTTTCATTTCTGACTGAAGTTTTGTGCAGGATACTAGAAATGAGCGGACGCAGAAGATTAAACAGTCAGATGAACGCAAAGGGGAAAAATGAGGAAATTCATGCACTCGACCGTTGAAAAAATTCTCTCGAGGGAAGTTGAAGGGGATGATGATGAAACTATTTTTGTAGCTCCTTCAAAAACGTACTGACTGAGCTCGGCGAGAGTAAGACGAGTAAAAAAGAAACAAGTGCCGTAGTTTATAATATCCATACCAAAGTAGCAGAATCTCTGTCGAAAATTCTTAATTAAACGTTAATGCATGCGGCTCGAATTAACGTCCCTTGCAGCCTTGGCGTCAGCTGGTGCAAGTTTCCGCTTCACTCTTTTACTAAGCTCTACCGTAGATACAGCGTGACAACGAAATGAAGACTCTTGGCTCTCAGTTCTAGCGAACGAAATCTCTCTACATGTACATAAATTTATGTTAGGCTTGTGCTTCCTCTTAAGTGCCTGCTGCTGCTGCTGCTGCTTCGACTTAAATCCACTTTTGTACTTCTCCCGTACTCGTAACAGGGAGATAAAAAATTATTACTCAAGAACCGAATTTAAAGACCAACTTTTCTAAAAGAGATACAGAAATATTTTTATCATGAATCACGAATCGGAAATATTTTAATTTGCTATACGAGTCTAAGCACTCCAAAAATGCAACTGAAAACATCAGATTTACTCTTTTGTCTAAAGTGCGAAGGCGCTTAAAGGTCCGCGCACATTACTGACGCAGCGGTTCTATCGAAAAATTTTTGAGCACATGACGACTCCAAATTTGGAATTCCATGCTTGCATACACGATCTGCAATTAGCTTTGCGCATTTTATTCCGTCTGCGTTAATCACAGTGAGGAATCAGACAGACTCACAGCGATGTCGGCAGAACTCAGGCCGTCGAGCGATCTGCCAATAATGGGACTCGATTCATCGCCGTCTGGCTCATTACCCGATGTACGATAGTTCATTGAAAATGCAAAAAATCGATCCTAAAAATGCGATGCGACGAAGTCCAGTGTGCGCCGGCCTTAATACCACCGCATAACTCGAGCAACGTTCCGCCACCCGAGATTTCTTGGTGAGTCATCATAATCCAGCGCAAAGCCTCCGTGCTTCTTTAGTTAGTATATAACTTTCGCCGGTTTTCTCTGTGGCGATTCTGCACTGAATGGGAAAAGAAGGAAAAGGGTGAGGGAGAGAGAAAAAGAAAAATACGAAGAGCAGACTATCTGAGCAGTATCACTGTCCCCGTTTGTTTCTCAGCTTCCGACTTTTTCTTCGACTCACAATACTGATGACTCTCGGCCGCTGTCTCTGGTTCTCGTCCTAAGTCCATAGGATATAGGAAAGGCAGAAAAGAGATGACAAATAACGGGAGATTCTTCTTAAGTGCATCTACATATACTGCCACTTGTATAATGGCCATACCGCTTCAGAGGGACGAATATAAACGCTATCGGGAAAATTATCCGGAACCATGAACACATGGCTGACCAACGTGCTTTTACCACCCTCTTCTCATTATCTAATCGTTATTACTAAAGATAAATGTAGCTCCAACTAGGCATGTCCCTCCAGATAGTAGAATAGGCAGACACCTTCCGACTCGATGCCCTTTCATTAAAAACATAGTGGTATTCGACGTCTTACCGATTGGGGAAAAGCCATTTTCGAAAGTGCATTGATATGAGGTTTTAAAGAAAATGACGCGGTAATACGTACCGGGCGATGCTATGAATTATTCTCGTTATCGGAGAAACTTTTTATCACGCTCCCGCTTCGGTATTTCCTTGTCTTCTTACACTTTTTTGTAACCGCGTAATTTATATTTAATATCCGATAGTGGTTATTAGCTGAATGGAACTTGCTCCGGGCCCCACCCACTATCGGAAAGTAGTGAAAAATCGATCGTTTATTCAGAAAGGAATTTGTTTCCGCCCAGATTATAAGAGAGATCGGGGCAAAGAGGTACTTCAGAAATTGTGAGATTTTTTTTTCTTTTCATCCTGGCAATTTGTTATATTTATCGAAAAAAGGGTCGAATGGACTGCTTTGAAGATTTTAATCACCTACATCATTAGTTCCGTTATTACTCTGCTGTCGTTTTGCTAAAAATAATTGATTGGAATCAATATTAGAATGAGAGCTTCTGCTTCAGGAGCATCGGTCTGCTTTAGTATACTAACTAATGGCAATGTGGAAAGTATGTCTTTTCTCCAAGCCTTCTGATGTATTCAAGGTCCGGTGAATGGATTTATTCGAGTGGTGGGTAAGTCTGGGTAGTAAGGTTCCCACAAATGTAAACCACGAACACGAGGATCATCATGAGCAACTCAAATGAACTCTACGCTCGAACACAGAATCTCTGCGCAGACACTCACGGAATCTCTTATCGTGTGGCCGACATTGGTGGGCTCAAAATCCCATCATACTCTGCACAGATATATTTTCTGCCGTAACATACGCCAGGAGCACTCATATCTTTGTAGATGCGGTTTGGAGTGTTTATTCTTACTACGGATCATGTGGAGCTGAGCTCATATGTGTTTACCACGGTATCAGGATGAGTCGATGAACATCCTGCCTCGATTCCTTTAGCCAGCGACGAGCCGATTCACTGCTCTCAACGTAATCCATAATTGTCTGCTTCTATAAAAATCCGTTATCAGGTGCACTGTAGATATGACTGATGGAGGTAAACTAAAAAGGTCGAGGATAACATGGTCTGGCGTTTCGATCGTTACGAGGAATCTGGCGGTTTCTTTATGGATGTTGGCCCACGCGTGGACGCTTAAATTTTTCTGATCACTAAAGCTTATGTGTGCTTTGTATATAGAGAAGCATTTTTATGATGGAATTTTCAGGCATCCATGCTGGGATTTTTGCCATAAAAGATAAAAACTTCGGTCCTTTTGACTGAGCCCTGCGCTGAGCATAATGACTTATCGATCGTCGTAACCCTTTGAGTTCAGCCGAGTTATCCGAAGCGTGTGCATCAGGTAAAGAGCCGAATACTCAGTGACGCGTAGATTTGGCTCGTGGTATCGTTCTCTTCCTATTCAGTGACGGACCATCCTTCAATGGAGGGGTCAATAGGGATTGAACTTTCGCCCATTCGCTCGTTACTTTTACGCTCATCATTCATGGAGCTTAGGTGAACTTGGACAGCTCGAAACTTCAATAACTCATTTCAATGTTCCATTGCAACGCGGAAACCAGAATGTTTGCAACTGTAAAGTGTGTAATTTCAAGGCAACATCGTTTTTTTTTGTCTTCGACGATTCCAACCGCCAAATTTTTAGTTTGCATCCTAATGAGGAACTGTGTGAAAGGAGGGCCTTGTGAAAAAATATTTAGAAGCAGCACGAGGGCATTTAAGGATTGGGAAAAGTATGTCATTTTGAAAGTTAATCTTCCTCGGCTTTCGACGCTTGTCACACTACACTTACGCTCGAAATAATGCTTAAAACTGCCTGATCTTACTTTCAAACAGTCAAATCGAAACATAGGTAAGTTCCTGATGGAACAAAATCGTTTATTAACCCGTATACACCACACTGGTGCAAATTTGCAGTTCGAATTTTCAAAAATTTTTATTTCATCCATGAATGTATGGAATTAAGCTTTACAACGAGACTTTTTAGAGGTAACAATTTCTTAGTAATCGATTACGATCCAAAAATTGAAAAATAGAGTTTTATTATATAAAAATGGGTAAGTTGAATAAAGGAATTTTTAAGGCCGAGACACTTGTAATTTTTGTCAGTGCAAATTTGCACCAGTGTGGTCTCTACGGGTTAATACCGGAGCATATTTTGTAATTCATGTCAGGTAATCCCTTTGCAGAGAAAAATCCGTAATATTCGAAAACATGTGTCACGACACTTCTATCAAAAAAATGTTTATACCCTGCTCAAAAGACGTAAATTTCATGACTAAAAGTAAAGTCTTCCATGCAGAGTACGTAAAAAAGTGTACAGATAAATTATGAATCATACGATCGCAATATCTGAGTAACGAGGTCAGCGAAGGCGGAGTAGTTGGCTACGGCTGTGTCATTCCTTTCATAAGAACTTCCCGTTCTTGCTTAGTGCGCTCAAGAGGAGACAAATAATCTTCATGAGCTCATTACCGCCATAACAAGACTGGGTTATGCCATCAACGTTAATAATTCCAAGCCTTAAATAAGCCGTACACTTCAGAGCGTATGCCGTTGATAACAGTCATGACAGACGGATGCGCCTCCATTATTCACCAGACCACTAATTGACGGACTCGACTCGTTTGCAGAGCACAACATATTCGAGTAACCAGTGTGTCTCGCACACCTCCCAGTTGCATTTGACTACATCATGTGTTTAGTTGTTGAACAGAAGAATTGAATGAATATAGTGTACGATCAGTAAATACGAGAGAAATTTAGTGTGGTACATTTAGGAACGCTATGGATTCATACATTTTATGAGAAACAGATGAAAATGAAAGAAGCGGTTAAGAATATTTCAATACAATGGATTTATCCTGTATTTTTATAGACTCTGAATCGAACAAGCTGATGTGTCATAAAGAAGTAGTATTGGATGAATGAAAGTAAGTCATAAAAATGTGGCGAAGAAGAACCCCTCACTGGCAGCAACTGGAAATGAAATGTAGTAAAAAAAAAAAAAAAAATAGTGGAAGATTGTCGAAATCCAGGGCCATCGCGAAAACCTGTCGAGTGGAGGAGCATCCAATTCAATCGCTCGGACCTAAATCCGACTTGCCAAAAGAAGTGCAAAAAAGAGACGGGAGAAGGAAGATGCAAGTAGAGAAAGAAGGGTACCGAGCTAAAAAGCGAGCTTATCTCGATAAGTCCAGTAATAAAATTGGCGTTTTGTTGGTCGTTGGGGGATATAGTATAAGTACCAGCCAGCCTCGCCCTCGCTTTAGGTTCAAACCTTCGGAGAACCATCGTTTGTAACGTTAGCCTAGCACGGGGGAAGGCGAAAGGAGAGCTTGCTTTTGCTAGTAGGACTGGAATGAACGTATTCGAACAGCCAATTGAAAGTTTTTACGGGGGATCTGTTTGGGGAAATCGCCAGGAGGCCATTCAGCCAGTCCATCATGGCCGGGCCGGACTAAGACCATTGCAGGCACTTCGAAGATTTTCTAAAGGCCAGCTCCGTTGGTTCTACAGTTTTCTACCACAGCTATCGCTACAAGCGGGCTCTCAAGTCCTCTCTACCGTACTCTGCCAAGCTTGTTCTAATATAACTCTTTTCCTTTCTAGCTCACTGCTCTGTCGGAGCTCTGTGTCGAAGACGAAGGTTCTTTTTTCATTGGAAGCCTCATTGCCTTTTTCTCGTCTCTCAGTCGCTTAAGCTCGCACTACCCTCTCGACCACCGATTCACCATGGACCCAGGGGGACCGGTCAATGCTCGCGAAAATTGGCTTCTAAATCTTGCGGCTGGAATGAAGCCCTTACCGCTCACTCTTCCGTCTCCCTTCGTCTCGCTCTCTCCCTCTCTTGTCTTCTTCCACGCTGCGTTCTCAGGCGAGCTCCTCCTCAACTAGCCTTTCAATCGACCTACAGCTTCCTCTACTTTTCCACATTGGTGCCAATGAGAAACTACCGAAGTCCGCTCATTGTCGAAGTCTTACGATGAAAAAGGTACGAATCTTTTTCATCTTTTTTTCCTGCAACACACAATCCGGGCGGTCGGGTACTCATCAAAACTCGGTAACCACAGCGTACCCGTAGCACTCCGCTACTACGAAAAGATAATTTTTTTTTAGTCTCGCAGCTTCATAAGACCCTATTCAATGGTCGACATTGAAATTAAAAAAATATGATTGCTGAAGCAGGAACAATTAAAATACTATTTTTCAATTAGTAGTCATCGGAATGAATTTAAGTGATGAGGCATAGCAAATGGCAAAACACCAAAAATTAGAACTTTCTGTGAACGTAATGAGACCCTTTGATCGGCTTTATGAATATCTTTGATTTGATTAACGAGAATCGGCAAGTATTTTGTATCTTCCATCAGAGTTTACGTACGACATCGAATCTTTTCGGAATGGTTTTCGGTGTCTTGGACGGTAAGAAATTTTAATTTTCCAAATGCCACGATTTCTTCGACTCGAAACAAGGGTCAACAGAAAAGTATTCTTTTTTTTTAATTACATTTACATTTTTTATTCATCTCTGTTTCTCGTTGTGGAGAATTTTTCGCCGATTATTTTTGGCGAAGTTGTTGATAGGCTTTTGTTACTAATTTTATAAAATTCCATTCTTTATATACGATTTTTATGCCTTGAGTGCATGAGAAGACAGTCTAATTATTCGAGGTTAACTTTTCATCATATTCCTTTCGTCGCAAACTATCTATGTTCCGCCTAATTGCAATTATACCTCTGAGTCGTTTTGGTTATTCCCTATTCATTTCACTTTTTGATCCCTTTATGTCGAGGTACCTTTGTCCTTTCAGTGACCTCGTGAGACCTTCCGCTTTTCTTATTCAGTACATTCAAACAATTCATTGTGTGGAATAAAAGTGGGTCGTTGAGTTACTGCTCCATGACGTTTTTCAACTCGGTGTAATGCATATACTCGGACTTTCAACAAAAGCTAAAAAGCAGCCCTATGAAAAAGAAAATTACCTTCTGTTGCATTAAGAAGCTTCATTTTCCGGTCTCGAGAAACCATCCAGAATTATGACCTAATTTACTGGGACAACTCAGACCATTTCGACTTGATTATTTTGAAAATTCAACTCTCAGCTCTGCCTTTTCTCTCTAAACGTAAAATGGCATTATTTTGTGATGAATAATAGATCGTTTAATCGCTCGAAACAACCCTTTAAAAAATGTCCTTTCCACTTATCAAGGAATCACCGTTCTCTTAAAAAATTCATCGTAAGTGCCTCGAAACTCTTTTGATCGCCAAATGGGAGTTAACCGCTGTAATATTAATCTCCAGTATTGAAGTCACATCTCATCTCAGCTTGAAATGAAAGTTATGGTAGGACACCTCGACGTGTACCTAAACACCGGAATATTCGTTGACGCACGTGCAGTGCCACGTGTGTACATTGTACGTTAAGGGGGTGCAGGTCTAACTCCGCGTGCAAATAGTCGCTCAAGGGTAGGTCACGGGGAAACGTGATCCCCGTGGCAAACCGCTGTTTACCGAAAAGGAGACTGGAGTCGAAGATGAGGAGGTGCGGTAGCCTGGAGGCACGAGGGATCGCATGCAAGAATGTCCGTGTATGTGTGTGTGTGTGCGTGCGCGTACATACATTCGTTGACACTAACACAACAAACATCGGTAATATGGATGGATGAGAGGAATGTTACCGCTGGTTTGTTAACTCTCAAGGGACAAACGTCTTCGAGAGTTGATCGATGCTCGCGTTAATCTATCCTCGAGTTCGAGCACCCGGCCGTTCCGGGTGGTCACCGCAGGCTTCGAACAACTTCCTGTCACGCTATCACTGTCCCTCGCAAACCTTCCTCTTTCGCTGCTAGCGTGACGTTGTGTATTTATCAACAAAACCGTGTGAAACGTTTCCTCTCGCAGGAATAAAAAGGAGAGAAGAGGGGCAGATAGATATCGCAGACATGAGAACGACGTCGGTGACATGGATCAAACAACCAATCTCGTATTTCTCTCATCGTACATCTTATCAGGGCAATCTTATTTCCTTAGCACACTCAGGATTTATCTTATCATGTACTCCGAGCCTAATGGCCTACGGGAGACTGGAAAACGATTGTATGTACACAGATGTTTAGGCCAGAGTGTGCACCCCCGAAATCTCTGCATTGCACGAGATCCCATATATCCGTGAGTGCGAATGTGTTCCGCATAGGAAAATTAATCACTGATCTCGAACTCCGGTTGCAGATTGGAGGCGAATCGCGGATTTGGTAGCTCATGGTCATTCGGCTGATGGGTCGTTTTCGGTAGGCTTTTTCATTCACAGTTTACGCGAATGGGAACTATACAGCTCGGTACACTTTGACATTAAGACACGTGCTACGTCCATTAAAGTTCTAGATTAAAGCTATGTAGACTGATGCAGACGCCGAGCAGAGAGGAAGCGAATTGTTTGTTTTTATATAAGCAAAAGACGGGAGTCCGATCCGAAATGTGAGAAGTCTTTCGAAGTTTGGCACCCTGCTCTTGAGATTCGGAAACTTGGACTACCATATCCGTTGGACTATTACTATGTCCCTGGGTATCGAATGAACAAGAGAAACGAGCGGAGAATCCTAAAGAAACAGCAGCCGAGGCGCCAGTCTGTTTGCTTTTATGAACGGGTTATGAGGAAAGGTCGTTCCAGGAAGAAGGAACGACGATGAAACACCTGCTGTTTGAGAAACAATATCTAGCAAGTGAAAATTATTTCTTTTCATTCACATCGGTTTATTGTTCTTCCAATTTTCTCTGTTATACCAACACTGATATTTGAGAATCGATTGTTTAATCATTTATTTGTTCATGCCGCTTTATTTTCTGGTGCTGTACCCGCAGTTGTTACGGTTGACGTTCATGAATAAATTTGTCGAAATCTTTTTTCAATAAACCTAAACGACCGGAAATATAAATTCAAAAGTTTCGAAACGTTCCTTTGAACCGCTTGAATCCAACGTTTTATGACGTAGTACGTGGCACCGTGGCCAGGCGACTTCACAAGACGAACTATCAGCGCCCAGAAGTGGGCTGGCTCCAACCGACGTAGAAGGTGCTCCCTGGTTATTTCTTTGACGAGGAGTTTTTTTACCGTCGCATTATGGCTACATGTATATATATATATATGAACCATTGCATCGAACATCTGTCGAAAGTCGACCGTCCAAGATGTCGTACGCGTTGGAAGTAGAATTGCTTTCGACCTTTTCTGCCTCATCTTCGATCCTCGTCAATTTTCACGTTAATCTAGCATTTTTCTTTGGGATCTCATTATAGAAGAAGCTGACAGTCTCGAGATTCAACGGCCCCTGATTCTAGGGCGGACCGCTGCTTATATTTTTAAACGAGCTGAGCGTCTGGTCGGTTCTGCTGCATCGTAGACAGCTAAAATGCTGAAGTTACTCGAGTCCAGCTGACTCTTTTTCTGAGCAACAAGGACGTCCTTGATATCCGAAAACTCCAATCATGCACTAGAGAAAAGACATATTTGAAAATACTTAAGGAAAAATCGAATCACGATTTTTATTCAAAGAACAAAGCTGAGTTCTCGATGCTGGGTCAAAGTGCTCCGAACATGTGAAAGATACTTCAGAACGATATTTAATTTTTCCTACTGCGATGACGCGATGTCCCGTGAATTTTAACAGCAGATACATAAGAATATCTCAAGGAAAATCTCACGGTATGAAAAATTTATCGCTCACTCAGTAAGATGCCTCCTCAAGAGTAGGTAAAGTATAAAAATTATATTACACGCGGTTGAGATGCACCGAAAGATACGGCGAACAGGAGCAAAAGACACAAAACACACAGGAGCGTTGAGTGGTACGCTTTTATCTTGGAGTGATATACGACTAGGCTTTGCTACACTCCGTATGGAAAGCATTATACCACGTGGCTTTAATATATGATATATAGCGTGTCGGTATTGAATGGGAAGCTATGAAGCTCTACGATTTCTTCACAATCCACGCAGAGATTTTTCTTTGTTTTTTCTACTCTCGCATATATTTGCCTTCGAATAATCCAAAACTATATTTGGTGCGGATTAGTTAACAGAATTAGACGAGTTCGGAGTGACATCGAGAAAATGACGGCATCCTGTCAGACGGTAGGGTTTCGTAACTGCAATATATATCCTCGTGTACAAAGATGACAGCATCGATCCATCTTCCGCGGTCCTATTATTAGAGATGGAAGGCTCATCGAGGCGAAATGAACAAGTATCTGCATGACCTAGAAAATATATTTCGACTTTTTTAGCCTCATTAACGAGCTTGGAATTTGCGCAATGACTTTCAACTAAATTCAGCCTTTTGACCTGGCCAGTTGCGGCAATGAGAGGTAGAGATCTAGAAAATAGTGCTGGGCTTTGGAGAGCACATCTCAAGGGTTTTGGCCAAGGGGGTCGAGGGTAGAGCGAGAGAGTTCTTCGAGGTTTTTTGGGCCTCTCGCGACGACTAACGACGTGGCAGGTCGAGTAAATCAGTAGGGAGAGTGACGATAAGTTTTTGCTCGTTACAGAGGGCAGCCGTCGGTGGGAGTTGCCTCAGTGGGAAGCTCATTACTGAGACTTTCTCCCTTCGTTTTTTTCTCCATTTCTGTGACCTTGCCCGAGCATAGCACACCGTCAGAAAGACCCTCGTTCGACCTCTGCCGTCAGTCTTGCGTTTTCGGATCTCACTCTCCTGTAACTCTCCTTATTTCCGAATCCCATCGAGGGGGTTGGAAATCACTGCGAACATTCGACTAATTTTCACGTAAAATATCGTCCGTCGTGGAAATTTATTGAATTTCATGAGCTCGAGGCTCTCCAGCTCGTGGCCGTGAATCGTTGAGACCAATTCTTCATGTCTCGATATGAAACCATCAGGAAAATGAACCTTTTTTCGTAAATCTACAAACCAATCAAGCTTCTGGTTACGACTTACTTGCAGGATTATGTGGCTCGTGGGAATGTAATAAAACGTTATTTCAGCACAAACACTAAGCGTATAGAAACTGTTGGTGGTAGCTCTCGGAGCTCGTCAGAGTTTCAGTGGAGGGTAGAGAGATGGCTCACCACTCGTAAAGGGTTGAAATTTACAGGCTAGCCTGTGTGGCTCGCCGTCTTTGGCATGGGATTTCGCCAACGGGAATGAGCGATACTCCGCGGCATATTCTCCCGCAGCGAGGCTCGTGTGTGCGTGTGCGAGGTACTCTAACGTTCGCGTCGACGCCAATTACGTCCGAAACCAGTTTCAACCAGGGCGAAAGCGTCCTTCGGTCTACCGTGCCGTTGTGTTACGCGGAAACGCGCGAGTACGAGCGTCGCGGTGCATGGTTATACTCTTGCTTCTGTCGCGCCATCGACGCCGCCATTCTCATACTCCCTCGTCCCTTTCCGAATCCCAAAAGCCATTGCGGCCAGCGTTTCCCAAACTCGTCGTTCCCGTTAATTACAACCAAAATCCTGTCTGTCACTCCCGATTGCCGTGATTTCGGGCGCTTTTTCTTTCCGCCGGTAGAAAAGAGGGAGTGACAAAGAGCGACGAGCGAGAGAGGAATGCAGAGCCCGGCTCTCTTCCAGAAACTTTGTCCCTCCTCCCTACGGGATCAGCTGCTCGATAATTAGTGGGCGTGGGACAGATCGATGAAGAATACGATATGAAACGCATGAAATATAGTTTTCCAAGTGTTTTAGGGAGGAAAAACGATAGCAGAAAAATTGGGATGTCAAAAAAGCATTTTTCTCATTTGCCGAGAGCGTCGCGGATATTTATACTGAAGTAGTTTTTCTGTAGCTTTTCAATGAAATGTACATCAGTGATATTCGTTGATAAATGTGACTAGCTTTGCTTCATAATAAATCGAAGCTTCATTTTTCTGATAATTGTCTCGTCGTCATCAACCGGCGTTGATTCGTGTACCGTTCAAATTATTTTCAAGCGAAAATGTGAGGGACAGAATGGAAGGCCGATAACTCGCAGTACTTGGCGTTAATTACGCTTAATCCTACTGACACGTTCATTCCTGAAATATTTGAAAGGGCAGTGGATTCGCGAGAGGCGAATTTGAGGAGAGTTTAGTTGGAGGTTTGGGACGTCTTGCGCTGAGATAAGGAGGTTAATAATTAAGGGTATGGGTGGCCCCGACTGTCTCTGGCTTTGGACAACGAGAGCTGGCTGTGGGCCGCTATAGGACACGAGAAGACAACGAGGACGGCGACGAGAAGACCGCCGAGCCCGGTGGCAGACCGCCAGGATTTATAATCCAGCCAGCGTCGAGATTATGCCTTTCACGTTTTCACTTTTCTCCGAGATCTCGCGGGAGATTGCTCTCGCTACGGGACCTCCGGGGGTAAACTCACCCGCCGTGAGATATCGCGTACCCGCGGTGTGAGCGAGAACAACCGTTTCGCCTTCCTATATTTTATCCTCTTTCTTTTTCACCCTCTTTTTCAATCCCTTTTTTACCTCATTTTCCGGGGTAATATATGCTTGGCTTGTATATTCGTGAGACTTTCGTTAGTCGAGGCACACGGCATTTTCGAACAATACGTCCCCCAAAACGAATCAACAATCCTCTCTAAAAGTTTGAAAAACAAAAATGTTAAAACGCGGTACCACCCCAAAAGTTGTTTTTATATTTAATATATTGAACCAATGAGATACCGTTGCCGCATCCTCTGTATCTCGTTACAGCAAAATAGAAAGCCAAAAGCTTCATGGACACACAATAAATTTAAGGGGGAATATCAGTGTTACGGACTGAAAAATGAGATATTTTTTGGGAGTTTAGTTTGAAAAAACGGCTCGATCAAATTATTTGAAATGTTGTGTATTAATTATTGAAGTGATGAAGTATACAAGGATTTTTTTTTTCATTTTCAGTGCATATTATTAAGCAGAGGAACGGTCGCAAAATGGCGTCCCAAAAGAAGACTCCCCGACGATTGACAGCACGAGTGCCACAGCAAGCATCTGAAATAAAAAATTCAAAAAATTAATTAAATTACAACAGTACAGCTATTGCAGCATCGTAGGAAATGTGAAAGTTTTGTTTACAAAAAAATGGCGCCCACTAAAAAAAAAAATTCGAATTTCACACAAACATTTTGCTGTAAATTGTTAATAAAAAAAACAAACACTTTTTAAAAACTCCGCGATGCGACAATAGCGATAAGTTTTCTGAGGAGAATCCTTTTCGAATGAAGTCGATTGAACGAAATTTCACAGAACTATCCTGTCAACCAGGTCAAAAAATATACTCTCGAGAAAAACGCGTTTAAATTTTTGAGAGGATAAAATTGAATGATGCAACTCAAATATTAATACAAAATAAGTTTTTACCAATTAGTCCGCTGTCCCTGGACCATACAGAAGCTCTTTTGCATCCAAACTCTTTTTTCCACACTGACATCTCCCTTTAAACTGAAAAGTTGTATGTGTACAAAACCGTGCGAAGAAAGTAATTGAAGTTCTCGAAGAACTTTCTTCCCATATATCTCACGAATATGGTGACAGCTCATTAACAATTATTCATCTTTCCATATTGCACTCTCTTCTGCTGGGATGTCTATAAAAACGGAATATACGTTATATATTATATTTGTGTGTCAGTTTGGATATATTAAAAAACGCCTACGGTTCTCGATAGTGCGAGAGGACGAGTGTTCTTCGTACCCACGGCCCCTAATGCTGTCTCAGTAATATGTTCTCTCTCCACATATAAATATAGATGTATGGAAGCTTCGAGAACGTCGACCTTTCTTTAACTTTGCGCCCCGGAGAGCCCAAGAGAAGTGAGTCGAAGATAGAAACACGTGGCTCGCGTCACTTTAAGCAACTCTTCCCCTCTTGGAGCGCGTAGATCCCTGCTCTCGCCATCCTGCGGGCCCTTCGCTTCGTTCTCAAGTACCGCACAGAAACTCCTTTGCGGCATTTGCTTCTCGCGTGGCCTCATAAAGCCTTTAATTGTTTCGAGAGCAATCACGTGGAAGGAAGAGAGTCGGAGTGACGCAGAAAGAACAAGAAGAAGCCGAGAGCACGACGGCATGACCGGAATAAGGGAAAACATAACTCTCGAGGGCACCAACCGGGCGTGTGTGTGCCTCTCAGATAAATCATTCTTCAGGATCTTCTTCCTCTTCCCGACTTTTATCCCGCTATAACGGCATCCCGTCGTGTCCCACATATTTTCCCTGTTCATTCGAGCCCAACTCATCGAGGACGCTCGACATTATCGATAAAGGATATACGCGCTGACGAACGAAACGGCATTTCACGAAGCGAAATTTACTCGCATAAATGAGCGAGACAGCCCCCCATTCTTAGTGTCGTTTAGTTTCAAAAATAGACATTAAAAACCCCATTTTTCACTGAGTTCCATCTGCATCGGGTTCGCATTGATTGAGATATTGTATACAGATAAGTAAGCAGCATTTCGGAACACCCCTATTTTTGTTTGTCTCTCTGCTGCAGCAGTATGAACTTTTAGCCCCCTACGATAATCAGAACCCATTTCGATCGTCTCATCAGCTACTAGCATTTCGTTGAAGAAAATATGGGTCACATAAATAGAGTGCCTAATAACATTAAATCGAAAGGGTAAATGAAAAAGCTCGAGTAAAATATGAGTAATTCGTTGAGCCAACAAAACTTTTGTTAATTCAACGACAGATTGAATTTCCAATCGATTCTAATAAATCCAATGATGTTTTTCTTTTCTAGCGAGTCATATTCATTCGAGTCAGCGAATTGAACCTTGACCTTGCCAAAATGTTGACTCGGTAAAGATTTCCTTCGCGAGGTTTCGTCGATCCAACGAAATTGAAGTTGTAACAAGTGACTTTTTGTCAGCGTAAGAATTCCGATGCTTGATAAATCAGTCAAGCACACACGATGCCTTGTTGGCGAATGTAAGTTGGCTCATTGCTGTGTTCGGGTGTTGGTATCGCTACCCTCTAAAGTTAACACGAGCCAGCGAGCGGGGGTGACACCTCGTGTACAGAGAGATTCTCATCGAGCGATGACGTTTACACGGATCGGGGAGTGTCTCGTGAGAAGAAGAAAGAGGGAGCGAGAGCCGGGGAGCAAGATAAGTGAGTGCCAGGGTAGCCAGGCGTATATCGCGGCCGCCTGTCGAGTATGCCACGCAATAAAGTACAAGTATCGTCGTTATATACGAGACATATATGTACAAATGAGTGTATACGTTGCTTACATATGTATGAAACGTACAGAACATACAGAGGGAGCAAAAGAACGTGGTCGCGAGCGGTTTCCTAGTGCGTGCGCATTATCCGGTCTCGGAGCGAAGCCGCCCTCGGCCGGAACCCGGTCAGCGTTGTCGATGCGACCACACGATCTCGAGGAGGTGTGGGATGAATGGGCGCGTGTTACGCTGCGTTGCTCCTGGTGCTTCAACGAGCCACGAACACACACGCGACTTTGCGTGAGCTTTTCTTTCGCGGTCTTCAATTAAAAGCGACAGACATATCAAATACGTTAATTACTAAATGGACGAATACGGTGTAATGTAGTTTGTTGTCTCAATGGCGAGCGTCGCACAAACGCGATATTCATCAGCATTTTTGCACATTTTCTTTCCATATAGAACGCTTCCCTATTCTACGCTTCTCAAACGAACTGCTATAACACCCTGCCATTGTCTCAGCTCGCAGTGTAGGACTCGAGCCTACAATGTACGTGCGGCCTGATTCCATAGAAGCGTAATGAAAACAAGCGCCCCTAGCCATGCCTTGTTATGATAAAATGAAGTATTTAGGCCACCGCATGTTTTGCTGCTGTTCCTTTGCGTTTCTCCACATCCGATGCCTCATTGTTGCTGTTTTCATTTTCATTTTATATCCGATTAATCAAAAACGATGTGTAGAGCGCATATGTGACAACGGAAAATGCGGAGGTTTGTGTTTTATCGCGGTACTTGTATATAACCCAGTGCAAAATGATCATTGTGAATGAGCCACCCACTCGCGAAGGAAAATAAAGATGGAGAGTTGCGTCGACTACGTAATTAAGATCCAATTGTTGTATTCTCCTCGTGGTAAAAGATCTGCGAGTGTAAGAGCTATGGGAGCCGTGTAAAATGTGTATATTCTGTATACTCAAATACATTTGGACTCTACTTGCCAGTACTTAATGTGCAAAACCCTCTTATTTTATCCCTCTCGTTGCTCGCCTCCGACTTAGATCTCTTCCTCGTGCGCTCCGCACCATTCGAAGATTTTATACCATGCGACAGTCTCCGGGTCTCAATGCATCCTCTCCATGCCACTTTGGCGACTCCTCACGACGGAACAGAAGCTCCGGTGCTCCGCCGCCCGCGCGCCGGGAATAGCTTTCTCTATCGTCGGCGTTCTTTCTCCGCACTGTTTCTCGTGCTGCCGCGGAGTTCTGAACCGAAAGACGTCTCTGAGTCGGTCCTCGTGGTCGTTGAGTCCCTTCCAACTGCTTTGGTTATGCTTCCACGTCGTTTTATACGATCCAACATGGAATTTTCAGGAGATTAAATAAAACCTATGAATTGAAATGCATTTTCATTGCAATTCGATTATTAAAAAATCAATGATCGAAGAGGGTCTCAGGAAATTTACGATTCTAAGCTTAACCGAACAACAATTTCGTTCGTATCATTTCGACTTCAGTTGCGCGCGCTTCCACACGCAATTGTTTTCTCCTGCGCGAAGGAATCACGATAAATGTTCACGCCAGGATGATTTCCGAGTTATCGCATCATTTACCGATATACACGAAATTTTGTATGTTGTTTTTACTATTCTCACCAATGGCTGCGAATTTTCTCGATATTTTCTTATTACCCTTCGACGAATTATTCCTGCAAACTTATCAGAGAATCGCTCATTCCGAGACGATTTAATTCCTGGAGTGTAAAAGAATGTGAGCGATTTAACGATTAAATTAAAGATTATTAAAATGAATATATTTCATTCAGTTGGAAATAACGCGAAATCGTATTTTCAGAATTAAATTTAGAGGCTGTCATGAGCGAAAAAAATGCATAGAACTTTGGCCACACGATCATTCGAAAGATACATAAAAGGACGATTAAGGCATCGGAACGACCTCGGCGGACCATGCAGCGGTAACGCAGCGGAGATGCTTTTCGAGAGTTTTGCGAAGAATAAACACGCTTCTGTGTACAAGAGTTGAGAAAAAGAGAGAAGCGTTAAAGCGTAAAGGAGAAAAAAGGATGTCGAGAAGGGCAAGGTAGTAAAGGTTTCCGCTCGATCGAACGTCGAGATGCTCGATGTGGCGCGACGATACAGGATATCGTGTGCGTTCGCGACTCCGACTATGCTCGTCGCGCACGAGCGACCGAATGCTATCGTGTGTGGAGTGCACTGTTTCCAGCGACGTTTTTATATCTATACGCCGTTTCCTCTCTCCCTCGTCTCTTTTTCTTTTTTTTCCTCAATTCCTTTCCTGCGATCTTTCTTTCCTCGGAAGACTCGAAATGACTCGACGACGTACCAATTCCTTCGGAAGACGATCGAATGGGAAAGCTCGCTGAGAATGCACTCGAAATAAATGAAAAAGAATAAGAAAAGAGGCAAAGTGAAATATACGATGTACACGGTGAAAGAAGAAATAGGAGATACTGCGAGGGGGGGAAAAAAAAAAACAAAAATAAGGCCACAAATATCGAAGGAGTTGGATTTTGACGTAGCTCGTTTTTTCCTATACATTTTCAACGAGATTCAAAATAAACTGCGCATTCACCGTACGATATTGAGTGTCTTTCTATCGTCGCTCGTCGTAATCGTATTTTTTCGATCCGCAACCAACAGACGCGTCGAATCTTTTGAATTCATTTTTGATATTCGTCGCTGTACTCTCTCGTGTCTGGCAGTGCAGTGCCTTTTTGTTAGGGTCCGACCCTCGTCTCGGTCATCGTTGTCAACCGTGTTGTGTTTCTTATTCCCAGAATCACACGGCCAACAGAACAACAGATACGACTGAGATTATATCTGTATATGCACTGAGGAGTAAACTCTCGACATATTCCTGAGCGGATAGAGTACGCGAGGATACTACGGCGAGTATCTCTATAGATATTAGTCGGATTGTATACAAAGTTCAGGTACACACTGTAAACGGGGCGTTCGGGTTGTGGGCGAGAATTACAGGCATTGTGTCTCGTGGCCCGTTGCGGTAATGCGGTGGCGCTGATTTATCGCGGAGGTGAGCCACGAGAGAAGGTGAAGGAAGGAGGTGTAGCTAATTGTTCTTGCATGCAGTAGAGATTCTCTCTCGTGTCTTGGGGCGCGGCACTCTCCTTAGTCTTCTTCTTATTCTCGTCTCTCGCCCTTTTGGCCTAGCCTCATCCCAGGGGATAGTTTCGAGGTACCGCGATTTGTCGGATCTTCGCCAGACGTCTTGAAATTAATCGTCAACGCAGCGAGTTGTAACAAAACCTCTTGTATATATTGGATATTCTATAAATTTGCGGTTTATTATGTACCAGAACGAAGATTATACATTTTTGTATAATTGCCCAATTACCAAGGACTGGTCAGTGATCGTTTCGATTGTGAAGCCGAATTGACTACTCGAGTGGCTTCCGAATTGGACGTTTGATCGAAGAGAATCAATCCGTCTCGATCGACTCGACTCGCACGAACTTCTTTATCGTATTTTCGCTGCCCTTTGAAGGTGTGCGAACGCGAGCTTACGCGGTAACTTTTTTATGACAGACGATTCCGCAAGGTGTAGGCCCAATCGCCCGTGAGCCCACTTGCCAGTTCTCATCAGCCTCTCGTGCGAATAGAATCGATAAATTCGTCCTAACGATAAGTTGACCTCTCGAGCTCTCGTTCCCTCTTCTAGCATCGTTCGCTCTCTTTCTTTTGCGATTTTCTGCTCAATTGGCTGGCAAGAAAAATCTGTGTTTGGCGATCTTCGAGAGTCTGTTGGTAAAAGATCAACGCAGGGATGAAATTGGTTTTTATCGTGTGATATCCATTGGGGTAAGTACTTTGTGAATTATAAATAGCGAAGTTTTACGCCCAGTGAACTCTCCACTCGTTTTACCTTTTCAAAGTTAACTTGCAACTTTTCTCAAGTCCGAGCTCACGTTTCCAACCCAGGAAGATGGGTGGGTAAACATTTTTTTAATCGATTGCGATTTGTTTCTTCATAAAAAACACACACAAAAAAACATTTGGATCGATAGTCTTAGAAGTAAATATTCATTTTCACTCTTGCTCACGAGGGCCTTGAGTAATGCCCGAGAAATCGTTTTCCAGGCACGTGTCTCTCCCCGAACGCAAAAACAAACGGTGCAATAAGTTTTCCGGATAGACCGGGGTGATTCGCGTGACGCATTAGAAACGTCCACGGCGATTTCTCGCCGTCGCTCCGAATCACCATATTTCATCACGTGGGATATAGCTAGTCAAAGCACATGCACACGGGGATGTGACGTGCACGTATCCGTGCGAGTGGGTATTCGTGAACTTATACGCTGCACGTTTTCGAGTTTCAAAATATCGTTTATGTTATATATTCCTATACGAAAAGTGAAAGAGAATCTCCGGGGCGAGAGCCCGAACGGCGGCGCGGACGTTTATCGTGACGATGGAAAAGGCGGAACACGCGCGCTCCCGCTGCGGATCCTCATTTGAAATAGTGCACACGCATTCGTCTTGTGGACCAATGTGTCCTCTCATCTCATCAGCGCCAACAGCGCATTCGAAAATCTTACATCTTTCGTTTCCCATTTGGTTTTTTTGTCTATTGCACTCGGTCTCCCTGCCCTCAGCCTCAGCATCCTCGACTCGCGGGCTTACTGCTAGATCCCTCTTTAAGTTCGTGCGCTTGAGGCCGACGTTATTATATACACGACAGCTTCATCCGGCCAAAAAGATTCTCGAAATCTCTCGCAGTGTTCTTCCACGAGCATTTGTCGTTGAACGAACACGAAAAGACTTATCAAAGGCGAGAGCAAAAGACGGGAGAGCCCTGGACCGCAAAACAGAGTTATCCTATTGACAGAGCCGCGACTCCTCGTCCCATCTTCTCGCTAACCTCTCTCCTCGTGCGATGGAAAAAAGGGAGAGAAAGTATGACGACTATATTTGTGAGCATAAAACGTTAAACCGACTGTATTACGTCAGAAAGACGTTTCTTTTTCGGTTTATCTAGGCCTCATTTTAGAGACCGAAAAGCCAAGGGCCCCTGTGTAGCTTCCAATACTTTTCTCTACATTATTTTCCTCGCCGTTTAACATTTTTTTCTCATTCTAATCTTGCTTCGAATAAAGCTTGCAACAACGACGTTCGTTATTTCTCTTTTGATTCCGCAGAGCATTAACTCGTTGAACAGGACAACGAATCCTTTTGAAGTGCAGTAAGAAATCGCTCCAATCATCTTCAAAGATTCGCACACCTCCCAGAGAGTTCTTTGAATTATTCAAAACAGATGGAGCCTGAAGTGTTCAGTAGATACGGAATTCACGCTCTTCCAAGATAACAAGCTTTTATCCTTCTCCATATATAAATTCCGGTACGCAGTCAATACGATTCAGAAATATCACGTACAATTGGGAACGACTGAAGAAAGCTCAGATCGCTGCGTGTGCGCTCTTGAAAACGAGAAACTGCTCTGATGATCTGCGATCTCTTTGACTGGCATCAAACGGAGTCTGGTTATATACAAGTTTATTCGGCCGGGTGTCAGCAGTACATGGGCCATTTCTGGCCGATTACTACATTTGGACTGCTGCAGTTGGAGAGTAACTCTGTTGAGAAATACACCGGAGAAATGCCACAGTGGCGAAAGGCCCGATGTACCAGCACTGACATCCGGCCGTTTATTCTTTTTCTCTTTTGATTTTTTTTTTTCAACAAACGATATGCAAATATCTACATTCTGAGCTTTGATACGACTGCATGTGTTTGACAGCAAGACTTTCACGAGCGTTGATATGGCATCGCAATTATAATTAACCGTTCCGGGTGTTTCAGTCAATTTTTTCCTCTTCAATCGCTCTCGTCTTGTTCTGTTTCTGTCCCGTCGTGGAATGGAATTTTCGAACGGGCAATTTGTCGTTTCCGGCGAGAACGAATGCACCCGAACAAAGCAAGAGCGCTCCGCATCAACGCGCCCGTGAGAGCACAATCCCACTCGGAACTTTTGGAACGCATCCAAAAGACACAAATATATACCACTCGCAGAAGAGAGTCATCAGCTATACATTTTCTTATTTCATTTAATCTTTCGACCTTACGTTCGCCAGCGACGATAATGAGAGCTTTCGAGTTAAACGGACAAACCGTGACCTTATGAAGTTCCATTAGCGTTGCTTGTATCATTTTTTTTATCAATGTTTGGACCTTTTTTCTCTCTCTCACTCTCTCTCTCTCCTTGCAGCACCAGAACAATACACTTTTCACTTGGGATATGAACATTCTCTTCAACAACTGAAAAAGCAAACTTCGTACTCGCTGCAACACTTATTTTTATACTTGCCTAAAAAGTGGTGACGTACAAATTCGCGGGAAAGAATTTTTTTCCGCATCTGGTGGATGGTATCTCAGTATTGCCGCGCCGGAGTATTTGCAGGATAAGTGTGTCTCGTTTGAGAAGAAAAACCGCGGTACCGCGAACGAGAGTCTCTCCTGGTCGGAAAACTCTCGCCCAAGAAACAAGAACAAATGAGAAAGCACGACGGAAGCAGATTCTCCGCGGGTGAGAGCAAAAGAGAGAGAATCGTGAGATGAAGAGATGTATAAAAAACCAACAAAATTGTAATAAAAATAACGGGACGGTTATATAAATATATACAGTAATGCAAACATACGAGCGAGTGAAAAAGAGAGCGATGTGCTGCTGTTTGTCGAGGGACATCAAGGCGGCACGAGCGCCGTTTGTCAAGGGGATTACCCTCTGGCCTCGACTCCTCGACGATGTGAAAATATTAAAATTTCGTGCCGTGTGTCTTCGCTCTTACCTCCCATCTCAGTGCACCCTTGCACGGCTCGTACTATACTCTCGACACACTTTATGCGTTATATATAAAGCACGTCGTATATTCGCGATGCGTATGTTCTTTCAGGACTTGTCTCATTCGGGCGAGAGACGCGACGGGGGTTCGCGCTCTGGTATTGTATCTTCGAGACAATTGTTTGCCGAGATTATTTTCACACGAAAAAATGATCCCCGAAACGGTGGAAGAGAGGGAAAACAAAATGAGACGTAAACCCCGTCCAATGCGATCTCTGTGAACGAAGACTTTTTTTCAAATTGAATAATCAGAAGAACGAACTCTCAGAATTCAATTGTATTCTTGCAGTCCTCGCATCGTTGACTTTTCATCCTCAAAGACACTTGTAGATGATGAAAAATACCCGGAGTCGGGATATTTAAGAGTAGAACAGCAATCGCTCGCGGTCGAAAACCAACATCGCTGCACGTAAATCAATCGAATATCAGGCAAAATAAACAATGATACGTTCCTGCGAAACTCCTCACGTACTTTTCGCGTTGTGTAACAATGCTCATTTCATCGTCAATGGAACACCGAGCCACGAATAACAAACGGCATTTCCATTCTCCAGTCTTTTCGTACATGGATAATAATAAACGTAATGTCACTGTTACGGCGAGAAGAAACTTGGAGGAGTACGTCCTCTCGTTGTCGTCACTGTCGCCTCTCTTCGTTAGCCGCTCGAGACGTAAATCACACCTCGAGAGTCGGGTCCATCAAGTGGGGACACGTGTCAGTTTGCCTACATAATAGTTCATCGTTGATTCGCTCGGGTACCACGAATGGAATACATACACGCTCGACATCCTCTCGTTCGTGCTGGTGCTGCAGAGTTTGAAGACGAATGCACATTTGCACATTTTCACGGAACAAAACCATTCTCGTGCGATGCTTAAGTGTGCGCGAGTCCACGGATGTATTCAAATGTTTGAATATGAATACACAAGATTCTCCGGCTACACGTGTTTTCGTGGTAGATTTATCTGACGTTTAACGTTCCTCCATATAACAAACTGTCAGATAAATTGACCATGAGTCTCTCGCTATATGTACATACCCGATCCTTGCCTTCCACTATTAAAGTTTCTTATTCTTTCATTCTTTCGTGAACCTTGTTCCAAGTACCTCGATCTTTTCGTCACCGTCCCCAGGTCGCTTACTCAAACCTACGTCAACGTGACCACAGCAACACAGAGATCCCTTTATACTCCGGAATAATAAAATTTATTTATAAGACATATATGGCGGGAGGACGAAGATCCTCACCACTTTCCTGACAAATAGGATCAAAAACCGCTGGTTTACTTTCTCCACAGGCGCACCTTCCCAACAATATATTTGTTTATATCCCTCAAATTATTTTTCCGAGCAGGATAACATACATATAGTTGGAATAATTAAATACAGAGTCGTTTCATGAGCCTTTGCCAACTATTTATCGGTTCGAATATTGTGTTCGTTTGAACAAATATTATGACTTAATAGCAAAGGCACTTAATTATTTAAAATATATAAAACGCGAAATAGATGGTATTTTCTCCAACATACGAACACACAGTGAGTCCACCCAAATGGTGGCACTTGGAACAACAAAATATTTAATTATTCCATACAAATGTATAAAGTTGACTTATTAAAAAGTCGAAACAAATAAAGTAGTGTTTTGATCAAGGATTTGGTCACACAGCGATGGTTCAATCTACTTAATAAAATAGTTGAGCGATTTTGTTTTTATCAACATCGAATATTTTCTTCAATTGACTTCAGTTTAGATCGATCAACCGGACTACTGTCACGTTGGCTAAATGTCGTGTAGCAACAAAATGCATTTTATTAGAATAACAAAATTTTTTCTGTTAAAAAAAGAAATAGAGAAATGAAGAGCTACAAAAGAGTATTTGGGGGGAGCAGATAAGAAGAGGGAAGCGGGAAAAAACTATTGAATGAAGAATCGCTCGTCGCAAAGCCTCGTTTTCAATCTCATTCATACACGTGCAACGAGAGTTCCGTTAATTCAATAAATAAGTCGCACGTTATGAAATCCCTGCCGCCTTGACAAACTCTTATTCATTACTCATGCAATTAGCTAATGCAATACGAATGCTCAAGAAGATATTACATTAGATATTTCTCCTTTTCTCGACGTTTTCCTCCGTCACCGCCTTCGTGTTGGTACCACGATTGGAAGACCTCGTCACCGTTTCAATAATGCGCGCCAAAGATTATTGGGATTCCTGCGTGCCAGCGTCGGCAACTTTTCAATTGATATATACAACTCATTCGTATATCTGTATAAATTGCATATACGATGACACGAACCAGCGAAGAATTGCGACAGTTGTATATTGCATTCTACTCGCTTCCTCACCTCGCCAAATACCCGCCCCAAGCTAAGACTAACTCAACGTTTGAACGAGCGAGTTCCTCTTTTTCAAACATCTCTCGCACCGGATAGGCTGGTATTACATGGTACACATGCAATATACATTTGTGTGTGTTACTCGTTTGATATGTATATATACCCGAGGCACGAGAGCGAACGCAGTCGCGCGCGCTTCACCGAGTTACGTTCCGCGATCGACTTTTATGCGTTCAGCCGCGGGGTGCACACATCGCGCGTTTCGACGCTCAGCAGGTTATGAATATAAACTGCTCACACAGGTGTCTACATGTATCTGCATGTACGTATATACTTTTATGCATCGCAGTTGTTCATGTTTGGTACACACGAGAGTTACGAACAGTTCTCGATTACCACAAATATTCTGATCGTTCTCTCATGCCCCTCGCTCGTTCTCATTCTCGAAACTCCTTGTTCGTCTTTCCCAGTTAATTGACTGGACGTGCCTCTCCGGCTCTCCGCGTATTGAGTGCGCCTCGAGCCATGGCGGGAGACTCGACTGTACCAGCGCGGTGCTCTCGAGCCTTCTGGTGGAAACGATTTTTTGTGGAATCAACTACAATCTCGGGCAAATTCATGGGGCAGATTTCAGCCAGTCACTCAATTGCTCTCATTCCAGGAACTTGCGTTCGTCTCGCATTTCAACTCAAGTTCAAGATATTTGGTGCTTGAAATAGTTCAGAAAAGTAAGGAAAGTATGGTATTTCGAAGGATAATTTTGGATCTGTAAAATATTTATTTTAAAATGAATATTCCAGTACTTCGTTGACCCTTGTTCAGTTTGGAGTAATCGTTATAGATTGGAAGCTTCTGTTTGTTCAACGAAGCTCAATAAATTGATGGAATAAAAGAGTGGAAAAGCACTTGCTCATTTCTGAAAACAAGCGTGGCACCCGCTGCAAATTGCAAGATGAATCGAATGAACAAGGGATTTCTAATGAACGAAAAAATCGAGGATATAATGTCGCCTGAAAGCGCACCTGAGAATGCGATGGAATTACGATAAAACGGGGTCGTTGAAGTCTGAATTGTCAATAATGAATAAGGTTCTTTTTGTATGTTTGTCTTTCGACCAGATATTGGGCGCACGCTCATCAACTGAGGTCTTTATTCGACATTTAATAAAGATTGATCAGCCTTTATTCGGTGACGTTGCGATCGTTTGCATTTTATCTGTCAAGTTATATGATTGTGGGAATATGGATTGATGAGTCATGTTCCACTGCAACGGTTGACATTTGGATGCAACTATGACAATCTGCTGCGTCGCACAATAAAAAAGCAAATGACGATCGATATTGGATGTCCACAGTAAAAACGAAGCAGCCAAAATGTTGTAAAAAAAGGCGAAATAAATGCAAATTATAATGTTATTGAATGATTGAAGAAAATTATTTTGAAAGTTTTTCGAGTAGCTTTTCTAGATTGAAACTTCGAGGCAAACAAAAACGAAGTAACTGGAGAACGAAAGTTACTGAGAAGTCTTTGAAACGGATACTTTGATGGTCATTTGTGACTGATCTTTTGATTTTCTTATTTTGATCGAATGCCAGTTTTTTGCTGTTACCAGTTAGCCTCGAATAAGAATGGCGGATGGACGTATTCTTCGATGTGTAATTTTTCTAATGAAAAATGTAGTAATCCGGTAACTTCGACAAGGATCGCGATGAGGGGAGAAGAAACCATGGAGATTTTCGAACAAATTTTTGTGACGCGTTTTCCGATACTATCAGAACTTTTTCTTTTTTGCACGACACGTTTTCCGAAGAGTTTAAAAGCCAGAAAGAAAAGGCACGTTGAATGGAAGAGCGTTAATCGGGGTGGTAGAATGTGCCAATACGTTTCGTTTTTGGATAGACGGGTGCATGGCGTGCAAGGCTTGAAAAATAATTGGAAGAAGCTGAAAAGCGTCGACGTATCGACAGGGACAAACACCAGTCCGTTATCATACGAACGCGGCAGTCTCTCTCAGGCGTGTCTCTTTCGCCTCGGGGAATTCATCGCTGACCAGCATTCGTTCTAGATTCTGCAAAATGGACAAAGCCCCCGAACATTCAGCATTTTATACATATAAGTGCACACTCACGTGTCATATGTACAAGCAAATATAATAAAAAAAATGCGTACATAAAAAGTTTACAAAATAGAATAAACCGACGCTCCCCGAGTTTTCTGGCTCCGGGGGATAATAAATGTTTTCTTTTCGCGTCACTGACGCTTTATTGCTATAAAAACGCCAACTATTCCTTTTTATTGTCGACCCTCAATCCCATTCACGACATTCGTATTCACCCAAATAATCAAAACTATATTATTTTCTATAAAATGATTAAAATAAAAATTGAAAAATAAAAAGCAAATGAAAATCCAGGCGAGTGTGCGCTGGAGGTGCAGACAGGTCGTTACAAAGGTTCAATTCTTCATGTTCCTCGCATTATTCCAACATCCGTTGAATTTCAAGTATTTTAAATTGTTTAAAAAATTTTATAAAATAAAGAAACTTGTTGTTTGATCAATATGGTTCATCCTTTGAATTGAGTATTATTATCGTTTGGTGTTGACAGTGACGATGGTCACACTGTTTTTGACTAGTTCGGATATTATAAATGAATATAGATATAAAAGAGAAAAGAAGGAACAAACGAAGCAAAGACGTTTGTTTACTTGGAGAGAGTTTTATCTCTGACGGTGAAAAAGGACGTAAAGTTTATGTCACGGAAATATTTAATCAGTTTATCTAATCTTGATATTTTGTGTTATAATTACATCTTCAGCCTTAAAATTATACTTGAGTTGCCAAAGAACAAGAAGATTTCTTAACGTGGTGAAATTTACATCCGTGTGATGAAAAGAACGAGTGATGGAGATGAATTAATGGAGTACATTTTTTCCTTCACTCGAATGACAGTTAATCAATATTTCGTCAGGTAATCTACTAAAAATTAACGCTTCTTTATAATTTACACTTTTATTGGAATAATCATATTGTATTTGTGTGTGATAATCTCTAAGCTCTATTCGATTGCTCACTCGTGTTTCTCCTCCAATTCATAATGAAGTTCATTCTCAAAAACTATCATATCGATTTACTCGCAATCCTACAGTTATGTCTCATCAATAAATTCTCGAATTCTCACACGAGTCTCGTGAAAATTTTCTTCTACTGTGAGCAGATTAGTCTTGCTCCGAATCAATTATCATAATATTTTTCCTCCGAATCACTGAATCCTAATGAAATTCCTATTGCCTTTTATAAATAACATATTATCTTGAACCGAAAGAGGTTCATTTTAACATAAATGATTTAACAAACTCCTGCATGCATTATGTGCTTCGGATCTCGTCACCCTCTCTCGGATTGTGTCATGTACTCCTCCGCAGGTTCGACAACCTGGACCGCCGCACGACGACGCCGACGAGACCGCGAAGAAGGATAAGAGTCGACCCACATATTCATGATCCGAGAGAAAAGAAAGAAGAGAAGAGGGAGGGAAAGAGAGGAGCGATCGTCGATAAAAGTTGCGTATGCAGCTGTAACCGCACAAACTGGACCTCGAGTATATTCTACGTCGAACATTATGTTCAACGTGTTAGAAGTTATACACATTACATACGACGTCCATAATATGTAATGGTTATAATGATACATACTGGGAAATCCAGACTACAAATTTGCAAGAGTATCCGTGAATTGGCTGGGTTCCGATATCGATATCTAGAATGCTGGCGAGCAAAATCGAACAGCCGACTCCGAGCTTGGAAATTTATCGCGGATCCAAGAAAGTGTGTGCGCGTTCGTGCTCGCATATACGCGTATTATTTATATATAATCGAGAATAAGAGGTAGAGTAGCTCGTGGAGTAATGAAAGATGGGAAAGTGCGTGCCCCCCTGGCGGGAAATAATGCTGACACGCACGTTCGGTTACGCAGGAAGCCATCGAGACATAATTCAAACCGATTGTTTTTTGATGATTATGTAAAATTGAGGTTGCGCCTGGAATCGAGCACTCGTAACGAATGCAACGGACGAAACAGATCGGCGATTATAAAGTTTGCATCGGACATTACGCGCACTCGTTGCACACAAGAATGCAACGTCGGGTCGACGAACATGCACCGAGCACGATAATAATTGCGTCTCGCGGCGACGGGGGGTCAATTAACGAGATCGTGGCTCCTTACTGCGATCGCGTGCTCCGCACATTGTTCGCTATCGAATCACATACGCTTCCATGTTAAACGCGCTGATACACATGCCTCTGTATATCGTACGAACGACGCTCTCTACGGACTCGGCTTTATTGCTCGATTATTCGCTGCTAAATGACGCGCTTTTACGACTATGTAGAATCATCCCAGGAGAAATAAGTGGGTAATGCGAGATGACGAATAATTGATGTATAAGTGGACATTAAAAAATTGCTCTAATTTCAGCGAGCATCGATTTTTCCTACAATTTGTGTTTCAACCACCTTTTCCCCTTCGTTATACTTCTCCAAATGAAACTGTGTCATAATCGGAAGCAATATTAATGAGAAGTACCGTGTGCTGTCTGATAATAACAACAACGAGCGCTTTCAGCAGAAAAGGAGATCAATTCTCATTGCATATTTCCCACAATGATTTTTTTTCTTCGTTTCAGCAACGAGTCGCGATAATGAGAAGAGTAAGAACGGAAGAATCATCGCGAAAGAGCTTTTTTGCCTTCGCGATATCGCATACGCACATTCACAGTGCGAATCCTCGGCGTGAGTTCCTTTTTGTAAAATCGGTAGCGCGTAACTCTCATCGTTTAGATTAATGAATATACGCGCATGAACTCTGACCTCGCACAAAGTACGGTCAATCATTTCTTTATCGGTTGGCTCGATAAAACGACTTCATCAGTCGTCAACAAACCCACTTCGCTCGTCGGCATCCTGTGTCTCTTACGGAACAAGCTCCTCCACGTCTTTATTCCGATGAAAGTATTAGTCATTGGAATGATTTATGGAGTGTATGAAGCAGCCGTGTAAAATTTATTTTAAATCCTCTTCATCTTTTTCAATGCCAGCATCTTCCACAATTATTACTGATACCAACCTATCTTCGTGGTGAATAAATTTTAGCGTGTTTTACTCATTTTCATTCAGCTCGTTCTCTCGTCCATATTAATCAAAGAGAAACATAATCCTAAATGATCCTTTAAATCGTCGCCTGTTACGAAAATGTGTATTTACCGAAATCTTTCGTCCCGATTCATAGAAGTGAAATTTACATTACGAAAAGAAACACAAATTGGTCTTCGATATTAGCTGCTGATCCTTACTCCTTAAAGGGGCCACCCCGTGTGACGGTCGGATTTTTTGGGTTTTCGCATTTTTTTTTTTTGGGACGAGGAAAAAAAACATAGACTTTTGAAATTTGAGGGGTTTGTTTATTCGTATTTCAACTCTATGATAGAATTTTTTGGTTAACCTGAGATGAAAAAACCAAATAGCGTTTTGTTTAGTAAATCAGTCGCTATCGCCTGAACTAAAATCATACAGAAACATTAAAAATTGAAGGATTTTCGGGCTTCGAAACACAACATTTCAATTTTCAAAAATGTAATAAGTAAACCAATAAATAAATCCTTGAAATTTCAAAAGCCTGTGTTTTTATTCCTTGCCACAAAAAAATCGCGAAAAACCCCCAAAAAATCGGGCCGCCAAACGAGGTAACCCCCTTAACAATATCGGGAAAATTAAATCTACGATCGTACTGTTGAACTTTTCATCTTCTAACAATATCGCATGTCCATACAAAAACGAATATCTAATCTGATAAAAAATCTTGATGAATAATTATTTATTAGCGCCAGGGGAGACCACGATTTGAAAGAAAGCAGCAGGCTTGTGTGTGCACAGGGAGAAATCCGTGCCACAATTTATCGATTCGACGACGGCAATGTCGGATACGTCGACGTTCATACGTCCACTCCCCCTCCTCCTCGCGCTCTCGCTCTTTCGATCTTTTCTTCTTCGGTTGGCCTGGAGCGCATAATTAATAACCCGTTTAATCAGACCCATCCACGTCGCATTGGACGTCCTCGCTGAAAAAGGTCGTCCGCGACGATCCTAAAAACGGGCTGATTTATGGCGCGCTCGCCCGTTTGGTAAGCCATCCATGTACAAATGTATACTGTTTTTGTACTATATAGCGATGGATCTGAGGCCCTCGTGCACAGGGATCCGAAAGAAAGTCATGCTGAGTATGGCGAGAAGCGAGGGCGTTGTAATAGAAGAAGGACTTACGACAATAAACGAAACTCGGAGGAGCGAGACAACAAAAGAAAAAGAGTGTGAAAAAATAATGTGAAGCAAGGTCGACGAGATGAGCTCTCGACGAAGAAACGAAGGAGCGATAAATCGAAGGCTTTCGACTGTAGTGGTCACTGTCCTGTAATGTACATCCTCCCATTAATGGAACTCGTTAGTTATATTGAGTGCAGTATAAAACTCTCATACGTACAGTGACTTTGCGCTGTGAATTAAATAGACGAGTGATCATCGTACCATGGAACCATCTCGCGTACAAAGTTCGAGATGTCGTTCGACAAAAAGCTGTACGTCCTGATTGGCAATCTCCATACGCAAATCTGGCCACATTCTATTTTTTTATCGAGTATCAATTTCGTCGTCATGCATGATTTTTATCATAAGATGATTATTGAACGTGGAATCGAGAAAAAAAGCTGTCGCACTACATAATTATCGTCACCCTCATTTGAATACTTACAACCATGAATTTAATTGCTTATACATGGAAAATTCAAGAGAAATTCAGAGGATAGAAAGTTGGCTGAAAGTAACCTCAAAAGTTTGCAATACCGACGAGAAAAGTTTCCCAGAGTAGCATATATTTTACGTTTATACATACCGCTCAATTTAAATTTCATAAAGTATACCCACCACCTCGATCATATCTTTTCTTATTTACATAACACGTTACCTATAGAATACTATAGGAAAATACGCGGCTCTTTAATTTAATCTTATTCATACTAACCAGAGTCCTGGTAAACTGAAAAAAATGATTCCAACAATCAGGGCGTCAAAATTTCCAATGGCCGTTCGAGTCACTCAAATATATTGTAAAAACATTTTTTTTCTAACCATTACAGTCGATTCACTTCCGCCTATGTAAACCATGCGCGCAATCGTGCAGATTGCAGACAAAAGGTACGCGCACTCGGTGTAAAGTTATCACACTTGCCTCCGCACACATAAAACGACCACGTACACTTAAAGTTCCAATATTTATACACGCACACACCGTAATAGAAGCCTCAAATATAGTTCGGGCTCATGAATTTCATGCATGCTGGAAGCTCGCGCAAGTTTCCCCTCTACATGGCCGTCCGGCTCGCAACCTTTCGCTTCTATAGCAGGGAAATTAAATTCCTATATTTATATACCAGTCGGACTCGCAGTTATGCTGGCTTCACTCTTCTTTACACCAGGAAACGTACAGGGATCGTGCTTTTGCAGCAAACTGTAAGAAGAGACGAGCTCGAGGGCCTCTTTTTTGCTACCATTATAGAAATTGCTATTGCCAGTTACGTGCCACTACTTTGCACAGATGTGTATAACAGCACAAACAGACGCATGTCTAAACCTAGTATTATTCAGTGGTAGCATTCATTTTTTTTTTCTCTCCACAGCATGAACTGGGACTGCGTAAAATGATATTCGCTTGTGAAATACAGCACCGTCTGATTCTTCTGTGCACAATGGATCTCATCCGTCTATAACCCAGATTGCGAGCCTGACGAGATGAAGATCAATGATGGATTTCCACGTACGTCGCAACATTACACGCAAGGAAACAAATAAAAACAAGATTCGGAGTCTCAGGGGTTCGTAAGGTGGTGAGTAGACGTCGTTTTTCTGCTGTGACTCTGCCGTTATCCCCTTAATAGCCTAGCAGGGATCGTTTGGTGAATAGAAAAATAGCGAGTACAGCGAAAGCGGATCAGGATCGACGGATTTTCTTTCACGCGCGAGCGAGGCGTTGCGTTTCGCGAAAATAGTTGGGCCACTTTGGTGAACAGCATTTTTTTTCTCCAATTGAACTCCTCTGGCTCTCTGCAAATGGCATCCCATTCCATGCCCACAGGTACACGAAAATGTGGATTACATACGGAAGAGCTGAGATGTTCACGTGCACTCCAGCATCCGGGACAAAGGGCCCGGTGGTACGCGCTGGACCATTGTGCCATTGGAGCATTGTAGCTCGCAGGGCTGCTCTTACTCTTCTTCTTTTTATCATTCGTGGTCTCTTTCCTCGAGGATAATCCTGCTCGATAATTGGGCTACGCGAAAAAATGTACAAGAGAGCAATCCGAACATGCCAGGCACTCGAGAAATAAAGATTAAAATGAATGTAACGAACGAGAGGTATCCTGAAAATGAGAGCATCCATTGTTAGCACACGTGAGTGTGAGAGCTTGAACAAAGAAACGAGATAAATGAGAAAGAGAAACGGAGATGACACGTGGAAATAAAGTTAGAAAAATGAGAATGGTCGGACGAAAAAGTAGTCCGCATTTGAGTGGGTTTAGAGAATAGTAAAAAGGGAAAGAGCGAATTGTTTGCAGCTGCTGAATAGCGATCCTCGCTCAGCATCGATATATCAAACGAATGATCTTACCTGTTGATGGGCGTGTGACGAACTTTTTCTCCCAGGTAGTAAATTTCAAGAAATTTTAGTGTGCAAAATCGGCAATATATGGCAGAAGTTCTGAAATGTGAAGGGACTTGATTTTTTTCCTGCGTCTTCTGGTCCAATGTCGATCTCCCATTCGATGTTTTCGACGCACGAGCTCTAATTTTCTACAATTTTGAATATTTCAAGTTTCATCGTGTGAATAATTAAAAAATCATTCTTCAAAGTTTTCTGTGGCAACTATACAGAAACAAAAATAATCGAGCCTAATTTCATCCTTCACAGGATTCAAATTAAAAAAAAATCGTTTTCAGAAAAATCATAAAGAGTCAAGAGCACAGGAAGCTCGAATGAAAAAACCCAGTATATAGTATCAGCATAAAATACTCGAAAAAATTCATCCTGGTTGCAATATATTCGAGTTGAAAAAAAAAACATGTGCTCCGTGTCCCTCGAAATGACTCGATTCCCCTTTGATTTCGTATGCATCGACACCGACTTTTTGAAGTTCATGGCTGGTGTGGTTAGGACATAACTTTTCAGGCAGGGGCAAGAGTTTTTCCATTAAGAGAGAAGCAAGTAGTTTGCTACACCGAAGAATAGCTGCGTCATTTTTTATCTCATTTGTCATAATAAGACTTCAAAGAGTTTCATCGTAAGCGGCGAAAACGAATCTCCGCGTATTTCACTTGACTCGTGTGTACCTTTTTTCCCATGTTATTTCTCATTCCCTTAATTGTCAAATCCGTTATGCCGCTTCATCCCGGTCCATCTCTTTTGCACTCGTGCGATTGTGTATTCAGTGGACTCTCATCTTCTCTCAATAAACTTTACATCACCATCATTTTGTGATCACAAGGAGAAGGAGAGAGAGGAGGGGGAAGAGGCTTCTCTGTGTCTTATCGTACGTTGAATGTTTCCAGTAGGCAGAATTTAACAGCGATGTGCAAACGACCCCTGACCACAGCGACCACAGGCACTCCATACCGCGGTCTCTCATTGTATTTCGATTCGAGCAACTTCCCATCTCGAGACAAGAGCTCTAAGCTCGGAGGCATTATTTATACGCGTATAATAATATCCATGGCTTTTAGTGCAACAACCGAGCGAGTCATTGCGCATCTTTGGTAGCAGAAAGAGCTAAAGTGTCGGCAAAATATTGTGGCTTAGAGCGTTCTAATTCCAAGGGGAAGAATGACTTAGCCGTTCGATGTTCCAGGCCGAGGCGTGCATACATTCACGTGTACGACGTGCATACATTCTTGCATGTATATAAAGATCCGTATATAAATGTTCACAACGTCTGTCGGCTACTCGACGTCGTTCAAAGTGAATATTCCCCCGCTCTTCGACGTTGTATGCACTGGGGCTTGACTTCTCTTTCACTCTGTCCCTTCTCCAACCTCCCATTTCTTTTATTCCACTCTTTGGCTTTTCTCTTTATGCGCTCATAGCCGCTGCCTTTTCCCCCGTTCACAGCGTAAGCGCAGAACTTGAAGCGAATCCGATGGAACCGTTTTTGTCTTTCTCTCTCCCTCGTGGGCTCTTCTATTAATCCAACCTTTTGTACGAGCTATCGATCACTCCCTCATCGTGCTGGGGCTCCCTTTCCTCTGCAGCTTCAACGCAGGTTTAATAGTGTTTTAATTTTATGTGTGTATGTATCGAGAGGCGCGGTAGGAGCTCGATGTCGAGGATAAAAAAAAAACGCTTGCGCGAGCCTTGGCAACTCTTTTATTTCAAAACTTCACATTCTTTTTTACTTCTAAAATTTCAAGTTCTAGGTTTAATATTTACTTCGATGTCCAGTTCGTTGACTGGGAATCAGCTTCTATGGTGTTCTTCGTTTTAAATAAAATTTCGTATTAATTCATTGAAATTCTTATTTTTTTTTTTTCAAATATTGATTAACCGCAAAGAGAGTAGTCCGAACTCACAACGGTCCCTGTCCACACTGGACTCGGAGTAATCAATAGTGAATGGAGGGCTTGTGATTCTCTCAGGTAAAACCCCATGCTGGGCAATCGAAACACTGCACTTCTTGTTCACGACCATGGAAGGTATTTGCAGAGCAAGTATTAATTATATGTAATTACTGGCGCAGTGAGGTGGGGCTGGACTTCAAAGGGTGCTCAGGAAACCGCTAGGATGAAATAACAAAAAAAGCTCTCCGGACCGTTTGCACAGCAGGAAGAATGAGTTGGGAAAAAATGTCTGCAAATTGTGCATTCGGCATTCACTCGCTCTCAGCTAATTTTCTTCCGTTTGCGGTTGAAGTATCGGTAGGATTTGACGTTTTTCATTTCGGTGGCAACTTACTTTTACGTCTTGAGCAATCGCTTCCTGGGCCGATCGGACAATAACGGAGAGGGACTGAAGTCGTCAAAGAAAGAAGCTTACGTGTGCTCTCTGCAACAGATCCAAAGCTCCCGAGGGTGAACTCGTTTTCTGCTTCTCCTTATACCACATCCGCATCTCTCTCTTTCTCTTTCTCTCTCTCTCTCTTGATTCTTTCATTCGTTCCTTGTTGAATCTTGAGCTCAGCCAGAATGCCATCGTGTCATCGGTATAACAAGAGTAAGAGAAAGCCGAATGGAGAAGGGAGACAGCGCTCTGGACGCAGCTTCTCTTCATCGAAATAAAATGAGTTTCGCAAAACATTGAAATGCATAGGAGTGCTGAGAGCGCATTTACCGCGTTGCATAGATAAGTAGCAAAGTCTCACTCTCTCCGGCTCTTGCTATCCCTTCATTTCGTTCGATTTTTGCCTTTCATCTGTCTTTTATTCAACGTGTGGCAAAAATATATCTGTATAATATACAAATGCATATGCCAATGCACGGCTATACCCGAGTATTAAGCCTGTTGCGCACAAACACATCCCGCAGCGACCATCAAGAGATTGCAAGGTACTCGAGTTACTCTCGACGTTCAAGCAGGCGTTCACAATTGAGTAGGAACACACCATTACGTCTTGTCCCGCATGCAGTCGCGTTTAACCCTCCATGAATATACATACACGCGACTTTTATCTTATACATGCACTGATGTACACATAATATCACAAAAATATATCGCAGTTTATGCAAAGGTATGTGTATACAACGTCGAGAAATACCCACGCGTGATTGTTAACATCCGCGTAAACGGGCCTTTATTCGCCCTATCGGGTCTTCGACTGGACCGAGGAGATGCTGCTTCCTAGATCCTTGTTGCTCCATTTCTCTCTTACTTTTATTTCCCCTTTCTAAAACAGAGCCTGCGGAACATCCTGGTAGTTGACTCCCCATGTAACGACTTCCTTGCCTAAAATGGACAATAGTTTTCAGGATATTCTACGAGATGTTGCGTAAGAGTATCCGTAGTAATGATCCGCACCAGGAATGAATTGATATTACAGCCCTTTTCGTTAACTCTCGCTCAGCCCATTCATCCGACGGTGCTCCGAGTTTCGGAGATGAAATTAATAGCGCACGGTTTTGAATAATGGATGAAATCTCAGTGGAGAATATACGCATGATTCATTGGGGCTCATATCCACTCTGTTTTTTCAAGGGGCTCGTAATAAGTGAGGCCCTCCCCGCCATCCCCGTTCGATTTAATAGTAATTTAAACGGGGATTTGTGGACAGTATATTGCGGGCAAGTTGTATACGTGTTACGTGTTACAGAGATTCGAAGGATTTGTTTTAAGAGTACCAGGCCGACTTTACGTGGAGGGATAAAGCGCGAGTTTCGGGACACGTGCATTCGAGCGATGCTCGCACCCCCCGCCGAGTCTCAGAGATGGCGGACTAGAAGGAAGTACTCGACTTCACAGGGGGCTGCTCATTCTCCCAGGAACAAAATCAGTGTGTGAGAAGAACAAAATTCGAGTTTGGAGTATTGAATGGTGGGCTGTGCGAAACTTCGGAAGTCCCTTATTTCGAGTTCGCGTGAACGACTTTCGATCTCGGATTTGAATCCAATCAACCCGCCCCTTTCGTTCATCGCACTCGAAGCCATGACGTATACATGAGCTCCGAATCGGCATGCTGGCACCGGCTCGACGCGTTTTTTCAACGCGCGTGCATTAAGCCGGCCATATGGGACTTGATTTTCCTCGTTTATCGAGTCCTTCGCCTCTGACTATTTTTTCATTTCCCTTTGGCCCCCACGCGCCGTGTCAATCAATTGCTCGCTCATTCGAAAGCGATGTTGAGGCCCAGACCTGTCGCGTATATCTTTTGACGCGGATACGTGGAAAATTAACAACTTTCGGTGGGGAAAATACGTCAAGATGAAAATGAAAATTTGATTTTCTTTGATAGAAATTTCATTAAATTTCAATATTTTTCGACCGTTGTGTTTGCTGCAAGGGTTGAAAAGCCACCCCTGCTGTATGTCTATTTTATTATTGTGGAGTGAAAATCACGAAAAACATTCAGTTGATTAATTTTTCAAAGCATCAATGAGAGTAAACTTGTAGCTCAATGCACTGCCGTTCGCTACTGCGCATATTGCACCGACGATTCGTACCCTGATTAACCGGATGTCGAACTTACGTGACTATAAAACGGCAATAGAATATTCAGAGAAAAACATTACATGAATGGTATCGAAATACCAAGAATGAAAGGCCGCTGAAGAATAAACTTATTTTCGTTGGCAGTGGATAAACCTTAGAAAAACCCGAATAAATCGACCTCGGTCGTGAGAAGAGGATATTTCCAATTTTTATATCGTACACCCACTTTCTTTTCCCCCCGTATTATATGTCCATTTAAGAGCAAATACTAATAAAACACGAGTGTAAAAAAAGGTGTACATACGCACGTAGAATCGAAGAAGGAATTTAATGAATATAAAAAGTGTAAGATAAAAGTGGAAGAAAAAAACGTTGAAAGCGCATGCATGCGCGTGGGCTGAGAGGATCCAATTCGAGCTGACGATATCGCGTTTCCGGAAGTCTTGCCCCGCTCGTCGAGTACAGACGAGAACGCAGAATAAGTGGAATGAAAAGAGAGCAAGAAGCAGTGGGGGGTAGGGATATATGCGATGCAGGCAAGCTTGGTAATGCGATCAATTTATTTATTAAAACGTCCCAAGCTTTTGTCGGACGTAGTGGTTCCCACGGGAAATACGAGTCGGTTAAAAGTACATAGGGCACGATGTACAGAGAAATCTTTGGTATGGGGAGAGAATGAGGATGTAGAAAGAGTAAAAAACGGTAGGGAGAGAATAAGAGAAAGGGAGACGAAGGGTTAAATGTATGGGGCTCCCTCTACGCTCGTTTCGTATCACTCCCGACATAACGTCCTCACGTGGTGTTTATAGGTACAACGTCTACCGGGTGTTCAACGCTTTCCGCTGTTCTCATAGTTTTTTCAACTAGAGCATGAGAATCGTCAGAGGAATTGAGAGGAAGCGCGACAATTCTAAAGCCGAGAGGTGTCAGCTATAGAGACACCGCAGTGTCTGCGTGTTAGACTGAAAGATTACCGCTTTCAATGGAATATCCTATTTGAATAAAGTGCTACCTATTCTTAAGAAATCTACTCGATCCATCCCTTCGTCTTGTTTCATCGTTAAGGAAGACATTCACACCCACAGATAGAGATCCTCTTCCTCATCTTTGCCACGTCCTCCCGCCCGAATGTTCCTTCGTCTTGCACTTTGCAAAGCTCCGGTGAGAAATAAAAAACGAATAATGAAAAATGGTCTTTTCTCCTTGCGTAATGTTTCCTCTTTCGACGGCTGTCTCGGTCCGGATGCTTTCCCACAGCCTCTTTGTTTTCCTTGAAATTCTTCGTGTTTCATGTCGTTCGTCCTTCGGGACGACACAAGAGCAGGGAACTTCGTAACTCGACGAAAGGCCTCGGCGACCTGATACACTCCTTCGTCCTCCCGCGCCGCTCTCCCTCTTTCCCTTCCTTTGGCCTTCTCTCCACGGGTCTCGGGACAGGGCTTCGCCATTAGCACAATCTAATCGACGGGGCTCCCTTAATGACAGGTTCATGCTATATTCCTTTCCGTTATTCTCCTTCTTCTTATTCTTTTATGCACCACCAAACCCGCTCGTAACCTCTCATGAAGAAGCCATCAACCAAAGCAAAGGTGAAATGCACCTGCGGTGCTTTCTTAACGTATCAACCGAAAGAACAAAACATTTGAATGACGGGAGTCGGAGAAACGATGAGATAAAAAAGCAGTTAAAACCACGAGAAAATACAGAGAAATAACGATGAACAAGCGGAATGAGGATCTTACGGATTCTGATGTAAAATTTTACTTCTATTTTGGAAAAATACGAGGAAGGGCGAACCACGATATTATGTCAGAAAAAAAACGACTCGATGGATGCTTGACCAGCTATAGCGCGCACCTGTATTCCTGAAAGAACGTTGGACTCTCGCATCGCTAATTCTTGAACCTTACGATCTTTCAGCTCCCATTTTTATCTCTTTTCCTTTGTGTAGGTTTGAACATTTTTCTGGGTACTTGTCTCGAGGAAAAGCAGAAAACGAAAAGTCCGAGGCACGAAAGAGAACGTGGGATACCCCGACGGTGTGCCGGAACGGTCAGTCAAGCCTGCAATGGCGCTAGCATTGGAAACCCCACCAGCAACGACTCGGGAAGACTCGCGTCCTTTCAGCCCCAGCAGCGATGGTACGTTTGTATTGCGCTCGTGCGCCCTGTACCAAGGTCCACTGGGCCCATGGCGCTAACCTTCCTTCCTTTTTCTCCTTTTCTCAAGCTCCAAGATCTGCTTTGCGAATTTTCGCTCCATTTATGCGTTGTAAATATCATGTAGAAAAAAAACAGCGGAGATCGTCATGCTGCGACAATCACCATACTCGAAAAAGCACTTTGGTAAATCTTCCTTTGGCCTCTCCTCATCTTTTTGTCTCGTTCGTATTTTCTCTTTCTCTTTCCCTGGCCCTCACACTCAGTCTGCTGCAACTTTCCAATCTACGAAAATTCAACGGAAAAGCGAAATGTATTTCACAAGAGTCCTTTTTTTCTGTGCTCTTGAGAGACGGGGAAAAATCGTTCCGCCTTGGAGGAACGAGCACCTCGGAATTTTTCTACATCCGGAAGAGGATGCCACAAAGTAATGTCTACTGTCTCAAGAGTGCACTTGAATGCATATTCTCGTTTCTCGATGCTGTATACGCCGCCTCGTCATCCTTGTGCCGTGTTTTTCTTGTTAAATTTTTCACAACATTCGTCGGATACATTCGTCCTGGATAATTTTCATGTTCGCAGTCGTTCATATTACTCTTCAGGGTTCGTTGAATTGTGATGTATTCAATATTTCGCGGAAAGTGATGTTTCGCGTAAACGGCGAGCCGAGTTCCATTGCGAAGATACGAAGTTACAAATCGTGACACACCAGGGAATTTTTTCTTTCCTTCAAGAGCAGCTATATATACCTGACCGAGTATCTCAACTCAAATCGATTAATTTATGCTCGAGCCTTCCGAATTACAAATAAAAATGATTTCTTTTGTCACTGTTTTATAAACTTTTTATCATATCTCGCATATCAAACAGTACTTGTAACAAGCGCTTTTTGTGAAACGAGCCTTCGCTGAAGGTGGCCGAAGGAGGGCCGTTTTAAGGATCCGATATGGCGAGTTGGACAGCTATTAGGTAGTAAAGTGGGGGATAAAAGGGACGAGAGGGATATGAAAATTCTCTCGAAATTCATTTGGCTGTCGTGGCCGCACGAAGCTGCTCACGGAGTAGGCAGACATTTTAAGGGAGTAGATGAGGAAGAGAGGGAACTCTTTGGCTAGACGCTCGTGGAGAGCTTCAGGTATGCATATTATGCGGCATCAACACAGACGCCGAATACAAACAGAAACGCACACGCGTCCGAAATATGTGTAACCGAAAAAAGGAATAATTTTCTCTCTCTCTCTCTCTCTCTCTCTCTCGAGGATACGGATGCAATTTGTTGCACGATTCTTCCCGGAATATATCGCGAGGAGCTCTGTGATTATGGCTCAGAGGGGTCTCGCGGAAGAGGGAAGGGCGCTCTCTTTGAGGGCTGAATTTCACGGGGAAGGCGAGAAAAACAAGTTGAAAAAAGTCCACCGCGAAAACGGACGAGAAAAAGAGTGAGGATAACATTTTAAGGGAGAAACCTGGCGAATGAACGCATTAGAGTTCTCGTTTGTGAATTATAAACGAAGAATCTCGCGCCAAAGAGTAGAAGGATGAGGGTTGAGCATACGAAGATTGTAAAAAGTGTGTAAATGCGAAAAGATTGCGGAACGAATAAAAAAATGATGAAGGTAAAGCAGCGAGAAGAGAACGCACACACACACACACGCGCGAAAGATAGAGTGAGTTGTTAAACATAGTTGAGAGTATTATTCTCCTCTAGGCAAATGGGACCGCGTGGGGATATGCAATCTCTTGAAGATTGTGGAGAAGCCAAAATTGCTGGGTAACGCTGCAGGTTTTGCTGGACGCGCAGGGTACACGCGGACAAGAACCTGTATCCTCGGAGTTTGAGAACACAGGTCAAGTCTCTATGTATCTGGAAAGAAATCAGAGAAAAAGAGCGAAAGGTATGAAGTACAAAAACGTAGCATTACGTCCTAGCACAAGAGACTGTCTCGCGTTGCGTATATTCTTGTCCTGAGGTCACACTATAATCTTACCCTATCATTTTGTTCCGTCAGTGTTATAGTACAAAAATAAATCGTGCACTTACGCAAACTCGATTATGGATTATATCATCAATGAGTTTATTTATAACTCTGCAACCGGTTCGTAGTGACATTATTCCAACGCGGAGAGAAAAAAATAGTAAGAATTACTATGTCGCCATAATTTTAAGGCTTCTATATCACCCATTTTGGAGGTTTTTACCAAAAACGTTGTAATTTCTAAGTCGATTCTAAATAAAAACTTTTAAATGCGTATTTTTATGTGAGAAAGGTTTAAACTGTGCTATTTTTTTCTACGTAGTTCACCGAGGAAACATTATAAAATTTGTGTTGACTCGATGATGAACTGTAAAATAGAATTATTTATGCCATTTTGTTATGGTTAGTACTGTTTTCACAATCGAAATTTACAGTTGAACATAGTGAAATTTGAGGAGCTTGAACACAAATTTTTTATCTATTTTTGATCAATTGGCAGATCAGTTTTCATCGAGTTTTCGCTTCACCAAAAATTACTAACAGTTTTTATTAAAATTTTCTCTCTGTCAATGACATATGTCGAATTTTTGTAAAATCAAATATTCGTATGTGTGTCTGTATGTGGAGACTCCACCATGACAACACTGTCGAATTAGTTTTGTCGCCTGCAGCCACGGAAAATAACAAAGAATGGAGCAACAGAAAGCTAGAGTAAATAAAAAAGCATGCAAAATCGATTTTCTCAATAAAGATATTCCAAATTCAGTTAACTGCTCGTGGGCTAACCTTTGAAGATTGACAGCAAAGCAATCGAGGCTTCCAATGAGACTCGACTGCCAGTAATATATGCCATTCAATATCTTCATACCTGCGTTCATAAAAGTCAGATTCCCCTTCAACGGGAGGTCGTGGTGAGTATTTCACGAAACTCGTTGTAGTTGTCATAAACCTACATTTTTTATATTTTTATTGATATACGTACATTTATGTTTTCCCTCCTTTCCGGCAAGTTTTACGAGATGAGCCGCGAAGAAGGGTCCCTTTGAGGCTGTGCCATCTTCGTCTCACACCATTATACATTCTTGTACCGCGCGAGCGGGTGTATGTACGTTATAAATATGAAAAGGGGGTGTGCTCGTGATGCGTCATCAGTTGACAAGACGCTCCGTATATCATAATTCCTAGAGATACAAGCCTATTACCATTCAAATAGTTGAAAGCTTTCTCGCTCTTCCATGAAGACCATTTATCATATCCCCAACTAGTTCTTTTTTATCTATCCTTGTTTTTATTGTTCATTTGTTCCTTTGAATGATAAACGTAAATATATTTTCTCGATAATCGATTGATCGGGAAAGATGCCTTAACGATACGTTAGCATGTGTGATAATACGACCAGTTTGCCACTTCCGTACAAAAGCCCATCTACATCCATATGTTTGTGGAGGCGGTTCGTATATATGAGTCTATCGGAACCGGTAGGTACACAAGAACATTAATTTCACGACTTTCGAACTCTTGTTCTACTTGATTTTGAGTTCATCCGCTCGTAACTCGAATCCCTGCTTGATCTTTATGCTCTCAGGCTTCAAAGCTAAATACATGGATATGGATATATACATCTGGGTAGATTGACTCGAATATATGCTCGGACATTCTCTCAACGTTCGATCGAATTTACGATTGTACTGTGCGTGTACCCGATCCCGCCACGCACAAACTCGCGCTCGAGACGAAGGGATACTAAAGATTCGTCGTACAAAACTTATCGATTCCATTAGTCCAACCATTAGCGTTGTATCCCTTTACTATCTGTGTTCTTTTACGTTTCTTCGGGACTACGCACCACGGGAGGGATCAGGTAGGAAGAACCGGAAACAACGGAACAACCGTTTGGTAAATGTCTGAACAGTTTTTTTCCTGTTGTTTGTCGGTCGGACTTTTTAAGTTTAGGTTATTCGTGGGAGGTAGCCATGCGGTAGAGCATGGTCCAGTTCATTTTAGCTCACATGCTTATTTATTGGGAGATTTATTTTATTGCCATAGTTCAATATGCGTCGTACGTTTTTTTTTCTTTTTTTTATTATTAATTATTAGTTTTCTACAAAATACTTCGAATTTTTGAGGTACATCGATGGTGATGTAATTTTTAATTTTTTCCTTTGAAAAACTATGTGAAATCGTTCCGTATGCCCGTCATGAATACGAAACCGAGGAAAAACGCTGAGAATGTTGTGGCCGACACGAAGAATACTCGAAGGCTACGCGTCGAGTTTAAAGCTCGTGGTTTAATGTCGTGAACATATTTTTCACGTCGTCGCAACTGACTCTTCACCTCCAGTGGTCCCTTTTATCACGTTTTCACAGCACTTATTCATTATGTGCATGTATATAGAGGCTCGCACATACCTGAGCACTGTTGACCATCGGCTTTTTGGGACGCGGAGCGGATCCATTTCTTTTAGGATTTCTTGGTAAAGAGCTCCGAGAAGTTTTGAACGCCGCTCGCTTCAGGAGTTAAGAGGCTGCCGGATCGTTGTAAAACTCATTAATGGCATACCGAAGTTTACAGTTTTCGGATATTTCGACACACAGCCAATTATCGTCCGGTGAATCACGACATATTTGCTTTTTTCATATAAGTTTCTTCTCGCATGAAAATTACGACGAAAAGACGAAGAAATCAATCATCTTTCCTCCTCCGTTTTCCAACATTTGTCCTGGTACCCTGCGGAGATCGTGTCTCAACAGTCGATACAACCGACATTTGTCTTCAGCTAGAAAAACCTCGCGCCATTGCAGCATGGAGAATAGTTTTTTCTCTACTTCGTCTCACTTATTTTCTCATCCTTCTTTCTCTCTCTCTCTCTTCACCAAATTTCCACTCCTCCGAGACGCTCGCTTGAGGTCCCGTGACGAGCCATTGGACTAAACGTGATACAGAGAAAGAGAGAGGAGAAAAGAACCCACACCGTAACCAAACACGACCAACGTCGATTCTCCTCTCCAAAATTAATGGACTCCCCGCGTCGAGGGGCAAGAATATTTTCTATGGATGTACGCGGGCGTGCGCCCCTTCAATTTTTTCACTCTCATTTCTTTCTTTATGTAACCATTGTTATTATTCATTTGCCTTTTTCATTTTACATAAATCGTATAGGGAAAGCATTTTAGTACATTTTTCTTTACAATGATATTCTTCGAGGATGTTGGATGCTACGGATTGTTCGTGGGGGGCTTATCGGCCGGAGAGGATCATCCAATCCGTGAATAGCCGGTATCCGCGTCAAAATTCTTACTCATTTCTCAGCTTCTCGTACCGTTTTTTCTCCTCTTTTGTTTTATATTCCACTCACGATTAAGGAAAAAACTTTAACATCGGTATTCGAATCGGTATTTTTACCGAATTCATTCAGACCTCCGTGAATAAGATTCAGACAATGTTAAAGTTACGAGAGTACGTTTCGAGATTGTGATCGAAAAGTTTCATGATTTATTGACGCTGACAGATACGAGCCGTTTTGGAGGATGATATATTCAAATATTTGTACGAACGTATTTCATCGTTATTTCTGTGGTTTCTTTAGGCTCTTTTCTCAAGTTTCAATTTATTTAGAAATTAGTAAATATATTTGTACGCATGTCTTTCAGTACGCGAGTTTTCATAGAAGAAGAGGAAAAAATTCTTTCTCACGTTTCGTAATTGCATGCTTAGCGATGGCCATTTTTTATAAATATACGCATCTTCCGTCGTCGTCTGCTGGTTTCTACGTCTCTTTTCCTTCTCCTTTTTTTCTCTTCCCGTTGGAGGTCTCCGTCGAAAGATAATAGCTCCTAGCCTCAGGCCACCGTTCTACGAGCATATAAACGAACCGAATGATCTCTGCTCTGCGCTTGCAGGTTTTTCGACCACAACCGCCGTGGGCCACTTCGCCACAGTTTAAAATTCCTTTTTCAACACTTTTTTCTCCGATGTCAAGTTACTCATGAACGAGCACTCACACCAGCCAATCCGATAATAGAGCCTCCAAACCGTTTATCAAATTCGGATATTACCGTCATTCATGAGATCGAAAAAAAACGGTTATTCCTCTTGATGACCCACGCTGATGACGGAGCTCGGCGGTCTAATTTACCGTAATCGAGGGCCAATCAAAATTTTAGGACGAGACGTTTCGGGGTAACGGAGTCTTCGGATATTTTTCATTCACACGTGAGAACCGGAGGAACGTAGATTTCAATTTTTTCAAATGAGTACACTGTTTTGCTTCAGGTAAGCGTAACAACGAAAACTTAAAAATGAAATCTTTATACGCGGGAAACTAAAAAAAAAAAATGACGTAACGCCATCCCCGAGGTGGTGGACATTGTATTTAAAGCAGCAAAATAAACTGCGAGTTTTCGATCCATTTGCTCCAGCGTTCGTTCCCTTGCCAAGCCAAACGACCAACAAGGATTTCCTTTTAGGTCGAAACATGCTCTTGAAAGCACCGAAATTATATCAACCGAAAACTTGTTCGGTGAGGATAAGAACTCGACCAAGGATCTTCTAATAATATTGCAATATTCGAAACGCACGTTCCTTCCTCAGAGTCGAGAGTCCGCTCAAATTCCTCAATATCGTTTCCTAATACCTAACGAATATTTCCATACCAAAGTAATACACACAAATCAAAGGAATAATATGAAAAATTGTGTCTACAATCGGCGATGGTCACTCGAGTGTGAAGGTAATTGAAATATTTTGTTTGTTCGCGAAGCCCCGTCTGCTTTAGCTCTCACTTCCATCTGTGAGCGCTCAAGAAAGGATATTCTGAGAAAACTTGTTCCGACATTCCATCCGGACGAAAATATGGAGGTAATTATCGTCAAAACGTCCTCGCTGGATGTTATTATCCCGATGGAAAATTTCGGAGCTCTCGACACATGTTTTGCTCGATAATAAAGCTACTCCTTGCATCGAGAGACTTTTTTCTCCTGCGAAGCATTATGTTTTGTTGGCATAGTTCATTGAGACGCGAGTATACGTGCGGGTGCATATCATTAAGGTTCGGAAGTCGAAATCGTTTACAACCGCCAGTGTCAAGAGGTCACAGAATTTAAACAGACGTTCGAGGGCCGTGGTCATTGAAGCGAAGGATATCGAAGGGCGCTCGAAAATATGAGCGAAGAAGTTCGATGCAGAGATCCGTTGTAGGTCTTCGGTATCCGAGCCGACACGTGGCCGAGAAAAGTCTTTTCCTGGGGAAAGGACTGGACGACACGTGTTCTGGAATAGAAGTATCGTCGATGCTTCGAACAGTTTCAGGCGGATAGAGCAAACGCCATGTTTAAGGGGGAATATCAGTGTGAAAAAAGAGCTTGGACGCAAGAGAGCTTCTGTATTTTGCATTTATATTTAAGTTACATCATTCAATTTTATCCTCTCAAAAATTTAAACGCGTTTTTCTCGAGAGCATGTTTTTTTACCCGGTTGACAGCAAACCCTGTGAAATTTTGTTCAATCGACTTTATTCAAAAAGGATTCTCTTCAGAAAACTTATCACTATCGTCGCATCGTAGAGTTTTTTTTTAAATTGTTGACTTTTTTTATTAATAAATTACTGCAAAATTTTTGTGTGAAATTCGATTTTTTTTTTTTAGTGGACGCCATTTCTATATTCTAAACACAATTTTCACTTTTCCTACGATGCTGCAATAGCTATACTATTATAATTTAATCATCTTTTTGAATTTTTGATTTCAGATGCTTTTTCAGACACACAAAATCTCAAATAATTTAATCAAACCGTATTTTCAAAAAAAAAATCCCAAAAAATATCTCATTTCTCAGCCTGTCAGGCTCACATTCTCCCTTAAGCGAAGCGACGAAACTGCCCTGAAGTTTAACGATTCTTTTCGAAAAAACTCAGGTTTCGACTGGGAAGACTTTCTTTCTCTCGTCAAAGTTAATTCTACATGCTTGTTTGATACACCTTCGGAGCAGGAGAGCAGGATATTAAGACTAAAGCACGTGATCAGGATTAGAGCAAAACATCAAACAAGCTTCGAAGCGAAGCGTGTGTTTTTCTGTTTGATGGAGTGAGTGTTATTCTTTTCACGTCTGGATAAATATTGTCCTACACGTTGCTGACATGCTCTCGAATCTCCGTCCGGAGTTCTCGAAGCACACCAGTCGATTATATAAAGTGTAGAATTTCAAGAGCATAAGGTGCGAAGTAGCTCTTGAACAGGAAAAGCGCATTCGTCACAAATCGAATAGTGCAATTCATTTTCCACTGCCCGGCGGGTTATATCGATCGGCATATTGTTTTCAGCACGTACAATATTTAAATTCGATTCTCCGGAATGGAATAATCGTAGGATCATTTCTAGCTATACACACACAATCGGTAGATTGTTGGCTTTATTTACCGCGTCCATGTATCGGATTAACCAAATAGTCTGCAGTGAATTCGATAGTTTGCTTTCGATCGATATTCTACATGGCAGGCTGCTAATTTATAGCGTGCTTCAATGAAATGAGGCACGCTATAAATTGGCTGGTATATCTATGTTTAGAACGTGAATTCGAAAGGGCGCAAGACTCGAGGTTTCCTCATTAAGCTCAACATTCTACGTCCTTCTGGAAAGGAATCGATTTGCGTATCAAATACCTATCGCACAACGTAGATCGGGATAACCGTACAGTGCGTTATTCGATTCTCGGTTGGCGGCTACGGAGCGGCGGGCGTGGTTTGCGAGTTAGTTCTCTCGAGCGAGCTCAACAGTCCGAGACGCATATATACGTACGTGTATACACCTTAGTATACATGTATACCGAAGAAAATTATCGGGAATTACGCGAATAACGGAGTTTCTCGTGTGTCCGAGACTTACACAATGTGCAACGTGTGCTATCGGCCCGATGACGTTGTACTCGACAGCCGATGGCCCGGATAAGTGTCCTCGCGAAAGATTCGATTGAAAATAAACCGCGAGATTTGGCTGTGGGAAAGACCGCGGACGTTTCAAAAGAGAGAACGGCTGGTCAGGGATGTTTTAAATCACACAACACATTCGATCGACGGTGGCCGACTTTTCTTCGGTTCAGGTCAAATAGCGTACGCGGTAAATTTTCGCTCGACAGTTTGTGCTGGTATTTTGTCGCAAAAATGTTTATTTCTTTGTTCCTTGATGCGGATGATCGTTAAATTTCGAGGTAACACCGTGAATAAAAATACCGAAAAGCGGCACCGATGCGGGATGAAATTTAACGTATTTATCTTCACATTTATTAGGCCGGCTGCACACGAGATTTCCCTGGATAAAAAAATTTCCTGCTGGATCGTATCGTTAAGCGGTGGAATATAATTGTGGGCAGGTGCGCAGAAAAGGGCTCGACTCCTCCAATATTTTTTCTCTAATAATCCTCGAATCACTGCTGGAAGATCGCCACGAGAGAAAGGGGCGGATTTTAAGATCACAATATGATGGATCAAGATAGAGCAAGTCAAGACCGTCGGGGCACATCGATCTTTTTCGAGGAGTCCGCAGCGAGAGGATGCACAGTCATGGAACTGGAGGAATCCGAAAAGTTGTGATCACAGGTACGAGACAGAGGGCTGGATCGCATGACCAGGCACCGGGGCAGGGCCCCCTGCTGCTTCGCAGCTCTTCCAGTGCCAAGAAGGGGGTCCGAGGTATGTACCCTCTGGTGAGAGCGAAAGAGCAAATAACATGGTCACTGAAATATGTTTCACAGAAAGAGAGAAATAAAGAGAAAGAAGCAGAGGAAAAATCTCGGTCATCCTTGATTGGCGGCGTGCTTAAAAAACCAGTAAACTACCCTTCTCCCTTCGGCACTCTTGTTCCACAGTTTGTCTCAGTCTGTTGCACATTCATTTCTCGTTGCTTTCGAACACTCACGTATTCCCATGTGCATGTTCTTGTTTCGCTGGATCTACGCTCGTGAACATAAAATTGTGCCACGTGTGTGAGGGTAATAGGCCCTTAACGCCTGACGTACGTCCAGCAGTGCTCAAAATGCTCTAAAAGAAAAGCTGTTTTTAGAAGAGATATAGCAACGGAAATGAATAAAAATTATTTTTACACGTTGTTTATTAGTATTTAAGTAAAAAAAATTATTTCATTTTTTTTCAAAAATTACAACATAAAAAATCACGTTTACCGAAGTACTTGAAAAAAAAGTTGCTCCACGGTCTGCATCATTTATTCCTGGAATGTTGATAGATCTGCAAAACCTGAAATAAAATCTTGTTAAATAAAGTTGTAGCCTGTCGAGCTGGATTTTTGAAATTCAAAGAACTTCGCAATTTACGACTCTTTCGAATATTAAAAAAAAACGTTAAAAAATATTAAAAAACCGTATGAGTTATCATGCAGGTTGTGCCAGAAAAAGTAGTTTTGAGAAAAACGCATTTAAAGTTTCAAGTGCTAGTAAGGCCCTCCCATTGGGCAGTGACGTTTTCTATAATAACTTTTGATCTATAGGAAATTTTTACAATCGACTTTCACAGAAATACGCATAAAACTATGGAGAATAGTAATCTGTAAAAAAAAAGATTTTTTGAAAATTGTGGACGTAAGCAAAGCCTTAAAGAGCTCGTTCAAAGTGTGTTAATGCATCGTAGCTTTAATTGCCTCCCTTGCAGGATGCACAGCTTCCATTTTTACTCTTTATTGCCTATCTTTACACATTTTTTTCACTTTCCAACTTAATACTAACCCACTTTCAATCACAATAACTTATTCTCGCACACTTCGGCAAGATTCCCTAGGATTTCGCTCTTATGCAAACCAAATGAAACGTGATCTAAGTGAATTGCCAAAGTATTTCTTAGTGCTCGTTTATTGAATAAAATGCCTGATATTTTTATTAAAATACGTAAGTATCTCTGAGCAGATTGTATGTCCCGAGAATAGCCAATAATGGGACGAAAATATTCGTACGTCGCTAAGAAAATACAGACGTCGAATCCGTCGAGCGGAACGATATTTCAATCCAGGCAATGGAAGCTGCATGCCCACGATTCTCTAAGGTCGTGGATTCCCGACCGTGAAATAGACGCATATCTGTATACATTATGCATACACACAGGAAGATAATAGAAGAGATATCAGGACGAAGCGATTCTACATAAATATTTTCCAATGATTTTCGTTTCGTCACAGCGGAAGAGGAGGTTCAATCTCTTCGCCTCGTTGGTCGTCGAGGCAAATATAAATTTGTGTTTTTACCAATCTCCCGAGTAAATTTACATGGATGCACAAAAAATAAGTAAAGCAGTGACTGGGGGAATATGGCGATAAAATCCACGTGCAGGGACCCTCTTCCCTGGACGTCATCCTCGGGGTATCTTCGTCGCTTCTTTTTCTTTCACTTTATCTAAATCCTAGCAAGTCCGACCCTCGTCCCGCGAGAACAGCTGCGGGCACTGAGCGAACTAATCTCAGATAGGATATTTTGTGTATATTTTTAAGAGCATTATCTTTCTCTAATTGGTCGGGATAGTTAAGGATAGATTTGTTTTCAACGCTTTCGTGGTAATTTCGTGAGAAATCTTCCATATCGAGGGGGCTAAGAAATAAGTGGTCTGATTTTGATCGCGCAGAAAATACGACGCTACTTTGAGTGAAGAACCAGCTTCTCGTGGGGTTATAAATAAAATCCAGCTTTTAGCTGAACAAGTTAGTGCGATTGTTTAAAATTCATTTCGATTCGCCATTTTGGTGGATTGAGGAACGAACTCAATTTCGCGTTTGTCTCATAAGCTTTCTCAAGGAAGTCTCGTATCTTGGAAAAGAACGTTGGCGTTCAGGGATTCATAAAACGAGCATCAATGTGTGCGTATACCTGTGGGAGGACATGTACGATCGATTTATTATCGATCGATATCAAATCCATCGAGGATTAATAGGTCCAAGGAGCTAAAGGTCCATTCGACACGTAAGCGTGACTCACGGAGTTGCCTCGATCATGAGAGCCCAGCGTGTGGTGCAAGCACTCCGAAAAACGCGGTCGCACGTAACTTATTATATTTCTATCGCTGCCGCGAGGAATTGCTGCTGAAAGAATTCGATTTTTATCGATGGAACTTATCGATGCACGAGCCAAAAATCGATCGCGACATTCATCACTATTAATCGCTTGATTATCATTTAAATCGATTAAATAAACGCAATCCAATTGATAAAATTGTATCAAGTTTCGTAATGCTAATAATAAAATTAATGATATCAAAAGTGACTTATCGCTTTACTCCATTATTCATGATGTAATTTAAACGTAAAAAAATTAAAATTAATATAGAATAATGCAGATAAAGTAATAAAATCATTTCTGTTTTCAATAATGCTTGTTTCGGCATCATAAATTAATCATAAGATTGTGCCAACGTTTGTCAGGAAATAGGAATTAATAAATTGGTATTTTCAGGAGAGAGATATCGATTGTTGGCCTCCGAATATTTGAACAATCGAGAGGGTTGCATCCGGGTTAACACCGGAAATCGTTGACCCTTCAGTAAAAGGGCTGAAATTTGTGTATAGTCATGGGAGCGTATCGCAAAGATTTATTCGTGCGATCCCTCGTGAGTTTTGGTGGTGCTTCATGACTTGTTATAGATAGCAAATAGCATGAGCTGGTCGTCGCATCGATGCGAAGAGCGCCGAGGCAATATTTGATTAGAGTTTTGCTAATTGTGACTCTCCCCGGCTGACATATTTCAGCGTGATTTCCTCTGCACACATTGTCCAAATGTACGGATATGGAAAGCCCTTTAAACAATATCAAATACATATCTCTATTATAATTATAAATCGTAAGGGCGTAAGCGCGTTATAATTGGAAACGGGCATTGTGCCGTGAATGGAAGGAGCGTTTGATTTGCGAGCAGTCGATACGTGTTTGACCTATTAGCAATTTTCGTCCCGGCGACGTCGCGCTTCGTTGCCACACAATTCTCCGTGAGACACGTATAAACATAATGCAAACAATAAACATATACATGCGTATGTCATACGGCAGGGAATACGTGGAAATGAACGATATTAAATTATTCTAGCTAAATCCACCCGCGGACATAAATTGACACCGAACAGTGGTCAGATACGAGAGGAAGGGTAGTTTTGAAGAGCGAGGGGTTGGCGTCGCGACGGCTACGTCGATTTTCCTTCCCTCGCGTTTTCAAACTTCTCCCCGTATACATATATGTATACCTACATATAAACGCGGATGAACACATATCGCGTGTACGCGCGCGACAGCACAGTCTCGACGCTCAGGATAGGGATGGAGGATAACTGTGAAACTGAATTCAGTTTCGATCTCACACAAACCCCCTTTTCAATGGCTCATCTTCTTCTCTCTCTCTCTCTTCCTCCCCCCCCCCTCCCCTTCCCCCGCCCTTTCACCCGTCGCTCTCTTGTTCCAACGTCGTTCAGTTAAATTCATGTTATTAATGGATTTGTTCGCGGTGCTTGCTCGACGCTCAATATTTATTCGTCCCACGAAGTGTACGCAACGTTTGCAGGCATATGGTAACGTTTTGACAAGTACCCAAATGAAAGATATATAACTAATGTGTATACCTGCATAGCTGGCCGTATACCCACTCGAGTGGGCCCTAGACACGTTTCGTTTGGATGTGTTGTATTTTTCGGCGGGCAGTCAGACGTGGAGGGCGGGAGGGTGGGGGTTTGTACAAGAAGACCATTGTCCATAAGAGCATGTATTTATATAAATACAAACCTCTTTCGTTATAGGTGAGAGGAGTGCGTGGTTTGGCGTTGTCCTAAAACACCCATCGCGACGGGTGGATGACTTCGACCCGGATTACCCTCGCCTCTTCCTCCTCTTCCTCCTGCTCCTTCTCTTCCCACACCCTCCTCTTCATGTACGAGAGAATCCACCCCCGAATTCACCTCCGGTAGCCCCTTCGTAAATAAATGGCTTGGGTATATTTGTTTGGCAAAGAGAAGAAAAAAAATGAAATTTATGCACGACGACCAAATAAACGAGGTCGCGCTCCGCACAATGCTGCGCTCGGATACCTACCCGAGTTATACTTTAATTCTTTCTATATATATATGTTCATCTATTATACCGAATGTATACACTACAGCTAAATATATACATATACGCCTGAAGCCCCCTCGCAACTGAAAAAAATCTGTACAGATATATCTATAACACCAGCTTTACACTCCCTTTTGGAAAAATACCCTCTCGCTATTCGCAATCCCCCGGCCAGCCTACTTTTCACTTTTTCACTTTATTGTTATTCCCACCTTTTCTCCCTCTCGCCTCGCGACCAGCACCCTGACTTTTCAGTTCTTTTTCAATCTCTTCACCTTTACCGGTGAATCGATTTTTTCGTGTCCCACCAAGCTTTTTTCCTCGCTCTTGAAAGTAGCAGTTCCAAATTGAGCCTTCGCGTCGAGCGTGCACGAAAATACTGACTGCTGAGTGAAGCTCGCCTCGGAATAGGGTTGAAATGAAATATTTCCTGTCACCCCTCCCCCTCGAAATGATCCTCCGCTCATCACGAATATTAGCGGTTTCAGGAATGGAGCATATTTTTAACCACAATGTATCTCGTGATGTTTTTTTTTTTATAATTTCATCGTAGTGTTCCACCCCGCATTTTCAACGAAACTCACGTTATGTTCTCATTGCTTGTATAATTATTTTTTTTCGCAATAGTAGTAGACGAAAACATGAGTTTAATTCGTCAACGCCAATTAGTAAAATTGATGCTGTTGTTAGCCCCGAAGCCAGTGAATTCAACCAAGTTTTAGCGACGCCAACCGATGGCTCCAGATTTTCATGAAAATTTTTATCGAGAAATTTGATTTTTTTCAAACTTAAACAATCGAGTGCTATAGCGAAAAACAATAATGATCAATTTTTTTATACGAGTTTATCGAGAGTAATATGAGCTGTACCAGTGTCTAGAAACAAAAATAAAAAAACGAAGTAAACATTCGCTCAACTCATTCGGCTCCGGAAATTATTTTTGGCCATGTTTTTATTATATCTCCAGAAAAAATAATTTTTCGACGTTACAGCTTGATTGCGTTCATTTGCAGTTTGAAAAAACAAACGGAGCCTGAAAATCGTCGTGTTCAAGAGTGTGCCAGGTGCGCTGGTGCATTCGAAGCGTTTCGTTTTGTAATAAAACTAGCCTTGTTTTTATCAGCGTAAATATACTTTTACGATATCGTACAAACATTGAAACAGAAATGATTTTATGAATACTCGTTGTCATTTATTAAGGGGGCTGCCCCGTGTGGCAGCCGGATTTTGTGGGGCTTTTTCGCGATTTTTTTGCGGCGAGAAAAAAACACAGACTTTTGAAATTTGAAGGATTCATTTATTGGTATTTAAACTCAATGATAGAAATTTTTAACTCTGATATCTCGGGTAGATTCGGTGTAAAATTAATCCACCGAAACCCATGTGTTTGTCCGTGGTCTCCACGATTCCGGGGATTGGTGTTAATCCGAGATGAAAAAAACCAAAGGGCGTTTTGATTGGTGTAAAGCTGTCGCTATCAGAACTAAAATCATACAGAAATTTTAAAAATTGAGGAATTTTCACGTTTTTAAAGATCTTTGAAAATTGAAATTTTGTGTTCAAGTTTTGATCGTCATCGATTGAACTACGTTCCACCGAGGTATTTGGAGGGAAACAGCGGTATTTCTGTAACCCGTATAAAGGTTGAAGGATCGAAAACTGAATACTCGTCACGCCTAATAATTTCCATTCGCTTATGGTTTTACGCTGGATCTCGATGTAGTGGTTTGAATATCTCTCACAATACAACATCAGTATGCTGATTCGAGACTGCATATATTTGCCACCCTCTTACGAGGTGCTGTATTTCTACTATCTCTTCGGGGTTTTGGATTCGAGGCTACGATACAGCGGAGCCACTCAAGATTTCAAATATTCAAGAGAACCGCCCACTATGGAGTTTCGTCGTGGCGTCTCTCTTGCTCCCATTCTCGGGTCGAATATTCCAGCTAAGCAAGAGCAAGCCCAGCATCTCCGAAGCACACAGTGAGCTGATTCGTATGTAGGAACGTGCTGTGGTGGGACTTGGCGTATTTGAGCCCCTCGCTGTTCTCTAAATATAGCCTCGATTTTGTGGATTCCACGAAGCGTTTATTAATTAAGCGAGCCAAAATAAAAAGTGTACGGATGTACTTGAGCCAATAGAAATCGGCAATCAACTGTGATTCATTGAAGTAGAAGGGTTCTGAAGCTCTATTTAAGAATGAATGGTACAAAAAAAAGATAACACGGAAAATAAGCCCCTCAAAAGCTCTGCTCGATTTTCCTTCATTCGGTAGTCGCGTAACGGCCCTCACCTTTCCATAGAAATAAGCCGATTCGATTAGTCTGCATTCCGCAAATATGAAATCCTCATGAAATCCTCGTTTATGGAATTCCGACCTCCAATGCTTTGTAACTCGAAATAACTTTAAAGAGGGAGTTTAACGGTGGACCAAATTTGTGCCGATTCTCCGAGGAAGGCACACGTGGAAGAATCGGTAAGCCCTCCATGCGTAATACAAATACAGATTCTCTCTGCACGCAGCCAGCCTCTCTGGCTCGTCCCACCATACGAACTTGGCTCTTCTCGCTTCTACAGTTTCGCCTCCTCCACATTGCTCCCTCCTGTTCTCCCTTTTTCTTCTCTCTCACTCTCGCTCCGCTGTTCCTGTCCCTATCGTCCCTTCTCATTCCCCGATTTTGCTGTATAGTATTACCGCCGTTCCCTCCGCTGCTACCGCTATATCACCGCCGCCACTACTACCACCATTACCTTCCACCGTGTTCTCTCTCGCTCTCCCACCGTCTGCGATACCGGCACTGCGATCAGCAGCGCCTCTACCCCGGCGCCCAACAGCAGCCACCAAGCTTTCCCAACGTTTTCAGCCTCGAGTCAGTTGGCCGACATGAGCCGCGCGCGACTCAACGCTCTATGACGACAGGGTTGATGATATTCAAAAAATCCGTTTACTTCGCGCCAATAAATAAACAATCGGATTCATGAGTTTTGTTTTATTGGAATGAGATATTAAAATTTTTCATCGATTACACATCGGAGTGAGCATTTCAACGAGACCAATATCGGCTCCATTTTTATAGTGGACAATTCAAGTTTAAAGGACTTAAGTGAAGCAGTTCACCGTCGTTATCTTATCTCGAAACAACACAGATCGTCACGTGCATTTATAAAACTTCAACATCAATTTGACTGGATCATTGAACTTTAACTAATGCTTAGTAAATCATTATTTTTCGGGGCGACAGAATTTTGCTTTTGTTCTCGAGTCAAATGATTCGACTTCAATTTTATACTGATCATTACTCCTGCAATAAGGGATCGTGTGGAACGATCGACTTTTTATCGATACCTGCCGAGTGTTTATTTACTCTGGGAATCTCATAGTGATCGAGTTGAGCCGGTTTTTTATTGAGAAACCAATCGAGCGTGCTTAATAATAATCATAAAATAACAACAATCTTGAAATCACGCTGTTTTTGCTTCGGCAGTGCGAACAAACTGAAAGTGCGATAAAAACGCGGAGTGAGTGATCCGTGGTGGATAAAGTGGCGTGAAATAAGATTTAAATGGATATCGCAAGCGTCCGATGAATTTTCCGAGTAAGTTTTACATCCTTCGATAGTGGCACTTCCTTTTCCTCGATTAATTCATGACCGTACTTGAGCGTTTTATTACGTGATTTTTTCTTTTTTTAATAAAAAACTTCGGACATTCACGCGGCAATCGTTTGTTGACAGCAACTCGTCCCCGTCGACAATAAAAAGCGGAATAGCGAATGAAAAACTTTCGCTGCTGCTCGTTAGCATACGCAAGAAATTCTTGCATGATTTTGGCAATAAAAACGTACGTATGCGTGTACGGAGCCTCTGATATCTCGATAAAACGAAGGGAAGGATACGAAAGAGAGAAAGAATCTGTCAAGTGTTTGCCACGAAGACGTAAATTATTCGGTTTTCGAAATGATGCTCGAATAACGAGCCTTCACAAGACGAATTCCATGTTTTCGTGTGTATTTTTCGATCCGTAAACCGCCTGATTGAATAAATTGTAAATTATTCACGGATCGTTTAGCGTTAAAACGTTCGTTTTCTCTCCGTACAACGCTGGATCAACAGTGGGATCGTTTAGTTTATAACTTGACATTATTTTCGCTTGGTGCATTTCTATGGATTATTAAATTCAATGCTTCAGAATCGTGATGTAATGGTTTATCGAAAAAGCCAACGAACCGCATCTCTAATTACAAGGCTCACGAATCGTAACAGCAGACAACGAAATTTCACAGCTCAAAGACATCCACAACCTGAAATAATCTCAATAGAAAACTCATCATTCGAGAAATCGAAAAATAGAAAAAGTCAGTGAACATGTAACATTAATATGCATCATAATTCATCCGTCGCGGCGCATTCGAAACTGAAAAAGTTTTAAAACAAATTTCTCTTTCGATGCAAAAGCCAAATGGAAGGTTGTTATCCCTCGATTTTATGTTTTTCTATTTTTTTCACCGAATGCGCCGTGAAATTTTAAACGATGAACTTTGCATATTCTCTCGCTGACGAATAATTACCGAGCGTGTTAATGGAATATGTATAAATTATTCACCCATCATTTAGCCATCACACCGATTAATGAATGAGAATATTGACTCTTTTTCGTGGTTCCTCGGTGCTGGATTCGTGGCTGGTAAATCTAGCTTCGATGTCGCTGTACTACATTATACAGAATTTGCATGTTTTATGTGTTTACTTTTTATTCGGAGGCTAGTTTTTACTTCGCAGAATTACAAAAGAGATTTTATGAAATCCAGGACTCTCGCGAATGCGCAACGAATATTCGACGAAAAGATCGTAAATTTGGTGCGATTTAAATTATAATTATTCGAGAAATACTGGTGAAATACAAATAATTTATATTTGTGCGTATGGGAACAATCCCATCGATAATCCGTCGTGCACCGGTAACTCTCGCTCGAGCAGGCGTTTCGAGGGCCGGCTGGCACACTTCCGCGAGTTTTATCAACTTCGCGATATGTTTTCACCGTCGCAGGGCACTTTGCGAGCAGCGCATGTTTCACCGCGACAAATATTTCTCGTTCGAGCGCTCGATAATCTTCAACTTTTTGTCACTTCCAAAGAAAACTCAGCCGCGTGAGCCTCGGCCGGTTGAATATTCATTCTTATATTCACCAGAACGGATTTCCGTCGGATTGCTCCCTTTTAAAGGAGTAAATTCTCTTTGCCGTATCCGAAAAAGTAATCGTTCGAAACATTTTCAACCGTTCGGATCATTATTTTAGAATTTATAATAAGAATTCAGTACTTAATAAAAAATTCAGTCGCAATAATAGTAAAACGGAACGGTGCGCCGAGATTAACATTTTTTTCATCGACCAAAACCCATTTGGGCGGATAAAATATGTGTATTTTCCTTTTCGTTTGCACATACCAAACGATCGAATTGATCTAGGGAAATTGCGGTCGAGTCCGCTATTTTTTCTCAAACCCAAACGGATTTTGTTCAACGAGAAAAAAATATTTCTCAAGGTGTGCATATCAACTTGGTGAATATAAAATCCGAACGTAATGTGCAATTAAATGGTTTGACTGAACGGAAAAGGGATATTAGTGGTAAGAACAAATGTAGCGATTGATATAAATGCCCGAGGAGAAAGAGGTTTGATAAGTAATATATGTAATTATGAGAAATGAGTGTTTGCCACAGGGGCGGTAGATGCTCGGGACATGGAAAATTTCTTAACTACCGATAGGAAAACCAGCACCGTTGTAGATTCGTCGAGAGATCTAACGATCGTTAAAACTCCCCTCAGTGTGCACATAAACACGAAGAGAGTTTGCGATATATATAATAATCACCTTTCGCATTTTCATCGGGCGGGCGTCCCACCATTTAATTCTAATTAAACAGCCGTTCCGTTCCGCGTTCTTGACGCCAGGCCGGTTTTCCGACATCCGCTCTTCCAATTCTCTCATCGTCCGACGACGAGTATGATGTATACGTGTATACGAATGTTACACGTGCGCGTTTATATCTGAAAACATACGTCGATATATAGCTATACGAATGTATAAATTCAGTGGCGATTCGCCACGCTAACTTCGTTCGAGGGAAGGGCGAGCAAGCAAGAAAGATGAGATACGTACGATTGAGAAAGAGAGAGATGAAAATAGAGCAAGAGTTTCGTTCATATGTATGTAGAAGAGTGGAGGAAAACCGGTGCGAGCGTGCCGAACAGGAAGTTGCGCCGTACGTGACGGGGGTAACAATATATCGACGTATGAAAAAAAAGGAACTCATCAGTGTGTCTCTCTCCCCTTGCGGGTGAGCTGCACAACTGTGGCAAAGACATCACGCTCCGCGTTTTTTCTCGTCTTCTTAGCACTGATCTCCTCAGCTCGAAGCTCTTTATATATTCTTTAATAGACTTTACAACCGCTCCCGAGTGTGAAAAAACTCGAGAGATAAGATGGACCGAGAATTAGGGTGCATGGCTGTACGTGCACGTAAAGAATTAGGGAATTTGATAAAAATAGATTTTTAAACTGTATTTGACTAGAAAAATGGGTCGGATTTTTAGTGGAGGCCGCGATGAATAAACACGTTTATTAAGGAATTCGGATATTCAGGCGTTCGTCGGTCGCTCTGGACAAAGACTTTGTACCCAGGGACATTAAAGCGTGCACAAAATTAGTTGTCGGCCATATGTTGTCCAGCACCAGATGAGTCGGTATTTCGAAGCCCATCGTGTCGTTTGGAAGAAACGTCTTCTCGAAATTCGTTTCGAATAGGACCTCCTTCGTCGTATCTCGCCAAAGCGATCTAACGCTAACGCGCCACTTATCGTGACAGGATCTCCGCTCGGTTGAGCATCAGATGGGGAAAACGCACGCGCAAACACACGGGGACATGAACATGTGAGAAGAAATTACCGGTGGAAGTCGAAGAAGAGGCTGTGAGAGGAATATGGAATCGATTCTTCGATACTCTCGCACATCGGAGCACACACACGCCCGAACATACGTTCGTCTATGTATTCGAGTGTGTACAAAGATTACACATTGGACGCAAGGTTTTGAGGCTGACCGGGTTTCTACCGTGGCACCTGGCACGCGCAAGGTTTCAGCATCTGCGTCCGACCTTCAAGTTCCTCGAAGGTACATCCGTTGTTCCCGACAGTGAAGAATGTTCTCAGGAAAATTTTTCTTCTCCAGTTCCCCTCGTTTTCATGCACACAATTCCGTGGGACGAGGTGCTTCGATAATTTTGCACTACATTCGTATCCTCGTCGTATCAAACGCACCGCGCGGCGGCTAACACTTTGACTCCATTATGCAGACGTATGTGATTTTCCTAAGAACTTTATTCTACCTGTGGAGTTGCAGCAGTGGGGCGCAGCGAACAATGAAACGCACTTTCGTGCCGAGGGGCACCAAGGAAAAAAGACGAATGCTCAATGACAGAAAACGACGAATTGGTGATTCAGGAAAAGACGTCTATATACATTGAAACGAAGCCCGAAAGAGGAGGGTGTTGAGTCTCTATTAGGAGAACCTGGTCTATACACCCCACGGATATCGTTTATCGATATCTTTCTTTACAGTTGTAACAACGGCGAAAATTGTACTCCGAAAAACCGCACGCGAGTAGCGGGAATGGAAAACTTGCGGTTCAACTGAACAATCGAAAATTTTCAATCGATGCAATTCACGTTCTCGGGGCTTTCTGCGAAAGCGTCCCACGGACACAATGCAAAGAAGAATATCGATTCGTGCCACAAGTGCCGACTCTTTCGACAATGAGACGCGCAACTCCTCGTTCCCCGTATATTTTCCCCGTCGGCGTACATGCTCGTGCGGAAGTGTGGGAAAAAAGGGAAGCAGACTGCTATCGTATATAGCGGGTGTCGATACGGAGGTGAAGGTAGAGAGGACTTCAACGGCGGACCGTGCTACGACGCAACGGCAGCACTTCTCGCCCTCATTCGCTCCTGACTCCCGACGAAATGATTTACGATTCAAGCTTATGGTAACTACGTTTCTGTTGCTCCCTCGGGGACGACGGGGATGGTTGAAGGTGCGTAGCTCCTAGTGTCACGAGTGCACAAGCTTTCCTACCTGACCCTCCGTTTTCTCAAACTCGAGAAGCCTCGGCTATATATGTTGATGCGTTGAAGCGCAAACGTGTATTTGTAGCGACAATGCGAAGTTATATGAGACGCCATCTCCCCACGTAAGAGAGGGTGGAATAGACCCGTTGATCAAGACATACGTGCGAGTGTCTTTTTTGTAGAAAATTTGATATTGACATTTAAGTATGAAATTTTGGTTGATTGGATCATATCCGAACGAAATAAAATCACGTGACGTGAAAAAGTTTGCTTTTGTATCCAGGAGAACGTTTGAGCGATATTTTTGAAAATCAGTCATGACAATTTTTATTTTATAATAAAATCATGACGCTGAAGTTTGCAACGTAGGTGGAAATGATGTGAAAAAACTCTCCGACAACTCCAGTAATTCTCCGATTCTGTTACCTGACTTATTTGCATTTCGTAGTTTTTCAGTCTCCATCCATGATTCGTGAATTAAAAAATTGGCGAATTACAAATGTTATTTTCGTTTATTTCGTTGGACTCCAACGTTGTATAAAACAATACAAATATGAATATTATTTTGATTCATTTTAACTATCAAACTAGCTCACAAAAAAGTCGAAAATTATTCGAAAATGAATATGGGTCCTGCTGTTCCATATAAATCTGTGTTCCCTACTAGTACAAAAAACTTGATTGTTATTTATAACTCGAGTAAGAACCCCACTTTTGTCCCAGAGTATTTTTGAATGTATCAAAATTAATTGAAATTCCTATGAAAATGAGTATCATTGGTATAACTATCAGAAAAGCAAACTTTGTATGAAACGAGGGTATTTTTTCTTCGTTTTTGTGTATAGTTAACCAGGAAATCATGAAGTGAACTTTAGGACAACGAGCAAATATTTTTTTGTTAAGTTGTGTTTTCATTGACGGGGAGAAAGTGCTGGGAAAATGTTGTGAACCCACGATTCGGATTGTCAATATAAGCAATTTACGTTGTCGACATGACATGATTCTCAGGAATTCTATTAGATTTGAGACAGTTGTCAATCCACATCTGCGTCGCTTTTTATTTCATTTAAAAAATTCTCTTTTCTTTTCCATGATTGACTTGACGCGTAGAAATATTTGCAAATTTAGCTGGAGACCCTATACAGTTGAAAATATGTTTGCCCTCGTTCAACTATTCATGCTAGCCACAATTTTACTCTGATGCGATTTACGAACTTTGCTCAGCGACAGAGGAACCCACCTCCGTAGTGCGGTTCGTCATTTTATGCATATTCGGTGCTCCCGAGCGAATAAGCTAACGGAAAAAGTAATATCGGTAAGTTTATTTGATACGACGATATATCAGAGTCGATACGCCGGAGATGGACAAGTATAAAAGCCCATAATGCTTCTAGTACCGTTCCGCGTACGCCATCGGTATAAAGAAGAAAATTCATATGAAGAAATGAAGGCCACCGGGATAGAGCTCTCATTGGAATACAATTCCATTGCGGATGCGTGACTCCAGAGAGAAGTTCACTTCTGTGCTATAAATGTACGGAATAAAGCCCCGAGGCATATTGTATTCGTTTGAACGAAGACATGAAACTTGTAGTCAATATCTCGTGTATATTTTTTTCTTTTTCAAGAAGCCATGAGCAAGCTTCACGAGAGAGCATGAGGGTGCATTTGTGTAAGATGAAGTTCGATCTTTAATAGCTTGGCATGTGACTCGGGATAATAAAAATTCTTGTGAAAAAACTTTTGAATTTATTACAAACTCGTGATTTTATGAAAACGTAATATCATTCGTAGTTCTCGTACTTCGGTTTTTACCTTTTTCCATTTATGTAATGATTTTTGAAAACGAGAAAGACGAATAGGGCTTTGCAGTGCAAGGAAGATCTGACTTCCATATATCCATTTCTATGTATGCGATCCAGCATCGGGTGCGTCTTCCACTTTATAAGACGTAGTTACAGAGAGAAAAATGAGAAAATATGCAGAAGCTCGATGGCGTGTGTTCAAAGGATCTCACTTTGGAACACCTTTGAATATTGTGCGAATCTCGTGAAACTTGCAAATCCTTTTTTGCCTGACTCTCGGACAGACTACTTTTTCCATTCTCGCGATCTCGCCATCGACTTTACACATGTTTATTTACGGTACGATTTTTTACGACGAGTTAAAAAATTTTAGGTCGTTTTTATAGAAGTTCGAGGTATGCAATATGTACGGGATGGATGCATTTAATCGAGCTCTCAGGGTGGTCAATTTTTCTAAAATATGAAGTACTACTTTCGAAAACGATACTCATGAACAAATAAATTGTTTGTGTATACTTTTATTATGGCGTGCAGTTTACAGCTGGTTTGCATATTGGGTGAAATTGACGAGGTGCGCGAAACCAGGCCGGGTTTCTTCCCCTCTTTCTTCTCCATACAGCATAGCAACTCCATTAAAAGGCTCGAACGCGATTGCGAGTACTTCCACCCCCAACTCCTCTTGCTTTTACCGCTGTTCTTGGGCAGACCCTCCCTCCCTCTCTCTCGATATCGAGCCGTCAGGTCCCCCTCTGCCACCTCTTTTTCTTGATGTTCTTTTACGAATCCAATTTCACGACTGCTATTTGGTATCAGTGAATCTTGTTTCTCGGATATGTAAACATTACCGTGAGCAGAATCGTTTGCTCGTACCAGTTCACAGAACCGCACGAACCAAAAGTCCTGTCAAATATGAACGTGGTGGATATTCGAGCGACATGACGACTGTCTTTTATTTATTTCAGCATCGCGAGAGGCCTCCGATATATATTTTCATCGTACTTTTTGACGACGCGAATGAAATCGTCGTCCAGGAACGAGAGTAGTAGCGTCGAGATATTCGAGAGCCTTCTATTCGAAATTTGTCGTAGTTCCATGAACGATCGGTACTCGATGAACCTTTTGGAAATATGTCACTGATCAAAATGATAACGAGAAACTTATATTTTGCCTGATCAGTGGCAGCTGTCAGGGAAGAATGATGTTCCAACCGGTCGCTTCGAGTCTGGTCGAGGAGGTCGGAAAGCTGTTTTTTCATATGGAATTTCGAGCGAATACGTCATTTTTATCTGACATTTCAGAGAGTAGATATAACAATGTTGAGAATAGTTACGCACGAAAACTGCTGTATCGACGATCACTTAACACCCTGAATCAAAGTAGTAATTGAATTCCGGAGGGAGTTCGTTATTAATTACCCTGTTTAATAGAAAAACTTGGCTCTTGTACGTACGAGATCGTGAACGGATAAAATTGCCACCTGGTTGTTGTTGATATCCAATCAATTTATCACGGATAAAAGTGAATACGGGCTGATGGATGATGCCGAAAAAAAGAAGCGTTTTCATCTGATCGTTTCGAAAAGTAGCCATATGGGGCAACTTTTTTTCTGTTGGCGGATATCTCGAGGCATAATCTACCATTCTCATAGGAGTCGTGGACAAAGGTTTATCTATAATCGTTTCAACGTTCGTACCGCGTACGTGGAAGAACAGTGGATATTTTTTATCTAATCAATTTTGTTACGTTACATGAATGAAACATGGGATGTGTGCCACCCAAAACCTGCTGGAATTCAGCGACAACGACCCGCAGAGAATAAAACATAAGTTGTGCCTCACCGCCCGCGGAGCTAGGGCCCAAAATCAAAAACAGATAACCATAACTATATGTTAAAGTACGGAGATATAAAAAGAATGAATAACGCTTGAGATTGATGTCCTAGGAGAACAACACGTGGAGCATGCTTCGCTCATGTGGCACCGCCACCATTAAATTCGAGAGTTAGCCTTGCATCTTGGGAAAATCTCGTGTTTAGATCTTGCGGTAGCGATAAAAACTCACATTTCCCCCGTAGAGCAAACTCACGAGAATATTTATTCAGCGTTTATATGTATTTTATATATACGTGTTCACTCGTCCTTTTGAATATATATTCTTGACGAAGGAGAGACGCACCGCGCACCGATGGTGAGCCCGAGCCCGAAGGCCCAGGTCTCTGTCGTAACTACGTGTCGGACCAAGCCGATTTATTTTTAACATACAGCTTTCGATGTATTCGCATCTTCGTACATTTCTGGGATTGAGGATACAATTTTCTTTCGTTGCAATTTATTGGATCATGAGAACTCGGTTATAACACATTGGAATAGGAATTTTTGCTATCCAGGCTTATTAAGGTGTGAAAAAATATTCAGGAACAGGAAAAAATGTAAGTGTTGCAACTCCAAAATACTCAGCGGATTAGTCAACAGTGCGGAGCGCAACTTCTCGTATGAAATTTGAAAAAGGGATGATAAAAACAAAGTTTTTTTTGCCACGTGGACGACGAAAGGTTCGTCCAAAAATGGCGATACTTTGTGAACCAAGACTTGGCATGATACCTCACGAAAGACGAGCGAGCTTGTTAGGGGCGAGGGATGGAATAGATCCGCAAATTAATCGAGGCGTAAATTTGCGAAATCTGAGAAGAAGCGTGAAAAAAACGTAGCCGTAAATAATATCCACGGGTACTAGAAAGCGTACGGTTGGTCATAAATCGTTCTACAATCATCGGGCTATAATAAAAATTAGTCACTAGGAAATGCAGAGAAAAAAATGAATCCGCTGAAATAAGAATACGAGAGGTGACACTCACTGTCCTGTCATGAATCACGAAAATTGTGAGAGAAAAAAGCAGAACCTCACGGTTTTCTCATATATAGACGTCGAGATCGAGCAAGATGAAGGAATAGAACGTAATAATTTAACTCGGAGGAGCGTTTATTCCAGAGCCGAATGCGAGGGCGAGTTGACGCGTTTATTATTCGTACCGTAATCTTCTCGGATTACGTGTATTCTAGTCTATAGATACGCGTATACATCGGATGATATACAGCTCACAGAGAGTGCTACGAACGGTGGGTTATAAAAAAACCAAAAAGAATAAGAAAAAAGCGGTTGAATGAGTTGAAACACGAGAAGAAATGGAACCGCGAGGTTTCGGCAATGAGGATAAGATTCCGGTGGGCATTTCGGGAATAGAGAGATCTTTATGCTCAAAAGACTGTGAGGAATACGGGCGTGAAGGATCAAGGGAATGTCTTCGGAGCTGCGTGCTCCTTAAACCGGTAGCAAAAGCTTCTTCCTTCGTATTCACCCCGGCGAGAAGCGACAACAAAAGTTGCTTTCGCATCGCTTTTTACGAGAGCGGTTATGTTAACCCATTGAACCTGTTGTCACACGATATCCCGATCGTTCTGCCCGAGCCCTTTGAACCCTCAAACCATACATACGCGCGGCGAGGAGAAAAGAAAAGCGGAAAAAATGAAGGATAGTCGGCGAGAGCCAAGATTTCACTACCAAGTTTTGTTCTCCTCCGGACATTCTCCCTCATCTGCCACAGGAACGTGGCTCTCAGAAATAATGTTAGGCGCCACGGAATGTTAGATGTCGCCCGCGGTTCGTTTGAATCCACGACTTTTAGTTATCGGAATGAGCCTGGACCACGGGAGCTCCCCTGACTGCTTTTGTCATCGAGGAGAGGAGACCAATCGCCGCTTTTGTCGTTTAAACTTTCGTACACCCTGCGTATATGGGCGAGCGGGAAGCCAATCCCTCGCACGAATCCACGTAATATACATGAACGTGTTTGTGTGCACAGGGAGCGAGATAGCTGTGGGAGATAAAAAGAAGAAAGAGCCCATACTCGAGCGATTCGAAGAGCCCGGAGTCGCAGAGCTCTCGTGAAGCCATCGTCAAGCACCTTTTCGGCGTTTGGCTTTGCAGTTCATGAGATTTTTATAATAGCAAGTCGGGGGGAACGGTGGAACGAAAAAGGTCGAAGGGAGGTGAAGGTAACGTGCCACTCGGCGGTTCTTACCGCCACACTGCGTGGTGGCGGATTATGCGGTCATGCGTTTTTAGTCTGTGCATGGCCTTTCGGTGAGAGACTAGACTGTAAGGACGAGTATGAATGAGCGAAGACGAAAAGAATAGCTCTTGCGGGGATTTGTTGGAAAAAAGTGAAAAACATGTTGCTTCATTGCTGAAGAAAATTCTATGGTGCTCAAGCCAAGCTAATTCCCAAACATTTTCAATGCGATACAAATTCACACAAGCGAAAGTGAACTCTGATACGTTTCGCTCCGGGAGTTGATACAAGTTGATGAAAAATTCGGCATTGTGTCCAACATCTTCTTCCTCCTGGTATAGTATTCAAGACGAATCTTATTAGAATTCAAGCTGCGTTTTCACTATCCTATGCGAATCTTCCCTCGGAAGATATGTTTTCATTTATTTTTTGTTGAACGCATAAAGCTCTAGACGCAGCAAATTTATTTCCCCGAATTCCGGAGAGTTTCAGGGACCCGCACGGGTCCCTTAACTTTCGGACTCCTCACGGACGTTACCGCCAGTAACATAGTTAGCGTGTGCATCCGAGTAGAAGCCTTTTTCCCTCTTGAATTTTTCATCTCACCAACCGACAAGAAAAATAAGACACATTGTGCTCAAACTCGAGTCACCGAAGGATTCGAAGAGCAGCGCACGCCTTCTCAAACGTGCAATCATTATATTCACACACTTTTCGAATATTTATTAACCCCAAAGTTAAACAGAAAAACCACATTCGCTGCTTTCCCACGATGAAAAATGCGAAAAAAACGATAGTAAACACTCTTGAAAACTTTGAGTGACCGCCGCATACTCGTTGATACACTTATCCTCGCGGCGTCTCCGAATGCAATGGGAACCTGGCCTGTCCCTAAGTGTGTTTTCCTGGGCGCATGCCTCTTAACGTGTGTCATGCGTGGGACACAATGAGGTGGTCCATGTGTCGAGTGTTTTAAGCCTTTGAGTGGTTGATACCGGTTGAACGGTTTATAAATTGAGTCCTCGTTCTGGAGGATTACGCTTCGCCATTCACGCTTACCTTGCCTCGGCATATACTTATATGTCATCCCGTGGCATTGCTGCAGGGAGAACTATATAGCACACCGAGCCCTCGCACAACGAGACGCAGATTCTCGATTGTTGAAACGTGACTGGTGTGCGAGTGTTGTTTCTGTGTGTTGCGTGTGTGAAGGAAGGCGATGGAAAATCTGTGTTCGCTGACTGCGCGTGCCTCCATTACGGGATCCTTCGAGGATTATTCCACCTCGTGGCGTCGAGAATCGATCCTTCGGGGGCTCACAGTAGCACGATAGCAGTACAATTGGAATCGTCCTATTGGGAGCTCAAGTCTGTCGTGATATATAAACCTCTTCGTGTGTGTAAACCTCTGTTCATGTATTGCACAGTTGTGTATCTCGAGGAAATGGGGGTAATCGCTTTGTATTGATTGTCTTATCAAATTACATGCATTATTCGTAGCGACCCTACACACCAGATTACGTGTGTCGCTCGTTAAATCCGAGAACGTTATTTTTAATTGCAGGCTAATTGTTGTTGTTTCATCATATTTGTTGGTTGATGATATGACTGCGGCGTTATGCTCATACAGGATTGTCCAAATTTTATAGATTTTCGGGAGCGACTGTTTTTTATTGGGGTATTATTAAAAAATTCTTTGGATCTTTTCATTGGAGAAAATTGGTGAGCAATTTTTCCTTTCATTTTTTCAGATGCGTTAACTAATTCTTGTAGTTGAGGGAACCGCGATGTACACTGGTCCTTCAACTTTGGCTTATTTATCGCCGAACTGTATGTAAAGATCCGTTGACGTTTCGTGCTTAAATTCTTTTTCGTTACTTCTCGTCTCATGTTCTCGCTGGAAAAACGATATGATAAGACTCGACGCTTTAAAAATTGCCCGGATACGTGGACTCGTTATAAAAATCGATAAACAGGCCGCGACCTCTCTCATTCTTGAAGGAAAGCTGACCCGATGACGATGAGTGATGCACTTTATTGGAGGCTCCGACTCGAGAGATTTCAGACTAGGAGATGAAAATAAATAATCGAACATGCTGATAAAAACGATGACGAGTTAAAGCGATCGCTTGTTCAAATACACGCTCCCGCAGGCAACATTCTATTGGCGGTGATGCATCCTCAGTTGCATATCGTACAGAAAGCTTATATTGAATGAGAATTAAACTGAGATTTGGACTGCTCCATGAGACTACAAAACTCGAATGGTAATTCAACTGGCATAGTAAAGTATGTGGAAACGATCATTAAGGTATTCCTTTCACGAACCCAAATATTTTACAAATAACTGATTTTAAATTACAAAATTAAGTAAAAGGGCATGCGAATAAATTGGCGAAATTTCCAGTCAGGTTATCGAACATTTAATGAAGAATTAAAACTTTAAAAGTCGTAAAATTTATACGAGAGCTTATGGAGATTCCATCATCGCTATATTTATATTCAATAATTCATGTACTAAATAATCCTAAATTTCTGACACAAACTGTCTCACAGATAGAAAAAAATGTAAGAAATCCATACCGACGATAAAAAGAGGTTACCGAATGCTTAAAAAAAATATTAACGATAGAAGTTGGAAAAATGGCAGAAGCAGGAGCTTTTCCTATAAACGGCGACTTCTCAGAGGTTAGGAATCAGTCGAAATTTCGAGTACCCCAATTTGCGTCACCAGAAAATACGCTCATGCGAAAGGAATGCCTTAAAAAAAAAGAAACTTTCTTCTACCGGTTCTTATATGAAATTTAATAAACCATAAGAAACAATGGCGAAAAAACAATGTTTGCGTCTTAAAGTTGGAAGTTGCGAGTGTAGGAGCTGAAAATTTTGTCTCCTCTCGAAAATCGTCTCATCCAATGTTCGGTGATTCATACTTTTCTTGCTTCCTGTTTCCATAAATTCATCAGAAGACTTGTCAACGAATTCGATTTCGAGAGCTCTTCTCGCCCGATGCTATGTTTATCGCTGAACCCAGAGCCAACAGAGAAGAGCCTCCCTTCTTCTCTACACAATTTAGTTCACGCGTACGTGCGAGCAATAAAGTACCGAAGTCGTGTACACACGACACTCTCCTTTCCGAACTCACGAGAGCCCCCGAGCACGTACATACATACTCGAGTAAATTTCGCTTCGGTTTTATGTATTCTAGTGCTTCAGAGCCGAGCTATGCGAATCCATAGTTATGTGCACGGTTATAAATATACGTGTTTAACCTCACATACTTATGGTGAGAGAGCCCGCGAAGAAAAACGTTAAACATGAAAAGTCACAAAAGTCATGGTAGCAATGCCACGAGTGGAATTACAAAAGTTATTCAGTCAATTCTTCTGCTCGTACCTTTTTTTCTTTATCCCCCAGTTCGTACTAAAGTATACGAATCTTCGAATAAATATGCGTGAAACCCTGCGATTCTCTAATGTAGAGATTACACCAGTTTGAATGGTGCAATAAAGCTCTTCAGAGGTTAATTTGCTAGAATTAACACGCATTCCATGGCGTCATGTTTGTTATTGCGGGCGCGTACCTACCTCCCAGGCCTCTTGCGGCCCCTCGAGCTTTTTCTTCATCATAAACGAATTGAAGTAACTCGTCGAAAGAAAAGCAAAGTATACTTTGCCTTTGACAAGAATATTTCAAGGGTCATTAATAACGCCAGTTTGCCAAGCGTTCGTAGTCGAAACTTAATTAAACCCGATCACAAAATGAAGCGCGATATGCTGTGCAGATAAGAATTCGTGAATCCAAATAGCTCGCATTTTCGTGACCCAAATTGGATTCTCCCGGTCGCGATCAAACGTGGTTTAATATCGAAGCAAGATAACTTTGTAACGGTGCCCGCAAGGTGATTGCTTTCCTTCGCCTGCTGTTAACCGTCACGCCAACACGGCTAACATTATGACATAGATCGATCTCCCGAGCAGATCACAGCGCGAGAAAGAAGGTGGACCTTGAGGAAGACTCGATGCTTAACGATCGATTGACTTGATTTCTCCGAGCTGATTCTGCTTGCTCGACGCGACGATCTCTCAGTCGATGTTTACATACAGACGTGTACCGAATTCGTAACGACTTTTTTTCGCCGAGTCACGCTTCCGTATAAGGATTTCTTCAATTATTCAACTACGCGGACGAAAGTATTCCCAAAACGATGACTAATGTCGCCCTGCTCCATGTCCTTTTCATGCATATTTTATTTTTGAATTTTTCAAACATTCAACCAGTTCAGCACCAGCAAGTTGATATTGGATCGCGTCAGTTTTCGGTCAACAAAAGTGAATCATCGATCAATAGTAGTTCACAGTGACTGATCGATTCAGCCACAATTTCCTGGTTTTTTTGAAAAATATTCATCACGCCTACAATCACAGCGTTGATGCAAACGGCAACACTTTGTGGAGCTAATTCTCATATTTCGTTAAAGTGCCCCCGATAATCGCGCGTCTCTGATTTTCATACGTGCGCGCGCGCAAACACACGAACGTGCACATCAAAATATAGATTCGACACGAGTCTCGAAATCCGGGAAAATCGTGCGTAACAAACGAGACAGTGGCCGAGATCTTTCTCGCCACAATCCAACACGTTGAGGGGGAACCGGTCGTGGTTTTATCAGACCACCATTTGCGCACGGTGTATATGGAGCACATGCTTCATGGTTTATGATAAGTCTTTATGATAGTATTACGATATAATACAACGAGCATATATCCAGGGGGAAAAACCTCGAGATACATTGACCCGTGAATATATTTTCCACTTCGTAAAATGGTCTACTTCGTATGTTATGCATGGATAATGCTTGCCCGAGTGTTTTATGGAATACATACCTGTATAGAGTCGAAGAATCGATTAGTGGGTGTGAAACGTTGGACAGTTTTGATTGATTCGAGATTAAAGTAACCGGTCGAACGTGTGTTCAAACTTATCCATTATTTATTTGAACTTTCATCATTCGATCGAGTTAAGGTGATGGACGCAAAGTGTATTTGACCTCCGATCTGATTGGATCGCGATAAGGGAACGAGAGAATGAAATTGAGCGAGGATCCAAAGGTTATCACAAGGCATGGCTTATTTAACTCGTGTGTAAAACGAGAGATGCATATCGAGTGACTTATCGTCATGCATCAGCCGATATCGATTTTCTTTAGCAAACGAATATATTTCGAGGCGTGGATTCCGAACTCTTATGGGTATACATATATGTACAGGCCCGTAACTTAATGTACATTGGACCAAGCAAGCGTTAATAGGAAGGCGCATCCTCGAGCCGTCCCTTCGTTGGTTTTCATAATTAAAGGGCTGACGATAAATTACCCGAGCCAGACTTTATCCGATAGTGAGATCGAACGAGCGCTCGGGCTCTTTCCACGCTCAGTTTCGCTTCGACTCCTTTGAGGTATATATACGTACGAAGTACACGACGAAGTTATACTGCGAACGAGCAGCCCCGATCTTCTTTGCTCCTTTCGATTTACTGCGTTGGCGCGATAACACCGAAATCGCGTACGATTCTTTCACAGCTTATTTTCAGAGATTAATTTATTGAACTTATGCAAGATTGTATTTTCCGTGTCATGAGAATATAATTTAGTGTCTATACCGTCAGAAGATCGCGACTGAGCAATGTGTTTTTTCGAATGAGCTTCGTTATGGAATTTCGAGGCCATCTGGACTCGAAATTCCGTAAGATATTATCCGCAATCGCGTTTTAACGCAACCAAAACTTTATGCGTTTTACTCAAAGCCTCGTTTTCAACGACCCTTTTTATTATCTGTCTATTTATCGACGTCACAGTAGACGTTCAAATAAAGTAAAATAATCAAAGTCGCACGTAGTGTGCTAAATATTCATTGGAAATGTCACGTGAGCCGGAGACTGTGTACTATTTCACGGTTTTATATTTAAGTTCGCCATTATATACGTATAAAGTGTATTAATGCACGTATTCATATTGCGTAATTCATTCGCGATTGGAATAGCTGCATAAACGTCGTACTCGTTTAGCTTTATGAAATGGTAACGTGCAATATAAATATATTAATCGTGGTTTGCGCTCGAGTGTCGCAGGCTGCTCCTGTAGAATGCTGCTGGCACCAGGTCTATAAATATCTATATGTTTTATCAATCGCATTAACAGCACGAAACTGAGTATAAATCGGCACCAATATGGATATTTACTTCCATGAGAGTGGTTCGAAAAAATTCACGATTTTTTCTTTCGAAAATTTTCTATTTAATAGTTGCACTTAGGTAAAATGGGACAGTGGTTAAAATATTTGCCCTTAACCCTACACCTCATGTGTCTTTTTTCATACCCTCAACCTCATGACCGGGGTTTGAACACACCCCACTCTTTTTCTGCTTATAAATCCGGTCCTACGATGCTAAACTGACTTTATCCTACACCATTTTCTTCGTTTTTTTATAACGAAAAGAATGATGTACGATAAAACTAATTTCAATTGAATTTATATATAAAAAAATCCGTCGATAATCAGTCGATAATGTCGCTTGTTAGGATGGGAGCGTAGTTTGAAGTTCGCGTGGGGTGTGCTCACACCCCAGTCATGCGTTCTAGGGTTAATATTAATATTAAGAGGTCGCTTATCGTCATCTATCGAAACAAATAACATGGAGAAAAGTAAGCCTGCTGCTTTTTCGTTTTAGTAATTATATCATGAACGTATACACGATCGTAGTAACGATCGTGCGGTGACGAGCTGCAATTCATGATATTATGGGAAAAAATTGAATTTTCTTATGAAAAAAATAATATTCTTTGTTCACAGTAGGAACATTAACCGGAGTATTTTAGTAAATTTTGACGTCACAGTGAATTTTACCGCGCTGCACTGTACAAATTTCCGTCTTTATGCTAGGATGCGGCTATGCTGGGGACATGGTAGGGGATCTTGTCGCTATATCAGCCTATTTCCCTGTTGTTTTTATATGCTCAGCCCTTTGTTGAAGTGTGTGAATCACCGTTTCAGTGTGCTACGAAATTCGGAAACGAGAGTGATCGATACCTACGTTAGAGCAAAGACCGTGACGCAACGTAAAATTCACTAGACCTTTTGTAAATTTTAGTACACGTACCGTAAATTTAACTATCTGCAATATTTATTATTATAAAACTGAGAATTCCGTGAAATCTTGAAAATTTTACAGTGCGCGTTACTGGAATAAATATTTTTCGTTAACTTGTCCCCGGAGTCAAATATATCCGGTAAATTTGACAGTGAATTTCACGCTAAATATTACCGTTTGATTCTCTCCGTGCAGCACCATATCCGCACGATATATCTACATACAAAGCACCTACTACATTATTTTTTGTTGTTTTTTATCTGCTTAGGCTTCACGTAGAAAGTGCGTCTTCTCTTTGGTCACTGTGGAGCTGCGGAGACCGGAAGAGACGAAGAGGAAAAACCCCGAAGTGTTGCACGAGGATACTTTTTTCAAGGGTGTTTGATCGTTATAAAATGGACGAATGACCTGTACGATTGTACGCGATGAGACCGAGATCGTGCTCAATGGTGGCTGCTCTCGTGTGCTGCATAATACTGCTGGCTCGACCAGTCCGATCCTTCACCGCCGAGGAGGGTAAGTTCAGAATCAGAGTTTCCATACTTTTAACATAATTGCTTATTTGCATTTCGATTATCAAAATTATATGTTATCGTCATACATCAGTATTCATATACATTTGTTTGTACATGATAAAAATCTCCCCTGCTCGATCGACTATTCTCACGATATTGCGACCAACGGCGGCCAACCTAGCGTTTTACATTTCTACAAGTAATTTGTCCATGACTCGTTTTAATTTTTCAAATTTTCGTTGTTCTATATGGCGAAAAAAATGCAACGTTCCAACAGAACTTTTTGTTTTCATTGATCGCAGGTCTTCGGTCCTGATTCACTGTTAGACGTATTTCTGATATTTTGACAGAGTCGAGAACACAGCAAGCATAATACACGATATACGTATGGATTAGTAGAACGAATAGAAGAATAGCATTTAGGAATGCTCGAGAGAATAAAAGAGGGGGAGTTGTGAGGGCGTGGGGATCGTTAAGTTTGCCATTTAACTCGTGCCAGCCCTGTAATGAGCTCTTAACGACGTTCTCGAGCTCTCCCGCTCGATCTCCGATGCGAGAAGGTCGAACTCAAAGCGAGAAACTTGAGGCTCCCATTTGTGCGACGCTCCTTGATAACCGTAGCCTCCTCTTTTCTTCTTCCTTCCACCCATGCTTGATATCCCCTGAAGTCTCTCATATCTGTGTTGTGTGGACCTCGACAGGGAGCGCTCCCACTTACAAATAAACCGACACACATTTACTTAGTTAGCTTCGTATAATTATTCGTATGTGTTTTGTAGGAGAAGGGGAGACCGGGGTAAAACCTAAGCAAATATCCTGCTTATTTTTTAAAGTTTCAGGAGCCTCTTCTATTGCTGACTCTCAAACATTAAGAAACGTAATATTTGCCATTTTTCGAAAATAAAAAAAAAAACAACATTCTTGGGGCACAATGAGCTACGCTTCAGAGGCTGGTAAAATTTTTTCGTAATTTCACTGCAGTGCATCTTGACCGTTCCTTTTAAAAAGTAGCGAAAAAAAAATACAATTTCTTCAAAGTTTTTCCTTCTTTCCAGACTTCATTTCTTTCAAAATTTCTTCATTTTTTTCCTTGTGAAATTTCAAAATTATTCCTTTTGTTTTCTTCTTTATTGGAAAATACATACCAGATTACAAGGATTTAAAAAATGCTAATAATTTCCGAAATTTTTGAAGCACCCTGTTCAGCCCCGGCCTCTCCCACATTGCAAACCGTATCGTATCCGAGTTACGTGCCATTTGTTCGTGAACTCGTGGCATCATAGTTCTCTGTGTACACAAACAAGCTTCTCCGAAGAAAGTAGCTAGTCCCGGGACAGCGAACGATCGTGACGAGCCTTCGAAGCGTATCTTTACGGTCGACCTGAAAAATAATGAAAAAAAAACACCCTTCCTTGGATCCACGCAGTATAACGAGAAGATTAACTCTCATTAAGAGCTTTGAAGGGAGTTTAAATTTTTGCTGATCGTTACTCTACGCACGTGTCTGCATGATTGTTCAACCTTTGATGACTATTTTTTTATCTAGGTTCACAGCTGTACAGCCGGAAATGGCTCGGCGAAGTTGAACCAACGGATTCCTCTATACTTGCCTAAACAACTTTGACAGCTACACAAAAATTTTTAAATAATCAATTCGTAACGCTCTCGCCGATGAATTTATAAGCAATTTTAATTCGGAGGGTTAAAAAGTAAACTCCTCGAGAGATCCGGCGATAATTATCATCGGTTGATAATTACACGGCGGCATATTACGGGACACGGTACCAGCACACCAAGCGAGAACCCTGATAAATCTTCTTCCCAAGGCAATATACGAATATAATAAAAATACACGTTGAGCCAGTACATCTGTGCACTCGTGTTACCGAAAGGGTTGGGCGAAGCCTAGAAACGAAGGTGGAGCATTTTCGATGATGGATCACTCCTCCCTCAGGCTACTTTGGGTCTGAGCCCTATTCGGCATTCTCGCGATGTCTGCGTCAGAAGGATGAGTGAGGAGGAATAAAAAAACGTGAAGCCCGCGGGATAATCGCGAGTCACGGTTAACTGATTGCCCGGTGTGACGAACGATCGGTAATATTTTATTCTTTCTCACATTTGTTACTATATTTCAACCGCGAACTCGAGTTTCCGTGCGACGATACGTGTAGAGAAAAAAACAGTTGATTTGCGCCTCTGGCTAATTACAGCGCCGACACTGTCATGCGCTTGTTCATCAGCTGCTGTTTTAGAATATAAAGTGTGTCGAGAAACTCCAGTTCTGTTGCCTATAAACAAATTTCAGATTTTTTGAAAGATAATCCGAGATCGATAGCTTTTTGACAACGCGCGTACGTAAACTCGCGCGCTTCGCTGATCTACGAATGAACGCGCGTCGTCTTTCTAGTGATTTTCAAATAAAACCGAGAGAACAAAGCCTACAGTATCGTACGTGTGATTTTTCCTCTCCTCATTTTCTTCTTCCATAAGTAAATTGAGAATAGATCGGTGTTCATATGCACGAAGTGCTGGCGAGCGCGTAACGCGAGACTCGCGCATGGTGGACGACCGCACGCATGTGTCCGTCGGGCGGGGGCTTGGCAAAGGGAAAGAAGTTCGCGGTCGGACGCAGGCGAACGCCCGCAGACAGAGCCCGGTTACCTCACGGAAAAATCTTCCTCGTTCGCTATATAATCGTCTGCGATGTATACCCACGGAATATATTTGTTGCTTCGTTATTTATCTCTTTCTCTTTCTCTGCCTCACTCCCACTGATGCAATAAGCGTCGTACGTTCTTAACGCACGTTCATAATAATAAGCGAAGTATGTATGTGTGTACGTGCATTCTATGAGCACAACACACGCTCGTATCGAGCACACTCGTTCGAGCACGGTTGTACCTACTGGCGCATCTATAATCATTGTTTGACGCTCCGTTCTTATCGCGCCGATAAATGCATAGGGAAGACCGGGACAAAAGGGGGTATTTGAAAATTGCGGAAATTGTTTTTTCCCCATACTGGCAATTTCGTATATTTTTTAAAAAAATAATCAAAAGGAGTGCATTGAGAATTTTGAAAAAAATTTCAAAGGAACAAAAAATAAGGAATTAGAAAAAAATGAAAAGAGAAGAAAGGGAGAAATTTTGAAGGAATTCTGATTTCTTTGCGACTGCTTTTTGAAAGAAGCATTCACGGTGCATTGAATTGAAATTGCGATGAGAATAAATATTCATCAATTCTTAAAGGGTGCCCTATTGTGCCTCAAGGTTTTTTCTTTTTTTAAATGTAAAAGTGATAAAGCTTCCGTCCGTTTATTAGTTTAAAAATACACGAAGCTTCTCAAATTTCTGAAAATTTTCATATTTCCTTCGGTACCCCGTTTTGCCTCGGTCTCCCCTATGTATGCGCGTATGGAAATATAAACTATGGGAATATGTTTTATTAATGAGGCCTTACGCCCGAGTATCGAAAGGAATATTCGAAAATCATATACGAAAGACAGCAAAATATAAATTAACATAAATTTGTGTTTTCTATGAGATGCGATGTCCGGTCGAAGAGTCGAGCGCGCGCTACGAACGAGAGATCTTGTTGCATATATGGAAATATGTACCGTAGATATTCAATGAGTGTTGGGACGAAAGAGTGTATCAGTTAAAAAAGAATATTCTTGAAGTGAAAACGTCGATATTTGATGTTCCCCTCCCAAGCGATTCCTTTCGTTCCAGTTATTTTTAAACCCGTAAAAATAACGACAAATAAATTTGATTTCTATATGGGCTCAGAATACGATCGTTCTGAAGTGTCAAACAAAAAATTTATCCAAATAGAGAAAATTCTGTTCAATTTTAATCAATACTGATCGCTTATAAATTCAGCACTGGCGCATCGACATTCGGCACAATAATTATCTGGTCTCATGTCCCTGCAATCTCCACAAAGCATACAAACGTCGTTTCCTCAGTTAATTATAGTGGCTCGGATTACTCGTGAGTTTCTCGGGCTCGTTGTTACTCGTACGCGTTTCAATTATATAAATCATTAATAGTACCAGCGCACCTGTGCACTCGAATAGGAAGAAGATGAAAGAAAAAACTGTTTTTTACATATAGTGCGACATTACATACTTATATACTTATAAAACACGGACAAGTTTAGCTTCACCCAGGCGCTACTAAAGAATCGCCAGAGCTTTGTACACACCGGCAAAACGTGAATCATCTTGGCAAAAATGCAACGATGGTGCACTCCCGGGTCGGTGCACGCACGGGCAGAACGCGCGTCCCTGCCGCTACGAGTTTCACGTCGTTTCTCTTGCCGGCGGACTCGAGCAATTATCAGCCGGTTCGTTTCACCGGCCGGATAATCAGCCGGGCTTTTTTTCTTTCAGCAAATACTCGCAATTAACGCACCAGTTACGTTTTTTTGTAGCCGCATTACGTTTTTTTTACATTTGCCTATTATCGGTGGATGAGCTGAGAGGGACGAGAGTTTTTTCATGAGCGATGACGTCGATCGATCGCGAGATCATGCCTCTACTAAATATCCGACGTTCCTTTTCTTTGTGCTTCCGGAAATCTTGTCCATTGCAAAGGATTATCCTAATTTCATTGTTATCATTCTCATTAACGCTCTCAGATCGAGGCCGATTTCACGTTAAAGGAAAATTATTCCCTTCGTAATTTGATCTCAAAATACTCTCTAGTTTACGAATCCATTGTGACATTTTAGTTGTTTTTTTTTTTGGGAAATATGGATTTTTGAAGGTTGTGCGCGCGCAGCACCACACGGAGAGAAAAAAATAGTAAGAATTACTATGCTGCCATGGTATTGGGCTTCTGTATCGCCCATTTTGAAGGTTTTTACCAAAAATATTGTTATTTCCAAGTAAATTCTGAATGAAAATTTTTAAATTGCGTATTTTGCTGTGACAAAGGTTTAAACTGTGCTATTTTTCCCTAACATAGTTCACCAAGTAAACGTTGTAAAATTTATGTTGACTCGATGATGAACTGTCAAGTAGAATTATTATGCCGTTTTGCTGTACTGTTTTCACAATTGAAATTTACAGTTGAACATAGTAAAATTTGAGGAGCTCGAATACAAGCATCGATCATACGCCAAAGTGTTTAGAAATTTACTATGGTAAATAACAGAATTTCATTCGCGATTGTACGATAATATACCGGTATACATGCGTACCGATGTATTTATTTTGACATCACTCATCAATTTTTATCGAATCGCTTCACAAAAAATTACTGTGTATGTTCGTAAGAATTAATAAATATTACCGATATAGAACCCTACTTCTATGGCACCATAGTAGTTTTTAGTGAAATTTTCTCTCGGTGCAGGTATTCTGGGGGGGGGGGGGGAGGAGGGGGTAAAATCAGGAAAATTTACGGATTAATCTAGCACTTAACACCTTAAATATATCATATTAGCTTTTCTTTGAAAGGATATGACGTTTGGAGTACGAAAATCGAATGTGTACTAACTTTTTTAATGCGATAACTAAAGCACGTTTTCACGCAGGACCAATTCAACACAAAACGTTGGCTTTGTATTGATATTTCGATGGGTTAAAGCAGTTTATTTCTTGGTTTAGGAGTATCCATGGTGTAATCTAATCTTATTTGATGGAGTTAGGCAGTTAGAACCCCGACGTTACTGAGCGATGCAGTTTTATGGGTCCTGGAAGCGCGTGTTGCGTAAGAACAACGTATATATACGGTCCGAGAGGGTTAATCATGTACTCCGATTTGGTATGGAAATAGTGGAGGAAAAATGAAGATTGCGATTTTTTCGCACGGTTTTGTGGACCTTTTTCATTCGTTACAGTCGTTCGACTTCGTACGAGGAAACATCATGGTTGCAGCTTTTTAAATCTGAGCTACAAAGTTTTTATTCTCCTTCATCATCGTCACACGTTTTATCTTTCATCTTAAAAGTCTGTATCCATCTGCAAAAGATGTAAGAACAAGATGACTGGGCATGATCCATAGACATATTCGTGTATATGGACGTACATGCACAGAGTTACATGCCTTTTTCACATCTATGTGTATATTTCTCCTCTCTTGTTCTTTTCCTATGGAAAAAGTGCGCGACGAAAGGTCAGGTCGCGTTTAATTATCGTAAATCAAACGAGAAGCCGCGGTGATGTTCCTCGTGTGCGCGTTATTGTCTGTGCACGTGTGTACGTACACGACGTCACGCTTTGCACGTAATCCGTTATTATAACGTCTCCGATACGAGGAAAAAATTCGAATATAACTCCGACCGTTACTCCGCAAGTCTTGTGAGAAGCAAAAAGTTTTACGTGGTGAAAATAATAACTTCGAGTTCAATTTTCTTATCGACTGAGGATCTCAGTCGCAGCGAGATTGGACACGTTTTTTTTCCCTAGAATTCCTTACTTCGCTCTTCTAAATGCAATGATTATATAAAGATAAACTTTGCGTTGCTAATCTAAGAAAAACACTGTACGTTTCACCTCGTCGATTATCTTTTTCCAATATTCAAACGAGTTTTTCTCCCATCCTAAAATTATGTCAAGATCATATTTTTGCTCGAAAGTAGTAAAGTTCCAAACGTCGATCACACGTGCGTGTGCTACACTTACGCGGGCTCAAATCTCAACGAATTTATCGAACTCGAGACCTACGAGACGCTCCAATGTTCCCATTATCTTGCCTCCTTAATATTGACTCCAGTAGCTTGGCATGTTCGATCGAATATGCAAAATTTCATTATCAAGATAGCACTCTCGTGAAACGAATTCTCGATCTATATCTGATGAGTGATATCTGTACATCGGGGAGTGAGCAAGGGGGAATAGTGCAATATGCAAATGGTCGATAAATTCGAAGGTCCGGAGGCAGTTAAGGATTCTAAGGTAAAAAGCATCGATATCGAGGTTACATATAGGACTATATTTAAACCGCGTTATAGTATTACTTATCGGCGCATTCATTGTGTCAGTTTTGCCATAAAATTGACGGTGGAGATGAAAAAAAATCGAAGTAGCCAACCAAAGGCCGCGAACAGATGAAAACTAATAACGAATGCGACTCATCGGGAAGAAAATGTAGCTGGGACGTAATAATTGAGGAAAATTTGACGCCTTTTTCCCCTTTCCCTGAAGGCAAATGAGTGCTGTAGTATGTGGTTTCGATCACAACGCGCAGGGGTGAGGTGAAGCTGACGCAAGGATACAATATATACATATATATAGACAAGACGCTACCACCGCGTGAGCCACTATCAGCAGGAGGGCTCACGCAAGGCGTCGTATCTGATTCTGTTATTCGCTTAATTACACGCTTTAACGTAGCAGGTCCGCCGTGCTCCACGCTTGGTTCATATAATCCTCACCTACTCGCTCCTCCTTTCTCTCACTCTTTCACTACTGCTTCGCTCTCTTTTACGTTACGGGCTTTTTTCTCGCCCTTCTCATCCTCGCCCCTTGGGCGATTGCCTGTAACATCCGAACCTTGGCCCCTCCCCTCTCCCCGCAGGCCCTCTTTCTCATTCCTTTGACTCCTTTCGACCCCCGCCTCTTTGACTCCGATTATTCTCTATCGTTATTCTACTCTTGTATCCTATCTCCTTGCTCCGCGCTCGCTGGCAATTACCATTGGACGCTTTTAAAACCATAACCTTTATTATGGTGGAGCGGGCGTAGAGCTTTGTATTGAAGTCCGATAATAACGGGGTCTTAACTCAATTAACCCCCGTTTCTATGTGATACGCATGTCAGTGTTGCATTGCAAGTGAATGCTCTCGCACAAATGTATACGGTGAGCATTAGATGGTAATATTTAACGTGAAATTCACTGTCAAATTTACAAGATATATTTTACTCCGGGGACAAGTTAACGAAGAATATTTATTTCAGTAACGCACTGTTAAATTTTCAAGATTTTATAGAATTTTCAGTTCTATAATAGTAAATATTGCAGATAGTGAAATTTACGGTACGTGTACTAAAATTTACAAAAGATCTAGTGAATTTTACGTTGCATCACGGTCTTTGCTCTAACGTAGGTATCGATCACTCGTTTCCGAATTTCGTAGCAGACTGAAACGATGATCTACACACTTCGAGAAAGGGCTGAGCTTATAAAAACAACGGGGAAATAGGCCGATATAGCGACAAGATATCCCTATCATGTCCCCCGTATCGCCGCATCCTAGCATAAACATTCGTGCGGAAATTTGTACAGTGCAGCGCCATGAAAACCATCGTGACGTCAAAATTTACTAAATACTCCGGTTAAGGTTTCTACTGTGAAAAATGAACATTATTTTTTTTATAGGAAAATTCAATGTCTTTTCCATAATAATATGATGCAGCTCGTCACCGCACTATCGTTACAGGACGGTAATTTTTTGAAATTTACGTTTCTTGCACGCATCGCGATTAAATATTACATTGAAATTTTCTCGTGGGCGATAAATTTCATTGAATCGATTATTTTAGCTTCGCATAATACTGTGAAAAAAATGAAATACGGCAGCGCGCAATAAGAAAATTCCCGTTTGTGTGCACGAGAGTTGATTCGAGACTCGAAAAATAATTCTTTTTTACGCAGAAAGGAAAGGAGAGGAGAACGGTGAGGAGAAAGGTGAATTCCCCAATAAAACGATCGTCAGTGTTGGATTACTGTGTGTGTATAAACGGGATAATATAAAAGGTAGAATACGGCAATGAAATCGGATTTTTAATCCTGAACTTTCTGCTTCATCACTGCTTACCCACCGATTTCTCGACGGCTTCTACGGACCTCCCTCCCCTCCTTTATCCGCGCGCGCATCGGGATGTTTTCGTCATGCTTGACAAATTTACCGAAGGGGACTCTTCCCCAAAGTATTGAACCCCCATATCCGTTCACTCGATACCTGTCCAACGGTCACGATGCAGCGGATCATGTATACATAGGTTTATTCATAAAAGCCATCTTTTTTCTTACCAATAACAGATTTTACCAATGAAAATCATACGCGGCAATTATTCACGACCATTGGAAAATTTCATAGCGGTTGAACAGTTGCCGTGTGGCTAAGAATTTCGCGTCGTTCATGGCATATTTTACTTTCGTTTTCGATGTCTTTGTACTGCAAAGAAAACTGAAAATCATTGAAACCTCATTTTTTTCTGTTCCTCAGTGAGATTTTATTGTTATCACCAAATGCCAATGATGGTTCAAAGGAAGCGTTCATAGAATTGTTTTTTTTTCTTTCTAATCATATTTTTCTTCCAATAAAAATTTTTTCTTTCTAATAAATTATATTCTCTCTAATATTCTTTCTATTTAATATATATTTTTTTTTTTTACTAATAATTGATGATGCGATCGTTATTGTTTCTTGTGAAAACAGATTTGTGATAATGAGAGTTTTACGATTTTTAAATTCAGTTCCAGATGTTGAGGATGTCGCTGATGACGAAGAGTCGTATCTCCTCGAGGAGGATGACTCGCCATCCGCAACTATAGCGAGCGACACTGAACTAATCTCGGAAGGGGGTGGACACTTGCCAGTTTTTCTCACCGAGCCTCTCGATGCGTTCGTCGTAAAGAGCAAACCGGCAACACTACGTTGTAAAGCTGCTCACGCCCTCGAGGTCTACTTTCGGTGTAATGGCGCGAGAGCGCAGGGATCGCAGCCCCAAGATTTTGTCGATCCTCATACTGGCACGAGAATTGTCGAAGTGGAGCTCAACGTTACCAGGGACAACATTGAAGAGTACTTTGGCAAAGATAAATTCAAGTGCGAATGTATAGCATGGTCGGGTTCAGGCTCGATAAAAAGTCAAACGGCTACAATCGACGTCGCTTGTTAGTATTTACTGGAGACTTCATTTCTGACTAACCCTCCTCGGAATTCGATTCTGACGTCTTGCAATTTCGTCCATCTCCCTAAATTGTCATGTGCGTCAAACTAAAGTTTAAAAAATTTGTCTTTTCGTACATCAGATCTAAAGAAACAATACGAATCGCCACCGTACTCGGTTTCGGTCGAGGCTGGCCAGGGCACTGAGCTCAGATGTCTTCCACCCGTTGGAGTACCGCCACCTCGTGTTTATTGGCTTAGAAATGGCGCAAATCTTGATACCGATGCCGATACACTATTCGTCTCGAGCGAAGGACATCTTTTACTTGGCCAAGCTAAACTCAGTCACCAGGCTAATTACACTTGTGTAGCTGAAAACATCGCTGCCAAACGGATGAGTCAACCAGCCAGCATCACGGTTTATGGTATGATCACACTTGTTGAACTTGCTTAACTAAATTTTCGCAAAATCGTCTTCTCTCGGGTCAGAACATTTTTCAATGGAAAATCAGATCGTCGGTCGAGTCAGATGCAATCTCATCGATCGTCAATGTACAAGAAAAAAGCGTTACGAATATTGTTTGTCTTTATGAAAAGTCAACGGAGGCTGGTCGTCATGGTCGGCGTGGTCGGATTGCCATTCGCGTTGTGCCAAAGGTGGACAAAAGAGAACGAGGACCTGTACGAATCCGGCACCAATGAACGGTGGTCAACCATGTTTGGGTCCGGCTCAGCAAAAAACCGACTGCAATTCCGCGTGTCCTGGTGAGTAAAATCTGATACACGATCATTGTCACCGTTCAGAATAGAATACACAAGGCTCAGTTTCACTGTGGAATATGTGCCCTGCTTGTGAGCAGGCTTCAAAGTCTTTTGCATGATACATGTTGTAAAATAAAATGACCGGCAAACATGCTCGTGTTCCTGTTGACCCGCGTACTTTCACGACACCTGAGATATTAAATTTACAAGTCTGGTGCACACTCTCGACATCAACGGACCAAGTTAACACGAAAGAAACCTCGTTACACTTACTTCTGGCTTCTTGCTCTTGCGCATGATGAGAGCGCTGCGATCTTGCCAAGAAACCAGGGTAAAGGAAAACAAAGAATAAATACAGTCGACTTTCTCTAAAATGTTCAATAGCATAGTGCAAAAGACGTTTCTTCTGTCAGCATAATAGTTCTTAATGATTTTGTATCTCCAATCGAAAGGGCGGATATCCCGAAGATTGATACTTTCGGGACTTTGATTCGCTGTGTCTACTCGTGGCAAGGAATGGGTCCGACTGAAAGTTATTAAAACTTATGACTAGATAAACTTTTTCAAACAGCTTACCGCACGGAGCATTGTGCATTAAGTTGAGGGACCAAGATTTTGTAATTTTCCGACAAGATCGAAATGCAAAAAAAATCAAGAGTATTAAAAAGTTTGTATCATACTTTCAAATAAGAATATTTAACATAAAATTGTGGTTTCGTCGGAATCGTTTGCAGAGACTTCACTTTATTCAATTCATGCGAAAAGTACCGACGAAGAAAAGTAGCGACGGTGATAAATGAATAATGGATGAAAATTGAAGATGAAATATGTGAAGTTCCGTGGCACGATTGATTGAAAAATCATTTTCGATCGCACATCGTATTTGAGTGAAAAATTGCAGCACGATATATCGAGCTCACGAGCGATTGAATATTTGCACTTGCGCACAAAAGTATTAAGCAGCGATACATTCGGGGGGAAAATAAATTCCATAAATAATGGGGATTTCATAACTTTGGCAATATGTAACTTACACGAGACTCGACTGTATGGTGTCCTAGCAAAAAATGAAGTAGAAGAACAAGCATAGCTTGATTTACGACGTTATCTCAAGTTAGAGCTGAATCGCGTGCCCCGTTCGTCCCTTCGATCTTTCTTCTCACACCCTTCTCTTTTGTACCCTCTTAACCTGCCCCCTCCGCTTCGCGGCTCTTCTTTTTCTTGAGACTTTCCATCGTTTTGGCCTCACTCTTCCTCTGCAAACTCACGAGAGAGCCACCCGAGCGGAGAGTGTGTTGTTGCACGATGAGAACGTGGCGCACGTTTTATCTTGTAACTCGCGCGATGCCCGCTCCAAAATTTATGATACCACGATCGTGATCCATGTATCGAGGAAAAATATGACGAGCAGGTGCACCGTATGATGATGTCGTTTGAGGATTCAAACCCTCGTGGCAGGATTAAGATGCTTCAAATTTTACTGTAAATGTATTTTTCCTATGATAATCTTTCTTTTATTTTGGACACTACACGTTTGTGAGCAATATGATAATTCAGTGTGGATTAACGGCAACATTGTGCACGAGCAACGTTCGTCTGGAAAAAAGTGTTATTGCGAGTTGGCTCAAAATAGTCAAGTCTCGATAAAAGGCAAAAAAGTTGACGTTCATTTTCCACAATATTTTTGAATTTTATTTTCGATTGATGACTCGATGTCAGCTAATCCAATTACTCTTTAATCCAACGAGGGAATACATTTTTCTAACCGAACGTTGTGAATGTCAGTAAAACGTGAAACACCATTTCACTTGAAAATCTCGTATGTCTCAGTGTCAAAACTTTGCCAAAATTATTTTTCATTGCGTTGCACACGCTTAACACTCACGGAACGGTTGCAGTTCTTGAGGAATTTACGAACACGATGGGTGAGTTTTGCGTAATTATGTAAACGGGTTCAACAATTGCGTGCCACAATAGCTCCAGATTGCGTTTAGAAATGAGAACATTTGAATGAAATTAATCGATCAGTATGGTATGATGTTATCCTAAAATTATGCTATTTATTTTCATTCGTTGAGCAGTTGTTGATGGTGGTTGGTCAAGATGGTCGGCCTGGTCCGTATGTGGAAGCGATTGCACTCATACAAGGAAACGATCGTGCGACGAGCCTCCACCGAGTCACGGTGGCCGAGCTTGTCTGGGGAGGGACAATAGCGTTGGAAACTGTACTGGCGGACTTTGCAATGGTAAATTTGATCGCATAACTTTCAAGGCTAATTAATGTCAAAACTGCTCATGTACAAATATTGAAAAAGATTATGAAAATCATGGCTGTAATTGACAGTATATTAACCGTTTCAAACAACGATTAATCGGTTCTTTGTCATTGTCTTTTCTAGTCGGTCGATCGAAGATGGGCGGAGCACAACTGACTGAAGAAGGTAAGAAATTTGTGTCCTAAAGTCAAACATAATTTGTACGAATCTAGATGTTTCTGTTTCTCAAGTTTTCAATCAAGTAATGATTGATCTTGTGCTGAATTACTGTCGGAAATATCTATACACAATCGGGGGGTCTCTGACAGTCTCAGAGATACTGTCAGACATTTGCATGTCCAGCTGAATTTCGAGTACATGTTTTGTTAGTCTATCTGCTCAATGAAGCTTTCCTTAGAGACCGACCATACCTCGATCGGACAGAATTCAATGTGTGCAAGTTTACAAGGGAATGTGTCCCTCGTCGATGGTCCAGTATGCATGCACGAGGGTGGGGTTGAGTGAAAGGGTAGGCACAATGATGGACCGGTCGCCGGAGTAGTTGTAGCATAAAGTGTTCCTCCAATTGTCGGATCCATTCGATCGAAGCGATTCAGGACACGAGGAAATTTTCGAAAAACGTCAATAATTTTTCATCATGATTCTCTCTGAAAGGGTCCACATCGATGACAACAATTGCAATCAAGCGAACTCCTCATTGAATTTTGTCGAGTTACCAATGACTGGAAGCCTCGTCCAATGACTGGCATTTCGCAATAACAGCTGTGCCCTACCGGCAGTATTTACTTTTAATTAAGCGAACGTTTAATTATTTACGCATGAGCAATGTTCCGCTAGAGCCGAGAGTGAACCTGACGTATAAGCACATGCCTATAAGCATGCACTCTCATCGCCTCAGCAGACCCTTCTCTCGATATAAACAGCCGGAACAATAGAAGCTGTTGAGCAGCGATTCGAGAATGTATCCACGAATATACATACATATACACTTACACAGCTCCGACTCTCGACATTTTTTAAGGACATAAGGGCGTCGCGGTCTAACTCAATCCAAGCATGGAGAAATGATGTAGACAGAGAAATCGGTATAGCGAGGCATAGCGACGCCATATAGTCCGGTATCGACCGTAGCGCATCAAAGTTGCACGCGATATACTACCCGCCCGCATACGGTCCCCTAGGGGCAAAATGATCCAGAGCGGGGGTGACTATAATATTGAAGAAAATTATGTAATCGCCAGGCCGGACCGTTCCTCTCCAACCCCAGACACGTATAAACGTACGCATGTACGCAAACACTCAATCCTTGTGTGTATGCGAGTGTGTGAGTACACAGTTTCAGGTGTACCTTTGCAAAACTCTCCACGTTTCTCCAGAAGCGGGGGAAGAATTGATCGTGCATGCAAATAGAGTCCCATTATCGTTCGTGTGTTATCCTCATAGACATGCTTATATTGATATACACAAGGTATGCATTATACGTAAATTTATGAACGAGAAAGAGATACTCGTACTAGTTACTGCCCAACGACCACGACGACGATGGGAGGGCTGCGTTCGTGTGAAATTAATGATATACGAGCCAACATGCCACTGAACTCGGATTCCCAAGGAGCATTGAACTTGAACTTGTTCGTTTCTAGGCCTCTTTCGATTATCGAGATTTTTCACGAGTAGATCGAGATATCCGCCAACAAATGTTCAATGTGAAAAATCATCTTGGCCTTTTGGTTGTGTCGATTTTACATTGATATAGCTTCGGAGGGGGAATAATAATATTAAATTGTCCATAGACAGTTAGTTGTTTCGTAGATACCTTTGATGAATGTTTTAATTCGGTGGGGCATTCTTTCCGAGTAGTACTCGAAGACATCGCTACAAATGCACTTAATAATTTTTTCTGTTGCAGCGAACAGGCAAATGGACGTGGCGCTTTACATCGGTCTGACGGTGGCCTGTGTCGTTATCAGTGGACTCGCCTTTTTTCTAGCCAGGCTTTTGAGGCGTAAAGGTCGCGATCATTCGCTTTATTCTATGGCCCGAAATGGTGAGCAGCTTACAAAGAGATTGCTCAATGTTCAATCGCATATATCACTATTTTCATGGGCATGAAGTTCCTTAATGCTATGGATTCAAAGTAAAGAGTCCTAGAAAAATTTCTCATTCACTCTGGAACGGTTGAGTATCTATTCAGATGGATATTCGACTTTTAAAGAGAGAATAAAGGTCGTCGGTGCTTAGCACTTCGAACTCTGACTTCGAAGATCCTGGGATCGAGCTTCACTCGGTTCACCCTTATTTTTTCTCTCAGTCCTATCTATAAAGACTCACAGTGACAAAAAAGTGGGTGAGGGAGTGTTTCATCGCGCTATAAAATCGTCGCGTTCGTTTCAAACCATTTTTTTCGTCGTTTTCGTAGAATTTCAGCCGGAGTTCTTTCCGGATCAGGACAAAAAGCTGAGTCTTCAACCGGATGTGACAGCTACAACTGTACCGGCCTGCTACGAATACCCATTCGATCCTAAGCTTTCACTCTCCCGTTCACTCTCGGAGCATCACTACGACGTACCTCATCTGTCTATCGCTCCTCAACCGTCGCCTATGTCACCGACCCCAAGTACCTCGACCCAGGAATCCTGCAGCGATAAACAAATACAATCGGACAGCGAGAATAGCATAACAAGCTCTTATCCGTCCTCGGATTCGACTTACAACGTCGCTTCGGAAAGCATCAGATTGCCTAAACTCGAGACGTCTAACGTTGCAAGAGCTGCAGTCAACACACGCGGTGCTTTGCTCGTTCTTCCGGACTCAGGTATATCGATGTCCGTTCCTGAAGGAGCTGTACCCAAACCACTTAGAAAGGAACTGTATCTCGCTGTGCTTAACGAAGATCGATTCAGGCCGCGTCTACCAGGTAACTTTCAAGATATTTTGTTCTCGTGCAAACAACCATCGGTCTATTTTTATTTTTCTATGGAGCTTTAAGTTTTTCGACTTTTCATTAATCACCATAGAATTAGAAATATTCGATTTGCACCCGCTGTCCCAGACTTTTATCTCGTCATGATACCTGCGATCGTGTCAAACGCCAAAACCGCATTGAAACAAAGTTACTGACGGTTACAACCGTTTTAGTCATTTTTTAACGCCAAGCAGGATGATTTCATTTTCGGAGAAAGACTACTAGGAACGAGCAAGCGGAAAATGTGACTGTGAATTAGAATCTTCTGAGGCCAATTCGAGTGTATCATTGAATTTATCATCCCACCTGGCACATTTCACCGAAACTGTCGTGCAAAGTATACCGACGTATACTAACGTAATTGACTAAACAACTGTTGAATCAAACCCCTCGGACTAAAATAAAATGGAGAAAAACTCTGAAAACATTATTCCGGGGGGCGATGGACGACAGTTGTTGGAAAAATTTCACAAGGTTATTCCTCGAACAATTTATATCTGCGGTGCAAGTCATTCACAATAATTTGCTCGTTATTCGACGAACCTTTTTTTTATCCTCACGTACAATCCGGTCTCAGAGTCCATGCTATTATCTCGCGATCGTGTAATTATAATTTCACGCTTATGTTCTCACTTCTTCGGATCACGCTACCGTCACTTTTCGTATTATGTTTACTGTTCCTTTCCTTTTCAATGGTTTATTCATTCGTTCACTCGTCGAATGCACTCTGGTCGTGTATCGGTCCTTTACATTGTTACAGCTGAGAGACACGTTCCGGTTTCTTTTTCCCCCTGTAACGACTTTTCACTTCGATTTTTATATGTGGCAGCTTTTTACGCTTGGATAGCCAATTCGAATACTCCCATCTATGCATGCACGAATTATTTTACATGCGGGCCTCTTGCAGCAACCTCATTTAATGTTTATTTCGAGGCGTGACCTGCGACCGATACTTTGGTAAAAAATGCGTTTCATTATATTTATATATCCGTCGAATAAGTGATATTCCCAGGATACAGAGAGCACGTGTAAAAAAAAATCTCTCGAGAAGAGAACTGGAATTTTTTGAAACGCAACCAAACCCGTCTGACGGTAATAACGCGGGGCGATAATTTTATTACGAGTCGATCGACGGGTGAATGTATACACAACATCTCTCTGGTGTTCCGCAGCGAGCTCTGTGTTCGCACGCATGAATAGGCGCTTTTGGTTGCCGAGAGAAAGAATGCGAAGGAAACAGAGAAAGCCCCTGAATTTCGGTTTAGTTCCCAGTGACCCATGCTGCTGCTTAACGACGTAATTTCTCGTCGGGATTTGCCCAATGAAAATGCAGCGCAACCCCGATTCGAGGTTTTCCGACCGGCTCTGGCCTGACACTGGACCTGGTCAAGCCGGGTTGCATCGCATTTTTCTAACCGCTTTTATGTATCTCAAATGGAAGAGCGCACATCGGCTGACGGGCCGGGTCGGACTTCATCGGGCCACATCGATGGATCGCTCGTCAAACACATTCGAGCGCCGCGTGCGATGCAACCCGACCCGGCCCGTCGTAGTGCACGTAAGAGCTGGGCACTTTGATGTATACTAGAACGCCCACGGAGCGTGACGAAAGAAATAGCCTCTCTGTTGCCCATCTAGAAGAATAAAAATGGAACGATGATTCTTGGCAGTTTTGGATATTGCGCGGCGAGTAGATGGCAATTCCAATTCGCGTTCTAACGAATGTATAGTTCAGTGATTATGTATGCGAAATTTTCGGTATAGTTTCAAGGATATTTCAAAAGTAAAAAAACATTTTTTTAATGTGAGAAATACTAATTTGTGCATGGTTCATGCTCAAAGTCTGATTTTTGAAATTTCTCAGCTGCGTACAATGTGGAGATCGTAATTATTGTCTGCAATAAAAATTCCAATTTTTTTTCCATTTTCATATATTTTCTTTCCATAGGAACCGATGAAAATTCGAAAAAATTGCGAAATTCTATATTTACAGTACGTTGAAGTGATATTCTTCTTCTATAGAATAGAAGAATATATATAGAAGCGTTTTTTTTCAAATTCGCTAAAAATGTATAATTTTATTTGTTTCTGTAAGTTTTCGTGTAAAATTTTAAGTAATGCACAAAAGTGTTTGCTAGATAGTTCAGAGTGATGGAAGAATTTATTTTTCATTCAACTAACTTTTAGAAAAAGGGCATGAAATCCACAAAAAAATTTATTTTCAAACAAATATATCAATACGAAAATGTGTATACCTTTTTTTTCCCTTTCGTTCAACCAATTGATCGTGCAAAATAGGGAATAAACAGTTCTTCATTGGAATTCTCAAGTTTTGGAAATAGTCCATCCACCTAGCCTAGTTCGCAGTGTGCGCCGATTGGCCTCTGTTCCTCACCGTATTCGCTGTCTCCCCTGGCAAGGTTCATCACGGGATTTTTTCATCTCATTTTTTTCTTTCCCTCGTCCTCGTTCCCTCTTCCTTTTTTATTTTTGTTCAAACGGCGTGGTTGGAGTAACCCAAATTACCAACGCTCTGGTGTCCGCACCCTCTCGGGAGCAAGCGAAAATGAAATTACGATCGTTCCCAACAAGAATGCAATAAAATTTTATAAAATAATAGTCCCGTCACCTGGGGAATCACGTTTCCATGGATCTGAGGGAGCGAGAGAAAAAGACAAAAGATCCATCCGGAAAGTGATATCCTGATTGAGACCAATGACGCTGTCCTACGAGATAAAAGTGAAGAAAGCAGAGAAAAAATTCGGCAGGCAATTCATTAGTGAGTAATTCGGTTAGAGGCTCGAGGAAACTCACCGGCTGGGGGTGCTTCTCGAGATAGTCTCTGGGAATTCAAAGGCTCCAGGACCGTTTGATTTAATATTCTATCCTGATCGTCACTAGAGATTTTTTGTTGTTTGTATTGCAGATGGCATAACGCAACTGTCAGCAGTGGTGACCTGTGGTCCGTCGAATACGAGTTTCAACAAACCCGTGATACTGCAGTTCGAGCATTGCGCAATGCTTCATCCTGCCACCTGGGAATTGAGTGTCTGGGCAACGGACGACCTCGATACAGAGGAGATCAGCGTCAACTTGATACCGAAGGATCAACCGGTAACGTGGACAAGGGTATTGACCCTTGGTAACGAGACTATCAATACTCCGCTGTTTACACAATTGGATCACGCAGAGGCGTTCATAGTAACTGAACAATTGCGAGGCTACGTCCTTGCAGGACAGAGCATCGAAGGCTCAATGGCTACGAAACGCCTGCGACTCGCCCTCTTCGGCAGTCAAACCGGACCGTGCGGAATTCGCGTTTACGCTGTCGAAGGCCTCAAAGCATCAATGAAAGCGATTGTCGATCGGGAATCCCAGATTCGAGGCTACCTCCTGGACAAACCCAGAACTCTGGTTTTCCAAGACAACGGAGAACCGTTACGTGTGACCCTCGAGGAAGTTGGCAACGAATGGCAAAGCAAATCCCCCACCGAACGCCAAGAAGTTAATTTCCATGATGTATGGAATTGCCAGGAAAATACAACCCACGTTACCTTCGCTCTCGATACTACATTCGGATCATCCACCACTAGAAGTTACAAGCTTCAAGTGACCCAGGGCAATTCTGAAACTAGGCAGGTATTTAGGATCGTTTACGACGGTGCTAAGCAGCTCGTATCCTCGGGCAGCGTAACGAGACCACTCAGGGAAGTTACCGTTGTAAGTAGTGGTCATGCCAACAATCCGAAAACCGATTCGTCCGCATTGAGACCATTCAGGTTTACGAGATCACTCAGAAAACAGCTTTGCCAGTGTCTCGATCCACCAAACGCCCTTGGTAACGATTGGCGAATGCTCGCTCAGAGGCTTCAAGTCGACAGGTCAGTAACAGTTTTATCCGTTTAATTTCACCTTTTCATGAGGACCACTTTGTTAGGGATATGAACTTTCTTTGCTTATGACGCTCATTCCGAATGAAGTTATTTCCAGCTTACAGATGTCAATTGATTTCACTCAACTTCGATTCCAAACTTAATTCATTATTTAACGAAGGAATGAAAAATACAAATTTAACTGAACATCGTCTCACTGTCATTATCTTACGTTAGCGTATTTTCGAACCAAGTATTTGGGTCAGGATATAACGAGTTACTTATTTTTTCCGATTTATAACGAGCTTTGGAGCCTCGTGAATATCGATTTTCTTTTATTCTCATTTTTCGAACGATTTGCTACCAGGTATATCAATTACTTCGCGACGAAGGCAAGCCCGACGGAGCACATCTTGGATCTGTGGGAGGCGAGGCATCGAGAACCCAGTGCGGTCACGGATCTGCTCAATCATCTCAGGGTCATGGGAAGAACCGACGCGGCAACCATTCTCGAGGCTCAGCTTGGCGCATGGCTCTAAACTGACGCGCGAATCATGCCAAAAGTGTGCTCCATAAAAAGTGTTTTAAAAAACAAAACTACGAGCTCAATGACGTGAATTTTAAAAACTTGACTATTACATGAGGTGGTAGTAACAAAAGACTCGATAACAACGATCTCTGGGAAGTGTGTCCACCTCGAGTGATATACCGGTGAAAACGATGGTGAATAGTGATCGAAAAATACTAAAGATGAGTTTGGAATTTCCGTGTCCGAAAAAAGGTCATGAATTGATGGAAGCGTTCGAAGGTAACTGCTGAAAGCTAAACAAGAGAAACAAATAAAAAAAAGTTATCGATTACGATTCCAAGGAATTTTCGAAATAGCGAGCCTACGAACTACTGCCTTAAAACTCTCCATGCCTCGACGAGGTATTTCGTCCTCTCTCGAAACTGTAAATATTTAAATGTTACACGTTGTTAGCTCAGCGGGAGGCATGGATTAGAATGCGGTATGAGAAAATAAACACATCGAAACCTCAGTTATGCAGCCTCGTTTGAGCTGCGTCCTAAATAAAATCTCTCGAACATGTTTAAAGCGTTTATAAAGAATAATAAAGAAACGAAAACGAAACGCAATAGTTCGAAAACGAAATGATATGTAGATGATGATGTGACGAGTTTAAATTGATTAAAGAAGAGTGAAAACTATATGCATTTCGATGGATATATATGTAAATATAAAAGAAACAAAGTAAATATTGAAGTATATACCAGTCTTACGAACGTGAGGTTCGTTTTTGTCGGATCGAGAAAAACAAAAACCATTATTATACATGAGTAATGTTAAGGATAGTACGAAACGAAGGAAAAAAAGTAATCGAACGGTAACGCCGAGTATTGTTGATTTGTTATTGAAAATGAATGAATGTCAAATGAAATAAAAACTCACGCGCAACACACATACACACACCGTAAATATATACGTAAAGCGTTACACGAACTCGAGTATATACAAAAACTAAAATACAAAATACACACGCAGCGTTGATTTTTGCGAATCGTGCCAAAATCTCATTGGACCGAGATGTCAAATAGTCGGGAGAGAAGAAAGATTTTCATTCTGTTTTTTCATGAAAAAAAACTGAGATGACACGTGATTTTTTTTCAAGCCATTCCGTTGCGACTATTTTCTTACTTTGTCGAATCTCATATTTTAAAAACTTCACTTCAAATGCACAAAGGTATTAACACGATCTGAGTTCGATAATTAATCTATACGTCGACAATACCGGGGTCGCTACATTCTCATTGACAAGACTGCGAGCGAACGGTAACGTCGCAACGAGTTCTTCCGTTTCGGGAACATCGCAATGAGTCCAAATCACGAGAGAATACTGCGAGAAAGTATTGACCCGCGTCTCACGATATTAGTATAACAGAGTTTTTCAAAAACGACTGGAAACGAAATAAATGAAGAAGATTGAAACACGTCAAAGTTTATTTCGAAAAATTGTATATTTGTTACGTTCGACGAATAAAATATTCTTGTATACCTGATGAGAAAACACGCACATAAATGCCTCATTGTTTATTCAATCCAAATAGTTGCTGAGCACAAAAGTACAAAAGCACAAAAGTCTTTATCATATAATATATTCACAGTTTTTATTAATTTTAGCTCATTCTCATTCGGATCACGAATCCGTTATTTTCCGTTGTTTCATTAACTCATGTTGCAGGGAAGTGAGTAATTTCTCAAGTTTCCGAATCTCGCCTTATCGGTATCAGTATTATTCCAAGTGCACGACCCCCCCCCCCCTCCCTCTCTCCCTGCCCCCCCCCCCCCCCCCCCCCCCCCCGATCCAGTTGCAATATTTGTTCATTTCTATGATTAACTCGAGTGAGGTTAGCAACACGTTGTGTAGCAGAAAATCAAGTTAAAGTTGTGTATTAAGCGCGCAGTATATTGGTGTATGCAACTTTTGATTCGCCTACACGTAACATCAAAAATTAAAAAAAAAAAAAAAAAAAAAAAAAAAAATCGGTGGAAATTGAAAGAACGTGGGTGCGGTTGTTGCAGTGGTCAAAGGAGCACTTTTTAGATCTCTAGATTGATAAAGAACAGAAATAATAATCGGTGATGTAATTTTTTTTATGGTATCTATGAAGGAGAGCAAAAGAGCGAAGAAACTGCAAAAGAATTTTAGCTCGACTTTGTGATTGTAACGTTGTGATTGGACGGTTTGGTGGCTACACAGTGTGAAAAAATTCAAAAAAATACGTGACAGAAAATCATTGTTACAAAACAGTGTTCTTTTGCCTCTCGCGTTACCAGTATGAAAAGTATTTCTACGTCGTGCGCGAATGCGGTTATCAGGATCGACTTCGGACTTGGATTTTCATTTTTTACAACTTGTTTCATCGGACTATCTACATTGCTTCCGTAATTTCCGTTTTACAAATGAGAATGAGAAAAATCCAATTTTTTTGCACTCAAATGCCAAAAAATAAAGGAAAATAGGAAACTCAAGTAGAACTTATAGCATTGGATAATTAAAGTCTACGTACGAGCTGTCTCCGCGTTATGTTTTTGTCACATCTCAATTTCTCGGTTCACAGGCACTCGCACGGTCTTCAGTTAGCTTCGGTAACGAACCCAATGCCGAGGTGTTGTAACGTAGAATTAAGTAAAAGAACGTATGGATGTCGTAGGTGCGGGATGTTCTTGCTTTTTGCAGAAAAAGGATAGCAATTGTTGTTTCATGAAATGCTTCTTATAGGAAAAATGTTTCATAGCGTTGTTAGTACGCCAAAATAAAATGTTTAACGGCAATATTGAAATGTACGTTAATCATCGGATAGCAGATTTTTTGTCATCCGATGATGGCGTAGTATCTACGATCGTAACGAGTGCCAGACTACCGAGTGTCCTTTTCTTTTCTCATGGGATTTGAGCCCAGAATCTGACCGATAAACGATTATTTTGTCATGTTCAAAGTTCGATAGAATTGTAAATAAATGAAGCATAAGTGAACTCAAGCAAAGTATAACACAGACCCAATCCATCTTCGCGTATTATCCAGTAAGAAAACGGATCGTCTATTTTAACTGTCGAAATAACATAAATCGGCCAATCTCAAGTCGATGCACTCCCCTTCTTGACTTGCCTTGGTAAAATTTCTTTTTTCAATACTTGGCGTCAAGACGCTGCCGCGTCTCTAAATGTACTACAAGAAATTCCTTAATTCTATGCAAGATTAAACATGGATAGAAACAAAAGTGGCTTAGTAATGTTTTTTAATAACACTACTAAGCCACTTGAATACCAAATAGAGGATTTTCAGAGTTGATCATTCTCATTCGAATTTATTTATGTGTGACAAAGCAAAGCTTGCCTATCTTTAAACGTGCAGATTTATTGGCTTAGTAAAATATTTTACAATAATCATTGAGAAACCCACGAGTCCAATATCTTGTTTCACCAAAACAAAATCTAATATCCGATCTAATAGTTCAGACTGCAGATACCTGAAAAGTAAACTGTTCCATTTTGCTAATGACATCTCGGTTAACTCAAATGTTATTTGTAGTCCGTCCATTCGACCACGGTTGACAGAGCTCTGTCGGGTTCGTCAACACTGTGCTCGCAGAGTCTCTCGAGTTTGGTCTCCAACTCGTTTTGAAGCCTGCGGGCTAACAGGTAGATCGCAATAGTAGCTGCCATCGGATGATCCTGATAAATAGAACACGTCCGCTCGTTTCACATCCAAGTTATGCGTCAGGATGCTTGATGCCAAAACCGGTAACGATCCATGTATTTTGGCGTGTAGTCGTGTACCCGGTATGCACCGCGCCAAATAGTTTTCATGACTGACCTCGTACTGCAGCAACACTGTCGTTTTGTCAGTCTTATCAGTCGACAAACCGGCCATGGTGATGGTTTGCAATCTCAAATACTAAAGCTGATTTGTTGGAACTTGTAGCAGACTTTTCAAAATTTCAGAGAAATTATATGCATGCCTGCACTTAACGAAGCAGAACCATGCAGGTAGCACGGAGTGATTAGGAGAATTCGTGATGCTCCAAGGGTTTTCGAAATATTCTAGAAACGATCGGTCGTTCTATGATGAAACAGTAACACTGGCTCTATCCTGCCTTGAGCACAAGTTAACGGTTTAAAACATCTTACAGCTTTGAGGAAAAAACTCGAGAACAATATTGATGAATCATTGCCACAAGTGAGACCAGCGAGAAATCTCTTGTAGAAACGAGTAGCGCTCTATTATTACCAGCAGCAGTCAACGAGTGCGATAGTCACGAAATAGGTTTTAAGTTCAACAACTTTAGTATCGTATTGAACCAAAGGCATCGATCGGGGACACGTATTTTAGCAAAACGTTTATACGAAGCATCGAGTGCATTCATTGGTGGTGAACATTCTTAAAACATTGTTCATCAGACGGATTCACATCGAAGTCGAAATCGAGCATCGAACGTCAAGGTTCAGTCAGTTTGACTCTCGATCAAATTGAAACTGACTTCAAAATTCAAAGATTCCTTCCCTCGCTGATCTTTCATCCGAGAAATTGATAAGCGGCTGTCACAAATCTTTCCCGCGGAGTATAGTTCGTGACGTGTCAGTTTGTCCACCGCGCAGCTTCGTATGGTTCACCACAAGACATCATTTTCAATTGCCTCGGTCGGGTCCGCCTCCGGTGTACAAACTATACATTTGTGTCGTTATCGTTGCGGAGCACAATGATACAATCGTTGGCAAAGTTAAACGAACGTGCCTGTTCCGACATCGAGTTTTTTTCATCGCTCAATCTTCTAACTCGTATCGCAGGTGTTTCCAGCAACGTGATGCTTCCAGTTGTCGCGTTTTCTACACCTGACGTTCAGTGGCATCTACTTGGCTTCGGATCTGTCCGGTGTAAGAAACCTCTTATTATCAACGTTACTGCATTCCGTTTACTCGACGAACTTTAACCGATTGGCAGAAGTCGTTTTTTCTCGACCTCATTACAGCTAGTACTCGGCCATGTTGTCGAATCTTACAGACCACAGGAAGCTCCGTCTCATCCTTCTCTCGGTTGCACTATGCAATAACACATGTCATGAATCGTCTATGAATGACTCTATGCGATGTATCGATCATTGTCATGCGCTGTAACGCCTGGTGTGTTGAAGATTTCGGCGCATCTAATGCAAGAGCATTTCGTTTATGTAACGTGACCGTATTTATATGGCGGGTTGGCCCAATCCAAGACCGTTTGTAAAAATAATTATTACTCATTAGTGCATACAAAGCCGAGTAATTTCGGCTGTTTCTTGGAATTGCCATATTGCAATCCCACATGCCATTATAACGAGCACCGCGCCGCCAATGGACGGCCCGTTGATCATCGAAGTTTTTCTATCGGCTTCCTTAGCGTTATCGAACTCGACTGTATCAACAGTTACTACCGTAACGATCGTCAAGATCAGTGCGGCTAGAATCATCATTATCACTATGAATCCATACAGCTTAAAGCTTTTTACGCGAGTGTTGCAATCGGGAGGAATTTCCGAGGATACACCACTGGATGAACTCATTTGTCATGGTTATTTCAAAGCTTAAGAATCCTAACAGTGGCTTTGTGAATAATACTATTACCAGCTACGAAATGATGTATCACCGGTCACCACTTCGGCATATCGCATCTGCGGACCATGCTGATAACTCTCGTGAGTACATTACCTATCTATTTCTAAAGTAATAATTGTATCGTGGCTTATGTACACAGTGTTCTGAATAACGTCGTACCAGTAACACAATTCGATGAAATTGCTCAGGCGTCCATTATGATGATAATTGTAAGCGTGATGTTGAAATTGTAATGAGAAAACCATACAGCCATTTACGAGTTTTTCAACTTTTAGTTACTGGATAGATAATTTTTTATTTGGAAGTTTTTTTCCAGATTCCTTGCCATCGATCCGAAAAATTTTGGTTCGAATCGAAATTATAAAGCCAGAGTAATTATTTTATTTTCTGATCTGTTATTTCGATTCGCTATTCTGAATAGAAAAAAAAACGAATGTGTTCAGTTGAGGTTTAGCGAGCCTCAATAAAACACGAATGTATTTTTTCGAATTTTCGGAGATTTGAAATAATGAAGTCTCGAGCAATTTCCTTACACCAGACTCGTTTGTGTGCTCCCTTACCATTTTCACTGGGTATATCGTTTAGTCGTTGCACGTGCTGTCTATATTATATGGAGGAAAAGAAATGTCGGAAGCGCGGCTCCGTGTAGATTTTTCCAGTATAGGAAATATGTGCACGACTGGCGAAGGTAAGCGTTCGAGAGAAGAAACGTCGGAGTATGAAACATGAATGAGTCTCGAGGTGGACTCTCCGGGGTAGCAATAGAAACTCTCCGCATCACAAATGTATATACAGCGGAACTTAGAAAAGAGGGAACTGTGGTGACAATGCAACTCAAGCGTCGCAATTTCGAGATGTCGATAGCAGTCGTGGGAGAAAAATTCGTTGACAGTCCCTCCCAACCGTACTTCTTTTTCGTCAGTTTTTCTCCTTTTTCTTCCTTCGTTCTCCTCGTTTTCGCTGTTCCAGCCGCATCTCCCGGACCGACTTATACTTCACATATATATAGATATATAGATATATGCAAAGAAAACCTTCATAGATATACAGTGCACGGTTAGTTGACCACGAGGAAACGTTATTTTCACACTTATTCTCGTCCTCACATTGATGCTCCTGCGAGTCGCAGCTCTTCGATGTCGACGTAATTCGCTCTTCGTGTTCATCGAACATCCCCGCGAAGACTTCACGGGGTTTCCATTCACCGGTCTCACGTCATTTCTTTTTTGTTGTCCCACATTGAAAATCTTGTTATTTTCCGTCTACGCCCACGTATGTAATTTTTCTCCCTTCTTGCCACTTCAATGTCCACAGAATGCTCGACGTGATTGAAGAAAAATTGCTCAGAATTAAGAAGAAATATTATATCGTAATATAAAACAATATAGCTATGGACCAATGTGTAATTAAGGGGGGATGAGGTCCTGTAGAGAAATGGTCTGGCATATCACAAAAATGAGTGCCAACAACTGTGTCACTGTCCAATAAAATAGCTTATGACGTGTTGAGATAACTGGGATTGCAATCGTCGTATCGCGAGCGTGTCAAACGCCCACTGTCTAAATTTGTTCTTGGAGCGCTCGTCCAAAGAGTTGCGAATCACTGAAGAGAACAATGAAATCCTTTTTGCCCGTCGGTTCATTGTTTAACGGTTGATTGACGTTGATTGAGGGGAGCCTTCCTCATCCAAGAACGAATCCCCAAATTTTCGAACGAGAGCATTTTATCAACGCATCAAGAAATGTGTAAGTTTTATTCGGTTTTGCTTAAGGAGTTTCGGTACAAAAGTCAAAATATTAAGAAATTGATCAAATTTGGTGATAATGTTCTTCAACATCAAGTGCGAAAACACAATTTTTTTCAAAATTTTCTTCTACTTAGTTATCGAGTAATTACGCATTAAAGCAGATTTCTTATGCCCGGAATGTATACCTATATATATGGAAACGCTATGCTTATACATGTAAACTTTAGTGATCAATTACTCGATAACTGTGTAGAAGAAAAATCTTAAAAAATTTGTATTGTCAAATTTGGCACTAAAGAATATGTTCACCAAATTTTATAAAATTCTAAACTTTTTGAAATTTTTTATGTTTTTAGCATGGTTTAGCATGGCAACATTGTATCGCCTGTACCGAAACTCCTTAATCTTACTGTCCATACATTCATATACCGTCGTATATTTCAGTTGTCAGCTTTCGCGAGGTGAGTGAAACGCAAGGGAAGGAAACTGACGCAGTTGGTATTGAGGAGCAAAAAGATACTGGGGAAAGCGAGGGATAGAATAATTATGAGTAACGCATCTCCCTCGAGAACAACGGGGATCCGATAAATAAAACAGCCAATGGTAACGAACACAGCGAGGAGAATGGAGTGAGCTCTCTTGGCCTATTACCCCTCGTGTGAACGCACAGCCTAATTTTGCTTTACCCCTATCTCTTTATATAGGACACGCATCGCCTCAAATCATGTAATTCTTTTTCGCAACAGTAACTGATCTTGTCTACATATGTATGGAGAAATGATCGACGTCCAGAAAAGGTCCCCTAATGGCGGGACGTTACGAGGGTTCAACTCCGAAGATAAGAATGAAGAAATTTATCTTCTATTCTTTTCGGTACGGCACATTAGTACATATCATTGATCAATTCACCGAAGCTTCTGGTGCACGGAGATAGTTAAATTTGAAAAATAACCGTCCAGTAACGATAGTGTAGTGACGAGCTGCAATTCGTGATAGAAGTATGGGAAAGAAATTAAATTTTCCTATAAAAAAAATAATGTTCATTTTTCACAGTCGAAACTTTAACCGGAGTATTTAGCAAATGCGTTGACGTCACGATGATTTTCACGACGCTGCACTGTACAAATTTCCGTACGAATGTTTATGCTACGATGCGGCGATACGGGGATACTCAGCCCTTGTTGAAGTGTGTAAATCATCATTTCAGTGTGTTAAGAAATTCGGAAACGAGTGATCGATATACCTACGTTAGAGCAAAGACCGTGATGCAACGTAAAATTCACTAGAACTTTTGCAAATTTTAGTATACGTAATGTAAATTTAACTATCTGCAACTACTATAAAACTGAAAATTCCGTAAAATCTTGAAACTTTACAGTGCGTTACTGGAATAAATATTTTTCGTTAACTTGTCCCTGGAGTCAAATATATCCGGTAAATTTGACAGTGAATTTTACGCTAAATATTACTGTTTAATTCTGAGTAATTGAATTATTTAAATTGCCCATTAAATCAAATTTTTCAATCATTTTATTTTGGAAAATACGCCATTGGAATAGCTTCTGTTTATACCTTGGAATTAGTATTTCGAGTAATAGATTAAAAAAAAACTGTTTCCAATATATAAATAATTGCTATATTCTCTCATTCCATTTAGCCATTTCAACATTGAGTTAAACAAGCAGTTATATTTATGTTATATTTAATTCTTCGAATGATTTAAACGCTGAGGAGTGTTCACAGAAATTTTTGCAGTATTTGTCTATCAAAGTTCCCTCTTGATGACTGCAAACAAGAATGCGTAGGAAGAAGATAATTTCAAAGAGGATCTCTCATGTAGCGGTAGACAGACATTTGGCCCCTCGGTTCCTCGCTTTTCACTGCCCTTCAAGTTCCTTTCACACTCTTGCAACATATGTATATGCATGTAGTACCACCTATACATACGTAGTGAATGAAATTGGCAGCTGCTGGCAGTGGTGACCACCTCGCGAACTAATTTCAGGAGGAACCTTGTGGCGCCTCGGACCTGTAATTATAGGAGTTTGTCATCCGAGTAAAAAAGCTTCCCATGTACACAAACACACGTTTAACATTTGCGCACGAATACAAATGTGTTACAGAGTCGTGGTACGAAGTAGAGAACGAGGATAAAACAGGCGTGATCGTTGATTGGCACTGTAATTGGCCCGATTGTCTCGTGGCCCAATTAATTTAATTACCTTCAATTGCATATCGAGAGCTTTTCGACATTCACTTTTTTTTCTCATTTTTTCCTCTTTGCCCCTTTCCTTTTTCATGTGTGCAAAAAGTCTGATCGAACGAGTCGTAGTTCAGTTGAAGTTTTTCTTCTTTTAGAAACATTTCGCCAATTGAAGCGAAGAGGTAGAGGGACGATTGACAGTTTATTCAGCACTCATTTATAATTTAACTTATAGCGAAGGAACAGTGCGTCGTCTTTTGTATGTTCGCTGCAGTATTATAACGATTGAAAAAAAACACCGGAAGGCTTAAAAAAGTTGCTCGGCATATGTCGCAGTTACCGACAACTTTACACTCTTCTCCTCCGAACTCTTCCTCGTTGACCTCTTCATCATTTTAGTTTTATTTTTCTGTTGCCAGCGCACGGGTTTTCATCGATGTGAACGAGCAAAGAGTTAACGGACGGCTACTCCTTTCGGTGAATCAATTACCGACTTCTCCCCTCCACCCTTTCGTTTCCCACTCGCCAATTCACTAAGCCAAACTTAATGGAATAAATTAATCGTAAATAATAAATTACTGTGGTTCATATATAAAGATGAACGAGGTATAGCCTAATAGATATTTGTATGCACAGCATAAGGCATACGCGGAGACACACCGCATCCATTTAAGCAGGACCGATCGCCCAGCATCGGGACATTATTAATAGCGTGTCCGCCTATCTATTGATATAATTAAGAACGAAAACTATCTTATACGTGAGCGAATTGATTTGATTTATCGATATTCGTGAGCTTTGCCTCATCGCGTCGTTTAGCATCGTCCCTCATCGGCACATTAATCAGAACCTCGGAAGAATTGAAAATAGAAGAAAAAGAAGAAATAAAAATTTGTCTCGTATAAAATAGAGTTCACGGTTGAAGAGTAACTGATTTGTCCTCGTTTGTATCGGGATTTACGCTCATCTTGATGCGTCCGTGCAAACTTTTCTCTCGGCAATTACACGCCCTCGAGCATCATATTGATTGTGGACTAAATCTAAAACGAATTTGGAAATTAGTCTCCTAAAAAATCTTCGTTTTATGTAAAGTCTTCTGTGCTTCGTAATAATAAAAAAAAATACAAGCCAATGTCTCAGCGAGCCTCGGGCCAGCACACGACCGGACTGTCATTGTAATAAACAGCCCCCAGAGCTGTTCATTACAAAAAAATTACAAGTCCGGTCAGTTTTGTCTTTTTGCCACTCGAAAGCTCCTTAAAATTCTAGGGCGGTATTCTGCTCCTACCTTTTAAGTATTGAACACCGCGTATAGGTTTTAGCTGCTCACTTTTACGTATATTTTTATGTAAATTTTGGCTAATTTTGGAAGTTGCTTTGTAACAAACTGATAGAGCTTAAAAAGCTTCTGATATTCTTGCTCGTCGTCACGGCCCACCGCAAAATATTGAGCGTTTGCGCTTTGAATTAACCTTCTTCGGTGACATTGATGTCACTTGGCGTCAGATCAATTTGTTCATTTTGAATCCGCCATTTTGAATTCCTGCACTTTGAGTGCAGTTTCGTAATCAGCGACCACAAAAATTCCTGGCTACCAATTTTCGTGGAAATCTGGAAAACTTTTTTTTTAGCTTTTTGGGCACTCACAGCACACCAGGGAGCAAATATTTTTCGCTTGCGACTTCGGATATCGAAGCATCCTTTACCAAGGTTTTCCCAAGTGTTATTCACAAAGAGAAATTAAAGGAAAACAAAAAAAGTAATTATATTTTTCACGATGAAAATGTACTCTCGAACAAAAATAATGACTCGGAATGTTTTTGCAATAATATTCCTTCGAGTGGGATGTAAAACGACTTCTGAAAAATATTTCATCCGAAGGGAGCTATCGGCCACATCTGCAATCAAGTAACTTCCGGACCGGGCAATTAACTTTAGTGGGATGCAGGATGAGAAAGTCATTTCAATTGGTTACGTAACGAAAATAAGATTGTAAGGTCGTGGATCCGATCATGCATGAATCTACAGAGGAGAGGCCGGGACAGAACGGGGTACTTCAAAAGTTGCGTGAATGATTTTCTTTTGACTTCTCCAATTTAATATATTTTTCTAGACAGAGACAAAAAGGAATGATTTTAAAATTTTCAAAAGAATCTTTGAAGAAGAAATTTGGACACAAATGAAAATTGAAAAAACGAAGAAATATTGAAGCAATCATAAATTTTCGTTCGACTGCTTTTTGAAAGGTGCTGTCAAGGTGCATTGGTTTAAAATTGCATCATTACTCACGGTGTCTGGATGTACAATGTATACACAACTGTCAGAGATCCGGCTTCGCTTTGATCACCAAGTTCAATCGTCGTAACTCACTTGAGCATAAATAATTTTTAAAATGGAGTTCAAAGTTAGAATGGTCTCCATTTTGGATGCTGCGTAAACATTTTTTATTCCATGAAAATGTGTTTTTTTTTCTGTCAATGCGCAAGGTATACTTTTCATTGATTGAAACGAGAGCTTCGAAGTATTTGTGAGCACTGACGTATTGTGAGGCGGCTGACTCGCGCTACGTAGAAATTGTGTGAGAAGCAAGAAGGAGAAATATTAGACAGATTTTTGCACTTGACACGAACAGTGTGACAGTACAGTCCACCGATATTGCGCGCAACAGTTGAGCGCGTATTCGCAAGTGGTCAGGCGCTGCTTGACACATTATATAGACGCTCATAAACGTGTCGATCACTTGTTCGAGCAAGATTTCTCACGGTTATGTGCAATTCAGATAGAGGATGTGACAAGCTATTGCAAGAAACAAATGCACGCCGTTTTCTCATAAACTACAAATACCGCCTTCTATTTTGTTAGACAGCTATTTTCGCGAAAAATCGTGAACGATACACTCTCCACAGCATGGATTCTGAAATATCGGCAGAGAAATCATATATCATAGAGGTACGATGTCAAGCCATACGTTCGGCGTTCGGTTTCATTGATCATTATTTTCTCGTTGCTGGCAATTTGGAGTACCACAAAGATCTTTTTAAAAATGGTCCGATTTTACCCGCCGGTACAACCAAAGGAGCGCACACGATCTGTGAAAAAACTGTTTGCGAAAATTGCTACGCGAACATAATACGAACGTATGTAACGCCGGAGAAAAAACGGTTGACTTCCCTCTCTTCCTTTGTGAATTTCGAAGCATTGGCTATGAATTTTAGCTCGCAGACAACGATCGTGCTGTTTACACCGTTCATTGCAGGACTGATCGGTTTGGGCCAATACCTTTACGCTATTATACTAACTCTCATCGGAGTGCTAATATTACTCGTATGGAGCAAATACGTTTTTAGTCGTAAGATCAGAGTTTCGTGTTGGCATCTTAAGGACAGGGAATAGAATGATTTATTTTTGAAAGAAATACTTCTGCGTCCATACTTGCTATGATAACTTGACCATGCAAATGGGTATGAAAAAATACACATTTGTTTTTAATTGAACTGCATTCTGAAAACATCACTTATCGGACGGAACGTCACGCTTTCGAGCTTGGCGTTGAACATCGAATATCAACGATCAAGGCGAGTTTGACATGATATTCAAACTCCCAGAATTTAAATATTTCTTATTTACTGATTTTCTATCCGCCAAATTGTTGAGCAAATGTCGCCACTCTATACAGCGTAGTATATTTTATGACGTGGCCACTCTAGAGGTTCGGATAATTTGTGGTTCAACACGAGATTGTCATGGTTGCGCAACACGATAACAAAGGCATTAGTTAATCCTCAAACTTTCCAAGCCGTACCACCAATATTTTCAGCAACGTAATACATGTTCGGCACCATTCGGCGTTATCTACTTCATGTTACTGGAACGAGAGTGGACTGAACCTGAACTGGAACCGACTTCACACTCTTTCGCTGCAACTCTGGTCCGTTGTGAATGTTGTGTCTCATAAAATATAATGACGAATATATGCGAGCATAATGAAAAGTGAAAAAATCTTCATTTCTGACAGACGTTTTTGAGTTCACAATATTTGGAGAAGTTACGAAAAGTGGAAAATTTATCATGCAAATCGTTTACACAAACCTTAAAATGTACATACAACGAGTGACAGCCTCTGGATTTTACTCACTTGATCTCAAGATCAGGTATAATTTTGTTTTTTCTTCATAATAACAAACAGGTTCAGGTGCATTTACGGTACAGATCCTTTAAAAATAGGTAGGTACTGTACTCACAGACGTGTTGTTCATAATCAGCAGGTGTTGGATACCGAATTAGTAAACATACCATTTCGTGTATATCGTCTTATCCCTTGGAAATCGTTGCACAGAGAATTGAATCATTCGTTGACGTTGACGGAGCTGGAGTGTGAGCACTTTGTTTCAGTTGTCACATCGCTAGTGTAGCTGGTAGCCTATTTCACAAAACCACTTCGAGTCCTTAAACCTAAAAGAACATTGACGCATATGATTTCGCAACGAAAATATAATGCAAAAGTTTCTAAAGAACAAAGAAATGTACCCCCGGAAACTCCTCCCAATTGCGACAATCTCGGAAGAAACATCAAACTATTTTCACTTTCCGTGATAATGTTAATGATAATCGTTTTGATCGTGTTGATTATTGCAATGGTAATGAATAATGCATTGGATTTCGACGGCGAAGATAAGAAACAATCGATCCTTGAAACTCTGACTATAATTAGCGCGGTGGTTCTTGGAGTTGCTTGGATAACTGCAATATGGCATATTTCAGTAGCAACTAAGGGTCTTCGGCTTTGCCAGCAGTTAAAAAAGTGAAAACAAGTATATTGATTTTTACAAACATTTTTCGATTGATTTAACGCACCATGGAAAAAACAATCACGTTGTAAAGTCAAATTGCTCTTATGCTAGACTAACTGAAAAACAAAACTCACAGGATGTTGGAATTCACAAAAACCAAGAGACTGAGGTGGACGACGAATCACAGCGCGTAGCAAAAATCTTTGGTCCGAGTGAATGGTACAACGAACTGCAAGAGCTTCCCAACCGGTTGGATAACATTTTGTGAAACATTGCACCGGTCCATCCATGCATGGTACATAATAGTTTTTACACAATCTATTTTGATGATCTGTCGATGGTGATGCCAACATGTTATCCGTGTGACAAGTCGTCATGGATTTTTTCATGACAAAAATGGGAATTTTTCATGGCAATGTCAAAGCAGCGAAGATGTTCGCAGGCACATCAAAACTACCCAATGCATTTGTACAGTTAAGATTCGCTCTGCGTGTAATTCATTACCGTACCCTGAGCACGATGCATATGCGCATATCTCATGCTCGCTTAGTGGTATGCACAAAGTGGGTTCTGAGATAAGAATTCCTTCTCAGTTCTTATTCGTTTAAAAGAGTGAACGAGAAGTTCGCTGTTTTTGTGTATCGTTCGTGTTCCAAAACTCATACCGATATTCGATTGAACTAAACAGAAATCTTATCATCTAACGAAAAAGGTCGTGGGATTTGTGCTCAGTCAGAAAAAAATCGAAGTATGAAACGTAAGCTGAGAGAAACACTTCGGAAAAAAAGTGTTCGTTTATTTAAGTGTAAAAAAATCATCTCAAAACTGTTTGAAATAAAATATTATAGTCGAATGAATATTCTTGGAGTTATTAGAAATTATTCTTTATTTAAAATTAGAACGAAATTCCATTTTCTGGGAAAGAATCTGTTAATATAAATACAGAGTATATAAGGTCGTTTCTTGCCTGAGTCCTAATTGTTTAATGAACAAATAAACGATGCATTTTATTACATTTCAATGTCAATGTGATACTCAAATGGTGATCCGATCCATCTCATTCAAACTATAAATCTAAATTTTATGAACTCAGCATTGAGCATGCTGTGTAAATACAAATATTGAGAAACAACTAATAAGTATATTTCAGTATATTTTATATGTAAGAGAAAAAAAGGATTTTGTAGCGAACGAAACTAAACTTCTTTATTTCGTTTGATTTCAACGTTGACAGAGTCTTTCGTATGTTTTCGTTTCTGCGAGTTTAACGACGGGGTAAGCTTTTTAGCGCGTTGTCGTTTCGCTTCGGTGATTTTTTTCTCGCGATCATACGACAAACGAGCCTTAACGGTTTCATCCACCTGAGTTAGGAATTCGCGAATCATACCGTTAGCCGTGAAGCCGATAGGTGCTTTTACTTTGTCAAGGACGCGTCTTTTCAAAGCTTCATTATCGACCCTGGGATCCGTATTCAAAGCATAATGACATGGTATACAAGAAGCAACACGCATACCCGGATCGAGATAGACTGTTTGCACGGTAGTAACCGAAAAACATAGCACACACTTGGTACGACTGATCTTTTTGTCGCTGAATTTGTGTCGGATCTCAGACTCAATAAGATTGTGACGCTTTATGGTTTTAGAGATGCCATTGGGTCTGGAAAGTGGTTGTGCAGGTGTCTTTCCAGTGAAGTCAGGATACTCTCGACGCAACTCTTTCAATTCTTCATCGACCCCTTCGTCGCAGGTGCTGTCGTATTCTCCATCCGAATCTGAATCATCGTAAAGATCGGCGAAACTTCTCTTCAAAATGCCAAAACCATCGTATTCATCCAAATCACAATCATCGGTGAGTGACCACTCGTCCACATGGTGAACATGGTTCGAGTTGATATTCATGAAATATTCAATTGCCTCAACGAACAGTGCCGCCCATTCCACGCTCGTTGTACTTTTCGGTCGACATTGTGTCACTCCAATGATGGCAGAAGAAAATCTATATAAAAGGTACTTAACGAATTCCTTTCTCGCACCAATGGACATTTTAAGTTTGTGCATTTTGCCACCGCAATTAGCTACTGCACTGTTGACAGTGTCGTTGATTAAATTGATCGCTTGTTTGATATTCGCATGTGACAATTGAGGTAATTCTAACACTTGCATCATGGTTTTGCGACTGTCCGCGTAGCCGACCACGTGCTCGGCGTATATTACCTCCGATTTCCAAATACCAAATCGCACCACGTGTAAGCCAAAGGCTCTACACTCTGCGAAGAAAAGATTGTTTGTCGTCTGCTGTAGCTTTAAAGTTACGTGACTGGGACGTGTGATCCATCGGCTGAACAGTTCAAATACTGCTCTGCTCGACATCGGTTGCACAACACAATCGCTTGCTTGGGCCTCGATCTCCAGAAGCCGATACTTCAGAACGTTACGTACTTGCGGCATGCGCTTCGCTATTTCCATAAGAGTATGCGAGCACAGATAGTGATGGACTCCGCAATGACGCATTAAAGTCTCCCAAAGATAGGGATCCAGGTTGAGCGCACCGCACGCTTGGACTATAATTTCGTAGTGCTCTTTGATTATAAAAATACAAGCAGCAGTGAGACGATTAGGTTTATCGAATTCGGCGTACTTGCGTATGGCTTCGAGTGAGGTTCTCACACTGAGTAGCTCACTTTTATTCGATTTATCGCGCTTGCATTCTTTCACAACGCTATCGCGCATGGACACCCAAGCGTATTCAAGGATTTGCTTTAGTCGGCGCCGTGGCAAATCATCGTGCCAATTGATCAAGTCTTGTGTATTTAATTGCCAATAGCAATAAGTCATCGTTTCAATTTCCCCATCGTGGAGTGGGACTTCTTCCCCGGCAAGTTGTTCTTTACGCAATGAGTTCTTTTTACCTTCACCCACGGACGTTGATTGTACCATCGCGGTAGATCTGGCCCTTGCGTTATTAAATAAATGCAAGTACTTGTTAACGAAATACGTTGCCGCAAATGCATAAGCTCGAGGCACAGCGCCATACACGAAGGGATAAGACATGAGGTCGGTTTTATAGTTGGATATTTTGTGCATGTCAATGAAATGAGTGTCTTTTTTTTGGGAGTAACGTTTAAGTGAACTGCCGACGACGCTCGGTGCGAGACGTACTTCGGGCACCAAATCCTTCAGCGCGACCAAGTTCAACGTTTTAGGATAACTTACCTCGTCATCCTCGTCATCTACATCGTAAAACGTAACATGAGGAAAGGTGAGTGAGAAACTTTTGACGACGATAGGACGCCGAGTAAGTTTTGCGACGCGCGTAGTCATTGCTTTGGGCAAAACCGGCCGTTTCGGTGGATCCACGATATCTTTCGTATCTTTCAGACGAACGACAAATTTCCCAGCGATTTTCTGTACAGTCCCGTAGTCAATTCGCTTACTTTGCCGTTTTTTCTCAGGTGCCCACGACTTTTTATTCTCTTCGTCCTCGGAATCATTTTCTTGCTGCATCGTGGCGGGTGATAATTTTATGGCAGCTATCCTTTTGTCATGGAATATGTGATACTTCCGATGCTCCCTGACTGTTATTATTCGTTGATTTTCGGCCTTACTATTGTCGCCGTCACTGGTGCTAATACTCTCACTATTGCCGCGGCTATTGCTGATGTTATTATCGCTGTCATTTTCTCGGTTATAATTGTATGAATCCTTGCATAGGAAGTGCATTTTAATATCTTTTCGTGGTGCAACTACCGATGGTCGAACGCAAGGAACTTCGGTCTGCTCATCGGCTGCTGGAGTTTTTTGTTTCTTGTTATCGATATTGTTGAGTATTTTGGTTGATGTCGATTTATAATGCATTATATTTGTTGATGAAAGATCCATTTGCTGTGGCGAGTCGAGGTTGTTTTCAGTATCACTAGCTCCAGTAGGATGTTTCAAGAGTGCTACAACGGTGCTAAGGTCTTCAGACATGGGCAATTGTGATTGAAGCGGTGCAACAGTGCTCTCCGCGTGACTTGAATCCCCCGTAATGAAGTTTTCGATATCAAAAAATAGTGACGATCCAACCTCACCAGCTGTCTCTGCTATTGACTTTTCACGCTTAGACTCCGACATCAAAAACAGCCGATCACGATGTTGGGTGGAGAAGCGGGAATCACCACCATCGTATCTCTCCACAACTGCGCTGGATTTATCGCTCGCGACACTGTTCAAAGTCATGCAGTAAGACATAGACGTATAGTCACTCGTGGTTAATGTTTGAGCAGAACTTGTCTGCTCATATGAAATTTCCGCTTCCGTAGCCTCTCGTACGCCGCCCGCAATTTCATCTGATATCATTGCGGTTGGTGCGTCCATCATTAAAGAATTCACTGCCATTAACAACTCCGCGTCATGAGGCAAGCCTTCGTTGCTCGATAAAGTGCACTCTCTCATCGTAGCTTGTGAAAAATAACTGGAACATATCCCGAATATATCGGACATAATCAATCCACATAATTTATAAAAGCGAATACAAATATAGTCAAAGATAAAAAAAAATAGAGTACAGTGTATCGATTGGGGTGTTGCTATAAATGCAGGATATCATTCAATGAAAATTATATTCTCGTAAAGATACTTACCAGGTATAAAGTAGGGCGCAAGTGACTTCAAGTTTAGTTTGCCGATTTCCCGGAAGCGCTTAACGCAAGCTGGGCTATGTTTTACAGCATGGGACCATATACTGAGAGGCGTCCTCGTTTTGACTTGATTTCCAGACCGAACTTATTGTAAGCGAACTATTACAATTCAATTGGAAATTGAACGATATTAAATGACAAACTTCGTGATTTACGTCGGAAAAAACAACACCCGTGTTTTGTATAAGCTCCTGCTTAAATTACAGTAAACCTCAGATGAACGTCGGTTGAATGCATTATCCTTACTGAAAATGCAAACGTATGAAAAAGAGATTGAAATATTTGGATTAAAACTAGAAATGTTTTCATTGGGCTTCGTGGGTCAGAAAAACGTTGCTTTGCATACACGTTGCAAGAGTTTCTACCTACGACAAGTGTCCGTGTTATGTGATAAGACACGTTCGGGATAACAGCTTCGTGTATCGTGCCTGACCTGTTGCGGCTCGTTATGTAAGTAATACTCCTACAAAAAAATGGCTATAATAACCAGAAAAACTATTTTAAACATCTTTTGTGCAACGTCTTTGCATGTATTTATATTGGAACGATAGAATAAAGCAAACGTATTGACCACGGCCTTCGCTCGAACGTACTTATTGTCGAGGAAACGTAAATAGTTGTAGACTAGAATTATAGTTCCATTTCTGCTCTGTTGACATGATAACATGTTCAATTATTAGGGAATCAGTCCTGATGATAGATTTTATTTCTCGAAAGCTTACGTTGATTTGTTAAATTGCAGTTGCTCGCCGAGCCATACCAAAAATCTCGTTGAAAGACGATTTCCGCGCAAAGTACTTCTAGAACAAACATAACAGATTCCAACCGTTTTCATAAACAAGATTATTACATACTACAGTATTAGGTAACGTGCACGATTTGTCGACTTTTTTTTAATTCGCAGGAGATATAGGAGATTTAAAGGAGACTAGAGGGTACAAATATTATTTAGCTTCTGCAATACATAGTAGTTGTCTTGAAGGAACGAACAAGTACATTGTTGTGAACTTTGATACCGTCAACGTTATACTTGTTTCTTTAGAATTGGCAAGCTGTGAGGAATTGTGGAACGGGGACAAAAAAATTGACAGCCTCACGTTTATCGATAAGTTCATTTACAATGGCCGCACCGACGGACATAGAATTTAGAAAGGCTCAGCAAAAAGTCACAGATTTTGTAACAAAATTAAAGATATTAGGTGGCCCCATTAAAAGTACGAGCGTCGCAAACATTCAAAAGTGGTTGAAGCATGTGAATATTGGCATTCCTCCGTTGGACAAGGCGCTCAGGAGCCTTCGTGTTGAAAAAACGCAAGGGTATTTAACATTCAATGGGGCGCCGAGTGGTGCGTTATACAAAATGTTCCGCGCGGCCGATCTCACCGGAATCATAAAATTGTCAAAGTTGAAAATTGCGATTCGAGCGAGCGACAAATCAATGTTTGATGAACTCACAGCTACATATCCGGAGAAGTTGATGCAGGAAATGCGTCAAGCCGTAACAGAGGCAAGACGCAAACATCCTGGCCTGAACCCAAAGACTGTTGCATTAAGAAATATACCCGGAGAATGGGAGGGCTCCCTCGAGAATTTTGGGGACACAGGAACCTCTGTCGGTAATTTGTCCCCCTTTAATGATTCAAAAAAGGGATGCTGGATGTACACTACTAAAGGTGTGAAAGCATGGTGTAAAGTGAATGATTACTCATTCTTAGAGAGTGCAGCAAATGAGTTCAAAAAAGAATTCTGCAATACGCCAATGAATCACTATCACGTAACACTTGTGATTATGGCCATTGTCAATAACGACGACAACAATAATCCTCTAAAAAAGAGACTAGCTGATGCAGTCAACATTGATGTTCGATATCTTAGCTCAAAATTGGAAGACATGCTCAGAAATAAATTTGAGGTTCTTAAAGATTTTGTTAAAAAACTCCATGAAACTAATCAGGTGCCAGAATTTGAAGTTTGCGGTTTGCCTAATTTGGCACTTAGAGGAAGCACCATGCCAAAAAAATGCCGCATGTGTGATTCAACTGCGTGTCCGGAAAGTACTCAATCCTTTGCTGAATCTCAATGGTCTGGAGATATAGCATCTACATGTATTACAAGCGATGCAGCATGGAACGCACTTCAAGGTGGTTCTGCGGCGTCGCCGTCTCCCGAAAAGAAGCCCGAAACCAAAAAAAGCGATACGGCTGATACTAAACGGGCAGTTGTCAGTGGAATATCTGCCATAAGCGCATCAGCTTTTTGTGGGAGGGTTGGCAAAGTTACAGGGGCTGGCTGTGGCTTGTCCGCAATATGCAAAGTATGCAGAGGTAACAATAAAAATAAGGGATCAGGTGGTGGTTCGGGGCAATTAAGTGGAGGGAGTTGTAAGAAAGAAAACAGTGGTTCGAAGCAGGAAGGACGCAGTTGTAATAGAGAAAATGGAAGTTGTAAGAAAGCAGGAAGTGCTTCGAAGCAAGATGGAGCGAGTTGTAATACAGAAAATGGAAGTTGTAAGAAAGCAGGAAGTGCTTCGAAGCAAGATGGAGCGAGTTGTAATACAGAAAATGGAAGTTGTAAGAAAGCAGGAAGTGCTTCGAAGCAAGATGGAGCGAGTTGTAATACAGAAAATGGAAGTTGTAAGAAACAAAATGGAAGTGGTTCGGGAAAGAATGATAAAGGTGGTGGTGGTAGTTCGGGGAACACTAAAAAGGGCGGTGATACTAAAAAAGGTGGAGATGATGGGGCGAAAAGTGGGAGTGGTTCAAAATAATCAACTAAAGATAATCTAACGTAACATACCATGTTTAAGAGTAAAACAGAAACATCTACAACTGAGAGAAAACCTAAGGAAAAGTATGGTATGTGAAAAAGAAAAATCATACCCAATTGACTTCATATGCATTTACACAGCACGCCAATGATATGCTGCCGTGGGAAACATCACTGAGGAGGGATTATCGAATCTTCCAACAATTTTCCTGCAATTGCCGTTGATTGTTTATGATGCACACTGAAAACAGCTGAATTCAACGGCTATTGTACTCGAATCAGTAATCTTAACTTGTACATGTATTATTTAACATTTTTAATTTTTTCGAAAATAAGAGTTTTGTTTTTTTGTCATATGTTTCAAGATCAATAATCAATAAGAAAATAAAAGCTACAACGCTATTGCACAATCATCACGTGAAGTGCGTAACGGTTTCTCGACGATCCTCCACAAGAACACATTCAAAATGCAGAGCGAAATGGCAACATTTTTGACTGCTGTTTTGAACGCAGATTGACGTATTCCTTCAAAAATCTTAAACGAATAATTCATGTCATATCCTCTGTTGGTCGGCAAAACCTTCATCTATATCGAAGAAAAATTGAGAATTTTGCTTTTCACAAAACTACCGAAAATGACTCATGGGTCAAGCAATAAATTTTGCAGTCGTCGGTATGGCATTGAATAAACTAGTGTGGCAGAAGAGTTTTACACTACGAAACGTTTTATTCAAAGATCATAAAAAATTGTCACATAAATACAAAAGCAGTCAAGTATGTTGAGCTGTGGACAATAAAAAAATGAATTACCGCACCCTAACATGCTTGTAGGATGACCTTCGAATATGATAAAATCGTCGTGGATTACTGTGTTTGCACTAGTGTGTTATTGCTCTATTGCACTATTGATTTTATATTTTTAGCTATGAGCAGACACTATAGGCGATGGAACACCTTTGATACTATGATCACGTTATAATAAGATTAAACTAAATAATCTAATTGTTCGTAAAATTCAATAATAGAAAAATACGAAGTGTTTTCTTAACAGAAATGAGTTTTATAAGCGATGAGGAAAAAAATATAGACTGGAATTGAGTCTGAAATTTAACGAAACAGTCGATAACGAAAATGAAATCGTCACCGAAACTGCGCACTAAATTCTCCGAATCGTTAACTCGCCTAGGTTCGGTTAGTCAGCATCATCGCTTTTGAGAGTGCTCACAAGTCCATAAAAACGACCGATCGACGAAGTCGTGCCATTAAATATTCATAATCTTGCATGCCCGATTATTCTTCTTAGTTTATCGGGTCTAAACTAAGAAGTGCCGATTTTCGAATGAACATGTATTGAGAATCTTCAAAATGTAAATGTAAAAGTAAAAATTTACTCGCCGTCTGTGATCTTGAGACATAACCGGCAGTGGCTTGCGATTATTGTCACTTTCAATGCCCTCATTACGACGTGATTGGTACATACTATAGTTTTAGGTAGCCCCCATACATCGTCGATTTTTTCGTATCTGAAGAAGATATAGTAAGCTTTGGCTCGGAGGTATATACAGCGTTTGTTTTGAAGGAATAAATGCAAATTCGATTCCATTAATAGAGTCAACATTATCCGTATTCATTTGAAATTATTGAGTAGCGAGGAATCATGGGAAAAGCACAAAACCACTGACAGCCTCACGTTTATCGATAAGCTCAATTACAATGGCCGCACCGACGGACACAGAATTAAGGAAGGCTCAGCAAAAAGTCACAGATTTTGTATCAAAATTGAAGACATTGGGTGGCCCCGTTAAAAGTACGAGCGTTGCAAGCACTCGAAAGTGGTTGAAGCATGTGCATATTGGCATTCCTCCGTTGGACAAGGCGCTCAGGAGCCTTCGTGTTGAAAAAACGCAGAGATATTTAACATTCAATGGGGCGCCGAGTGGTACGTTATATAAGATGTTCCGCGCGGCCGATCTCACCGGAATCATGAAATTGTCAAAGTTGAAAATTCCGATTCAAGCGAGCGACAAATCAATGTTTGATGAACTCACAGCTACAAATCCGGAAAAGTTGAAGCGGGAAATGCATGAAATCGTAACAGAAGCCAGGCGCAAACATCCCGGCCTGAACCCAAAGACTGTTGCATTAAGAAAAATGCCCAGAGAAACGAAGAGCGCGCTCAAGAGTTTTGGGATGATGGATGACCCTTTCGAAAAATGGCCTGCCTGGGAAGTTTCAAAACAGGGATGCTGGATGTACACTACTAAGGGTGCAAGAGCATGGTGCAAAGTGAGAGAATATTCGTGTAAAGAAGAAGGATTTTCAGCTTCTCTCCCTGTGAATTATAAGTCCGAAAGAGAATTTTGCACTAAGCCAGTGAATCATTATAACGTAACACTTGTGATCATGGCTATTGTCAATAACAACAACAACGCGGATCCTATAAAAATGAAGTTGGCTCGGGCAGTTAACATTCAAACTCGGTATCTTAGCGATAAATTGAAGCAAATGATCGACACTCAATTCGCAGTTCTAGAAGATTTTGTTAAAGAGCTTCATAGAAGGAACGAGCTGCCAGTTTTTCATATATGCGGTGAGAAACACTACGCAATTAAAGAAGACCCGGACGCAGCTTGCCGTATGTGTGATTCAAAAGCCTCTCCGAAAAGTCCTCAATATTCTGATGTATCTCAATGGCCTAGAGATATAGCATTTACATGTATCACAGGCAATCGTGAATGGGACGCTCTTAATGTTACTAGGGATGGACTAGGGGGGTCAGAAATGGACGCGACCAGAGATAGAATGTGTATTGGCTTATCTGGGAATCAAAAAGCGATTTCCAGTGGGATATATGCCATAAGTACTTCGACTTTATGTGGAAAAATTGGGGTATTTATAGGGGCTGGTTGCGGAGCATCTGCGCTAGGCAAAGCAAGTTTAGAAAAAAGAGCCAGAGGACAAGGGAGTTGTGGGCAAAGTAGTGGACGAGTGAGTAGTAAATAAGGTAAAAGAGGTGGTCCGGAAGGATCAGATGAGCGAAGGAATAAGGGGTCAGGTAACAACACCAATCGGAAATAGTAGCAAAATATCAATTTCATTGTCGCAATAATTGTAGGACTGGTTCTTGAGACTTTTTTGAGCATTGAATTTGTACCAAAACGCAGAAATGATCAACCGAAGGTTAACTAACGTAAAGCACTATGTTTAAGAGTAAAACAAAAACATTTACAACTGAGAGAAAACCCAAGGAAAAGTATGGTATGTGAAGGTTAGAAAAATCATACTTAATTGGCGTCATATGCATTTACACAGCACGCCGATGATATGCTGACGTTGAAAACATCAGTGAGGAGAGATCATTGAATCTTCCGACAATGTTCCTCCAATTGCCATTGATTGTCTGTAATTCCGTGCACACTAGAAACAGCTGAATTCAACAGCTATTGTACTCGAATCAGTAATCTCAACTCGTGCATGGCTTTAACATTGTTATTTTTCCGAAAATAAGTGTTTTGTTTTTATAATATCATATGTTCCAATATCAATGAGGAGATAAAAGGTAAAATGATATTTCACAATTATCACGTGGAATGTGTAACGATTCCTCACGCAAGAACACATTCAAAATGCAGGACGAATTGGCGGCATCTTTGATCGCTGTCTTGAATGCGGACTATCGTATTCTCTGAAAAATTCCAATCGAACCGCTCCTGTTATATTCTCGGTTGGCTGACAAAACGTTCATCGGAATCGAAGAAAAATTAATAATTAACTCGTATTTGTTTGTTTAACCTACATCGTGGTTTTTGTGAGTGCTCACAAGTCCATAAAAATGACTGATCGATGAAGTCGTGCCAATAAATATTCATAGTTTTGCATGCTCGACTATTCTTCTCAGTTTGTCGCGGTTGAATTCACAAGTACTGATATTCGAATAGAATTGTATTGAGAATCTTTAAAATGAAAATGCAAACGTAAAAATTTACTTGTTGTTCGTGATCTTGCGACGTTAGCTGCAGTCAATCGTGTCTATAGTGATTTCAAATGCACTCTCATAAACCGACGGTGCATAATCGTAGACCGTTCCAGAGTGACAGTACCGTTAGAATAGGCACCACACAGAGGAGTGAAGGCGCCAGGCAATCGAGTTACAATCTGTAACATTAATACACTTTTAATGCCCGAAATCGATTCATTCATTATTCGTTCACGAAAGTGATTTCCGTCATCATTTTCTGTGTGCTTATTCGGTTCGTTCCTCGCTCGTAGTTTGAAAGGTGATAAAAATGACTGCTCAACTGCAGAAAAACAATACAACTGAGCTCGACTCTCGGCAAGCAGTTTTGCCAGACTTAATAGAATGTGAGTCACCCACGAGTTCATTACCAGGACCATCAACCGAGAACAATACACAACCCATTTTCAACAGTCCAACATCACCAAAACGTGCTTCCCTAACGACTGCAACGTTGTCCGGTCCAGCTTATGAAGTTCTCATTCCTGCGACGCTTAAAAACAGTGCTACCGTTACCACAACTGACATCTCTGCCACTGATTGTGATTTGAATACGGAGACAATCCACAAATTAATGGAAAATGGCATTGATTTCACTCGCAAGGTGTCCACGAGAAAACGTATCTACGGTGAGGATTATCGAGCGTTGAATAATTTTTGCATCAAACCGCACTTCAAAATGACTCGACTAGAGCGACTAAACTACGAAACGATCGAAAACAATCTACAGAATCGCGGTTCTATGACAACCAGCATTAGCGATATTGGTCTAGCAGAGTCTGCATCGAAGCAACAAAAAAGAGATGTGATACAATATTGCAGCAGTGATCCCACGCCTACTGCAGAGACTCGCATCTACGATACGTATACCCTATGTATCGATCACATCAGTCAGCTTTGTTGGATTTGTTATTCCCCAATATGTGTATGCTTGAAATAAATCGATTTTTCGTATATTTGGGTCGCCACCAGGTCTGTCAGATCGATGATTTTTTTTATAAACGTCCCTCATTTAATGATGCTGAAGTTTGCAACGTTGGAGTCCAACAAAATGAACAATAAAATCAATTGTAATTCATCAATTCTTTATTTCACGAAGTATCGGTACAGGTTGGAAAATTACGAATTGCAAATTCGATAGGGAACGAAATTGGAGAATTATTGGAATTATTGGGAGGTTTTTTTAGATCATTTCGTTGGACTCCACAGTTGCGAACTTCAGCGTCATCCTCATGTATGTTTTTACATACATCCCAAGGTGCTATCGAATCAGCCAGAGGTCAAAGTTCTGTTAGCTTCCAATACAACTATGGCATGGTTTTCAACGTTTGACAACTATACCCGAAAAAACTGTATAAAATTTTTTACGTGTTTGTATTCTGAAATTAAACACTAGTTGAATTGCCATCAGCGCGAGTTACTCTAGCCTGCACTTTACGACCAACTCTTTTGTCTTGTTTAATATTCTGCAGTATAATCACTGACACGAGAGCGGACGAACAAAAACATCTACAGGGTATCCTAATAGTAAAGAATAGTACACCCTCTGCTTTCATAAAAGCGACGAACCTGGCACGGAGGCACAAAATGTTTTTATTCATTTTCATCCATATCCATAAAACGTTTGCAAGAAGAATGTGCTCTGTTTTTATTTTTCCCTCATTTTTTGAGTTTCATTCTTTGAGGACGAGTTTTTAGGGATTAGTTTATATTTTCGCTTCGTAACAAACTTATCCGTAATCGCAATTATTTTATTCGCTATAATTCTTTTCTCGGATTTTTGGTAACATGATATTTGTTGCAATTCTTGGATCACTGTGGGCTTTAGCTGAGAACTGTGGATTTTGACTACTTTGAAAGAAGGAATTTCTGCATATTGATTTTAATTATTGCTTCAAATTCGGGGCAGAGAATCGCTTCCACCCCCCCCCCCCCCCCCCCCCTCCTCTCAGAGATATGAAACTTCGATTTCTCTATTTATTATTAAAGAAAATCTTTAAGGTACGATCAGAGACTTATTGAACATGTCGATCTGATCTCATAAAGTTTTATCATTTCCGTCGGTTTTTTTCCTCCGCTTCCCAGTTGCTGACCAAAAAGCTCTTCCATCTCCACTTGTTGAGTAGACGACTGCGCGTAGGAGTATCCGAGAGACAGTAAAGCCTATTAAGTACCCACCCGAGTGCGCATGTAGGAACCACTTAAACGGCGAGAGGACACACTCAATTTGCTTACTTAATTTGTTTAAGACGGATGAGGATGTCAGAGGTTATTCATGCAACACAAATATTTATTTTACTCACTTAAGAATTATTGTGCATGCCTCCAACGCACTTGTACCAAGAAAAGGACGAAAAATTGTTTCTCCTGCTGAATTTAACGAAACAACGACGGTATAGAAAAAGAAATATTGAGCAGGCAACTCTCGTTAGCGTCCACAATATAGCGTCTCAAATTCTACTTTTTCAAAATAGCTCGGTGATAAAATTGTTGAACGAACAAAATGTTATTTGATCCAATGAATTCCTTTTTGCAATATGAAATAATATGTTTCATTGATTTACTTATTTTTCAAGAGCTTCAAGCGCCTTTGTGACCATGCTTACCCGCCAACAAAAATTGTCCTTACCGACTGACGATATTCGTAGTTACACTTTTTATCATAATTTAAACTCCACTGACGATTTCGTTGTAACTCCTGAAATAATTTAGCCTTCCCATTGTATTCTACTGCCACCTATGTCGAAAAGTCTGTACTCGTATGACACTTTCAAGTTCCTCATCGGTTTGTTGATAACCAAGAGCAATGGAAGATCGGTTAATAGCCTGCACCTGTAAATAGTGCAATGCAGGCGGAAAGAGAGAGGTGAAGGAGGAGGATTGCTCTCCATTGGTGTACTAAACACTCGTCCATAAATACATGAACGAAAAAGCTTCTGGAAAATCGGAATGCTTTTCTTCTCGGAGTCTGTCCTTTTGATATCGATAGTTTTACATCGCAAGCGGTGAACGATTCTTCGTGGACTTTTTCCTTCGTATACTGTATCTCATTCCCCAGCTATTGTACAACTAGGTGGGAACCGATAGCTTCTCACATAGTTTAGTTGTATTTAAAATCATGAGTATTTTTCCATATCTGCGACTATTGCGTCCGCTCGGTGGTAGAATTAATTTGATGTCTGGAAGGAATGCAACTTTAAAACACTGGCTGAAGAAAATCCAAATAACTCGAGAAATATCTTTTGCGTTATGCTATATTAATAAACAAAAAATGTTTCTCATATGATCAATGCATAATAAAATTGAAAAATATATTCAAATAAACTGGTTGTGAAAAATGGATGATGGCTAACTCGGCTTTGGATTCGATTTTTTGATGCCGGTATTGGTGAAAATACCAATTGGGCTTATTTCCATTATCCGTGTTTTAAGGTCGATTCTAGTCAATGTTCGGTCACACAATGAGAAGTTGGAGCCTTCGAATATTGAACGGGTGGTAGTGGCAGAGCCTGAGAATCAATTGCGATTCTTGAATGTGAACACCGTGAATCCCAATAAAACGACGTATAGAACGAGAACGATCAATTTTATTATCAAGGCAAGACTGCGTTGAAATATAATAATTAATACTGAAAAAGTATTGATAAGCAGAACAACAACGGGATACGTGATCACCGAGTCGTTGAACTTCCTGAATAGTTCAAGCAATGATATTTCTTTTTTAGAATCAACATCTATTTCGTTGACTTCGCTGGTGAAATTTAATGCCTCTTGAAAGGACTGCTGTGGTGTTTTGTAGCCCATGGACGCTCCATCTAATTCCGTAATTTTATTTGCATTCATTATTGCACCGTTGTGGAACAGGATAGAAAGCACTATTTTCCTATGTGTCTCGAAGCTTAGGTAGTAATGATAAAACTTCCTTCAATTTCGACCATTGTTACGGTTTCTTTAACCAAGAACAGCTTGTGAGTGTATATCAATTACTGCTCCTTTTTCACAGCGATGAACATTGAGAATAAGCATTACTCCAATGCAGTAAAACTTGGTGAGCGATGTGAAAATCTCTGAAAAGAGTTTGATCCTTAAATGAACAATAATCGACTCTGGCGATGACGAGTCCGACTAGCCGCTGGAAAGTGTTACACAGAGATTTCATATATCGCTGTCTGTCGACCGTGTTCGTGTTCGCATGTTTTTGAAAGTATCACGTTTGCATCGATATCGGCACTCATAAAGTATTCAGCAGTGCGAAAATTTACGAGGACACGATCGACAAATGCACCGACCACTTGAGAAAAAATAATAACTGAGAAGCCCGTAGAACGTGATTCCAATGACTTTTCATGCTGTTGACCACCTCAAGGGGACAACTTGAACGCCTATTTTCCTCATTCTTATAATAGAATTCGAGTCTCCGACGTCCAACAAAATTAGACGGAAATAAGTTAAATCGTTCAAAAAGTCACTCTGCCAACACGTTTTTCACTCAAGCTTATGACGAGAATGCGAAACGTCGATGAATACTGCGGTCGGTCTTCTAATTATATCCCAACCTTAACCATCATCTAAGTATTTCACACGATGCTCGGATAGTGCACTTTCAGCTGATTGCCCAAAAACTTGGTTTAAATACCGCCACAGACTGATATTCTTCTACAGCCAAGTCTTGTATTTATGTTATCGTAGTATGCAAACACAACAAGCTCAAACTTTACAGAATACGTGCTCGCCAGATGGGCGCATCCATTATGTGACCAAGCACAAGGATTCCGAGAAGGAACACGATACCGATTATCAAAATGAAGAGTTGAGGGATACTGACGGAAAAGATCTTCGGAAGTGTCTGGTTGTTGGCATAATACATGGCAGTCTCGAGAACTGATGGCAGTTCTAACTGTAGGTCATTAGTGATTAAAACCGGCATGTCGGGCTCAAAGTCTCCTATGTGGGTGACTCCACGCTGTCGAGCATACTTGGGTGCAAACACTAACCTCATAAAATCGATCCAAAACAGTCGGGTTTGGGTTTGATTGATAGTCGTATTATAGACTTTTCCGTCAACTTCTTTCAAGCACCATTGTAATGGCCGAATACGTTTAAACTCTTCAATCGTTAGTTTCATAGCTGAGTTGACACAAACGCACCTCTATTTTTCGTGTGTGAGTCCTTCGTTTTGAAAATACGTCGATTGCATACAGTTTTGTTTCTTTCTTCACCTAAAATGACAAAAACGTTACTATAATATTCAGCGTAGATGACGATACGATCGAGTTGTGCGAACAAAAATAACAAACAATTATTCGGATATCATCAGAAATGTTTAGCAGCAAGAAAACGTTTCTGTTGTGAGGCACGTGAAATGTTTTGGCAGATATGAGCCCAAGGAACGCTCCGTCGACCACATAAACCCATTCATTTGTGTGTTGGATCAGCTATATATAGACATTAATCATTCGCACTTGAAGTAGGAAAAAACGCGATACTGTGTCTTGATACGGCTCGCATAATGCTTTTTATGCTTGCCCTATTGGTTTTTGTTCTGACGCTTTGCGGTTTGTTCTTTGCAAAAGATAGTTTTATCAATCGAGAAATGCAAGTATATCAAAAACAATTACAAGAACCATGGTTAATGCGTCGCCCTCTTATGGCATACAATGGTACGCGTCGTCTAACATTGAAAAGAAAATTTATACATCGCGGCGATCCGAAAAAGGTTTAGCCAGACGTGAACGACGAAACTCCACTGGCGGACTATAGTTGAAACTTAAAGTTCTGGCTTGGATCATGAAAATGGCTGACAGTTTTTTCGTTTGTTATAGCGAGTCGTGAGTATACTAGATTTTGCAAATCAGTAATTTTTCTGACTACATTGTTATGCTTGGCTTGGGTAACTATATTTTATATTCCGATGCAACCGAGTATCGATGGAAAGAAGGTAATAAAACGTACGAAATACTGATCAAGTTTTTCCTTATTCTCATTGGGCAAGCTTTTAGCTCGAGATTAATATTCGTTTGTTGCCCGTGTTAAAATATGCGTGTGCACATCGGAACGAACGAAATCTATTGACTGTACCACAGCTCCGGACAATTTAAGAAGCTGGCGACTCAGTTAGCAATCAACTCAAGTCGATGTCATCTTTGCGATTTTTCTACTTTGGAAAAAGCACTTGCCCGACGTTTAAAACATTGTGATCTGAAAATGTCAGTTTCAATAAGGATTTTAGCCTTTTCCTGAAAAGAAAATAACCTCTGCTAAACCTTCATGAGTGGTGCATTATTGAATAACAAAAGAAAATCTTTGTGCAGAATTAGTTTGTTGTCTTATAGCGAATGAACTAAATGCACGTTTTGTCTCATCGTAAGAAGAACAGTAAAACTAGTAACGTGAGTTTAACCGATGAGAACATTCGAGTATTGCCAATCTGAGCATTCCCCTATCGTTAGCAGCAGCTTCGAAAGCTGATATTGTGAAGCAATATCCAGAAAAATATAGTACGCATCTAGCATATCTCGATTTAATATCACCCTTCGTTCAGAACCAATAATGATAATTGCACTTTTGGTTACATTCACCACGCTCATAATTATATTTTACTATTTGAAAATAGTGAGCGTTGTGGATTCTGAAAGAAGCTCAGTAAAAGAAACAGATTCGGAAGAAAAGCTGTTGGATGATATTTCAAAGACGTGATTGATGCGTAGACGTGCATAAACTCATGCAACTGAATGTGCCATTTGCTCGAAGCTTCGGAGCTTCGAGCTATTATTTATTCGATGGTTTGCTTGCCTTATTATCCGGATCTAGAAGCTCTCATAAAGCTAGTACACCAACGCCGCACAACAGCAATATCCGTTATTTTATGTGTTCGAGAAGCGCAACGTTAGAGCGTACGTTAAGTAGTAGAATATCAGTGCGGTTGCATTATCTGTTGAGCACTTTTTGAGTTATCGTCTCAGAAGAATCAATTATGACGGCTTCGTATACTAAAGTCGATAGAAATAATGCTATTAAATATTCGGAGGCTAACCTCACAATCCTTAAAATAAACAAAATCTATCAAAAGGCTCGCCATCTGGCAAGCCACCTAGAATACCAGATACGTGATGCAACGGACGACGATTTTTACGTACCAGCGGCATTGAGCAATTCATCCAAAGTTGTGACAGTCAGCATAACAAAAAATTTGTGCGAACTACTTTCATGTAACCCAGCTAAAGAGAAATCTATGTGCCACCCCAAAGAAGCGGCTTCATATTATTACGTGGGCGACGACAAATACGATTTACAGTGTCAGCCTGCATGTTATAATATAACAAAGACAGGGACGTTTGATGAGAATGGAAAGCGCACACCAGATACGCCTATACTGAATTGGCACAATCGGTCTTGTCGTATCGTAACTCCGATGGTCACCTCAATGGAGAAAACCTTTTATCGTGATACCACCAAATATGTGCCTCGCAAGAACGACATGCCTACTGGTTTTAGCCGTATAGACAGTGGAGATATTTATGGCAGTGGTTGGGCATACAAATTCAATAAAACATATTGCGAGTATTATGATAAGCGTTTGGAAGCCAATGGATGTTGCACACGGTTTTGGTACGAGGAAGTGTTCTCATTTTTCGGGGGATACAATTGGAAATCGGCGGCACGACAAGCCAGTACTGGAGTACCATTTAACATGCCAAAATTGGAGCCATTACCCAAAGATTTACCCAAAAGATTTACGGTGGAAGGCTGGAAGAATAATAACAACGAAAATTTTAAAGTTCCCGATTTAATAGATACAGCACCAAAAAATATTCGTGCCGCAGACATTAAACATGAGAGACATAAACGTGAAGCAGTGTATCAGCGTGAACGGAATATCAACTTGAATTATGGCTCCGACAGTGATGAAACTCATTTACTACAAGACAGGATAAAAACCAAGGAGACTTTCAGCGATAGCATTGGCGAGTTTTTCCGGCTAACGATGGAAAGAGAAACGAATGATACGAATAAGCCTTCGAATGCATTTGCTACGGATACGTACACTAGATTGATAAAGGGATTCGACAAAATAGGGGAAAAAATGGGAAATCTCGGGGATGACTTGATAAAAGATATGGCATGGTCGCTCGGCGAAAATGTTGCATCGGTAGCAGTAGAGGGTATTACTGTGCGATCCGTTGGTAATTTTGTTTATTATTTGGGATCTGATATCTTCGCAGCAATAGATGGATTTATGGGCTCTGGAACATCAACTATGGCTTGGACAGTTGTGAACACGGCCCTTCTCGGACTTTACTTCATGTACGCGGACCCATTCGGCTACAAAAATGAATGGACACCTAAACTTCCCCAGGAAATGATGGAAAAAGGTGAGGCAAGCTTGCGTCGTAAGCTAGGCTTGGCTGTTATTAACTTTGAATTCGAGAATCTCGTCCGTGCGGTTCTCACGTACGAAGAAATCTTGGATCTGGAATTTCAAGTAGCGCAGGATATATTTTACTATCTTGATGCACTCGAGGTAAATTCTGACGGTGTGGCCATTGATAAAGGTTCACTGATTTATTTCGGTAGTCATAAGCAGAGTACTACGATCCGATCGATGACCAAAGTTTTGGCCTCACGCGTGAAATTCAACGAAAAAGTATATGAAGAATACAATCGCGTATTCATGATTCGTGTTGATGTTAATCGGTACATGAATCGTGCCTCGCTGGGCGCCATTATCGGGGCTGGTGTCTTTACTCTGCTCTATTTACCTATTCTTGCAGTATTTTTCTTCTTCGTCGCTTTGATTTTACTATCCATTGGACGCCTCTCACTACAGAGTAATCTCCTCGTCGATGCTCTTCTCGAAATACGCGGTCACCATAATACCAAGGAAACCAGTGCTAAATCAATAAAATAGTAAAATATTTATGCTTTAAAGTCACAAAGCTGTATGAACGATGCACTAAACGTTCTACTCACGATAAACACATATTAACCTCAAAATCTTTTGCTCCTCGCATGAATTCGTAGTCGATTTTATGGCTGGACCGGACATGCAATCAACATTAGTTTTCATGAACAGACAGTCAGTTGCGTTACATGGGAGCCAATGTTGATACAATAAAATAAAAAAACAAAATCAATTGCTCGATGGACATGAGAAAAACAACTTGCTGAAATAATAAATCTAAAAGAACTCTGAAAACATGACTTGTTTTTTCGTGTGAGAAGTTCTTGTGCGGCATCATTGAAAAGGTAGCAATTCATAAAAGGACATCGAAATGTCGGGTATGTCAACAATATCGGAAAAATCGAACGATGTGAATGTGATTTTTTTTTCATTCATTTTAAATCATGATATTTCGTTGATTTCGAAATCTCCTAATAACATCAGCCATCAAATTTTGCTATGACGGGAATCGTAATTTTGTTGCATATCGGTCATGAAATCAGGCGCAGTCTTCGGCAAAGTTGAAGCACGTTTAATATTGCTATAATATAGAGCATCTCGTATAATCGAAAAAAGTGAGGATCCCAGCCGCACTGACGCCGCAACGATTAGCTCATTCGAATACGTCATGCCGTTTCAGTTACGGACGAGTTTACCTCCGAGCACCGAAGAGATTAATCGACAAGAGATTGTCTGGAGTGTTCTCCGCGGGGCTTCAAATATAACTTTAACGACGATGCTAGAGAAGAAAGCCGCAGCGATATGCCATCATGCACGGATTGACTCAATAATGCAATGTAAAGTTCTCAAATCTCTCGAAACGATCAAAACGTTCATAAAAAACGAAGATGATTTGAACGACGTAATAGTTCAACGAAAAATCTGGAACTACTTAAAAACTGTGGAAATCGAGATAGGCGACGTAATGCATTTGTCGGTCAAACCACTGATTCTTACCCGCGCACCTCAAACCGTTTCTCACGAGAACATCGAACTCGAAACTGCTCCTAATGTGACCGTGTCACTGCATGATTTTGAAACGCTGTGTTTTGAAAATCGTGTACAACTTCAGTATTACACGAATACACCGTTTTCCTCATATGTCTTTCAGAACATACTATTCTCGTTGAGTGCCACCACGTTAGAGTCTCTTCTGGGAAGCGATAAGTGGCAAGCGCGTCTTGCCACTCTCATACATCACACAGGATTCTCGGATATTGTTACGATTAAGTCGTTTTACGAGGATACCGTAGAACACAATGGTGTCGTGTACGATACGTCGTTCGTGCCTAAATACGAAGTGCGAAAACTCAAGCCGATAGCCCGTCTACCGCGAACCACGAACGATCCCGAGACGCTCAATTATCGAGAGAAGATGGATCCGCGTAACGTCAAATCCGTACCGCTCAGTCATATCGGTATATTTCTTGTGTATCCTTTCAAAGATGGATATTACGTCCAGCCGGATGGCACCGTAACACACGTTGGTATAATGGAACCGAAGAAAAACAGCATCCAATTTAATGTGACGGAATTATGCGACGCGTCGAACGTAGAACATACGATTGACGATGCAGCGCGCACATTCAATTATGACGATGTACTTGCATATGCGATTCATTCGGTCTCTCTGAAGGAGCAGGGTCTCGCATTGTTGATCATCCGTCAAATGATCGGACCTGTACTCACGCTTGGCGAGTTTAAAATCTCGTTGCCAACTATCGATGAAATTCTCGCTTGGACCTCGTTTTCGTGCACGTCGAGGAAAATTCTACTACCCGAACATTCCAACACACCAACTGTGGCTGTGAGCAACGCTTTGATACGTGATATTGCCAGTTCCTGTGTCTCTAAGCTAGGTGCGGCATTTATATGCTCCTCTTATAACATACTTGAGTCGGACTTTCACGCTGTCTATGGTAATTTGCGAAACGATGCCGAACTTTACGTATTCCTGACACTTCTCATGCAAGTATATCCAACGAATATGTACAAATTACAGCGAGACAGTCTCAAACCCGTGTTTGGCTCTAGTCCTAGGTCACTTGAAAGATACCAATCGTCGACACGTGCCTACGTACAAACGACACTAGCTGATCGTCTCAACTCGTACACCGAACCTCTCATAACGCCAACAGACGTGGGAACTAGTGTCACATGTCCACCTTACAAATGCATGGAACTCTACGAATTTATAGATCCAAAACTTAACGAATTAGTCACTACTGGAGACACAGAGCTTACACCTTCGCAATACGCTAGTTTCATTTCGTTGCACATACAGCAGACGAAAAGAGTGTCAAGACGAGAGTAAATTATTGTTCTGCTTTTTGAAATCGTTTGAGTACGAATCCTGAAAGAACCTTTGAAAAATGGAACTAATATGAATGGTTAAATTTTTATTTAACCACGTAGACGGCCATCACTGTAACGAACTCAGAATAAAGCACTTTATCTTTCACTGTTCTATAGCCGTGATCCATTGACAAATTGGACCACTTGAGAACAAAAAACGAACATGTTCCATAGGCATTTTTCGCATTTTGAAGGAAAAATTAATCGGAATTATTTGCAATACCGTTACCAGAATAGTCAAAATCGAGAATTTATACCACCGATAAACTATTGGAAATTATTGATGTCAGTAATTGACAATAAAGAAACAGAAGCAAGGCACTTTTTCGGTGACGACTTGATCCGAAAAACTACATTAGAACTCACATTAGATATCGGTATAGCGAGTTTGCGATAAAACAAATAACGCTAAAACAGACGGAAAAAATAAAAATTGAAACAATTTATGAAAGTTTTCCACATAATCTAAAAATACAAGAAAAAGATTTAAGGAAATCGATGGGGGTGGCTCAAAAAGTGGCCGATTCGACGGACGTGGAATGCTTCATACATTATCTATAACCAATTGTATATCTGATTAATAAGGCAAATCTTGTTTCTGTCCCGTGATCTTTTTCATATCGTATCTCAGCTCAATCCAAGGTCGTTTGTAAGAATGGAAATTACATCGTTTCATCTTTGAGCAGACACGTCCGAACAGTCCTAGCTGCCACTGAAAACTGCCATATAGCAGCTAAGGAAGCCAGTCCAACTACCACTGCGCTAGTTATAGTCACACCATTGAGTTTCCTTTCTTTGTCTTCAGGGCGACCTCCGTCATCTTCGCTATTTATTATTAGAGCAGCGATCATCAAGATCATTCCAATCGCGATCATAACTATTACAAAGGTTGAAGATATTTTGATGCTTTTTCCGAGATGGCTGCACTCGGGAGTAATTGTGCTGTTAACACGACTGCGTGCAGCCAAAGAATTTGATTTCGGTCTTACACTCATTTGTCACTGTTATCCCGAACTTTTGGAATCCTAGGAGCAATGATATTAAATATACTATTTTCAACTATACTATCAAAGTGACAATAGACGACAACCGCTCGAGTTTGTGCTTCGGGTATCCCTAATGTACGATGATCCATAATGGGCAGACGTTCAACACGAAATGGCATATTGCTGTTTACCAATTCGACATTCAACACTGTAGTGGGCTATGCTGCTCACCTTCGTAAGTATAATATCCTATTTTTATTAAGAGGATGATTTAAGGATGATTTATTAAGAAATTGCAATTGAGGCTAGTCGACTGATTCATACTCTTAAAGCACATTTATCGAAAGTACAACTGGAGATATTCATGGTATAAGTAAGATCCCGGGCTTTCATTTGCTTAATCTCTCGTATTCATACTGCTGATTATTTCGTAGCCTATGTGCAGAGTGTTCTGGATCTTATCGTGCAAGTAAAATAACTAAATCAAAGTACCCAGGCACATATCGTGAATAGTGAGTTTTCGGAAATTGTACTTTACTCTCGCTGAATGAATTGGGTTACATAGAGCTCTCCGTAATCATAATGCAAGTTTCTGACATCATGATCGTTCGTGAATGTTGCAAATTCCCATGCTGAAGCTTTGTAACGAATGCTCACTAACGCGAATATCTCACGTTTTAACTTGTGTTGCTCACAGCTTCACGTCGCTTTTGTGGTCGTTGAGCTGATTGAAGTGCTACCGCTATGGAACAGTACATTTAATGAGAATATCGTTGTGGGTCGCAATCGAGCATCGAATCTCGTTGGCAATGAGTAACGGAGCCTGTTGCTTATGAACTTACTCACCACGCGGCACGATTTTATGCAAATTTAACAGAAGCATTCTGTCGTCTGCACTAGTCGGAATATTGCTGTTTAGCAGTCACTGATTCTGCACTGGTCGCCTCAGTTGTTAACTTCCATAACAGCAGAGTATTAATGATTCGCATTCACCATCTTCAGTGTTGACTAGCTGCATCACTGAATGACGAGAGATGCCACCATCGCTAGAAATGAAATGTTGCAAGTCCTCGTAAGACGTCGGAGGCTGAATGAATACAGTTTTGTTCAGAGTCAGCAATGAAGCGCCGAGTGACGTTGATAGTGAAGATGCAAATAGCAAAAACGTCCACGGACCGTTGCCTTTTATCAGCATACCGACTGCATCCAACACACTATTCGTCTTAATTCCCTGCGATTTAATTATAAACACAGTTGCACCTCTCATCACATGCAGCCTAAAATTAATCAGGCTGTTCTCATCAGGGTCTCTAAATTTTTGACCCTGATATATATATATAAATAGTATAAGCTCGAAAAACCTCCAAAAGGTAATTTATTTATTTCGATCATAAAGCATCACAACATTTGAGTTGAGCTACACGATTAAAAATACTCGAACTACAGGTGGTACGTTCAACAAAATCTGCGTCAACAAGAGTTTATCATGGGCAGTTTAAAGTTAGGCGAATTGGTACAGCTCGCAATAGATATGACGCCGATGAACATCAGTGGTATCAACATGACTCGATACAAAGAACTTATACAGACGTTACCAGAGTCTCAAATACCGATATACACTTTCTATGATTTTCTGAATGCTTACGACACGTTGCTACCGAAAATGCGACCACATATGAGTGACGAAGAATTCGACTTGATAATAAAAAACGAATCTTTCATCAAATCACTAGTATGGGACATCTTTAAAAAAATCACTGACTAAATCTACTGGAAAGTTGAGATCTAAAAGCCACGACAACTGTTCCAAGGCAAGCACTACAAAAAAACCGTTCCAAGTAAATAATTAAAATATACAGAAATTCGTTAATACGTATTATTATATTAACGTTTGGACTTATTCATAACTGCTCACGCTTTTTTTGAGGATATTTCTAAATAGTTTCAGTACACTTCGTTGTTCAACTAACATTTTCCCTGTCAAAGATCAGACAAGTTGAATCATGGTTCAAAAAGTCGAAACGATTTCGTCAAAAGTGTATTACTCCGATGTCGTAATGACGAGGGATAGCAATATGAGTACAGAAGCCACCGTCACCGCACTTTGACCAATCGAGTAAGCGGGGAAACTGACGTGACGCTCAGAATCATTGAAAATACACAAGTAATCGTTCGCCAGCAGACCGTCTCGGGACTAGTCAGAGTCTTTGTTCAACGCTTACAAATTTCCGAGCTATTTGCTGGTTATGAATCAAACTGACTGCGAAGGTGACAGACAAGTCAGTATTCCAACGCAGCATGAATATAGTGGCTGCTTGGGTGAAAATTTTTATGGATGTATTCAACGGAATCATTGCCGCGCTGCTTGTAATTGCTGCGCTTGTTCTCCTCATTCACATGTTTTATAGGAATAGAGATACTAATGTAGATAATATAATAAATCTCGCTGTGTCTAAGGCCACTTTCAATCCTGGAGTATTCAAAATCTACGACAACTCAACGGAAAATAAGTGCAATCGACTTATCGAAATATCACCCTTCGGCTGGGTCGTGTGGGCGTATTACGAAGAATTGTATATCTTAAACCCAGAAGGTGGGATTGTGTGCGCCATTGGGAGAACTCCCGCTGTGAGAGTATACGCCGATCGCTTTATCGAGACATGCCTTAAAATCAGTTACGACTCGATCATTCATGAGTACAAACGCTTACCAGTGAAACACGTACCGTACGAAATAGACGATAATACTTTTACCATTTTGTCAGCGCTCAATATTCTCGTAAAAGACTGGATCACATTCGAAATTCATGTAAAAAGAACGAAAGTGAGATTCGTACATACAGAGGACGTATACGACGAGCACGCTCTGTGCGATCCTAGAGCATCAGACATTCTCGCTTGTCCCGCAGGCAAACGAATTCCTCCTGAAGAATTGATAAAAATAACCACAAGCCACAAACGATCACGACGTGATTTGGTCGAACTTTTGGAACGACATCTGCCGCGCTAACTCATCATGGCTCCTGCGTCGCTACCTACGAAAACCATACTCAAATCGGTTAATGTACCAATCAAACGGAACAAACACTCAATTGACATCGCTCAAACAGCTATACCTTTGAGTTCGGGAGCAACGGTAAATGTGTGTTTTCACAAACACATGTGCGGTCACATAATGATCGAACTGAACGATCGCAACGAGCCTACAAAAGCGTGGCGGGACGTTGCCGGTGTATTCCCGATACGCAGTAAGCTCATCAATCCTGAGCAGTTTCGGGAGAAGCTCGCAGCATGTCGACCCCGAATTTTATACCTGAACGACGCAGTGCTATTAAGTCCGCTGGATAAATCATGGAATACACGAGTTGTTAGACACACGTGCGGTTTGTACGAGCTTTTGACGTCCATAAAGCGAAAGCAAAAAAAGAAGAATTCGCAAAGCAATTCCTCGAACGGAGAAACCCCGATTTCCTATCGCAAAGCTAAGGCTCTAGATCCAACTATGAATTTTCGAGAGTACCAACAAATTTTCTGTTGAGTAAAACCTCACGACACGAACGTTTATGATATTTTTATTCCACAACATTTTTTACAGGTGTACAAAGAAGCGGGCGTTTCATCACCGCGACGTAACTGTGTCAGTTCACAAAATTCATACTCGTGTTCGCACGTTTGCACTCGATACTTGTAGACAGTGCGTTGAACGGGAAATTTAGAACGTGGTAGAAGTATTGGCGCTGGCAAATCTACTAAAGCCGTCGACAGGAGAATGCGTCGGCCATCCGGTGAGAAAAAAATATTCAGGGTCGATGATTCTGTAAACACCCAATGCCTCGTAGAAGAAGAGCTCCATTTAATATCTTACATGATACTTAAATTAAATTTACGAACATACCAGTGATATTCATGTTGCAGTACCGCCGGTACGCCAAGTGCGTCACTTATTCTCGTATGTTGTGAAAATATTATTGCTACTTACAACGAGATTATTTCTTCAACTTTCAACGGGATTTAACATCAAACTGAGCATTGCGGCTAAATTGAAAAAAAAAAAAAAAACAATCACAATACCTCTGTAGAAATCGGAAACGTTTGTTGTAGGATATTTCGAGCGGACGAATGTGTCTATACTTTTGTAAAATCCCATAGGGTAGTGAATATCAAACAGTTGTAAATCGTACACATGAGAGGCAACATTTTTGGCAAATTGTGGACACTTCTATCACTGAAGTTTTTCTCCACGATATTATTTTATCCTATTGTTGGAAATATCAGATTCGTACATACTGTGGGCTCACATTATAGTCGTAAGTGGGATCTCTGTTCAGCAACGCGGCCGTTTTATTTTGTAACAACGAACATTTTTATGAATATATGCGCAGTCGCGATATGACACGTTCCATACTAGTGATATGGTCAATGGCCAACCAACAAAATTATACGAGTAAATACTTAACAATAGTGGATTGTCGGTGGTAGCGCACCTGTCACTCAGAGACTCGCTTGATGGTGGACGTAGTCCAGAAACGTTTGACGCATGCGCAAGTTTCCATGCTGCTATACGATTGTTCATAACAACACGATGAGCCAAGGTACGACGACTATGTTTAAGTTCATCGTGAAAATCATGTCTGCCTGTCGGTCTGCCTCTCTCTCTCTCTCCCTCTCTCTCTTTCCCCTTCTCTCGCTCTTCCTCCCTCGTTCCCTTATTCACTCTCTCTACTCTCCAGGATAGATAATTCACTGTAAATTTGACCAGTTTTCGCTGAGATCGGTGCAATATAATCGTACGATCCACGCAAACTCTCACGATAGAGTTTCCAGAGTTTCGTGTCACATACAAATTTACTGAAGCAAAATGGTGTTCCGTTGACTCGCGAATATATTACTCGATAGTCTTCACCATCGTCACGGGCTGCGACTGAAATCACCCTACAAAATCAGGAACGATGCCACGATCAAGCGTCTCTTTTCTGATGTGCATGTGAAGCTAAAAAAATATATAATCGTGAACGTGAGAGCAAAGTAACGCGAGCTTTGTATATAACCCACGTTCGTGCGCTGCAGTTACAACAAATTATCCAAGAAACATTCAATGCGATTGAAGAGACGGATACGTTGATCGCAGAGATCATCAGAATTGATGAAGCTGTTATGCAGCTTTATTACAAGTCGCGATTCGAAGTGCAGCCTATTCGACACATGCTTTGTGGTTCCACTAACAAGTTGCACGAGTTTACTAAATTGAACTTCGTTTAGGATTACTTCGCTCACGGACCAGAGAACGAAACGGCTATTGCTTTTCCACGAGATCGAGCATCGGTGTGAAAAAATTGAAACAATCGTAAAGAGCAACGTAGAAAATCGACGATGTGCTCGTTCGTTCTGCAACCATGGTTTCCCAAAGTTCCAACGTATTTTACGGATCGAGAAATCGATCTCACAATTAATCCATTTCAAAATATTGTCAAGTGAAAAACAACTTCGTAATGCGTAGCCTTACGAATAAAAATGAAAGATACGAAAAAACACTCTTCGCCGTTCGTCATCGCTGCGTCGAAGTCGCTTGTGATGACCGTAATGACCGAATGTAACGACGAAGAAATCAGATGTTGGGTGACGAGCCAGTCATGGCTAAATCGTTAAATTCGTAAAAATGATTCGCTTGCGCTTCGCGATCTCATTTTCAATGCAACAGATTATTGCTTTCGAAAAGAGTTTAGTGATATGCCATGCGCCATACATTTGAATCACCCAGAGCTCTTGTTTTTTTTCATATATGGAGATATCTCCTCTACTCATTTTAACTGTCGTTCATACCAATAGTTTGTACAGCGAGGAGTAAGTAGTGCATGTGAGCGGCGAGTACAGAGTGAAGTGTTTACAAAACACATTTGTATAAAGAATCGATGATGCCTTCTGACACTTTGAGCATTGATTGTGAGTACGACTATGGAGCTTCTAGTGCCACTGAAGACACGGATGATGATACTGGTGAAACAGAATCGCAATCGAACAAGGCTACGACGAATCAACCACGAGACACAAACGAGGACGATGACAACATAACTGTAAAGATTGACTCGAGTGAAACAAATAATTCTACTCACAAAAGTGATCAAGAGGTAGAATCAATCCGTTTAAATGCTATACTTTGTGGCGAGGGGGAAAAAATGCTGCCATATATGTCACCGTCGTTGCAAAGCGTCTACAATTTGAATCAGCAGGACCTCGAGTTGAACGCTGAAATTGACCGTCTCATCATAGCATCAATAAATCTGCACACTAACAAAATAATCACGATATTTGTGCGTAATACGCTCGTTCTAGTGCCGATTCACACCGTCATTTCTTCACGCCTTGCTTCACACATTTGGCCTACTGAGACTGCACGTGGAACTTATGCATTTCCTTACGCCGAAGAATTCAACAAAATTCTACCGACGTATGTGGAGCGACGTGAAACTGTGGCTTTCTTCGGAGTTCATTACACCAAACCGCTAATGGATATGGCGAGTTTCAAATGTGCTCGCTTTACAAATAATGCATCCCGTAATGTTTGCGAATCGACCAGCAATGCCGGAATCTACCTCTTTGACGATTTCAGCTTGGTTATTGTACGTGACGGTCGTGTTGTTGACTCAGCGATACACGGCTTCCGCGGCAATATCAATGCGCTCGTTGAAAAATATAAACCAACGCGAATTTACTACAACGCCGTGCCGGGTGATGCCCTCGATACATTTATGAATTATCCATATCAACCATTTTATGAGGCAGTGCACGAGCGCATGGTGCCGCTTATTGTCAACACGACGCGCATGGCATTCAATCCAAGTCCTTTTTGTGAACGCTACAACACTTACTGCTCATTCTGCAAAACGCTGAAAACGATAAAAAGTTTTTTCGTCAATCACGCATCCGGAGCAACTAAACTGATGTCTGAGTTCTCTCTGCCTGCTCTTCCCTTTACGAAACGTGCCATAAAAGGCCGACGGCAGTATCGCTGGCAGCAGAAACACCATCAACGCAGCTTGCAGAGAACCACACGAATCCGGTTGAAGCCATCGCGGCGAACTCGTCTTTGAATTTCATTAAAACCTATTCATTGCAAATAATGTTTTTTAATATTTTTGACTGATTTTATCGTTTGCAATACTTGAGGCATATCGCTTTGATGCCGTTTTTTCTCACATTTTAACGCTCAAAGTTTTTATCAATGTCTGACTTGACGCACCATCACAACCAACTTCAAATTCGTTAAGCATTTAGTTACAGTTCATTTTTTAATTCATCAGCGAGTCAGCGGTTGTGCTGACGGACTTTTTCTCATCCAATGAAATTAATAATTACTCGTAATTATTCGGTTCAATGAGAAGTTGAATGTATTTCTATGTACAATTCATGAACTTTTTTTCATCACTGATCTGCAACAATTTTTTTTCTTGTTTCGCGTACTAATGACAAAATTGGAAGTAAAAATAAAGTACACCCAGTATACCAATATGTCTTGGCAATAATTCTTTATTGAATCATTAATAAATAATACAGTGAAAATATCGTCTTAGAAAACTTATGTTTTTTCATACAAATAGGAAATAGTAACTCATATTATTGTTACGAATATGCTACGAACCGTTGGGAAGGGGGAAATAGCAAAAGTCATAAGTAATGAAAAACACCAGGCTTGATGGTGAATCAATCATTACAGCAAAAATGTTTTATGGCTTCGGTGATGCGAATAATCGAAGAGGATCGGAGAAAATCCAAGTCGCATAATTCTAGGAAGAGTACGATTTTATGGGTGTCAATTAGTTCACGTAAGTCAACAAAAAAAATAGCGAGCAAATGGACGAAAAAATGATTTCGTCTAGCTCGGAGCTCGAATAAAAGGAATGGAGAATAGACTTGAAAACACGCGTGCGCGCACACACACACACATACACAATAGAACACTAAGGCTGGTACATACAAAATGTTTTTTACTCGCTCCTATACTCGTGTTTGTTTTCCTTATGTAAAAGAAATCTGTTGGAAAAAGAGCTAAACGGTTAATTTTCGAGAAGAATCTCTCTCATCTTTAGTTTTTTTTCGACTTAATAATAGTAACATTTTCAGACGAAAAAAAGTAGATTAACTCGTCAATCGCTGCGTATCTCTCGTGTATAAATGTCCGAGATCGAGGTCATCGATTGGTGGACCTACGGAAACTTTAAGACGCCATCCCTAGGCAACGTGATCGACAAATTCATATATTTCAGAGTGGTTTTAGTTTTGAGTTTTTCAATCATCACTGGTTGGAAGCTTATTGAAGCAGATTTACCCGATACTATTATTTCACGGCGTTTTATAATAAATCCGGGCGTTAGCTCAACGAAATTGGACCCGAGGATATTGTCCCACATAATAAAAACGAATGCCGTTGTGCCATTCTTCATTGAGGTGGTGTCAATCGATTGAGGACAAGCATATCGTGTTGTTTCCCTCTTGGCAGATGGTCGAAATCTTACCGGTTCGGTTTCACCCGATGCAATAAAGTACCACATGTAATCGTTATGCTCGTTCTTTTTTGGGAAGTCCGGATAGCCTCTTAAGTACAGTTGCTGGTCTTTTTTTGTAGCCGAATCAGCCAGGGCGAATCCAACCGGAGGTACTATGTCGGTGAACGTGTCGCATACAAATTTACGATTTGTAAAATCATAGCACACTGTCGTAGCATAATACACCTTAGTTTTCCAATTATACGTAGGCCACATGCGATACGGTATATCAAAAGTTTTTTCCTGAATGAACGATACTCGATACACTGCAGGAGCTTTTCCTGACGTTTTTATTGGGAACCGTTCACCAAATCCCCAAATTGGTATTCGATCTGGTTTCTCATATATTTTATATTGACATGGTGATGCACTGTCCAATATGATGTCGCCGGCGTCTTTCCTTGTCAACGTCTCGAAAATTTTGCCAATCTTATAATCCCACACGTAACGGGTCTTGCACTTGAAGGTTTCGCGTTTTAAATCGTATGGATAGCTTTGACTCATGATATCTGTGTACCTCACCAGTTCGGTTGCATCCTTCTTGTAAATTGAATCATCCGGTGTCATACATTCGTAGGTTGTTTTATTCATAATGCGATCTGGCCAACCTTCCACGACGATTTTGAATTTTTCGATCCATTCGTGCTGGTAAATTTTATTCACTTTTTTCTTCGTACAGATCACGCGGATAGGGCGATCATCATTAGTGCATTTTTTGCCTTTTGTGTAGTACTCGAGTAACTTCGATTCCTCTTCTATTTCATTTGGGAAACAATTTATTTTGTGACAGTTCATAATTCCATTATCATCCATATCTATGCCATGTTCGCAATACTTCCTAAATTCTCTATCATTCTTACACTGAATGAATGTATCAGATTTCTCCCAGATTTGATCGGAGCCACGACCGTAACATTTGGATTGCGTTATACAGCCCTGCTGTGACATACTGAATGAGGTATTTTTTGCACATTCCATATCCTTCCCCACATTTTCCTCACAGATCAGGTAATGCCCCGGCTCCAATTCTTTGCCATCCTTAGAATAATTGTGCTTATACCCATTAATGCGATCCTCACAAATATCATAGGGTTGGCATTTCAACGAAACTGGGTCCAGCACTTTATTATTGGGACACGTTACGAGCTCATAGTTTCCATCTTTCAAGCATTGAATGCGTATACGAGGATGCTTTTCTAGAGATGAGACGTCCTTGTCACTGTTCACCGGAACATCCATTAAACTGTGTTGATAGACATCGAGTGCGTTGAACATCGTGTAAGTCAGGCCTTTCGAAGCCTCGTTTTTATGCTCTTCCATAGTGCAGGGTGACTCCAGCTGACAATTGAAGTTTTTATAACCCGCCGGACATTTAAAGAAAACCTTTTCCATACCGGTGATGGTAAATCCATCGGAATACTCAATGATGCGACCATGATTGGTTCTGAAGACATAACTACCATCTGAATTCACCGGCCGTGTTTGAAGTTTCTGCGTGATTTTGTCCCCGTCCCAGTAAATATTGAGATAGCGATTTTTCTTAGACGTGTAACGCACACTGCCCAACGAAAACGCGGTGGCCATCGGTTTTTCTTCTCGCACCAAGTCCAATAGTTGTATCAAATCGTGCGTTCGTGGGACACGGTTTAACATGTAGGCAATTAAAAGTAATATTATTAATAACACGATGAAAATAGTGAAGAACAAATCCATTTTTAGATACACTATTTATCTCGTTCACGAGGCAGCTCCAATTTTCACTTTGTTTTTTCCGAATAAGCGGACACTTATAACGAGCAATGGTTGATTACGAAAACTGGAACTTTCGATAAACACTTCAGCGATAGTAGCGGCACAGTGTTGGAATTATGGAATCAAACTGGTCAGCACAACTACGATCATTTCATATTGACTTATGCCTTTATACAGTGAATAATTCAATAAATATGATAAAATCTCAGGCACTTTATCTATTATATCTAGCAATTATTAAAACTACTCAATACTTTTGTACAATTCAAACGAGCATGAACATCCTCTGAGCCTGCGATATTGTTGAATTTTATCGAATACGTGTTCTGCTCATGCGCAAATATTATGCTTGGTTCGTTCTCATTTGATAGGTTACTTTTCGTGCGCGTGATTTTATGACGGAATACTGCATACATATATGTATAAGCGAGGAATATCTTCACACGATTTCCCTTCAATTCACAACCATTAAGTAGGTCTGTTGTAAATAACGGAGATTGCAAAAGTAGTGGTGTTTTAAATCAAATAAAACATTACGAATATAACTAAGACACTACGGGTAAGTAGATAGATTATTTAAATAATCCCATAAAAGAATGGGCCAGTGAATCGAACTTTACACTTAACCCATAACAGTCTTCCTAATGAGATGCAAATTATATGAGATTTCCTCCAAATTATGATTGCAGTGATGTGTGACCTTAAACGAGACATTAGAATAGTCCCGGTATTATTTTTCATCACGTCGTAACGACCGTAATCGTACTTTCCACCATTTTTGTCCATCCGGCTTAAAAGAATATTACGTTTTTTATCAATTGTGGTTTTTGTTGTAAACAATCAACTTTAAAAATAGAATATTGATAAATAATGTACGTTATTGTTTATTATTTTCAACAAAATAAATACAAGAGTACTTCAAATTGATGTGATGATTTTCATTTTATCGACTATTCAATTTCAGGAGAAAACTGAGAAAAAGATTAAAAAAAAAAACACTTTTCGTGGAAGAAAAAAAAAGAAGGCCTTTCAAAAGAATAATATTTTGCAATCGAAACGATAAGGTCAAACAAACGTATCAACCGCGGCTTTCGTTGAAGCATGCCCAATAGCATTGGAGCACGGCTAGCGAAAATCTAGAATGATCGACTCATTTGTTAGCTATTGAGACAAGAGAACCAGAATTTTTAATTGTTCTGGTTTGAACGTATATATTGACAGTAGATAGCTTTTTGTCTTGGAAGCTTACTTCAGTAAGGTTGTATTGCTTACCAAAACATAACAAAAATTCAATCCAGTTTAGTCACTTGGGAGTAAAGGTGCAGCGCACGATCAGTATAACAATTAAAGGATTATTTCACAGCGTTCGCGAAATGTATATATTCAATGAGACTGTTCGAACGATCGGATTTTACTGCTGACGAAGTACTACAGATACATTTGTCTCATGCAGAGATGATGCATGCTGTCAGAGCGTTGAATTCAGGTAGCGCAACATTCTAAAACTCTCAGCGAGATTCAACGATTTAACATCTAGAGATGCATCGATGTACGGACGATGTCATTACAAAAAGGTCTCCAATGCAAACTGATATTTGAATTGTTGGTCCACGGTAAAATCAAACTGTCAGTAGTGAAAATTTAGTAGTCTCGAAATGAATACTACATCTATTCTTCTCTGTATTGCGATACAGGTTTATCATCACTGATACCGGTGTGCAAGTTTTGTATGGACAAGTCGATTTTTTTTTACCATATCCATATTCTCACCTCGCTCTGGGTCATATATGAATTTTCCTTCTTGTTCCACCCGTTTGTCGGTAGAAACAATGGGATATTTATTGAGTTTACTGACTGCTTGCAATCATAGGTGTAGTGTCGAATAGTACATTATGGGACGGATTGAGGGAACGATATCCTACATTGCGTCATAAATGCGAAGCTCTAACGTACTTTAAGAACAACCGTTACACCGTTTTGGCAGATAAAACATTAGTACAGTTTAAATATACTACAGTTTTCAATTTTCTGTGAAATATAGTGATTGTTTTGAAGGAACAAGTGCATCGGTGCTTACATTCATACAGTCGGCATCGTACTTGTTGATTTGAAATTAGCAAGTAGAAAGAAGTTCCGCGACAAGCACAAGAACATTGATAGTCACCGGTCTAGAGCTGAGCTCGCAAGCAATGTCTATACCATTGGACATAGAATTGAAGAAGGCTCAGAAAAGAGTCACAGATTTTCTATCAAAATTGAAAATATTGGGCGGCCCGACAAAAAGTACGAGCGTCGCGAGCATTGAAAAGTGGTTAAAGCATGTTTATATTGGCATTCCTTCGTTGGACAAGGCACTGAGGAGCCTTCGTGTTGAAAAAACGCAGGGATATTTGACATTCAACGGCACACCCAGTGGTGCGTTATATACGATGTTCCGCGCAGCCGATCTCGGTGGGATCATCAAACTCTCAATGTTAAAAATTCCGATTCGAGCGAGCGAACAATTGATGTTCGACAAACTGATGGCTGGGAATCCGGAAAAGTTGGCCCGTGAAATAAATGAAGCCGTAACGGCGGCAAGGAGCAAACATCCTGGCCTGAACACAAGGGCTGTAGCATTAGAAAAAATACCCAGAGAATCGAAGAGCGCACTCAAAAGTTTTATGCTCAGTGCAACCACTTCCGGTTCCCACAGTGTACACAGGTACACTACAGGAAGCGCGTGTTGGATGATAACCATTAGAAATTTAAAAGAAACATATTGTAAAGTACGACAATATTCGTGTCATAATCCAGGAGGACTTTCGTGCGATGACGGTGCACACAGTGATCAATATAACGTAACTCTAGTGATCATGGCTATTGTTGAGCTTCCCGATGACGACAAACGAAAACGAGACTTAGCGGATGAAACTGGCCATAATGTACGGAAACTCGACAACTTCATGAAGAAAATGATTAATGATCAGTTTCATACGGTCAAAGCTTTTGTAAAACGTCTCAAAGATAAAAATCAACTACCAACAGTAAATGTTTGCGGTTTGCAGCACCGCCAAATTGAAAATTCCGAGATACCAATGTGTCGCATGTGCAATTCAAGTGTCGATCCGAAAAGCACTGAATATTCTGATCGAGAACAATATCCTAAGAACATACGCTTTCAATGTACTCCAGATCCTAAATCTGAAATTCTTAACTTAACACCGACAATATGGGATTCCCTCAAAAATGCAGTAGGGAACCCATTTGCGGAAATAAGAACGAGGAGAGAGCACGGTTGTTTCGGGTTGAGTAGATAAACGGGTGGGGAGAATACTGAGTCAGGCATCAATCAGAGCAAGAGGTGAAGAAAACCCAGTTGTGAGTAAGGCAAATAACGGAGTAAGGAGAGCGATAAGAGTTGACGAAAGAATTAAGTGAGATAGAAATTAGGTATAGCATCAAAGAATTGGTATCCTTGCCACAGTAATTTGGTTCTCGCGGTTATTATGCTTTTTCGATTTATACCAAAACGTTCATGCCTTGTCGAAATGCTAATGGGTATCAACAAAAAAACCAAGAAAATGTCCTAAAGAAAAGGTCCTAAAAGAAAAAAACCTGAAAAACGTACGAAGCCTAAACGTGAAAAACTATCGAACGAATTGCTCATTCGGTATCTCTATCAGTCAACAAAACTCCCATCGATATTGAGAAAAGATTGAAATATTTTTGTTTTTTTTTCATTTTCCAAATCCTCACATTTGATCCCTATGCTTGTCAACTAATTAACAACATATTGATGAATGTCAAACCGATTTTGATGGATCACAACCGTTCCAAATCGGCGATAAACATGTCGAAGACACTTGATTCAACATGAACGTGCCAGCCCTGGCGAGCCGATTGTAATTAGCGATGAAAACTTTATTTAGAAACAGTGTACCATGTAGAGCGACGAAATCGTGTGTGGCGTACAATGAAATAAACTGCTCCCATTAAATTTGGCTGAGATCTTCGCTCGATGAAATGTGGCGATTCATTTGGTTAAACATCGCACGCTTCTTATAATAAAAAGTGTGAAATCACTGGATATATCGTTGAAAAGCATCGAGAACGAGATGAAAATTATATAAAATTTTTCTTCAAATTGTGTCTGGAACAATGTGTGGCCTTGAATGGTATAACAGAATAGTGTCTGTACCGTTTTTGACCAAGTCGTAATAACGGTAATCGCACGCTTCACCATTTCTGGTCATCCACGTTCTCAACTAGACTTTCAAAAGTATTACGTCTTTCATAAATTGCTATTTTTGTTGTGAAAAATCAATTTTCAAAAGAAAAAATGAATAAATAATGTACTTTACTATTCATTATTTTAACAAAATAAATACTATGATATTTCAAAGGGATGTGGTAATTTTTTCCCTTATTTTATAGCTAAGAAAAATAACACGTGCTGTGGAAAAACAAAAAATTCAAGAAAAGGAAATAAATAACGAGTTATGAGATAATTACAAAACCATACATACAAACGCTATGCTATCATGAAATCGGAGGATGATAAAAGCAGAGCTTTCGCTGGCTTTTTCTTTCAGTACTTTGGGTCGGGCTTACGGCGCCTCTTCATAGTATCGTGATCAAATCGATTATTCAATTTCAGGGTGAACATTGAAACGAATTAAAAAAAAAACACGTGTAGCGGAAGAAAAAATGAACGCCTCCCAAAAGAATATTATTTTGCATTCGAAACGATAAGATCAAACAAACATATCAACCGTGGCCTTTGCTGAAGCATGCCCATTAGCATTGGAACACACTTAGCGACAAACTAGAATGATCATCTCATTTGTTAGCTATTGAGACAAAAGAATAAGAATATTCAATTATTCCGTATTGAGCATGTATCTGATAGTAAATGGCTTTTTTCTCAGAAGTATATGTCTATGTGGCATATTTGTGTTGCTTACCAAAACACCAAAAACATTCAATCCATTCGAGTCACTCGAGAATAAGGGTGCAGTTATATGTGAAAAATAAGGAGTGTTTTCAAACGAACACGATATCAAATTAAAATTACTAAATGAGAATGAAAAGCTGATCGGATTTTACTGCTGTGGCAGTACTAAAAATACGTCCTTCTCATGCAGAAATGATGCGTGCCATCAGGACTTTTGCTTCAGATAACTCAACATTCTAAAACTCTCAGCAAGATCCAACGATTTAACATCTAGCGACACATCGATGTACGGTCTGTACATTTTCATATAATTGCTATAATATATCCACACAAGCAAGACGAGTACTAATACACAGATAATAGAGACGACGAGTGATAGCAATACGGAGCACACCCACGAGGCGCTGGATGAGGGTTTTGTGTTAAGTCCGGCCGCATCCTGATTTCTTATAATGTTGTTCATTTTGACTAAGCGAATTCAACATCTCTTTTTTAATGATCTAATCATTATTCTTCAATGGATACATCTACCCGTGAGTCGCAGAGTTAGAGGCACGTCTTGAATCGCAATACCAACGATGTCATTACAAAGAGGTTCGAAATGCAAACTGAAACTTGAAGTATTGGTTGACGCGGTTGAATCGAACTGTCGATAGTGAAAACTTAATAGTCTTGAAGTGAATACTACATGAATTCTTCTATATATCGCGATAGAGGTTTCATATCACTGTTACCGGTGTGCAAGTTACCGGTGGACAAGGTGATTTTTTTTAACATGTATATGCTTTCACTCTGGCTCGTGTACGTATTTTACTTCATGTTCCAACCGTTTGTCGATAGAAACAACGGGATATTTATTGACTGCTTGCGATCATACGTGTCAAGTAGTACATTACGGAACGCATTGGGGGAATGATATCCTATATTGGGTCATAGACGAAAAGCTTCAAGAAACGTATTCAAGAACAAACGTTGCATCGGTTTGTAAGATAAAACATTAGTACATACTACAGTTTTCAATTTTCTGGGAAATATAGTGATTGTTTTGAAGGAACAAGTGTATTGAAGTTCCGTGACAAACACAAGAACATTGATAGTCACCGGTCTAGTGCTGAGCTCGCAAGCAATGTCTGTACCATTGGACATACAATTGGAGAAGGCTCAGAAAAGAGTCACAGATTTTCTATCAAAATTGAAGATATTGGGCCGCCCGACAAAAAGTACGAGCGTCGCGAGCATTCAAAAGTGGTTAAAGCATGTGCATATTGGCATTCCTCCGTTGGACAAAGCGCTCAGGAGCCTTCGTGTTGAAAAAACGCATGGATATTTGACATTCAGCGGCAGACCAAGTGGTGCGTTATATACGATGTTCCGCGCCGCCGATCTCGGTGGAATCATCAAACTCTCAATGTTGAAAATTCCGATTCGAGCGAGCGAACAGTTGATGTTCGACAAACTGATGGCTAGAAATCCGGAAAAGTTGACCCGTGAAATAAGTGAAGCCGTAGCGGCAGCAAGGAGCAAACATCTCGGCCTGACCACAAGAGCTGTACCATTAGAAAAAATACCCAGTAAATCAAAGGGCATACTCAAAAGTTTTGTGGACAGTACAACCACTTCTGGTTCCCGCAGCAAGCGGTACACTACAGGAAGCGCGTGTTGGATGATAACCACTAGAAATTCAAAAAAATTCTACTGTAGAATACGACAATATTCGTGCCATAATCCAGAAGGACGTCAGTGCGATGGTGCCTACAGTAACCTCTATAACGTAACGCTAGTGATCATGGCTATTGTTGAGCTCCCCGATGACGACAAGCGAAAACAGGATTTGGCTGATGAAACTGGACATAATGTACGGCTACTCGACAACTTCATGAAGGAAATGATCAATGATCAGTTTGATACGCTCAAAGCTTTTGTAAAACGTCTCAAAGACAAAAATCAACTACCAACAGTAGATGTTTGTGGTTCGAAGCACCGTCATATTGAAAATTCCGAGATACCAATGTGTCGCATGTGTAATTCAAGTGCTGATCCGAAGAGCACTGAATATTCTGATCCAAAACAATATCCTGAGAATATAAGCTTTCATTGTATTCCCGGTGATGGAGCTAAATGGGATAAAGTGGATGAAGCAACGGTAATATGGAATTCCCTCAAATTGGCAGTAGGGAACCCTTGTGCAGCGATAAGGGACAAAAGAATGCGCGGTTCTTTCAGCGTGAGTAAATAGACGTGTGGGGAGAATAGTGGGTCAGACAACAAACGGAGTAAGAGATAAGGCAAACTCAGTTGTGAATCCGACAACATACAGAATAAGGGGTCAGGTGAACAACAAAATAAAGGGAGTGGCACAGGTTGACAGAAGAACTGGGTAAGGTGAAAATTCGGTATAGTACCAAAGAATTGGTATCTTTGCTACTGTGATTGTAGATAGCTTCTTCAGTTTATACCAAAACGTTCATGTTATGCCTAAATGCTAAAAGAAAAAAACTTATGCCTAAACGTAAAAAACTTTACGTTGAAATTACTTCACATGCACAATAAGACGCTCGCAATTTGATGATATACCAGTGTGGAAAACATCACCAAGGAAGGATTAGTAGAATCTCTGAATAATGCTTCTATGACTTCGTACGGGAATTTGGATTCACGTATCTGCTTCCTAACGAAATGTATGGAAACGAGCCTAGCGTTTTAGGAATAGACACATTTCCCGACTGACTACGCATGACGTGTACTTCGCACAATTATATATTTCCGAAGAAAGTAATTCCGATTTTTTCTTATTTTATTTTGTCACATTTGCTACTGTTAATGTTACAAGATGAATGTGTAAAAAAAATCAAACTTCTAACGTGTTTACAACCCCTTATAAGAAGACGTTTAGAGCACCGAACGAGATAGGACAATAGAACGAATTTTTCCAAAGCTGTTAAACGAATTGCTCATTCCGTTTCTCTGTCAGTCAACAAAACTTCCATCGATATTATAGTGGAATATTATTGATGTTATGATAATTCCTTGGGCGCATAGAGAGAGATACAGATAAAAAGATTAATGAGTGTTTATTAACCCAATGACAAGATACAAATTACTTTTTCTTTCGCTCGTTATCCACACACTAATCCTTCCTACGTTAATGTTTTTTAACAGAACTCCTTCTTCCCTCCACCACGCGTCCCCCTAACGACTTGGCGCTCCGATCGCTCAAGAAATTTCGCGAAGCTTTGCAGCGCGACTACGGCATTATGTAGAATTGACGAATACGCGCGATCATAGAAAAAAGTCCTACAATAATATTGAGGAAAGATTGAAAAATTTTTTTTCAATTTTCATGCAACGATTGAAATGGCGATGAGATAAGTTTGTATGGGACGCAATCAACATCATTCCAAATTATTTTTTATCGACAATTACTTAGAGACGAAACACTCATATTGATTGCTGTACTTATCAAATAATTAACATATATTGATGAATGTCAAATCGATTTCGATGGATTATAACCGTTCTAAATCGGCGATAAACATGTCGAGAGACGCTTGGTTGAACATGAACGTGCCGGCGCTGGCGAACGGCTTGTAATCAGCGATGAAAACTTTATTTAGAAAGAGTGTACCAAGTAGAGCGACGAGATCGTGTGTGGCGTACAACGAAATAAACTGCTTCCGCCCAATTTGGCTGAGATCTTTGCTTGAGGAAATGTAGCGATTCATTTGGTCAATCATTGCTCGTTTTTTATCAAAGAGTGTAAAATCATTACATATATTATCGAAAAGCGTAACGAGCGTTTCTTTGTCTCCTTTGGCACCTGACTGAACGACCGCCGGCAGTTTGTCTGTGAGCAGAGCAATATCGTCTACGGTAACTACTTCTCGCTCATCGGAATCATTCATTTTTAACAGTAGACGACAGAACTCATCGTATTCACGTTCCATATAGGCACAGCCAACTTCGAGCATGAATCTGAAATAATGAAAAATAGACGGTTACAGTTTCCTAAGAGTAGAGGACACGGAAAATCTCATGCATTCTCGAAACTTACTTCGTTCCGTATTGGGCCGTAGTACGAAAAAACTCGCTACATTGCGAGAGTTCACTCGCTTTGCGGCGCATGAGCATGAGATTATTTTCAGAGAAGGAGTAACGTGGGGTTGCGATGAGTGTGAGCTTGCGTCGAAACGCCATCGCTAGTTCGAGCTTAGCCAATTTGTGTAAGAATGATTCGGCACGATGGTAGCCATTGGCCGTGACAATCGGTAACACGTACACACCATTTTTATCTCCGTCTTGGTCTTGATTTAGCGGCTTTGCGATAGCATCCGGTATAACGATGGTGTCCACTTCTGGATCCGGATTCTCGATAGCTCTACAAACAAAAGTGCATGTCTGCTTGATCGATGGGTCGCGCTTCACCGCAACCAAGTTCAAATCATAATCGAAACGCATCAACTCGTAAATCTTTCGTGGAATGAGCACCTCAGAATAGTGGAGTGTGCATGAGATTGTTGACGTTTGATAGATTCCTTTAGTTTCGAATCCTGTGATGGATGTACGAATGATCGATAACTTTCCACTCCTGTACGCCTTGACATTAGATACAACAAAATTTGAAGACTCGAAACGTTTGTAGCGCTCTAATACGAGTTCAGGCATGCTCACGAAAGCACGTAACAGCGAGATGAAATGATTGACCGACTGCTCGCGCCAAATAGACGGATCGAAAATAACGTATTCCGCATTAACGAGTCGCTGAGCCATCGTGCCACTATTCAAACTTATAAGTTTTGTTGTTGTGAGGATAAAACTCGAGTCGAATTCCGTAACAAGCAGTGCCTTGTCGCAGCACTTATACGTCTGTATGTAACACGGCGCTCCAAGTTCGAGCATCGTTGTTGGAGAAATCGAGATATGCTCGTGTTTATGACACTGACAGAAGTAAAAAATGGGCATGCGAGTGTTATACATGTGCTCGTAAAGAAATTCTGAACTGGCGGTAGGTTTGGTGAATCGTGCCGGATCATGTTTGGTACAAACAGCATCTGAAAAACAAGAACGAAACGTCACATATGGATGGAAGAAGATACAACGAAAAGGATGGGAAAAAGAAGCGATTATTTACGCGTCGTGAAGGTACATTCGAATGGCTGTTGAACCAAACACGTATGTCTCGTCTTACAGCCAAGGCAGCGATTGCATGGCGGCTCGTGTATATGAACACAGCATTCGTACAAATGGCAGTGTTGAATGTCCCGATGGAAAAGTAACGAACGATAGTTGATGAAGCGACGATTGGCCACTTGACATTTTTCACAAAATGCTACCGTCACGAAGGGGCAACGTTTCTTGTTGTGTGTGTGAACGCATTTGCAACGGGACGTGTATATATCCTGAGCTGTTAGAAGATGATCTCGCAATTGAAAATCGTGGACGTTGTAACGCTTTGAGAGACGATCGATGCGTATTTTATGAGTGAGAAAAAGTGGTTTCGCCACCTCCCCGATGTTGCCGTCACTAGCCTTAAAATCACTTGCGGGATTTCCATTATTGTCCATGTTGCACAGTTCGCTGATCAAATTCGCTGGTGCTTCTGTGGCTCACGTCATGCTGCTGAATGGGTACATGATAGTAGCGTTCCGTTTCACTTCTCGCATATCTCAAAAAACTGTGAACGTTGAGGAAACTACAAACTATATTTAATTCTACTTTTGGCCGAAATATTCACGACAGCAAGGTTATTTTTTCAAAATTTTTCTAAATCACAACACAAACCGTGCCACAACCGCCATCGCACAAATCCTTCTTATTACTGTATTTATCGATATCTACAAAGCCACAATAATGCACATGTCATGTAGAATGACGTGGAAAACGAGCTAAGGAAAACTTCGCTCTTACTCGTGATTCAAGTATGACGAAGTTAGCTATTCACCTGAGTGAGCCATGGTATTTTTAAACTGTGAGAACACGTACATCATCGGTATGTCGATAGCCGTTGAAACGCTTGGGAGTTCACATTTAATTTTCAACAATTGAGAATATTTTCGTACATTCAAGGCTTTATTAAACATAACTATCGAAAAAACTTAACAACCTGTTTACAGACGAAACGAGTCGCTTGAATAAAAGCTATTGAAGGGATTCAACTCCACTTGTAGGAGTTAGATTAGATAAGCGTAGTCTAAAGCGACGACGAGACGAGTCATTGTTACCGTTGAAAAGTGAGGGAAAATTGCTCAACTTTGAGTAAACGTAGTATACCGCACGTTTTGGTTTGAACGTTTGAAGAACACTGTGTGTTCTGGCCAAATCAGCCAAATGACATAATTCTCATACAGAGTCCAACGCTGCTACAAAATATAGTAAATACCTGTACAAATTTACCTTGGATATTCGTGTAAGAGTATTTGCGTGCCGTGATATCCTTTGAATGACCATCCTTTTCGAATTTATGGAATATAGTCCATAAAATTATTTACCTGAATAATTGTTATCGCGGAACTGATTTTTGATCTTTCGCGTTGCGAAAAATAGTTACGTCAAATATCAATTGCAAAAGTATCAGTAAGAACTAGAGTCTCGAATACTCAGTCGTGTCGCATTAAATTTGTGTACACGAATGAACGATGGCAGAAATTGTTAAGAGCGATGAGAGCAGAGATTCTCGCTTCAAAGACATAGTGCGGGAGCAATTGGGCGAAAATGGTCTAACTTTGATGGTCAATCTCTCGTTTCTGTTTGTTACGTGCCTCGTCTTTATTGTGCTGATCATGATCGCATTTCTCGTATCACAACCAAAAGAATTGGGATTAATGCTCGAATTGAAAGCGCCCGCACTTTTAGCCTCGATTTATTAAAATATTTTTTTTCGAACGTTCGAAGCTTTATCATTTGAACTAGCTCGTCAAAGCAAACGCTGAACAGGTTTTCCAATTGTATATCAGTAAAATGCGAAAGACCGAAGCAAAACATTTCAGTTTTAACGTGTATTATTATATACTTGTTGTCACTCAATTTTTTATTGTAATTTCTTGCGTTTTGTATTGGGACGTGCCAAGTTGCTGATACCACTGTCGCCCCGTAGTAGATAGTACATCCATCTTGTTTTTCAGGCTTTCTGCTTGTAGCCGTAGTATCGTGTTGGCGAAATAGTCGTCCTTCGGAGCGGACAATAAATATTAGTTTGAATTTAATTAGTTAGTTTGGATAATAATTCACGTTTGTTTTTCTCGTTGATTATGTCGATAGCCACGTCGAAAAAACCTGCCACAACGAAGACCCTATTCACTAACCATTCACATCTCGTACGGTACGTGTACGCTCGCCCTTTCACGACTGATGTAGAAAATGAAACTAAACAAATGACGACAGACGGGCTCAAATATTTCGACGTCTTCATTACCGGCGTGCCCGATGGAGTCTCGCCGATCGCTAACGTGGCCATGATCGAGACGGGCACGCCAAATCGTTTATTTATTTTCTCAAATCAAGAGCTGGATGAAGGTTCCCTGCAGACGCTTGACTCATTCTATGCCAAAAAACACTATCCGATGTTAGAACCGACCAAATCATGCGGCAATGTCGACACAGTACCGGTACACAACTTCTATACCGTGAACGATAGCGATAACGGAGGAGAGGGAATCGATGGGGAGGCATCTGCCACGTTTGTCGAGTATCGTTATGTACAACAACGTCGACGTCCGACCAATATGTACTACGATCCGGACAGCGGTGAAATGTTTCGCCTAGTTCTGCCCGAAGACTCATCGTTGCTTGTTCTCATTATGCCAGAAAATTTTGTACGTACCGGTCGTAAAACAGGATACTTCAAGTTCGAAGGTGACTTGATCGTCCGAGTTTATAGCAAACACTTACTTTCGGCGAAGCTCGAGGACGAAGATCTCGATCACGTGTCAGTAATTTCAACTGAGAATACTCAGCTCATGGATATAGTGAAAATCTTTTTCAGTCGCATGGGTATGCATCGCATTCACACGCCTTCTTTGAATCAAGTAGTTTCGTTCGACGAGTATATTACTCTAGTGGTAGGTAGTATAGCAAATTTGAATTTGTGAGTAAAAACAAGTATGGAAGTAGACGGAGAGCCGCTGCCGCAATTCACCTTTGAGGATAGCCAAACGCAAGTCGAGATAAAAGACATTGCGAAACATGGCGTTGTTATATCTATACCTGCGGTTTACGTTAGTTGCTCAGAAACGGTGCCTGACCGAGCGACCGCTAATCTTCGAGTCATCGACTATCAAGAATTGGAATCTCTCGTTTCGCACGCGTTGTCCATCGAGACTGCTACTACCCACGATGATCAAATAATGTTAAGCAAACAATTCGTATCAGGAATAACGAGTCATCAGAAACCCGATGCCACGACACAACAAATGGTCAATATCATTGAGTTGATTAGTGCAATAGTGCGAGACAAAGTTGCTGTACTCGACACAGAGTTTATCGATTCCTCGACCACCGGAATTTCATTCGATGTCATTCGCCGTTACAAAAATAATAAAACTCATGGACTGCTGAGCTCGTGCAAAGCTAGCGAGTGGCACGGGGCGTCATTCTACTCGCAGCTAAATCCCGAAGAAACACTGCAGGCACGCCAACATCTCAACGACACGGATCTCAACCGTATCTACTATACGCTACAATGCTTCGAGCAAACAATGCTCTTCGAACCGCAACGGGTTTACGACAAAACCATTAAAATCACAAATCTATGCCTCCTGTACATGTGTCTCATTGAACGTTCAAAGGCGGTGCTTAACTTATGCTCAAATGACTTGAAAAACAATCTATTGGGATTCACTATTGACATGATAATTCGCAGTCGTGTTATTGGCGCTTGGAGAAAATCACGCTGCGGCAATACGCTGCTTAACGATATTGGCGTTAATTACAACAATTCCAATCCACTAGTGATGATTTGTCGATTGGAAACTGCGCGCGACCGTGCCAACTGTATTATCGAGCTACTCTCTAATAACCCAAAAACTAAACATATAGCAACGCGGCTCTCGTACGATGAGTATCAAAGAGCGCTAAGCCAAACCACCCAAACTATCAATGGCAACGAATACTTTGTTCTCGATTCAAAATTCATAACGTCAGTAGTCGCGTTACAGGGATTCGCAGCATTGAATCAAGTGTATGCATTCACTCAAGATGACTGATTTTAAACGTGCATATATTATTTTTGTTTTTTCGTTCATAACCAAAGAATAGCTCAAAAATTTAGCAGAGCACGCTCCACCAATAACTGTTTGCTCCATTGAATGTTTTAAAAATCTATGAAAATACTGCTGATATTGTGGACTTACCGATCTCTGAATTTCGCGTGTTGCTTTTCCATAAAAATTTTTTTCAGGGTATCAGGAAAACATAATAGTTTCAGATACCCTCATCAAACGAGAAAAAAATATTTCTTTATTGAATCCACATCCGTCATTCGGCACGGACTATTCAGAGTCGTCCAGCTACGAATACATTACTATTGATAAAAATATTCACACGAATCAATGACAAATATATTGATATCACAATGACAAATATATGATAGAAGGTGCTTTTTCAATATTCCTATACGCTTTGGATTCTAGCGACTGACTTTTACTGCCACGTCAATATCATGTGATTCGTGGAAAAAATACATTTCAACAATAATATGATTGTGTGCTTCCAAACACCGCTTACCGATGTACTGTGGAAAAAAAGTCAATATCCCAGTGTTATTGCAGATGACAACGATTCCGCTATGGTAAATCTTTTGACAATATTTATTTCGGTTATTTAACGAGTGTACAAAATCGATATTATGAATATGACAGTGGAATTTCGAGGTGTACAATATTTGCTTGTAATTTACGCAATATGCTATTGTATTGGGGTGATTTTATGATCACTTCGAGCACTGAGTTAAGGTTGTTTGGATTGTTAACGAATTGTTTAAGCATATCTTCCGACACGGTCTCTTTAGACGCGACTGGTGCCTTGAATTCGTGTGTACTCGAAACTTCGTTGTAACTGATCGAGCCCAGCTTGCTTCCGTCCTTCAAGCCATCCTTCAACTCGACTTTGATGACACGACGAAACAAACGTACATTTATAGAAGTAGGTAGTTCGAGTACACGTACTAATTTCCCATTTAATAAAATCTTCGTGTTTTCCTCTGTACTCGGTGGGCTATGGCACAGCCGCTCCGTCCCGATGATCACAGCTACCGGACCAGCAATATTCGTCGATAGCTTGACCTCCAAGTCTCCCGCATCATTTTTGAAAGCCAACCAGACCGTCTTGTCGTACAGGCCAACAATTGCCACAGTCAAATAAGGTCGATAATATACATAGTTTGTTACGTTAATGCCGCATTGAGCTTTCTGTATGTAACTTCCTTCGTAGCGCTCCATCGTTGGCACAACGGTCTTAATATTCTTGAGCATATCCTGGACGAGCTTCATTCGCGCCACATATTCTTGAGGTATAACGCAGTCACTTTTAGTCGATTCCATCAAATCTATGACTTTGATTTTGTTCGAAATGAGTACGTCCAAAATCATGTATTCGCCACGTAAGAGACCTGCAGTCGCAATCATTCGTGCTGTGATGTCACGTTCAAAACTTGCATGCGGCAACGAAAATTGTGTGCCGTCGTGCATCAGCATAACCGTGTTGGTGATAAGCACCGCAGTTCGCTTAAGATTCGTTACAGGTATGCATATATAACCCTCACGCTTTTCATCAGTTTCATCGTTCACATATTTGGCATCTGCAAAACGTTTTCTAAACCACGAATGAAAAATGGCTCTGGATATTTCGATACGTTTTTCAACGATAAATTTCAATGCCTCGACATCCGATTGATCGCATCGGCTCAGATTACTAGCAAATAGATCAGGCTGTTTGACATACTCGAGTAAAATTGCCCCGTTCGGCAAGTGAGTTTGTTTCTGCTTTCTGTTGGGTTTCTTCAGTGCGTTCGTGTTACTGAAGTCATTTGGTGTAACGAAACGGCGATGTGTAGCCAGAAAATATTTTAAATATTCACGCTGAAAACCCAGCCCGATACCAGCGTCTTCGAGTGCCGGCAACAAACACGATATGACTGTGAGAAAAACTGTGCGTCTATCCTGTTGATTGACCGTTTCGAAAAACTGTGTCTCTTCGAGAACCGTCGGTACACAGATTCGATTCAATGGCGATGAAGCCGACGAGTCATTCAATTTCACTTGTTTTACTCCTTTACCACGCAGTTGTGGTTGCGTCGTACTTAACACAGACACCGCAGCGTTGGGCTCGAATTCGCTCACGTTCATTGCATCGATAAATTCAGTGACCGCTGCGGCTGAAACGACTTTTCGATCAAATGTCATTTTCAGCGTTATGTAAAACACCAATTGCATGAACTCTAGAAGATTCATGATGACGTTGCAAACATTTGAAACGTTTTTACGTTTTGGTGCTTTACTACTGGTCATGTCAACCTGTATACTGCTGTTGTTACTCGTGCCAACACCACGACCCACTTCCATCTCGGAACAATCGTTTTCTCCACTAGCACCAACACCACCACAACCACTAACGATATTTTCGTCACATTGTCCGTCTTCATGGTCTTCCGAAGACTCGCTATAGTCACCCTCGAGCTCATTTTCTTCGACCTCCTCGTTCTCACATTTTTCACCATTATTTTTCATTCCAGACTTGAAGTTTTGCTGTTGTGGCGTCTTATTTGATTGCATCTCGAGACGATGCTGCTGTTTCTCACCATCGAACTTGATTGGCAGTTGTGACGAAGCTGCGTTACCGTCGTTCATAATGTTTCTAACTTCTTCGGGACAAACGCTGCTACTAACGCGGACGAACGAATAAGCTTGACCAGCGATATACGCTCTACTTTACTCGCCTCACCGATACGCTGTACGAACAATCCACTGTAAGCCTAGTCGATCGCAACTCAAACTTTAATTTCGCAGTGATTTGACACAAATCCCGATCTTCTTACTATAATTACCGCCAAGGTCGAACGAATTTCTCTTCTGGTTCGGTTCACAAGAAATTGGACTGTAAACAAAGTGTGAATGTAAAATAGGAAGGAATCGCAATGTTTGTCAAATTTGCAAATACAGATGGTCTCGTGATGGATGCAGAAGAGCCGTATACGGACACGGAAATTCCGCTGGAGCTGGGCACGTGCATTTTTCTTCCTGACGGTTTGGTCTTCGTCGATCGACATCCTGGTGACACGGCTACACGTCTCTACACTCAGGGTATTATCGACTGTATACGTTTCGCGCAACAAATTTATAAAGCTGAAGAAGGTTGCCAAATCCATTTGCCGCGCATGCATTCTTCATTACTAGCAGAGGCAGAAGTTCAACAGCAACTTTACAAATTAGCTAAAAAGGTGAATATTCTGGTAATTTAGCTCTTTTACATTGGTTTGAAATGACTCATCAGAATGATTTCATTTATTATTATTATTATTTTTATTTTTAATCATACGAGAAGAGAACCATTTTTAAGATTGTTGTTGTTGCAAATATTTTTTTTCTGCTCTACCATTATTCATGTTTTGGACTAAGAGTTCCGAGCAGCTCAGAGAAGTATGCACAGTAGCACGAATATTAACGATAGCTATTGTATTGTCCGCACAAATCAGTACCTGGAATATTTTCAACCGGTGTAAAGCTCTATTCATAGCACTCGAGAAAATGTCTGTTAATATAGTGATTTGAACACCGGTAGGATGCATACAGCTGCTCAAATTTTTATCATTACGATTTTGTGTTTAGCATTCGGAGTCCTGCTTTTCTTACAAAGTTTGAGTAGTATAAATACTAAGAAAAACAATGTGGAGTTTCCTGGCTCTCAACAGGAAATTGTCAAACGAGATTGCGATGAGGAAATGGTTTACAGCGTTGACGACATGCAATGCGACAAAATATGTAAAGGTCCGAACCTGTTTCGTGTGAAAAATGGTGCTTGCGTCAATTCACTAGCGATAGATATCGAACACCCGTTGAACGTATGCGATCCGAAGAAGGGGGTGCTTGCCTATTTGCTCGGCGATCCTCAATTTGGAACCGCGAAATCAACGTGTTTGAGCATTGATATGGGAATCCAACCCGATGATGGTAGAAACAACATTATGTGCCTGAATGGCACTATTAAAATTGATTATACTAAAAAGTTCCCTCAACTAGAAGACTGTCACTGTCGTAGCGGGGATAAGCTCATCATTATACCGAGCACCAGTACTATCCGCGCACATGGAATATGTGTTGCCAAAGCCTTAAGCAATTTGTATGAATTCAATGAGCTCGTGTACAAAAAGTTCTGAGATTTTTGGTACCTCATCATATCATAATTCGGGAAAGTAATGATCATAAATGGCTCGCTCGTTGCTTCGCGCGCAAAACGGATTAGTCCTAAAAGCGACCATTACTTGGTTCATCTTGGCAAGTTCTTTTGAATCAGTGTATTTATTTTCTACTAAAGACTTGTCCAAAGATCAGATGTATAAAGATCGCTTGGAAACGAACTACTTCTCAGAAGTAAAGTTCAACAGGGAGTCACCGTGAGCACCAATCAACGTTGAATTTGTCACGATTACATACAATCGCTAATACAAAACATATCTAGTTATAACGGGAAAAAAGCTAACTAAATCTGTTTCAGTCTGTCCGTCGAATCAATCGCTCGGGCACGTTTGGAGTTTCACTTTGTCGTGAATATCAAAACAAGATAACGACTCGACTGCTAAATGCTAATTCATCAATGTTTCTCGGTATGGTCGTACGAAACTGGAACTTCGTTTTGCCGCATGACGAACAAAAAGACATTTGCTTATGGTATATGTAGTTTGGATGAATCTTTGACTTGTGGATGAATAATATTGGCGGCGTGTATAATATAGTGCTTGGAGTGTGCTTTTTAGAATTGAATAGTGCAACGAAGTAGGGTTGAATGAATTACATTATCGCTAATTAGCGTAAGGATTACCCCGTAAAATTCACAACGATCATTTGACTGATACGTATTTTTCAAACTGAATAATAGCAAATCTACTTTAAGAAATAACGCTACGATGATGATTTGTGTAAATACTAGAATCGTGTTCTGAAAAGTAACGGTGATTCAACGATACTGCCTCGAGCACGAGAGATTTTGCGTTACAAAATAGGGAGTGAGTGTCGCATCATGGATTCGAATGAGGCTTTTACTCGTGCAGCTCTATATCAGAGCTGTAAAAGATCCAAGATCCTAAACAACATCGATATTGAGAATGTTGACATACAAACTCTGCGAGCGCTCGTTAATCAACACAACGCCGTATCGGTGCGAGAACTCCCCATACTTATCTCAAAATACGTGGTCAAATTTGGTCTTTCATTCGTAGTCGAAAGATTTCCGAAGATGCGTGGATACATGAATCCGGAGAATATTGTTGTACAAATCGAAGATGACGAGTTGCTGTATCTACAAACCCATGAAGGTCGCGCTCAAATGAACATTTACACGATCGTTATGAAAAATATTGCGGTCAGTGTGTTAGGTTCGTCGATTGCATCGTTACGTGAGCAACTAAACTCTAATTCAAGAGTAACGGAATACCCGAAAATAAAGGTTAAGTCAGTCGCACAACCGATTCCTCAACAAGTAGTGCCGAAGACTTATACCAATAAATTTGATGATGTTTCGTTCTCGCCGATGCTCACATCACCGCTACAGCGTGCTGTGCAATCATCCAAGGCCGGTAGTTCCGAGCGTGATACTAATATCCATAAACATTCTGACCAGGTGGTGAACGGACGTATAATACGACGCAACGAATTACAGGCAATTCGACGTATGCACCGTGATCGTTTGACCAGTAGATTGCGGCCTATCGACAATTTGAGCGACAGCGCTGAATCCGTTGATAATGAGGATGAAGTCGATGATATCGAAGAGACAGAGATCGAGAGAAGATCGCTGTTGGGCCGTCGTTCCAGTATTTCGAAATTCAACGACTCAACAATCCTGTTGGACGACATTAACGACGCGGATGAGAAATATCTTGAGTATACATCACCACTGTCACAGTCGCCACGGCAAGATGCTGCAAACGATTGGCTCAATCTCGATAACGTAGAACACCAACGACATTACGCTACAATTGAAAAAACTAAGATCCGTTCAATGCCGAAGACTTCGAGTGACACGTTAATTTTCCCATCTGAGTCTAAACAAACAATAAATGAATCGGAAATAATACATAAACTTGCTGATGATGGCGAGGTGAAGACCCATGAGCTAAAGACGGTCGATCGTCAAATGGATTTGGAGCAGCAACAGAAAGAGGATGACGAGGATGATATCATATCGATCATTGAACCCTCAGATGTTAATAAAACGACTAACGGGCCTGACGAAGCAGGCAATACGCGAGAAGAATTTACCGACAAGAGTGCTCCAATCGTGTCCGACGTTTCAATCGACGCAGAGAAGCATAAAGCTGCGTCCACTTCCGACACGGATGACAAACGAATAACAATTTCGTTCAGTGACGACGAGGACGATTGAGCAACGATGCTTTATGTCATCGACTACGCTATTCACGGCTGAACATCTTTGCATCTTGAAAATAATCTATTTTTCGAAATACTATCGAGAGTGCGAACGTAGTCGATACACGTAGTAATCCGTATTTTCTATTAAGCAATAAAATGTTCATTCAGCTTGTTCAAAGTCCGTTGTATTGAAGATTAATTAAAAGATAAATATTTACAAAAAGTCTCGAAATGATTTTCTAAATTTTTTTTGGTCAATTAATCGTCGTGAACGAAACGAAATATTGTGGGTTCAATGATGTTTAATGACGAATAAAGTGTGATTGAATTTATTAAATTCACTCAACGAATTTATTAAAATGCCCATAATTTATTGGTCCAACAAAAATATAGTCGCATCAACGCATCTTTTTTTCTAGTGTATCTCCGACGGACTAAACAAAATGGTCTTCCTCGAACGGCAACTTACAATGAACAATAGAATAATGTACACCCATGCACAATCTGCAGCAGAGCAAACGTGACATTGCATGAAGCGTATGTTTTAATGCATGCACCTTTCATTCCGAACCTGAAACAGCCACGACGATGCATCCCCGTAGAAAATTTAGAAAACGAGGTAAACTTCGTGCCTGACACATATAGATACGTATGCGCAGGTTAGATTTTTAGTGTGAAGCTATGCCATAGCCGAGAGCCAAGAGCTTGGATGTACTGTTGCAATATAACTCCGTACCCCGAGCAAACTCCGCGTGGGTGCATCGTATCTCATTGCTGCGCGTAATGAGGTAGTGTCCAGCAGCCAGAACGAGTCAATTAATCCTCTGGAGATGAGGCACGTAGTCGCGCCGAGTACCTCGATAATTGCGCTTGCAAGTACACTCGTCCACTCCCTCCCTCTCTTTCTCTTTCTCTCTCTCTCTTCTCTCTAGTACCCTAACTAACTTGGACATATTTCGTTGCTATATGATCAACGAATTTATCACTATTTTAAGTAGGTACTTCTACTTATTGCCACATACGATGTCGATGCTGCACAGTTGAAATCAAATACCCAAGAAATTCGTGGCCTACCGTATTTTTTTGGGAATAAACTTCTATCGTAAAGCCCTCGTTCTGATTATAATGGAAACTGTTACGTTCCATTCCATATAAGGTAATTTGAAGCTCGATGAATTTTGAGATATGCTCAAGCGGTAAGAGGCGCAGGAAAGATTCAGGGTCGCCAGATGCTACTTTACCATCTATCGATAACTCTGCTTACGTGATAAACGTATCATCGATTTGTAATAGAAAACCATTCAAGCAACTGTTCGTAACTCCAATGGTGAAATTATATTGTATTAAATCACATGAAATGATTTGTTTTTTATCTGAACAGAGTCACCTCGGACTCTGTTCAGACTCTCCGATTTCGAGAGCGTCAACTTTTTTTTACAAATGACTTTTTGTATGATTTGATACTGTAATCGTTCTCAGCGCATTTATAAGTCTGATGCAAACACGAAACTTGAAATTTTACCCAACCATGATAAAAAAGTTTCAATAACAACTCTTAGTCCAGTCGGTAAAGACGCGAGACTTGTTGTAAGACCCGACAGCGATTTCAATTGTTTTTCGGTTTTTAAGTTCTTCGGTGATGTATCCTCAAATTCTTATAAAAATCCTAATTATTGATATTAAAAACATTGATAAATCTAAAAAACTCGATTTTTTCTTTACATCTTTTGAGAATGTAGTTTAACTTGAAACTTTATCGATTGAGGGTCAGTGCTCGGCAGCCAATAATATCAGGGGAGCGATTCTGTGTGACCGACGTTGTGCAGAGGATTGCACTTCACTACAGAATGCTATTCGAAAGATCTTCTTTTGTATTCAAGCAATAAAAGAATTTTGAGTTATCGATTCTCGGTTAAAGGATATGTCGGTATAGTTATCCAAACATGGAGCTCGATAATCAATAAAATAAAATCCAACATCGTTTCTCATATAGAGTTGAATTGTGTGTCAATTCATCATTGCAAAAATACACTTTAAAAATCTTTGCAAGATTATTTAACATTGAGCGAGTATTTTTTTGAAGAGAGGAGAGCAAACTAATTTTTTATGATTTAAAGTCACCGAAGTTGCTACAATACATGTTTGTAAGTGAAGTCATCTCAGGTATGGAATGATACTCGGGGTGATTTGAATTTTTCGGCGTCTATCAATTCAAATATTGTACAATTTTTTTTCAATTAATGATATCCAGCTGAATATCGAAAAACTATTTGCTCTACTGTCGCTAAACAAATAGAGCTTCGAATCTCAAGCAAGTTGAAACGAAGGATTCTGGTCCGGGTCAAAGTCACCCAATACAATAATCCCTGATGTACAATGAAAGGTATTCTGTAAATGGTACCATAATCGCGCATCTTGCCACAGAGACGTTTTACTCGCTAGAGAAGCTTTCGTTGGCGGGTGGCGCATTTAACGAAATCTCGTTGATGCAATGCAAATGACTCGGTAACAGGTTCCCCACTATGCTCCTTCAACGTGCTCTCTCTCTCTCTCTCTCTCTCTCACACACCAATCCCCTCTTTCACTACGACAACTTTGACGCCGGTTTAACTCGAAGCCCCATTATATTTCAACACCATGACAAACCATAAGAAAATTGCCTGCTATCTATAAGCACTTGTGCAATCGAGTTTAATGTCGCTGTTTCAATTGCCTCTCCCTTAAGGCAAAAAACGAATGAAAATAAGAATCGTGTTATCTTTACGGAATAATACATGATATTTGCCACCGTTCGTTTCCCGCGTAACGAAGTTTCTATCGCGTTGTATCGGTGAATAACTAATGGAATAAAAATATGAATGATTAACGAGACAAAACGTGAACGATAGCGGCGTTCAGCTTGCAGGCAGTTATTCATTTATGCTTATTCGGAAAAATGTATGTACCGGGATTTTTAGCGATTACGACACTTTTTAAAACTTTTTCATACTTTCGTAATCCATATAAATATAATCATAACATTTTGAATACGACGCAAAAATTTGAATAGTCCATTGGGGGTTACATACCGTAATTGCAAAGACCGTACTCAGCCACCAAAGCGAAAAATGGGAATTTATTTACGGAATATCCCTCCTCCAACGAGTGAAATGTCTGATGAAACGATGAAGTAAATGCGGTGACAATATCCAACTAAATGAGTAGCGCGTTTGAAAAACTGTCGACCTCACGAACGTCGTACGAACTAATCGCTGCTTCTGACAGCAAGCACGCGAGTCTGTGCAGACCTGGAAGAGTACGAGTACACTATTCATTTCAACACCAAAAACATGTAGGTCTTTGAGGATGCAACATCTCGAAGACGTGCAAAAGTGGACGACTAGCACGAACAAACTAAGTACGAACAAAGATCGTATGTCTGCCGAGTTAAGACGCCAAAATATTTTGCGCACCTCCAAGTTATGTAGAAAATTGTGAGTAAACCGAGCCAACTATCATTTCAAAAAGCATGCAATTTCGTTGACGCAAAAAAATGCAAACACGATTTACGCGACGAGCTGCTTGTTGCAGCGAACAGTGGGAGGATTGAGATCGCGCCCCACTCTCGAAATTAAGGGGGAGCGCGCTTTGTTTTTCTCCTCCCGTGCACCTGACTCGCAACCGGATTGGACCATGTGCTTTCCCGGCGAAGAAGAGAGGGGTTAACATGAGTTGCAGACCGAGAATAGTTACGTGAATCGTCATTGTAATGCACATTCACCACAGACCAGATGAACTTCTTCAAACATATGCAAACTCTGATTCGTTAGTTACAAGGCACTTTTGAAACTTACGGAGGTGATCGGCGTTTCTGGGAACGCATCATTTCGGAGAGGCTTAAAGAGAACGAGCTCCACGGATTTTTACTCGCTGCCCCACGCAAACTTCGATTCCAAGAACTCGAGTGCAACTCGTACGTTTTCACCGATCCAAATGAACGGAAAACTAACTCTGCTTGTCATCGACGGCGCTGAAAAAGATCATTGTATGAGCCAACCGTAACCTCAAAAAGCATGGAATTTGAGAGACAAGCCTTCTTTTCCTGCTGGCTGCTCCGTCACCGGCTTGGGTCCGAGGCTTCTTCGCTGTGCTCTGAGAACACGCAACCTGGAAAGCGTGCAGCGATGCGCAAGTATACTGGTGACGACCGTAACGAAATTTACGGTAACGTTAATGACGATCTCAATTTTTGTATTACTAAAACTCTCTAATGTTTCCTAATGATTAACCTTAAAATTCAGTCGCTTGAGAACATTCAATTCGTTTGAATGGAATTGTAAAATAACTTTAAGGAGAACCAGAGATACGTGTCGGAAGACTAAAAACTTCAAATTTTAATTTCCTTTAAAAAACGAAACAGATTGAATGTTAAATGAAAATTGTTCTAACCGAGAGATCGTATGATTTTGAAATTGGAAATTTCTCAGAAACTTGCATCTGTAAAGCAAGGCTGGAGTGCAGATCTTTAACACAGTTTCAATAAATACGGGACAGAAATCTTCATCCAGAAGGATTTAATCTTTTGAACTACGTCAAATAATATGTTCAATCAATGTTTACTCGAATATCGTGCTGATTCACAGAATAGAAGAATAGTTGGTATTGAGATTTAAGAGTAGTAGCAAAATAATATGAAGTACTTTGAGTATATGATGGTAGCAGCAGCGGTTACATCGAGAAGGAGGGCGAGGCATATTTGTTGCATAAATCAAAACGTTGGGTGGATCCCTTGCCGCTGGCTAGGAGTTTATATGCAAATAGAAGGTGGAGCACACTGTATATGTAATGCCATCTTGACCGCGATACCGTCTTCTTACAGACGGTTATATACATACATACAAAGATACAGTGCATGGTAACTTGGTCGGAAATGTTGAACGGTCTTCCGAGAGATAACCAATATGCCGCGACATATAATACCATGTGCAATCTTGGTACCAGGACAGCCTATTCTTTCAGCCACAGCCAACTGCGACGGTGTACAGAAAACTTTGAATTTGTCTTGCAACTTATTGCTGAGTTCTTGAAATAGAAGGAGATAACATAACTGATTGCACGCGGTGAATATTCATGCGACGGAGAGAAGTAATATATTTCTTAAACATATTCAGAACGAAGAATCTTCTGAGCTTGAAATTCTGCTATCGAGAGCGATAGTAATTCGGTGATAACTTAGCTGAGGTGTCTAAGATAGTTGTACGCGGTATAGCAGTTCCGTTTTATTGACAATAATTCATGGCAATCTGATAGCGGCGGAAGGGTTGCTTTAATCACAAAAATAATAATTAATTTCACATAATTTCTAGGAAATGTTTGATTGCTCAGCGTTTTTAACTAATTATATATTTTCCCTTTCGGACTAAACAATGTCACCGTTAGCTAAAAATAGTCAAGGACAAGCACAGTTTATCCAAGAAAAATCTGCGTTTTATGGAGAATTTGGCAACAAGGGAAGAACCGGGTAGACTACCAAATCCAATGTCAGCAGTGAACGGTGGATAACGCTGCCGAGTCACCGCGTCTATCTCGCCCAGTGTCATTATACCTCGTAATCGGTGTTACGTTTAATTGAAGCTGTAACGCTCGACGAGGAGATTCACTCGAAGGGGTTGGTTTTGTTATGCGAGGAGCATACAAAAGAGAGACTGCGAGGAGGTGGGAGAGGCAAGGATAGGGAAAGAGAGAGAAGAAAGGAAGAGAGGAGAGAACGGATGTGTTCTCCACGGTGTGCTTGTTCGAGGTTCTACAGGAGCGGAGTATCACGAAAGTCGTGTCGTAAAGGGCCCGATTGCCTTGGTGAGCCGTCCAACGAGACTTCGTGTCTTTCGTAATAAGGGCATCTTCGCCAAGTGTGTTACAGCCACCATTTTCCTTATCGGGCGTACGCGAACGTGTCATCTGCTTCAGAGGCGTTTTGGACCTCTTATATATGCCAGGCATTTCTATAACCCTCACGCCGTCTTCTTCTTCTTCTTCTTCCTCCTCCTGGCCGATCTCATATTTAATTTATCCTACACCTTCATTCCTTAACGGCATTTTATAAGCCTCATCGTGCTTTCTCAAAGGGAATATTAAATTCGTCATTAATTTATTCCTCCTACGATTCCATCTTTATTAAAATGGGGTGACAGCTTCTTCGATTGGTCCATATAATTGTTTGTAAACTGACATAATCTGCGAAAATAGATGAATACGAAATGAGTGAAATAATAACGATGGAAGGGGATCGTTTATTTTTTATAGAATCTAAAAACTTTTTTGTTGTTGATGGTATTTCGTTTAATGCATCGTCCCGTACAAAAAGCGCATAGTCGAGATTGCTCTCCTCTCCACTTTTCGCCTTTACCGCGACGAATCGAGATTTCCATTTTTCATCATGGTTCGAGCTCGCTGTAATAGAGATGGGAGGGTGAAATACGGTAGCCGCAGGCGGATAGACAAGCGGCTGCGTCGTGTACTTGTTTCGTATATTCTGTGGCCTGTGCTTTTCCATGTTGTATGAAAACGCTCGTGACATTATCCTCGATATTCGCAAAACGGATTCTATTGTCGAGCTGCCGTCGCACCGTGTACCCCTTCGCACCTCCCGCCTCTCTATCAACCCCCTGCACCTTTGTGATAATGAAGTGGTTTCAATTCCGGCCTCAGGGCAAACGCCATTTTCGTTCAACGTCCGTATGTATGAACACGAATATCTTCATGGAAAATACTCTGACCAAAACAACTCTGCTAAAAGGTTCGAATATTTTGACCCTTTTGAAAAATAATTTTGATTCTTCGTCCCAGATTTTCTTTTCCATCTACGACTCTTTGGATTAATATTTACTATTTTTTTTTTTAATAATTCACCTCTTGAATTGTATTCAAACTCTTTTGCTTTGGAATCATATTTCATGCTTCGTTATTCTTCCTTTTTATTTCTATTCTCCTTTCATTCCATTTGGAATTCATTCCATGGTTGAAAACATCGAAGCCATGTGAGAACTGTGTGTTTATCATTGTCGAATTTTCAACCAGATTCGTGTTTAATGGGCAAAAGAGAATTTGTTTAACAATCCCGAATCAAGCTAGAAATACTGCATCGCTAAATTACTTCGACGTGGTTTTTCCTCAATAATGATCTAACAACTCGTCGCCAAATTCATCTCGTCGTGAGCCAGATTGGAACTTATTGCGAAGCTGTTGGATAGAGAAACAGCTTCTAGCACGGCCGTGAAAAAATAAAACATTCAATGGACATCGGCTCAATAACAAGTTCTTGGGTTCTAACGAATCGGAATGAATGTATTGAATACCGACGAGTACACTCGTATGTAACTTTGGAAAACAGATGAGAAGCACTGCAAATAATACAAAACATACAAATGATAGATTCGAACGGGGCTCGTTTTGCTTTATGGTAGAAATCTCGGTTCGAGAGTTTCAGGCTATAAGAAAACATGCAAAATCTAGACTCGAGTCTTGTATACAACCCGCGAGAGTACTGTATAATAAGGAGAATGACGAGAGGTTGAAGTATGCGAAAGATAGATGAAACTCGAGAATGGGTAGAGAGATCATGAAAATAACCGGGGAAATATCGCCCGTTCGTTTTACGTCCGTCGTGTGTGCTTTGCACCAAGAGAAGGATCAAGGACTAGCAGCGAGGGCAGGCGAAAGATCTCGCGAATCGTATACATCGACATTGCGACGTGGCTTTTCTCCGGGTGAATATAACCTTCCGTATAGAGGGACAAACTACGAGAAAAAAAGTCGAGAAGGCGCCGTAGCTCGTAATTTAAACTAGCGCAGTTTCGGTAACTAGTTCCCGAGATATTATACATGTGATGGTGTGGCTGCGCGCGGGAGGAAGAGAGAGAGAGAGAGAGAGAGATGGAGTGAAGTAGTATGGCTTTTCAGTAGCGTTGCGATGTCGCGCGGTGGAATCCCGGTAGGTAATGGTGTTCGAATAACGCCGGACGGCATCGTAACCGCGCGCAAGTTGTAAAGCGATTCGCAGTAAAGCTTCGAATGAGTTTATGACACTTTTTGAGGAGCGAAGGAATAGGTGACGCTGCCGGCGATACTATACAGTTATTACGAACGCGTACTGTGACACACGAAGCAACGCGAATTTTGTGATAGTCGCTAGCAGAAGTGTACCGGGCAGGGTTAATCACTACCGCAGTTGTTCGCACGCTCGTCGATTTATCCCAAAGCCACCAGCCAATATGGAAGTCATCTATGGCGCAATCTCTCAACCACCCTGTTCGGTGACGACGAAATTAATCGTCGTCTGTCCATATATGCACAGCACGTATACACCCGAGTGCTTTACTGAGATTCAATCATTTGTCTACCTCAAAGATATTGTGGGGAAAAAAAAACTAACATAGACCAAAACTTTATGAAAATTTTGACAACAGCTTTCAGTTACGCATCGATTATTCGAATCGATAACTCTGTCGAGAAAGAATTCTAGAAAATGAATTCATCGTTAAGCTGATTTTTATACGCTGAGTCAAAAAAATTCTCAGCAATTCGTAAACAAGTCTGGTGAAACGATAGCCAATTCAAGTTTTCTGCAATATTCGATCGTAGGCGTGTGCGAAAAAGTTGGTAACCGGGAGAGCTTGTGCTGGGGCTGTACGCGCTCCGATACCATCGAGAATGGAAGAGACGAAGAGAGCATGGGACCATCCGTCACTTTGGTGCCTCTCGGAAAATGTTCTCGCACTTTCGCCTCGCGATTCTCATCATACATCGATATCATCTCTTGCACTCTCCGATCACCGGCTTAATCGGTTTGAAAACTTCCAAGAGATTATATTCGTTTGAGCACATTCTTCTATGGTACTCATTCGATGAGAAATTTCTGTAGTGGTGATCCGAAGAACCTCACCAGAGAGGATAAACAACGCGGGAATATCGAACTTTGCATATCCTCGAAACTACTCTCATAGTGTACGTATGCAAGATTATTCATTTTAGAATTTTTTTGTATTATATTCAGAGATTCAGAGAAGTGGAAAAATACTTGCAATACGTGGTTTTTTTTTCTACTGAGAGGAGAAAAACTAGTAATGAAAAATGGATCTTACAAGTTTCTCAGTGTTAAGGAACCGTTTAGGACAATTGGATTCATCCATTTTCAGCTAAACCATTGGCAAGATCTTTCATTCTGACGCCCTGATGGCAGGATAGATCGCTCTCGTCGAATCTTCGAAGTAATTGAAAAATAAAAAGACTAAAAAAAATTGCTCTCAGACTTTCATGTAACTGGCACATAGATTTGTTATCATTGGCTGCATACAGAGTGTATTTTTGAGAAAATTTTCGGATGATTCATAGATTGAGATACTTGCCGAGTTTACCACGTTTCTTTCTCAATCATCAGCCGGAAACATTCTATTAACTTCTCAGCGCCGTGCGACCCTTCGAAAGTTCATTGGTATTAATTGAAACTCCGTTATCGTGGGGCTTCTGGGCGATTGCATAATTGCTGAGATTCTTCATTTTCGGATAGTCGGCAAAAACTTCGTGACGAATCTGCATAACTATATTTCTCCAGTTTTTTTTTCACTCTCAACGGTTTTTCGTTGCGGATTCATTGACTTCGGTAGGCCCGCCATGGGAATCACATTTTATACGATTCCCTAAATCATGAATGAGACTATCGAGAGGAATAAACCGGTCGATAAATTGTGCGAACGACGCACCTTTTTGCGTAAGCTCATAAACGATGATCGAAAAGGATACGGAGAAGAAAAACTTATTTTTCATCAGGTGTCTGATTGGCCCAGTGGATTTACGGACTCGGACTCGCATGCCACAGATACGAGGCTAAATGTGAGCTAGAAAATCGACGAAAAATTTGGAAATTTTTTCACGTGCTGGTGCTGCACCTCGGACTGTTCAGATTCCACTTTCGTAAGTCGATCGGATCGAAACGTCTATGAGAAAACTTTCAATGTAGTTGATCCTAGAATTATAAGAAATGTCTTCTAGTAATAAAATAGAAAAGGAGTTTATCGCAATCCTCAACTATCACCGTACGTAAAATTCTTTTTTGTCTCCTCTTTTCTCTCTCTCCCTTTCCGATTCACACTCCCTCTATCTTCATCCTTTCTTCGGACAAGAAGCAATAAACAAACAGAAACTTTTTCGTTCGTAATTTCGCCATCGAATTTCGCTTGTCTGTCGGGAGTGGCTTCCATATTTTCAGACTCCAGGATGGAAATATATAGTTTTACGGAATAGAGAAGAAGAGTGATGAGATACATGGAGAGAAAGATATCGAGGGTGAGAAAAAAAAGGACAGAGAGTAAGTAAGTGCGAGGAGGCATCAGAGCGACCAGCGTACAGCACCGAACACGTTCACGCGCGGAGAAAGGGTGTGTAGTGTGTTCCGTAGAGCGTTTGGTCTGTAAGTATTTTCTCAGATTGAAAAGCTTTTGCTATGAAATATGGGTCAGAGATAGAAACGAGCGTGCACAACCCTTCCTCGCTTTAATGGAATTAGTGTTTAATAGTTTATGGAGGGACGACTCGTGTGAAAGGGCTCGCTCTAAAAACTAAGTGGATCTCGCCCTCCCGAGCCGTTGGTGCTGTTATTTTTTATCCGCTACAAGCAAGAACGAACTTACCACACAGTTTTTAACTCTACTGCAACTTGCTGCAAGAATTTTTTCCATAACCTTGACTTCCATTGCTAAAATTTGAAAAATTCGGACATTTTAAACTGTTTGAAATATTTCTCTACAAATATTTCAATCGTATCGAGCCTTTCTCGATCCACTGGGTCATGGAACAAATCACGATGACAAGAACGATGTGTTATAGAAGTTTCACTGCATAGGAAAAAAGCCTCATTGTGTCGTCCTTGAAAACATTATTCGTCCTCTAATAAACCGAAGAAATTCTTCACGCGTGATCACTACGAATGATGTGTCCGGACATAAGCGAGGGAGACATCCGCGTGGATCGAATCGGTCAAATGACAAGACTTCCCCGAAATCATACACATGAGAATGAGTTGATGCTGAAAGGGCGTATCCAGTGAGGGGTTGGACCATATAGTTGTTACCCTCAAAACCTCCTTAAAAGACACATTCGTGTGCTCTTGCAGTTGTGTTTGAAATTTCTATGGATAATGATCTGAGTGAAGTCAGAGTCCCACTTTTTTTATTTTTATCTTGAAAGCCTAGTAAATTTCAGTATCTCAACAATAAAATAGTTTAGTAAAATTGAAAAGAAAACAACTTAATCCAGTGTAGCTAGTTAAAAAAAAGATTAACTCTGTCGATTAACTGTTCGAGGAAACTGAACGCCAGACATAGAAGGTTACTGCAAATCGTATTGGTAATAATCGCATTTAAATCTTTAAACGCATTTTTCGTCAAACGGTAGTTTTCTCAAATCGGTAGACACGACATCTCGAAATCAATCGAACGAATTTCTCATGGTGGCATGTTAACATATGAGTGATCTAATACATTCATACGACTGTAGAAATAACCATTGAAAACGAAATATGCAGGACGAATAAGCTTTCAAGATTATCCAAGTATCCACTTCACGGATTTTTGTCATTGCCTCCTCTAGCGAACAGCGGCGTCGCCTATTTTTGCGTGTATTCTCTGCTTCTCCCTTCCCAAGATAATGATTCCCTCGCCCTATTGGTTCCAACGAGGACGTCTCAATTAAATGTATACGAGAGAAGTGGGGTTGGTAGAGCCGTCGGTCATAAATATAAATTATCCGCGGTAAACGCTCCCTCGGGAGGAACGAATGCGTGGTGTGCTTCGGAAGGGTAGGCGGTTGGAGCATACATTGAAAACGGGGTAGCCGTCTTATCTGTGGTAACGTATATGGACAACTTCAATCAGAAGAAAAATCGGTATGTTTCGAAGATTGTGGAAAAAAACGTTGGTTCCGCGACCCAGAACCTTATTGTCATTGGTCTCAAACGATATTGCGTGATAATAAAAAAAAAACCAGGCATCTTCCATTTGACTGGGATTGAGCGTCTTCGAAGACCTCAAAAATCAGTCGATGGGTTTTGGAAGTCATATTATTCGGGGATGAATATTTTTTTAGCAATTTCGATTTTTCTTTACCATGATTTATCACACGAAAATGACTTGTGTTACGGTGAAGTCGATTCCGTCGACCCTTTCATATTTCAGACACCAAATAAGAATAGGGAGCGTTATAAATTTCGGTACATTTTACAACACAGTGATTCGCCATCCACCGAAAATCTTGGGAAAAAAATCTATTATTATTATTATTATTATTATTGTATGGAGTATCTAGTTATTCGAAAATGCGAAAACTTTCTTGGAAGCTCTATTATAAAAATACTTTAATTATTTTCCGGCGCGTATAAATGTTTGAAACTATGAAGATTTTGTGGAAAGTTTTTTGTAGACTGTAAAAACGATCAGTTATTAACGTTTGATAGTGTCACTTACGAGGAAAAAAAAAATTTCAATCGCGTTAATAGAAAAGTGATGTTCCCTGCTCCAGCATCGATACAGAAGAGGCGAAACGCTTCGACCGAGCTTTCGTCGATACTTCCAACGACGTACTTATTATATTACACGCAGGAGCGACCACGATGAGGGTGCTTATGAAGTATGGCGATGTGTTTCAGCAGATTGGTACGGGATAGCGAGCAGTCGCGAGGGGTGAGTGTCGACTCTCTTCTAAGGAGCGATCGCAATAACAGCGATTGGATCGCTCATACTGTATCGAAGGAATCTATCATTTTTCGACGAAACAATTAATTTGTGTGCGGAAATTTATTCCTGTACAAAAAGCATTCGTATTGATTGGAAGATGAAAATTTTCTTAATTTTTCTTCCATGTTTTGTACTTTTCCCAACATGGGCATGTGTAAAGTTTTTCGTTCTTAAGGATTTTGAGAATAGACTGCCCTGCGACCTGCAAAAAATAAAATCATTAAGTATAGACAGTCGTTCAATATGTCAAGTAGTTCAAGTGCGCACACAGTGACTATAGAATAAGAGATAAAATGTAATAATCCCAGCTTTTTTAACAGCATTTTCTGCTCATTCTAAGCCTCCTTTGACCAATAATTTTCGGTGTAGTTACCTCGTAAAGTGGCTTTTGTTATCATTTTATTCAGTGTTGGTTTTGTAATCATTATTAATACTGCCGTCCGCTCAGTATTTTCTGCTCTTGAATTCCCCTTTTATGTATATAGTTTTGTTTTATATTAGTGGAATAAGAAGCAAGTTTGAACAGTCGTGGGAGTCGGAACGTGAATCTTTTTATTCGTTGTCACACAGGCATCACTCACATAACGCTGTTCTTCGACGCCCCTGAAATCTCCGTTGCGCACAACGCAGTCAAAAATCCATTCTAAAAATTTAGATACGTCGATACTCTTCGATACGCATAGGTCGTTTCTTTTCTTTAGGACTTTGAGTTTCTTTTTTTTTTTTTCAATGCGTCCGACCAACTGCTTTTTTAATTTAGTATTTCGAGCGTTAGGAAAAAATACGAAACCCGAAAGATTGATCATGCAGAGCAGAACAGCCAACTCTGTTCCTGACCCTTTTTGGTATAATAGTTGCTGATATGTGTGGAAATATGTATACACAGATTTGTACTCGACCGCGGAATAGAAACAGCACGGTGTTTCAGAGAAGTGTTACTATACGCGAGTCCCAGGAAGCGTGTGCTTTGCTAACGATGACAAACGACCCGCTCTAAGACGCCATATTTATGCTAATCTACAGTCCCCATCCCTCTCTCATCCTTCCTTCTCAATCTTCTCTCTTCTCCCTGTTCCTTCCACTTGCCACTCTATCTCTTTCATTCCTTCTTCCAAACACCATTTGAGAAGGAGTTTTCTCGAGCACGACCATCCCCCAAACCACTGCTGCCTTTTCCACCATGCATACACAATCACGAAGGCCATTTACCAAACAAAAAGACATAACTGTATCTCTACCCATATCAGAAAGTTATATTTACGCCCTTCTGTGTACCAAGTGCTTGAATTACGTATATTTATATTTGTTACACAATTTCAATGAAAATTTGCCGGGCTCACGCACATTATACTCGATTGCAGCGTGGAAAAATTTCGTTGAGGTCGACGCGATTGTACCACTCGTGGCTTCTGCTGGAAGGGCATAATAACTCTCTTAGCTTCAACATATTTCTCAAGTATTTATTTTTGTTTGCTACAAAAGAATGGGATTCAAAATTTAGTAGTTTCGTACGGTTTTGCTGTTATTTTTTTGGGGAGAAACTATACCGAGCAGGGTCGAATCATTATTTTACGACTGTGGAAAGTAGTATTTTGAAAAATGTTTCCAATGAATATGGCCTGAAATACTGTATCGAGTCGAATTTAGTTGGAAAGAGGAAGCGAGACGAAACGGCAGTTCCGTCTTTTGTTGTTTCACTGTCAACACCTCGTTTCTACACGTCCTCTTCGTTTTTTCGAGCTTCCCGATTTCTTCGCTCTTTCATTGCGAATATAGATCGGCCCTGACAATATTGCCCGCTGCGGGAGCCAATCCCCAAACTCTCTCCTCCGTCACGCAGGCTTTTGGGTGTCTACGGAGAGCACAGACTTGATATACACAGCCGCATTTCATATATTCTATTGTTTCTAAGTTTTCGGGATCCATTTGTAAGATTAAATTTGTAATGCGCGAATATCTCCTCTTTGTTGCTCCTACCGAATCGTATGCTACGTTTCGAGGGTCCCTCCTTGCCCCCCCATCTTGAAGTTGCGGTTGTGGGACTCCCTCGTCTCGCCACGAGTCGACGCATATGGCCGACCGGTCAATTTCCTCACTGAAAAAGTTGCTCGTCGTTCTTCGTGGCTTTTACGTTTATTTTCTCAGTCGTTCCTTCTCTTTTCACTGTATCATCATCAAACCTCTCCATTTCCCCGTCGGTATTTTTCAGGCACTCCATCTTCCATTTTTCTGGCGAGAGCATGCGAGCGTGTAAAGGAATGTCGTTAGAAATTTCGTGAAATCAGTTTGAGGAAACATTGCAGAAACAATCATTGATAAATTTTGAATTGGAACTGGACATTTGAAACTGGACAAAATACAGTTTCGTCCAGTTCTTTCATTCTTCATCGATTCTCAGCCGATTCGAAAGATTTAAATTTTGTCACCGCGCATCCTTCTTAGACCCGAAAATAATGTCGTATAACTTAACGACGCGAGTCCCAAGTTTTCTAGAAATTTCGTCACGGCGAGTACTGTGGGCGAGGACACCGAGAAGGATATACGTTGATATTCTCTCGTTGTGAAATGGTTTCCGGTCAAACGGTCGGACATTGTCGATAACGGACGGGCACGTCGTCCAACACGGTGAGAGAGAAAGAGAGGCCAATCCGATATTGCCAGTACATCTGAACTTCCCGCCCCCCCCCCCCCCCTCCTCGCCGCTCCCTCTCCTCTCACTCACTCGCTCGCTCTCTCTCTCTCTCTCTCTCTCTTTTACACATACTCTTTCCCTCCCCGTGTGTCATCCTGCCCTTGTCCCCCTCCGTACCCGAAACCATTGTCCCTTGCATTGTTCGCCAGAAGTTTTCCCGTAACCCAAGCCTCCGAGGTACCCGATTACCATATGAATTAAAGTAATGTGAATTACGAGAAACGCGAGAAAATGTTCCCTTCGCGGCGAACTATTCGCGAGCCGGCTGCGTCGCTGCTCGTCCCGTCGGAAGTCTCAGGCTTTCGGGTCGACTAAGAGGGTTAAATAGAGATAGAGAGGAGAAGCTACAAGTATGAGTGAGAAGACTGCCTTTATGGCACTGGATATGTTTGAATAATACCTACATGCTAGAGGAAAGGAGAGAAACGCTCTTCTACATACATTGGTGCAGAATAGTTTTATGAATGTACCGAATGTGTTATAGATTCGCCGCATTCCTACGATAAAGAAGAGGAAAAGCAGCTTGTAGGTGAGTGTTCCGGAATGGGAATTTGTTTGTAAGTGGAGTAATACGCAACGATATTTTTGTCTCATTGAAATAAAAGCGACCCTCGTTTCCCCAAACTCTTCTCTCGTCCAACTGATTCCTTAAACTGCATAATTTACTGTCGGCAACATTGGAAACGATACGGAAATAGAGTTTGAAAAATCGATGGTGAAGTGGAAAATTTGTCGCGTTCTACGTTGGCGTTTTCAAGCCAGCCTTATTCACCGTAGTATTTAAGATATAAATCTTGAATTGATAGAGCCGAGGGTTGCCAGGGGGCGACGCAAAGGAGGCGAGAGGTACGGGTGATCGAATCACCGCATAAGGTTATATCGTTCTTACCAATCTCAGCAACACGCCACACTTGCCTGATATTCATTTGAGGGAGAGATGTACATCTCCGGCGGTTTAAAACACTGATGAACGACCGAAAGTGCGAGCGGCATTTCTATTTTCTCTCCTGTCTCATTTCTCGCGAGTCGCCCACGATGAGGACGATTTTATGAGCGAAAGCAGATAGAGCTTCTATATAGATACGGAGTATGGGTTACGAGGACTCCCGCTGTGGGGATCCCGTATTTAGAGCCCCGAACTTCGGCCCGACATTGCTATCGGTTTGGCGGCATGCTCGTGGTCACAGCACGCGACTCCGTTGCTTTCACGACGCCACACACCCAGCACAACCACCACCACCAATCTCGATCACAATAAATTCACATTAAACTATCTGACCGAAGCCAGCAACAGCGGAGGAGAATCCGACGCGATTCTTAACATCATCCTGTGGGTCGGCTGTACCAGGGTAACCGTAACGCGCGAAAGAATTCGTTGGCGATTCCATTTTTTCCTGACTGACAAGCTTTAGATACGAAATCCCACCGGGACGAACGAATATCCGATTCACTCGTTCTCCGTTGTGAAATTACTTATCCAACGACACTTCACCAGTCTCCAAAAAAATTATTTTAAAAGACAATCAGGCCTTTTCGTGTCTAATCTCTCTTGCAGTTATCGGCAAGCAAGACCTTCAAAATCAAATTAATTTCTATCAATTTTATAATATCAATAACAATCTTAAACATTCGGCTCGATATCAATGTTTCTTTCACTGCGTGATTCGTTAATCGTATTCCATTCCGAATACAAACAACGATACGGACATTTCTGGGATGTAATTATTTCGATGCAAAACTCGTTAAGATCGACGAGTCTTCACTCAAATTCGTTAATTCGTAATGAATTTGTCATCAGATTCACAACTATAATTGTTTCGACTCAGCAATAAGTCACGGGTCGGCGTGATACGAGGAGACTATGCGAGAACGGACATCGAATGGGCTGGCCTGGAGAAATTTGGAGTCACGTATATTTAACGTGCGCTTACATGGTTACAACAGTGAGTACGGCTGTGGAAATAGGCTGTGGCGCATTAATTTCTAGTAATTATCAGAGGTGTAACTCACTCAGGGAGGGTCCTGGGTCGCGTCCGGGGTCGGCCGCTGCGTGTTAACGCCGTTGTTATGCCCCATTATATTATGTCCCACGCAGCCGGCTGTGTCTACGTACGTATACAAATCTCTGTGTATATTGCTCGTGGTGGAAATTCTCGAGGTTGAAATATATGCTCACATACGCGGGAGCAGAACACTTTCAACAGTAAAAAGATTTGCTTCTGCGTCCCTGCTCGTTTCATGAATTCATTTGTTCCGCAATATTCACGTACTTTGTGCAAATTAAATCGAGAGCTCACCATATTCAGTTATTTTTCCATATGATTCGTTCTCGAAAGTTCTTTGTTTCCATGTCCTCTTTAAGTATGCAGGGCCAAAACTTTTGTCTCTACTCGAATTACAGATAACTACTTTCCTACACAGGTTAATGCCAAACCCGAGTTAAATGGAGGGTGAATTATGAGAAATAGAAAAGTTAGAGGTGGAGTGAAGAAACCCAACCGTTCCAGGGCGTTACTAATCGCAATGGGAATTGATACAATATCGTTGGATCTCCCTGCAAACCCCCCTCGAACCTCCAATCAACGCTTCCCACGCGCACTGTCTACTCAGACAGTCCCCCACCCAATACTAATTTATTTATTGTGGACTTATCTTTCGGAAGGTACTGATACGACTTAAAATTATGGAGCACCTACCATGAGGTGCGTGCTCTCCCTCTGCGAAAAAGGCCCAGTGGCACGGGCAAGATAAAGATATTTATTGCTTTGTGATGAAACATATTCGAGAAGCTTGAACCACGGCTGAGTCAGTTACCACAATATACTTCAAATGGGTACAGAAAATTATGACAAATAAATGTATTTTTAAATAACAAAACGAACGTTTTGAAATGAGATTTCATTCAACCGATGATCAAAGTGATTTTCAGATCATCTGCAAAGATTCTCCAAAGGCAGCTTCGAGACTTTGAATTTTCCTGAATCTTACATGAATAAATGTTTAGCTGGGTCGCCACCGATAGAACCGAACGGATATACTTCGCTCGTCGGAGTCTAACACGACAAACAAAAACATAGCAAGCATAAAAGACAAAAGAAGTGGGGGGGAGGCGCATCTCGGCAACAGCGATAGTGAATTTTTCAGCGAGGAGAAAAAGGGTGCGTGATAAATGAAAAAATGGCGAAAAAGTACAAGAGAAAGAATTGGTAGTGCGTTGAAACTGCTGGAATGACACCGGTGCGAGTTTGTAACGTGTGGATACATGTGTAGCGAGAGAGAACGGGGGCCGGGAGGCGCGGAGCGGAACTCCCGGACTTGTTCCCGCAAAAATTGCCATGAACTACCTCAAACCATGTACGCCCATGACTGGGAGAGAACGCGGTCTGCCTCGCAATAATTTCGCGAACGAAATGTCAACCGCGAAGCACCCATTGTCGAGTGTTGCGACGCGACGAAATATCACCCAGTAAATCAAGGTGGTCAGCGGCAGTGAATGAGAGAGAAAAGTGAGAGGAGAGAACACACAGAGTGAAAAGAGAAAGAGAATCGGCTTCCCGGCCACTCGAGCGATGCAGCGTCCGCACACTTCCGTTTTTAATCACTGACCTGTCGTGCCCAGAATGCGCGAAACACATACAGCGTGTTTGTGCAGCACGACATTTTTTCGCAGCCTGTATATAGGAAAAACAATGAACACGCGAAGATTATACGAGAAGCTTTATTGAGATTAATCAAATATTCATAAATGCTTAAAAAAAGCAAGTGTCAAAGTCGTTACACTTTGAATTAAAAAATTCCACTTATTCTTCATCCAGAGGTCAAGAATTTTCGTAACCATTTGATGTTTTTTCACGTCCTAGACTTTCATCCGGAACGTGAAGAATCGGAGTTTACGAATGGGAAACCAGTAATCTTCTCAAAACCGAAGAAACGAGAAAGAATCTTCATACCTTCATTTAATCCAGAGAAATTGTACTACACAAGTTGCATATAAACGTATTGCTTAATCCTTCAAAGGTGTAGCATGTACCGGCAAGCTGTTACCGGAACAATTAGTTTATGGTGTGAAAATCTGGCTCAGGGATTATCGTGGGACCAGTGGGTGCTGTGTGTTCACAGTCGAGTTACATAATCGGTTTGAAAGCCCATGGCGAATCGTGGAATCAGGGTGATCGGGTGATGTCGCTACGATACTCTGCAGTCGTCAGTTAATATGTTTTACACCGTGTCAATACACGGCAGTTTAGAAACTTTCATTTCAAAACTACTGAGAAGAAAATTCCATAAAAACGATTAAAAATCGCAGTTTCTTTAACAATCCTCAAATATTATAGTGCAGAAAGATTTTTCTATTACTTGCACACTACACAGTAATGATACTAAAATTCATTTCCTAACTAAAGTTCTTCATCGACATGAGTTATTTGAAGAAATGTAATTTCTCATAAAATTATTCATTTTACGTTTAAAATAGTCAGGTAACATTTTTAAAATTAGAAATATCGTTATAAATAATATCAAATAATCAATGTTTCTATTCAAATATAGTGAAAAGTTGATGCAGAGCTTCTCTCATGTATACCGATGAGTAAAACATCTTGTATGCTGTCCTCCGTAGATGTCATGTCTGCTTCGACTTATTTCCCTTCTTATATTCGAGTGCCTACATGTATGTGTGTGTAAGAGAAACATCATAGTGGCTTAATGTCTCGGAACGAACGCCATATTAGCATGTCCGCGTCCAATCGTAGCCCACGTGGCAGTGAGGAAACCGTGGCGAATCCGGTGGGGCCTATGACATTGTCATTATTTCAGTGGCAGAAGAAGCATGCGCGCGATTCACCACGGCACGGGCACGGACGTTATACTGCTAACAATGGTGGGAAGAAACAAGGTTCGTAAAATGAAGGGTGGAAACGAGACGGAAAACGGGGATGAGATTGTACGAGGAAGTGTATCGGGTATCGGGCGGAGGAGGAGAGATGTCCTATGTATTGTGAATCTTGAAACTACTGAAAAACCTGAAGAGGGCGAAAAGGCAGTGGAGAGGGGGCGGAGGGAGGGGGGGGGGGGGGTTCTCAAAGCGCAAGACGAAGAGAAGCAATAGAATACGAGACTGGAAAAGCGACTAGCCTGGGGTGCGATACTCGATGTTATTTATCTTTATGGACCTCGGCCAGAGGGTAAGTACACGTTTCCTTAGGTGAAGGGAGAGCAAACTGATAAAAGGGGGTTGAGAAAGCGACCGTAAGCCCCTCAAGGGTGATAAGAGATTGTTCGTCGTATTGGTTCTTTAAGGATTAGGTAATATCCGTTTAGAGAAATACTCACGTGAAAATTCTCAATTGTTTCCACAGTCATCACTGCTATCCAGGTATTTTTCTGCCTAAGAAGATCTGTCGGCTTGAACTAAGAGGCTTTCCGGTGCTCTCTCCCTCTCTGTCTCTCTCTGTGTACTTCGACGTTTTATAAATACTTGGCTTTGTTAATACCGTACAAGACAGTACAAAAGTTAGACCAACGATAGGTATTTATCGATGAAGGGTGTACATATTTGGTCATTGAGGTAACGACGAAAAGTTGATCGTGTGTATACGAAATTTTTTGATACATTTCGAAAAGATTTATCGTTCTTGATGAATTTCTGTCTATCGAAAAAATCACGAAATCGATTTTCGAAATGAAATAAAAAATATGGTAGGGTAGTCGAAATTAATGTTGTATTTTTCTTAGTTTTATGGATATTCTTTTATTCGTTAACAACAATGGTTTCGATACATACAGGTGCCTATATACACAGTGATATTTACATCCAAGTGATACTATTTTAGTACCATCAATAATATGCCTCGTGTGGCAAATAAAATAGTTATTTAAAAATTGAAACAAAACTATCATATTGTTAATAATCTTTAATACTGTTATCCCATGAGTACCTAAAATCATAATACTGACATTTGGTTGGCGTACTTCGTGCAACCTCTCCTCGCCAACTTCGGAATGGCAACTCTTGTGATTTAAAAATTTCATTTTCTAACGTAGTCACAGCTACTTAACTCGTAAAACAGATTCAACGACTCCCTCGTTTTTTTCTCTCTTTTTTATCAATCAATATTATTTACATCTGTAAATTAGAGACATTATTCGTAACTGTACATACTTGCGATGAACAAGCAATAATATCACGCGGTATTATATTAATTTTAACACGATATTTGACAGTGTGAGGATAAATAAAATCTTCATATTTCATATACCCTCGAATTCGGAGATTAAACTTGTTCCATACAATCGAAGATGAATATTTTGAAGCTGGAAGTTGGACGGGACAACGAAAATTCGATAAATTATGGCGGACTTTGAACAACTCGTGGAGGTGTCGATTAACCCTATGTCCGAGGAACGAAAAGGGTGGGTGGCTCAGGTCGCCATGTATTTAAAACGGCGGGTGAACGTGCGGGCGTCGTCGAGCGAGCACCGATTCGTCGTTTGAAGTTAAATGGAGTGTGAATGGCAGATAACAAACCGGCACTGTTTCCGATTACGACATTCATTGTTTCCTACCATTATGCGCGCTCCGACGGTTTATGTGTGACGTGCCGCGGTATATAGTTTACGATCTATTTATTGCCTGGGCCCAAATTTACACTGGCACCCCCGCCCTTGCACACACAACGCGTGCTCCGTCGCAACTCCGGCTGGCTGTGCATCCTCATTCAATCATGCCTCGAAACTGATGATTTCAGTGTCGAAAATCATTCTCGCAATCATACCTTCACCATACGTAATCAGGCATGGTATACATTCGCAAATTCGGTCGGAATCATTACAATGCATTTTCCAATTTACGAAGAAAAATTACTCACGATTTTTTTTGCCTATCTAATATTGACTAGACAGGGAATCTGCCTTAACAGGTTCTAACGTTAATTTATTAGTACGGGTGTTTCTATGATTTAGATCCGTTACAATAACATTGTAGATGATTGTTAATTTTACCTTTTAAATATGATACCTTTGTACATCTCTTCCAAAAATGTATGTAATCATTCTGGGATTCAATTTCATCATAAACGCATGATAATTCTATTGCTTCGAACTAAAATACACCTGGTATCGCATCCTTTTAATTGTGCTTTGGAACGTTTATTTTTATTTTCATCCTCATTTAATTCTCGAGCGAGAATCCTGAGGAAACTTGATGATCATTCCGATGAACCTTGCGCCGTCACTTGCCATGGACAGTTGCTGCCCGCCTCTTAATTTCAACCTGATCGACGATAGCGTCACTCTCTTTGTCTTGATGGGCTGTCATGTGTCTCGTGAGATGGTGTCTCTCTCGGAAGCTCTCGTCACAAACAGGGCATCGCAATTTTTCTTCTCTCCGTCGCCTGGCAGCTTCCCCATTGTTTTCATTTTTATGATGCGACCTCATATGGTAAACGAGATCGGATGTCATCCGGAAGGAGAGATTACACTTTGCGCAAACATTCTGGGCTGGTAAATTGAGGGCGAACGATGGAGGAAGAAGACCCGCGACACTGGCAGCTGTAGCAAGGAATCGAGGACGAGTGAGGGCCTCGGCCATAGGCGGGAACACGGCCATGGGGTTGTAGGGAAAATTCGGATAGACCGACGGAACTTCTGGGCGGAAACCTGTTACCTTGTTCGGGCTTGGGATTTTGGGAGGTTGAACGATCTGAGGAATTTTCAGATTTTCCAAGAGATTCGTTTGCTGCGCTTCGGGACTGACGAGGAATGGATATGGCATTTTGGCAGTTGGAAAAGCCGCGTACTTGTAACCGGTAGCTGGTGGAAGCGGACCAGTTGCCGGTGGACTTACACTGCTCTGGTAACTTACTCGATCGGGTGAAATCGAGGAACGTGGTGATGATTGCCCGTCGTCGAAAGTACCGTTTCTCGTGGATCCGGATATGGTGACTTTGGTGAAGGCGCTCCGCGACTCGGTCTGTCTCCTGGAGCACATCATCGCGTCGTACATTTTGCCACAGGGAAGGGAGGGTCCGTCCACAGAATCTGCGAGTCTGCCGATAGCGTTGGAATGTGAACCGGCGTGATGTTGTAATGTCGGAGGACTCGGCGTTTTCCCAGCGCGCAATTGACTAGTGTACCTTCTGACTTCAGCGTCCGGTGACAATCCTGGTAACGTTGGCGTCAACGTACGCAGTGATGAATATGGTGGACTCATAGAATTGTCGGTGCATTGCATGAGCTTTCGTCTTTCATTATCGAAGTGTTTGGTGGTCAAGTTCTGTGGCATTTGCCTGTCGAAAAAGTCGCGATCCTGAACTTGGAGATCCGTCGGCTCATCTTGTCCTCGATCAGGATGGACGCCGTCGGTCAAACGATCGGTCGACACGAGTCGCAATTTTTCGTGCTGGCGACGCGCAAGTTTCTCGTCCGGTGCAACTAAAAACGCTACGTCAAAAGAACGCTTACTGGCACGTTGCAGCGGATAGGAAGCATCGACAGGTAGATCAGTTCGCATCGATGCCACTAGAGACGTTGTTGTTGGGACAGTTGAACTAGCAGGGGCGGCACGTTCAATGCCTCCCGAACGATCTTCCATTGTCATCGTGACAATGCGATCGAAACTCTTTACCTGAACACACAATTACACAGAGGGTTATATTTTGAGGCCTGGAGCCAAATGGCTCTATAGTTTTTTTAAAGGAAACATCCATTGCCAACGTCCCCGTTCAGACTCAATTTGAAAATTCTATTTTTGACGAGATTCATCATCAATAGGATTGCCACAAGGTCTTCTTTCACGCCTCGTTCGGCTGCTTTTTTCTCATTGATACGTTAGACATAAAAATTGTGAAAGCTTACCTTTATACACGGTCAGAAATATCTGCAGTCAATTCCGTATTCTTCCTTCTCCACTGCTCGTACTGATTCACCTTCTCGAAGATTGACCCTCCAAAAAATAGCACTATGAAACTTGTGTTAAATTCGTTGTTAAATAATCAAAACACTACATGCGACGATGAATAATTAACACAATAACTGTCATTAACCACAAGAAAATGTTCAATGTTTGATTATCGTCTACGATAGAACACTGAAAAACTCGAGAACTCGGTATAACGGGATGTCGATGTGACAACATTCAGGATTACGACTGGGACCAACGATGGTCCACGTTCGAATGAGCGTGTTGTTCTCGCGCATCGCCGTATGTAGGGGTTAACGTGGCAGGGTCGTTGGTGAGGGTGCAGGTGGAGGCGGCCAAGGATGGCGTGAGCCAATCGTCTCTCCAATTCTGGTGTATGGGGTGGAGCGTCGCGCACAGGGGTGAACATATTCGGTAGTCGGAACGCGTCTGCTAGCTCGGGCAGGCCACGCCTACATATTTCAGGTTCGACACATGTGCTGAGGCGCGCGCGACCGTGGAGCTCGCAAAAGCTCACAGGTTCACCCCGTTCCTCGTTTGTGTCGGGTTCTGCGCATCGCCCAAGAAATCTACTCCATTCACGCTCGCAAACGCGGTTCATATAACCGGAATTTAGCATTGCCACCCTCTCACACTCGCTCAACGCTGCTACCAAAAATTCCACCCCCCATAATTCAGCTTGACGAACGATCGGGAATATTTTCGACACCAAAACTATTCGCTGTTTTTCGTTTTTTTTTTGCTATAACCTCTCGTTTTTCCGTTCGTTAGCTGAGTGAACAAAAAAAAATATTGCTTTTCCGGCTACTCAACGTGCGTTTAGCAATCTATACCATTTATATACGAGACTTTCGATATTCGTCGAAAAATATTTTAAATTCAAAGCTTTCGTATGAAATACTATTTCGTTGGGGAATGTGGACAAGATTTAAGGGAGAGGAGTGTTAAATCGAGCGTACGGGACAGAAGGTGCCGACGGGATTCTTATAGATGATCATTGCTCTTCGGATTATCCGGACGTGTCATCGCATTTTTCGTGGTTTTAGCCGGTTAAAATATTATATGCCTTTTAGCTGGTAGTCCTATCATTGATCCGCCAAGTAGCAATCTTGTAGACGACCTCTACCAATTCGTTCCAATACAGATTTCCCTCCGACGTGAGCTTCTTTAACAAAATATTCATTCACAAGAGAGCCTTATACTCAACCTTTTATTTCGCAGCAACGATGCTCGTAGGGGAAGAGTAACAACTGAAAACGTATAGGAAAGCAAACCAATGGGTGATCAATCATGGCCAAGCAATCCATTTTACCAGGCATCCGAGAACCGTCCAGTTCTTACGAGTTGCTCGAGGCTTCGGGAAAACCAACAGGGAATGCCCGAAGGTTGAAGGACATTAACTTCTCCATTGTGGGCGGAAAAAAGTTGTAATTACTTTTTCATCGGCACACCAAATCTCGTTTCGCTCTTTATTATAGCTTTGTCTTTCCATCTTCAACCATTCCGCTCCTACCACTATACCTTAAGAGTGACTGGAACTGATTTTCAACTTGTGTTTGAAATCACTCTCGTCATCCAATTTCCCATATAGAATATTACACATTCGCGTGATCACCTCGTAATTGTGCAACATCTCAATTGCAACATTTAATGTCGATCATATTAGTATTGTGCTTAATTTCATATGAAAACCTGTGGTTTTCCAATAATTAGAAAGTTTGAAAAAAAAAAGATGTTCCATCAATTTTTCACATATGTCAGACCACAAAGTTCTATTGCGGGAAACAGATAATTTCTTCATTTTTACGGTTCTACGTGTTTGAAGGGCTATTAGTTTTTGTTGCATATCAAGATATGAGCAAGTGCCACGGGAGATTGTCAGGCCAGTTTGGCGAGTTTGAATCAACTGGGTACATGCTGCCAAAGCGTAGGGTCACATAAGAATCTTCTTATAGGCACGTGGTTGGCACGCGTACGCAGTTAACACCCCCAGCACCACGTTTAAGTGATGTGTGAATCGGAGATCTTTTCATTTCAGAGATCAACGATAAAGGATGCTAAAGAGTTTGACTCCGATTAGAGCCGAAGTCACGATGAAAAATTATTGAAAATAATCTTTCGTATTGTTCGAAGGGCAATTGTCGCTTTGTTTCGTTACTTTTAAAAACTGGCAATCTCCCAATGAAAATGCATCATTGCTAGAGCTTTCGTTCATTTAGAAGCTAAAAATAATAAGGTACACATTTGCACATTATTTCATTCTTCTATATGGATATTTAATCATATTCAGCATAGGTATAATATTTCTTGCAGACATTTGCAGAAATGAACGAGAGCACACCGGGATAAGAGGGCTGCTGACAAATTGAATGTGTGATGAGTTCAGAGGATTTTTGAAATGAAGGGGCGTGGTGACATTCCTGAAACGATGAATATGCAGATATAGGTATAGCTCATAAAGCTTTAGACTTTTTTTTAGCGTGCACTAGCAGGCATAGAGGCTCAACTCGCAGGGTGAAATTTCTCAGGCAATAGATGAGTGCGAGAGATTCGGGATTTCACAGGCACTTGGGCAATTCCTTAACTTATCACGGAGTCCATGCATATAAAGTAAGAAATCCGTTTTCTCTACCTTTCCCGACTTGTACTGGCTTGCCTTCTTTTTCTGCGCTACCGCCATTTGAATCAAGCAAAGCTATCATGTTGAATTTAATTTTGCGTTAAATCACTTGATGCACGGAAAAATATTCGTGCCGTCAAAAAATATACAGCAAGAATAGCTGTCACTACTTACAGGATTATAGTTTTTAAGACTTTGGAATGCTGATGAATTCCAATTGTTTAGCATTTCGATTTCAATTGCAAGAAAACATTATTGTTATCGAGACTTGAGTAGAACTTGCATCCACTGCGCCGAGTAGCGTTAGAAGTAAGATTATTAGGAGCAGGAATAAGGCAAAAGGGAGAGATTGCTGAGAGCCTATCCGCATGTCCTGGAGCACCTTATCTCTGTGCACACGGTGGCTGCGCGTGGCTTTGCTTATGCATTACGTGAATACTTTACCAAAGCACAATGATAGGATAGCAGCGAACCAGTAAGAGAGAGAGAGAGAGAAAGAGAGGGAGGCATGAGAAGAGCAAAAGAGTTGGGTTGTTATTGCGTGCCGTTACTGCGTAGTTATTAAAGGTGGAAGAGGAAACGTAGACACCACCGTACGGAATTAATGCGACTTGAAGATATCATCCTGCGCTATCGCGAGTTTCATGTTTCTCACACCAGGTTCCCCAAAGCGCAGTACCGAAATCGTGAACCATGCCGAAAACGTGAGGCACGTAGACAAGAAGTTATTGAATTAATTATCTGCATGCTCTACATACATGAAGAGGTATGCATAATATTTGCGCCCTGCCTCTTTGCTTGTACGGTCATTACAAATTTCATCTAAGTTGGTCAAAAAAATTCATCCTAGTCCAGTGATGTCATGTCATTTTCAATTTGCCCTGACGGCGACGGACAATTTGAGTGAAAAATCCGCAAATCGGTAACGACTTTATTTTCCAATTTTTCTCCCTTCAGGGGACTTTGCTTAAAGTAATTCTATCGCTTCAGTTTAGTCATAATAGTTGAGATTTGTAGTAATCAATATTATTGACATATGAAAAAAAATTATTTCTAATAAGTAAAATTTTCCATATGTAATCCTTTGAATGAATGTTCACACTGAATTGTAAAAATGAAAAAAGTCAGTCTAATGATTCGCGTAGTATCCCTAGGCTTCCATTGGTCTGTCGAATTGAGGTTAGGACCACATTCAGCTGCTGCCTTACTGTCATGTCTCTTTATCATAGCGAGTCGTAGGAAATCCAATGCCGGAAGTACAAATTAAACTTAATATTCCATAAAGAATAGGCCGATAAGTGCAACTTTTTTAGGAGTATAAAATTACTACAAAAGTGTTAAGTATATGAATTGCAGTTTTTTTCAGGATTTCATGGATTTCTATGCAAAAATAGCCTTTTATAGAAACCGGAAGTTAGGTTTTTGTATGCCATTTTGAAGTTCCTTCACGAAAACCACCCAATTTTAATAATTAATTTCTCTGAAATCAGGTCGATAACCGAGTCTGAAATTTTACACAGCCCTTTATTAAAAGTTTGAGTGCAGCATACAATTTTTTTTTTCAAACCTTATGAACTGAGCCTGGAGCTAGAGTTATTTTAAAGTAAATTCGTTCTATCATTCTTGTCCGCCGTAGTACGGTCTTTCTCATTCATGGACGTTTCATAATCACGATCGCAATTTTTCCATACGTAAAATTTTTTTTTTTAGTGGTATTCCCGATAAATCTATATTGAGTTGTAACACATTAGATCGGATTGGTGATTTCCTCGGACATCATGCAGCGAGACGACTATCACTTTGCCTCACGCGAATCAATCTCGCCTCAGAGTCAACGAGGCGCGTCCGAATATTCATACGGCATTCATCACGGGAGTGTGACTGGAAAGAGAGAGCCTCAAATCATAGTGAGACTGATATTGCCACGGAAATTTCACCACGTAGCTCTCAAGCTTTCTGCGAGGCTAGAGATGTTCGGTGAGAGCTTCTCGTTAACGCCGATTTGATTTTATCCAATGAATTACTCTGCTCTTCTCTCGTTTGTTGCAGACCTTCGCGAACATTACGTCAGCCGTTTTACGTATACACGTCCACTATTATTCCGTAATAAAAGTAAGAAACAGCAAAAACAACAGATTCGTTAAGTCTATGTTTTCAACCCGAAGGATGCTTGATTTTCTCTGGTTTTTCAATTGAGCAGAATTTTAATATGCTTTAACATCATTAACCCTCTCGGAGCGTATGTTGCTTCTACGCAACGCGCGCTTCCAGGCCCAATAAAACTGCATCGGTCAGTAAGGTCGGGGTTCTAACTGCCTATTTCCATCAAGCAAGGTTAGATTGCACCATAGATACTCCTAAACCAAGAGATAAACTGCTTTAACACATCGAAATATCAATATGAAGTCGGCGTTTCATGTTGAGTTGGCGTTGTGTGAAAAGGTGCTTTAGTTATCGCAAAGGAAAAGTGAGTACACATTTTTTTTTCGTACTCCAAACATTATTTCCTTTCAAAGGGAAGGTAATATGATGTATTGAAGGTATTCGGTACTAGATTCATTCGTAAATTTTTCTGATTTTGTTCCCCAACGACCTGGTGCTGCGCGCAGCGAACATTCAAAAATTCATATTTCCCAACAAAAAAACTGAAATGTCACAATGGATTCGGAAACTAGAAAGTATTTTGAGTTAAAATTATGAAGGGAATCATTTTCCGTCAACGCGAAATAGGTCTCGGTCTGAGAGGGTTAAGTGCGTGACTTTTTGTCAACTAACCGACAAATTGCTTTTTCAAAAATATACTTGTCGTGTGAAACAGTTAAACTTGGATGATATTTTGCTCGTACAAGCAGATAGATACTTTTTCTTTAGAACAAGGATCACGAGTAACAGCGGTGCCTTCGTCATCAAACTTTCACGGTTATTTTTCCTGAACAAAGAAAATATCTTTTTTATTTGTCACAGACGCCACGTGTTCGTTCCAAGGAGATTTAACTTGAATCAAGAGTTCTGATGGCTATACACACATAAATGCATATGGGGCATTCCGGGTCGATTCGATCGGTGTCTGACCCTTCGGTTCTTTCTACAATTTCTCAGAGCGTTGTACACCTCGGAAAGGCATTCATAATTTTATTTCCCCAATTATTTTCGTAGCGGTTGACCTTGACGATGAAAAAAAAAATTGTTTAGACCACAAAACCTGGAAGACAGATTCGCTTTTTTCCATAGAAAGGTTTTTCCAAAAACAAAATATTGCGGTACGTGACTTTTAACACTTTGGAAAAATGAAAATCTAGTAAATATAGTTTAGTGTAGATACATTAGCTATAGCAGATGGTGGATCTTTCAAATATTATATATGATGGACTGTATTAATGTGATAAAGCGCGATAGGAAAAAAATTGATGCGGTTTTGGAAGTTTTTTTTTTTCGATTTTTTCGTACGAGCGTGGGATGCCTCGTGTGTACGTATCGTGCGGTAGAATATAGCGAAGAGGGCTCCTGACTCGTTCGACGAATATATACACAGAATTCAGGAAACGGGAAAGGGAGGAGGGGAAGTGAAGCAGCATGAGGATATGGCGTCGTAGCCACGAGCGAGGAATTCGCCGGCTTGTGGCAAGTTATTAGAATGGTCCGGAAAAGATGGCGCGGAGTCGCTCCGTATTTTTATACTGTATGGCCGCTGCTTTGCATAATCCCGCACTTAGCTCGCTCGTCGCGAGATGCCGTCTCTTGCTATGCAGATCGTTCTCTGTTTCTCGGGAGGAAAGTCTACCGTGTTACCCCGCGCGCAAGCACTACTCGGCTCTTTTTCTTTCTCTTCTATTCACTATCGCATATCGTCTTTCTTGTGCGATACCCTCCGGAGTAACAGAAAGGGAGCTTTTCTACCCGTGAGAGGAGATTCTGGACCGGGAAACGTTCTCCGTAAAATGATGAACGATGCCACAGGATCTTGCTCCGCTCGTTCGATCTCCGCGTCCTTCTTCTGTTATATCAGCATCTTTGTAATCTTATTCTTTTTGTATATTCGCTTGCAATTCTGCAGTATCCGCGAACCCGATTGTTCCGCATATTCTCGACAGTAGCCTCGACATCCTGTCGATTATGCGAAGAAAAAACAGCAAAAAAGTTGGAAAGGATTCGTTCGTTTTCTTCTACAATATTAGTACAAATGATCGTTCTTATCGAACTTGCTTATTGTTGGATAAACGACTGATCCGTAATACCCAAAGTGAGGTTAAAATTTATCAGAAAGCAGAGACGCTGGTGAGTAGAATTATCACGAAATACTTGTCATGGGAAAACACCATGTACTTGCTTTTGTATGAAACTACAACTGGGGATATCCCGGTTCTTACTCTGTCCAGCCCTGATACGTAGACTATCAGATCTTCCTTCTCCTTCTGTTTGTAAACACTTGTGCCATTTCTCTAGAGCCGTTTCAGAATAAAACGGATCTTCCTTCGTTCATCTGTTTCGTATGCGGGTAAGGATGAGAAAAGATCGAAAACCAAGAGTAAGAGTGTCGCGTCATCAATCTTAACGCGAATCTCGAGCCTGGAGCATCGAGACGTCCTCCCGGCGTTTCTCGCAGATGTGACTTTGATTCTCTCTTCCAATATTCCTTAGAGACATCGATGTGGCTGGATCAAGTCCGTCTCCCTGCAGGCTGTCTCGTTCCTTCTCTCTTAGTAATTTGTCTGCTTTCCGGTGTTGAGCTTTCGACAGATTCAACTTTATTCGAAGCTTTCCAACACCTGTGATTTCCTCAGCGACCCAAAGCTCTGGGACATGTTCTGTGTGCAGTCCATCTGGTTATGGTAAATTTCAGTGCAAGTACAATTCCACCTACGTTTATAAGTACGCTAACAATAAGTTTGTATATGCGGCAACCCAAATCGTGCATCGAAATTCAAGTTCGTGAGATTACAGAGTCACAGATCCTGCTCAATATTTCAAGCGTTCAATGTCAGAGTTCACATATGTTAATAACCTCGTGTCCAATGTTCTCAGGAGCGGTGGGTCTATGTATAGATTAAGCAGTACATAGATGCTCGAAAACCTCCAAGTCCGTTGTTTGATGCAAGGAGTCATCATCGATCGCATCACGGCCACGGAACATATTTGAGTTCGTGCACAAACATATGGCACGTGTTATCGGGTTTCACTGCGCCTCTGATGATTGGCGGATGCTGTACAGAATGCCTCCTACCCATTCGTAGCACCTCGCACACGCACGCGTAGGAAAGAGCCACTGGAACGAAGCTGCAAAATCTTTTGACCGACCAGAGTATTCTGGGCGGTCGTTCCCGTCTTGCATTGTTAAAACTTATGACAATCGATTATTTTCATGCTTACAATTTATTCGCCATACACCGATGAACCTTACGAGTTGCTTTGCGGTGGAGCATCATTTTCGAAAGAATTACCGTCGAGAGAGCAGAAGGGGTCTTGCCTCGTTCCTCGAGTATATAGTGATAGCTGAAGTGGAATTTCGGAGAGGCAAGAGGAGGGTAGAGAGTCGGAACGAAGAGCCCAGTGAGCGCCTCGGTCACGGTGGATGCAGCTGAGAGATCCTCGGACGTAAAATCCGTCGGCCGTTGCAGAGAAACGCTCGCGTAACGAAGAACTCTGCCCACGAGAGAGGCAAATTACGAACAAGAAGAAGAAGATCGAGACCCTCTGGGTCGGCGTGGGACGAGATGCAGAAGCGAGCGCAGAATTTCGAGCAATGTTTGTATAATACTATTCCGGTGTTTTCTTCATTCCTCTTTATCTCGTAGGTAAGTGCGCTATGGAGAGAGGTGAAACAGAGGCGAACGTATACCAAGAACATACCTTAGTTGTCCGCTCGTAAAGCAACCCCGTATGCCCGGTCGTACACATGTGCCCCCGCGTTGTATGCTTCTGTGTGGCTCCTCCCTTCGACTCCGTCTCCTTCTCCGAATCCTTTTCTCTTGCGCTGCTTAAACTTGTCCTTCTCTATCTCACCGACTGCCAAGTCCCTGCATCTTCTCGGCACTTGGCGCGGTGGCCCCCGTATTCGTTAAACGGGAGGGAATATGCATGGGAAAGCTCGCCGCGTGTTCTCTCGTTCTCGTTGGTACACCCCGCGACGAAGTTATGCTACGGTGATCTTAATGGTGGCACGAGAGCTTCGCTGCCACATAACGGACTTAAATATGAATATACAGCTAGAGACTCCTGTTATTATAACCGTAATTATAGAGATTCCGGGAAACACAAATGGACGTGGCGGACGGCGCGTGCCATGTACATACAGCGTGACCCAACTTACTATGGTTCAAGTCTTTTTAATCCTTTTGTTTACAGTATGCTCAGAAGATAATATTCAAAGTTCAAATTCATGGGTTGTGTGATTATAGGGAAGAGATTGTTTCAGAGTCTTCCAATCCATCACCCTGATGTCAAAAATAGTCAGTACCCACGCACCCGTCACAAGCTTAGCAGAAACGTAAGCGAAAAATACGAAAGGAGAAAGAATGGATGGGGAAAACGCTGATGAATTTATAGCCTCGTTTTCAGTTCGATATAACATGCAGGCCTCGCATGTATGCATATACGTAGGACATATGGTGGTTGGCACGGTACTTAGCCCCTATGGAAAGACATGTACACTGCGCGCTCACGCTGCCAAAATCTTAGCAGCGGAGCTCTCGGGGCTCTTTCTCTATTGCTTACTACAGCCTATAGCTGAACTAGCACGACCCCCCGAGAGTCCTCATAAGTTTTCAATGAGATTAGCGGCCCATCTGTGCCAAGGCCCGACCCCATCGTCATCATCGAGCATGGACAAAGCTAGTCAACCTGCTCACTGCCCATGCACTCTCCATGACGTCTATCCATGTCTTTCTCTTTCCATTTTTCTCTCTCTCTCTCTCTCTCTCGTTCTCTCTTCCCATTCAGCATAGTGCGTATGGTGCACCCTATATACGTGCACTTGCTGATAGAGCGATTCGTGATACAGATTCTGGTGACGGTCCCCGTAGTTGATCGTTCATCCGTGCATATGTACGTACACAGACACGCGCACGGGCCATACCCGCAACTCTGTGTACGCAGTGACAATACGCATATGAGTATGTAACATCAATCACATTTTTTTTCGACCCTCCGTATCATATGGTCGCATTTAAAGACGCCATTGACCGCAAAGCTCAGTTGCATGAATGCTATTCGAAAGTAGTTATACTCCATTTAATGCGGGGTTCAAAGTCTCTCGTTCTCATACGCTGCTTAAGGCAGAATTGCTTATATTACTTGGTGCTTTAACTCCTTTTGAGACGCGTCAATGTAAAGAACCTAGTATTTTTATGTGATACAGATTATTCGGACTTTGGAAAACTTTGGAATTCGTTTCATGGCCAAAAAAGGAATGACTTTATTTACCATTCTCTGCTGATTCTCATCGAAATATTGGTTTTAATGAGAGATCTATAGTTTCGTATAGACAAAAAAAATGTTGATAGAGCTTTAACGAAAAGTTAACCGGACATTTTTGAGATAAAAATCTCGGCTACGTTGAGCAATGACATGAATTTTAGAGTTCCCCTCACAAATAGCATGGATCACTCGTTCCACTGTGGTACCCAGTTCCAGTTTTCGTGCCCCTCCCTCCTCCGGCCTGTAGGCCAGGGGCTGTGGATTTCGGTCCATGATGCCCCATATGGAGGCTGCCCAGCGCATATGCTGCAACAACGTCGCTAACGACCAGCCTTAGGCTTACGGGATGTTAAACTGCGGTTTCAGAGCTTTTCTTCCCCTCCGATCCATCCAATGAAAGTAAATAACCATAGCGCAATGATCATTCTAACGCGCAGATAGGTAATTACAAATCGAAACTGCAACACCTCAATATTATGAATTCCGCGACTCTATCGATCATGCATGAGAGCAAATAAATTAAAGTACATCGAAAAAATGATGCAGTGCGATCACCACGGAAGATGTTTATGATCGTAAACAAATGGCTCCGAATATTAGCGTCCTTCTTACGCACGATGTGATCGAAACCAAATCATAGAAAAATTTCTGATCGGAATAGATTTTTGTTATTATAGCACTAGCCAATGGATTTAAATTGCTCTCCACTTTCTTTTCATACTAAATATATTCGGTCGACACCAGCATGATATATCCTCATATATTTCAACGACATTCATACACGTAAAAGCTTCAGTAGATGGATTCAATTTTTACCGGAGGGTCCTTAAATACATTTGCCAAAAAATAAAATGAGAAAGAAAACGAACAGCAAGATTTCCACACATTCACGTCGATTTTTTTTCAAACCTGCGACGCTAAACGAGTTACGTATAACATGCTCATAGCCGGCGCCCGCTGCGTTCAGCTACATCAGAGATTGAATCCCCCGTGCCCCTTTCTGGTGCTCGAACCCCTTCTCACCACCAGGTTGTATTTCTGGTTGAGCCATCTGGCGAGCCATTATACCAGTATTTTAATTTAATTAACTCGACAGCCTATAGCATGGGGCGCCAATCCGATCGATATTATCGGCGTTTCATCGGGATTAAGCTTGTACGTACGGAAGGGATTCATCGTAGCACACAACATACGAGCTGCCGTTTAATTAGGATTTCGCGCGCTCGTCCGAGAGAAACAGATTTTCGTGAAAACGAACATTTGAACCAAACACCAAGTGTTAGCTGCAATACACACGCATTCACACATACACACACACACACAGACACACACACACCACGAGAGAATCGACTGCGAACACGTCTGCATGCAACTCCCATTCGGTATCGGTTGATATTTTTCAGGAGCAAATAGACAGGGAACTAACAACGTCTTTGGATCGGCAGCAATTTCATGCTAGGCTAGTTCCAGAAGTATTCTTGAAATATCAAGAAAGCCTGTGAAAAATTATTGGGAACGCACCAAACGAAAAGAAAATTACGACTCTTGTGGCTTATTGAGGTAGATCATGCCCGGGGCATTGTATTTTATGGGTGTCTAAATTGGATCCATTTTTGCTCGCTAATAAAAGATATAACCACTCTAAATTAATGTTAGAGTTATTCATTCGAAATTGTAAATCCATTTTTTCAACTTATATTTTGACGAATGAAATTACAAGCCATTAATTAATCGCGGATCCATCACTGACTGAACCCAAAATTTCATTCGTCCCTGGCTAAAATATTATAGCTTTTTATGTAAAAAGTCGCGCGAAGGGAAAACACAAAGGGAAATCGATGAAGAAAAAAGTATCAATAAAAAGACAGAAGGCTATGACAGGAATGGGCCACGCCAAGAAGAAACAAAATGCCGAAATAAGCAAATGTGAGGTTATACGAGTGCTCAATACCAATTTCGTTGAATCTTTAACATAATATATCTTTATTACTATCAAGACAATCGTCTCGAATTTTTTCCCAAACCTTCATTATATACTTCATTGTTATTGTGTGTTTTTCATAAACTTCGTAAGAATCGTTCATTCGTGATATGAAAAGATAAACGATTTTTTATGCTCAGTCCCTATAACCCTGTGTATTTTTCTTTATATTTAAACACGTTCATCTCAATAACCAATAAGACGAACCCTTTAAAATTTGATATGCGTGTCAGTCGACTACCCACTTAAAGTCTGTGTAAATTTCAAGACTTTCTTAAGAAAATCGTTTCGTGCATGAACTACCTTAATTCACCTGTTCGCATACATTTTCGATTGAAATCTACCCTAGCATATTTCACATTTTGGTCGTTCATTCGTTTCAGTTCAATGAGGACCTCCTGTTTCTTCGGTAAGTTGGTGCAAGGTAGTCTTACTATCTGTATATTTACGGGGTATTTGTGGCAGTGCGAACATAACTCTTTGTCATAGCCAAATGATTTTGGGACGACGAGTCATTGTGAGACCCGGTGGTACCCTCATGTCCGCATACTGTGCTCTACTGCACTCCCCATTTTCTCGTGCATCTGTCATCAATCAGCGAGCCACGAAAATGGGATATACGCTTACCATATCGACGGAGAACTATTGACCTGGCTCTTGAACCCCTGACGCACTCAATGTAACTCGGAGGGATGATAGGAAGAGCGAGAAGGACATTCGCTTCTAGTCTCATCGCAAAAAAAAAAAACAGATTGCGACGAATGCTATTCGCAAGAGCTAATCAAAATCCCATACATCGAAAATAGATCCATCGTTAGAATATAAATTTCATTGTTTGCGCGAGTTCTGTTGATTAAAATAAACAAATTTGTTACAAAACTCAGAAAAATGTTTACCGCAGATTTTACGTGATCGAAGTAGGAAGTGGGAAACGATCAATTTTCTATGAATGTCTCCTGGAAAAGTTTTTAGACAAATCTGCAAAATAAACGACCTCGTAATTTGTCCTGTTTAAGATTTATTGTTACGCGGCTAACTTTATACCCGATATTTAAAAAGCTTGAATAAAACACACAATCGCACAGGTTTTTCCTCGTGAGTTGTTTCGAGCGACACCCGCCCTTAGGGCCAGAGTTGCAACGACGGACAAAAGCATCGCCACCGCGTAGCCGTCTGGGTCCACATAGAAAGACGAGGAAGAGAGCGAGTCAGAGGCAGGGTCAGACACAAGAGAAACAAGGGTAGGACATTATAAGCAGAGGGGTAGCTTAAAGAATGGGCACACTTAACTCGGGTCTGCTTAAACAGTTGTTTGATCAGCATTATGCATTAGCATGTGGCTGGTGCCACCGCTTATTAGTGGCACAGTTTGAGGGTGCAGCCGGTACTTAACGCGAAGAGCTGTTACATTTCGCCCTCTACACTTGGATTGTATTTTTCCGTTTTTGCTCATTGTCACTCTTCACACGCTCGTATAGTTCTTTTCGTTCTCGTTGCAAGTCCATTCGACATCCTTTAATCATCAGAATTCCTTGAATCTCGAGTTTGCACACAGAACATGAGAAGATAAAGAGGCTAGATTTTGCAAACACGCTGCGAAGAGAAATCCGTATACAGCATATAAAACTAACATCATGGACGACCGCATTTTCGTCGAGAATAATCTTTCTAGTGGAATGGTAAACGTAGATGTGCTATCCTCGTCTAAGCTTTGTAAATACTAATTATAAGAGTAAGCCGAATTTGGTATTTGTTTTGCTATTTAAACATTCATATTCATAGCGATGCACTTTGGAATCTTGATCTAATGAAAAAAAGAGATGGTTCATTATCCTTCTAGACAGGAAAGATATCCGTGTCATCATACACCGTGTTCTTGGGCAGGAAAAAGTGTCGAAACATTGTTGGAAACGAACTCATGGTGGCGGGGCTGCAGGAGAGATCTCGCTTTCGTTTAGGTATAATATTCCGGATATGAAATCGCTTTTAAATCGGCTTAGCGTTAACTACTGGCACTTTAAGCTGCCCGGTGAAATGATTATCAGGACTACCCACTCCGTGGTAGCGGCATGTGCGCTCACGGTAACCAACGTCGGTTTTGCTATGCTTCTATACAATGCTGCGTGTATACATACGAATGTCTGTATATGTAGAAAGTAAAGCTATAGGTTACGGTACAGCGAGGAGAGAAGAGATACTGAGAGTAAGAGAGAAGGACTGCTCCGTAACTCGTGGTTTCGCGCTAGCTGTTATCGCCCCTTGATTAATTGTTATGCAATATGACGTCACACCGTCCCGGATTAGAATCCGGCAGGGAGAGAACCTACCCCTTGATTCACCTCCCATCGTCGTATGCGCTGCTTTCGTAGAACGTGATCGGGGTCAGCGTTGGAACATGAGCTCGGGGGCCCAACGCGTTCAATGTTGCTGTCGAGGGCCTCACTTTATTCGTATGTAGTACACGTATATATCGTCATAGATACGTAGGCTTTCGTTGGCGTGAAGTTTCAGGCTAATCCACGAATTTGCCATGCCTCGAACATAGGAGCCTGATGAATATTGATACCGCGGAACAGCGACCGGTCTATGCTTTGCTCTGCTCATCTCACTACACTACGTTGGCCTGCTTTGCTGTACGAGAGTTATGATTTGCTCAGAGGATAGCTCTCGTGTGCTTCGGTGAGAAATGCAAGGTGTCGTTTCTCTCGAATCTTAAACGGGCATCCATCCGGTTGACATCCATTCGACACAGCAAGCAAAAAATCTTAAGTTTATTTCGATGAAGCCTTCAATTGATTTTAATGATTATTTCACGTTATTCAGTTGGAATGGAATTTCGAGAGGGATCAAGTAATGTGCTGTAAGAACGAAGCTTGGCTTCGATTCAGTTTAGCCAGGATGTTCAGAGACATTTTCGACTGTTAAAGCACAAATCCCCAATGAATTTTTTAATACTGCAAAAAAATAGGTTTTTCATTTTGCTTCTAGCTAATGGTCGACGATAAAATGGAATTTTTCGTTGTTTGTTTTGAGAAAGCTAGTGAAAAAAAACAGGAAACAATGTTGTCTACTCTAGTTTCGAGATCGTCCGTTTCCAAGGTCTAAAATAATTTTCGTTACAGCCTCGTGTCTTTTAAGAAAGTTACAGCATTTCAAAAGAGATTAACACCGTTTCAGGTTGGAATTTTTAATGTGAATTATTGTAAATAAAAATCATATAAATAGTCAGTGAATCAATAATACAAATGAATAAATGAAAAATATTAATTCTTTAGATAAAATACAGTTGATTCTGGCATTGTAAGAGACGTGAGTATAACATTAATAATGTTTCTCATAAATTACGATGTATGTGTTTTGTTTGAAATGATATCTATATACGTATATAGCTCTATCCGTGCGATAAGAATGAGAAATAATAAAGGGTAAAAGGCTACTTGATACTTGAGCCGAAAAGAAAAATGGTTGGAAACAGAAGAGGCTGCAATAAAGCTGTAGACTTGAACCTATTACAAAATGTGTACTCGGGAGTGGTATATTATTATCATGATTCCGTGAAATATAAAAGAAGTGAAATAAATTGTGGCTTGCCATGATTGTATGTTGTACGCCGGTAGGAGGGCTCACGTTATATAATATGCGCGTAAAAGCGATGAAACACGTCGGCCCTTCTTCTTGGCCAGCCATTACGTCTTCTGAACGATGAGAGATATGAAGGAAGAGCCGTGAGTGAAAGCGACAGATCTAGAGGTCCCGGTAAGCGCTCAGCTACGCCACCGCTACCATCGGGCACAACCCCTTTATCGTGGGGGAAGCTCGCGAAGCAAGAGAGTAATGCGCGGAAATCAAGGGTTAATTCCTCGACGCCGTAAAGCATTTTATCTGTTCCGCGGTTCTGACTTGGCCGTTTTCGCTCTTTTCCCTCCCTTTCTCTACTCTCTTCACATTGTATAAGCGGATCGCTCTTGTTCATCGTTCTCCTTTCAGCTATTATACCAAAAGGGGTGAAGTGGCAAATATTAAATATGGCGTTTACCTCGTATTCTTCATTGCAGCACGGTTAAATAGTTTTTGCGAAAGTGCCACGAACCTAACTGAACAAAAATGTGTATTTGTATACTGTAAAGTTCACAATATGCGAAGTATTCAAGCACTTCAGATCGATCTAAGCATTCAGAAAAGAGATTAAATTGATTGGTTCATGAATTTATTTCATTGCTCAACCTCCTTAACGTCATTTCAATTTTTCCCTCCTTCACCCCTGTATAAATTAAGTGCTTAGACGAGGTCAAACTTTATGTATACAAACACCCATGTTCCAGCAACGCCCGATGATAAATTCGAAAACTATCAAGTGTAGGACAAATTTTCCACGCATTGGAGCAGCTCAAGTCACCCGATTTTCGGAAGTCATCTCGGATAAAAAGGAAGAAGAATAAAAATCGGTTAAACGAATTGACACGCCGGACAAGCCGCTATTCAACACCTGACCCTTCCTACTCAGTAGGAGCACTAAAGATTTTATCGTGAAAATTGGATTCGATTTCCTAGGGTGACCGCTCAAACGTATAAGCAGCTCATAAAATATATTTTTTAGACCCTTCCTACGTACGCTCTCTTGCACGCGTTGAAAGCTCACAGGATTAGTTTTATGGCAAGATAAGGATCCCGATCCTGTGAAAACCGACCACACAGTTCAAGCCGGAGCTCTCTTTTTTCTTCACTCCCTCCCCCTTCGGTCTTTCTTGGATCAAGAAATAATCAATAATTGAGCAATGACCACAAACACTGTTACTTCATAACTCAACAAAACCTTACCGCACTCGACCTTTTTTTCTCTCAGTTCTCTGTAAGTACGTTTCACTTTTCTCATCTTATGCACCAACACACCCAAAACATGTGTTTACTACAATACTAGACAATTTCACACAATTTTTTCATTTACTTTTCCCATAGCGGGATTCGAATGGATAAACTACAAAAAGATGGCCCCTTTTCAGGGATTAGCTCTAATTTTTATTATTTTACCTGAAGCATTTTGAACTGATGGTTTTCTTCGTATCAGAGATTTTTCATCTGCACTATCAAACGGACTCAAACTATTTTTTATTTGGTTATCTCTACCGGCGTATTTTCATCTCCATTTTCTTGATGTTTGGCAGTGAAACTGCATTGTTACGTGAAACTAAGAGTTGCCCTCGATAGAAATATCGCTTGAAATCCCTCCGAAAGTCATTCTTCGTCGGCAATGGGTCAATTCGGCTCGGTGAAATTGCCTTATTGATGGCTGAAGTGGCTGGCCGGCAGGTCGATTCGTTCGAAAGAGCCGGGGGCCAACTTCAGGCGCGACTCAGATGGAACGCGAAATCGAGTTAGGGTGACGGAAAAGACGTCGTCACCGGAGCCTGGTAAACGCTCTTCTTGCGAAGAGACACTTTCGAGACTTCGTTACTAATCTTATATATAGACTGCATTCATATGTAGAGACTTTATCGATGTAGGTACATACTTTTTATGAGGAAGAATATGAATCCGAGAAAAAAAATCGTGTGCCCACTTCACGCTGCCAGGCTTATTATTTATGAAAGCTCGAAAGATCAATTGAACCTCATTCACATATTAAAATTTCAGGGGTGCAAATTTTCCATCAAAATTTCTTTGAAATAAATTCCCTTAATTTCGTCTCAAGTACGTTTGAGAGAAGATGATTTTTTTTACAGGGACTGATTCAATAAAAATCGAAATAATCGAACAATATGAAAGCAAGTGTAACGTTTGATTTAAAAAAAAATTTTTTTTGTTTTTGCTTGCAAAGACGCTTAAAAGTTTCTTTTTGGTGTAAAGAGACACCATTTAAAATTTGAGCCCTTAATATTAATATTTAGATAGTACGCATCACATACTTTTCTATTTTCCATAAGAATAACATTGGAAAATTCTTTTTTGTATACTTTGATTTTATTACTAGCCCATATCGTGAGACATCAAAAAAATGTGCTCGCTTATTCCCGGAGAAAATCACACGCTCTACAAAAAAAGGTCTCTTATGATTTTTCGTCAAACCCAATAGTTCAAAATTTATTAGAGGTCGAAGTTCAATTTATCGCAAATTTGACCGTTTTCATCGGATTTAACGGTCTTATTGAAAAAGATTGTCAAAAAATGTGTATGTTTATCTTAATGATTGTTTATCATTTTTTGTAATAATATCATTCTAATTTGTATATTCTCATTTAACGCACATAAATGGGATTCCGCTAACGATTATTAATTTCATGACTTTAAATGAAATGGCATCGCGGTCAGATACATACGATGCGAAGACGAAGAAAGCTGGATTGTACAAGACAACAGCTTTCGCGGCATTTACCTAAACGTGTTGTAAAAAATGCCCAAAGGCTGTGCCGCTGGCAATAGTGAGCGCAGAGAAAGAGAAACGAGCAGACAGAGAGAGAAGAAAAAAAAGCAAAAAGATGGTGATTCAAGATGACAGGGGCCGAGTGACCGAGTCAAGTCGATCGTGCAGCTTGGTCACAGACCGTTTGATGCAATAAAAAGGGCAAGGCTCCTGTCTAGTCTCGTCTGTTTCATTGACGACGATATCCGTAGCGCACCCTCAATGTCTTTTTATTCTCTGGCATATACGTTACATTGATACACTGCGACAGAAGTCGTATTCATCTGAAAATCATATACAAAGCCATAATCCCGTCTCGATCTAACGCTCATTCACATTATCCAGAGTGATACTCATCAACGATCTTGTTTCCATTTTCCCAAGAGAATATTCATTTGGAAATGAAGTTAATTCGCGAATATTCAGACGATCGAAACGAGCGATCATTGTTTTCTGATCCCAAACAACTGATTCCCATCGAATGATGCCAAGTTCGTTCTCAGCACACTTGACGATCTCGATGTGCACTTGAACGGTAAGGGTTGTTTACCGCGCACAAAACTCGTTCGGATACGACATTATATCGTGGATTCTATCTCTGTATTTATAGTTCGTGCCTGTGCGCGTGTGCAAGTGTGTTTGTGCTTGTCGTACGTACATAGAATATCATATCATATACCGATATAATCCAGGACTGATCAGATTAAATGCCGCCGGACGGAGACGCGAGCGATTCGCGATGCTATGGCGTTTGCGATCCCGAGAACGACGAACAGTTAACGGGCGAACAACAACCGCGACGATTCTCGCAGCGGATCCCCCGGATGAAAGAGGCTCAAGTGCACAGCGCCGTAAAATAACATTGTCCCGTGGATCCTCTGGCGATGATGGTGTTGACCACGCTAGAGACCACGTTTTCTCTCTCTCACTCTCTCTCTCTCTCTCTCTTGTCTCAGCGAAACGAAACACTTGGCATCAGAAGAGGAACAGGGGTCGCGAGAAATGAGCGGAATTCGCAACAGCGATCTCTAAATATACACATTTTTATTATAACAATACAGTTAGACAACGAGGCTAGTTTTAAACAAGGTCTTGAAATTCGCGTTATGGTCGTCTGAATTATTCTTTAGTCCCTACCGCAAGCCCCGAACACGGCTGCATTCACGCGAGCCTCTGCCAAGCATAGCACCTTTTCTTTTTGTCTCTATATTATTTGCTAAGTACTTAACGTTAAGTATGATGATCGCTCGCGTTGCTCGACCCAACCCATTTCCAGCCTCGGACCGAGAGCTCCGCATCGACACCTCCTGACTATCTATACTCGCAATCTCGAGAATACCAACCCTCCACTTTTGGATACCACCGTGTTTTATGGATATATAGATATTTATTTTCGGCCCTGGTTGTGATGCAGCCGGCAGGATTATGGCGCAATATTAAGCGGAAAGCGGCAGAGCGAATTCTGGCAGAGGGGTGTGTATAGATATATAATATGCTGCAAGTTCCTGCCCGCGGGCACCACTCGCTACGTGTATGCGTATATACCTCGGCAAAAAGACGATCTCGACGTCGACCGGATTACCGGACGCTGCGCTTTTTCTGCTGTTAGAACACCGCGTTGTTCCGTGAAATTGATACCAAGTTTTTTACTTTTCAACACCGCAAGTGCATACACCGCTTTTCCTTCTTTTTTCTTCCACCAAATATTCGGTCTAGACTGGCTGAGGGAGAAAAAGAATGTGAGTAAGTAACGGGGTATAACGCTTAACGAATCTTGATGAAATGGGAATAAGAGTTTTCAACTATCGACGATCCCGCGATGACAACACACAACCTTTAACGAAACTTTTTGCAATATCAAATCGAATTTGATCAAATAAAAACTGAAACTTTTTTACGATTCAATATCCTTTCCCATAATCGCAACAACGATTCTAGAGATAAACGATTCGTGATTGAAAATTTTGAAATTATAACGCTCGTCAGCCCTCGAAAGCTCGATTTAAGGAAACGTTTTCGTCCGCCAGAGGTTCGATCCAATTTACTTTCTTTTCGTTATCGAAGATGGAATGAGAAAAAGAAATATGGAAAGTAGGCAAAAGTGAGAATGAGGTTGAAGAAAGAAATAAGACGAAAAGAAAATCGACGAGAGTTATATGTATGAATGTTTCCTTATTCGTTCGATTGAATACAAGGGAACCTCGTGTTTTTATCAGACTCGCATATATCTTCATATTCGAATTCAAGTGGCCTGGGAATATTGTAATTTGCATTGAAGACGGTAAACTCCGGTGAAAAGAGCGCTAACGTCATGCTCGCTTTGTATGGAGTTGGCGAAATGGCTTAGACGGCGAGGGTACATCTATAAAACATTCGAAGCGTGGTTAGAGTATGCAAATTGATGATTCGCGTGTAGAAAACTCGCAAGTCAAGCAAGGAGTCGGCACTGCAAATACTCTTTCAAAACATTACTAATCATAAATTATGTTTGCGTGAAAATGAAAAATGCATCATATGAATAAAAAAAAATAATTTTTGGAGTCCTTGAATTCTCTTATTTTTATTAATTATGCTGTAAAAAGACTTTCTGGAATCTCGTTACTTTTAAATGGTCAAATTGTCGAAACTGAAGCCGGCGTTTTGCATTTTAAGTCTTTTTTACGTATCTTATTTCTAGGTCGTTGCCGATGGCTTCGCGTATCCTCCGTGTGCAATCCGTTGATGCAGAACGGCTCGGATTCGCATGCGGTTTCAATCTCTCCATATAGAGATACATAAATCGGAAATTTATGTTCACGCGTTTCGTATACAATGCGAGAACAGTTGCAGTGCTTTCTCATCCCCCACTTTTTCTCGCTCCTAAGATTGGTCGTTATCGTTCGCGCATCCCTCGATCGTTCGTCTGCAGCGGCCTTTTGTCACAATCGGATCGTCGTGCTGAAATCGGTAAATCGAATACAAAGTGAATAATGCGAAAGCCTCCATCCAATCCCGAGAAAAAGGTCGAGAACGGAAGACTTCGGATAAATATGAAAAACACAAATGGCGCAACGTGTAAAATGTCGCGATTTGTTGCACCTCTGAAAGATCTGACGGAAAATTGTTGTGGATAATGAACAGCAATAATTGGTATAAATATTGAATGCGCATTATTCCTTTGATTTCCGTTTCAACTGAATCGAGTAACTCGTTTATTCTACGTTTGTTTCAAATCCAAAAAATGAATGAATGGGCATTTACATACACTTTTTGTCGATTTTTATAAATTCAGAATCGATTCAAACTGTCGATTTATTATACGAGATCGATCCGAAAAATTGTATCAGAAAATTGTTGTCAGGTAGTGAAGATTTTAAGAGAAATGCGTGTCGAAATATCGTCAGTGTTCAAATTCACGATTTTTTTCAATACAGTCGTGCATAATCGAAGCTGAATATCCAACTGCACAGACAGGCCTTGGAAAAATTGAGGGCGCAGAAAACTTGCGAAAAAGTGTTCTACGTTTGACACTCTGCTGAGAATAAACGGAAAATGAAAAAATTTGTAATCGAGAGAAACACTCAGCAAGAAGGGCAGAGAGAGAGAGAGAGAGAGAGAGAGTAGAAAGGAGACCGGAAATATATCGTCGCCTTCCGGCATAGGAATGTCGACACGGAGGTTTTACTAATAACCCGCACAAATTCTGAATGGTGGAGAGCTTTGCGAGACCGCCGAACCGAAGCGTGGAATATTATAATTGATTTATAGCCGACGTACGTATACGTATAGTAAATACACAAGCCATCGGATTTATCAGATGAAAACGGCAGGGGATATATTCGGTAGAGTGCGTGTATACGGGATTTTGTACAGGGAGGAGGAATACGAGACATTTTGTGCGACGATCGCTTCCGCGGATCATATCGTGCCGGCTTCGGAATTCCGGAATACGACAACGAGAAATGCATAATAATTTGGACAATGGATGCTCCGATGAAATGATCGTCAACACGATTCGGAGAAGTATCGAAACAGCAGTGGAGCACGTCGTATGAAATTAGTTAATTGTGGAAATTGCGGACCGTTGTGTCGGCTCGTGTATTTTCGCTTGGATTTTTCACTTCGAATTCACGTGGATTCGGCAATGCAGCAGCTGATTCGACTGCGGCTCTACGATGGAGAAATATAAACGTAAATGTTACAGAATCGTCAATAGAGGAAGAAACGGTTCGATTTGGAGGCTGCTGCTTCATCGAACTTCCGGCGTTGGCCATCGAGGATCCAATGTGCAATGATCGCGCCCGTGAATGGGCGTGTGCGAATTCAAAATGAGAGTTCTCTCCGCGTTATACGCGTCGTACTTTTCACCAAACACGTAGCTATAGCACGCGAAAGGGTTGGCGATAAATTCAAATTCAGAGGGTTACTCCGGGTCTGTGCCGCAATCTGTGATTCAGCGCCATTAACCACAGAATTCGCTCGAGGAGAGTGGGAGTGCGAGAGACTGTTACCCTTTCTTTTTCTACTCTCTTCCTCTCTTTCTCTCCAGATCGTGAAACACTCACCCGGACTTTCACCTAACTTGGCACATCCTCGAGTCTTCCGACTCAGTCGGATCTTCGTGTTTTACCAAAGCTCCACGCTTCCGAAGAAAGTCTGTAGGAAATGGATTCATTTAGTACTTTTTTCGACCCTTTCCTGCTGGTGGAAAGATTTACTCATATAATTGAGGAGACTACCTACTGGACAACATCTCGTGGCTCATCACTCACTACAAATCCTCATATTTCTACGATTGATCTTTACGAATCAATGAAACAAATGAGATACAACCAAATTTACGAACTCGTTCAGTCGAGCAATAAAAATTCAAGTTAGTAAAACTTTACCCAACGTCCTCCATCTTTCAGTGTTCCAAACAATGCTTTTAATATTCCGTAAAACTTTAGCAATGAATCTCACTAATGCCTTACAAAGTAATGATAAGAAAAAGTTATATTCGATTCTGATACGGCGTTGAAAATATAGCCGCAACAAAAAATAACAATGGTATCATAAATTCGTTTTGTCGGCGTCATATGGACCAGAGAAATTAATAGCCATTTATTATATTGGAGACAGTAGCTCATGCAAATTCGATAATAATGCGATGACCCGCACACGCGAGTAATGCCAGTGGAAAATCTGGCACGAGTATCTTCTTCGAGTACATCCGCCTCGGCAATACTGTCGTCATAAATTTTCTGCATATAAAAATCTAAGTGCCTCGACGAAACAGAATGGAGCTATAGCAAATCCAGCACCACCCTTCGGCTTTATGGATTATTCAAACATAGTTTTTTCTCTTTCTTTCTTTTTTTAACTACCCTCAGACATTCATCGTTTCCGGAACATAAAATTTTTCTCGAATTTTCCGATTCTATCAGGAATACTGGAATATTCTTCGCTGTCAGTGTATTATACAGCTACTTATATTTTTGCATATATCCACCTCGATTCGATCCTCGTGTAAACATGTACAAGCACATACTTCTGGTCGAAAATATTCGGAATTATGGGCTATGGCACTCTATAGAAAAACTGCCAAACGGAAGAGCACGATTTGAGAAACACTGAATTTGTAATCAACCTAAGTCGACTTAAACTCGTGTGGAGACAGCGAGATTTCGACTGTGATGAGTGACCTCTGCGGTGCAGTCATCTTAATTTCTCTTCACGAGTTGTGAATTTGCTCGAAACTGAACAATAGAACGAAGATAATCATTCCTTCATTGTGCCAGAGTGGCGAATGAGCAGCAATAGGAATCCGAAAAAGAAGCTTTCCGGAAAGTCGCCATTCATATCGTCTCGATATTTTTTCGCAGATCTCAGTACTTCTTAATTCGAGGTTTCGTCGCCAATACTCAACCTCACTTACTGCTCCTCTCTGGCTCTTTCTCTCGAATCGTAATTTGATTGCGCTGCTACGCTGGCATACCAACCACCCTCCTCCTTAAATCCACGGTGTGGCGAGATTATTCGATTTCTCCGCGGGAAACGGAGAGTGAGTAAATCAAGGTAAACGCATACCATCGAACCGGCTGAGAAGTTCCCCTTTCTCCTCGCTCTCTCGCTCTTCTTTATCGACAATTAGACCCAAACATTACCGTTCGAGATCGTGAAACACAATAATTATTCGGCCTCGAAACTTATATTGAACAATTTAAAAATTCGTTTAATAATAAATATTTACGTTATCGTAGATTATGTCTTGAAATCACATAACATGGATACATTCTAGTAGATAATGAATATACAAAAACATACCGAAGAGACGAAAATATGATGATAAAAAAAGACTGAAACGAGAACGGCCGTTAGAAGAGCGACAAGCATTGATGGGTCATATCGGAATACGGCTCGTAAGTTTTTATGCTTGCGCGTATCCGCGAGGAGTTCGGTTGCAACGTTCAAGATGAAAATACACACAAAGATGAGAAAAAAGTCGATTAAGGGGAAGTTTTGTAGCGAAATGTTTGATCGGATGAACGGTACTTTTAGCGAGATTATTCACGTGTGTATAAATACGCAATGAAAAAATCACTCGCTGCGGAAAGCTGATAACAAAAAGGTACAGCTATGGATCAGTGTAGCGGTCGCGGTGCGAGGGGCGCACGTGTGAGAAACATTCACTTTGGAATGCAAATCCGAGTGACCTTTTTCTCACTATCACCACAAACTGACACCAAAATAAAACTCTCTCGGACTTTGTGGCGGTCTCGAAGGGTAAGAATTCGAGAAAATATCCTATCGATTACTTTTGTATCTTGATCTCGGTCAATCCTTGGGAAACGCGCGATTTGCATTTTATTTTATGATAATATTTATCATATTCCAAGATTTGAATGACCGGCGGTCTCTCGTTGATTTTGGATCTCTTGTAAACTTGCATGAAAGCTCTCCGCACTTCGACGCCTTTCATTTCCAGGCAAGATTTCGTCCAGAATATGTGAGCTATGAGACTCGCACACAAACGCGGATACATTCGCTTCTGTTCCTTTTTAGTATTCCATCAAGGAGTGATCATAGAAAAACGATTTGACCAAGTTGGACGCTCTTACACAATCACATCGTTCTTATCCTCGAAAAGGCAGGCAAATGGGAGGAAAAAAGGTTCACGCACACCCTCACTTACATACTTAATATCTATAGGTATCTACCGGGTGACTCGAGAATTCACTTGTCAAGAGAAACGAGAGAGCAAGAGCGAGAGAGAGAGAGAGAGAGAGCAAGAGACGGACGCATCATGAGACGCTTGTCCCATCGTCGAAGTCCTTCGCAAATCCGTCTGGCCGGCGTTCTCGCGCTCCGGCTAGAATATCAATTGCCAATTCGTTCGGGCATATCGACTGGGCACTCAAGGGCGTGACACAAATGCCAGATACAATCAGCGGAAGGAGCGAGACCGGGGAAAAATATATGAAGCGATGGAAAGAAACAGAGTAAACTTATTCCGCTGCCTCTTTTTCTTCTCTACGTTTTATTTCCGTCTTATTTCTATGCGTGAAGCAAAAATAGTGCAGTATTACGCCTAATCCCTACATTCGTTACCCCTTTTTGTCTCTTCACGAAGGAATAATCGGAAAGCAGGATTTCTCAACCACCATCAAACGCTACAGAAAAAGAATATCTGCTGAAATAACACCGAGATTACCTTGCGTAATCCACAGACTGTGGATTTCACCCCCGAGAATATATCCTACGAACTTCCGAACTTCTCTGTTTTTCGGATTTCTTCGGAACACCAAGTTACCGAACGACCGAACGAAAAAAAAGGAAGCAGATAAACTAACGAAAATTCCCTTCCGGGTGAGCGAATCTTTGCCAGATCGCCTTCCTCACGTCTCTCTTCGTCGTGCTGCATCACTGAAAAAAACTTACGCTCGAGTTTCTATACGGGGCACAATATTTTTTATTCTCGTCATCTTTTATCCGTGCAAAATTTCGCTCGGTGATACACACGACGAAAGGAATATCGCGTACTCTGCCAAATACATATATAAATATTTTATACATGTAGACACATATTTACGCAGATACAATAAGGAATATACGTGTGTAAGAGTTTGGCAAATCCGAAGGAGCACGAACATTCTTGAATACCCATGTGCGGCGACTATTACGGAGAGTCTTGTCGGGGAATCGCTCCCCAAAATACAGTCTGCACTTCCTGCTGCTAGATTTTTCTGCCTTTCTCTCATTCCACTCCGCTCCTATAGCTTCAATATTGTCGCTATCTCTTGTACACAGTTGCCGTCCATATTCCTCGTGCAAGCCGCCATATTACCTCTTCGAGAAAAGGCTTTCGCTACTACCGTTTCTTATTGTCTGCTTCTTCCATCTCTCTCTTTCTCTCGTCCTCGATTTTCTTCTTATACTATTTCGGCATCTTCTCCAGCTCTCTCACTTCTATCGCTATCGTATCCAGTCGCCACTTTATGCGAATCGCACATACAAGAGGGAGAAGTACGCAGCAGTTGCCTTGTAGCATAACGCACCCACCAAAACTACCCCCATAAAAGTTGACGACTTAAATCGCGGGGCGTATGCCCTGACCTTCTATAGACATCGTTACGCTTCGTGTCTATGACTCTACGTGTATTCGCGCTCTTGTAAACTCGGAAGGCGAGATTTTTTGTCAAGAAACGATCCCCGAGCGACTAAGCTCAAAATGGCAGCTAAACTTTCTCATTCCTTTGAACTTTGAAGCCTGGCGGAAAGCGATGAAGATGGTGACTAATGAATACGTTTCGTAGAGCGGTGAACAGGTCGAAATACTCAAAGACCAAAATGTCGATCGACCAAAATAAAGAAATGCAGCAAAGCTCAAAATACACGCGTCTCACTCACTCACTTACTCAGACCGATGATCTCCGATTTTAAACATCGTCATTTTGTCTTTCGCCTTTTCGAACCATCGCTATTTTGCATATCTAAGTTTTATAGGCTCGAAAAATTCACTTTCGACTTTTTGCTACTCTATATTCTGGTCTATCTATAAAACAACTACTCTCCATTTTGAACTTGAAAATATGAACTTTTGACATTCGTATGGTCCGTTAAAATTGCATTCGAAATGAAAACTATCGAAATATATATTTTCGAGTAAATACGAATTCAAAGAAGGAATATTCGATTAAACAAATAAGCTGTTAAATAGTCGATCGGAAATAAGAATTTCGAATTACTTATTTTTGTCCAGTCTGATATTGTAGCTTTTAAGATTTCGAAATATCGACCGTTCTACAATTTGGTTATTTGACATACTGAACCCTACCCTTTGAAACTTATCATTAACCCACGTGTCTCATTTTCAATATTGAATCTCAGATTTAAGCAGAATTCAGCAGAATTATTGAAAGAAATATCAAATCCGTGGGCGATCGCATGATGTAGCGAATTTCTCTGATTGAAAACGTATTATCGAGTGGTCTCAAGAGACAAGAAATAAAGCATTCGTACCGAGTCGTGACCGGAGGGTGGGTGTCAACTAAATCTAGACGAAAAAGTGATTGAGGAATTAAGGAGAAACATCGCGGCATATTTTATGCGAGGCAATCTACTTCGAAAATAAAAACCTTCAACGCATCCTACATTCGTAAATGATTTTTACAAAATGAATCAAAACAATCAGATTCTTACACCCATTTCAATAAATCAAGGCGTACCATTTGAAAACTGTGCAACCATGTAAACAACCATAAAAACAGTTAAATTTCTACAGAACAGCCCATGTATTCACTGTCCATGCTGCGAATCTTCTCCTTTCAATATGCCGGAAAGTGTCTCGCTGACGTTGCATTTCGAGATTGGACACCGTCGGATTAGTTGAACGTCTTCTCCGCCGAGCTTGAATGGAGATGAAAATATCTGACGACAGACAATTCGCGGTTGTTAACGATTTTGAACATGTGTAAAGTGAATTGTCGCGAGAAAGTTTGCCAACGAATTTTAAGAAAATATTATGCTACATACTGATTCATAAGGCAGACAAATTTTGAGAAAACCAAACGCTGGGTCGGTCACTCTGGAACTGAAGAATGGGATTTATTCGATGCGATTCTCTTTCCACGATTTTTAGAGCCACGCACGAATACCTCTAATCCCCCTTTCCATATTATTTTAGTGGCAAGAGTGGAACACTCTCAATATTCTTAATGACATCGATTCGTGGACAAGAAACTGATATCGATGCGCGCCTTGGACAGGAGGGTGCATAGAAATGTGGGTATGCGTCATCTCCGAACGGGCATAAGTGTTGATGCGTAAACGATGGTCATACATATATCATAAGTACTGACAAACCAAGATTTCCGAAGGCTGTAAATGATTTTGGTGCTTCGGTTTCAATATATCTCGGTATTTAATGGATTCATACGTGTTGTTGTGAATGACATTAACGTCAATGATTTATAAAAAAAACCAGTTTACCCTAAGGAATACATTGGGATAGAAAAATATGTGAATGCAGAGTCGATAATTTTTGGATTCATCAATTCATGTTAAGTTGTTGTTCGGAAGCGTTTGTGTTGACAAATTAAGGATGGTCCAACTTTCTTGGTGGAGATTCACTCACACATTGGTAGTTTCCTGGAATCGTGAAGGAAACTAATGTGTGTCTCGGCTGATAAATAACTGTTAATATGATGTGCCAGTAGATCTGAATACGTGTTCGAGTAAGAAGCTCGCAAGATATATTTCGTGTGTAGACGAAAGACCAGTGGACCAAGAAGACAATCTTCGGAAAGTTTGAGTCACCGCAATACCGAACACCGATTTGGTCTTCTGCCTTTTCCTTTCGCGACGACTTATAAAATAGAAAGGGAAAAGGAACAGGAGCATTCCTCATAGAGTTTCTTGAAATTACGTCAAAAGTCTGGTGAATTTATCGGGGCACTTTTTAAACTCCTCCTTCGTTGGATTAGCATATTATTTCTATGAAAGAACTCGCAGCGGATATGAGAACGGAGCACTGTGGCGTCGACGAATAAAACGCAGATGAGGACGACGCGTTTGTGAATATCCTCTGGGGATGTAGGCGTGGTGTGGGAGAGACAGAGAGAAAAAGAGCATTTGGTAAAAATTTGAGGTTGAGGAGAAGGGCTGAAACGAAAAAACGATTGGAACGATCGCCGAGAGCTTCTTCCGTGTAATACAACACCGACCGTGCGAGAGAGCATATCAAATATGTTGATAAATGATCCCTTTGAGGAACATCCAAATGGATGGCGCCACCACTCGCCTTCTCGAACACCTTTCATGTATACGTTTACATTTGAATGTCAGATGCGGTCTATTCACCAGGAGATTCTCGACAGTCGGGATACATGAATATCCGCCAAAGCCAAATCCTTCATACATACATCGCACCAAATGTAGGTTCGATCGAGTTTAGTGTTCAGTCTATTCGAGATATTTTCGTTTGACTCTTAACCGTGGGTACGTTTCTGTGTGTACGTTTCAACTCTTTAAGGTAATTCGCATGTAGGAAAGAATTATATCGAAAATTAAATTCGTTAATCAACCAACAGACCTTCGAAATTATCAAGTTCATTCAAAATTAAATTATCAAGCTACGTCTAATGTGCTGAGTAGACTTGAAAGACTGTTTCACACGAGGACGACGAATGGCCCTTTGTTCTATCGTTGTGTCACTCTAGTAAGGCATCTGCTGTCAGATATCAAAGAAGAATCCCCTACAAGAAATATAACAGTAGTGTTTCCGCTTCGACAATCAGCACGCTGACCGGAGTATATATTTGATGCTTTGCATAGAATTCAGAGAATTCGAGACATAAAAAAATGTCAAATCGGTCCTTTTACCTGACCGAGCTTAGGTAAGTCCATGAATGTCACTTTGATCTTCTGACTGAATTCGTAAACAGGAAATAAACTTGGATTTTCGCAGGAAATACAAATCGCTCAGTTGATTTCACCATTATCGTTAGCTGGGCGTCGATAATACCGAGATTTTTCTTTCCTGCTGCATATTAGTCTGCTTTATCAACTGTTGCTTCACACACTACAACGGCCACGACCTTCGATCGGTAACATAGGATTGCCTTTTTTCCACGGTAGGTACCAGCGATCGACTAAGCGGACGATTACGATTATACCGGCCCAGGATAATGAGATCTCGCATTCGACAGCCATCTAGCGTTGACTGTAGACGTTCATTTCATCTCAATTATGTACACGCAGATAAAGCATCGATCACGAATCCAATACGACATACTCGAAAAAATATGTCACGAGCATCCGGCACGAATGAATGCTTCTAAAATTCATAACATTTCCGCATGCCTAATTTATTTCGGTTTGGCATAATTTATGAAATTTCAAGGGATACTTTAGCCTCTGATTATCCACTATTCTTAATTCATCGCTATTCTTATTTCGAGAGAACCATCCTTAGCAGATAATACTCAACTTTGAATCGAATTGATCGGACCAATGATGCAAGTAGACTTCTGAAGCCTATTCATCAACTCGACTGAGAGTTACCAAGTCATATGACCTCTGAAAATGTTCAATCTTACCGAGATAAAAACAACATTGCAGCTTGAAGATAACGGAGAATTGATTCAATTGGTTTATTCTATAGCCGACTACCCCGGGTCAAGTATATATCAAGCAGGATATAAAGAGAAAAGAAAGTTCATGGGATATGCGGGAAACGGATGTGAGGTATGTGAAAGAAAAAGGAAAGAGCGATGGGGGATGTAATCATTCGAGTTTCGATGAAAATTGGCAAATTGCCTATCAACGCGAATCGGCCAACCATTTGATATCCGTGCGAGATATATTGTTCCGATATGGAAGGTTTTGCTCCGGTAGGCACGATCAAAGGAATATCCTCGTGAATTCTTCTCCACGCCTCAATCGAATTGTCTGGTCCATATGCCGTTGATCGGCGAAAACATGGACAATTTACCGTTTACCAGAGCTTTGTACATATCTGGTGAATATATACAGAAATATATTCTTCAACGGTATACGTCGCAACACGAGCCCTGGTGGATAATGAAATCACCGACTACCTCTTCTCGTGCTTTGATATACGAACAAACAATGAAAGATAGAAGGAAAGAACGAAGGAGAATATAAAATAGAGAGGAAAAGAGAGATACCACCCTCAGAAAAAGCCGTGAAGTTCTGACTCGTCTGCCACTTTAATAAAATAATTGAAACCTTTCCAAGAACACGGACCTCGCTCTGTACGAGTATCGCGTTTCATTTCAGAATTTCGGTTTGGAATTAAATCCTACCAATTTGGAAGCGAACAGATGTATCCTAGATGTTGACGAGTTCCATTGCAATCTCGGCTAACTTTGGTTTTTACACTGCAATTTATCGTAGTTTATTGTTTCGCTGGTATGTCGTTGCGGAAGAGGAATATGACGAGTCACACAAACGGCACCGACGGAAAGGGTTCTCGTGTTCTATAAGACTTTCTGATTGAGGAGTTTTCCCTTAAATTAACTTCAACTGCTTGGCTGGTTCGAAATTGGAACAAAACGTTTTATTCTAGGTGATTGAACACCCTCACAGATCATGAAATTTTTAATGAAAATCTCGATGTTTCTACTAGAAGAAAAACTTGTTTGTATAAATTTTGTTTTTGGATTAAGCGTTATTCAGTTTTCGCATCTAAATACCAAATAGACACCGAATATCGGGATGTTCGAATATGTTCAAATGGCCACGACATCAACCGATTCAACCGTTGAACTTCAGATCAATTTGTTTTCTCATTGGTTTAAATGTAATTGGATATTTCACGTAATTTTGTTCACATTCAAAATAATCGTGTCTGATTTAATTAATTATTCTATAAATTAGCGATATGCCCATGCAAAAAGATCAATCACGTTTAATACGTTTGCTCCTGTTAGTTGTCTCACAAAATTTCAGTTGGAGTTCATATGTCGATTTTGTGAGACCTTGTTGGGTGCGTAATTCTAATGTTTACTCATCGTCATCAACTCATAATTTATTAGAAATAAACAACTATTTATTGAGGCTTCTGGTTTCAATCTTGATATAAAATTAACTTGAATTTAAATCTTTTTAGATGAAAGAACCATAAACATTATCTTCATCAATGAAGATAAACGAATATTCGAATCTATCTTCATATTTAACGCAGAATCATACTATTCCTGAACAAGTGTGACGCTCAACGTACATCTTGTTTGCCTCTGGCAATGATGAAAAAAGTTGAAAATTAAGAAAGACAACGATTGAGAAAAAGAAATCGTAGGACATCGTGAAGGAAATGAAAGAGAGAGAGGGACAAATGTGAGCCAACCCGCGATCCTCATCCCGTTGTTATTCCCATGGGATTCGAGAGCAACGGGATTAGCAACGATTTCACTCACTTCTCAAGCGTGCTAGATGGTGCGCGACAGAAGCAACATAGAGGGATATATTCCGGAGTTTGGAGTCATGAAGAAGAGAGATAAAATAGTAGTAAAAGAAGGTAGGCGCGGTGCGCCTAGCTTCGGTATACAGTAATATCAAGTCCGTATACGTTTACCATATATACAGTGAGAGAAAATATATATCGCTGTCGCGAATGCGCAGGTAGTATAGTGAGAAAGCAGCAATGGGAGGAGTTCGAGTATGCAAATGCGAAGTAGTGGCCCTTTTGCGGCGTATACGAACGTAATCTCGCGCGGCATGAACATTGTTGCGGAACGAGTATCAGGAAGAGACACATACCAGAATGCTCTTGGCCGACAGAGAAATTCGTTTACCAGTCGTTCCACTTTCAATCCGACCTTCTACAGTCAATTTTCCAGAGAAGTAAATTATCTTTTTTTCCCATTTACACTTTTGAGAGAAGAACTTTTGAGAACTTTTGAGAAAAGTTGATTCTACAAGCTCCGGGTAAGTGATTTGATTTTGTTCGTATCACATTTTGTAATGTGATTTGAGTACTAAAATAATAATAAATTCTTTGAAAAAAATCAACTACCACGTTCTTCTTACTTTCGACAGAGAAAAATTCTGCACGCTGCAAATAGCCATAGACTTGTCGAACAGTGGTTGCATATGATATGTAAAAAGACTCGATCATGTTGAACACGTTTCACGGGGAGATACGGCTTCGAAAGAAAAGATAAAGGAAAAAAATGTCTGTTGCGGCTGATTTATTCGTTATGCCGTAGTGTGCGCTCTCCGATAACTCGTAATGTGGATCGAGAGTCAAGGCAGAGATCGAGAAGAGCTACACAGCGCCATTTAGAGGCAACCTTGGCTTCGCCCGTTTAGGCACATCGCTTGAAAAACCGTCTCGATGTTCTCCTGCTGGTGGTTGCAGCTTCTGAGTCGATAATACGGTGGCAACGACCATCAGGATGAAGAAACACACGCAGGTAGCAAAGCCTCCTGTCCCGTTTGCTCATACATCCGCACAATATCTTCCAAACGTTTCTTGTCCTTGTCATCCTTGTCGACGTCATCGTCGTCCCGACGTCTGGCAAGAATCGAAAAGAGCACTCGTCCAGGTAGTGACTTCTCATCCACGCATGTGTACCCACACACTTTGAGGATCCGCCAGATCAAACCGTTTTTGGCACGCGCTTATGGGCCCTATAAGGCCTCTCTTTTGCAGCATACTTTGTTCACACTCAACCCTTTGCCCGGTGAGTATTTCGTATATTTATCCTCGCTATGTATAAAATAAGTAATATGTATAAGTGTTTCTATACGATACACCGACACGTTCGCCAGGGTGGCAGTTCTACATCGGGCAATTCTCCAATTGAAGCAATTCTACATTGCGTAAAGGCACCGTGCCTGTACATCAGTGTAGAATGCTACAGTTGGAGAATTGCCCGATGAGGAGTCGACACCCTACCGAGTTGATTACTTTTTCGCGACAATTCCGAGAAACCTTTTTCTTCGATGTGGCCTAACACGTTTGCACATTGCCCAACCATGTCATTACCAAAATAGGGTTAGCGATGATTCTTTCAATCGCCCAAAGTTCGATCTATTGTTTTCATTTGGTGCAATCCTTTTAGAAAAATATGAAGTCGTGGAATGCAAAATATCTTACGGAAACAGTAATAAAACATGAATAAAATACGAGACAAGAAGATTTTTCTTGGGTTTAATAAAAATACTCAGTTTATTCAATGTCATTTTGGAATGTCATTTTTTATCGCTCTCTCACTTCATATCTGGCATAATTAGTTTTATTTCAAACGTCAATTCAAACTTAAAACTTAATTGAGATGTAAAAGTCAACTCGGAACACGACGTGTGCAAATTCATCGTTTCTTTCGGTTGTATGAAGTCATTAAGATTTTGAAAGAGATACAAAAAACTACACATTCCAGTTTCTGCTAGGAGGGGCCAATTCGTCTATCCACAAACCCCTAAATCTTCAAAAAAATCATTATAGCCCAGTCTATATATAATTATATTGTAAAAAAATTACTCGAAACGTGTATCCATCCATCAAAATGATTGAAATTTTCGAGATGTTGACTATTTTCTCAATATTGAAGCAAAAAATATCATATTTTAGTGCTTTTCGGGCCTCGACACAATTGGAAATGGAAAATTGAGCTAACACTGGAACCATACGCGCGTACGGTACGATAATTAAAGAAAAAATGAAGGATAAAAAAAGCTTTTTTTCCGTGGGAATAATGAATACTAAGGGTGATGCGAGCTGGAGGCGACCGCGCGGAAGAACAGAAAGTATTATAAAGAGAACACGCGGTAGCTCACCGTAATGGGATACATGTGAAACGAAAAGTACAAAAGTCGGACTGTACGGTGTGCACGTACTGCAACCCCCTTTAGAGACCATTCACAAACCACACAGAAAAGAGTACATTCTGTACAGAAGCTGGATGCTGGAGATAAGCGCATCCAAGTGTGTATATACGGACGAGCATCAGCTCTATTCCTCGCACGCGTTAAATAACTGTATACCTATGGGTATGTATGTATATGTGTATATGTGTATTTAGTAACTTCAGAGGAGACTATACTCTCTGATGCACCGCCGTTCTCCTCCCTGTGCTCTCGCCACCCGCAGAATTCCATTACCTTTTTTTTTAATTTTATTTTCCTCCTCTGTGTTAGACTGTGAAAGTCAACGTTCCGGGGGTAAGTAAAAATAATTAAGAATGTAACGAGTGTACTCTCGTCTTATTAAGACGAGTTTCTATTTACGATAGATTTTTTTTAAAATAAAGTAAAATAGATACTGAAACGAAGTGTCAACACTGATATCGTCGGGGCTACTGTAATACCGTGAAACTACATTGGGAACACCATGTAATCGCGGTTTTGCACTGGCTACGAAAATGAGTCTCCATGAACCTTTCATTATCGTATATAATCTTCAATATTTCTCGTGGATTCTGTTTTTACCCTTTACATGATGTTCATGGGATAGAGGAATCTGGTGGCAGATTTTATGATGAAATCACGACGATTACGATCCAATGGATATTCATACCATTAAGTTTGAGAAAAATAAAAAATTATAATGTAAGACTTGAAAACTTTCATGCCGCGATCAATAAAATTGAATCGTTTCTTTATCCGGAGCAGCTGGGAAGATCTGGGAACACATTTGCCATTATCAAATGGGACTCTTTGAACTAAGTAGTCGCATTTAAAGATCAAGGAAAAGCAGATGGTCTAAAAAAAACTCGCGCACTGTGAGCACCAGGTCCGAAACTCGGTCAAAAGACCAATAGGAAATTTAAAAATCTTCTCCAATGTTTTACTCCAGTTGTGCGAATGGTATCCGTCACTACAGGCTCATACTGGTTTGTTGATCGGATCACTGGTGAAGAAGCGCCCCCTAACCACCTTTGGTTGGCGTGAATGAGCCCGCTCACACTACCGCTCGACAAGATTAGTCAAGGTAGGGAGATAAATCACCTGCATCCACATAGGAAGGGCAGTTGGGGAGGAAGTGGAACGAAGATGCTGCACGATCTCAATCGAACGGGCGTAAAAATATAAATTGTAATGCAAAATTTAAGGAGAAACATCAGCGTCACGTAAAGTGAGGTTATGTAAATACGAATTTGATTGTTTTCATCAAAGTTATCTAGCCCATTAACCCCCAAAAGTACTTCATTTCTGAGTGGAATTTATGTGAAATATAAAAAAATGGCAGAATGAATCGACCTCCAATTTTGCACACGAGTTCTTCAGAGTTCAAACTGTGGTATAGTACTTTTTTTCTAACCTGTCGCGATTTTCTATTTGTTTTTGATCGTGGAAAGATGGGGCCTCGGGAGTTATTTCCTATGTGTAGGTGCGTTTAATATTCGATGTTTGGAAACGATTTACTAAAAAATGGTTCAATGAAATGAGTTAAAAATTGGAGAGGCTGTAGAAAATGTATCCACAAATGTATTCTAAAATTTTCATTAAGCTGTCACCATTTTTCTCAAGCTGATGTACCTCCTTAAGAACAAATAGGGAGTGAAAATAGAAAGGACTGTGGAACGGATGCGGATGAAAATTTGTGGCATTAAGGTTGCAGCATACCTGCATGAAGTACAAATCGTTATTTCATCAACTTTAATTTTGTTCTCAAGCGATGGGAGAATCACAAATGAGCAAAATCAATAGAGTAAGAAAGTGGGAAAGCAGAGAAAGAGAAAGGGAAAGAGAGCAGGATATATGAGACCGTAATCGGTGCTGTCAGAGCCCTTGTGTCTATATACCAGTACCCGCAGAGCGCCCGGAGAGAGACCAAATTAAGTGGGTAGTAGTCAGCAAGGTCCAAAGGTAAACATCGGTCTTCGGTCCACGTGTAGTGATACGTCCTCGACTCACAGGACTCTCGTAAATTCAGTCAAAGTTACCACCCGTTAACAAGGCTCGATTTGATCGTCTTTCTCATATGGCAGTGCCAAATCGTTGAGAATTTTCTTCACCTAACGCCTCCAATAATTATAACTTGCCCAAACAAACGCCAACAAACATGAACAAACGAAAAAGACCCTCGACAAACTTAAGCAAACCCGAACAAGCCCGAACTCGAGTGAAGCCTGCCTACGCGTGTTCCCCTCTAGCTATGCCTCATCGAATTTTTAATTAATCGTGTTGTTTTCCGTTTATTGAAAATCTATAAAAATAAGCTAATAAGGATCGGCAGACAAAGATGAAACTCCGTAAAGTTGCAATCTAAAGTTTAAACCTTAAAAGAATAATTAAATAAAAATAAAAATATTCCTCATTACTAATCATCATTGTCATATCTATATTTGTGTGAACAAAAGATCTGAGTTACTCATCTACTTGCTCAAAGAGTCACGAATGTTTACTGAAGCTGAGGAAACGGTAAATTGAGGTTGTTAAGGAGGAAGAGGCAAGTTAGCGTTCAATATAGAAAATAGCTCGTTCGCTCCACGTCTCTCATTATAAGACGAGGGCATATCAGTTCGATCGTGATACGCGGGAGGGCAACGAGATAGAGTAAGGTAGGGTGTAGAGGAGATAAATGTAGGACTTTGGAAGAGGGCCTTGGGGCACCGAGTACACTAAGGCTCTAACCTCGTCAGAGGATCGTGAATATAGTATATATCGTTAGGTTGTACGTCATTATGCTGGCGGGGTTCGTCTATTACGGCACGCCCGGTCTGCCTTCCGGCCTTCAATTTGCACCTAAGCGTGCGCGCATCGCCCGTACACTGCAGACTCACTGGAGCTTTAGCAAACTTGTGTCGAGAGCTCGGACAACTCGGCAGGCGATGTGTCGCCTCCGGGTCGTGATGCTCACCGGGCTCAAATCCCATTCTCTTTCTCCCTCCCTCTTTCTCTTTCCTTCCTTATAGAGCTGCTTTAGACGATGGAGAATCTTCCTGAGAGATGGTAAACCATGATCTACATCGTGCTCCATCTCTCATCGCGATGTGGATGTGGTTACTTAGGTGGTGAGCAAGAACGCCGATCATCCTGCGAAGACGATGGAGGTTGACAACTTTGGAACATTGGTACACTCTGCCTAATCCCACGATGGATCGCATAACCACTCTTGACATCGAGTTTCGATTCGAAAAGTTGCATGCAAAAGAGGAGCGTACGAGGCTCCGTATAATATGAGCACTTAAAAACGAACCATGAGAAACCTTCGGAATGTAAAAAGCAAGTAATTATTGTGAAATTCGTAAGAATTTCACAATTTACTCTTATATTTCGGATGCCTTTTTCTTTTTCGTTGCACCGCAAACCTCATTTTCCCAACTTTCGATGACGGTGGTTATCAACTTCGGAAGTGCTGAAATATCATTCATGGCTTTTTTTTGACACGTATGACTCATCGCCGAGCCATCCGTACAATTTGCCAAGCGATTGCGTGCTTGAGCAAGTCGTCGTTGAGCGCTGGTCAAATAAGCACTACGCGTGACTAGTATAGGGAGAAACAAAAGTGTCGGTGTGCATACGTGTACCCGGTGATATAGCCAGGAACGGAAGGAGGCAGACGAAAAAAGAATAAATTGTGAAACCGTCCGCCGCGAATATGAGCAAGGGAGAGGGAAAGCGAAAAAAGTGTATCGGAGAGTGTGGTCCCAGAGTGTGCGCGACGATGTGTGTGGGCACGGGAGAGCCCGACCCCCGCCGAGTCCAGCGCGGGCTCATCTGTAAAAGGGGATAAGAGAGAAGGGAGCGAGGGCCTCACACGCGGAGCCCCGAAGATCAAGCAGCGAGAAATTGCCCCAGGACCCGACGCGCGAGTCCTGACGCGAGCCGGAGGTCTCAATCTCATGGCTGCATGCTGCTGAGACCTGCTGCTGCTGCTGCTGCTCAAAAATCTTGCCTCTACTAACAACTGTTTTCGCCTCTTAAAATCTCCTTCCACTTGGAAGAAAGCCTACATACGACCACTTATCAAAATCAATTCTCCTCGGTTTTATTCATTATATGCACGAATCAATACGTAATATGTGAGCTTTTTTCATTTCAAAAATGTATCAAAATGGAACGTGATAGGGTAATATCACAGTTGGATAAGAACTTGATTCGATTCGGGACTACAAGCAACTTTTATTTCAGTCTCGAACTCAAAATGTGCTTCGGTTCGGCAAATATTTGATGAGCTTTTCGTTCAATAAGTTACTAAGATTTGTGCTCATCTAATTGACTGTAAAACGAGTTTCACAATTGACTTATCGAGCAGCTCGAACGAGGCTGTTCAAACGTCGTCAATATTGGAAAAAGTATTCGCATTTTTCAGCTACAACGAAATAACTTAACAGGATAAAATTGACACATTTCTCAAGAGCGAATTAATGACTATACATAAGTTAAAAAGCGTCTTATATTTTAGGATCAATAACCCTTTCATCACTACTGCAGTGGCTCTGCACTCCAAGATTTATCTACCTTACAGGTGATTCCTCACGCATTGAAGAATGAATCCATGATAATGAGAAATAATAATCTCAACGGTTAATCTTGCCGCAGTTTATTGGACCACTGTTAGTGTTTCTGAAACGTACGTTAATCGCGGTTTTGTCAAGAGCATTCGTGAAGTTTATGCTTAGAGGGTACGAGAATACATATTCCGCTATGAAATAAATATTAGAAACTGGATATTCTCGGAGGAACTGCTTTCACCACCAAAATTCGGGCAGAGAATTACAAATCATTAATCACTCTCGTGGTAAGAAGATGTATGTGAGTTTTGGTGAGAATACGAACGGTATCCAAGCAAGGTTTCCGTGATTTTCACCTCATTCGTGAAACTCAGACCTTAGAAAATTGGATTATGACTTGTATTAAAAATCGATACGTGTAAAAGTATTGTATAAGTACTGGATGTATTCTGATTTTTATAAAAAAAATCGTGCTAAAAAAAATATGAAAAATTTTTCTTATTAATGAAAAATGCTCATCCGCGATATGCTTCTCGTTTCTATTGGCCGTAACCGTATCAGTAAAGTAACCAATCACTCAATATTGCGACGTTTTATTGACACCGTTCGAACGCATGTACGGGCCCTAGAATCCTTGGGGAAAGTCATTGAGGTTCATACTGGCGAGGATCGAGTAGTGAGAGTCGCTACTGTAAGAACTTCATCAGCCATCTTTAAAAGACTCGTTAAGAAGTTGTATCCCTTAGCTCTTGAATCATAAATCGATGTAAAAAAAAAAAAAAAATTATTCGCGCTCCAATCTTTTCATTTGATGTCTCGATTTTGGTCGCTCATTATCGATCTTTTATTATTCATTGGTCTCTTTTATTATATTCTTATTTATAATAACCATGGCAATTCTCCTGGCATTGATTAATTAATTAATTCAATATTTAAGTTAAGAGACTTATTGCTCCTTTAAGGCGGGCGCGGGATGTCAGGAGATAGTAGTAAGCGACCTCTATAAAGGGAGATTGATATTGCCAAGATGGCGATTGAGAGTCGCACACATTCTGAGTCTCTCCCACACCGAAAAAGTAATTAATAAAAAACAAAATCAAGTCCACGATTCAATTCATTCAGAATGATTAACAAAATCAAAACGAAATCAATCCATTGAATTTTATGTTTCCAAGGTGAATCCCATTTTATGTTTTAGGTGTGAAGGTTAAATGAAAATTTATAAAAGGCTGAAGTAGAGAGAAAGAGAGAGGGAGAGAGTCATAGGGCGGAAGTAAAAGCGTAAGAAAAGAAAAATGAGCTAGTAAGATTACACCAAACTTTATAACCTTAAATAACTCATCCCCTTGCAACTCATTTCGCGTCGGCGCCAACGTTTTTTACGAGTACGCCCTGCCATGCGAAACTACGAAGCGCCGCGACGTCACGGGACGCTCGTCTCGGTCCCGTATAGACTTGTGGACTGTCTGCTTCCCTTACGGCCTGTTCAAGGCGAACAAAACATCCTATAAAAGACAGGGGATTGTAAAAACGTGTGTGTATGTGTGGCAAGAGAGCATAAGGGTGGAGATGAAGAAAGGACGCTCGAGGTCAAGCTGAAAGAAAAAGGGAGAAAGAGCGCCGCTCGTATGTAGTACCCGGAAGAGTGTAGGGCTCCGAAATCGTGATGTTAGAAAAGGGGTTGGTATTTTCTGCCTCGCTTACGCGTCAAACATATACATGTGCTAACCCCTGCCTTATCTCTTATTCCAAGAGGCTACTCGACTATGCCGCGGATGCTTTCTTTCGAGTAATAGAAGTTGTTTGCGAGTGTCTCGTTCCGCTGTCTACGTCTATTCTCTCTTTCCTACCGTCTGCAAACCTTTCGGCCAGTTTCTCTTTCGTCTTGGCAAATGGGCGCCATTCGTAGATAAAAAAACAAAAACGACGAAAAACTTAGCGACGAGGATGTGAGGTATTCGACTGGACTAGACACTTTCTTCCCAAGACTTTAGTGACTCAATGCTCCAATTGTATTTTATCTATTATCGTTAATGCAATGTTACGAATCATCACAATTTACTACTCGTTAGTCGATACTTTCCTAGTTACGTTCCTAGTTGCTGACAATTTATCGTTGAAATAATATATCTTCATGTGTATTTTTAATTTGTAATTTAACAAATTTTCATCACTCCCGATATTTCCATGTGCAATGTCATATGTATCGTTTCCGATCCGTTCTTCAGTATTATTGATTCAACGTGTTCGAGGTGATCTTGTTTTAACGATGGGGGCGACGTAGCCCATGGGTTGCTTACACCCTATCTGCAGGGAATCGATCCAATTTCGTTCTCCATCGTGTCCGACTATTACTCGAAGCGAGTATCGACGATTTTCACGATTACGTACGATGAAGATGGAGCACCGTTGACAGGGTGTCCCACACTCTGGTTGACGGGATAACGATTTCTTCGACTCCCGGAGAAAGATAATTGACGCCTGCTTGTTATCTCGTTTTCTCTCTCTATTCCTCCTTCCCCTTGCTCGTCTGTCTCTTCTCTTCAGTCATCTCTTTCATCTCACTGATTGGAAGTCGTTGCGGTTTACGTGTTCCGCGTCTTCGGACACTACCCGATAAACCAAATTGACGACCGCTGCTCTCTAACACTGTCACAGTTTGATATTGAATGGCGAGAGAGTCTCTTCTGAGGCTTGTCCAAAGTGTTTTTGCTGCAGCGAATAAAAATATAAATTATAATGGTGACCTTGAATGCAGAAGAAATTCTAATCTAAATATCTTGGCTACTGAGTCTATATTTGATGATATTATTATAATAAAAAATCATCGAAAAAAGTCGGCAAGCATACAGAGTTGGGTGAAGATCATCGTGGCGCACCTCCTGAACAGACTTTCGAATTTAAAAGAAAGAGCATAATGCCAGTGAGCAAAGGACGAAAGTAAGATGAAGAAAGCGAGTGATTCGGTATGGTGCCTGTTGATCGTACACACGGGAAAACCAGCCATTTCGCATAGCCGAGTTTTCTTTCTGGTTTCCGTTAGAATCCCTTTGGACATGCTGGCAGAGAGAAGTATGCGCTAGCCGAAGAAAAAGGAAAAAACGAGATCTGCAGAGAGTACACATTGGGCTGCTGCTTCTTCTTCTTCTTCTTCTTCTTCGAAAGAAGGTGGCTCACCCTCGTTGGAGGTAACGTATATGTCGGTTGGACAGGTCCCGTGGGTCAGTCTCGATAAATAAATGATGTCTCCTTCACTATACATTCGCACGTCGTTGCTATATACATCTCGCATATTTTCCAACTCAATGTTTCTACGCTTCCTTACCAGATACACAAGCTATTACATTTTTAACATTGTGCATTATACAACTTTGGCTGCAAATGCTAAGAGCGACAAAAACTTGAATTTCTAGCGACCCTGAACACGTCCTTAGTTTTTGTTGACTCTTCGAGATGTTCCACTGTTCCGAATGAAACCGTCTCTTAAGTAAAACGTGAAAATTTAAGTACGCTAATTGAGTGAACTGACAAGAATATCAAAATCTCTATTTCTTTTATTATGCCATAGTATCTCATACATTTTTTGGTACAAACTCACGAGAACTCATTCTACCACTATTACAATTGTTTTTCAAATGGAAATAATCTTTACAATCGATTAAAACATTGTACAAATAGGATATTGATTTTTTTTTTCGTATATCCTTCGTCACGTCCTTATTAGCTGTTACGGAGTGCCGTTATCAGCTTATCCGTGCTTTTCTTGCGAGGTTCTTGCGAGGCTATCTCTGAGGGTGTACGAAACAACGGATCTTTTCTAATGTGCTACTGCATCGCATTTGCTTAAGGGCCTTGGGAAGGGGTTTGGACCTTTTACTGTCTTTCTCTTCCCCACGGATCTTCCTCATTTCCACCAAAGATTTATTACCTCCAAAGAGTGAAATTTCTCGCTATATCTGAATGTGAATGACGTCGACAGGCGGCTTATCGAATTTTTTTTCGCTCCTGCCCGTATTTTTTCACAAGCCACGTCCCTGAGCAACAAGAGAGGACCCCAGCCTCTGCCCTGATATAAAGCTTTCCTTCTTACTCGCTCTCGCTATCAATTGACGTGGTGGGACACTAAAGTATATATATTTCATACGAGCACTTTCCAGGTCGATAAAAGTGGCTCAAGAAAATATTCAACGAGGTAAATCTCCTTTCCGGAGCGGTATTCCCGCCGGATGGACTCATTCTCCGCATCATGCATCATCGTCATCATCATCATCAGCTTCCCCCGACATTTCACTGCGGAGTGTTCAATAAAAATGGATGATTGAAAATGTTGCATTATTTATATGCGATTTTCCCGGAATTTGGAAAAAATATGCTTCATCAAATGTTTCATTAATCGAGAATAAAACTTGTGAATGCACACCAGCGTGCTTACGTCGTCTGAATGTAGTTAACAAAATACGCCACAAGCCGGCGAATAATTTGGCAACGTATCGAGTTAGTATAGCAGCGAGAAAATCCTGTTACAAACAGTCACCAGAGTCTGGAGCACGGGATAAGCAAAACAGCACGTATCACTGGTTTATTCATTTGATTTCCATCAGCAGAGTCCATTCCATTCAGTTCATTTGTAACTCTGGTGTCCCATCTCTCAACCGCCCTTTGTTTGTCTCCAGTGGCGTGTAACTCCGAATGGATTTAATTTTACGTGGTCGAACAAGCTGGTGCCATGATGAAATATTCGTTTCAAGCAATCATGCTATTGTCAGGCTGAAAAAAATTGAGGCTAAAAGAGTAAGCGAAAGAACTCAAAGTTGTCCTTACTCTCCTTCACAGAAGCCGTTTGTTCCATCACGTGAAATTGTATGGATACAAAATTCATGCTAAGCATCCACGTTTCCAATGAACGTTCGATTTCCCGTTGCCTCTCCCGTGAATATACGAGGGCCTCGTACGGGGCCTTCAGGCGTTCGACAGTCGAGTCAAATTTAAATCCCGAAGCTGCAGCAGAGGTTAGTGGCAGCGTAACTTGTTCTTCGCCGAATTGTACGTCAGTTCCGTACGTAAAATCAGCTTTTCACGGCCCTCCCCTGCATATTTGCTTACAAATCCATAAATGCGGAGGCGTGCAAGCGAGAGAGCCGAGAGTCGTTGAATTTGGACGGGCGGTTTCAGCGCGGCCATAAATCCGTTAGTGCAATAGCAGGAACGCTGTGTACCGGTTCGCTCGCGCATCCCACTGGCTCACCAGCTCTTATCGAGAGAAGCACTGCTGCACGTAGTGTAGCTCTGTAAAGACTGGAAGCAGCATCAGGCTGCATGGTAAGGTTGGTAACGTCGCTACAGATCGATATCTCGCATGGCTGACCCAGAGGGTTAACTAGGCAATCAGCGATAGTTTCTCGATACCCTGGCCCGACAGGCTTTTGGAAGGAAAGAGAGGGTAGGGGGGGGGGCGATAGGAGAAAATGGGGTAGCTTGGAGCACCGACGAAATCGTCGCTGGTCGCGTGAATCGCGCCGGCAAGTAGGCGTCCAACGATCTATACACATATCTGGATACAACATCGCTAGAAGAGGAGAGAAAGGGGTTAACTTAATTAAGGGTTGTTCTACGACTGGCAATGTAGGAGCGGGGATCGACTCGAATTCGCACTGTGGTGGCTTATTCGCGCTCTCAACCCCGCAATTCAACCGAACCGTCGCCTCCCCCTTCACAGTGACACACACACACACACACACATCGCTGTCTCTTTCTTCCCTGATTTCTCTCTTTCCTTCAACATTGTGTATCCGTGCAATCGTGACCTGCAAACGTGAAGTTGCGGGTGTTGCGCATGAACGCTTGTGCTCGCGTTAACGACACCACGTTGACTAACTACGGAGAGTTTCGACAACGCAAGTAGGAACCTCGATGCCCCATCGCCTACTGTGTTATTGTCCGGTCCCTGCGACCGTGTCTCTGTTCATGCCTCATCGATGTCTGTCTGCCTATATCTAACGTGTTAACCTCTATTTTTGGTTCAACCTCCTTGCATTTACGTATAATTTGGTGTAAACATGGCTATGAGCATGAAGAAAAAGAGCAACACCGAACATCCGTCGTGACGAGAGGGTGCGAAATTCGGGTCGATCGGTCAATGCGCCAAGCTTGTCAAACCAAATTTTTGACTCGATTTTACTTGTGCTTCCTTCCCCTGCAATGTATATTTTTCATCGTGTATTTTTGTCAGTGGTGCGATCATTGTGGTTCCGTATCGAAATACACCAATAACTCAGGCCTCCGTGCTCTCCGCGTCATATTGTTCTACGGAGCGTTGCGGATTAACGAGACTAATTTGTACATAATTTCGTAACGTGTGTAAATAAGTGTTTGTATTTATACAATAAATATAAATATTAATTGGATTTTCGATTATTTTTCAAGCATATTCTACAGTCAAATTCGTCGAAATTCTTCAAACAAAAATCTTTAACGATTCACCATTTTGCTGAATTTTTTCTTATCTCTACGATCGATGCACCGCCATATTGAAGCATAAGTTCGAAAAATAAAGGTCAAAGTTCTTCCGGTAAAATCGTGCCTCGATTTACAATTTTCATGAAAGTACATCAAGTGCTTGTGATTATTTACGCCGGTATAAGCGCGGGCGGATATGGAAAGATATCGGTGTATTCTTGAGCGTGTCGGTACAGGGCCTGATGTACACTCGATGCATGTACGCGTGTGGGTGTGATGTTCTATGAGAGAGCGGCATGGTGCAACTCGAGCCCGACGCTTAATCACCCAGTGGGTATATAAAGGGAAGGTCGCACGGGGATTTGCATAATTCAGGAAACACGGAGTGGGCCGGTGCAAAAGGGGGGAAAAGCGAGAGAGAGAGAGGGAGAGAAAACGAGCACCCTTCGTACATCTCATGACCGTTTATTTTGAATTCGTCTATTTTGGTCCGGAGAGTTTGCTTGAATGGATCCGCTCTTAATATATATCCCTCGTGTACGTGATTACATGCAGAAATTAACGAATTACACACAAAAATAAAAATCTTGACGAAAAATGCGCTGACTTAAAATGCTGACTTGAACATTTTATCACAAAATATTTTATTGTTCATCCATAGAATTCATTCACCCCTCTTACTTGGTCAATGAATTTATATATTCTTTATGTAAAATTAATATCGCGTTACGTCGATAATGGCTGCCCACAATATCCTAGCAAACGTGTTTAAAAACATGATGGAAACGGTATCATATATCTTTGTGGGCTTCCACTCACCATATTTTAAAAACCTGTTAAAGTGTACGCACCTCTTCGATAGCTTTTTGATGGAAAATATTTCCATGTAAAACCGTTGATATTACACGGTCGTGTTATTCTGAATATTACAGAGTCATCGATATGTTTCATCGCTCTTCGTAAATTGATAGGAACTCATTTTTTATCAATATTTCATCAAAAAATGGGAGATCGTCTGTTTGAAGGGAGGATGAAGCTGTGCCCTCGGAGGTCTATGAGGTTCTTATGGACTTAGTTAGGCGGCGCCGCCGAGTGAAAATATTAGGAATAATTTAGTGGAGTGTATGATGAGCTGCCTACATGTTCCACTTGAACAAATAAAGGGATTGAGTGGCTGGAGACTCTTGAAAGTCATGAAACAAAGGAGGGCCCTAATGAGGAGCTTGTCTTGGTTGCAGGTATCCGATATGTGAAATTGAATCGTTTAGCTCGCAGAGTTCTACAATTTTCCAGTAATAATGGGAATTGGTATGGAGGACAAACCATGCAGTGAAACTTTGGATCCAGAAATTTGCTTTGAAATATTGAAAAAAAAGTTAAAAGTCTACAATTTTCCTATTTTTGCAGAAACACTGAGACTTACGTTTTTTTCTGTCGTAGCTCCATCGTAGTTTCATGTGTACACGTAATCGTATTGGAACTCGGTGAATTTTCTCAATAAAAATGCCTGAAATATCAAACTACTCTGAAATATCCAGCGGCAAGAAAATTCGTTATGAAAATGACGGAAAATAATGGAAGAGAGATTGATAAAGATGATGAACATCTAACTATAGTTTACTAGTAATTAGTTTTAGTTTAAGCAGATCGATACACAATTACCAAGTAATTAGAGTACCAATGAAGATACTAGCTTATTCGACTCTTTTCGCGTTGCCCAAATTTCTATTCAAGTGCACGCAAAACTGCCACGGAGTCGATGTATACAGCTACAGGATGGGGGGAGAGAGATCAAGCGCAAACGTCAAACTTTGTGCATACACCGGGAGCACATTCAGACGGCTGAAAAGTTGGACACCACGAAAATTTCAGTTCGCCCGAGGGATGGTCTGCTTCTCTTCGTTTCATCAGATCGCCCTTTTAACTAACTCTCTTTTGCATAACGTGCGCCTGAACGTTTTCACAGTAAAATAACGTATCGATCTCCCGTATCGTTTCTCTTCTCGTTAAAGCAATGTGCGCTACTCGTCTCAACAAAACACCTGTGTGCGTTTTCTTGCGTTTTCACTCGAACACGAACGGACATTCGACATGGTAAAATAACGAGAAGGATCATTATATATTTTTTGATACCCGAGTTGTTTAATTTCCGTTGTGAATAACGTTGCCCAGGGTGCTCAAAAGATACGTCCCTTGGTTAACGAAGTAATTAAAATCTTGAAACGAATATTTGCCAATTTAGGGATTGCAACAAAATATTTTCTATGTGAATCCGTTTTTTAGTACCGCGGTGAGTTCAATACAAATTAAAATTGTATCATCGTTAAAGGTAGAAGAAAAAAATTTTGTTATGATTTGTAACTATACTTTTTAACAAAAGTATTTCTTTTATTTTTAAATATAGTCCATCGTGTTGGAACTGTACTCTCTTTTTAGGTCAAAGTATAACTCGTATAAAGCCGAAGCTTTAACATGCTTCTTTACTCCAAAAAAATGTCGGGAATTCGTGAATTTTTAGGTTTTCTACATGGATCTCCTTCCTTAACAGTGCACTGAATCAAGTCACCCTAATGGAATAGCAAATTTTAAAATGATGACACGTGTTGTAGTTGAAAACCGGATTATCCGACAAAATACTGAAAATTGGCGAGCATTGTAATTGATTGGGTATTGTTTTTCCTTCTCACAAACGCATCTGTCGACAAAGCGTGTCCGAGAGTGACAGGGTTTATCGCTTAAAATTTAGTCTGGTTGGATAAAAAAAAGACGAGATTCTCGGTGTACATAAACTATTAATTAATGGTACACTAAAATTCGTGGGAAGTTTCCCAGCTGATGCAGTCCCACGCGCGGTGGGTGATTGTCGTTAACAATTTGGAAACCCATTTCTACGTGTTTCCGGGTTCAATCAACTTGCATACGATGAACAAACAGCCTGGTGCTATTGTGCTTATCGTCAACTCGTCGATTACTGACGAATGGGGAGGGAAGAGTATAATCTCTCTGTGTATTTATTATTTCGATGCCGAAACGACGGAATGAAATAAAAATCAACAGGAAGATGATGAAAGGTATGAAAAATTCACGGTAAACTTTGTCAGTTGGGATCGAATTCATGTTCCAATAAAGCGGGGCCGGCCTGGTCGAATAGAGCTAATACATTTATGAGCTTTTATTATCCCACTAGCCTCGTTAAGCCAGCATAAGCGTATAGAATTTGGTATGCTTTTCATAAAACGGAATAATTAATATTGAAAATGAAAATAACCACCCAACGGACTTGGACTATGTGTATATATAGACGCGCGTCGCATGCGAGCGGGAATTGTTGGGGAGATTATTAAGTGTCAGGCGTGGAGGAATCGCCTGTTAACTACTTATGCCAACAGCGAAAATGTGGACTTTTCACACATAGACCTCTCGGCTTCATTCTAGTCGCGATAATTTATTCGAATGATAGTAATACAGGTAAGAACAGAGACGGGAGCACATGACTCGCGTGCCCGAAAAGGGTGCATAAATACTGCTCGCTTTTACTAAATTATTCTAGCTATTTTCTTCTTTGTATTTAACCCGTCAGGACGGTGGTCGTGTCATGAAACTTTTTCTCACACTTCTTCTTGAAACGATGATAACTCAAAAATTCTCAAGGTCTAATCTCAACATTATTTTTCTATCTTTACCGAAATTCAAATGAAATATAATGGACGAGAATTTTTGTATTTTTTGTTCGTTTGTTTGTGCTCTTGAAGTGAACGAATCCATTGCATCGAACCTTCCATAAACACTTATTTTTAAAAAACGAAAAGCACCACAGTGGCAATATAAAAAATTTTCTCGGTTTTCTACCTACCAAATTAAACATGTCGGTGATAAAATCTCTCACGCGTTGCAACTCAGAAATCATCCGATATACGAAACCCGATAGATCTCGGTTGGTTGGCCTGACTTGCAATCATCGCTCTCTAACCACATGTGCGATTTCAGTCGTTTTGCTATTCATCTATCTCGTGAGCGTCGAAGAGCTCCGAGCTTTCTCTCTCTGCTCTTCTGTCGCTGTAGTGTTGAAACTTGCATATTGGAGGACATAGTGCAAACAATGATCGAGCAAATACACCAATGGGACTGACCATCTGCGGAGAGTGAATACGGAGGATGAACGTTGTCTCTGCCTCTTCTTCTCTTTTCAGGCTAAATTTTCTCTCACCCTTGGAAATGTGACGTCACGTTGAGTTTCGTCGCTCTTGTCGACGGATTTGCCAGCGTCCCATCAACGCCTCATAAGTACACTGTATAGCTGGATGCATTCCCAACGGTGACGCGATTACGGTACACGTGAAAACCGCGAAAATTCGCATTGCCCGAATGCCCGTCTCGTTGTGTCGTGTAATTTACGTTTTTTGAAAAATAAAAAGCGGGAATGAAATAGAGCTTCATTGACACATACTCTGCTCCGCAAACCAGGGTCGATTCAGTAAGAATGAATGCTGCTGCTGCTGCTTCTGATCGATAGAATTTCGAGAAGATTAACAAACAGTGGAATTGAGAGCGATCTCTGGATTTCCCACTGGCGAGTCGAAGATATCCTTCCTTTATTTTTGTCGGTAATTTATGTGGCACCTGAAATCCTGATATCAGCATATATTTATACCTACACAGTTTTTTCGTGATGTACCCTTTTAGCTTCGCAACTTTTATTTCACTCTATATTTTCTGCCTACCCGAGGGAATAAAAGCTCTATCGTGGAACGAGGATGAGAAAAAGAGAGGAGAAATAGACAGCCTCCAGCGAGATTCGAGATAAAGAAAAGAATAAAAAATAGTTCGATTTCCCTTTGAGATACTTACTCTTCGACGAGCCAAATATATTTTTTTTTCTTTTCTGTGTCTTCTTTCTATCTGTCAGTTTGCCTCTCCAATCCTGCATCTATCCTTTTTTTTGCCAACACAGACTCTTGATCAAGATTTATCGTGAATCGCCAGCAACGAAATATCGTTGCTATGATGCTTTCTATAAGCAATTTGATTCTCAATACGTCAGGGAAAATCTCTGCCAATTAATATTGGAGATGTGGACTATGCTGTTGGAATAAGTTAGTTCAAAGCTCGTTAGAGGAATTTTTATCTGCGGCAGTATTGATCTATGGCGTTGTTGGGCTTTGATTTCAGATAAACAAGATTCTTCACTCCAGTTTTTTCTTCCAGCCATATCAAAATATGTCTTGATGAGTTTTCGGAATCACGAAAATAAAATCGAACCCCATGCGCTTGCGGAATCTCAGCCACATAAATTCGCAATTCACGTGTTTACACTGTTGCTGGTTCAATACCATAGAAATTTACAATTTCAGTATCTTCAAGTTTGCTAATGTGTTTACCGTTCCGTGTTACTCTATCCCGTTTCCCCCTGTTCGTTTCTAGTTGCGTAGGTTTTTCGTTGGACACAAGTGCCCGAAATGCCCAAACGTTCAATTCGCGCGATTCTAATCAGAGATAATACAATAAATATGAAATCCACAGTTCGATTCGAGATCGTAGATGTAGTCCAGCAGCAGAGCAAAGCCGAGAGCGAAGTAAGGGTCAAGTTCCAAGTTCGACGAAGAAAGCCATCAGGCAACGGGAAGTTGGAGAAGCAACGGAAAAAAGAGAGGGTGGAAAGCGGAAATACTTAACAGTTGAAACCGAACAAGAGCAGTAAGAATTCAACAGAAGAACATTACAATAAAAATAACTCAGACGAAGATGTAACAAAATGACGGAAAAAAGAGACGGAGCCAACGAAAGTTCAGTAAATTGAGTCATTTAAGGAAGCATCAACGACGGACAAAAATCATGATTTTTTATCCCTTTTTTTTTAAATAAAAAATAGCTTGGTGCACATTGTATAAGAGAAAGTATAAGAAACGTAACAAATCGTGCATGCTTACACCGAAAGGTCGTAATTAATCGACATCTTCATGATAAGTGGATTACTCTGTCTCGCTATTGGAAATCCATAAAATATTGCTTGCTCCTGTATATTCTGTATATGTGGTGGAAGCAAGAACCGTAACCATACAACATTTAACGATTGAGATTATATGGGCGTGGATACTAATATCAGATGGGGACGTCGGGATATTTGTGCACAAAGGGTTTTATGGCCTTGTCTTGTTTTATCATTCGCCAACTAGTTACGCTTCGTAGCGATCTTGGTTGTTGGTTGAGACTGGTAGAGAGTTCTTGCACGGACATTTATGTCCTATCTTGTTCTCTCTCCGTCTTCCTCTATTGCTCTTTGCTGGCACTGTCGTTTCTCGAGGCTAACAACCACCGCAACCATTATCCAGAGACCGTTCCTTGGCGCGTAGTGTATTGTGCGTATAGGTGTGCATCCATGGGAGTGAACGTGTAGAATCACTAGGATACGAGACGGTAAAGTGCGGTAACGGAAATAGAGGGAGTGGGGGCGGGGGCGGCTGGAGAGGGGAGGGGGTGGCGAGAGAGAGAGAGAGAGAGCGGAAGGTCATAGGTCCCATAGGAGGAGGTACACTACACGCGGAAATGGCGGTGGGAAGAGGCCGAAGAGGGTTGCGGCCAAGTCGGTCGTGAAATTCGGACGGTTGCACCCCGAAATGAAATACCTGGTTGCCCCGGCTTGAGAGCGAGCGGACGAGAGAGTAACGTAACCAGCCCTCCCCCGTTCACGGAGCCGGAACTCCTGTACGATCTACTATCTATATGGGAATTTCCTCTCGTACTTCTCGCACGAATTCCCACCCTTCCTTAGTCCTTTCGTCGAAGGAAAACACAGAGGACATAGGATCCACAGTTTATATATAGTTTCTCGAGGCACGTTCTACGAGATATCGCCTACTGTAGCTTTCTCGTTTCGCCTCCCGTTCTAAAGCACATCAGACGAATAGCTATACCGCCAAACGTATACCATACGTGCATGGGAGCACAGTGTATATGGACCGTCGTCACGTCCGGTAGAACGTTAGACGTGTGGGCCGTCTGAAAATTTGGGGAATGCCGTCGAAGCACTTCGGGGTGGGCATCTCTCCTGTTTGGTCCCTGAAGACATTCACATATCACATATATTAAAGGCAAGCAGAGCTATAGAGGAAGAGAGAAGGAGAGAGAAGAGGGGCTTCCAGTTTTGGGGTTTGCAGCTAAACATGACTGGCCTTATCGAGCCCGCTCTCTGCCTCCTCTGTTCCAACCTTATTTGAAATGGACGCTAATAAATAAAAGAAATTCGATGCGGAGATGCGGCGAGAAGAAGCGAGAGCGCGGAGAGAACAAGTGCTTTTAAATTTTTCGAGTTTCCACTTCTCTCAGCTCTATTCTCCGAACACACTGAGAGCTTTTTACTCGATGAGCGTCCTTTACTGACCGCATTATCTTGCTACGATGATGCCATACCTGCGCCGTTACGCAAACAACGTCTACAAGCGACACGCTAGTATATAGAAGTAAAAAAAGAAAGCCCCTCTGGGTAGCTTGCTCGTGGCTTAACAACGCTTTAATCATGGTTTATATGCGGTTTAGAGGCGCTACATATAGACGCTCAGTAGAAAAGCAAAGCCAGGAGCGAGAGAGCAAAGCCTGCGGAAGAGAAACTCCGGCCTGAAATAGAGAAGGATGCATCAAGGTATGGGGCGAGGGAAGGAATCTACGTCGCTGTGCATTCTCAACTACTGGATCTACAATCAACTGCATATATATTCTCTCTACGTATATGTATATTTACTGAGAGATACTCGGCCGCGAAGGACACGAGCTACGTGCGAAATAACTGTCTCGAGAATTTCTTGGGCATTTGCAAGCTTTCAGTAGCTTTACCATGTACCCTCTTTGCCGTGCAATCTTCCTGATATACGACGCAAGCGAGTAGCACCCTTCACTATGCATCTTTGGAAAAACAATTTAATAACACCTATCTAAGGTATAAATCGTGGCGAAGCTAAAATAATAATGATTTCAACAAATTTTATATCCAAGCTCCCACGAAAAATCGTCTTGTCAATTTTAAAGATTCGCTGTACTTTGTCAAGTATAAGCGTCGGCCATTTCTGACAATTTATGACAAATAATTTGCTTCCGTATTTTCACTGAATAGTCTGCGATAGAATGGGCTCCATCAACTTTCCAGAATCGACGCGATATCACTGTAGCTCGATCATAACTTCGGGCATTGCCACTTTGTCGAGGTTGTTTGAACAGTATCGTACAGCTTGGCTAGCTCCATTAAGTACACTTGCCCGTCGTCTTTCGTGATCGTCTCTTCCCGTAACTAGTCTCTGGCTTAATTCTTATAATGTATTATAAAAAAACAGGAAATTCTCGCCCCTTTAGAAGTGATCGCACCGGAATCACGATCTTAGAGCTGAGATTGCTGGACGAAACTTTACTTTTTTACCAAGCGGTGATAAATGTCAATATACTTTATAGATTTTATCTATCTTAAGTTTCATTCATCGCTTTCTTGTTACGAAGTAGCTTAAAATTGGCTAATGCGATGAGAATAACACTGACAGCGTGCTAAGTGAAAAAAATGATCAAGTGGAGTCGACACAAAATAAATACTTAGAGACTTGTGGTATGTCAACTAATATTTTGGACCGTTCATTAAACGTAATCAATGGAGAAGCCACATTTCGTAATCAACATTACCCATGACCTTGGACACGAAATTCTATGTCTTCTAATATTTTCGGTTGAATTTTCAAGTCAATTGAATCCATCGAAATGAAAAGTATTCGCGACCATCAAATGATTCCGATTGGTCAATCGGATCCCCGAATTTCTCATCATCCGGTCTATCTTTGTATGTTTGTTTCTAGAAAACAAGGTTCGATAATTCGTCGAAAGCAGCGACAGTAAATGGTCACGTGACTCATCAGCTTTGCCTATCGGTAAAGAGACCAGAGCGTTGTGAACCGTACGCGACTGCTGCTACTACACGAATGTAATAAGGTTACAGCCAGGTGCGATGGGATGTACACCGATTCAGACCAATCAACTTGTTTATAGATATACATGCTTATACAGAGTACAATGCATATGTTATGAAAATATACTGTGGGCCTGAAATGTGATAGTGGCGTTACACATGTGGCCCTGTCGATTCATACCTTACTGAGGCAATAAACTTGAATCGCTCAGGGAGGTTCCATTAGCATACACAACATTTTACATATGGTTGGGGAACATGGAAAAGGCAAACTGGTCTGTTTCCTGGACAGAAACTGCATCTCGAGTACTGCATACCTTTAACTGGAAACTGCAAAAATAGAAGCTATAAAAGCTACCTTTGAGAGAACGAATCTGATGTAAATTTTTCCTACGTTCGTGTTTTTATGTGTGAGTCGCAGTCTCCAGTTTTATGAAGGAACTAGTAGCTGGCTGTCTACAATTAGGCGTGGTCATGGTCATTCATTATCGTATACTAAATATTTTTGAATCGCGTTTCTTTTTGGAGTGTTGTCAGTGACTATGCAATTTTAAACTTGCCTCGTTGGGGCGGGAAACTTTCATTGGAAATTGTTCTTATTCGTCGAATAAAGACGTCAAAGAGATGAAATTTTAATTGACGAGTGATTGGTAGGTGATTGTGCACGAAAGGGATGAAAACAAGTCGAAAATATCGCCTTGAATGGCAACAACACATCTTAGGAATTTCAGGGGTTAATGACTACAGTAGAGATTGCGCTTTGGGACGATTCCACTGGTGTATTAATTACTTATTACAGAAATTACCATTGCGTATAACGAGTTCAATTTTCTTGAGGCTCGGAGCCGTTGGCTCGTCTGGGAGCTGCTGTTCGTTCCTTGCGTTTACGGTTAACGGCACTCGTTTCATTGCTTTTCTTTTTTATTTTCGTTCTTTCAATTTTTACTCTTATTCGTCTTTCGTCTTTCGTCTTGACTCTTTTACTTTTCTCCTCGTTGCTTGTTATTTCTTCCAATTTTTTTTTTCTTCCTCGTACTTTTTTTTCTTAGCTCGCGTGTAGCGTATGAATGACGCGATCGTTTCAACCGGAGCTCGAGGTGGCGACGTGCTTCCAACAACGCCAAACGTTCGAGCAGTAAACCCTGATTAGTTTGGTTAAGTGGTTTAGCGCAGCCCTCGGAAAAGCATAGTGAGAGTGTAAGGTGAGCGGAAGTGGGAGTCAGACGAGGGTCCCGCTGCTCGTAAAACTGTGTACCCCAAACTTCTTCGTTCATACCAGGACATTTTCACGAGGACAAGAGCTCTCCGCATGGCTTTTCTCCCTTGGTTTACCTTCGCCCTATACTACGGATGCATTCGTATTTGAATATATATATATGCGTATATGTCACTATGAATAGGCAAAGTCGGTGGTGAGAATATCCCGGATCGGGCCCTCAAGCTTTTTGCTACCTTGGAAAGGGTCACGATTGAGGGCGCATCGAGACTTTACGAGTCGTCAGCAACTTTGCTCGCGTCGCTCCCTCCGCTGACGCGTACAGAGCAAAAACCATTTGGCACCTCTTTCACAAGGATTTTCGTTAAGCATTTCTCATTGTCGCTTTTAGCAACGAGCCACCTCAGCCATCTTGCCTTATACTTTCGAGGCTCGTAACAGACATTTCTGAGCATGACGGTTTAATTACGCTTTACATTCAAAACCCATCAAACAATATCCACGTTTTCGTTGAATCGAGATATTCAACTTTACGAAGATTGCAGTAGAAAATTCATGGCATGTCTCGCTGTAACACTCCGTCGTGACTCCCGTGAGAATTTTATTTTCGTGTATTCCCTCAAGAACAGACTTTCATTCGAAAAATTACTATTTTCGTTCTAGCGCCAGACTTAAGGTGACGGATCGTCGGTACACGCGCATTGAAATTTGGATAGCTGATTTCTACCGCACCGCTCAACCGATTGTGCTGAAATTTGAACGGTGAATACAGGTTTGTGCCACAATTGGGCTGACACGAGGAGGGATTTTTGGAATTTGGATTTATTTTGGATTCTCTATTACCATCTGTGTAATCGTAGAATAACTCAGTAAATATCCATTGAATCGCAATTTGGCGAATGTTAGTCCAACGGCGATAAAAATACACACATTTTGAGCTTTGTTGCATCAAAATCAATCATGAAATGAAGGAGAAAGAAGCTTTTCAAAATTTGTTCAAAGAAATTATCGACAATGCAGAATGGAAAAGTTCGATACGTCCATGGTAAAATGACCGATTAACTTCTTATGCTGTCGTCAAATACAACTCAATCACATCAGTCATCCACGTTGTCTGTACCGATCATTTTCATTTTGCCAATATTATTCAACGCGACATAAAAATGAATAACTATTAAAATAAAATTCCATGTAACCATGCATTACACTTCGAGAATTTGGATACCGAGCAACGGCCACATATCAAGGTCACGAAACCTGCAGAAGGCAACTTCCAAAGGCAAGAACAGTGCAGGATTATAGCAATTCCATAAGAAATTCTTATTTTCCTACGTCACTAATTTTTTTCCCACTGTGGTAACAACCGAATGATAATAACTCTTGAAATGATATTCGTGATAGTATAACGAGAGCACTGCAGAGAAAACATTTCTGTACCGATGTGTAAGTTGCTTGAGCAAAGGAGAGGGTCGCGCGAACGAAAAGAAATCGTTTGACGAGGACTCGACGGTTTTATAATGTCTTTTTTTCCTTAGCGAATAGAGACGGCGCGGTATTCACAGCTATAGCGACGCTATCACTCTGCTGATTCTGAGCAGTTACTACGGCGGCTCTGCCGTACTAAAACGAGCTTGCTCTAGAAGACGCGACGAAGTGATGTCTTTCTAAAAAATTAACGACTCAGTCACAGTGTTGACGATGGCGTCGGAACGACGATACGGCGCCTGTAAATTAGCCTCCGTAGACGCCTGTCTTGTGATACACTTTTCATGAGATTCGTGATAAATAGACAATGAGAAACAGACAGTTCATAAACACCCAAATGCGACTCAGCACTCAAATATAAGGCAGATATTTCTCATGGTATAGCAATCGTCGGAGCAAACGTCGACATAAAGTGACTCTTCCATTGTCTTGATTGTCAGTATATCATAAAACGAGCTCTGCAAAAGAAAAATAATATTTTTAATGAATATTTTCTCGAACAGTACCTCCGACGATTTCTTACAACTGTGCTGTGAATTAGGGGCTCGTGTTTTATACGGAGTAACAGATCCGAAGAGCATCGTATTGTTGCAATTCAAATCAGGCCAGAATTTACCATCTGGAATTACTTGGGTTTCTGTTAATACAATGTTGCTCTTATACAATTGTATACACAACCATGTGTAAGCAACAGATATGCATGTTTCTACCTACTACCCAGTGAATATCGCTTCATCGCTGAGGGATTTCCACACGAGGAAGCATATGCTAAATTATCACGAATGCTCCCCGTGGTCCAATTACTCGCACAGTCTCGTAACGTGTATACCTCTGGTAGATGTTATAAACCACTGCATGAACTTTGCTTTCTATATGCATCAAGTTCTCCATGCACATGGCTGGATACTTCAGTGATTCGGAGTCCCTGCGAGGGCTGATCCCATATTCGTGAAAATCTTGAGATTTAACCAGTGTTTTTTTCCATATAGAATGCTCCGGGAAACCATAAACGTTCTTATAACTATCTTAGAGGCAGATTGTGAATCGATTTTTCAATATTGAGCGCGTACGAAGACAAACAAATATGCATGCACCCCACACACACACACACACACACACACACACACCCAGAGAGAAAGAGAGAGAGAGACGAAGTACAGGTCTCAAAATATATGGAAACCTCCGCAATTTACACACCGCATTTTTGTGGTGAGTTCTTACTCGTATGAACGATTGCACGTGTGGACCTAGTAAGACCGCGCGGCCAGTCGGAGTCGTTGCGACTTTTATTTTTCCCTGCTAAGTTGCCCATGATCACCGAGCCCATCTCATCCTCTCCCGTACTCATATCCCATATATTCTTATCGACTGAGCGATCGCGACGAACGCCCCGAGATTCTCGCGCGGCCTCAAGAGAAACACGTTTTCCCAGAGAGTAACACCATTAAAACTGACCACTTTGCGCAACGAGGCATATAACAATTACCACGAATTCGATCGTTTATGTCAGAACGACTTCCGACCACTGCGTACACGCACCGCAAAATTCAGGGTAGAATTTCTATGGACTATTTCATGCCGAATCCCCACTATTTTCACAGTTGACCAGTCATTTGATTTTCCTTTCTATTATCTTTACTTATTTTTTTCTACTATACTTCTGCCATTGCATCATTTTGACAAAAAAAAAATCATCGAGCCAATTTTGTTGAAACGCATTTCACTCAGCATAGAGTTTTATACGTTTTTCTAATATGTGTGAGACTGGAACACCTCAGTACCGTCCCAATTCATGGTGAGTCGGTCACACGCGCGTGGACATTAACTCGGTACAACCACATGCGCAAACGTACTCGAGAAGGAAGTAAGTTGGCCGACCAACCAAACTGTACATTAAAAAATCGAAAATCCCGTTCTCCTCTTCGGACGTTGCGAAGTAAGAATTACTTAACGGATACGCTTCGACAAAAAGAGCCGAGAGAACAAACTCGAATTCCGCTTTAATCAGTTATCTTCTAGAAATTCCAAAACACAATTTTTTTCTTATATATTCACAAGCACGTAGTGTATTTCTCGTTTACGCTTTGCTTATGAGATCTATTGGATTGCCGATGAGCCAATCGAAGAAAGTTCATTCTTCTCGTTCATCCCACCGTCGTCTCAGCAGCTTCCGTTTCCTTTTGTTGAAATGGAAAAAGGTGACGATGCCTTTCGATTCGACTAATGAAATTCAAGTTATAAACAAACGTATTGGGAGCAGCATATACTGGTAAGGTCGGGATACCTTTTTGTTGTCGTCAGAACTTCTAAAGCCTTTGCAACTACTGGCGAGTGTTTAAATCTACACGTGGATTTCAGCAATGCTGCTTCTATCATTTTAGCTTACGTATGAAGATCGTCAGTTCTCGTCAGTCCCATCGGTGTCATCTAACGACAATGCATCTGGTTATTCATGTGCTAAAGGTTGATAAAATCAAATTACAAGCAATGGTAACATGAAATTTCATGAACTCTAGAGATCAAGCTGATATCCTTCCATGCTGACAAGCAAAACCGAGATGAAAGCCAACACTTTTGTGTACCCTGAAAATCCGATTGCTTATCTTACAACTTGGAAGACGTTTTATGGTCCGTCAGCTCGATTTGACTTCAGCCAGTGGGGACAACGTCTTTATAGAATTAATTCGCCCCTGCTGAAGTCATTTTTTTCAGTCATTAAAATGATTTTCTCGAATAATATTTGTCGACTCGAGTCCGAACTCGGGAGGAACAAAAAAAGTATGAATTTGGATATTATAAAAAGTCAGTTACTGCGGGTAGGTGAAAGCAAAGCCTGCGTATATTCGATTATTTTTTATGATCAGAAAGAAAGACAGGAAGATGTTTAACAGCTGTCAATAAAAATCGAAGTACAAATCGAGACATTTTCTCTTTTTCTCACGATATAGTATACTTTATGTACACGTCCAAGACAAATATAGGAGTATAAGTTTTTTTTATAGAGCCGCAACCACGACGATATCACTGTTTGACCCTCGGGATGGCAATAAAGACCAGAAATCCCGCTCTTAAACAAACTTCCCCGTTGGAATATCGAAACACGGATGGTTGCTGGTTATCCGAGTAAAAAGGAAACATTCGATTTGACAAGACCAGGAAGATACGGTAAGAAAAAGCTCGTGAAATCGTAGAAATGAAAAAAAAAAAAAAAAAAAAAAAAACGAAAGAATATGGAGAAATAACTATGGCAATCGATTTTTCAGAAAGAGCAGAGTCTCCGGATTTCAAGACGATATACGCAACTCTACTTCGGCCATGGAAAGAACTTGGGTCAGATGAAAAAGTAATACAATTTCGGTGGGCGCGGTGAAGCTGCAAACGGTCGCTCCAATAGTACCTATATGATCCAAGTAACTCAAGAGGACCAAAGATCTATATTGGTCAACAACATCTATTACTATATACAAAACTAGCTCGCGTATAGAGTTTTGCAGGCGTGCTCGATGCTTATCGGAAGATTCGGGCAAGACTGCTCCGGTCCGAGGGAAAGAGAGAGAGAGAGAGAAAGAGCAGAATACCGAGGTCATGCCTAAAGTTTGTTCGGCTGTACAGCATCCATGATACTGGCATTGCTGCACTGCCACTGCCACCGCTGTAGTAGGATCTAACAGAGCAATCTCGCCCTCTGTGCATGGAGAAGAAAATTATTTGGAGGTCGGTTTCGTGTCGAAAAAGCTGCGCCAGAGTCAGAATCCTGTTCAAAATCTATGCACCTAAGATTCGAGGTGCGTCTGTGGAAAGACTTTTCTTGCGGAGTATACGCAATATATGTCAGTCCTTGGTATGGAAATGACTCGGTGGACCTCGTTCAGCAGGTGAAGCAATCGGCATCAAGCCCTTTTCTTTGTCAACAGTCGATAATATGTGTAGGAGGCAAGAGGACGCGCTGTGTGTGGGAGAGGAAAGAGCACGAAGCGTACAATACACAGAGCCGGAAGGGTAGGTCGAGATTCACGGGGTAAAAGAATAAAACTAGCGAGCGAGGGAGGGACGGGGGGGAGGGAGGGAAGGAAAATGCGAGCGCGCGAGAAGTAAACTGGAGAAGCGACGACCCGATCTTGAAACTTTATTCTTGAGGTCTACGCGGAAGGCCATCGCGTAACGCTCCCGCTCTGAAAGAGTGGCAGAGGGAGACCGAGAAAGAAAGGGAAGTCGAGGATAGGCGGCATATACATCGGCAAGAAACTCGTACAAAGCTACCCCTCGACTACAAACCTCGGCTCTTAGTTCCCGAGGGAAGAATAGTTTGGAGGGATAACGAAGCGACACGTTCTCGTCTTCTTCCTCGGGAAAGTCACATCTCCATAAGGTCTTTTGGAATTGAGAAGATCTTTTTATACAAATCTTATATCCGAAGTACGGTGCAGGTGAACTTGCAGGCGACTTGCCCAATTCGAGGGCCGCCTGCTTCCTGTGGAGCAAACCAAATGGAAGGGAGCAAACTTTTTTCAATTTTTTGCATTCACGCGCATTGGATTTTCTGTGTCTAGGATGAAAAATTCTGTTTAAGTGGGAAAGGGGTTTTTCATTCGTTAAATCATGAAAGTTGAGCTACGAAAAGAAGTCTCTTTTTTTCTGTCACTTGGAATTCATTTTAGCGATTACTTGTTAAAATGTACTTTGAGATTACGGTGTCTAGGATGGAACTACTGAGGTTCAATAATCTCTTGGTTTATCAGATCGTAAATGAATATAGCAAATAACTTACCAAAATGCTATTGGGACGAGCAAATTTTTCTTTGCCAGCGTAAGACCAGAGAAGTATTTTCGATTTGATTTGAAATTTCGTTACGAACGTTCGAGATAAAATTTAGAACGAATTTTCACCCTCGAATGTGCCAATTCAACGAGAAAACGAAGAGTCTCCACGGCGAAATATGAAGAGACGTGGAAATTCGAGAAGAAGAGAGAGAAAAGGAAAGAACGGCATCTTCGTCTCTACAGATATACACGGCTCGACCAACAGCGATGGATTTACTGACGAAAAATCACGTTTCTTGTATATTCGTGAGTAAAGCTCGAAAAAAGATTTTGTGTACACGTATATTCGTAAGAAAAATCTTCACCGTGTGTTTGTGGCATTTCCAAAGAGTGGCCTTTGGTGTGTGATGCTGCTAGTGGATTGTCTCTCCGGAGCAAAAGAGATGGACGAATCTCGAACGTTCACGCTTCGGGGACCAATGTTTCAAGGCGGATTGCGAGACTCGAACGCATTGGGAATAGATAAAGAAGCATGAGAAATCCTTTATATACACATATATTCGTGTTCACATGTGTGTGTGTGTGTGTGTGTGTGTGTGTGTGTGTGTGTGTGTGTGTGTGTGTGTGTGTGTGTGTGTGTGTGTGTGTGTGTGTATGTGTGTGTGTGTGTGTGTGTGTGTGTGTGTGTGTGTGTGTGTGTGTGTGTGTGTGTGTAGTCCTGGAGATACGCAGAGTTCTCGCGGAGTAGCTACAGGGTTCGGAAGAATTCGCGAGGCTATCCATCGTTTCTTCGCTTTCTGCCTCTTCGTCTTTCTCCCTCTTTACATCGCTCTTTCTCCCACCCATTTTTCTCCCTTCCTCTCTTCCCCTCTTACCTTTATTCTCGATGAGTTTGCGACGCGTCGCACAATTTTACGAATCGACTGGATTTCCTACGAAATCGCAGAAAGAGCACCGAACGAGAGAAAATCGAGTGCAAAAATGCCGGATGAATTCTTCACATTTTGTTTGTCCATTCGAATTCCATTCGTCCGCCAAAGATTTTTGTTCGGACAGTCGAAAAATATTTACCCCTCGTATCAATGACCACTGCATTCGTCCAGCATCAGAAAATGATAATTGTATTTATCTGCGATAAAAATAATTCGCGATTGATTTTAAAAACGTTTCATCTTATTTCAATAGTTTATCCAGACAACTGGCTTCTTTTGATTTTCGTTTGCCCTGCGCATGTCGTGATTTCGTCCAGCCTTTAACTATTACGTCGAGAGATTCGGGAGTCGAAATTCCAGTCGATTGAAAATCTGTCAGATTTATTGGCATTTTCAAAACCACAAGGTCGATGACGATAGCTCGGAAACCTAAGTCACACCCGTGACCTTGACAGAAACAGAGAAATCACACGAGGCGTCCGATGATGAGGCAAAAGTCAAGAGCCTTTTCATGCGGATCGAGCACACCGAAAGCACACAGAGTATGTACCCGGCTGAACAACACAAAGCATGTTGTTATGAAGCATGGGTGCTGAGCAGGTGGAGAGACAACTTCAGAGCATATGAGAATATCTCGCTTTGAAACCCCCTTTTTTATTTCTCTTCGCGCTCCAGACTTCCCGAGGAATGAGTTCGTTCCAGATAGAGTGACAATTTTCCTTTTTTGGACGATTCCTATTCGAGGATAGCGAACGACAATGATCGAGACGATCAGTATGAATGCAACTATATCTGTTTATTGTGACCCAGAATATCCACGTATACTTAACAGCAGAGGCTTCGTCATTCGTTTGATCGACCTCTTCAATTTTCTCTTCAAATCCCAAGTTTCAGGGGAGTGAATGTTTTTTACACATACTAATATCCCACTTGGCTAACGAAAAGAAAATATCTATATTCTTGAAGCACTCTAATACGTACACGTCTTTATATTATCTAGACGAATCTCTCGCGACGTTAAACCAAAGGAGGCTAAACTTAAACCTGAAACTAAAAAAAACTGAATAAATTCGACAATAAATGAAATTAAAATGCATAACGTCAGTTTGAATATCGCAGATTAACCCATAGACACTGGTGCAAATTTGCACCCATACGGAAATTTCAAGTGTCTAGAACTTCAAAATTCCTTTCTTCAATTTGGCCATTTTTCTAAAATAAAACATTATTCTCAAATTTTTTTAATAATCGTAATCGATTACTAGAGAATTGTTACCCCTAAAAAGTCTCGTTTTAAGATCGATTCCATACATTCATGGATGAAATAAAAAGTTTTGAAAAGTCGAAGTGCAAATTTGCACCAGTTTGGTGAGTGTGTGATCACAAAAGAAGTGTGGTGTCTACGGGTTAAGACACCTGCTGGCGAGGTTCCTCCTGGACTTATTTACGAAAACAACTTGATGTGAAAACGTGTACGCAGCGTTCTGCTGAAACATATAGATGCTCTGCATATATTAAGGTGAATGGAGATAAAAGCTCTGTCAAAGTGCACGCAGTGCACTATGATCTCTATCTGGTGCTGTTTCATTAAAATCCTTAATCACTGCGAAGCCGCGGGATACACGGAGTTAACGGACAAAGTAGCGACGAGCAAAGTGCTTCGTGGCTCCCGTTTAAGTAAAGGACCACGGGCGGCATACTCAACACACCACCGCGGCGAACATTCTCTACCGATGTGCAAGAAGAGAAGTGCAGTAGTTTCGCAACTGAGATAAGAACAAAAAGGGACAGGAGAACGGAAGAAAAAAATCCATCGTAACGTATCTGAGCTCTTAAACTTTGTAAGCTTTGTTGAAACTTCTATCCGTTTCTCAATTTCGTTTCGAGCGTATTTTTCTTTTTAGCCGGGTGGAAGGAATGGTGCACCCGGTTTCACCAAAGTATTCGAATTTCATCGATTTATTCTTAGCTCGCGTGAGGCGATGGATCGACAGACCGATACGCGGTTAGAAACGAATATAAAATCTTGCTCAAATATTTTCATCCGTTTTTCCGCAAAACAACGGTGGAGTACTTCGATGACAATTCTCGTGTTCTATGTTAGAAATTATAAAACAACATAAAGTTATCGTCAATCATTGCTCTCCCGACTCTGAAGTTGCTCAGGAATATTATAAAAAAGCAATACAAAAGACTTTTTTCAAATTCACTTTCAGCCCAGATGCGGAATTGATGCTTCTCTTTTTTCTGCCTTCGACGCCAGTGTACTTAGGGATAAGCAAGATACAGGAGCACTCGTTTGTCGCACGTTTTCAATTAGAAAATTCCATTACGAAGAAACGTGGACCAAGAACTCGGTGGAAAGTGGTTATTATTGGAAAGAAACGCCATGGTCCGCCGAAGTACGGTCGATGACAGGTGTATGGAAACAAAGAGAATGCCATTGATTCAAGTTTTTATTCAATATACTCAGTGAAGTGTCGATAGCTCTATTAAAGAGCGGCTTTACAGGTATTTATGGGGCTTATTCTGAATTTTCAATCGTCTTTTTGCTTCTTTACTTTATTTTTTCATTTTGTCCTTGCCTCTTTTCTATTCCTCTCATGAAAACAACTCATGCATCGAGTTTGCTCCACTCATCTGACGTATAAAACGCGATTCACGGGTTGACGAGCAACTCGCGCGACAACGAAAGAAGATCAAACGTCGAGAAGAGGCAAGTCCATGTTGGGCTCACACTGTGTGTGTCTACGTATCCTCGTCTTTTTCTATTTCGCCCCCGTCCATGGGTTATTCCCCTCGCACTATATACTTTCCTGTGCGCTTGAGAACTCTCAGCTGACGTACTTGAAGTATTCACGCTCCTTCATCTTTCCGTACGTCGCGCTATGTACGTCACATTCCAAGCGAACTTTACGAATAGTCAACAGTTATACTTCTCATTTGTATATCAGTACATCGTCGAGTTTCATATGCTACTTTATTTTTTCTATCATAGGAGCAACCATATTTATGTAAGCTATTGCAAAAAATTAGAAAAAAATATTCTTTTTAAATGTTCCTCTCTTTCCTCGTCTCTGAAAAAACTGGTCAGTACTATTTGCCAAGGTAATCATTGAAAAATGTAAAAGTACATTTAAAAACTTCTACTGATTCGTAGTATTTTTATATTTATTCGTATCAACGCCACTTTTTATATTCTCAAAACACACAGACTCAAAAAGAGTGATAACGACGGAGATGCAATCGTTAACTGTTCGAGCTAAGACGTACAATCGAAAAAAAATCTGTGTTCTTACTTAATGACCGTATAGGTTGGCTCACGCGCCGGCGATCAAACGACCGTTTTTGCCACTCGTACGACGCTTTAACCGTATAGTTAAAGCACTCACAGATACATCTAACATAGGCACTCGGAAAATGTGCTCTGAATATCTACTTCAAGTTAGACTTCTATCTAGTTCAAGAGTGGAAAGAAGGTGACGAAGAAGACGCATCGTTGCGAACTCTCTGCGTGGCCGGGTCTCTTTTCCAGCGTTTACGTGATGCTGGAATATGTGCAGCCTGGAAAATCGTGCATCCAGAAAATAGAATAAGCCACGAAGTGTTCGCCTCTTCGCTCTTACAAAAATAACGAGTTGGTAACTCGATAGAATTAGCTGATAATCGATGCTTTGTTATACGTGAAATACAATGATTCCAAGGGCTTATTTAGAAATTTCAACAATTCAATTTCGTATTTCAATCTGTTTTTCCTTAAATAAACCATTTTCATTGTTATAAATCATCCTCGATCCCGAAAAGCATGTAGTTCCTAGTGAGATGGAAATTTACGTTTCTCTGACAATCAGGTATGGAAACTTCGAAATTCATCGGAACTGAAAATGATCACTAGACTCCATGATTATTGTATGCGTTCATCGTAATGCATCCCCTTGGTAGCCATCCTAGGATTCGCTCGTTATATCGTATCTCACACCAAAACTATCAATAATTCCGTCTCGATTTCAACGATTCATGTAAGCACATAAGCAGGTCGATTAACACTCGCACACACGTGAACTCGATGGGAAACGGATTGTATCGCAGTTGCTCGATGCCCTCCTTTTGATAGCCGACATAGACAACGGAGAAGGGATATATAACGTCATTGATACTTCAGTGTTTTGTGATACATAAAGTGGCATTCGGATCGAAGCAAAAAATATCAAATCTGGACGTGGCAAGATTGACGCTAAAATCCACACTGTTGATTTTACTGCATTCCATTGTAAAGCAACCTCCTTAAGGATTAGAAAATAAAATCGACCGTCCCCTGCTACTATTTCGTCACAAAATTACCGCACAAAAGTCGTTGATTCTGGTTCTGATAAAATGAGCCCTTTTCAGGTAACAAAATGTATGATTTCTGAAAGGCAATAGGAATTTGATTACGATTAAAGTGATTAGGATTAAAAATATTATGATAATCGATTTGGAGCAAGATTAATCTCACACGAGAAGAGAATTTTCGCGTGACTTGTGTTAGACGATGATGTACCAAGTCTTGCTCCAGTTTGAGAATTGAGAATTGATTGATGAGACATAACTATAGAATTGAGGTAATTGATATGATAGTTTTTTATATAAGGAACTTTATTGAATTAGAGAAGAAACACGAGTGAGCAATCGAATAGAGCATACAGATTATCACACACAAATACAATCAAACTCTACCGAGTCTCTTGATATGATTGCTCCAGTAGAAATGTAAATTATAAAGAATCGTTCATTTTTAGTAGATTACCTAATAAAATCTTGATTAACTGTAATTCAAGTGAAAGAAAAAATGTGATCCATTGATTCATCTCCGTCACTCGGTCATTTGATCATACACATGTAAATCTCGTCACGTTAAGAAGTTTTCTTGTTCTTTGGCAACTCAAGTACACGACGTAATTATAACACAAAATATCGATGTTAGATAAACTGATTGAATATTTCCATGACATAAACTTTACGTCCTTTTTCATAGTTTGTCAGAGAAAAAACTGTTGCCAAGTAAACAAACGTCTTTACTTCGTTTGTTCCTTTTTTTTCTATCTTGTATCTATATTCTAGTCATAGAAAATGTGACCATCTTCATTGTCAACATCAATCGATAATATTAATACTGAATTCAAAGAATGCACCATTGATCAAACAACAAATTTCTTTATGTTATAACAACTTTGAAACAATGTTTTTTATACAAAAACGTAAACATGCGTGTAAAAGTATAATAAATCAAATGTGTCATAAGTCTTAGGAGTAAAAAGACGTCGAACGTGAGAATAAAAAGTTGTTCCACTGAGTCTCAGCTCACAATTGGTTGGTTGGGTATCGAATGCCTTGTCCACACAACGAACCGATATATATATTTATAAGCTTATTCACTAAGCACATGTTCCGTGAGATACACCGTCTATACGTTTCTGAATAATTATCTGACAAGTGACTGGCACTATGAGACCGGAAGCGGAAAAGATGACCGTGCAAAACGGAAGACAGATTAGCCAAACCATAGAATCTGAGGACGCTATCGTCCCAAGGATCCGCGACAAGAACTGAATACATGTGTATGCTCGCATATGTACCTCGTACCTGATGTATACATAACTGTTGCTTTTAATACGAAGAGCGATCAAGTTCGATGCTAGAAAAGACTGGAGCGTTAGTCCCTGTTGATTATGCTGCACAAGGAATGACTTGGTTGCTTCCAAATGACATCTCAAAGTTTGATATTTTGCTGATACCGTATACTTCCAAAGGAAGCAGCAGTTAAGTGTCATTTCTATTGGAGAATATATTTTGAATTTCTACGACACTCTTAGCGACAATTTTGACGTTACACTGAGCATTATTTCGACGTGCCATCACTATAGAATTCTGCCTTTGACTTACCATTGGAACACTTTAATCCTCCAAATGCTGAAAGACGCATTCTGCGTTCGACAACTACAGTGAGGAGGCGCAGTCTCCAATGACCTTGAATAATCAAAATTTCGATTTCCCTCGTCTCTCCGACGGTTCAACCGACAGCCTCCCTTCGCGAACTCGAGTTGTTTCATCGACGATACGATTCTCACGGATAACCCTGCTGCTCGCTCGTCCCGTAATAAAAATAAAATTGATAAAGATCCAATATGCTCGCATCTGCTGGCTCTTTTGGATTCACTCGAGAGAGATTCTTCATCGATGAAAAATGCTCTTTCCACGTGGCGTGCCAATATTCAAAGATTATGTAAGGTCGGCAAAATTATTACCATTTCACAACACAAATAACGTGTATTTTATCGAATATATCAAATGCATTAATGGGCACATTAAATGTACACATTTATGTATGGAGGAGGCCGAAGTGCACTGTACTCTTACAATCTTGGGGCTCGGTAACTTTACGAGATCAGCACACACATACGTGATCCCTTCGCTCCATACTTTATAAGATTTTGGTGCTGCACTCACTTTTGGCTTTGAATTCATCGTATTACGGTGGAGTGTAACGAACACGAGTGTCGCGTGAAATTGTAAAGTTATTTTTTTTTGAATGTATCGAGAATAAATTTTATTTTTGTTTTCCTCTTTTTTTTTTATATATATATTTGATTTCACGAGAATATAATATGGATCTACGTGTGTAGAAAAATGGTGATCGCTTATCTGGTGTTCTCCTGATGCCAGGCCTGGGCTGTCGATGGATGTAGACGGAGACTGATATCCAGAATCTGATCACCGGCACACGTCTTTCTCGATTGACTATTAGTAGATTAATAATAAATTCGTTGATCGATGAGATCCCTCGCTCGGAAAGCCGATGATCCCCCCTCTCAGTCCGGGAAGGGATGCTCGCAACGCGGTATATTTAAATACACAAATTCCACATATCACAAAATATTTCCGTCATCATTTCCTGGGAAAGAGACTCTCTGGGTTAACTCACATCACTGATGAGGCTTATTTGTCGTGGCAAGGATTTATCCTACAAATACACTCGGATTTGAAGTGTTGAATTTTCGGGGAAGTTCAGAAGGAATAACTGAGGTTATCTGATTTTTGTCATTCCTCTCCCTCCTTCGTTGGTGATATTAATTTGAATATTTCTGAATAAATGTTGCCTGTTGTGTGAGAGGAAATGTCTTCGTTCCTCCCAGCTTTGTATTCGATTGATATAACATCACGAACCAATGATTCTGTACGTTTCTCGTTTGTTTATCACTCTGTTGGATACAATACATTTCTGCTGATTTTCTGTTCGGATGGTGAATTTTCAGGGAGCCGTAACAGTGACTAATTATTCGGAGTGTGACGAGGATATTTTGCTGCTTCCACTATATTTCCTTGCGGCTACGAATGTTCGCCGATCTTGCAAGATGCCGCTTCTTCTCGTTGGTTTCATCTCGCCCAGCAGCAGCAGCATCCCGAAAGCCTCCTCCTATGTCGCTACGTACTCTTTTCCTCCACTCTCTTTCCATTCATTTATTTTATTTATTTTCTTCGGCTGCATTTCTCCGAGCCAAACGAAACACTTATATGGACTTCGTCAGCGTGAGCGCCTCTCCTTCGTTTCGGAGGTTGTCGCTGCTTGTTGCTATATATATATACCGCTATACACGCAGCTATTGTTTTGCACTGGCACGAACCGCACAGAAGTGAACAAGCGAGCGAGCGAGAGAGAGAGAGAGAGAGAGGATCGGTTAAAAGGTAGAGAGAAGCGCAACGGCAACCGAGCAAACGCCGCCATGTGAATTAGCAATTCAAATTGGCGGCAATTTTTTGAGCGCATTTTTGACCTCCTGGTATCGAGTAGAGGAGGAGAAAGGAAAAAGAGGCTCTCTCTTTGTCCAGCTAGAGCTGCGCTCTCGTGCATGCCGAAATCTTCCTCTGCCTTATTAAACCCGCCCTCGCCATATTAAGGTCCACCGGAGGCCTCTGTAATAATTGGTCAACCTCGTCCCCCCACAACCATCGCTTCTCTTTTTCTCTTTTCTCATGCTTCTCATTTCTTTCCTATTCCCCCTTAATATCTATTCTTCTCATTAACTTTTCATGACATATCATATATTTGGGTACTTACATCCGAGAGCATATTTTATTGCTGCTTTAGCCAAGAAAACGAAGTACTTTGGCCCCGATATGAAAGTCAAGGTCCAATTTTTAAAGGCAAAAACAATGAGACGGTTGAAAGTAAACTGTACAATGTCATATACCTCGTGGAATGGGAGCAGCCATCAAATTCTATAAACGGATAAAAATCTTGAGCAGTGTTAACAATTCTTCATAAAAAATGGTACGAAGCTGTTGATCGTCAGCCTAGAATATCCGGATAAACTCGTTCTCGTGGTAATTGAAATGTGCCGTATCGAAAAAAATAATAAATACAATCCGTCGGCACTGTAAAATACACAATAAATCACAAAAATCTGTATACGTCGTGATGAGACAGAAGTGTCTTACCGCGAAAGACGGTTGTGAAGACTTTAAAGAAAGGAAGAGGGCTGCGGTGGCGTTGGAAATTGAGGATAATAAATAATGATGGCTAGAAGATATATCTGGACAATCTTTCATCGCTGTTGGAAGGATCGATGCTCGCGTAGGGGAACCGCGCGAATTTAGTACGTTACCGATCTACATACGAGGCAAGCACATATGAAGCGAGGTACGAATATGTGTATAGGCACCTGTCAATCTCGTACGCCCATAAAAATCTCGTCAAACTCGTCTCGCGAGTTTTCCAGTTGGTGTGCCTTGTGCCCGAGAGCGGGAGATATGAGCGATGTCACGACGTTGAGAACTCGATGGTGCCCATCGTGCGAACCAGAAACGGAGGAAAATCCTGGGACGAAGAGCACCACGGGGAGGAACACACGAATGTCTGAGACACGCATTTGGGTCCTCGATGCATCTCTATATATACAAAAGAGATTTAGAGATGAAGGTACCGAGGAGTGTAAGAACGCCGACGAGCAGTGGATGATCGCTGGGTAGGGATATCCCGAGAGAGGATCCCAGGTGCTGGTAACAAACCAGCTTGCACGACGGAGAAGAAGCCTTTTCACAAGGAGGATGAAAATTTATCAGCGACATCGATACCGGATATATATCTACATGTTGAATGGCTTGTATATCGCCTTGTGCCTCCCATACCTATATACCTTTCAGCCTCTTACCTTGGCAGAGAGAATTTGCGCGAATTTACGCGGCGACTGCCTCGAGCGAGAAATGAGCCTGAGAGAGAAAATTTAGGGTAGTCATCCAATATTCTTTACCACGTCGTTCTGGTATCAGGATAGATCTCATCGCTGACCCAGAGGGGCGAATTTCCTTGTGGCAAGAGATATTCTTTCTCATGCTGTATGGTGATGCGATGCGTCGATGTTTGCAACGCACGAACCTTTCAACAAAAACAGGGCTGTTGCGTTTGGTATTTTTTCACTAATTTTTGTGACAACGTAACTTCCGATTGAAACGAGACTAAGAATATTATTTGGAATGTGATAAAATAATTCGAGAATCGTAATTTCATTGAATTCCAAGTGGTACATTTGTTTCTGGAATCGTATAAAAATTAAATGACGCATTTCGATTCAAGGTGCGACCGTATAATACGATCACAAACCTTTCAGACATGAATTTATGTGGAACAGTGTTTCTTGGAAGATATGAGGATCAAGTACCCGCGCGAATCATGCACTCTCGCATGCTTGCCTCTTCCGTATAAAGCTAACGCGGAGTGCTCGATCGATCGGGGGCCAACACCCGACGAGTGTATCGGTAAAGTACCATCGAGAGTCCCATCTCCTGGTGGATTTCAATTCTCTTTTCACTTTCATTGCAGGTGCACATTTTTTATGTACGAAAGAAGATGTAAAAACCTCCTCGGAGGCAACAGTACTGTTAACGATTATCGTCTGACATTGCAATTCTCCTGGGATAACGCAGTTTTTTTTCAAAATTCCAACCTTCGACTCAGGATCATACGAAATAGAAAGAGGAATGGAAATAATGCGGGCGCACTCTTTGCTTTTACGACTCAATGCCTGGTTTGGCTTTGATACATAAAGTTACCGGGTTTTTTCAACAAAATTGTCATTTTTTTACTTTTTTTACATCTGTACGAAGAGATTTTCCTGTATACGTGCCACATTTTGCTAGCTCTTTCTCCACATAATACCAGAAGGCTATTGTACCAAAACTAAGTCATCCCATTTAACAGGACTTCTCTCTCTTTCTCTCTCTCTCTCTCTCTCATCCTCTCCTTAATGCTTCGTTTCCCCAGCTTCCTCTCTCATTTTATCACCTATATACAGCGAACAAAGGCTTCGCATCCCAAACTTTCGACCCCTCTCGTACAGGATACAACAGGAGCCACGCGCGACCTGAAGAATTCGTATACCCGGTACAGGTCCAGGAAGAACATTTCATGCAGAAAGCTTCAATTTCTCTCGTTTCTACGTAGAACGAGAGAGAGAGATAGAGAGAGAGAAAGAAGCGAGTGTGGTTTGCCGGCTGCGGCCGATCACTAATGAGCCTGGCGTGAGACGCCTGCCAATCGGCTGATTACACCAACACTCTGAGACATCCTACACCTTCATCCTGTCACCCCTTTCTGCTTATATATATAGATATCTCCGTATATATATATTTATACGTATATAACCTGCTCTCCCCTTCCCTGGCGACCAGCTAGCTGCCGAATGGAATCTATGACGAAGCCGCGTGCACCTCACGTAATCCCGATCGGTGAATGTGCTATTGGGCTTCCCGGTTCCTTGAACGCAATTGACATTGATGGTGAGGGAGAGAGAGAGAGAGAGAGAGAGAGAGAGTGAGAGAGGGAGGGAGAGACGCGGGAAGGTGCTTGGAGATCAAAGGGTCTGATACGTGGCGGTGGCCATACTGGATGTATGGATCACCATTGTATTACCATTAGTGAACATCGGCACAGTGTAAATATATATGCATACATGACGTTGCCATTCCTATACAGGCGATCAAGACCCATTTATTCACCATTTCGCTTTACGTATTCTCTTTGTGATCATTTTTTCTGAATCAATATTAGCATTGATTTAAGTCTGAATAAATATTACAAAATTGTTTCAATCTTATAGGATTTGTGATAACAGACGAATCAGTTGAAAATGTGGTTGGTGAAAAATGACAAACATTGTACAGACCAATGATTCATGAATTTAGAGAAAACTCGATGTTTTTTTTCGTTAAATACTAAACCCATTCGTAACTCGAATTAGCACTGAGAGCATCTTTTCGAATAAAAGTTTTTTCAGTACAATAAACGACAATCTCGAGCACATACGATTTAGCGAGACGTCAAAGAGCCTCAAAGTTCTCGTGCTCACCAAAAGCACGAGGTTAAAGTATGCCAGCTTTATGGAATGAGAGAGCTTAATGTGCACACGCGGGTAGAGCACTGAGCAAAAAGCACCCTCTTACCAGAAGGCTTTCGGTCGTTCAGTGCCAGTTCGTGCGAAGCGTGTCTACCCATCGTTCGGGGGCTTACACTTTTACCCTTAACTTTACATATAGGCAAGATCCTTGATTCCGGTGTGTCTCTTAATCAGAAGTCAATGCTTGGGTGAGGAGGTTCTGGACGATAAACACGAGCGACCGCAGCGACCGTAATGTGATTCAAACACTACCTGTGAACCAAAGAAATATGATATGCGGAAAGATTTTACTAGCGATTTTAAAGGAAAAACATTGTAAACGTGTCTAAACGGTATTCCCCTTTTAGCGATATTTGTAAAACTTCAATCTCAAATTATCGTGAAAATTTCGCTTGAAAAGGACGATCAATAATCTCGTCCTGAAAAAAAAACGGAATTAAAGTAGTTTGGTCGTTCAATAATAAAGTACTTTTTTTGCGGTAAGTGATAGTTTAAAGTCCCCTGATAACGGTAAGCACAGTTCCGGGGCCTCTTACGGGACAAAATATCGAGTTATTTCATTGAAGATTTCGAGATTTTAACACGGCACCCTATGGGATAACTCACAATAATATTAATATTGAAAAAATTGTACGGTGTTCGAGTTTCGGAAAAGTTTATATCGTGAAGAAAATTTAACACGGATTCCGTTACTTTAAAAAAAAAAAAAAAAAAAAAAAAAAAAAAAAAAAAAAAATTGCCTTACGGAGGTTTTAAGGAAGAAAACATGAAAAAACTTCAGTTTTTGACGCGTCGAAAGCGCATGTCCGTCATTACGTCGGACTGCTGGTAACGGCTGATTGAACTTCGGGCAAATTCGGGAATCGCGGGAATTTCATCAAATTTATTTTTGAGACTGACTCGCGTGCTTCGCGTTTTTTAAAATGAACTGACCATTCCTTTTTCTCGATACCATTACACCGAAGTAAACTTTCTTGCGCACAACCAAAATGTTCCCTAGGTTATGTTGTGTATTTAAAGTGTCATCGGTATCGACTCAATCATTAACTACTCAAGTTGAAGCATAAATTTCATCTTTTATGATACTTTTAAAGCATTTTATAATATTCTTATGATAAAAATATTGTCAATGTAAGTGTTTATTAATTTTATTAATACTTTAGACTTAAAATTAATCAACCTAAAGTAGTTGGAAATTTGACTAGTCATAAAACGGCCGAACTACTTAAAGGTCTCCACATGCATCACTTCATTTGTCTCTCTCATTGAGGCGATGAAGCTTTAATTATTGCGAAAACATAAACTTCTCGATATCTCGTTTCCGAGAAACTGGTGAAGGTGCATTGAGAATGGAAATAAAAAAAAGGAAAGGAAAAGAAAGCTATTCTTCTTGCGAGACATTAGTCGATTGTTTTTATCGATCTCGTTCACCGGGACGTTATTCGAAGAGCGATCTAAGCTGCGCTCTTTTTTCTTTCTCTTTGTCTCTCTATAACTCTTTTCCTCTAGTATATACAACGCTTTTATATATCGCGGATAGAGCCGATCGAAACGATTTGCGAAAACTCCTTGCCACTGCCGCGCGACCTATACGGCGCTCTCTCCCTCTCTTTCTGACGCAAAATCCCATCTTTTCTAGCCTGCGGGCCACGCTAGTTTCAAGACGAGAGGCGTGACACACACGTACACGGAAAATCTCTCTCGCGCGCGCGGCAAAAGCTTGCGAGTACTGAAAAATGTTACCTCTCAACGATACAAATGGCTCACCCTTTCGTCCCTCTCCATCCACCTTTTTTTCCTTCCCATCTCTTGTCTACCCTCGTTCTTCCTGATCCTCCACTCATCCTTGCCTCAGCGTGCGTTACTGATAGAAAGGAAAAAACATGAACGAAAACAAAATGAAGCTGCCTCGTTTATTTTTTCCCTTTCTTATATAGCTTATTTCTGTTTTTGGTACAATGAAATATTTCACAGTTCCACAACGAAATACATTCAGCCTCATTGAAAGGAAAAAAAAGGACCAACCGACTTTGTCTCACGTTTCAAATCGTCTGATTCGAGCCCTTTTGTCTGCTACTGGTCAATACATATACAGACCGAAACGGAGGATGAACGAGTGAGAAAAAGATTTTTATGTCGGCGAGACACGCGCCTGAAAGTCTCACGAACTTTACGAATGGCCTCGAGAGTGTCAGGATATTTTCTTGAGATTGTCGATAAAGGCTGCGAGAGGTCCCTGCTAAAGAGACCAGGAAGGGGAAACAAGAAAGAAAAGATAAAAAAAAAGGTAGCGGGCGTACCGGGGACTGAAAGAATAAAGATCCTAGGGCAGACGCTCTCTTACTCCCTAGTTTTCTCGCCAATCTTTTATTTCCCTTCATTCCCTTACTGTATTTCTCTTGCCATCTTCTTTACTCTTATTCCATTCGTCGCGTTTATCCACAGAAATATCCTCGACAAGTTGCGAAGGATCCATCATCTCGCTCTACCGTGCAAATCCTCGAGAAGCCCTCATATTCCGTCTTAAGGTACAATCACTCCCCCCTCTTTTCTCAACGCTTCTCGTATCTTGTGCGACCGCTTCTTCGCTGTCATACGTTTGTTTTCCTTCTTTTGAATTTTAATTCTTTTCACTTTAGTTTTTTCTTCTCCGACCGCTTGAATAGACTCCTCTGGTATCTTAAATGCTTGCTTCATTAACGATTTTCTTTTATCTTAACGAGCTCGAGAAAGGACAGCGAATAAGGAGTGGGAGGAGCGGAGTTACGGGCAGCGAGACTTTCTCATCATTGCCAGAGCGTACTGTTGCTTTTTCTACTTGATGAACTCGGAGCTCGTGTACTTCCACTCTTTCCCCGACATTTTTATTTCTATAATTCTTCATTCTTTTTCAACTCGTTTCTCATTCGAGCGAGCCAACTCGTCAAGTCGTACATTGAACCACGTGTTCATACCTGTAATACTGAATTAGATTTTTATAAGTTTTTCAGTGCTGCGTGTTAGAACCGTTCCAATTTCAACGTGTCCGTCTGTCTGGCAACCTGTCACAAAATCATATATAAAAGTCACAAAGTTAAAAACTCATCGCACTATTTTTCGAATCTCTTTTTCTCAAGTTTCTCAAATATGTTTGACTGCTATTCTTATATCAAATATTCCTTTTGCCATTCATTCACAAGCTTGAACAAAAACGACATTCATTCTGTGCACGAATAAAGCAAATATCGAGATCCAATTAATTTGGAGAAGCTTCGAGCCTCGGCAGACACTTTTAACGCTGCTAACTCTTAATGTTTTCCGATCTTCATCTGTCTTCTGAGTAGTTTGGCAAGAGTCCCGTAAGATAAAAGAAAGGTTTGAAGGCAAAGCACCCTCGTATTTACGGTATCTCGTAATTTTTCGCAATAATCGGCGATTTATTTTTCTTAATAGTTTTTTTTTTCTCTTTCTCTCTCTGTTCACATTCGTTCTAAGCGTGCGCTTATTCGTGGAAGTTTTCGAGACGACATTTTTCTCCTGTCTCCGGCAGAAATTTTTTTAAAGCTAACGGAAAAATATTGCACGCGCAATGCATACAATGGTTCTTGATATATTGATATCATTTTTTCAAACGCTATTATCCTTTCGGTATTTTACTTCCTGCTTAAATCTATTCAATTAATCCCGAGATATACTGATCTCGGACGATTAGCTTGGCTATTTTATTTACATGGATACATCGCTCTATAAAGGTTACTTTCTAGCACCAACAGATGATCCTTCGCGTCTCTACACTAACGTCACAAGACTGTCGCTGGTTGAGAATCCTCATGAATATGCAGAACCAATTACGCTCTCGAGTCACCTGTAACCTTTCGATTTCTCATCAATATTCTTATTTCTTTCACTCAGTCTTTTGCGGAGCTTGAAGTATTCTAGTACAGTAGTTCTCCTGAGTTCTGGGCTCATTGCTCAACACTCCATGTCCGTTTACGTTGAATTCTAGAAAAGCGAAAAAGTGCACGGTCAGCCCTCGATATTTTTCCATTTGATTAACATGCGGTGGAAATCGGCAATTGCAGATATCTAAATTCCGCACTTAGCAGTTCCGATTTTTCCAGGATTTCGAAAACATGCGCGTGCGTTTATTGCGCCTTCGTCACGTGTTTTTTCCCTTTTCTTTTGTCAACACTAAAACGAAAGAGAAACGAAGCAATTTAGAAGCCGTCGAATGAGCGGGGGCTGAGAAAAAGCATGGTGAAGGGGAGCGAACAACGAGGATGAAGAGAACGACTAGGAACGAAGAAAACACAAGGAGACAGGGCGGGGAAGAAAAATGACAGGAAAGAATTTCGTAATATTCGATGTTTAAAATTCTCGCATAATATTGGCGTCGTCTGCAGGGACGTCGACCGTTTGCCCGAGAAAACACATGCACATACAAATATTTCGTGGGTACAAAAGCAGAAGCTAAAGAGTGTAAGAGCAGGCCGAACAGACACACGAGGCACAGCAAAAGAGACAGAGATGGAAGGAGAAGAAGAAGAAGAAGAAGAGGAAGAAAGAAGAAAAACGTAGCGGCGAGGAATGAGAAGCCCGGGGCGTCTTGGGATAGGACCTCGTTTCTTGTTTGTTTTAGCGCAAAACTCAAGTGTTGGCCGAGCTCGTGTTGACGTTCCTTGAAACAGGGCGTAACGAAGATCCTCTATTCTTGAAGATAATATAAAATACGACCTTCTGTATGTTCCTCATACGATATATTCATATATGGAAAGGCGTACGAAACAAATGTACACGTGCATATCTACACGAGTGTGTAGAAACCGCTTGTGTTGCCCACTACGAGCCTCTTTAGCTCCGGGCACGAGAGCATTCGAATACACAAAGCTTTTTCCCCGAAAGCCTAGCGAATCTCGTCCGACCCGAGTCTGTATGCGCTTACCGAAATCCGGCCGCGTCGGTATATACACTCGACTGTGCTGTCGCTCAGAGCTGACTTTACATTATCCCGGGATTGAAACGGGCGCCTCGTTTCAACACCGTTCTGTCACACCACCAAGCTCGGGCTTCAGATACCTTGATTTTTAATCTACCCCGAAAATCGATCTGTCGAAAAAACGTGCCTGGCGCATTACATTCTCCGGTGTACAGAAATTGTTCGACAGTTCCTCGCAGCTGGAACACAGTGCGAGAGCCCTCGTTCAATTTTTTCGACATTGTATCATCTCTCTTTATTATTTTATGTCGCTCTCACCGTCGAGCTGTCTCACTTTTCATCAAATGAACTCAGAGATCGAAAAAACACGATCTATCGTGAAGTCGCGACTCGTTTAGAAAAAAGTAAATTCAATTTATCCCTCCAGATATTCTTATTTGGGGGAAAGGGTTTTTGTTGGGAGCTCGAATAACTCATAATCACTGGAAGAACGCATACCGTGATTGGATTTTCGTGAAGAAACTCTCGGAGAACTGGAAGCAGGACGACAAAAAATGAGGCTACTTCACGAATTTTGGATCCAGGATTTACCCGAGGATAAATCAAGAGCGAGGACGATCCCGTTTAATCTACAAATGGACCATGTTCATTGTTCCCAATCGAAAATCAGTCAAATAAGTAACTCGGCTGCACGTATATGCTCTAGAGCTTTCATCGCGTGTCGAAATATATAACGATCACGAAAAAAGGAGGAACGATCGTAAGAAATGGTTAGGACGCAGGCGTGGTAGGACGCTCGGGTTGGAAGACCGTGCCAGAGATCGCGGTGCCGAAAGCACTCTCGCTACCGGCATGAGGAGAGTCGCCCATCCATCATCCCCACCATCCATCCATCCCAGGAGCTCTTACGCCCCCATAAATTGTCAGACGAACGGCGAGGCTCGCTTCTCGCCCTCACTTTCCCTTTGCCTCTCACCTATTTTCCTTTTTCGTTTCTTCAAAACCGAGAGGAATGAGTATCGTTGGGGCGAAACTCGTGAATATGGAGAACGTTGTATACGAGTGCGATGTACGACTGACGATGCAATGAAACCACGCTGCAGAAGCCACATTTTCCAGTCATGCTCGCGCCCGCGCTGCAAGTACGAACTAACGCGAATCCGATTGCACATCTGCACGCAAGAGTACGAATGGTAGTTCGCTATGAATTGGTGCGAACCCTTTTGGCGACAGAGCACGCACGAACGACAAACCGGACCGTGCTGATCACATCCACGAAGGAGCTTCGCGAAGCTTGCAATCCTCTTCCAGGAGTTCCTTGTTCCTTGGCAATACTCGTAGGCACGCACCCTGAGGCATGCGAGGGAAGCCGGTTATTCTTTGCCACAGTTAGACGCAGAACAAATTACACTCGTTCGAACCATTTTCGCTGCACGCTTCGATGTCTTGCTGAAAATAGCTTGAGAAGCAACTTTCCCGTCGGAGTTTTTGTTCCGGTGGAATATTCCGCGATTGTGTACCTCTACTGTTAAACGCAAATACTGTTTTGCAAATATCATTATTTCAAGTTTCTTGTGAAAAAAATATATTCATTGAAATGAACTTCCGTGCACTTTTCATCCGCACACCTCGAAAATCTGACAAAATCTGACAGCCCGCGTTGTTGACATCGCGGCCGCCATCTTGGCCATCGGTACAAGTGAGCCGATGTGACACCGATGGCCCGCCTAGAAAGTTTCCTAGGTACCTCCTCAGGGTATTGTCAGGCTGCCATGCTGCCTTGGTAGGGCGCTTGTAAGGCCACCTGATGACGCCCTGTTCCAAAATGTTACGCCCTGAAACAAATGGCCGTGACCAGGTTGCTTGGTCAGGCCCGAATAAGGCGCCCTGGTCCGGGTCGGTTGACGTTCGTTTACAGACCCTGATCAGGTTATCTGACCGGGCGGTGATCAGGGTTTTCGACTAGGCTACTGTCAGGTTGTCCTACATGAAAATCTCGTGCACATAGACTTCTAGAAGACATCGTTATTTTATTAATCTTTATTAAATCAATCATGTAAATTATAAGTCTTTTTTTGAATATTCTGACATGTGTAACCTATAATTTAATAATTATGTTTTATAAACTGTCAAATTTGAGGAACGTGTGGATAAAGAGTATAATTTTATATTCTTAAAAATACGCGTTTATTGGGCATTTTTTTAGCGTATAGCCCGATTTCCGTTCCAATCCTTGGCATTGTTGATGACTCTGCCAACAGCTTGATCAAAATCTTTGACGCTTACGGATTTCTTCTCGTTGCTGGCGAATTTTTTCGGGCTATGTAAATCTGTGAAATATTGAACAATAAAATAAAATGATTGGTGTGCTAAGATTGGCACAATTTTAGAATTTCTAAGAGAAAAATCACAAATTTGTATCAATAATTCTCTCAACACAATTTTTGCTCGTTTGTATAATGTCAACAATTCTAATTCGTTCATATAATTAATGCAAATCACTTTAAAATTGTACATACCTTTTGTAAATTTACGCATAGAGCGATATCTTCGCATACGCATACGCGCCTTATACCGACGTTGGTCATCTCGATTCATTTCAACTTATGTTCAGATACAATTTTTTTATTGTTTGATTTCAGTTGAAAACTTGTCACTCGGATCTTTTATAAAATACGAATAGAATAAAACTTCATCAAATATATGGAAACTCACTTTGAAAATCACTTGGAAACTTGTCACTCGGAGCTCGTACAAAACACGAATGGAATATAACTTATTCACCATCTATTCGAATACGCGTGTGTGCCAATCATAAGGCAAGCCTTGGAAGGACCTAATAGAACAAGTACTGTCAAGGCAGTATTGTGGTAGATTCCAGCTGGAATCTCATAAGGATTTCCACATATGGCGTGATTAAGTCGAGCCTGAGCAGGACCTGAATGAGATAACGGTCAAAAAGGCCTTATCTAGGCGAACCCGATCAGGGCCATTTTAGATTAGGCTGTTTTGGAAATTATTGTGGAAAACCTTATAGCGGCCACATCAGGCTTTTAACAATAGGATTGCCCGTTTCAAAACCTGATCATGACCTCATCATGAACAGGTGAACCCTAACAAATTTCTAGGCGGGGGAGTGTTACCGACCGCCATCGCGTCACCAAGAGCACCCCGTTCGGAGCCCTCTCTTCGGCCACACCAAAAATCGTGCAAGGGGAAAAAGCCGTCCCGTAACAGTACAATTTTTCTACTTATTTTCACTATATTATAAATCCAAGTTTGTAAATTATTGAGTCCGCGTCAGTCGCCGTGAGAATTCAATTGAATAAAACGAGAGACTCGATGCAAAGAATTGATTTTATTCGAGCAACGAAAATGGAAAAAGTATAACATAGCTTCGGTGATCCGGTAATGGGACTGCGAAAAAACAAATATAAAAAAAAAAAGAATTTCGAATAAAATTTAATCGGTTTTGTTCAGAAAAAATGCTCAAATAAAATGAATTTCAATTTGTTTGTCTACGAATATAAAAATTTGCTATTCTCACGTTTTTTATTTCACAAACGCACTTTCAATACACTAAAAACCTCGAACCGATGCGCAACGACGTTTTGACAGGTCATCGGTAAGAGCGTATCATAAAATAATACTCCTTGAACTGAAAGTGAAAAAAATGAGGGACTCTCGTAGAAGTAATTGATTATGTTTCTCTGCCTCTTGAAGCGCATGCATGATTATTTGCCACGATTGGAATGTGGTCTCGCGTAAGGGGTTTATCGTGGTCGATGTATTCATAAAGCAAAAAAGGAATAAGCTCGAGAATGAGAGTATAGGTAGAGTATAAGGAAGAAGATTGTTGCGAGAGCCTGGAGCATTTATCCTTTCGGGGTGGTAGAAGAGAAAGAAGGACGGCCGAAACAGAGAGCCGGGTAAAGAATGAACGAAGAGTCCTGAGGGCAGTCTTATTTTGGCTCGAACTACTGCACCGATCACTGCGCTCTCACAACGCTTGCCGAACCATTATTTCTTCAGTGTCGACAACTCGCTGCTGTTTCTTCTCCTACCTCGTGGTCCTCTCTTCCAGTCGCATGGGCTCTTCGCCTCCATCTTCTCGCGTTTATGCTCCACGTGTATCAGCACACAGACACACACTGCGTGTAAAAGAGTGGGACGGGAGGATTTCTTTTGCACGCACTTCTTGCGGCTTATAGCTTGGACAATCTTCGGGCCAAATACAGCCAAGAAATGTCGACGATCGGAGAGAAAGCGAGAAGTTACGAAAAAAGGCCTGGCGCAGTGAAAGAGTGTAAAGGAGCACAGGAAACGTAACAATAACAAAAGTACCGTCAGAGAAAACAACGGCACGCTGATATTTGCGACAAAGTTTTCCTCATTCGCGCCATTCGTTAAACACAATGAGTCAACGAAACATCTGTTCGGAGCTTTTAGGCTAACAAACATAAATCATTCATACAATAGCTACTAATAAATAACAAAAAATAAGTCAAATGATCCACTTTCTTCGTCACGAACGAATGGAATCATGTCCACCCAAAGTTCTGCTGAATCTACTCGCTCCTACGCATATCCATAGATGTGAGGGACCAAGATTTACCATCCATTCTGAAAGGACACACATATACTACATTCGTTTCCCATGAGGACACGCTGGGGGTTTAGACACACACGCGAACCCGAGATATCTGTATCTACTTATATACGGACACACACAGGCCATATTACGAGAGTTACCTTATGTATAATAAAATATGATAAAACGTAGCCAATCCCGAGGAACGAACCGGAACTTGAGTTTTCTCGTGCTACTCTCCGCAAGATAGTCGTACGCTTCTCACTACGTCTAGCTTACCTCGAGTCCAATGTACGTGGATATAGAAATAGAAAAGCTCATTCTTCCCTCTTCTCGTTCGGGATTACTCAATATATGTATTTATATATTTTAGAATGAAAAAATATTTCTATCCGTTCTTATCATTGATTTTATTTTGATATCAATCGGAGTTAGTTATTTGAACTTTTGTGTTTTCAGATTGATGTTCCAATACTTTTTTAACATTTTCCATTTTAACGTTCAATGATCAATGATGTTTATACAACCGTAAACGTAAGAGTCGTATATATTAGTTCTAAAACATCATTCAACCACATATCACGCCCTGAAATAAATATATGGGAATATATAAAAGTGCCGGACTCAGGACATTTAGTGGTGTTTTTTTCCCACAGAGGTGGCGCCTAAGCATAAGCGCGTGGGCGCCAGGATATCTAGCGACGATAATTCAACGAGCTGCCTGCTCCCCTGGAAGCAGGAACGATGACTGGGAATAAAAGCAAGAAAGATTGAGAGACGGAAAGAGAACGAGGAAACGGGAAAAATGAAAAGGGAGAAGGTCGGAGAGAAAAAATGGAACGGAGCACTGCGGCACGAGAGGGTGAAGATTCCATATCACACTTCGGAGGGCCGATCCTGTGGGACGCGTATGTTCTATATCCTATGGAAAAAAGAAAGTAGTGCCAAGACCTGCAGAAGTAGGAGAAAGAGCAAACGAAGAGCGAACGGAGAGATTGCTCTCATACATGTAGAAGAGCAGTAGGAGAAGAAAATGGGAAAACCTTATCTCCTGGATTCGGTATGAGAGAGGGAACGAGAAAAAGCGAGCAAAGCGAACACTGAGGACGGGGAAATGAGGGGATGAGAGCACTCGCAGATACAAGCGTAGCGAATCAGGAAAAAAGAAATAAAAAGATTACCACGAGACCGGTCGAACGATTTGTTGAGCGAATGACCGACTGTTTTTTTTTCCATTTTAGCTACTTTTTCACATTCCCTTCGTTTTTTCATATCCTTCACATTTGCCGGAAAGTTCACAGGTTTGGTTACTATATCGGACTCGTCTGTATCTTGTTGCGTAAGAAAAAATGTACCGATTTCCTGCGGTCCGGATGACTTGATCGCCTTTAAAAACGATGAGACTCGGTCCCCGCATCGCAGTAACATAAAATCGGTCTATCGGGAACGCGCACACACATACCAGGCACTGCCTGAGTTCAGGTGTGAGAAAGTGGGAGTTTCGGAATATAAAGATATTGCGGTGTCCGTATTTACCCCGCTTCCGAAACCGCCCCACTGCCTCCGAGCCCTGCACATACCGTTTGTCAGTTGCATGTTTTGATCAGTGCTACAGACGCGAGCGTTCGGTCGAGATAGGAGGGTGTTTGTATGGTTCGAGGGAGCGGTTCCCCTTGGATCTTGGTCATACAGACATACTGCAATGGCAATGCACGAATAGTCCGTCAGGTGGCCCTCTGAAAGGGATAAAGCACCAGGTTTAAGTATTTACAGCGAACGAGCGATGGTTATAGTCGATCCTGGATAAATGGCATCGACTAGTAGCTCCTAGTCCATTTCACATCGAAATACCCAAACAGGGGGGAAACTTTGGATTGGTGCGTTGAGCAAAGTATACGATGGAATGTCCGTGTGAAACCGCGTTTGGCGAGTGATGATCGCGGGAGTAGGTGAAGTGCCAAGTCTGGAGAGGAAAGTGGAGCACCAGGAAATTGGTAAATATTGTGTGCTTATATGTATACAGTAGCAGAAAGGGTTTGCATACGATGTGCTAGGAAGAGGGGCATAGAATGTAGTTATGTCCAATCTATGGAGGCTTTTACATCCGAGTCGGTTTTCATGACCCAAGCAGTCAGTAAATACGCCACGAATTGCCTAAATTCTCGTTACCCTTTATTCGATAGTTTAAACTACAACACACCAGTTCGGAATGAAATGAATAACTTTGATATCTTGTTTTGAATAGCGAGTCGATGGTCCAGGATAACTGAGACGAATGAAGGGCAACATTTTCATGATTAAACAGTTTTTTTTCTCCTCTTAATGGGAAAAAGATTCTACACGATCAACGGAAGACTAGGGGGTGGAGTTTCTCTACCAAAAGATTCGATAGCAGGGAGATTATCGCCTTAAGAAAGTGATTGATCCTCAAAGTAATTAAAGATTCGTCGGAGATAGAGTTAAATGTGTCCGCATAATGAGAATTACTTTCACTGGGTTCAACGTGCAGGGCATCCTAGTTATAATGATATGATACGACCCTTCACCCCGGTACGTAAAGGAAATAAGCGAGACCTCTCAGGAGAGGGTGGCCAAGATTATATTGCTTCATCTTATCCCCGATCACAAGAACCTTTCGCGGTGACCTCTACGATCTGTCGTCTCTCAATCTTCACTGGAACTTTTTCTGTCGGGAAGAACATCCAATCCTTCGTTCGCTCCCTTTGAATTTCATCGACACTGATATTCCGTTGACTCTCGAAGGGAAAAAATACTCCAACATTTCTTGTGAGGGAGATGTCTTTCCGTCGATTTTTTCGAAAAATAATACACTTTGAAAATGTAATTATATCGAAATAATTCAACAAACTATCGTGAACTTTAAGTATCTTTACCAATGGGAATTCTTATCAAATTAACTCAAAATTACGAGAGACTCCGACACTGAATATAATTCTATTGCTAATTTTTGAACTTTCAATTTCTTACAACGCTTTGAAACTATTCAAAAATATTTTTCATCCATCAGGAAGATTGTTAATTCCGTGTACAGAATGAGATCGTAATGTCGAGACTTATCTCATTCGAGGGAAGTCCGAATAACTTGTGGTAATATGATAAAAAGTCTGAAAGCAAAATCTTCTGAAACAGCAATAATGGAAACGACGATCTCTTAATCTCCCCTTCTCGCTAGCGATCTTTTCATCTCTTTCTTTTAACAGTAAAGGTATACGGCACACACGAAAGCGTGTCTTGCTTTATTCGCCTTATCTCTCGTGCAGTAACAGGGGATCGGCATCGGTCATAGCGAAACCAAGTGACTCGCCATGCCTATTTCCAGGTTCTCTTCCTTGCTCTCTCTCTCTCTCTTCTTCCCTCTTTATTTTTCGCTCTCTCCGTTACTTGGTTTTCTCGTGAGAGAAAGAAAGCAACGGAAGGTCCGAATTCGACACAGGATCAATAACAATTTGTCTCGAGATAAACGCTATCGGGTGAGCGCTGCGAGAGATTGAGATCGATAGCGAAGGACGCACCGGGGTGGGCCAGGATATGGGGAAACGGAGAAGCGGCAGCGAATAGGCAATAGGAACGAGAACTGTTGTCGGTGGAGAGTCGCGGGGCAAGGAGCCAAGGACTTTGGCGTAGACCCTTTGCGACTTCTGCGAGAGCAGTTAGGAGATAGAGTGGGTCATTATGCTTCGGAAAGAGAAACGGAAAGTATCCGGTGTGTCGTTCCACTTTTACCGTGTAAGAGAGAAAAGCAAATAGCGTTGGCAATTTGCTTCGAAATCTCTGGCTCCGCTTTTTTTTCAACTGTAGCCTCCCTTCTTCTTCCTGTCATGCGGGCACAAAAACAAAGGTAGAAATAAAGGAGGAGTGCCATTTCAATTTTTTTTATCGGCCATTTATAATTTTCGGTTTTGATCCTTTAAGTAGTTCGTCCGTGCCTCTTGATTGTATTCTCGTAGTGTATTTTCATTTTCATTGCTTCTAGGCTGATGAACTGTTCTCAGTTCTCAAATTCGACTTAATGGAGTAGCGAGTTTACCGATAAGTACTTTCAAAAAACGACTATCATAAGTAAGATTAACGCCAATTAATCTGCCAATGAAGAATTACACGGATGAAATGTTTTCGTGAAAGCATCAAAACTGATGTTCAATCTTGCAACCTCGTGTCGTTATTATACTCAGCAGTGCATTAATGGAACAGACACTTGGAAATAATTGGGAGGGTCCGGAACATCTTTGTTCCGAAGACAAAAACATCAGCCTTGAGTGCGACACGAGCAAGTAGGGTTTGAGCGAGTCACCGTGAGCAACGTGGGGATACTAGAAATGCGAGGGAAATTATATTCTAATATACTCGAGATGTGACCAGCTGACTTTGAAAATTTTATCTCTCGGAGAATATTCAGATATAGCTAAAGTTCCTCGAAATTCCTCATCATTATGGCAGAACAAAAAAATGTGTCAAAGTTCAGATCGAATGTCAGTTTCTCTTTTGCATATAAAATTCTTTATAAGCGATTAAAAAAAGCCACTCTCTAGAGATTATTGATGCTGCAGCCAATGCGATATTCCCTATAATTCGATAAGCCAAATTTGATTTTGAAACAGGAATTTTCAATCTTATCTTCGTACGTCTCTTCCATGTACACCCTTAATGATAACCAAGATGAAATTACAGGCGATCGTGAACCACAAACGTGAGAGGAAGAAAGGAAGATGCATTTGTCCACATAAACTGGCAGACGCACGTGATCTGTGAATCTTCAAAAGTTAAGTTCAAAAAGAGGCATCGAAGCTCCATCGCAGATACTCTGCGAGTCATTTCTTTCGTTGAACTCTCTTCCCGCAGAGCGACAACTCAAAAGGAGAAGTTTAACAAAAAGAGCCAACGAAATTCATTCCCTAATACGTCCCTTCGTCATGCAGGAGCATCGAGAACGATGCCTAGAATTCGTTCGCCCCAAAGATTCATGCTAAAATCGAACGAGGACTCGATTCTTTCGGTTCACCGAACATGAACGCTGAAGCATACCCGTAGAAGTCGATCTCGAGCCGACCTTCTCCGCTTGCTACTCTTGCCGATTTTATACAAAACCGGTAAGATAGAAAAAATATTCAATAAATTATTATTCAAATCAGACTCCCAATAATATTCTTTACTGACTGTCCGAGCTGTCAATCAGTGATCATTGGCTACCAGCATTAGGCCAATAACCGAACCCCAAGACCGTGCTCCAGTGCCCCGACTCAAACGGTGGCTTTGGCTCCGCGGGACAGCCCTCAATCGGTGATGATGCCAAATGTGTGCAAATCGATGAAAAAAATGTATTTCTGAAATACTACGAGGTGAGAATCTAATGCAAATCGTTGTGCACAAATTATAAAAAGAAAACCCGAAAAAAAACTCTCACACAAGAATTTCGTTAAAAACAAAATATATATATGGACTCGACCAATCTTAATTATACAGTAACGCAACAGTTTCTTTTTTTTCCCATCGACGTCCGGACACGTGCGGCTTCAATGTTTTGTGTTTGACAAAACTAAAACGTGGTGTCAAATTAATCACGAGAATGAAATTAAAGTGCGGGATAATACGTGCCGCACTGAGAATCGCGAGCAATAAAACAGTCAGAGCTAACGAATATCGAAAAAAAAGGACAGTTTGAGAGAAATAGGATGAGAGTGAAAATGAGAGAGGGAGAAGGGTGAATAAGAGCGGACGACGAAAAGCAGGGATCAGGACCAACAGGACCTCTCTATAGCGAGAGGCAGTACGATCGGTACGAGAGAAGAGGTAGCTGCAGAATTTCACAAGCGATGCCAGGATAGTACTCATTACGCCAATTCCTAATGCAAATTTATGATGATTCAATATTAAAACAGGCGAGAGAGACTCGTGGAAGGAGCCATCAGGCAACTACCCTATATACGCGCTCCCTGCTGCTTTTCGCTTCCATTACTCTTGTGTGCCAGGGTGCTCTCGTTGCATCTCCGGTTTTCAGAGTGGTTTTTACCCTCCTTCTTTTCCTCTCCCTGTTGCTGCGTTTCATTGCAGTTCGTTGCCCTAACTCAGACACGGCATATTTCCGCTTGACCTTTGCTGCCATCCGAAAATCCAATTATTATTTTATACTCTGTCGTATATTACGGTTCTATTACGATATTATGAAAACGAAAAATACTCGAAAATAATAGTTTCGTTAACGTCACCCACGATCTTCGTGCATTTCATTTCAGACAGATAAAATCGCCCTCGCTAAAGTTTGCGATGGTTACGAGGAATTAAAGCTTTTATGAATTCCTCGTTGTCTCGTAGCTGTGCATTTTTTTTCTCCTAAACCAATCGGACAAATTGTAACGAGGACAGAATTAAACCGAACGTATTGAATTCACGTACTACAATTATGCATGTACGAACGGTTCTATTGATCTTCTACTAGCTTAATTATTAATTCATAAGGAAACGTAGGAACGATTTTCATGAATTTAGTTAATGCACGTAGCGACCATCGACGTCCAGCGGGTCGTTTAAATAAAATTTACATTTTTGAAGGGGTACCCTTTAGCACCAGGTGCAGCGTTTTGTGTGTGCCAAGCTACTCATGCATTTTTACAGATACATAAAGTATAAACACGATTTGTTTTTTTTTTTTTTTTTTTTTATTACGTGCTTGATGAAGTGAAAAATTTGTATGCGGTATAACTGATTGTGAACAGGAAGGCTTTCCCCCAATATTTTTACCATTCGAGTCTTCCGTTACACATTTACAACTATTATTATTGCATATTGCAGCTAGTTCTGAAATACTTAATGATGTAACTCTCACTTTGTAACAAATTTTCAATTGAATGAATCCAGTTTTTAATATCTTTTTGAGTAATAACGGATTTTGTTATCGGTGTTGAATGTTTTTGGTGAAAAGATGTTTTTCAAAAATTGTTTTTTATTTAAAAAAAAAAGCCTTTCCAAGGTCTTTCATACATTTTAATTTCATCCGTGTCTATATATCTGTTAAAAATGAATGGACCTAGTGGTAAAAGCAAACAAGTTACACATAGCCTGATGAGCGTGAATCAGAGCAAGCTTTATGGAAATAGGTCTATTTGCGTGATAGCGGAAGGGAGATGGGAGAGAATCGATGCGAGGTAAACATTGTTTGGGAGGAAACATGCACGGACTTTGTTTTAGCACTTGTGGCAGGCAGCTTTTGCAAATCCTTCGATAAATTGACAGACGAGAAAAAAATACAATAGAAAGCGTAAAGCTATCACTGGCAGGCACGATTCGTTAAATTGGACTGCCGATTCGCGTTGTTTCTTCAAGATATAAATCCGTTGGTTATCTCTAAAAGCTTTTCAATTGTCAACTCTTACACTCACTATGGACAGGTGGAATAGTATACCAGGGTGGAAAGCACATACGAGGCGCTTTTGGAAATTATAAATTATTGACCGATTCATAAATTTCGAATATTTCGATTCCGAGAATATGCGAGGAATTAAATGAATCTGTGTTAGGATATCGTAGTTATACGTTAATAATACTTTACGGCAATGTGGAATACTTACCAAGCCGCAATTAGTACGAGAGAGATAACCGTTTGTTCAATATCAAAATTGCTTATGGAAAAATAATATTTAGAAAAGTTTTATACCGATATCTTCGAAGGTCCCCATGCAAAGAAAGAGAGAGAGAGAGAGAGGACGAAAAAAAATATTCTAACACGTCAATTTTCCGAATTTATAGACATCTCTTTTTATCGATACGACATTACGAGAACAGAGATAATTCGCCACAGAGTTATTTGCGAATAAAGATATTTAGGTTACAAATTTATCAGGCTACAGATTTTCCCTCATAGAATTATTTAAGAGCCGAGTAATGAAGAATAGAGTTGAGACAGGACTAAAAATTAAATATATTTATTCATAGAGTTGATGAAACTCAGTGATATTTAAGAATACAGTTATGTCGGAGTAGAGAAATTACCCATACAGTTATTTACGAATAGAGAGATGCAGAATAATAGAGAAGAGCATGATTTTATATCATAGCATGATTTTAGAGCATGATTTTATATCATATTCATCTTTTAAACAGAATCGTTATCGAATTATTGTAAAATATTATCAATAATCATTTGATTACAATTTCATGCCGGTCATAAATAATATCGAAGTTTGACATAAAGTGCGTTTGAAAATCGCTCATCGGATCACCCGTTTTGTGATGAAGCATCACATTCGGATCATCGATTCAAAGCTCTGGTAGCGACTGTCAAAACTCGAAGTTCAATGCGGGGAAGTCTTTACTGCCGGTACTCTCTTGTTTAGCCCGCGGGGGTGCTTTCGATCTCGCAAATATAGTGCGCCGCTTATATCGGGCACATCAACAGAAGCGTGTCAGAACGAATGATATCTGGGGGCTCGGGGTATAATATCTACGTGACGCAGAAGATGGCAAGGAGCGAGCAAAAGAGATTAATAGAGATAATTAGTATTCGTCGCCGTACGGTCGAAGTACGGAAAGTTATCTCGACGGGAGGAGCGAGGATGAGACGAGAATGAATAAAAGTACAAAAGGAAGGAGTAATTGAGAGGGAATGCTCTCTGTCTCGTCTATCACACCTCTCAACTTTTTCTCCTCGTCTCTTTTGGTAAGCCTTTCTTTTCTCCTCTACTATCGTTCATATGCTCCGTTCCGAGGATTCCGTTCAGTTTTACTTTTTTTCTTTTCTTCAATGTTTTTCTCTCTTTGTTTTCTTTTCCGTATAACTCCATGCCGGATCCATATTAGCGAGCTACTTGAATAATACGACGATTTATTTTTCCCACGTTGCGATCGCTGATTAAGAGGACCTCGGGCGTGAATAGAAAGGGGAGCGGGGAACGGGGGGGAGATTCGCGAAAGGCCATGTAGCGGATAGGCAGGAGAGTTGGAGACCCTCCATCGCGACAGAGCAATAGCTATATCTGTATTCTTTTAATATACGTATACATATACACATGGAGGCGAAGAGCCGGGCTGCGAAAGTACAATAATGAGAGTGAGGGAGAGAGATGGGCAAAGTGAGACGGTCAGATGGACAGGCCCTCGTGGAGCCTCTAAGCGGGCACTAAATTTTACCCGGATCGTCCGTCCGAGTTATTCGGACCTCGTTAATTCCCGCGACTGGTGGGGCCTCCGGGGTTCTCCTAAACTATGCTCCTTGCTTTGGCTGCTGCTGCTACTGCTGGTGGCGGTGCGGTGTTTCCTCTCGACGAATTATCCTTCTCAACGCTTTGGTTCTCCCGGTATCTGTTTCTCTCACATGGAAATCAAACGACATCGAATTCCTCGGCTCCCCGAAAAGATAACGGCGAGAACAACACCCCATTCCCATATCTATTTTTGTCTCGCGATACTAGAGTATTTGTTTCGTCGAATAGGAGTCGAAACACACGTAGAAGAAAAAATAACGAAAAATAAACCTTATCGCAACTTCTTGGGGATTTGATCACTCGATTGGAATTTAATTCTTTAATTAAGTATGGAAGATCGGATTGCGATATTTAAATACTGCAACGGTATATAGAGGGAAAATTTATAGCGGACGCCGGCGCATTGTGTAATATACCCGAGAATAATCAGAAAGTCTTTAAGGGATTCTCGGTGGGAAAATAACGACGAGCCAACCCGCGACCACAGGAACAAATTGAAAACAAATTGTAAGCAAAACCTTCTCCTTCGCTTTCTCTTTCTTTCTCCCTTTATTGCTGCATACTCTGGCCTCTCCCTCTGTATCTATCTATCTATCTTTCCCTCTCTGCTACTTCGACTCTCCTCTTTTTGAACTGCATGTGAACCTGGCACTGTATAAGTCTCGAGAATGTTTCTTGGTGGAAAATTGTACAGACGTGGTCAGTACAGTATAATGGACGGGTGAGAAAGTAAATATCTCTGTAGAGCGAGCCAAAGAGAGAGAGAGCGAGAGAGAGCGAGAGAAAATGAACGGCGGAGAAAGATAGATAAACGGCGAGAAAAAGAGAGAAAGGGGTTGAAAGAGACCAGAGAAGCTTGCACAAGCTGTCTGTTTTAAGTGAAAGGGCAACAGTTTCAAAAAATATGTATACTTGTGCGAGCGTTCTAGGGAACATTACACGTTCAAGTGAGCCACTTGTGAATGTTCTACATTTTCTGACATCGTTCCATTTTATTCCGGTTTTCGAAAAACGTCTTTTGATTTTTTTCAATTTTTACTTTCGAAAGAAATCGAGTTTGAATATCAATACAATTTTGGCCTAAAGCTCGAAAGTTTCCATACGAAAAAGGGATTTTTCTGAATTTTATCGATATTTAAAATTTGAGCTGAATTTTGTTTTCAATGAGAAGCTCACCGAGTGCAATCGCTCCGAAAATATGTGGAAATGACACTCAAGTGCTTCTCAGGACTCGCGTCATCCTAATAAAGAAATGCGGACGAAATAAAAGACACGGAGGATCAGAGCCAGGTTGAATCGGCCTGGAACTGCCCATATACATGCTTTTTTAATCCACGGCGTCGAGAGCCGCTACCGCGTCTCTTGAAATGGAACAGCAATAATAGAGAAATATCGAGATTATGGATGTGTAGAGGCAGAAACAACAGAAGCAAAAGAAAAAGAGGGAGCGAGAGGGTCTAAAGGGGTAACGACAGAATAAGCGAAATCGTTATTCGGGGCGGTGGTGCACAGACCGTTTGATAGGACCGCCCGCGGCGAATAACATTTTAATCTAACCTTCGCGGCCACCGTGCTTTCATTCTTTCTACAAAGAAGACCTCGCCCTCTTTTTCTCTCTCTCTCTCTCTCTCTTTCTTTCTTTCACACACGCGTGCATGCACGCACACGAGCATTCGTACGCACACACGGACGGGATGCTCGCGCAAAAGCATCCGATGCTTTGTTCTCCTTTGTCGCATTCTCTCACTTCCTTATTCGCTTTCCACAGTCACCCACCAACTAACACTAACATACTTTCTCATAACCGTGAACAATTTAACGCACTATCTCCAAAATGTTCATCTTCGCATTTCATTTACAAGCAGACAAAGCTCAAGACGATGAGACATGTGTAAGCGAAGCGTTAAGGTCGTTCCCAGTTTTGCCATAATCACTATTAGTCTAAATCCTCTCGTTATTATCCACCTTAAAACATCGATCGCACATTTTTTTTTTTATACATCGAAGAATCTTCCATCACAATCGTTCCCTCGCTCTTCTTCATTCCTACATATTAGCCTTACATTGAAATTTCATTATTTTAAGGTCATCCTTCGTCGCGAATCATTCGATTACTTCTGGCAGAAAAAGTAGTTCGTTTCATACCGCACACGCAGATGGATCGAATGTAATTTAATTCATTGAGAAAAAATCGTCGTCCAACTACTTTCTTGTCTGTCGTTTACTTTGTCTAATTAATCTCTAGCGCCGTACCACCTTGGGACCACTTCCATTGCCGGTGAATTTATCCCTGCAGTTTGTACTATCACTGATTGAATTTTTTCGAAATTTTCAATCTATCAGTCGAACTGGACTGTCTGCAAACGTATTCCACCGAAAACCACTGCCGAAAGATTCTAAAAGCTTCTCTCGAACTTCATCACTTCCGACGGTGCATCGGCCATTTCTCTAATGGAAATGAAAAAAAAAAAAAAAAAAAAAAAAACATTACACGTATGCCAACATTACTTTATGAATTCTCGGGCAAGACAATTTTCTAGGCGAGCTTCGGACCTTCGCAGCATTATATGCTGTGATGGTCTCAAGCTGGTTCATTCAACGAATATGAAACAAGGGGTTGCAGCAGGTTAATTTATTAATGTAGTTTTGATCGGGGAGAGTGGACGAGTTAATGGTTCGGATGAAGGAGGCGAGCTTCTCAATGGTGCGTGAGCTGCAGGCGATCCGATTGGAGGAAGGACGCTTGTTGAGGCTGACACAAGCAGGGCTCAATGTTCTGGCGTCAAGTAGTGTTACTCCACGCGAAGAAATGGGGCGGAGAGCACGCGTACGACGTGAAGCTTCTACCGAGAAGGATGGAGTTGGAGCTTGGCCGGAAATAGGATTGATAAAATATCAAAAGGATATGGGATTTCAGGTGGGAGCACGTGGAACGGTTTGAAGGCAGGTACGAGGGCAACAGGGTCGTTACAATCCCTTAATTTTAGTTTCGAGTTATAAAAATAATTTAAGACTCTTTTAGACGCTGAGAACTCACGATTGCCCGGGATGTCCTGTTACATTTTGGGTTGTGGTTTGAAATTCAAGTGAGCGTTCACGTTCGTCAGAAGTGCATATATGCGCGAGCCCATGCATGCTGGTAACCGAGTTTCCAAAGCTATATGAAAACAGCAGCCGTTGCGACTTCCGGTGGCAAAGCGAAGTTTGCTCTCGCTTTCTCTTTCCCTATTTCGCTTTGTCTCGAAATCCTGGCTGCTAGCTGAATCTTCCCTTGTGGTCATGCACTTTCGTGAAGGAAGCAAAAGCTTTGGAGCGCAAGCTCCAACCAGGCGACGCCAGAGCTGTTGCAACATGGGACACCACTGAAGACGGAAGTCGAATACGATTTACGATCGAGCTATCAAATGGAAGGAGATAAATGGAGAGAAAGAAAGCGAGAGAGAGAGAGGCGCACGCGGAATGGGAGGAGCGGGGAGAGCGACCCGGAGTCGATCTTTCTACCGCAACCTCGGTACTTCCATCTTGGAGAAATGACTAGAATGAACGATGCTTCGAGCACGTCCGTTTCAGACACCCCTCAATTTACAGGATAGAAAATATTGACATCGTTTTGTTTCATCTTGAAAGTACATCAGTATGAATAACTATCTGATATTTTCTGGATCGACGATACGAATACATCAAAATCTGACTATCTCATCGTACTGAAAAATTGTCATATCACCTTCCATCGTTTATTTTTTCTATCAAACAGTTCATCCGTTATTTTTTCATCATTATTCAGACGAAAATTGAGTTGAAAAATTCGTTTGTCTCACAATTCGATACATTTTGCTAACGCGCACTTCTTATACAAAAGAGATTTTCGTACGTGTCTTGCAGAGCCTGCGAACAATGGACAACAATGTATGGGAAAAGTAGCCGGCAAACAATCTAGAACCGCAACCAAAATATAAGCGTGCTCCTTTTTCGTTTACATGTTGTGCATGCAGGCTTCGGAACAGCTGAATAGTATTACCTCGTAAACGTGTTATTATTTGCTGTTCTGCTTCATGTCACGGTAACGACGCCAACTTGCCTCGACCCCGACTCTACAACCGTACCAAACTTTTCTAAATACATCTTGTTTCGTTTTAACTCTTCGTCATAACACACTGTCAACGTACAAAAAACGCAGTTACTGCGATCAGGTTCCTTACATATTTCCACTTTTCTGGTCTTTTGACTTCGGCTTTTTAAAGTACAATACTCCATACTTCGCTTAACGTCGACTCATATTGCACGATGACGTACTGTGTCTGGCTCCAGTTTGAGAATTTGAGAACTGTTGATGAGACATAACATGAGACGGATGTAACTCTCGTTACGTTAAGCATTCTTTTTGGTCTTTGTCAACTCAAGCACAATTTTAAGGACGAAGACGTAATTATAACACAATAAATCGATGACAGATAAACTGATTGAATACTTCCATGACACAAACTTTACGTCCTTTTTCACCGTTCCTCAGAGAAAAAACTTTCTCCAAGGAAACAAACGTTTTTACTTCCTTTGTTGCGTTTTTTTTTCTCTTTTATATCGATATTCATCTATATATCCCAACTAGTCATAGACAATAATGTGACCATCTTCATTGTCAACACTAATCGATAATATTAATACTCAATTCAAAGAATGAACCATTTATCAAAAAACAAGTTTCTTTATTTTATAACATCTTTTAAACATATAGTATTTCAGAAGTTGGTTCTAGTCTTTAATTTTTCGTCATTTTCACACACTACTTGAAAACGACTTGAAAAAGCATACTTCAATAAAAAAATTCAATTTTTTTTTTTTAGAATTGAAATTTTATCGAAGCTAATTTATCAATAGTATTAGTCACACTTATTTCATTGAAACAAATATACGAAGAATATAGAAAATACTCACAGCCAAAAAATGACAAGAGGAAAAATAAACGAATTTTATCTCTTGATATTTGCTCTCATTCAGAAACGAGCGTTGCGTGAAAGGAAAACACTAAAATATTTTAAAGCCAGAAACTCTGAGCTCTTCATGTCGATGATAAGATGAAAATGATATCGCTCCCCATCTCCGTGCTAATTGAATTAATTATATGTTTCCCTTCATCGAAATAATGTTCTTCTAAATGTGATGAGTAGGATCAGCGAAATGGTAAATCACCTCGGTCGCCGGCACAATCCGCTGAAATTTTCTACAATTTCAGGGATGAATTTGAAGGAAAAAAAGGATAAAGTTAATTATCTCATCTGAGTGAGATATGCCCTGGACGTAGGACGAAGATGCGGGGAAGGGCGAGCTCGATACGGCTACAGCAATCCATTTTATAAGAGTACAATGTTCGACGCGTCGTCTCGCCGACAATTCAGTTTTTGTCTCGTCACATTGATCAGGGAAGGGAGACAGAAGAAAAAGAGACGTATACACTGCTCGCAGTGAACGCGCTATGAACTTGGGGCTAAATTCGCGTATAACTATAAAACTGTAATCTTATTATATGACTATGCCCTTTCCCTGCGCGTCTTTCCCTTTCTTTTTTGTCTCGACTCTTATCCTTCTGGCCGTAGGGCACTGTTCTCCTTATCCGACTGTGTAGCGTCCTCCTCTTTCCTCCCTCAGTTCATAGGGTCACCGAGATGATAACATCTTTATCCTTTCCCATATACTTTTACGGTTGTGTCGAACGCTTAACCGAAATATAGTCGTAAGGTGTAACGTATGTTCGCGGGGAGTGAGTTATGCCACAATCATTATCAAACTTGAACGTGTAGACATTCGCATGTCGAAAGACGTCAGCATCGCGAGGAAAACGACTCGGTATGGATTCAGCTATGAACGGTAATGATCAATTGAAAAGAGGAGGTCATAGGTTATCTGTTTTTTCAAGGGAATTGTGGATCGTTTAACGGATACCGAATGGCGACGTGTGTGAGACGAAAAATTTTAAATCTACGGCGATTCATAACGATTAAAATCTCGGGAGTCTCTAATGACGTTTTTACTTCTTTTTTTTTAATATACGTTTCCTGAGGCGAAAATACCTCGGTATTATGTCATATGACCCTGATGGGCCGTTCGCTTTTTCCCGCTCCCAGCTTTTCTCACGAATCGCGTCACCGAAAGAGCGATTCATGAGATATAACTCACCTAAGATTTTTCCTTAAGTGCTTGGGAATTATCGTGAGAGTTTCCAAAATACGAGGGTGCTGGAAGGTAAAACTCATTCCAGAGATTCTCCTTCGTACGGGCTAACTTAACATGCTGAAAAAATCCAGTACCAGGCTTCACGACCCTGCGACCTCAGTTGTTATCATACTTTTATACGAATAGCTCCTTAACTGGATCTCATATTCTGTACAAGATGCTTATTACTGATAAACACTTTTATTAGTGTAATAAAACGCAAAATCTTGACTGGTGGTCAATTTCGATGGAGAGCTTTATCCACGGTGTTTTTTTTGCTTCGTGAAAGCTACAAAAGCTTGTTTGATGATTCCCAAAATTTTCGAGAGACTGCTTATTCTGTCCGGGAGGATTGGAATTCTTTTCATTCGTCAAGTACCAAAAGATCGAATATTTAGGAATTTTTCCTCGCCATAAACAAATCCCTAACTCATGTTTCATCGAATAATGTCGAAAATGAATCGTTCGATTCATTATAAACTCATTTCCCATGATCGCCCAAATATTTATGACGAATCAAATCTTTGGTACGATCACCAATTAGTCTGTCGCGTGTATCTCAACGCGAATTCATTCATTCCCTTCTTTCCATAAACCAGCACGTCAAAAGTATTTTCAATATCACATGGAATAAGGCAATTCGTTTAAGGGTGCCTTCGCACTTCCCAGTTTCATAATTTTACCGATGAGAGCGCGCATGGGCGACTCGCCAGTGCCTCGCCTGTCGACTACTACTGTGTAATTCTGAAGCTAGTCGCTCGCCCTCAATGTGGCCACGGGCGATCAGCTGATCGAGCTGATCGCGTCACTGAGCATGCAGGGAGGCGAGTTCGTCTCAATACAGACCGTATATATAGGTCGATTTCGCGATTACGCATTCGAATCGTAATCAATCGTGCTTATGTAGATTGATGCAAATGGGCCTGCGAAGAAACGTTCCGGGTTCCGGTGCATACCGTCCGTGTGTATGCGTAGCTTATAATGCTTAAATTCAGTATTCTGTATATATCTGTAGACTTTATGCAGCGCACTGTAGAGAGAGAAAACAGGATGTTAAACACGCTCCCCGATCCCTGTATACGTTGATTTGCAAACTGTTTTAGAATATCTCTGCTGCACCGGAAAGCGTGTACCACTCGAAAGACTGCCTGGTTATATATACAAAGTCGAGAATATTGTTAGAATTTCCTGGTACTTGACAAAACAATGGTTCTGTTTTTTTTTTACTTTTAGAATTCGAGGCTAGTGCTGCGGTTGGAAAAATTCACTTTTCCAAATAGTAGATGTTTTCTCTTTGACCGCGTTACCGCAGGAACATTTTGTGGTCACAATCATTTTTTATTGATGTAGAGATTTTTTTTTTTTTTCTTTATCGTAACAACAATATTAACGAACCCGAATATTTGACAAATAATCGATTTTAAATTAAAGTAAAAGTGCATGGGAAAAGATTGGCGAAAATTCAGGTCAGGTTATCGAACATTTGATATAGAATTAAAACTTCAAAAATCATGAATCACAGGTAGAAAAAAATTTGAGAAATCCATAACGACGATAAAAATAAAGGGTTACCGAATCCTCAAATGAGATACTGACGACAAAAGTCGGAAAAATGGCAGAAGCGGAAGCTTTTCCTATATACAACCGCGACTTCTCAGAGGTTAGGAATCAGTCCAAATTTCGAGTAATTTGCGCCACTAAAAAATACGGTCATGCGAAAGGAATACCTCAAAGTGTTTTATCGGAGAATTGAATAACGACATAGTAGCATTCTAGCATTGCGATAACACTTTCGTATGAAATATGTACGAACCCATCATATAACATACGCAGCTCCGCTACGTCCATCAAGCATTACCCCGGAACGAGAGAGTGTGCGAGTGTGCGAGAGAGATAGAGAAAGAGCAAGTTACTGGGACTTTGTCATACCCGAGTCAGAAGTGCTGGAGTATGAGAGACGTTGAGACATTTCTGTAGCGAGGGGGTGGTCGGAACGCGTAATAGAATTAAGGCACGATACACACTCGAGAGTGAACCAATAAACTGATGGAGCACTGTGCGGCATTAGGCAGCGAGAGTACACACAATGAAATATTCATGCTCTCCTCCACTCGCTCCTGATTTCTCTCGTAACCACGATGCTTATGTAAGCGTGTTGGACTACGTACTTATATATTGTGATAGGACGGTCTTATCCTCTGATGCGATTTCAGGTGTGGCTGAAATCTGCTGGAGAACTGCGGCCAGCGCGCTTCCAACTCAGTGCGACGCACCCCTCGAGGCACTCACTCCTTAAAATCTTTCTCCCTCATTCCCGTAAAAAAATGAAGGAACCGAAGCTTATATGGAAGGGTACGATCGATGGTCGTCGCGAAAATCCAAATCTTCGACTCCCGGGATAAAACGTAAGGTATGCTAAATGATTCAATCGAAGCATCGTGCCGGGAGCATCGTTTTCACCGTGTGCGATTTTACAGCTTTTCGGAGTCTCGAAATCACCAGCGAAAAGGTTTGAGGTCATTGAATCAATTGTCAACCATTTTTTCGTTAACGTATAAAAAACATTTTCACGTTTTTTTTTTTTAATTTTGTCCTATGAAGCCAGAAATCACTGTGATTTTCAATCAGTAAACGAATAGTTCAAAATTTACGATGCAAATAATAAAAACTTCACATGAAATACAACTGTTTCAATGTGTAATTTGAATAATGTATTTATATGGAATCCGTTATTTGGTGTTTCGACGAATCCATTTTATTTCGACATTAATAATTGCGGAGCCATACGTGGGCACATGAGATCCTTTTTTAGATCATAAAAATTTCAAACTCATTACTCGTATTTATTCTCGTGTAGCTGACGTCAAAAATCATTACTCTTTCAATCCTCCAATCAGTTCGAATATTTACAATTGAGCACGAATAGTTCCTCCGTCCCTTCCAGAGGCTCCACTGGACTGTCATTTTTCTCGCTTTTTCACGATTCTTTCAATGGCATATTTTTATCGGAAAACAGCGACTTTTGATGAGTGCACGCTGTGAAAATTCTGATTCCGTCTCAATTATTCATGTCGTAACTGCAATCCCGTTGCGCCTCATAAGTTCGCAACGACGCGTGCATTTGAAATTGCTCAACGACTCTTCAGCACTGAATATGCCCGATAGGTAATACGGTGAATGAATAAATGAGAAATGAGAAGACGGAGAGATATAATTGGGACATTGAGAAGAAAAGAGGAAGATCTAAAACGGCACCGCGTCTTCATCACAGCTTGGACAATGCTTATAAAACTGAAATAAATGAATCTCTCTGCGGAGAATTTCGAGGTGGTGGATTTCATCCTGCGACCGAATTTCCTATTTAAAAGTCTAATACCGTTTTTTGATCGAATGTCATTCTGGAAACTCGCCAGTTATAAGAATCCACAAACGTTGCACAATTTTTTGAGATCAAATCGTCCCCACCATTCGTTCACTGCGATTCGTTTAGTTTTGAGAGGCTTTTGAAAACAAAAAACATGTTTCATCATCGTGACTCATCAAGAAGACCTTCAGCCATGGAATAGTTCCTGATCGACACAAAATTGAATGATCCGGAAGGATTCGATATGAAATTATTTCGCAAAGTTGAGTTTGCATTATCATCCATGGATTTGAAAGAGTCTGCGTGTTAAGAAACACACCGAATACACTGGCTGAAGCTCGGGGATAAGGGAACGAGTTCAAGTGTGTGTTTGTTGAGCGTGCCTCTCACTCGGGAAGATAGAAAATTGAGTAAGCTCTGCGAGTATCCACGGCACAAGGGAAATTCTCGCGGCCATTGTTACCCTTCGCATTGCACTCTTATAACAGGTGCATAAGATATTTCTTCGTATGAAGTTTCTTCACGTTTCCTCTTTTCTTTTCATTCCTCGGTTTTCGTGTTACCGAGTGCATTTGCTCCATGGGAGCCACCTTCATTTCACACACACGCGCGCACACACACACACACGTTCCGAGTTCACGTGCTGAGGAGGCACACATTCACCCTCGTTCTGGCCTCGCTCCCTTTCGCGCAAATCTCTAGACCGAATGAGAAAATTTTTATCCCACATCCACACTTGTGCATATTAACTTCTTCGTACCTCCGGTTGACGGATGTTGCGCCGTGGATTTGTAAATCATTGAATGTACTTGGTCCGTCCACTGACTCGTACAAATAATATGAGGCTTGGGCTAAAAATTAGTCGAGTGAGCTCTGGATGATCAATGTGGATGGAAGTGAGAAAAATACCCACTGCAGGAAAAAAAAAATACATTGATATTCCCTTGTTTCACTGCGTTATCACAAAAATTTCAAAACGCCACTTTCAAGTGGCGTTATGAAATGATGAATTTTTAATTTAAAGCGTATTAAATAAGAGTTATGGTAAATATTTACAGTACTTACTTTTGCTAAAAAGCATGCCAAATTATTTTTTAGGCATTATCACTGATAAAAAATGATATCGCGATTAATTTTAAGAGGAAAGGTAAAAATGTTATTAAAAATTTTGTTTTTAAATCTGATAAAGACCACGAAGAGGAATCCACGATATTGCACACACATTAAAAGTGTTCCAAACCCACACAACGATTCTGCACACACATCGAAAGATGTTCCGACTGGTCCAACTTCTCCGTGTTAAAAACAAGGGGTTGCATGGATTTGGAACAAGGAACACTGAAAGAATGAATGCGATTACAGTAGCTAAGAACTTGAAATTTCGTTCATAAAAACAAAATTGTGTTTTCTTAACTTTCCCCATCCTTACAATTAATCGTAATATAATTTTTTATCAATATTGCACGTTGCCAAAAATTTTGGGATCATTTTTCATTGATGTCAAAAGTAGATGTGATGTGGAAACTTAAATTTTATTCGAATTTTTGAAATATTTTTTTTTTGGTTTTTGTACCTTCCTCATTCTTATAATAAACCCCCACATAATTTTTTATTCATATCGATGCTGAAAAAAAATTTAGGTCCATTTTTAGCAAAAGTAAGTATTGTAAATATTAACCAGAATGATTAATAAAAATATTGAAATTATATGCGACTATCAACAACGAGAAGTAATGATTAAAAAGACTACTACGACTTGCGGAATAAACTATACGAATGTTTTCTCTGAATAATTATTCGCTATCGTCTCGATGCCAAAGCGTAGCGAGCTCGTAATGAATCGAAGTTGGAGTATGAAAAGTAGAGGGCTAAAGATCGAAACGAGGTATAAGGCAAAAGGAAGAATTAGGAGTGCAGCCTCTCGTGACGAGGATCCTCTCGAGGATTCAAGTGAGTCTGTGGGAGACAGCAAAAAGTGTACTTGCTATCCGAAACCGTTCTTCGCATCACGGTCCCTCCGCGGCCTTTCCTGAAAATTCATGAAAACGTTTTCACTTTCCCGTTGCCCTCGGTGCCTTAAAGCTTCACGCTTCTTCGTTATTCAGTCGCGGAAGATGTCAGTAATTGAGCCGATTTCCCTCATTCCTTTTCCTAGAGAACGCGACCGTACTTTCCGTACGCAGTGTATTTCCACTTCCTTGAGTTTACTCGCGCTTTTATCCCGACTCCTCAACATCTAGACCCCTTGATCTGTAGTAGTCGAGATTTTGCAGTTAGGGACCGATTTATTGTTTACGATCCGACACTTAAGGACCTCTCGCCATCGATAATGAAACTGTTTTCGGAAATCTGACGTATTGTGTTCCCTCCTCATGCCTCCATGTTTATTTTCGGTGCAATTTTAATTCGCAATCATTTGTTCAAGTCGAAGAAAACTGTTGCTACCAACTCTAAGATTCCTTGGTGCTTTGAAATATTTTTTTTCAGTCCCGAGTGTTTTCACGGTATTTTCACATTTTTCTCGATCTCCTAAAAAAGGGTACCATTGCAGAAGAAACGTTTATTGACGACGCAGGAGTTCGGTAATCCTTTACGAATTCAACGAGCTCACGAATGGCGAGGTATTGAATCCACAAGAGCAATCTCAAACCACAAGGAACGAGAGATTCGAATAAACGAACGAGGAGCGATGATATAAACACTTGAGGAGAAACGAGCCCAGAGAAAGCGAAGGAGTCGAGCGGAAAAATAAACGTTTTCAATAATTAAGAATTATTCTCACAATATATAAATATTAGGAGCATAATTCGGACGCTCCGGTTTGAGTGATATTACGCATGCGCGCGAGTGTTAAAAGATCGACAACACGAATGAGATGAAAGTTTACGTGAGGGGGTTGACAAAGTATGCAACAATAAGGGGATAAAAAGTTGTCATCCATGCAGCGTTAAATTAATCGGGAAAGTTAGCTTCGTCCAACACTGAATTGGTTAGTGGAGTCCTCAGCGTGAAATGCCGGCAGAATCTCGCCGAGGGGACTCACCCGCTTTTCGCATCACCGCATCGTGTGTTCCGCTACCTCTATACACACGTCTTCACCGATTCAGGCTCTGCGCGTATGCGTGGATAGAGCGGCATGCGGGTGGCCACCGTGATTTCCTAAGCCGGCGCAAAATTACACACTGGCTCCTCGGACAACGTGCGTCAATGTATGTGTGTATGAATGTTTTGTACAAATACAGAGAACGATCGCCTGGTTCCTTGCGAGCCTACTCGCTAGAGTGGGCTTCTTGTGTTTTTCTCACTTGAGAACCGGCGTGCGTTTATATATCGAGGAGAATGAGAACGCTGGAAGGGAGCATGATAAAAGGGGAAGGTAGAATAAAAGAGAGAAGGAGAAGCGGAGCGAGCCCAGCGCGGGAAAGGGTAGGAGAATGAAAAAAGAGGAAGGAGGGTGGCCACCAAATTGTGAAGCCACACAGTCTTATTTTTTCGGCGGTTCTTTTATAGAACCCCATTCACCAAACCGCCAATCAAAAACGAGTAAAATGTGGAAAAAAAAAAAAAAAAAAAAAAAAACAAGAAAAATCACTGAAGCCAGCAAGCAGCAGCCGGTGGTGAGTCTTCTGGTGTGAGAGCGCGAAACCATGCCGAAAAATTATTGTCCTTTCGCGTCATTCCACCGGCCATGCGGCGGAGGAAAAGACGGAGAAGAAAAAGAAGACGAGTATAGGGGAAGAAGGAACAGGATGGAGGATGAAAATTGGAGTTGCGCTTGCTTAACAACATTCAACCTCGGGCTCATCTACCCCGTGCCAAATCGTTAGTGACCACCGATTTAAAAAAACCATGTCGTGTTTCGTTCGAATTATTTCCTCTTTTAAGCTGTTTTCCCACTTTCTATTTTTGTGATAACAAAGATTCTAAAATCTGTGATTCTTTCGAAGCGTGAGCTTTTGCACCACGTTTGTGCTTATATTATTCGCAGATGGATTGTAGGGGAAAAAGATCAAGATTGAAATTCGTCGCTAAGGTTAAACAGCGTAAGGTGCGTGTCGTTAGAAAATCGATGCAAAGGTGGAAGGTAGAAATGATCAATCGTGGGTGAAAAGATGGAGAACGTCATCTCATGCATCGCGCGAAAGCAAGAGTAAAAGAGAGACACCGAGAGATAAAAGGAAGGAGAGGAAGCAAAAGTGCTGCGTAAAAGGCTTAAGGGAGGGCGATGAAAGGCGAAACCAAAAGATAGATAGTGTGAGGTGAACGAAGGTGGTGTTCGGATCTCGTTATCGTTTCGAGGATTATGGTGGGCCGTCCATCAGTTTGTACCAGCACATTTTGCCAAGGCAGCGGGGTAAAGGGGGGAAAAAGAGAGACGAAGAGCGGAGGGGGGAGGAAGCAGAAACGAAACTGGCGAGATGCGAGAACTCGCGAATGAGCTCTATACCTGGGGACGTTAACGAGACGGTAAATATGTTGACTACCAGATCGCCACGTTTGTCTCATTTTCCCCTTCTCTCTCTCCCTCTTTTGGTCTCTCCTCGCGTTCCCTTTCTATCCTCAACTCTCCTCTACACACTATTCTATCATAACA